>NC_143052.1:300115000-301365000 GCF_052426305.1 Pelodiscus sinensis | reverse complement strand
AATCTGCCAGAGACAGGTTCACAGGCTACAAGCCACAAGAGAGAGAGAGAGAGAGATCCCTAGGAGAGGAAAAAAAAACTAGGAAGCAGGGTGTATGCATTGTAATCTAGCTAATTTACAGTTGGAAGACCAAAAGACAGCTGCAGAGGGGTCCCAACAGCACAGAGAGACAATCTAAAATGTTGGATATGACAAATAGAAAAATGCTGAATTCCAGGACAATTTGGAAAAAATGCCAAATCCACAGGACATATGCAAATATGGATGGAAGAGTCACATCCTAAAAACATTAATGTGGGCTGCCTGTGGGTTTAGACAGGTATCATGACATCAGTTTGCACTTAGTTCATGTTTTCAAGGTTATCTTCCTAGCTAGCTATGAGGAGATGTAAGCAATGGAAACATCCTTTATTTTCTTTTAAAAGATTATAAAATTAAGTTTGTTTTAGGGGGGTCATAACAGATGGTCTGAGAAACATCTGATAGATTTAAAAGCATATATAAGAGATTGACATAGAAATGCTCTAAGAGAGCCTCTTACAGACTTAAGAATGTTTTTTTCCTGTCATTCCTGTATTGTACTCATAAGTTGCAACCTAGTTGTTCTCTGTCTTGGTGTTTCTGGGACATATCTAAAGCCCGTTTTTTTATCGCAAATGAAAATATTAAAACAATAATGTGTTGAAAAATCTGTTACAGATTTGTAGATATATTTTTGTCATTTTATTGGCAATAATTGATATTTTACAGGGTATTTTCCTCTTAAAGTAGATGTACATTATCATGTGCTACGGACATATTTCTTATAGCAGGGGTTATGATAATTTTTAGAAAATAAACCACTGGAACAATGGTAAAATACTGAACAGAAACTATTTTAAAGGGTGGTGTGCTTTTATCTTAAATATTCTTAAAAATTGTACATTATTATTGTACATTATTGGTATTAAATGAAAATTTGCCAAAACTCATATAAATATTGTTTTAGTTAATAAAAATGAATACTGGTTTGAAATGTATTTACAATACTAATTTTCTTATACAAAAAGAGATACTAAGTAATGGTCCTTGCTCAGAATAACACATTTCTTAGAACTTGTATAACAGTAAATGAAATGTAAAAGCACAAAACATATTCCAGCACATTTTATCAAATGGGACTTCTGTGTAGTTAATGTATGCAGCAGGTCAAGTACTATCGAATGTAAATGATGAGGTGATATTGATGAAAGGAGGGGATTGAGGTCTCGAGGGGCGCTGATGACGGATTGAACAGAAGCGGCCTTGCGCTGCACGTAACTCAAGCCTGTCATCTTCACTGCTCAAAGCTATAATGGGAGGTGGCAGTCTGAAATGAGTTGCCAAGGCAAAGAGTATTATTTTTGAAATGCTTTCACACAAATCACTAGGCCCTGCATACAACTTAGTTTCATGCTTTAATGTCATCAGGAGGCACAAATTGGTGTGTCTAATTGTTTGCCACCTGCCAGCAAAATGAGCTGCCAGCCAGCCAGACGGGTTTGATTGTCTGTCAGCCATTCAATAGATTGAGAGTGACAACATCAAAAATTTCACTTCAAACTCTGAAGCTTTGTGTAGCTTTTCAGAGACCTTTTCCCTGCAAGTGCTTCTGGACAACTGCATTTTTCAATTAGTTTTCAATATATTGCTGCCTTCTGCCTCATCTGTGTTAAGATAGCTGTAATTACATTATGAGCTATATAAACAGATTTCTTGGATACTTGGAGCCTAGATTCTCAAAGTTATGACATGTCTTTTAACATCAAACCGAACTCCTTGAAAATAACACCCAGGGTGACACATTTAGAACCAAGCTCTGAGTGCTATCTGTCCTGGACTTATAAATGTAATGCAGTATAACTTGCCAGTAATTCCTTCTTCCATTTTCATCTTTTGATGGCAAAAGAACATAAGCTCAGATCTAGTAATGACTGAGTATCAGAATATATTTTCTAAATGTGGTTTGTCACACAAGAAATAATCAATCAAAGATAGTGGGCATTATGAAACTTTAGGATTGAATCTATATGGTACTCTTATTCTGCAATTTGTTTGGTCTATTACTAGTCTTCCTGCTAAAAGTTCCTTACCTGAAATTACTGATGTTTCAAGTCATCTTGCTTTTGTGCCTTATACATTTATTTTTAAACTGTGCAATGAGTTCTATAAACTTCCCCCAACCCGGTCAGATAGTTGAAGGCTGCTATGAAATCCCCCCTCAGGCTTTGTCTACGCTGCAGGGTTTTTGCACAAGAAGCTTTTTGTGGAAGAATTCTTGCACAAAAACTTCTTGCTCAAAAGTGCATCCACACCTCAAAAGCGCATCGCAAAAGCAATGTGCTTTTGCTCATGAGAGTGTCTACACTGCATGGATACTCCTGCACAAGAAAGCTCTGATGACCATTCACAGAATAGCCAGCAAAGCACCTGTGCTTTTTCCAACAGGTGTTTCTTGTGCAAAAAACCCTCCGAAGCATCCATACCTGCCTTTTTGCGCAAGAGCTGTAGTACAAAAAGGAGTTATTCCTCATAGGGAGAGGAATAACTCTACTAGCAAAAGCCCTCTGTTCTGTCGATTTTTCTTGCACAAAAATGTGCTTGAGGTGTGGACGCTTTTCCATTTTTTGCGCAAAAATCTTGTATAGACATAGCCTCTCTCTTCTCTTTTGTAGACTAATGAAGCCAAAATTCCTCAGCCTCTCCTTGTAAGTCATATGCTTCAGCCTCCTAATAATATTTGTTGCCTTCCAACTCTCTCCAATGTGTCCACATCCTGTCTGTAACGGGAGGTGCAATATTCCAAATGTGGCCTCACCAATGCAGGACTAAACACTTATCTAAATCTGCTGGCAATGTTTCTCCTAACGCACCCCAATATGTTGTTAGCATTCTTGGCTACAAGGAGACACTGTTGACCCATATCCAGCTTCTCATCCACTATAATTCACAGGTCCTTTTCTTTAGAACTGCTGCTTAGCCTGTAGGTCCCCAGCCTGTAGTAGTGCTTGGGATTCTTTCATCCCAAGTGCAGGACTCTTCCCTTGTTCTTGTTGAACTTCATCAGATTTATTTGGGCTCAATCCTCCAGTATGTTTAGGTCACACTGGACCCTGTCCCTACCCTCCAGTGTATCTACCTCTCCCCCTAGCTTAGTGTTATCCGTGAACTTGCTGAGGGTGCAATCCATCCCCTCATCCAGGTCATTAATATAGATGTTGAACAAAACCAGTCTTAGAATTGAACCTTGGGCACTCTGTTTTATACCAACCACCAAGCAGACATATAGCCGTTGATCACTAGTTATTGAGTCCAATGATCTAGCCAGCTTTCTATCCACCGTACAGTCCATTTATCCAACCCATACTTCTTTAAATTTTTGCTGGCAAGAATTCTGTGGGAGACCATATCAAAAGCTTTGCTAAAGTCAAGTTGTAACATGTCCCCTCCCCACATCCACAGAGCCAGTTACCTCATCATATCTGGCAGTCAGGTTGGTCAGGCATGGCTTGCTCTTGGAGAATCCATATTGACTATTCCTGATCATTTTCCTCAGTTCCAAGTGCTTCAAAAATTAAAAATGATTGACAATATGGAGGAAAGAAACACTTGGAAGCATATGATCCAGTAACCAGAACGGAGCAGTTAAATTACATGACGGTATATCTTTTTTGTACTCACTGCATCACTGTACAGTTTATATAGGTATACACTATACAGGTATATATGGTTGTGACTATTTTCTTCCACTATTTGATCTGAGGAAGCGGGTCTGGCCCACGAAAGCTCATCATTTAATAAACCATCTTGTTAGTCTTTAAAGGGCTACATAGTCCTGTATTTTGTATACAGTTTCTGAGTGTGATTTTGAAAAGTTTGTAAGGCTGGCCTCTCTCTGCTCCCAGTGTAGCTAATTACAAAACAGGCCTGGAAGGAGACAAAAAGAAATTGGGCCTCTGACAGTGCTGACAGAGTGCCCTGTTTTAGACTATAGGTTCTCTTATGGATCTCATTGCCATAGTATCTGGGTACCTTCCTGTCATGGTTTTTTTTTTCCTTCTCTCATACTCACCCCAGTGGAATAATTCTGTATACGTTTTAATGTGTTATCATGGGTAGGATTTTTGGTGAAGGTTTGTTTAATTGTCCATACAGCTTAGTGTTTTTTAGACAAGACAAGATTGAATAACTGCAGGAGCAGGTGCTGAAGTTTGTAATGGTCCCACAGTCTGGATATGTCTACACTACAGAGTTTTGTCAGAAAACAGCCATTTTTCTGACAAAACTTGAGGAACGTGCACACTGCAGTTGCATTCGTCTTCAAGAAAATTGAAAGAAATGGCATCTGCTCTTAGAACACCACCCACAGCCTCTGACTTAATTAAATTTGGACTCAACTCCATTCAAAGCAATGGAGACTAAAGAACACTCATTCTACCACTTCTGTAAAGTGATGACTGCCCTAAATGGCCAACATTAAGTGAGGGACACCTTGCCACTTAACTAAAATTTATGTTTCTAGTACTTGTATGCCCCCACCACCATAATATCTGAGCTTTTGAGGATCTACCTGCATAATATCCTTGTGAGTTGGGGAAGGGCCTCCAGTTTACTGAGGCACAGAAAGATGGTTCAAAGATCGGGTAGCAAATCTTTTTACAGAGACAGGGAACCTACATCTCCTGAGTTGCCAATCAGTCGGTTAACCATGTGACTATCTTTACTCTTACCTTCATAGGAGACATCCTATGAAATGTTGATGCGTAGAGCATTGTATCTTCATCATGATCAGACAATCACTTCCTCTTTGCTGATCTGAGCTCTTCCCTTCATCTTAGCAACCAAAGGCACAACTTTGATTATCCTCCATAGACTGTATGTTCCCAGCTTCCTTCTTAAAAATTCTAATGGAAAATGCAAGGAATACAAAAAGTTAAATCACAGAGATCTAAAGGCAGGTGAGGTAGAAATACCCTTCCCTATCTCAGCTTATAGAGGTTCTCAGATTACATGTCACAGACGAAACATGAATGATATTTTCTTAACTCCAAGAGCAGCAAAAACTTACATATATGTAGAGGGGGAAAGCACGACAAATACTTTAAATTCATATGACTTCTCTGTGAAACTACCTTGGCTTATTTTTTATAGAAATAACTATTCACATCTGAGATGGCTAGTCTCCAGCTTTCAGCAATCACATTCAGAACTGATACCTACCATCATTTCTCAGAATGAGGCACAGTATAGCACAGGAAATCTCACTCTCCACTGACAACTCTGACACATGATGGCCTTGGATATCAGAGGGAGCAAAGAGCCCCAGGGATATGGCTAACGGGTTGCTACTATCAGATGCATTGATCCTATGGTCAGTGATGTTGAAAGAGAGCAGTCTGTCACCCATATTTATTCAAGCTGATACTAATGAAACCAACTCTTGATGCATCCTATCTCTCCAGTACAACCTGGTATCTAATCTTCTGTTTCTCAGCAAGATGGCTGAGAAGTTAGCAAGTAACTATCTTCAAGTACACCTGACACCTGTCAGTATCCAGCTGAGTTTTAGATTAAAATGAGGAACACAGGCCACACTGCTTAATAACTTCTACTGGACATGGACAGTAGACAAATATCTACTCCAATTTTATTCAACTCTTTGCATTTAAACCTATTATACCTGGAGTTTCCTAAAGCTCTATACTCTTCTGTCTCCTTCTCAACCTCTAAGTCAAACCTTTGGGAGCAGGGCTTTTTAAAAACATAGCAGGCCAAAGAGTACTTTGAGAGTACTTGATTTTTGGTATGAATCTATCTCCTTTTTAGTCAGCAGACAGGAAGGTGGATGCCTTCACCAGAAAGTTGGTCTGACCCAAATAAAAATAAATTCAGAGGGGAAATATTTAAAAGTATTTTTAGCAAGGGAAGGTGAAATATTGGTCTATAAGTTTAGCTTGGACTTCATTTATTTAATAAAAGAGAATCAGAGATTTAGCTATGCCTTCTTATTAAAACACACTTTTTTGGGTATGCTAAGAACAATACCGAGATGCTTACTTGAAAAGCACTTTCTGAAGTGCAGAACTGTAGCCAGGAAGCTGACATATTACCCTAAATAGCAAGATTCTTTTGTTCTTTTATTTCAGTACTACAATATTATGCCAACTTTGGTTGAAAAATGAAGTGCATGTGTTCAGAGAAAACAGCATGTGGGTGTAATGAAAATGATAAGCATCTTTTTTTGTTGCATTTAAAAATCCCTTCTGCTTCAGATTTGTTTTTCACTTTCTAGTTTTGTTATGAATCAGGGGCCACAGAAATAGTTTTTTCTATAAAATAAAAAGAGAGACATTAAAAATAGACATTTCTGCCAGCACAATGAAGGAGACCTTTTGTTTATGAAAAAAAAACCACGCTACAGGTCGAACCTCCCTTGTTCAGCACCCTTTGGACCTGAGTGGTCCTGAACCACAGAATTTGCCGGATGAGGGGAAGTCAAGGCTCCCTACCCAAGTGTAGGGTTCTGCGCTCAGGTGGGACTGCACTCCATTCTGTCTGCCCTGGTGCCTCGAGTCCCCACCAGCCTCAGAAGTGGTCACCTCATTGCCTCCAGCTAGCTGAGGCTGCACTCCCCGCCCCCCAATCAACAGCGCCGGCCCAGACTGTGTGCCCAGGTGCTGGCCCTGTTGATTTCAGCCCTGGCTGGGACTACGCTCCCAGCTGCTGGCCCTGCTTTGTCCAGCCCCAACTGGGGCTGCGCTCCTCACACTTTGCCAGTCCTATTAAGGACTGCGCTTTCCACTTTGCCAGCCCTCGCTGGGGCTCTGCTCCTCGCTGCTGGCCCCACTGCCTCCAGCCCACGTTGGGGCTACACTCCACAGCGTCAGTCCAGCCTCTGCTGCGCTTATGAACCTGGCCAGCCTGTGCTCTCTGGTCCAGCAATATCAGTGGTCCTGCTGCACCATGGATGTTGCTGGACCAGAGAGTCACAAATTTTAGAGGTTTGACCGATATTTAAATGTCTCTTGGTATTTTCCTTTTTTAAATTATTTTCAGCTGCATATATCAGGCCTTTTAGTCACAAATAGGCTGAAGGAAAATACTCTGTCTTTAGATGCGATGAACATGTACTTGTCTCAGTACAATAATCAATGTTTGTAGGGGGTCCCTACTTTTCTTTTCCTGAAAGTTTATATAGTCTCAATACTGCAAAAAAATTTGAATTATACATTTTAAAACTATACATTTAATTTCATTCATAAAATAAAGTGTGTGATATACACTGTGGGCTTGAGCCTTCTCTATCTTGTACATTGTGTTTTCAGTTTACTTCTTGGCATTGTTGAGAGCAAAATGGATATAAAACATCACGTCGAGTGAGAGTGCAGGACTCTGATAGCTATCATACACAGTTTTTTCTAATTATAGTTGACTGCACCAAGTGCAAAGCAGAGCAGCATCGGGCCCTATGTTCAGATGACATTTATAATTGTCATTTTGATCACTTTGGGTATGTCTACACTACCCTCCTAGTTCGAACTAGGAGGGTAATGTAGGCATACCGCACTTGCAAATGAAGCCCGGGATTTGAATTTCCCGGGCTTCATTTGCATAAGCGGGGAGCCGCCATTTTTAAAACCCCGCTGGTTCAAACCCCGTGCAGCGCGGCTACACGGGGCTCGAACTAGGTAGTTCGGACTAGGATTCCTATTCCGAACACCACGAGGTGTTCAAATCCCGGGCTTCATTTGCAAGTGCGGTATGCCTACATTACCCCGCTAGTTCAAACTAGCGGGGTAGTGTAGACATACCCTTTCATAAGATCATTCAATGACATCTGCTCAATTTCAGTTTCATGTAAGATTGTACAGATGTGCACTAGCAGTGTACACTGCATTGCCAAATATTTGCAGTATTTCCATTTAAAAAGTGGTTATAAATACAAAGTGCTATGCAGACATTAATGACAATTATTAAATGTTTATCCTTGTGAAAGAGGAGATACTGCAATTGAAACAGAGTAATTGAAATTCTCATGACCTCACATAGAGGCAGGACCTGGATTCGAATTTAGAAGTTTCTAGATCAGTTTCATGCTTGGTCAACTAGAGCAGTGTTTCTGAAAGTGTTCCGCGAAATCACTTTCAGAAACACAGTAACTGGCCACCTCGGTTTGTTTGTTTATTGGCGCTGCAGCCACGATGCCTCGCGGCTCCCATTGGCTCTGTTTTGTCCTTTGCAGCCAAGGGGAGCTGCGGGAAGTGGCACCACCACTTCCCGCAGCTCCCCTTTGGCTGCAAAGGATGAAACTGAGCCAATGGGAGCCGTGATGCTCTGTGGCCACGGCACCAGTAAATAAACAAACCAGGGCGGTCAGTTAATGTGTTTCTGAAAGTGATTTTATGGAACACTTTCAGAAACACTGTACTAGAGCACACTATTCCATAAAAGTTTAGGAAATATTTAGGTACAATTATGCCTATTTTGCATCACTCTTCACTAAAAAGGTTAATGGTGATCACATAAGCAACACAAACAATTAATGTTAATAACAAGAGAGAAGGAACCAAAATAGGGAAAGAACAGGGTAGAGACTATTTAGAAAAGTTAGATGTATTCAATTCATCAGGGCCTGATGAAATTCATCCTAAGGTACTGAAGGAACTAGCTGAAGCAATCTCAGAACCGTTAATAATTTTCTTTGAGAATGGCTGAGTAGAGTCCTGCAAATCTGCAGATATCCGCAGATCATTTTTGCAGGTGTGGATACAGATTTTCTATCTAGAATCCTACAAATTTGCAGATGCCCACTTAGTATCCATGGGTATACATATCCATAGATGTGGATGCAGATATCCACATATAATTTTTGCAGATGTGGATACAAGTATCCACACAGAGTTCTGCTTGTGGAGAATAGATCAGATCCTAGAGGACTTTACAAGGGCAAACTTAATGCCTAGCTTTAAAAGGGTGGATAAAAAGGACTGCGGGAATTTATAGATCATTTAGGTTAACTTGAATACCTGAACATCAGTCTGTCTGTAAGCACCTAAAGGACAATACGAGTATAAGAAATAGCCAGTGTGGATTTGTCAAGATCAAATGAAGCCAAACCAACCAAATTTTCTTATTTTGGCAGAGTTACTGACCTAATGAATAAGGGAGAAGCAGTAAATGTGATAACTCTTGATCTTTAGTAAGGCTTTTAACACCGTTCCATGTGATAGTTTCAGAAGACAACTAGGAAATGCCTCTAGATGAAATTACTATAACATGGATGCACAACTGATTTTAAAACTTTACACAGAGTCTGAGGGATAGTAGTGTTAGACTGTATCTGCCAAAACAATGAGGAGTTCTTCGACATTAAAGACTAACAGATTTATTTGGGCATAAGCTTTTGTGGGTAAAAACCACTCTTAGATCTACTTGAAGAACAGTTATTACTGTCAAACCAGGAGAGTGTATCTAGAGAGGTCCCATTGGGGGCATGCTATTCAGTATTTTCATTAGTGACTTGAATGATAGTGTGCAGAATGTTTATAACGTGCAGATGGTAAAAACTGAGGTGGAGGGTTATAGTCACTTTGGAGGGCAGGATTAAAATTCAAAATGCCCTTGGAAAATTGGTCTGAAAACAACAAGATGCAATTCAATTAAGATAAGTGCAAAGTGCTTCCTTTTAGGGAGGAAAAATCAGATGTACAGCTAAAAATTGGGGCATAACAAGCTAGGTAATATTACTCCTGAAGAAAACCTGGGGTTTGTAGTGGATGACAGATTGGTCAAGAGTAAACAATGTGATGATGTTGCAAGAAAGATTAGTAATATTCTGTGGCATATTAACAGCAGGGTCATATGTAAGACCCAGTAGTTATTAGTTCTGCTGTATTTGGCCTTGGTGAGGACTCAGCTAAAGCAGAATGTCCCATTCTGGATGCCACACTTAAGAAAAAAATGTGAAAAAATTGGAGAGAGCCCAGAAGAGAGGATCAAATATGATAAAAGGTTTAAAAATAATGACCTAGAAGCAATGTTACACCTTTGTGTGGAATACATTTTATGTGGGCCAAGGCATGTGCAGATGTCTGCCACCAATAGTAACACATGCTGCTGGTTGTAAGTGCCCATCTTACAGGGAACACTGCCTAGAAAGAAAGTTTAACAAAAATTAGGGCATGCTTAGTTCTGAGAAAAGAAGGCTGAGGGGGGATCTGATAACTCTTAAAAAAGAGGACCTATCCTCTAAAATTGTTAAATTATTGATCAGTCATTCTTCTTGTGTGCTGGCTTTAGGAGTAGCAGCAATGGGCTTAATCTGCAGGAAGGGTGATTTACTTTAGATGTTAGAAAAAGCTTTTTAACTATAAGGATAGATTTCTAAGGAAGGTTTGGAATTCTCATCCCTGGAAATGTTTAAGAACAGGTTGGACAATTACCTCTTGGGAAAGGTTTAAATTTACCTGGTCCTACCTCATCCCAAGGGCCATGGATTTATGACTTGTCTAGTCCCTTCCTGGCCTACATTTGTATGATTTTTTTTGTTTGTTTATTCCTTATCAAAAGTGGTTAAGATACAAAACCAAACCCCAGTGTTACTTCTTGGTGGTAGTGAATTGACTTGCCATTTCTTTCCCTGCAGGAGTGTTGTTGTACCTGTAAAGAAACCACCTCCAGGTAGTCTAGCTGTTACCACAGTTGGAGCTGCTACTGCTGGAGGTGTACTGCCACCGGGTACTACACCA
Organism: Pelodiscus sinensis; assembly: GCF_052426305.1. Classification (NCBI taxonomy): domain Eukaryota; kingdom Metazoa; phylum Chordata; order Testudines; family Trionychidae; genus Pelodiscus; species Pelodiscus sinensis. The sequence continues at coordinate 301,354,234 of NC_143052.1, read as the reverse complement.
AACATATTTGCTGCTACAGGAGCTACACCAAAAAGTATGATTAATACAACAGGTATCGTCCTTAAATATTTTTGTGACCCTCATCTTTTTCTTTGTGTTTTTTCTTCAGTTGTCTCCTTTCTATTAGTATTGTGCCTTTAAAGAAATTTGGAAAACTCAATTATATCTCTCGTCCTCTATGAAGGACACAATTTCCTCTTGCTATATATGTATTCTTGCCATTATTACTTGTGGAAATTATGCAACCTCATATAGGTGAATATATAGTCGTAGTGCTGATTTTAAAAACAGAAAATTACAACAGAAGAGAGTGAGTTTCCCTGGTGCCTCCTCTCTCCAGTGGTAGCATATTTGCAGGGGTATGCAAACTTAATGCTAATAGATATTACTTATTTAATATCCCAAAGGAGGCAAAAAAACTACTAATTGCTACTAATATACAGGAGTAGAAAAGGGACATTCCTACCCTAAATCTGTTTTAGGATTTGTGAATAAAAGTCATGATGGTTTTGTTTCATGAGGCCTTTCACCATTGTTAACATGACTCATTCTTCAAGTAACAGTTTAGCTTCACCTTACAGGTTAACCTGTAAAGGTTTAAAAAGAGAGGTAGTGGCTGCTTTGTTTCCTTATGATTCTATAAGGAAGGCCTTTTGGGGGTTCAATTTTTAGTAGTTACATTAGAAATTCAGGGTCTGCCTATCCTGGAAGAATCTGTGGATGACTGGGTAGGATTATGGCATCACAGATATCAGAGCAATGCAATAGGAGTGAGAGGAGGTTATTTTTACTTATAGATTCTAGGGCTGTCAATTGACCTGCATGAACACCTGCAATTAACGCAGGACAGGATTAACAGGTTAAAAAAATTAACGTGTTAATCGCAGGCATTAATGATGCCATGCTTCATAGAAGTGCTGCTCTAGCACGTCTAAGGGGCAGCGCAAGCGGAGCCAGGGATCAGTGGGAGTGCCCAGCTCATCCCCGGCTCCGCGTTGCAAAGCCTCTTTGAAGTGCTGCTTCAAAGAGGCTTTGCAACAACGGATCTGGGAACCAGTCCTCAGCTGATCTCCGGTTCCATGTTGCTAAGGGCTTTGCAACACAGAGCTGGGGATCAGCTGGGGACTAAACCCCGGCTGTACTGTTGCAAAGCCCCTTGGAAGTGTTGTTCCGGCACTTCCAAGGGGCTTTGCAACGTGGAGCCAGAGTTCATCAGGAGTCCTTAAAGGGGCAGCGCTGCATGGAGCCCAGGGTCAGCTGGGAACTCCAATTGATCCCAGGCTTTATGCAGTGCTGCCCTGTTGAAACAACCACGGCATTTCAAAGTGGAGTTGAACGCGATTAATTGCATGATTAATCGCGATTAAAAATTTTAATCGCTTGACAGCCATAATAGATACATTTCTGGTATTGGACTAAGTTTTTAACTATGCACTTAAACACTTGAGAATTAGTTCAGTGACATAACTTTTGGTGACTTGAGTCAGGGGTTCAGGAAAATGAATTATTTTGTGGGAGAAGCAGGCTGGGAAATGGGGCAGCAGCCTTCTGTCTGTTTCATAAAATAAAATAGGAAGCATACTCATTTTTTTTCCTTTGTGGGTCTCCTTTAACTCTTGCTAATGTACTTTGTGAGTAGAAATGTTAATTACTCTTTCGAGAAAATATCTGTTCAATTAAATTAATTCAATGAAGACTTTTGTAAATATTTGTATTTGTTTACCTGTTTCTGTTGAGTTCAAATTCTGTTTGTAATCCCCTTTTTAGGTACCCATATAATACCATAAGAGAGTCCTATTATTGAAGTCTTTTCTCCAAATGATACTGTATAGGCTTCAGTTTCTCAATCTTCACGTCATAACTTTAAACACTCCATACCTTGCATCGATTGAGGAGCTCTTACTTCACAGTGATTGCTGTTAAAAAAGCAATAATTCATCCCAAATGTTTCAAAGTACAGTACAGGGAAATACTGCGGTATCAGATGACACAATATGTTGACTGTGGGTAAATGTTAGCTTTTCATAGTTATCCCTGCACCTCCTATGTATTCTTTTTATCATAACAATTTTTGTCTAGCAGACTATGGATAGCAGATTTATGGGAAAGTATTGCCTGAAAAGTATTTCAGCAGTGTTTGCCAGTTTAATTCCTCAGAACTACAAATATACTGAGCTTCTTAACTGACCTTTGGGTAAGGAAGTTCATGGCTGTTTTAGGCTTGTTCTGTTTTGTAAAGCTTTTATGCTTGAATTCACCAGAATGAGCATTTATTCTCCCTCTCTGATCTCAGCAAATACAGTTTAAAAGCTGTTCTTTTCCACCCTTCATTTCCAAAAGATAGCAATGTCTATGTTTTTAAAAAGTGCATATGTGTCAACAATAAATTGCAAATCAGAAACTGTGGGATATAGAAGATGTATTGAAAAGATAAACATGTTTATTATGGAATTGCTTACATTGTGAGTTAGGTCATGATAGGTTTTTTGTTTGCTTGTTTTGGTTTGCATTGAGTTTTGGAGTTGAAGGGTTTCTTTCTTTTTGTCATTGAATGAGCCAAAGTGTAGGATTTACAATTTCAGATTATTCAGTTATATTTTACTTGAAATAATTAACTTAATTAATGTTATGAATGATATGGTGCTGTTTTAAGGCACATTTTGCCTAACATATCCAGATGCTGTCCAATTTATGTATTTGCTGTGGTGTTTAAAAATACTTTGTTGATAAAAAGCAAGTGAAACAAATACCACATTGTAAAGTGAACTAAGCAATAGTTTACTGGTGTGGGAAAAATGCTCTTTAGTCATTTAGAGACACTAGATGTCTCCCAAATCCTTTATTTCTCATACAATAAATATGCTACTAATGGCACATATACAGTATGTAACTTCATCTTAGACAAGCATTTTGCACTAAGGTATTTTGACAAATTATTTAAACAGAATACAAAAATAAGTTGTCAAAATTAACATCCATTGTTATAACCACTGTCCCAGAGCAAGCTTAGGTTTTAAACCCATTTTAGTGCCTCTGAAGTGCACTTTTAGGGGACAGGTTTCAGTAGTTTGACTCCTCTCTGAGTATATCTATGCAGTTCTTCTACACTTAGACTGGATCTCTGGGCACAGCTATCCTGTTTCTCAGTAGTCTTAACTGGACATGCCCAAATGGGTTTGACATCTGCAAGCCATTTTCCTCTGGAAGCCTGTGACAATGACTGATTATAGGGCAGGGGAGAATCCTTCAAAGCATTATTTTTTAATTTTTCCGAAAGTATATACCACACAGAGCAAAGCGTAAAAGCAATAAAAGGCCTGTGCCAATTTTTCCCTTACCTAAATCCTAATGTTTCCTTAAAAGCTTTTTTAAAGTTCCTTTCAGCCCAGTTACCTTACCTTCTGGGTTGGGAGAGACAGCAGGTTTACTGAAGTTTGTGTTAACATTTCCTTCCTGGACAGCTCTTTTCTTTTTCTTTTTCCATTTTTTCTTTTTCTTTCCTCTTTTTTCCTTTTTTAAGGATAACATCTTTTAGGATTTTAATATCCCCTTTGATCTTAAATTCAGGCCTGGAAAGTAAGCCTTTCCAGCCTGACAGAAGTCAGGGAAGGGTGTACCCTAATTAGTAGCTTCCCTATTGTTTCCTCAAGGACCATAGGAATTCTGTCAGACTGTACCTTGCTTTTGCCATTAAGTTTCCTACTATACAGTGTCATTTGATTTATGTCCCACAGACAGGCAAAAATACTAATCAGGTAAACTGAGATGCATATAAGATGACCAGATAGCAAGTGTGAAAAAGTCAGGGCAGCATCATGGTGGACGTAATAGGGTCCTATTTAAGAAAAAAAGCCCATAATATCAGGATGTCTGGTCACCTGAAGTATATACAATACTTATTAGAAAATATCTATCTATAGATATAGATATAGATATAGATATATATAGATATATATACACTCTTATTATCCACACAAACTCACAATGGAAATGGTTCTATCATTCTAATGGCTTGTTTCGTATAATGGCATGAAAATATTTTAGACCTCGGAATGAATTTATTTTTAGAATCATTGAGAACAAGAGGTAAGACTCATTTAATTGTGCTTCTTTTTCTCCAGAATTGCTATTTAATGTTTGAAAAAGGAATTTGAGAATGAAAAGTACTATGTAAATACAAAATATGAATATTAGTTTGTACTTTTAAAGAGTTAATCATTGATCTGTAAATATAATTAAAAAGGCAATGAAATTGAGAGGCAGGAATATTTTTGTTTGAACCCCTTTTTTAATTATATATACATAAGTGACCAAATCCTTATTCATTTTCAGGCCATTTCATTTTATGTTAGTGTGTTTTGATCTGTTGATCCCTTCATTTTCATGTTAACGTGCATTCTGATTAGCAGTAAATCAGTTTTAATTATAAATCTGCAGAGCAGTATCACACACTTATAGCCATATTAGTTTAGTAAAACTTTGTTACTTATATGTTAAAACACTATTAATTGTTTTGAAATGGATAAGATGACTTATTTATTTTTAAATAGACTGGCATGGCAGGAAATACCATTGTATTAAAATATTAAAAAACAACTTTTTTCAAACTGAAACAAGATCTTAATTTATCTTGGGGACAGGTGCAGTGGATTCAGGATCTTCCTCCTCCTCTTCATCCTCTAGCTTTGTGAATGGTGCTACCAGTAAAAACCTTCCAGCTGTGCAAACTGTTGCTCCAATGCCAGAGGACTCCGCTGAAAACATGAGGTGTGCATATTCTAATTTTATTTTAATTTGTCTTTTCTTACGACACAACAAAATCAATTACAGGCAATTAATCAAAATAATGCAAAAATAAAAATGAAATATATAAAGTATCCTGAGAGGATGCTAAATAGCTTTTAAAATAACTGAAAAATACTGCTGTCCATGTAATGAGTTAAATGTTTATTTATTTCATTTTCTATATGTGGATTAATAACCACAACACTGCACAAGTGTTTTAAGTGATAATGTTAGTCATATGGCATAATGCACTACTGGACAGCCCTCAGGTACTATGGACATGAAAGTAGTATAGGCACTTATATGGACTAGAATAAAATTATACTTCCACAAATATTTGCACTGTAAAATTGCAAACAAAAGAAATATAATTTTTCAGTTCATTTCATACAAGTACTATAAATCAATAGCTTTATTGTGAAAGTGCAACTCACAAATGTAGGTTTTGTGTTATATAATTGCATTCAGAAATAAAACATTGTAAAACTTTAGTGCCTACAAGGCCAATCAATGTAGCTTCTTGTTCAATCACTCACAAAGAGAAATAAGTTTACATTTACAGAAGATTATGCTGCACACATTGTCATCTGAAAGTGAGAATAGGCATTCACATAGCACTTGGGTATCTGGCATTGCAAAGTATTTACATGTTGGATATCTAAACATTTGTTTGTGTCTTCATGCTTTGAAAATAAACATGCACTGGTCCACACTGCTTCGGATCATTATTGAATAGAACCTGTTACCAGCATGGATGCATGTCCCCCTGGAATACTTGTAGAAGTGAAAAGGGACATACAAATCTTTAATCTGTCTGGCACATAAATATTTTGCTATGCCATTCAAACTCCTGTTTTCATTGTAAACAAGAAGCAGGCACTATTATCACCTATAGATGTAAATGAAATTATTTGTCTGAGTGCATAAAGAAGTGGGAGTCAGGGGACTTGTAGACTTCAAAGTTTTAAAATTGTTTTATTTTAGAATAGGGATGTTAGAGTGTAACTGAATAGTAATGTAATTGAATTATTCGATAGTCCCTATAGGTGGGGCTGACACTTCCAGCCCCACTCCCAGGGAACCCTCTGCCACCCCACACTGCTGCTTCTGTATCAGAGGCAGCAGTGCGGGGTGGCAGAAGCCCCTGTTCATCGGGGTCTGTACTCCCTCCAGATAGAAACTGCTATGTGGGATGCTGGAGCAGCCTCTGTCCACAGGGAACTTGGACTCTCTCCCCCTCCCTTCTCCCTCCCCCCGAACTTGGACTGTTGCCACAGAGCAGCCTCCGTCTGCAGCAAGCCCAGGCCCACTGTGGACAAAGGCTACTTTAAGGCAGTCTTCCCTGTGCTCCTGTCTCTGAAAGAGGCAACAGCACGGCGGTGAAGGCAGGTGGCAAGGAGGTACAGGTTGATCCCCCTGAGGCAGTACACTTGGAGAGCTAGTTTAAAAGCCAGCTCCCCACACATCAGCTCCTGCCTGCTCCCCTCACTGTCAGCACTGCTGCCTTTCTATCAGAGCAGCAATGTGCGGGAGGGGGCAGAAGCAGGTGGAACCAGTGCTTAAAGCGAGCTCCTCACAGGAACCGGCTCCTGCCTCCTTGCCCCTTGCCCCTTGCCCCTTGCTGCCTCTGATACAGAGGCAGCAAGGGTGGGGGAATGCGTGTGGTTAAAAAGATAAACCAATAAACCAAGGATTGAGCAATAATGTTGACATCCCTGTTTTTTAATGCAATTATTTTTTGTGCATAATTCAACATTTGTAGGTTCAACTTGCATGATAAAGTTTGCTCTACAATACTTATACTGGGTGAATTGAAATACTATTTCTTTTGTATTTTACAGTGCAAATATTTGCTATCAAAACAAATATAAAGTGAGCATTGTGTAATATGTATTTTGTGAAATAAAAATCTTTGAAAAGGTAGCAAACATCCAAAATATTTAAATATATAGTATTATATTATTCCAAGGGTATGATAATTGTGATTTAATTGTGCATTTAAATTTTTGTTGATCTCTTGACAGCCCTAATTGTTATAAGAAAATTTCATACAAAACGTCTAAAAGAGCCTACATTGGCAAAGCTGGTCTTCTATAGAGTTTATTTTTTAACCACTGTAACCAGTGCTACAGTCATAATATTTTCTATTAGCTCATTAGAAACAATAATGTTTCAATGCTTAAGAAACAACCCTTTGGATGAAAAAAATCCTAGAACCCTACTTTTACTAGAACTCCATTCAAGAAGCTATGTTCTTATTAGAGCACATTGAAACATTCCCATCAGAAAATGCAGATTCATCATAATAGAAATCTATGAGTACATGTCAATTTCAATGTAATTTTCAACAGTTAAGATTTTTTTAATGGAATTTCTTGTTTCATTGTGATAATGCAATGTTTTGTTTCAGTTATGTCAAAATGTTTTGGTTTTGATTGATAGTGTTTCAACTTAAGATACATTAAAATATCAGTTTTAATACTTTGGATATATTCTATTGATTATTGAATATGTTTAATATTATATATTTTTCCTCATTGAAATGAAATATTTTTCCTTATCAAAATAAAGTGTTTTAACATTATTGTAACAAAACAATCTGATGCTATTAAAACAAAGCCTTTTTTAAAATTATTTTATGATTTTGGCAATTTTCTTCCTTTGAGAAATTTCACAATTTTGACTTTTTGTGCTGATTTGGTATGAAAATAAATTTCAAAATGTTGGAATTCATGTTTTGATCAGCTCTCATTCTAATGCTACAGTGTTAAAGCTGTAGCTTTATATACAGGTATAATGGGAAAATAAGCATTTTTATTCCACTTCAAATTATTGGATCTATGTGCCCTACTTCCATCTACATGAACATTCTGGATAATATTAGAGATTAGAGATATGAATGACTAACCAGTGGGAGCTGAAGCCAGCCCTCTGCCCGCTGCAAGCAAGGAGCTACTTCACCCTCATGGGGCCCACTGAAGTCAGGGAGTGCCCAGAGCAGCCCCCAACCACCCCCATTTAATCAGTTAACTGGTTAAAAGATGAAGTTTAACTGGTTAACTAATTAAATGGGATTTTACATCCCTAGTAGAGATTTAGTCATATTTTCTTTCAATTCTATGATTGACTCCTCTGAGATTGTCCTTTTTTGCACCACTTATATGGTTCGCCATGACAAAATCATTGTGCAAAGCAGTGAGTGGAGGGAGAGCCAGTGCAGCAGGCAAGCCTACTGACATAAATTGTGATTGGATAACTGATACCTGCCAGTAGTTGTACCCTTGTTACCATGCAAAGGGCAGAGGTGATAACACAGGTGCAAGGGATCTGTTAAATTTAAGTATAAATTTAAAACAATAACCTATTTAAATAGTATGTCCTGGAACTTCTACCTTATTTTATTTATTGCGACCTCTTCGGTTTTGTCTAAAATATTATTCATCTCTTTGATAACAGCATTTAGAAGTCCCAAATGGAATTGAGACCCCATTGTGCTTGAAGCTGACTATGTATAGAAATAAGTCTCTGCACAAAGAGTTTATAGCTAAATAGGAAAGATAGAGCTAGAGAGGGAGGGAGGGGAAAAAAGCACACCAGGGTGAAGTGAGTAACCCAAGGCCACTCTACTGGTCTATAGTAAAGATCAGAATAGAACCTAGACATCCTGACTCCCAGTTCAGTGCTCTGTCCATTTGAACTAAAATGCACTGGAATAGAAGACTGCTTTAAAGTATGTATAAAGGAGCTTATTGTAAATCTTTGGCTCTTGTTTAGAGTCCTTAAATATCTATAGAAGTCACAAGGAATAAGTTCAGTACCTCAGAGCTGAATAATTGAATTGCCAGATAAAGAAAAAAAATACTGATTCTAGTGAATGACTACCAATAGAAGTTGCACATTTATGACTATTATATCTGTGCAGAGAAGAGACAAAACTGTGGAACATCCACCAGGTTTCATAGGGGTATCCGTATTAGTCTGTAATAGAAAAAAACTTAAAAACCAATGAATAGTCCTGCAGCACCTTAGAGACTAGCAAAAAATATAGATGGTATCATGAGCTGTCCACCAGGTTGTGACTTTAACCTCCGAGTCTATAAACACAACTTTATTCCTGCTGAGGATATAAACGCAACTGGCACCTTCATTGTGTATTTGACAAATCTTCCGTTTTAGGGAGTTGTTGCACACTTTTTAGACAGAGTAGCTTTGGTAAAAATATCAGAGTCTCTGTACTGTCATTTAATATAACTGCTTTCTCCAAGTATAAACTGGTGGATCTACCATTTACTAAATCCATACTGAAAAAATATTTTAGATTAGAATTTTTGAGTCATTGTGAAGGAAACAGAGAGATCTCAAGAATCTGGATTTTTATTTAGCTCAAAAGAAAAGGAGATATTCCAGGCTGGATGATTAGCTTCCCTTGAGATATAATACTCTGTATAACAGTATATTTAATAAACGCTGCTATAGCCATTCTTGGTAGGTTTAATCAAATCCGACAGGCAGTCCATCTAAGCCTGGTAGTTGTCTAGCTTGAAGTGAACTAATTGCATACCTAATTTTCTCCCTGGTTACTTTTCCATCTAGTAAATTCTTTAATAAGGGTCACATTTGTAACTGGCTTTTTGCCAGTTAGTCATTTAGTTTGTTTTCCTGTCTTCCCCTTTGGGTTATATTACCTTCTAGATAATTTAAATAAAGTGTACTAAGTCCCTCTTTGTGATTGTATGATTGAAATTGATTATTAATTGTAGAAGTGAATTTATTACATACTTCCTGTGTAATCAACTTTACTAATAACCCCAGAGTTATCCAGCTTCAGAGTACAAATAATATCTAGTGCTGGACCCCTGAGATGCTCTACCAGTCATCTTTTCCTTTCAGTTTCTGGTACTGTACAGTCCTGTAGCATTTCAAATGGTATGTACTAAACAGGGTTAAAACCCCTCTTCTCCCTATATTGAGACTGCACCCCCAGAAAATCATCTTAACTTTTGGTATTAACTTGACTCAGGATGGGGTTGCACAACCTTTTCAAATGCTTGCCCTAAAAACTTTGCCCACGCATCAAGTTAGGCGTCAGCGCCTGGCATGGGGACGATGGGTCAAGACCCAGTAAACTTGGCATATTAGCCATTCTTTCTTTTGCCAAGAATGCTGACGTTTTCTTTTAGAATTCAACATCTGAGTCTCAGGGGTCACTGGGGATCAGCCCCTGACAACTACTGTTTTCCATGTGTTGCTAGATGTTGCTATTTCTCTTGGAACCTGTAGGGATTCCACAGCCATTGGCAGCCCATATAGCGCTGCAAAAGTCCTTTCCTCCTCTTGAAATCTGCAGCTACACACACAGCACTTGTTCAGAGAGTCACTGGCTTTTCTTAAAGTAGATTCATTTAAGCTTCCCTCATAGGCCTCAAGTATCCCTAACACCAATAGGCATTCCTTAATGTCAATATTCATTCTCTTGCGTGAATCCTCTACTATGCGGACAGCCGTTATGCAATCTCTGACTCATCCAAAAAGTAACAAGACTGTTTTCCACAAATCAGTGGTCTGCCATAAGATGTGCTTGTGGTGGGTACTAACCCAGCTAGATCCCAAACCCAACCCCCCAAAATATAACTCTTCTGCTAGCAGCAGTGCACAGCAAGAAGGGCCAGGTTCAATATCTTAGGGGTTCTTTTCAGTAATGTAACGAAACCGGCTCAAGCCCCATCCAGTAACCTGGGAAAGTTCTATTCTACTTACTTTGTGCCTTTTAAAGGCAATTTTCAGGCAAGCACAGAAAGGAAAGAGTTTAATAAAAGTGACATGGCATACATCTAAGAAAAAAATACATGTAGTATCCATAAACAAAGAAAAAGCAACAAACAAGACACCCTTCCCAGTGTTAGCTGGGCAGTGTCCTTTACTTCAAATTCTTGAGTCCAAGACTCCAATTCTTGTGGTGTGCCTCCCTCCTTGACGCTGTACTCAGTTGTCTCATCAGTGCAGACCTGGAGTTCATAGGTATGCCTGCATGAAGTCTCTCCTCTTATGCATGGGAAGGACCAATGCCACCTGACTGCTTCCTCACTCACTGGCCACCCTGATAGAAATGTAGCCGTGTTAGTCTGGTCTAGCTGAAACAAAAAACAAGACTATGTAGCACTTTAAAGACTAACAAGATGGTTTATTAGGTGATGAGCTTTCGTGGGCCAGACCCACTTCCTCAGATCAAATAGTTTTTGATCTGAGGAAGTGGGTCTGGCCACTCTGCTGTGAGTGGTTTAGGGCTTGGGCAGAATTCCAGTCCTGCCAGAAATTATTTCAGCTCCCACTGATTTCAGCTATTGGTCTGAAACATAGTCCAGCCCCAAGAAATTTCAGCATCCAGTGGAGTAATCTACTATATATTTGACAGTATGTCTGTCTGTCTAAGAATTCCTCTTAAACAATAAGAGCTAGGACCACCAAATTCAGTATACAACTTCCTCTTGTTATGACTTAAAGCCAAGGTAAGGATTTGGTTGTGCCAGGAAAATGGGATGTACCTGGAATGGGATTACTTCTCATAAAATCAGACCGGAAAAAGACAAAATCACTAGGGAGGGGGAAAGGACTAGCTGGGGCATGTCCCCCCTCCAATCCAGAACTGTCCCAGTCCTGAGCACCACCCCCAGGCATCCTTTAGTGGGGCAGGTGCTGAATTCTCTCCTCCCTTCATCAAGGAAGTGAAGGGAAAGTAGATACTTTGCTTAATTCGTCACTGCGGCTAGGGAGAGTAGGGGTCAAATGAGCTGTGTAGTTTGCTTTACATCCTGATAGGGACAGGAATGGGAAAAGCAAGCAGTTCTGGTATGGGTCTCGGGAAAGGAGTAATGAGGCACTTTGGGCGTGCGCAAACACCTCCCTCCCCCACAAATAAAGTACAGGCAGTCCCCGGGTTACGTACAAGATAGGGACTATAGGTTTGTTCTTAAGTTGAATTTGTATGTAAGTCGGAACTGGCTCCAGATTCAGCCGCTGCTGCTGAAACTGACCAGGGGCTGACTACAGGAAACCGGAGGCAGAATTGCTCTGCCCCCAGCTTCCTGGAATCAGCCACTGATCAGTTTCAACAGCGGCTGAATCTCGAGCCTGGGACAGAACAGCTGGGCTGCCAGGTAGGTCCCTGTAGGACTAACCCGGCAGCACCCCAGCTGCTCTACCCCAGGGTCCACAACAAAAGCCTGGTCTGCAAAGCCTCAGAGGCACGGGACCCTGCCGCCGCTGTGGCTTTGCTCCGGGTGCCTCTGGTCTGCTGGGGACCGTCTCCAGCAGACCAGAGGCACCGGGAGCAAAGCGGCAGCGGCGGCGGGGTGCCGCGCCTCTGAGGCTTTGCTCTGGCAAAGCCTCAGAGGCACGGGACCCCACCACCACTGCGGCTTTGCTCCTGGTGTCCCTGGTCTGCTGGAGACGGTCCCCAGCAGACCAGGGACACCCGGAGCAAAGCCGGGGAGGCACGGGACCCCGCCGCTGCTGCGGCTTTGCTCCCGGTGCCTCTGGTCTGCTGGGGACCATCCCCAGCAGACCAGGGGCACCCGGAGCAGGTTTTCTCGCCCCGGAGGTCGAGGTGGCGGGACCGCTGCGCTCTGGGCAGTCACGCTGCCTGCGAGCTCCGGGCCGAGAGAGCCCCGTTCGTAAGTGCAGATCCGACATAAGTCGGATCCGCGTAACTCGGGGACTGCCTGTATATACATTTTCCTTTCTCTCCTCCCCCAGAAATTGAGTTAAGGATCCGAGCAATGTTGGATAAATGTGCTAGTTTAAAATAAAAAAAGTTGCTCCTAAGGGGGCCTATTTAGCGCTCTTGGAACAGTGGACGGAAACAGGTTGAGAGTTTCTGACCTCTCCGCTTAACCCCACAGAGCTCTGGTATTAGAGCCCTTGTCCACCCAAGGTTCTTTAAACTTCCTGTGGTTCCCTCCTCTGAAACAGGTTAAGAACAATCTGTCTTTTCTGTCTTCCCACAAAAATTACCAACATTAGTTACCATATTTCACAATTCCTGCAATTAGGATTAACATGGTTTGTGACAGCAGCCAAATTGCAAAACACTGCTCTATCATCTGAATATCTAACAGATCTAAGCAAGACAGAAGCGAACTGTCTGTATATAAACACACCCAGAGTCTCTTCCCAACTAGTGTCAGTGAAGCATTCATTCAGATCCTGCATACACTGACATCAGCATGGTACACTTAAATTTCACTTTGTTTTCAAGGTGAAGTAAACTCCAAACTCAGGAGTTATGAGTATATCTGCAGTGAAGCAAATAAATATTAGTGGGATTTGTAGTGTTGTGTTTTTCCTCCTTAATCTCTAGCAGCAGCTGTGGAGCTCTGCAAATCAAGTATCTGAATTTGTTAGTTCAAGGAGTGGTGCAATGCACTGCAAGAAAAGAATCAAAGTGATTTTGAGTTGTTGGAAGAGAGCTTCTGATCTCTTCTAATGGCATCTGTTCTGTATTATAAGTTAAGGACTTTCATATGAACTTTATATATATTTCTATATTTGAAAACTCAAAAATCACCATGGAAGGTATCATAATTTTAGTTTCTGCCCGTATTTAAAATCTCAGCACTTAACATTATTATTCTTAACTATTTCTCAGTGCTGTAAAAAAAAGCAAAGAAGCAAAAAAAAAAAAAAAAAAAAAAAAAGTTTTTTTGCCCCCAGTGGCAGGCAGTCCAAAGGCAGAGTCTACTAAAAGCCCAAAAAAGGAAAAACCTAGTTTCCTTTTGTGTTTTTAAAGTAATTATTGATCTGTTGTGGGAAATACAAAGTATTTTGACTCTTTAGTACAGATTTGAAAGAGAAGGCAGCAGTGGCTTGCCAAGCCAATGATGGGGAGGAGATTTACATGCATGGAGAAGATCAAGTGATTACAGTCACAATGGAGTAGAACTTGCTGAGTATTTAATAGCACCTGCGAAATTTGGAACTCTGTACCAGTGATACCCAAATTTTTTCTGAGGTGTGCCTCCTTCCCCCCCCATAACAAGCATTAGATTCTCTCCAGTTGGTTCAACAGAGGAGCTTGGTTTGAAAGGCAGAGCTGGAGGCAGTACAGGGGATGAGGGAGGAGCTAGGGCTAGAAGTGGAGCTGGCTTGTGGGTGGTGAGGGAATGAGGACAGAGCTGGGTTGCGGGCAGCATGCCCTCTGAAGATTCCTGTTATGAGGATGTATCCCACAGTTTGGAAACCACTGCTCTAGACAAAGGAAGCATCCATAAAAGTAGGTGGTGTACAAATACTGAGAAATAGTCTCTGCTCCAAAAGACTTACCATCTAAATTGACAAGACAGAGGGGGAGAATCTGAAAACATTGGTTCAAAGATGAAACATCTTGCCCTGGGTTACACACCTTATAAGTAGCAACGCCAGGGAGGAGAATCCAGGTCTTCTGACTCTCACTCCAGTTCCCTATCACGTGGACCACTTTGCTTATCACATCAAATATAGATTTAGTATCTGAAAGTTTATCAAGAAAGCAAGAACATTTTTGTAAGGTGGTCTTTGCCATTAAAATATGATTTTCATGCTTCTAAAGTGTTATGAAAAGTGATGAAATATTGCATCTCTGAGGAGAGTGCAAAGTTGTGGCTGCAGTTCAACTGCCGGTGCACATTCCTATTATTTTGGGGATATTTAAAATGCAACTTTTGATATTCTGTTTGTTTGTATAACACAAGCAGGATAAACAATCTAATTTTGATTTGTTGTTAGACTCTTCGTTATGGAAGGTGATGTAAAAGAGGAGGAATAGGTTCTGGTGAAATTGGACACATCCAGTTTAGTTATTTCAATATTGAAAGTTCTAGCCTCACAGATATGAAAGCTCATTTGGGGGAAAAAACATTGCATACAGTGAGAACACTTAAAAGTTGGACTTTTTCCACAGTGCAGTATTTTCATTTTTTAATTGAATTTTCTGTACTTAAAGGGTAAACTCATTGAGGTTTATAGCTCACTACTGTAAGTTTCTGCAGTAAAATCATTGTCTTTTAATACAGGAAACATACATCATTAGAAACAATGAGTCCAGTGGCACCTTAAAGACTAACAGATTTATTTGGGCATAAGCTTTTGTGGAGTGATGCATGGAGAAATTACAGAGTCAGGGATATATAAAAACAGGATGGATGTGGCTCGCTTGCAGCAGCTGATTCACACCTCTCCATTTGCTGCTGGGAGTGAGTCACATCCACTCTGACTGAATGACCTCTTTAACTCTAGTCCTACACTTGATAACTCCCTTCCTCCTTTTGTTATACCTGTGTATGTGTGTGTGTGTGTGTGTGTGTATCTATCAATCTATCTATCTCTCTCTATATATATCTATATGTAATATCCCTGCTTCTGTAATTTATACATCAATGCATCTGACAAAATGGGTTTTACTCACAAAAGCTTATGCCCAAATAAAGCTGTTAGGGTATGTCTACACTAGCCATCTCCAAAAGCTCATGAATGGATTTCCTGGTCCCTGTGTCAGAAAGTTTGGGAACCCCTGATGTATGGCAAGTCTCAGAGGGGTGACTGTGCTAGTCTGTATCTGCAGAAACAATGAGGTATCCCATGGCACCTTAGAGACAGAGGATATGTCTACACTAGCCCCCTAGTTCGAAGTAGGGAGACTAATATAGGCATTGGAAGTTCCAAATGAAGCCCGGGATTTAAATATCCCGGGCTTTATTTGCATCTTCCCGTCCGCGCACCATTTTTAAATCCCCTTAGTCCGAACTAACTGATCGGGGCTACACTCAGCAGTTAAACACTAATTTGAACTAAGGACTTAGTTCGAGTTAACGTTTGACTGCCGCATGTAGCCGTGGGCAGTTAGTTCGGACTAAGGGGATTTAGAAATGGTGCCCGGACAGGAAGAAGCAAATAAAGCCTGGGATATTTAAATCCCGGGCTTCATTTGCAACTTCAACTGCCTACATTAGCCTCCCTACTTCGAACTAGGGGGCTAGTGTAGACATATCCTCTGACTCTAAGGTGCCATGGGATACCTCATTGTTTCTGCAAATACAGACTAACACAGTCACCCCTCTGAGACTTGCCATACATCAGGGGTTCCCAAACTTTCTGACACAGGGACCAGGAAATCCACTCATGAGCTTTTGGAGGACTGGTAACATTCATTTGCATATTTGCATATTCATTAAGCAAATGATGAATATTCAAATAAGTTGTTTCTGGTCCTCCCAAAGCCCCCAGTGCTAGCTTTAGCAAAGCTTTTGATAGTCACCCACAATATTCTTGCCAGCAAGTTAAGGGAATATAGATTGGATAAATGGACTGTAAGATAGAAAGCTGGCTAGACCAGGGTTTCCCAAAATTTTTACTTTAGTTGGAACCAGGTTTTTTTTCAGTATTTTTTTGCAGCCCAAAAGTATAAAACACACAAAAAAAATTAAAAATGAATAAATTTTCAGTGTTTCACCCAGCCGCATTGTCCTACCAGCCTGGGCCAGGACTTGGGGGACCCAACACTGCATGAGCACTCCAGGAGGTGGGAGCAGGATATCTGGCTAGGAGGGTGGGTGCAAGGGGGGGTAGAGTTGCTAGGTGTCCAGTTTTGTACCAGACAATCTGGTATTTGAGGGTTCTGTCCAGGAAACAAATTGAGAAAATACCGGACATATAAAATAAATAAATAAATGGAGATTGCCTATCTCCTAGAACTGGAAGGGACCTTGAAAGGTCATTGAGTCCAGTCCCCTGCCTTCACAGCAGGACCAAGTACCATCCCTGACAAATTTTTGCCCCAAATCCCTAACTGGCCTCTGCAAGGATTGAACTCACAATCCTGGGTTTAGCAGGCCAATGCTCAAACCACTGAGCTATTCTTCCTCCCCCCCCCCCCCCATATAAAATGTCAGGTATTTCTAATTAGGTAAGTTTTATTATAATTAGGTGTATCAGTCCATAGCTGTGAACTGCCTGGCTGGTAGATGTGCTCATGCTGCATGAATGTGTCTACCAGCCAGGCAGTTTGCAGCTACTCAAGGGAGGCTATGGGCGGGGAGGGCAAAATGGAATCCCCAGGGCCAGACTCACTTGTGTGCCTGGGTCTGCATGTGCCTGGGTCAGTCCCACTTTCCGCCGGCTGATTCACTTCCCCTCCCCCGCTTCTCCTTCCGAACTCCCCTGGTCAGCTCTCCCGCCCCTCATACAGCCCTGCTTCTGCCGCCCGCACATCCCCAATCTCCAGCGGATAGCTCCGCTGCCCCTAACCCTGCTTTCACCGGCCGGCCGGCCACGCCCCACCCCACCCCACCGCACCGATCTCCGCTGGACAGCCCCACTGCCCCCAACCCTGTTTCCCAGTGGCCAGTTCCCCTCCCCCCAACACACACACACACAGTCCAGCCGACCCCGCCCTCCTCCCAGCAGCCACGCTGAGGCCCGGTATTTTTTTACCACGACCCATAGTTTGGGAAACGCTGCTATACATCATTAGTTGGTATGATAGATGAAGAGGACTTGCATTTGGATGCCTGAGGTTCTTTCATAATCCCTTTTAAAAAAGAGACTAAAATGCTTACTATTTTGTATTGATGAATTAGCTCTGCTAATTTAGTGAGGCAGTCATTTCCTAAGATGGATATGAGTTAGTTTTTTGCTAACTTAAATACTGCATTTAAATATTTTTGTTGTCCGTGTTAATCAAATCACAGTCGTGATTATCAGAAGACACTGATTTTTACAGCATTGATTAGTAAATAGACATGATGTGATATCATTTAACAGCTGGTATTTGCCTTCAACTCTCGTGCTTTGTTTTCAACAGCATTACAGCAAAGCTGGAAAGAGCTTTAGAAAAGGTGGCTCCACTCCTGCGTGAAATTTTTGTAGACTTTGCCCCTTTTTTGTCCCGTACGCTGTTGGGTAGTCACGGACAAGAACTACTGATTGAAGGTACAAATCTATTATTAAATTACTAGTATTTTGATTATTACTTTGTATGACTCTTTCTTTTTCAGAGGAGATTATATAACTATTTAATGATGGCATTAAGACATTTAGGTAGATATGGTTTCATTTCCTGTCACTTATTTTGTTTTTGAGAAATGCCATGGATTCATGAAAATTTACTATTCTTGTTCCCAGTTTCTTAATTTGTACTGTCAGTGACACCCCAAGTCAGTACACAAGCTGTTCATCCTGGCTTCCAAGCAAACACAACATAATTAACTTTAATTTCTTTAAGATACTCAGAGTACTGTATCACTCAGTCTGATTTTTAAAAGACTAGAAAATTGAAAGAGCGGATTAATATAACCCGTGAGAAAAAAGAAAGAGGACTGTGTACTAAAATAGATAGTGTATGTAGTTAGAAATGGAAGATTTCATGGTAAGTAACCTTCCTTATATGTGGATTTGCATAAGCAAATTACAAAATACATAAAATAAGGTGATAATAGGGATTGGAGTGGGAAGGCTTAAAGAGAAATTATTGAATGGGATATTCTTGGAACCTTTTAAAGGTTTTTAGTTTGTTTACATGTTGGCCTGGCTTCTGAGTGGTCATAAAGTTTTGGAAAGACAAATTAATAGACTAGGAGCAGCAAGTTATATGGGCCTATGGTGCCTACACTTCAGCAGTATTCCAGGGTGAGCCTCTCCTGTGACACCGTCTGCCATTCCTGAGCATCCCTGTTGTACTCTGCCAGCTGCCGCCGCAGGATCCTAGGACGTAGGGCCCACAGGCTGATCCTGAACCTGCCCTTCCACCTCAGATAGATGGAGCTTTCCCTTTTCCAGTGGGACCCTCTACAAGCACAGGGAGCTACCTGTAGTCTTGGCTCTTGCCTCATGCTGGGCAAGAGGCAGCCTCTTTAACTAACCCCAAAGAGGCCACAGTGAGGGGCAGCAGATGGGAAGGAGATGTACATGTAATGGCAGCCTCCCCCCGGCACCCATCACTGGGGAGGCAAGGTGGGTTAGGGTTAGGGTCATCCTTTATCCCAGTCTACACCAAAGCCTGTACCCCCAGCCAGAGCCCTCACCCCCTGCACTGCAACCCTCTGCCTCAGCTCTGAGTCCTCTCCTGCATCATGAACTCCTCATGCATGTCTTCACCCTAGAGTTCTTGCCACCACCACCCAACACTTTGCCCAAGCCCTTCCTAAGCCCCAAATCCCTCCTCATCAGCCCTCACCTCAAATTCCTCACATTTTTATGTTAGTGTGTGTATGTTTATATATAAGGCAGGTAAGTGAGACTTTGACCAACCACCAAAAATTACACACATCTGTCACCCTTGAAATACACTGCCACTATTTTTATTTATAATAAGCAAATAGCTACTGTTACTGTGAACAAATATATACTTGCAAATCAGCATAGTTTATACACATAAAGATCTACATAAGGACTATTGTGAAAAGCATATATTTTTGTTCAAATTTGCCAGCTAAAACTCCTTCTCTCATGCACACACGTCACCCAAATGCTATATGCAATTCTCCCACTGCCCAGAGCCGCTATCCCACATCCCATACCCTTCTTCTATCCTTAATGCTCAGTATATTTGAGTCTGATGATTCTGACTATTGGGCAATTGGCTTTGTTGTCTGTCTATACCAAAAGGAAACACTTGCTATGGTTTAATCAGGCTGCAGCTTTCTTACTATGTGCTTGGGACTACCCAGCAAGTGTACAGTGCATTCAGTAACTACTTAGGGGGCTTCCACAACCCTCCCCTTTTGCATCTCCACCCATGCTTGTCCCTTTTCAGCCCTTTCAGCCCCAGGGGATGAGTCAGCATCACCATTCTGACCCATTCCCCCTTTTGCAGAAGATCTGATCTTTCCCCCCTCCCTGACACCCCTTAAACAGTGTTGCTTTTCTCTTGGCCAATTGGACAATCTTCTCCCTATTGAAAGGTGCTGTGTAGAGCCAGTTTCCTAGTTGCTCTATTATATAAGGGAAGCCTTTTGAATGCAATAATTCCCCACATTGGTTCACATATTTTCTATCGGGCAGGGATTTTCCCAGAATTTGCAAGTGATTCTAAGCTCTTTCACAGAGTTCCTGTCTTAAGACACTTTATTTCAGTGAAATTACTGGTGGCACATCTTTGCAACTTTGGTTACAATGTTATTTAAATTTACCTCTTAAAAATGCAAAACCAAAACACACATTTCATAGCACAGCATTCTACTTCTGTTTGACAGATATTATTTAGTTTCACTCTTTCTTTACTAAGTGCAAACCTGTTTGGCTTCATTTCATTTAGGTTCTTAAGACAAATTCCTTCAGGTATTACCACTGGTTTAACTGTTTTGGTGCTAGCAATAGTGGGATCGCCAACATGAACTTGAGCCACTTCTGATAAATTACAGAGATTAAATGTCAGAAGCCACAGAGTTCTGACAGTAGTTGCACTCCCAGTACTGTAACTGAATCAGTGTCAGCACTTACAGAAATTTTCTCTACAGTACTTTATAATAGATACAAAGTGCAACCCCAAAAGGTAGCATTTATCTTGTCATTACATGTATTTTGTTGCAGTAAAGACCAAATATTTTAATGTCATCTCAAGGTGATAGATCTTGCTATACTAAGACAAGGTTCTCATTTTAGCTGTTACAACTATATATCACTGTCATTAAAGAGATCAACAAAGCTCTGGCAAAGAGAATATTTGTTGCTTTGTGTTTCGTCTATTGTGTAAGTTACATGGCCATGGGATAAGAGGAAAGGTCCTTTCTTGGATTGAGAACTGGTTAAAAGACAGGAAACAAAGGGTAGGAATAAATGGTAAATTTTCAGATTGGAGAGGGGTAACTAGTGGTGTCCCCCAAGGGTTAGTCCTGGGACCAATCCTTTTCAACTTATTCATAAATGATCTGGAGAAAGGGGTAAGCAGTGAGGGTATGTCTACACTACCCCGCTAGTGCGAACTAGCGGGGTAATGTAGGCATACCGAACGTGCAAATGAAGCCCGGGATTTGAATTTCCCGGGCTTCATTTGCATAAGCCGGCCGGCGCCATTTTTAAATGCCGGCTTGTTCGAACCCCGTGCCGCGCGGCTACACGCGGCACGGGCTAGATAGTTCGGACTAACAAGCTATTCCGAACTATCTAGCCCGTGCCGCGTGTAGCCGCGCGGCACGGGGTTCGAACATTTGCACGTTCGGTATGCCTACATTACCCCGCTAGTTCGCACTAGCGGGGTAGTGTAGACATACCCTGAGGTAGTAAAGTTTGCAGATGATACAAAACTGTTTAGGATAGTCAAGACAAAAGCAGACTGTGAGGGACTCCAAGATGATCTCACCAAACTCAGTGATTGGGCAGCAAAATGGCAAATGAAATTTAATGTGTATAAGTGTAAAGTAATGCACATTGGGAAAAATAACCCCAACTATACATACAGTATGATGGGGGCTAATTTGGCTACGACAAATCAGGAAAGAGATCTTGGAGTTATCGTGGACAGTTCTCTGAAAACTTCCATGCAGTGTGCAGCAGCGGTCAAAAAGGCAAATAGGATGCTAGGAATTATTAGGAAAGGGATAGAAAATAAGACCCAGAATATCTTACTGCCCCTGTATAAAACTATGGTACGCCCACATCTTGAATACTGTGTACAGATGTGGTCTCCTCACCTCAAAAAAGATATTTTGGCCTTGGAAAGGGTTCAGAAAAGGGCAACTAAAATGATTAGGGGTTTGGAACCATATGAGGAGAGGTTAAAGCGACTGGGACTTTTCAGTTTAGAAAAAAGGAGACAGAGGGGATATGATAGAGGTCTATAAAATCATGAGTGGTGTGGAGAGGGCCGATAAAGAAAATTTATTTATTAGTTCCCTAAATAGAAGAACTAGAGGTCACCAAATGAAATTAATGGGTAGCAGGTTTAAAACGAATAAAAGAAAGTTCTTCTTCACACAGTGTGTAGTCAACCTGTGGAACTCCTTGCCAGAGGAGGCTGTGAAGGCTAGGACTATAATAGAGTTTAAAGAGAAGCTAGATAATTTCATGGAGGTTAGGTCCATAAAAGGCTATTAGCCAGGGGATAAAATGGTGTCCTTGGCCTCTGTTTGTCAGAGGCTGGAGAGAGATGGCAGGAGACAAATCGCTTGATCATTGTCTTCGGTCCACCCTCTCTGGGGCACCTGGTGCTGGCCACTGTCGGTAGACAGGATACTGGGCTAGAAGGACCTTTGGTCTGACCCAGTACGGCTGTTCTTATGTTATGTTCTTATGTTTTTATAGTCTGATACAACAGCTAATATCTTCTGGAGCTTTTGTGTGTTTATAACACAAGATCAGAGTTTTTAATAAATAGATAATTGAACCCAGCAAAATGTTACTATAAGTTTTTATCAATTGTAAATTAGACCAAATTTTGAAACTTCACTTGTTGGTGTCTTACCTGAACAGGAGTGTATTGATCTCATTTAAAAAAAAATATTTCATTTTTTACCTACTGCACCATTTGATTTACTTACAATTTCTGTAGTTCTCTTAAGGCTGGTTTCTTCTAATTTTCAGAACTTTCATCAAAATATATAATTATATTCAGCAGAAAGAAATTGCTATTTAGACTACTTCTAAAAAGTATATGGAACACAATGTTTTGGGTTTGGGGGGGTGGGGTTTCATCCAAGAGTGCATGTTACCCATATGCACTAATGGAATGGCAGAAGAAATTCTTGGATAATCATTCTTTTCAGTCAAGGGAAAATAATTAATTTTATCTTGTAACATACTGTTGCATATCTCATCTATATCATATTCACATCTATACATCATTTATTTACCTTTTGAAAAGATGAGTTGTTAGCTGGGCAGTCCAAAATTTTCAAAATTGGACATTAAGAGTTAAGTACCTAAATGATATTTTAACACCTACATAAGAAACCTCATTTTCAGATATCCTTAGAACACATAGCTCATGTTGAAATAAGGCTAGTTACTTAGGTCCCCAATTTGTAGGGACCAATATTTGAATATGTTTCACTCAGTGCAACAGATATTTCTTGTCTACTTAGTAATTTTTTTTGTTTATCAAGGAGTACTATTTCATTCTTATGATATGAAGATAATAAAAACAATGGCATTTGACAAGCAAGCAATTTTAGGCTCACTCAGTCGTATTTGTAAAGGAAAAAGAAACTAAATGTATTAATTTGTCTGTCTTGATGCATATACAGTGCTTATCTTGATACCTACACACTGGTCCAAAGGAGTAATTGTATAAATGGAAAAAAATCTATTCAGAATAATTTCTCAGCATTTCTTTTAAAAATATTGTGATCCTCTTGACCCTACAAGGGCAACTCCACTGACACTACTGAATCGAGTTTACTAATGGAATGCACCCTAGGATGAGTGTACAGAATTCTTGTGTAGTGCCTTGATAATTTAGCTCAGTCTTTTATTGGCAAATGGCAATTGGCTTTTCTGTTCTCATTGTGAGAATTTGATATGTTTTGTATGTTTAAAGATTTTAATTACAAGAAGATTATAAAGTAGTAAATAAAGTTAATTTCATCTAGTTTGGAGTTGCTGCCTCTTTCAAATTGAACAACATAAGTTTGTTTATTGTATGTTGTAAAGTATATTTCCTTTTAATTACTCAGGTTTGAAGCAGAAATATTTCATTTCTCTTCTAGCCATCTTTCAAAACCTGCATGATTGGTTGGTTGGTTTTGGTTTTTGCATTGTTCTAAAGTGTCTACCATAGCTACAAACAGCTTAATTCTGTGAGGTGCTGAACACCAACAATTATTGTTGATAGCAATAGAATATATCTGATGAATCTAGGTTCCTTTATATGTTTACATTTATCTATAAATGCACAGTTGTTAAAAACCATGTACTAAATTACATGATGAGAGGTGCATTTTTAGCCACTTACCTACTTATTAATATATGCCTACTGAGACAGCATCTAGAAACTAAGTATCAGAGGGGTAGCCGTGTTAGTCTGAAACTGCAAAAGTGGCGCAGAGTCCTGTGGCACCTTACAGACTAACCAAAATGTTGGAGCATAAGCTTTCGTGGGCAAAGACCCACTTCGTCAGATACATGTGACGAAGGGGGTCTTTGCCCATGAAAGCTTATGCTCCAACATTTCGGTTAGTATGTAAGGTGCCACAGGACTCCTCGCCATTTAGCACTAAGTTATCTTTGAGCAACTTCAAAAAGCCACTACTTTCAAACTTAACAACTTTCCCTTTATACTCCCCCTTCACAAAGAATTATGTGTTACCTACTCAAATATCAGAATTTCATTATTAGTGTCATAGTTGCCAGTATTTAGTACTGTACATAAGATCATGCCAATTTTAAGGACTGAAATCAAGCAGCCCATCATTTAAATTATTAGAACCCTATTCATTGATACATGGTACACATTTTATCCCCAATAGATCATGAGATATGAGACCATATTTCACAATCTTAGAAAGGCAATCTTAAGTAATAGAACTTCCTAAAATCTTAGTTATAATAGTTCTTTCCCTCCAACACCTGCATAAGTCTTTCAATTTTAAAACTATTACTTTGTGATATATTTTGCATGTGGTAAAATAAGTTTTATTGATGCACTTTTGAAAAGACCTGCATAATTCATTGCTGCATTAACCGAAAGTAAAGCCATGAATCTCAAACTCTGGATGATAAAACCTGTTTACTACAAGACTTTGTCATTTATGTCTTAAGCTTATAGATCCATAGATTATAAAACCAGAAGGGACCTTTGATGAACTAGTCTGACCACCTGTTTAAATAAGACCATAAGATTTCCTTCAGCTAATAACTTGAAGGACAGTTCTAGTCCATGCTTTGACGATAAGTATAATGAGGTTTACATTTTGAGAAATGATGGGGGGGAACTGGCTGCTGTAGTAAGGACTGAACCAGAGATGACCAGAGCTCTCACATGTTCATACATGTTCTAGTAAGACCTCTGGTGTCACAAGGACTTTGTGTAGTTGCCGACTTATGATGCAGGAGTTGTTTGATATACTGATTTGCTGCTTCCTTTATAAAACGGTACTTTTTTCCATTTTGTGTCTTTTTCCAATAAACTGTTTTCTCCTAATGTCTTGTACTTCTTATTGTTTGTATCTTGAGGAGGTTCACTGACTTCTCAAAACATTATGTACGTTAAAACTATTCTTGGATGGAGATAAGTATTCACATTTCCATGCAAGTTGGAGCTACTATGTTAGTAGTGCTGCTAATTGATTGTCAAATTAAATTTTCTTTAAAGAATTGACACCACACACCAGATCAGTGCAACACAACTTACAAATTCAGAGCCTAACAGACATGGTGGCTGTCATCTTGTATATCAGGAGTTACAACGTTTAAAACCAACAGCTTATAGTTAACACAGAACCATAGAGACAGCCTGGGTAGATAACAGAAGTCTAGGATTAGGAGCTTTCATTGTGAAGCACTGTTTAACAGTGGGATAGACACTTAGTGTGATATTTTACATTTCCAGATGTTTTCCAGATGCAGCTCATGTAAAGTACATTACAATAGTCTAGCCTGGAGATGACAATGGTATAAATAACTATAACATGGTCTGTATTGAAAACAAAAGTATACACACATGAATATCTTGCCCTTATCAATACTGTCTGCATGGTTTGTCCCATTTCCAGGTCTAAAATCTGAATGACTTGCCACTTTTGTGGTTCTATATACATTGTCATAGCCTGTTAAGAGAAATTGCTAACCATCTGGGAATTCCTTGGTACACTTTGATGAAAAACTACTAGTCCTGTGTGCTCAAAATTTCTCTCCTGATTTGACTCAGAGACTTTTTTCATTGCTGTTTTTTTTGTTTTCACTCCTGTGGTCTGGAGCGCAGATGCTATCAAGCTTATTGTCCTCTTTAGCACCCAGCTTCTCTCTGCCGCATGCTATGCGCTCGCTCTCTCCCCCACCCCTTTCTTCCACATCTATACTCCTTAATTTTATTCACATGACCAGGAACTAGTTCTTTAAGCTAAATAAATTATTTTGCTAATTGTTTGGCACTTTCCAGCAGGCCAGGCAGTCACCAGTGTGATTAAAAATCAAAACTAATATGCAACAGAAAAAAACCTATCCCCTGTACAAGTAACACTGCCCTTTTGGATTCATATCCTTTTTCCTTCCAGATCCTGCCTATGTACTCAGTGTGGGTCTCCAAAATGACATCTCAGTGTCATGTCATCTTTTTGTTGTCTTCACAAACCTTGCAGTGATCTGTATCCACAAAGTTCAAAACCCAAGTTTAGGGATCATCTTTAAGTTCTAAATTTTTCTTGGTGGATATGCTTATGATGTTAAAAAAAACACTTTGAGAAAGGGATGGAGAAAACACTTTTTCAGAATTCACAATGAAGCTTTCACCCTAAAATATTGAAGAGATGGAGATTATGCCTTCTGCTATTTTCTGTAGTGTGAAAAGCAACCAGAGCCCAATTCTGGCTCATTTGGTTCATAGATCCTTAGAACAGTATTATTAAATTCCCAAAATATATTGGCCTGGACAACTTGCCACTTTTAAGGTACCTAGCAGCTGGTCAAGAAGAATTGTATGTTTCACCATTGATATACACAACCAGTTATTTACTCAGTTCACTACTTACTGTTTTCATTTGTCTTCTGACTCTACTATAAACACTTGCAACAAACTATCTGCAAAACAACATTACTGTCTCTGAAAGACTTTAACGAGCTTCATATGTCTTAAAATTGGAACAAGAATTTGAGGTATAGATAATTGACTTTCTTCTGAACTTCTGAAGAGTGTTCGGTGTCACTAACCAATGCATTGAACAACTGAATATTATTAGAACATTTGATGAGGGTGGCTTTACTCATGTGGAATGTTTGGCACATTACTTTCATGTGGCATTTCATGAGTTTTTGTAATAAAAGATGGAATTTGCAGGAATTGGTTATAACCACATGAAAATCAGCAGGTGTTTATTACACAAGACAAAAAAGTCCCTTAAAAAGCTCCAGACGGAAACTTGATTCTAAGAATCACTACAGAGTAGAATCCTACTGTGCATTTTTACTATCCCTTCCCAAACAGAAAAAAGTTGCTGATGAATTAGCTTAAACTGTTGTGTACAGCTTGGTGAAATTTCATATATCAGTTATGCAGTATTCTTTCCATAATTAGACTGCCATATGAGATGTTACTGAACTAGCCTCTCTGTATACAGTCATGCCACTTTAAAAGGCTTCTAAAACATGAAACGTTTTTACAAAAGGACAGTTTGACAAGTCAGATATATATGAAGAGGTACCGCATTGCAAATTTGCCATTCGTCTATGTATTTGGTTCATGTCCAGCAGAACCAAGATTCAAGACTAAACAGCTTCCACTCTGTTTGGCAGAAAACACTGTTTGACAGAAGGCTTACAGATCTTTGGAGATGCTGAAAACTGTCCTAACAGAAACCTCTGCTTACTTTAGACAGGAAGAACTAAAATCTTCACTGAGCATCTGTCACAGGACAGTTCCAGAAGTATGCTCTGTGCCTTTAAGGATACTGTTAACCTGATGAGCCGTTTAAGTAGGCTGTAGTAACTGAGAGGCAGGGGAAAAGGCTGTTCTGATCATTCAGGTTTAACTACTGAATTGCTGAGATTCCATCCCAGAAATGTGTGATCCAAACACGTGTTTAACATGTCAGGAAATATAACAGATCAGAGTTCCAGTTAGCTACTGGAAAATACATATAATCTGGCACTTTTTTTGAAAAGTGAACCTATAGTAATTTCACATATAAGTGTACTTCTAGTGAAGAAAGTCCATCATACATGATTTGGATTGTTACAAAAATGTTTTCACTGTGTTAGGGTTAATTATTTATATATGTTTTTTGTCATTAGCCTGTGTGGTCCAAGTCTAACTTTAGGAGGATGGGGATTGTCGATTGGTACTTTGTCTAATCGCTGTTACACTAATTAACAATACAAGACATGTTTATGATTCAAAATGTCGAAACTAAAAGTACAGAAGAAGCTATCCTAGATCTGTACCTTACCAACAGAAAACACTTGATTGAAAATCAGAGAATAATGTGTGAGCTTCAAACCAATTACTTTCATACAGCACAATAAGGAATGAATTAGTAGAAGAGAGTATTAAAAGGGCAGCTGATTTGAGCAAAGTAAATTTTGACAAATTAAGAAATGTCATGAGTAAGAGTTGTTAGGAAGAAGTATTAAAACCCATCTTTTCATAAAGGTGATAAAATGACTCAGAAATGGCTGAATGCTGAAATTTGTTTTTGAAAAGTCATTAGTAAAAATGGAAATTATTAGGAAACAAGGAAAACTTCATACACATAACTTTTGATAGAAATCAACCACTTGGAAAATTGGAACATATAGGACTTTGGACCTGAGAATATTTTGCATTTCTCAAGTTCTGTTTGCCCTGTGCAGTCTTGGACAGTGCATCTCAGATAGGTTTTTCACTCACCAGTTCTCAAGCCATTGAGGAAAACCTGGATATGCTAGATCTGTGTCCAAAACTATAGTAGAATACGCCCTTGAGGACTTCATAGAAATGTTGGACTGGAAGGGACCTCAGGAAGGAACAGAAATGCTGATGTATAGAGCTTTCCAGTTAGTGAAGTGCTGGATAACTCAGTTTTTACTGTACTTTACCCTTGTCTTTATTTAATTTCATTTCATTCTTCAGTTTGTCAGGGTCATTTTGAATTCTAATCCTGTCCTCCAAAGTCTGTGTAGTTCCTCACAGATTGACATAATCCACTAATTTTATAAGCATACTTTCTACTCCTTTATCCATTAATGAAAATATTGAATGGTACCAGACCCAATAGAGATCCCTGTGGAATCTGACTAGATAGCATTGTTGTCAGACTGAAATGGTATAACTTTTTTTATACTTTCATTCGACCAGTTGTGCACCCACTTTATATTATTTTAATCTAGACTATATTTTCCTGGTTTGTTTACAAGACTGTCATATGGGACTGTGTCAAAAGTCTATCTTAAAATCAAGGTATATCACATCTACTGCTTCCCCCCTCTGTCTGTTAGGGCGGTAACTCTATCAAAGAAGGAAATACTTGTACTCCTTTGGTCTTGGTACATTTAGTGTCCATGGATTTAGAACCTAAGAAAGGCCATTCTAAATCGGACCAATGATCCCACTAGCAAACTGATATCTTTAGTCCCCAATCCATTTCTCTTGCACCTAGCTAACCTTCTGCTTTTATGCAGAATTAATTTTTTTTTCTGCCAATTTGTCTCATCCTGGAAAAAACCTGCAGAGACATATTGGATGTTGCTCCTAGAAAAGAATAAGCACTACTGTAACATAACCTGTAGGTGGAATCATCACATCAGACAAGTGGAACTGCTGCATGATCCCACTAGACTACATAGATTTTTTATTTAAAGAGGAGCATCTTTTTTCCTTATATTATTTTCTCCTTCTCTGTCCAGATCCAAAGAAAAATGAGGCACTGTGCCAAAATTTTATTCAGCATCTAAAGGATGTTCATGCTGTGATTGCTGTTCCCTGCAGGCAGAGGTTCTCTAGTTCTTCTTACCCTGCTTAATTCATCATCCAGTACCCAGCAGGGGACTCTGCTTGATTTTGGACTTGAAATGGTTAGACTGGTATTTGCCCCACTCCTCACCCCCATGAGGTTTAAAATAGAATCAGTCCCCAACAAGCAATTTCTCCCAGAGAACTATCTAGCCTTGAACAGTGGAGGTGGTGTTGATATCGAATTTATTTTGCTGTGTTTATGTCCAAAATGCAATAAATATATAAACAAAATTCATTGTTGAAAACTGATTCAAAGTTTTAGTGATGAGGTCAAAAATTGAAAAACAACAGTAGGGCCTTCAGAGATGGTGGAAAGAAACATTAAATGATAATTCATAATCTTTGACTGCCTCCCATTCTCTAGGCTAGTCTATATAGGAAAGCCTTACTGGTACAACTACCCAGAGGGATACACTTACGGTGCGTCTACACAGCAGGGCTTAACTTGAAATAAGCTACTCAAATTCAGAGTCAATTGTGTAGCTTATTTCAAAATTGGGAGCATCTACACAGAATTTTTTTTAAATAGAGCTCTCTTCCTCTGACTTCCCTTACTCGTCCTACA
The DNA here is from genome assembly GCF_052426305.1 of Pelodiscus sinensis. Classification (NCBI taxonomy): domain Eukaryota; kingdom Metazoa; phylum Chordata; order Testudines; family Trionychidae; genus Pelodiscus; species Pelodiscus sinensis. The sequence goes on along the minus strand of NC_143052.1, from coordinate 301,324,277 downwards.
ATGAGGGTTACAGGAGTGGGAATAAGAAATCTTCCAGCTTGACAGTATTTTGACATTATTATTAAATAACTGCCTGCTGTGTAGACGTGGACTGAGTTATTTCAAAATAATGCTAGTTATTTTGAAATAAAGTTGCTGTGTAGACATACCCTTATTTACGAATGAGTGTTGTTTTTAATAATCTTGAACCCCTTCTACAGAGACAAGACATAAGCAAACAAAAGAAAATCCAACCAAAAATAAAAGGACACTATTTTACAAGAATAAGTGTCTATATGCAGAGTTATACTGGTATAATTATATTTGTCTGTACATTTCAACTTCTATTGCTATAACTTCCATGTATAGATTCTGTCAGGCCCTCCTAATCATTTGGCTTAAAACTACTTCACCGTGAAAGAACATAAGAATGGTCATACGGGGTCAGACCAACAGTCCATCTAGCTCAGTATCCTATCTGCTAAAAGTGGCCAAAACCACATGCCACAGAGGGAGGGAACACAACATGTAATCCTCATGTGATCCCTCTCCTGTCACCCATTTCCAGACAAAAGCCACACCTTAATACTATGTCCATTTTAGTGTCATCCATATCATTGTAGTGTCAGCCATGTCTGATTTAGAGATCTTGTATTCCTGTTGGGAGTTAAGTGTTTACCCCTGGAATCATTTCTTCCAGAGACTCAGTCATTTGTGGAAAAAAACAAAAACAATAGGACTTCTTTGACCTGGTTAATGTTGTCTCCTAAATCTCACACTTTCTTGTCCAATCTTATAATTGTTCTGGAAGTGCACATAAGTAAGTCTTCCACTTAGTGGGGAGAGCTATGAAACTTAAAGGAGTGTGTGAATTTTAGGTGATGTTACCCAGCAGAAGATCTACTTCCTTGTGTTGTGGAAATGGAACCATTCCTTAGGTTCACGTCCAGATTCATATACATCTATTAAAGCTTGCTATTCAAGAAAACCACCTAATAGCCTCCATAGTGGTCAGACTTTCTTTTCATTCAGGCTAAGCTGAAATTGAATGGTTGCTGCACCTTATTATTATGAACCCCTTGGTCCAGATGGAAGCTCCGTATGTAACCTATTTGTTAGTCACTGTCTGTCTCCCTGAGCTTGAATAAAGATATTAACTGATTAGTGCACTACAAAGGCAATTTCCCATGCCTTTGACATTTTGCATTTTACATCAATAGCTATAAATGGGACAAATGTAGCAAACTTAATTAGCCTTATTAACACACATCCTATAATTGACGGGCACACACACACACATATAATGATTTCTGTTATTTCCACTTCAGTTCATCTGATGAAGTGGCTTTTGCTCACAAAACCTCTTAATGCTATATATTTTGGTTACACTCTAAGGTGCAACAGGACATATCATTGTTTTTAATTCCAAAAGAATTGCAGTTGGTACCTAGATGTGATACACTGTAGCCCACCATAGAACCTTTTCATCCTTTGGTCCAGGGGTCTTCTTTACCTGACTCCCTTTTATCTCCAGTTTCCCATTAGTCAAGGTTGTCTGAAAAGATGAAGGCAGATGGGCCATATGCTGTGGTAATTATTCCAGTTTGCCCACGAAGAGCCTGGTTTGTCAACATTCCAGCCATTCATGTACAAAAGTGACTCCTTGCCCAGATTCTCAGTCGCCTGATAGACTTTTCACCACTACACTCCGGATCCTATTTCTGATGACTTTATGTGCAAGGAGTTAAGCACCTTGGGGGAAGGCGTTCCACTGCACTTATTACATAATTTGGAAAAAAAGTTTTTTTTTCTCCTAAGAGACTGGTCTGTGTGTGCCTTGGAAAAAGTTCTAGACCTTTGGCAGGAAGGTTTTGGTATTTACCTGACTATAAGTGTTTCAAAAGGTTGGGAGTATGCCCTCTGTGCCTCTGATGTAGGGTAGTTGATTTTCCATTGGCTTATCAAGATGATGGATAGGTTCTTAAGGGCTCTAATATAAGAGACAGATTTCTGTCTTGGCACTTTGTCTTAGTTTATAGTTTAAATTGAAACTTAAAGATGTTATAGAAGTCTCCCTTTGGCTCTGACCAATATATTGATTTTTTGTTTGTTTTAGCTATTGCTTAGTTAGTAACATGCTATGGTTGTTCTCACTTAACAATCTATAATATCTTCTATAAAGTAAGATGACTTAAATTATGTTCCTTCCTTTGTGCATTAAGTGTCTCTTCCCCCCCACCACTTCAGATGACAGGGTAATTCACTGTCTGGACTCCTGGGAGGACAGTAAAGTTTTGCATTACCAAGAATCAAGAATTTTGTGTATATTAACAGCTGTTGGACATTTTAGGGCCATTTCACAATAGTCAGAGCCAAAGCTATCCTGTACAAATAGATTAAAAATATATTAAAGAAGTCCATGTTAGTATTTCTGTACTTTGAGTCCTGGAGACATAGCTCCACAGAAAAACTACACATTCCCAGGTTCACCAGTGTATGGATTTGCTCAAATCTTTCATTTAATTAATATGTCATTAAAGAGAATTAACATTATTATTTTATAGCACCCCAAAATTATTAGGCACCTCACAGTACAGATACATTTACTGTGTTGCCTGGCTAAAAGAGCTTACAAAATACTTTCATGCAAGGCAGAGAAGAGGGGTGTAAAAAAATAAGGTGATGAAATTAGAAAAGAACCATAGGGTTTGGGTTTATTTGTCAGTAAGGAGTTCAAAAGGTTTATGAACAGAATAGTTGATACTTGAAGAAATAGTTATGCAAGATGTATACAAAAAGTATTGAAACTAGTATCATTTGCAGTGTAGTGACTGGATTAAGATATGTGGGAGAAAATATTAGCATGTGTATTTTACAAGGAAGTTGAGGTACAATCAACCAATGGGTAGCAAGAAGACTATAAAGATGGAAGTTGCAGTAATCAAGATTGGTCATACAAGCTTTTGCTATCCAGACAAGAGTTGGATTTTATAAATGGTGTGGAAAAAGAAGCCTCAACATTTGGACCAAGCCTAGATTCAAGAAACCACATTCATGGAAAATTGTGACTTACTGATCAGGAAAGATGTAGTTAAATCCTGAATTAGAGAGGTTTGGAAGGATAACTCAAAGTTTGTTTAAAGGGTGTTTTTAAAAAGTAGTAATACATAGTTAACTTCATAATCTGTCAATCATGATTTCAAGTAGCTTGCTGTATCCTATTTACACTTAATAATTGTATGCATCTTTTGAGCTAAATTCTATTTTTTCCATTTTAATTTTGTGGGTAATATGTTAGCTTAGTTGTTTCAAATTGTACCAGTTTTAAACTTGGTAAACAAGTTGTCTAAGTACAATGCATGCCAATGTTTGGGCCTAAATGTTAGGAAGCTATTAAGCCTGTTTTGTTTTAGAAATTAAAACAGAAGCCCACTGACAGATTTGGATAGATTTTTATACAATAAAAATGAACTCCAACAAAGGTATACACTCTTGTGCTTTGTACTTTAGGTGTTAATAGCATTTATATTTTTAAATTAACTACTAAGCATATACAGTACATTGTGTAGGTTTTTTTCCTATTTATTTTTTCATTGGTTGGTGTGAGTCATTTGATGAAAATTCTTTTATGCTAATTGTGGTGTTTGTGGCCTACAAGATTGTCAGAGGAACGTGAAGACATGACGACCAGTGTTTCCTCTAAGCTGCGCGGCAGCACAGCTTCACAGGTGATTAATCATCCTTGCCCAGTCAGTGAGCCTATGACTGGGTGGGGTTGATTAATCACCCATGAACCTGTCCTGATGCGCAGCTTAGAGGAAACAATGATGACCTCTTAAAGATTTTGTTTTCCCTTTCTTCAGGGTAACCATTGCAGGTCCAACCTTACTCCCTGGGTGCCCTGAGACAGGGTGAGTGGGAGAAGGCTGGTTCCAGGATTCCAGCCTTCTGGTGCCATATTACTGTTACCCAGACTATGCCATCATCCTGCTGCCAGACAGCTCTCATGACAACCCAAGCATTGTGAGAATTCACTCCCTTTTTGTCTTCCCTCTTTATCTCATGCTCACCTCTCCTCTCCTGCACTGATCGTGGTCTCATGCATACGTCCTGGCCCCACAGCGGAGGCCTTGAACCTGTCATGCGTGTGCATGCATGCACGCACACACAAATACAGACACCAAGGCTGCAGAGCCAGTATGTGTTAGTTGTCATTCTGGGCTAGCTAGGATTTGAATGGGGCACATAAGCCTGTTCCCCACACATGCTGCATGCTTGGGAATTTTCCCTTCCTCTTCTCATGGACTCAGGACTCTCTACCATCTAGCTCTCCTCTTTGTCCTAGGCCGAGTGGGGCATGCATGTGATGAATCTCTGAAGGAGGTTCAGCAAAAAACATTTTGGGAACCTCTGATCTATGGTGATGTTTTTGTAATGGGAAATCACAAATAAAAAAAATAGAGGCTAAAAAGAATTATAGTCCGTCCATGGAGACAACTGTAGGATGGCAAATGGTGTTATTGCCAGTTTATGGAGAGCTGATAAAAATGGCAGGACTGTTACTATCATTGAAATAAAGGAAACTGAAACAAAAGAAATAAATATTTCAAAATAATTTGATTGGGTTTGTTTACAAGACTGTCATATGAGACTGGGTCAAAAGTCTATCTTAAAATCAAGATATATCACATCTACTGCTTCCCCCCTCTGTCTGCTAAGGCAGTAACTCTATCAAAGAAGGAAATATTTGTACTCCTTTGGTCTTGGTACATTTAATGTCCATGGATTTAGAATGTAAGAAAGTTATTGATGTGTGATCACGTACATTGGAAAATGTAATCCCAACTACACACATAAAATGATGGGGACTAAATTAGCTGTTATCATTCAAGAGAGAACTTGGAGTAATTGTGGATAGTTTTCAGCAAACATCCACTCAATGTGCAGCCACAGTGAAAAAAGCAAAAAGAATATTGGAAATCATCAAGGAAAGAGGTAGATAATGAGACAGAGAATATCTTATTGACTCTACATAAATCCATGATACATCCACTGCTTGAATGCTGTGCATAGATGTGGTTGCCATCATCTTAAAAAAATTATCGGAATTGGAAAAAATTCAGAAAAGGGCAAAAATGATTAGGGATATGGAGTAGCTGTCATATGAGAGGAGGTTAATAAAAGTTGAACTTCTCATCTTGGAAAAGAGATAATGAAGGGGGACATGACAGAGATCTATAAAACCATGATTGGGGTGGAGAAAATAGACTTATTTATTCCTTTCCATAACAGAAGAACTAGGCGTCACCAAATTAAATTAATAGGTAGCAGATTTAAAACAAATAAATGACTGGGTGTTATGTGAAGAAATACTTCCATCTGTGGAACTCCTTGCCAGAGGATGTTGTGAAGGTTAAGACTTAATCAGGGTTCAAAAAGAACTGGAGAAATTCATGGAGAATTGATCTGTCAATGACTATTAGCAAAAATGCGCAGAGTGGTGTCACAGCCCTTGTTTGTCAGAAGCTGGGAATGGCTGGCAGGAGATGGATCACTTGATGATTACCTGTTCTATTCATTCCCTCTGAGGCATGTCGCATTGGATACTGTCAGAAGACAGGATACTGGGCTAGACGGATCTTTGGTCTGACACGGTATGGCCAATTTTTTTGTAGATTTAGACACATTAATTTAGTTAGTATGCTGTTAATAACTTAGGGCCAAATTCTGATGCTTTCACTTATATTGAATAGCAGCTTGCTCTAAAAGTGGTTCTATTCAATTCAGTTGATACCAAAGTTGGTTTCTTAAAACTTGCAATTTTAGGGTGCTATTTTCCCTTAAAAGTTGAGAGATTGTTTTTTGTACCATTGGCTGTTAGTGTCATATTAATAGAGTCTTTGTTGAACCATATCAGTTTACATCAGTTGATGATCAGCTCCTGTATAGAATCATAGAACACTAGAACTGGAAGGGACCTTTAGAGGTCATAAAGTCCAGTCCCCTGCCCTCATGGCAGAACCCAGTACTGTCTAAACCATCCCTGATAGATGCGTATCTAATCTGCTCTTAAATATCTGCAGAGATGGAGATTCCACAACCTCCCTAGGCAACTTATTCCAGTGTTAACCACCCTAACAGTTAGGAAGTTTTTCCTAAGGTCCAACTTAAACTGAAACAAGGGAGGTTTAAGCCAGTTGCTTCTTGTCCTATCCTCAGAGGCCAAGGAGAACAATTTTTCTCCCTTCTCCTTGTGATTCCCTTTTAGATACCTGAAAACCGCTATCATGTCCCCTTTCAGTCTTCTCCTTTCCAAACTAAACAAGCCCAGTTCTTTTGTTCTTCCTTCATAGGACATGTTCTTTAGACCTTTAATCATTCTTGTTGCTCTTCGCTGGACCTTCTTCAGTTTCTCCACATCTTTCGTGAAATGTGGTTCCTAGAACTGGGCACAGTATTCCAGTTGAGGTCTAATCAGCATAGAGTAGAGCGGAAGACTGACTTCTCATGTCTTGCTCACAACACTCCTGTTAATGCATCCTAGAATCATGTTGCTTTTTTTGCAGCAGCGTCACAATGTTGACTCATATTTAGCTTGTGGTCCACTATGTCCTCTAAATCCCTTTCTGCAGTACTCCTTCCTAGACAGTCTCTTCACATTCTGTATGTGTGAGACTGATTGTTCCTTCCTAACTGGAGTACTTTGCATTTGTCCTTATTAAAATTCATCCTATTTGCCTTGTTTATTGATAAGACGATCATGCAAGACCGTCTCAGATTCCTTAGTAAAGTCTAGGTATATCACATCCACTGCGTCTCTCTTATCCACCAGACTTGTAAGTCCATTGGAGAAGTCAAATTAATACAGTCTATTGCTGCAAAATATTTTTCAAAAGTGCCCAGAGTTAAGTATTTCTCTAGAAAAGAGAAACACGAATACAAGCACATTAAGAAAATCAGTAACTGATGCCTTACTGAAGAATTACCAGATGTGGGAATGACAAAATGGATGATGTTTGAAAAGCTTTTTTGTAATGTTATAAATTAAATTGTGGTGTGTTTCTAATGGATTAAGTGTTTTTCACCATTTTGATGTATGATATATGTGTATGTGTGTATGTATATGGCTTCCATGAACATTAATGGACAAAAATTTTAATGGAAGACTGGTTTTCTGAGAGTAATGTGGCACCAATTTCAGTAATATTTGCCTCATTATAGCTCATGAAATAATGTAAAAGCCTGTAGTTTTGAAGAATAAATTTTTAATATACTGTAATGTACTAAACCTCCTTCCTATATTCGATGTTTAATAGTGGGAGAGTGAGGTTGCCATTCTCTTACTATCCTATATATCAGAGATTCCCAAACTTTTTGGCATCACACCCCCTTTTTGAATTTTGAAAAACCCTCACGTCCCTCCCACACAAAAAATAGAAAAACTTGTTGAACAAAAAACTAAAAAAGGAACTGACCAGGGCAGCAAAACTTGATGGGGCAGGGAGGAGGCAGCTGGGTTGCTTTGGGCCCCCCCTGGAATTTCTTCATGCTCCCCCAGGCGGTATGCCCCCCCAGGAGACACACCCCCGAGTTTGGGAGCCCAAGCTATATATCTTACATTTCTACTTTATGTTCCTTTTAGTAACCAGAGTGGCTCAGGATATATAAGTGTTATTTCATTTAGAGTATTTATTAATCATCAAAGATCTTGCACAAATCCACATACAGTAAACTTCTGATAATCCGGCACTTTTAGGACCCAGGGGGTGCAGGATTATTAGATATGCTGGACTATTGGATGGGGGGGGGGGCTGTGAGGGGTCTGGGGTGGGGGATGCCCCTCAGACCCCTCTTAGCCCCCCCTTCTGATAGTCTGGCTCTGCCCCAGGTGTCCCCGATTCAGCCGCTGCTGATCAGTTTCAGCAGCGGCTGAATCAGGGACACCTGGAGCAGAGCAGCTGGGGTGCTGCCGGGTTGGTCCTGCAGCCCCGAAGGGCAACGTTATGGGACCAACCCTGCAGCATCCCAGCGGCTCTGCCCCCGACTTCTCCAATTCAGCTGCTGGTCAGTTTCAGCAGCGGCTGAATCGGGGAAGCCGGGTGCAGAGCAGCTCCAATTGTCCAGCAGACGGAGCACGTCCGGGTTCCTGATGGTGCCGGACCATCAGGAGTGCTGGAGCATTGGATGCTGGACCAATGGAGTTTTACTGTACTTTTTTCCTGTCAGACTAGTATTAATATCTGTATCTTACATCTTAGCTCATATTGAACTGACAATTTGAGGCAATTTGTGTCGTTTACATGACCTATCAATGCTCACAATAGTACACATAAGAGTTCCAGAAATCCCCACAAACTTTGAGAGATGCATCCTCTGTGATCTGTCCCATGTCTAAGAAACAAGGTGTGCGCTTTTCTATATATAGGATACCAGTTTCAAAGAATAACAGTTATCCATGTTGCACAGTACGTGGAACCAGGACCAGACAAGACTGAGATGTGAACACAACCGTTTTTATTAACTATAAAAACACTGGATCAAATTCTTATACACTTAAATGGCACTTCGCATTAGCAGCCTCTTATACCACACAAGGCATTTACCCTCATGGGGACAGCCTTTGGTGCTTACCCAGCCATCTCTCATGTTACCTAGTATAGGGATAGTTTTAATTTGCATGAGGCTCTCCATAGAAATTCTGCCAGCAAGAGGTGCTGAGGATCAGTGCTCAATCAGTAACACTGACTACTTGCCAGGCCATATTTTTTTATTGGTGCCCACTTCTTTGACTGCAGTGACCCCTCCCCCTGCCCCCGGTATATGTAAGGAGTGACCACTGGGGGGCTGGCAACTTGCTTGACCCCTGCAAAAGTTCGTGGGGTGTGCAGCTCCATGCTCCTGGAAGGGACAGAGGCTCAGGTAGAAGAGGTGGGGTTGGAAGAAGTGGTGCCTGGAGCATGCTGCAGCCCTCTCCCCCTCCCAGCGCTGCCCAGAGCATACCATGTAGTAGTCTAAATTGCCAGACATTGGGGCAGTTTCCCCATTTGCACTCTCCTCATCTCCCAATAAGTGGGCCTGGTGGCCACTTTGTGCACTACTGGCATTTTCCCAGCAGTCTTTCCACCACAGCTGAATGTTTGATAGGATTTTCATCAGGTCCACTGATGTGGAGAAGCAAAGGGGGCAATGCTTTGGGGCCAGATGATTCTAAAGGGCCCGGAGATCCTAGCTGCCGCTGCATTCTCTGTCTGGCTTTGATGTGTGAGTGCTGGGCCATCTGGGCAGTGCTTGGGGGTTGGCTGCCCCTACTCTGCCCCTTCTACCCAACACCCCACCCCTTACGGGAGCAAGGAGTCACCCCCCCCCCCACACACACACACAAATTGCCTAAGGGCTGGGCAATCCTGTTGGTTCCCCTGATTTACACTGTTGGTAAATCTAGCCCATTAGCATAACCTAATTATATGTGAACAATGCAATAGTGTTGATTCTGAATCCAGCTTTCAATGCAAAGAGTTATATCCTGCGCCGTCTTCCTTTTGTATCATATTCCCCAATACTCTTCCATCTTTTTCCTTGAGAAAACAGTCTCCCTTCCCTCTGCCCCCAATTCACAGAGCTACCAGTAACAAGTTAACAAGATTTCTATAAAGAAACTCTCTTCTGTGTTGAAAAGGGAATGGTTTCTCTATGCTGGCTACTGATTAAGTGCTGCTTAATTCATTGTTTGTCCATAGCTGGGCACAGGTGAGTGTCTCTTGCAGTGCTTCTCTGTGAGCTGACTTATGTTACCTCATCCTTCCAATAGCCTTTCACACTTTTTTCCTATCTAAAAGTTCAGCTGTCTCATTTCAAGTAATAACTAATGTTGTACATATAACACTCATTTCCAACATTTCCATCTCTGTTGCACTCATTCTTGATCCCTTTGTCTTCCATTATACATCCCTTATCACTTCAGTAATTGGCTCACCCTTTGTGTGTCTCTTTGGCTTAACCATAGCACTGACTCTGAGCCAGAGCATTAAATCCAAATTCTTTTGAATGTCAGGTGAGGCTGGGAAATGGTCAGATATAGAATTTACCCCACACATACAATTTTCTAGCACCACTTGAAATATTGTCAGAATCCCTCAAGGAAACAGCTGTAAGATTGTGACCCCAGATGGAGGAAATCTTACTAAAACAGCTAATTTTGAAACATTTTGACATACTTTGCTTAAAAAAATCTCAATATATTTTTAATAGATTTGAGAAACTAATTCTGATCCAATGACCAATATAATCCCTCATTTTAAACCTAATCTGGATTTTATCATCATTTTGGTGAGCCAGCTCTAATAAACACTAATAAATTACACTTGAAAGGCTGAATACATTTGGACAGTGGTAATGATGCGTACTGTCAGGTACAGATATCCATATTTGGTTTCCATTCCATCCCTGGATATACAGACCAGGAGGGACTGTGGGACTTATGGTGGAGAAGGTGCACAACTCTTGTGGAAGAGGCAGTGTCTTGTGATACTCAATAACAATCTCTAATGGAATTTAGGTTTGTTACAGGGACAAAACCTCTATATAAGTGGGAAAGAAATTGAAAATAGCCAATGTTTAAGAAGTTGGAAGAGGAAAGGAAGAGATGTATCCCATTCAAGTTCTTTTTTAATATTTGAATTGTAAGCAGTGTTATTTCCAAACATGCTTAGTCTCATGTACTTTCCACATGATTATAAAATAATGCCAATACCAATAATATAGTTTTGTGTGTTCACGTGTACTTATAGTCTATTATAGAGATCCTTAAATTTTGAGTATATATTATTGGTTGGTTAGTGTCAAGTTTTTGATGTGAATTAAGTCTAATAATAAGTAAGATGCTTTCTCATTTTGTGCATAGTCATACCTGAGACTCGTTCAGTTAATTAGAAATTGTTATTGAGTTAGTTATTTGCAGGTTCCAATGATCGGATTAATTATCAATAGTTTTTTTCTAACCTTAAAATATATATGACATTTTAAAGCTAATATTATAAATGATTTTAGTTAAATAAGAATTTAAGTTAAACTGAAGTAAAATCATTGAAAGAAAAAACAGACAAACCTTGATAAAGACCAGACAAAATAGTGCCGGTATTTCAGTTAGACTCCTACACATATTGTATTAATAATAATAAAAAGAAGTTCAAAACCATGATCTTATTTCATAAGGATTTTTTTAATGATCTTATCAGCCTCCTTTGTATTTATTTAGTAAAAACATTCATACAGATTAACTAGTTCAGCATAGTAAGTTTAAAGTTTTCAAGCTTTCATTGTATTAATGCTACAGACATAACTTAAAATAGAAAAGTTTAAATTAGTCTTTTTTTATACATGAAGTCACAATGATGGCAGAATAAATAAGTGGTGTATATTAAGAGGCAACTGAAGAGCACTGAAAAACCAGAGCATTTCCAACTAATTACCAGCCATACATCATTTATTACGGATTAGCTAAGGTCATGCACTTGGTGCCCCCAGTTACTGCATCCATACATGTGGTCATTGTTGCCATCAAATTGCTGAATTTTGATGGTTATATTTAATGAACTGAGGCTAGACCATGAAGGAAAGAGCAAATATAGATAGCTAGTAGTTCATTCAGTTGAACAGTGATCTTTTTAACCTTGATGTATGCAGGAAGTATCTACTTGTATTTTAGTAATTATGTTAAGCTTCTTTAATAGCATTTGATACAGATTGTGTAGAGACAACCCATTTAAAGCAGAAAAACACAGGCAACCGTTATTTCTTTCAAATTATAACAAAATGTATCACTTGAGCTATGGGGTTGGGGAGGAGATTGGTTTGTGCATTTTCCACCATCACAAAAACTACAGTTTTGTAATGCCTGTATACCTCTATTTTGCTGTAGCAATCTGTACTCAATTTAATAACTATAATTTCTAAAAATCACTTTGAAATAAGAATGATGCATAGACAACTTATGCCTTTCCAGACTGGGGAACACAATCTAAAGCAAGACTGCCCAACTTATCTCCTTCCCAATGATTGTCCATACCCTGCACCCAACCCATGGCTGACACACAATGTCCCCCACTCCCATCCCCCGGCACACATTATCTGCGGTGGGTGGGGATGGGGCTCTGTCTTTCTCTCGCTGCTACTGCTCCCCAGCACATTTGGCTGCTCTCTCTGGTGGCTGGTCCAAGCAGGGAGCAGGATGGACCCACTGCTCATGCAACTGAAGCTGGCTGCTCCAGGTTGCTGCTCTATGCAGTCTGGCAGCTGCCTGAGAGAGAGCCTGCTGGGGAGGTAATGGTGGTCCGGGGGCAGGTGCTGAGGGAGCTGCAAAACCTACCAGGTGGGGAAAAAGGGGACTGCAGATCACTTGTCCCTTGTCCCTGGAAGCAAAGCCTATGCAGGGAGTGGAAACTACCACCTCCCCATCCAGACACTCTCAGGCAACTGCTACGTTGCACAGAGCAGTGACCCTTAGTGGATAGCTGAGAAGTGGCTGATCCTGCTACTTCTGCTTCCTGCCCAGTTTTGGCTGCTGTGGGGACAGGGGTCAAATGTACCAGAGGGTGTAGACAGCAGGAGGACACAGATCCTGTCTTCCCCCGAGAATAAGCCAAGTAGTAAGCGGGGGTGAGGAGAGGTGCACTGGATTTTGTGTGGCCCCCATGCATTTCCTATGGAAATATGTTTATTTCATTTAAATAAGGATAAACTAGCTATTCAGGCCCAATAATGCAATTAAGGGGACATAGATTCTGTTCCTGTCTGTGGCACAGAGTGACCTTCGGGGAAGTAACTACACCACTTTTTGCCTTACTTTCCTATCTGTAAAATGAGAATAAAATTGCCTTTCTCGTACACTGTGCCTGGCTACTTAGACTAAGAGCATTTTGAGGAAGGAAATGTCTGCTACCTGTGTGTTTGTACAGTGTCTACCACAGTAGGACTCTGATCTCAGCATGGACCTCTGGATGCTATCATATATACAACTGTGGTTGCATGCTTGATTGCTCCTGTAGACCAAATTTATTGTACACACTTGGGGCTCCTTTTATCCTTCATTTTCCCTTCACAAGCTCCGTGTGCGCCAACTTCCCATCCCCCTCTTTTAGTGATTCCTTGAAACTCTACTCCCTTGTGGACATAAAGAGCCCATGGCATAATTCTCCTGTACCTTCCATATGAGGATTTCCTATTCTTCTATCCATGCCAGTGGCTCTCCGTACCTCTCACTCTCTTCTCTGTCAAATGCCAAGTGCTGCGCGTTCCCCCTTTCTGCCTACCCCCATGGCAGGGTCTCTGAAGGTACATCTACACTGTGGGCTAAAGTCGAGTTAAGATACACAACTTCAGCTATGTTAATTGCATAGCTGAAGTCAAAGTACCTCAGCTCAGCTTTTGTTGGTGTTTACACCTCTGGAAGTCGAAGAAAGATCGCTCTTCTTTCAGTTTCCCTTACTCCTCGTGAAATGAATGTTACAGAATTCGGAATAAGAGCCTGTTATTTTTTTCGAATTAACAGGCTTGCTGTGTAGATGCGCACTCTGTTATTTCGAAATAACGCTGCTGTGTAGACATGCCCTGAGTATCTCACCAGTTCCCCTTGTTCTGTATGCTAGAAGCTCTGTGCTTCCCCCTCCTTTTCTTACTGTTCCTGTTTTAGCCCGCCCATGTCTATAGGGCTGCATGCTTCATTTCCTTTGGTATGGGTGTGGCCAATTAAACATTCTTGGAACGCTGGATATTCCATTATTCTGGGAATGTGGGCCAACTTTGGTCACCCTGGACTACCCCTGTTGGTGTAAATGCATGTCTGAAGTCATGTTCCACATAGAAGAGTGTGCCACCCCACCTGAGTCAGCATGACCCTCTCAGTGGGAATGTTGAAAGTGGGTGCAGAGGATAGAACAACACTCTCTTCGAAGTGGTATTCCTTTGTCCCGTATGGGAGAAATCCATGTGAAGTTGTGTTTTAGAACCACATGGGAGGAGAAATCTGATAAAGACTGTCCAGTTAAAAACAGACAGGTGGCTTTTCTATTCAGTAGACAAAAGCCATTGCGTATGTCAGAGGCTCCTTCTGTCCCTCTACTACCCGCCTCAGCCCCAAGCTTCCTGAGGGCTGCCTTCCCTTCCTCACCTGTTTTCATGTGTTATTGCTTAAATATTTTATCATTTGTAATTTGGCCTTTGATCTGAGGATGGTCACAGACCTTATTTGTGTGCAAACTGGATGTCAGGGACTCTGTCCTTCAGTTCCCCATTCTGTTTTTCACCCAAATCAATAGGGCCTGCCTCAAATTTTCAGATTGATCAGATGTGGTGTTCCACACTTCTTCCCCAGTTGTTATATTATATCCAGACAAATAAATAAAAGCTACGAGGTTCACTGTGGGGCCTTGCTTCACTATGCTAATAATAATACAAGGAGAATCTTTCGAAGTTTGATTAAATTATGGTAACTTTTTATATATCAAATAGCTACATTTGCATTAACATGAATTATAAAATTGCAGATATATTTTTGTGTGCACAGTGTCTAACACAGTGATCCTGATCCCCAGTTACTAGCATAATGGAAATAATGAATAATAATTTTGTTTCTATCAGTTGGAGTCTCATTCTGTTTTTGTTTAACACACCAACGTCTCCATATCAGTGAAAGCTCTGTGCGTGGCTTTGCTGCGTTACAATCACTTTGGACTTCACACCATTACATTAGAAATTAAAGAAACAGAAAAATATTCATTGGGCCTACGTCTACAAAATATTTTCCATGTTGTTCACTCAGTTAATTTTTTGAAAATGTATCCAATTTATACCAGAGAAATCACTGCAGAAGATGTAATTACTAATCTAATGTTGCTATCTTAGCATTATTCTACTCAGTTGTATGGGATGATTGGAAATGTGTTCTCTTTTTTAAAGGTTATTTTACAGTTTAAGAAGTAATTTTTGAGAGAATTACTTTAGGAGGATTTTAAGAGATATTTTACTTAAATCACACACTGTAAGACAAATATTTTAATTTTGAAAGGGAATATGAATCTGTGGCAGAAATAGAGTTTTGAATTCCAATTAACCTAAGGTGGATATAGGCACAAGCAATAAATTCTGTCTTGAAATATTTCAGAATATCCATGCTAAGTGTGTTGATTTAGCTGTATAGTTTGGTTATTCTCCTTAGTTTTTCTTTGTCAGGTTTTAAATAGTTGAGGTAGCCTGCAGGTGAAAAGTGTCCCATTAATCTTTTTGATCCTCTAGCACTTGAGTATAAGAATAGCTGATCAATTACAGCAATTGTCTCCCTAAAGGAGCTTTTCACTTCTACATCTTATTTCATTAGTTAACTGCCTACTCCTAGAACTGATAGAATGGAATACTAGTGGATTCTTACAGCTTGTTCTGTTTTACAGTACAATAAAGATGGGGTTGTTAGCAAAGTGGGCACAAAAGAGTATTTATCCACTACCTGCAATAAATATATATGCTACTGTGTAGGAGTACTTTTGTCTCTAACCACTGTTTGTTGAAACACACTTAAAAACAAATCCGTTAGTTTTTCAACTTTCTGTTTATTAGCTAGTGCTAGAAAATACCTTTTTATGTATTTGATATTTTTATTCAACATCCTAGGAAGCATGTGTTTATAACCCAATCCATTACAATTGATGTATACCCTATTTAATTTTAAAATTTGAAAGTACCATACTTTAAAATAACAAAATAAATGTACTCCAATGCCTGTTGTATTTCAGATGGACTGACCCACTATTTAAAATGTATCTTTTATATGCAGAGATGTGAAACTGATTTTCTCCTAAAGGAAAGCCACAATTCAGAGGCTGCAAATAAATATGAACACATTATATTGTAATAATTATTCAAAGTATAAAGTTCTGTATATATAACTATGCTCATGTTGCTTTAATTTATAAATGATAGATCTAAGAATTACAGATGACCAAATTCATTCATCATTCTAAGTGTTGATTTTATTTACTGACAGTATAACTAAGAGACTGTATTTCTCGTTTTCATCTTTAGCTCATATTTTTGGGGAAACAAAATAATATTTAATTACAGTAAGACATTTTAGTGGAAGCCTGTAGTTGTTAGTATTATTTCAGAAGCACATTGAATAAATGACAGCTGTTATGGCGATTTATATTTTCCTTTATTAAACCTTTTATATTTTCAACTATGTAAAGGGGAAGTTTCCAAAAGAAAATTTAACTAGCTACTAAAGAAGAATTTGATTCTTCAAAGACTACAGTATATGACTGAAGTTATTCATATTGATAAGTCTATGTAGGTCAGGCCTCAAAGATTTTTGTGGTATAATCGCAATGTACTTCTATATGAAGTTTTCTTGGGTAAGATTGCCTTCTCCTAGTCATTTAGCTGCATTAACCCTCAAAAGACTTATTTGAAATATAAAATATGACTACATAAAAAAATCTGAGCTGCATATGATAATGATGATTCCAAACAATTCTGTGTTGCTTTCTGTACACTTATATTTTTCTGAAGCAAAAGTTTTTAAAGGTGTTTGAAGTCCAAACATATTTCAGTAAATTTAAATGATTGAAAATACATGTTACATTGGTTTAAAAAAAACAAATTTAAGTTTATAGAACGTATAAAACCAGAGTTATGACAGCTTAATATAAGCAATCTTTTTAATTCACATTTGATTGTTTATTACAGGCCTTGTTTGTATGAAGTCAAGTACTTCTGTTGTTGAACTTGTTATGCTGCTTTGTTCACAGGTAAGAATTTTTTTCTTTAATTGCATTAGTTTCATCACACTGACATACTTCTAAATTTTGAGAATTGATTATTGCTTATGTTTTCTTTTTTCTACTTGAATATGATATAAACACAAATGTTATTTCTCACACCTTTCTGTAAAGGGTAATTTCTTGGTAAATGCTGTTAAGCAACCTTCTTATGGACATGCAAAGTAATGTATGCAATTGCTTGTAAAAGATATGTGCATATATATTATGCATTTTATTCTGTTATGCAGAATTTTTTGTTATAATTTCACATTAAATGTTGAGCTTCCGGAATTAGTTATGAAATGAAATGAAAACTTTATTATGTGGTGACATTAACTTTCACCTTTAGGATACATTACATAAGTTATTGCACATTTGATATAAGCTTTCAGTCAGTATTTTAAAAGCTGGGTAAAATAGTCAGCTGTTTGGATTTTTTTTATATTTTCCATTATCCGGTATCATACATGCAAATTATTGAACATAATTGAGTTTTTCTGTGATAAATCTAAAAAGATTAAAATTTTGTTAATAAAAATCATGAACAATATTTTGAAACTGAAATATTCTGGTGCTTTTGACAAGTCACCTCTAAATTGTAATTTAATATATGTTACTAGTTGAATTTCACACATACCTGTCATCTTGTAAAATATAGTTGTACTAAAGAATCAATAAATATTATTTGGTTTTCTACCTCAAATACGTATGATCCTGAATAGATACCCAGTCCCACACAGCTTCTAATTTTTCTCCAAAGATTCATATTATTTAACAGATTCACACACATGCCTAAAAAGCACACAGAGTAGTGTGTAAAATGAGGTTCTGTGCTCTCTCTATCTATCTCTATCTATCTATACACACAGAGCACTGTTACTAAGCATATACTTGCTCTTAGTTTATAACATAGAATCCACTGTGAACTTTGAAATATGCCCAAACAATGAGTTTCTAGTGGCAGCTTAAGTGAAGATTAGTCAAAAGTACAAAGAGCTGAGAATTAGTAATATTTACAACTGAATATAGCATCTTCTTTTTTTTCAACTTACCTGCTGTTTGCCAGTCCATAGGTTGCATTTCTTCCAGCCTTTACCCATAAGGAAATCATTAGATCCTGTTTTTCTTTTAGCCAAGATGGATATTGGTTAGGGAGAAGTTAAAGAAAAATACATCACTGGCAGGAATCCTCAGTGGGGTTTGAACTTCAAACCTTCTCCTGCAGGGCACTTGAAAAATTTGTTACCTAATGGTTAAGTCCTGGGTTCAAGGGAAATTCCAAAAGATCCATTAAGGCCTTTGAGTTTCATGTCATGCTGCTTTTTTTTAAACAGCTTTTGAAGCTTTTTACTTGAGGGAAGGAATAACTTACAATGCCTTCTCCTTGGTCTTTGGTTTTACTGCAATTCACAGGAATAAAGTGGAATGTAGCATTAGGGTCTAGTGTCTTTGATGGCCTCATCATCTAATCATAGGTTTAACATTACTCATTTGCTGGCTCCAGGAATTCCTGCCATTAAGGGCCCTAGAGATGAAACTTTGCCTCAAATATTGATTGAAAGGAAGAATGAGAAATTTAAGCTCTTTCTACAATGCTTTTTCTTTAGACATCTCAGTGAAGCTGTGTAACAAATGTAGCTAAATCAATTTGATATTTGTATGAATTTTAGAATAGTTATTTAGTGATTCAAAACATATAACAGTCCAGTTTTTAAGGAAATTATTAGATCCTATGCACAGATTTTTAAAAAGCCTTGCCTTCTAGCAGAATGGCAAGTTTCCCAATGGCAAAATTACAATTGCCTTGTAATATTGCTTTCTAATGGAATGGCATGAAATGTTCCTATAGGAACTGATCATCATAGGGTTTGAATGTAGTGGGGTAACTCTCCTCCCCACTTCTTTATCATTGTAGAGTATATTACTTCTACAAAGAATCTAACGAGCATGATCCCAGGAAGTTGTATGACATCAGGTAGTAATACCAAAGCACCAGGCTTGTAATCCCAATATTTTAAAAAATAAACTAATTTTATAGATTTGCTTTTCTGTTTAATTTTGAAATTAGTTATCAGGGCATGCAAAATAAATATGAAAGAATATTAATAAGAATGGAATAGTTGAAAATACTGGCTAAGAGGAAAGAGACGTTGAGAAATTGCATGTAGGGAGATAGCGTGGTTCTCTGTGTGTACCACAGAACTGGGAGTCAGGAGATTTGGGTTCCATTCTCAATACTGCCACTGATTTATATATAAAATGAAAATAATTATACCTACCATTCCCCATAAGATGACCTGAGAAATACGGATTGAAAGCACTACATGTTTTGTGTGCTTTTTAAAAATGTGTGTCAAACTAAGGTTGTGTTTTTTTATAACCTAGGCAAATCTCTATTTAAAATGAGTGTTCAAAATGTATTACATTCTCCAGATTACTTATAAAAAGTTTGCTATGTATATCTTTGTCTTTCAAAAGACAGATGATGATCTAGAAACCTTTGAAAAGTAAGATTTTGTTTGCATAGAACAAGGTAACTTTAGACATTGAAAAAGGAAAGGGAAATGCAAAGTTTGTTTTCCTTTCATTTGCTACAGCAAATTAGATGCTTTTATGCTCTTTATGTTAGAAATTCCATGTTAACGACTACAGATTAGCGAGGATGTCAGAATATTTTTTCTTATCTGAGCTCCTGAATAAACTTAACATTGCCAGTGGCTCAAGTCCAAGGTATGGTCTAAATTTACATGAAATATCACATTACAGATGTCTGAAGGTACATGTCATGGATAATTCATTTCATATGGGCAGCCTTTTAGACTCTGAAGGATATGCAATCAAGTCCGTTCCCCCCAAAGGAATTTTGAGTCTCTGTGAAAAATACATTTTAAACTTTAAGGAACTTCTATAGGTATAGTGCATCATTTGGTTTTAAGAATTGATTTCTCTGTATTTTCAGTGTGTATGTCTCTATTTTTCCTCATAGTTAGCTGTAATAATACTCAGTTCATTAAACTAAAATAATTTTAGACGTCTCTTCTTTTTATATTTTCATAGAACAAAAATGGTTCTTCAAGTACTTAAAATATTTTTTTCTGGAAAATTGATATGTAATGACTTGCATGTTGAATAAAACAGGCTTCTTCATGCTGGGTGCAGTATATTTTCCCATAAAAATGATGAAGATGTGTTATATTTGACAAGATCTGTGCTTGATTATAGTCTTTGTTCCCCATAGCCTAGTTCTATGTGTCACAGCTGTGATGCTGCCTTGAGTGGCAGATTTCTCAAACCATGCATTTTTTTTAAAAAGTGCTTCACGTTAGTTTTTTTATTGTATTTTCTTCTTTGATATGTAGCAGATTTAGATTTTAATAATTTTTCAATCTTTTTTTAAATGCTACAATAGCTTCTAATTATTTCCAGATTTCTTTTAAAGTTTTCCCTCTTCAGAGGTACAGCTTCTGAAGAAATTGAGTGATTTTATCCCATAGGATTCTTCAAGTTTTTATAATAAAGCCTTATGAGATATCTATTACATTTTTCTGTACCTTATCTGTCAACAAGAGAGCTTTATTTTCTTAAATACTAAAGACATTCTTTTCTATTTAAAATACATTACTTGTTCACCTGTTTGAAACTATAAATTACAATACAAAATTGCTATTTTTTTACAATAAATCAGTGTAACAAATTGAATTCTAAATAACTAACAGACTTCAGTATTTGACAGTTTTGAAGTTGTTTCATTTATTCTCCTGATTAACTAAAAGGGATGTTTCCCACTGTGCTTTATGTTTAATCAAAATGATAACCCAAGGGTCTGCAAAGGAAGCATTTTAGGAGGGACTAGAGAGTTGCAAGGAAAAGATCTGTTCCTGATTCCCTTCCTTAAGGAAAGATTTGGATTTTAGACATTACACATTGCATACAAGATCTCCCAAGGGATACCATTTGGGGAATTGAGGGGACTTTCACACATAATGAGCAAAAATGATTTACTTTTCATTAACAAATGAAACTTCTTATGAGATTTGCACAGAGATGAAGATTTTTTCAATATTTCAGTCTTGCAATTCAGATGTAAATAGGTTTTGAATATAGTTTCTTTGAGAAGTTGTGGTACTGAATGGTTTACATAAATGAAATTGTCAGATAATGTTGATAGCCTTAAAGAATTATAGCATTAGTAAACAAATTGTCATAGATTTGAGTGAATGCACAGTAAAGCAGATCTGAGCTTTGAAGTTGATTATTGTATAAAAATCAAGATAATATTGGGCAATGTATGGAAAGTGTATTGAGGAATGTATAGTTCCTCTCTGTATTAAGAATGATTAAGGGCTTTGGCTATTCACAAAAGTTGAATTGGTTTTATTTAGGTATCAGTTAAATTAATTTTGTTAAATGGTATGAATCCTTGTGTGGGTACTCTTATTTCAGTTTGAGAGTGGTTTATTTTGGTTTAGCTTAGTCAATTAGGAACAGATTTAGAATAAATCTAGGTAAGCCACTCTTAAAGCAAAATTACAGTGCCCACACAGGTGTTTGCATTCTATGTCAATTTAAAAACAGATTTAAATTGGTGCAACTTTCTCTGAGACAAACCCTAATAAGAGTAAAAGATGTAAAACTCCAGACCTTAAACATTTAAGCACGTGATTAATTACAACACATGACAATTCTGCAAACATTTAGACATGTGCTTCACTTTAAATGCGAGTAATCCCATTGACTTCAAATCAAGCACATGCTTAAGTGTTTGCAGGATTAGATTTAAATGTGTATAATTTGACCATAACATGAAAATCATTTACAAATATTTGAAGCATGTAAACATCAAGGAAGGGAAAGCAATTTGTTTGGCATTCTACAAGGAGAAATAATTGAGGTTAATGATTTGTAATTAACAATCTAGTAATTTAGGCTGCTGTATATCAGGTCAATTCTCCTTATAGTAAGATTTGTTAAATTGTAGTATTCTTCAAAAATAATCAGCCAATTTTTATTATTTATGTGTTTATTCTATGATCTGTACAAAGCTGTGCTGGCCGTTTTCTCTTTTTGCTCTTTGAGGCGTTTTAAATATTCAGTTGAACACGTAGAATATGCCAGGCAGTTACAGACCTAATTTTCAATATGGCTCTTGATCAGTGATGGAATCTTTGTTGTTTCCAAAGATCAAGATATAGCTGCGCATCATGAATTATTTGGTAATCTTCAGTTACCATAAACAATCTGAATGATTACCACACAACCCTTCCAATCATAGCCAGACCTGATGTAGGACTTGGTTTTCCAAGGGGTACCTTAGGAATGGTTCCCACATTACAAAGCCTTTTTACCTAATGAACTGTAACACCAAGGAAGAAGAGTGCAAAATCGAAACTCAGTTTTTTTCCCCATGGGGTAACAAGATCCTGGAAGGGGTGTGTTAGAGGGGACAATCACTACAGTGAACCAGAACTGGCAGGGACTGAAGCTGGAACCCACTCTGCAATATTAAGCTTGGCGTGAATAAAATAGTGAAGGACTCACCCCCAAAGCCAGACTACTTTAGCAGAGAGCTATGGGTCTAAAAATGTTTGACATAGGAGCTCATTTTGTTTATTTTAAATGGAAGTGTTAGCCTTCACCTGAACCTGGCCCTTACTACTGCAAATGATACGTGGCAGAGAGATTACACTTGGAGTGGAGTGTGGAAGATAACCAATGTAGGAAGTCTTTGAGACAATTTCTCTCACCTACATGCCCTGAGAGGGTGTGGCTCAAATCCTGTGAAGTTCCCCATGGGAAAAATGCTGGACTCTTCTCATTTAAGTCGGGTAGTTAGCAGGTTTACAGGAGCAGAGGGGAGATAGATGGTAGTATTCAGTCTTCAGGTTCTGGATCAGCCCTAGAGTGGATGACAGTCTGTAAAGCAAGAGGCTGGTTTATGAAACCAGAAAGACTTGGAGGAAAAGAGAAGTGGAAGAACCTTTTTTGGGACCTCATTTGAAAGTAAGTAGAAGGAAAGGAGTGTATGGGCCAGATTCAAATAATGTGTAGGTCATGCATTTAAAATAAATACACGAACCACTGTTGAAAACTTGTCCACTCTCAGGAATCTCAACATGTATATCTCTTGGTCACTTTTAGAGGTGTTTATTTCCTACTTGCCAAAGCTCTGGAATCCTTGGGGATAGGAACCCTGTATACTTTTTATTTGAAAAAGCACTATGAAGACCTATTTGCATAGGACACTGAAGTTCACAAAACCCGAACAGTGTTGTGGGGAGGGGATGGTTGACTCCAAAATCACAGTAACTGTCTGGCTTACTGAGGCCCAGAATGGTTGTTTACAAAATAGTTCCTACCTGTTTAAACCTCTGTCATGAATCCAGTTAAAATCCAAGTAGGAAGAGGCTTTTCTTAACCTAACTGCTGCAGTTCAGCAAAGGCCTCACTAACAGGTGCTGCCTGGCTACACCGGAACCAGGTTGCTACAAGATCAAAGTCAGCTCCACCCACTTCAGCCTCTGCACAGTTCTGATCAGGGCCATTCCTATGTGTACGCAGAATATGTGGCTGTGCAGTGTACCCAAAAATGTGGGGCATCACCTGGACAACAAGTAAGGAAGGGCCAACTGCCACCATCCTAATGGTGCCCCAAATTGGGTGACATGAGCATGCAAATATTGGAAGGGCACAGTTACCTGATGGATGCTGTCACCAGTTCCTCCTGGTCAAAAGCCACATGAGCTGGGCTCTCTAGTTGCTGGAGGCTAGAGCAGCTCTGGCTCCCAGTGAGTAGCAGAGCCCAGTGGCAGTCTCTGCAGCAGCCAGGCATTTAGTCCTCTTACTGATAAATTCAGTGAGAGTACAGGGAACACAGTTGGGGGCAGGAACAAGTCACATGGGGGGCACATATTGGAGGGGTGCATAAGGCCCCATAAAGTCTAAGGACAGTCTATATAGAATGGTCTGCACTGTCCCTTTCTCTGATGTGCCCTCAGTGATCAACACACTCTCATCTTTAGTCTCTCATTTATACCTGGGTCTTCGTAAAGATCCTGGTTGTTCCAAAGGACCAGGGGATATACCTTTATGCCTGTTTCATTGACATTCTGATCTGGGTGTACTCGGTGCCCTTGCTGGACCAGTCCTGCAAGAGAAAACTACAGTACCTTCCACCCCTTAACTTCCCAGTCTGTCAATATATTTCTCACTGACTGCCCTATCAGATATTTTATTTGTAAATGGTATTAGATACCAGAGTGGAAAAGGCTCCCTACTGGATATAACCTGGAAAGACCTTACTGGTAGGAAACAGTGATGTGGTATATCCTGGAGAATGGAAAGAGCTAGCTGGTTCCAAGGGGACAGAATGTGTGGAGATTAATCTACCAGCTCTCACCCTCAGTCTCACAAATGTTTTCTGCTCCATTCTGAATATTCTGATTTAGAAAGGTTAATATGATTTATTTCAGCCATGTGTATCAGATAAAATTTTGCAACTGCCAAGCTGCAATAATCATTCTATAGTGGAAATTAAGGTTAATAAACTAACGTTTAAATTTGTCAATTTCTGCAGAATATAATTGCAGACTCAATGAGAAATGGCTCTATATGCTTCAAAGGGAGACAGAAAAAGGTGTGAACATGAGTTTCTTAGCAAGTCAAAAAGATAGAAGGCTGTGGCCTTGTCTCCACAATCTGTAGTGCCCATCACAAAGGTATCTTTGTACCATCTATGAAAAGCCTCATTTGAAGCAGATCTATATGAATCTCATTTTCCAAAAGTTCCTATCCCTCTTTCATTGCTGTGATTTACCCAGCTGGTTGCCTTCCAGGAGGATGTTACCAGTCATTCTGGAGCTCATATGTTAGGAGAATAGGAAAGTACAAAGAGGTGTCTTTGATAAGTCCTAAAATTAGCTCAAAATTTACATGGGGAACTAGCCCATATGTAATGTTGTATCTCTTCTATTCTCACTTAGCAGCAGCCAGCTACAGAGCCAGTGTTCAGGACCGCTTTTTTAAAATCTTTTGTGTACCCTAAAAAGCAGGAATGAGTGCGTTTGAAGCTGGGGGGAGGGGAGACAGGATGTAGAAGGATAAAAGTAATGGGATAGAGATGGAGTCCTTAGATCCCAGTCCTCACTCTGATCAGTATTGGCAAGTTTATTTAGGCTTCATTCCCTTTCCAGAGCTGTTCTTTTTACCTTAGGGATAATTTAAATTCTGTAATTTAAATGAAATTTTCTCTGAGCCTTTCCTTTGATGATAGTTTAGATCATGACTTTGGAGATATGACGTGACCACCCCATTAGTAAGACATCTTGCAACATGAAATTCAAATCAAGGATGATCCTAGAGTAAGCCATATGGATTTCATGGAGACTGGAGAAGATTTTGTAAAACCCAGAAAATCTGCTCCCAAGAAAAGGAGGGTCAAAGCTATAGACTTGACCTGATCGACTTATTTTTCTAGGCATATTCAAGGAACAGAAACAAAAGGACCATTATAATTGAATTGTTTCTCGGAAAAGAAATTATGATTAAGGTACTGTAATTGAGGAATTAACTAGGTTATTAAAATTTTAGAGTGCAATATTCAATTAAGATTCAATGTTGCAATAAAAAAGGAGGAAATAAAATATTCAGACCAATTAAGTTACCAGGGAGACAGAAAAGAGAGGACTACACTAAAGATAATTTTAATTGAGATTACAATCCTCTTTTACAGTGAAATGAGAATTGTAGGATGGTTGTTAGACTTCCTAAAGTCTAATTATTCACTTGCTAGAGTCTGCTGAGAATAATATAGACATTGGAGGACTTTAAGGATCTCTAATCTTTATAATCAGAGCATTTTTGTTGTAGAATCTTGTTGTTGAAAATATTACCTTTTACTTTTCATTACTTTAACAAAATTTAACCAACTTGTCCCTGAGCATCCACATGTAATATCAAAAACCAAGATATTGTCAAATATTAACTTGGAAAATAATATAGTGGTGATTCTCCAGGACTTTTCACTTTGTGCAGTCACCTGTGCCAAGTGGGTGTAAAATGCTACCAAATTTGAAATGATTTGCACAGGTATGATTCACTATTCAGGTGGCACAGGGGCAAAATAATTGCAATCGAAGATGGAGGACCACCCCTTTGATAGAAAACAGCTATTTGTCACTAAGACAGATGAGTTCCTACACTCAATGAAGGACTCTCGCACCACACTCCGCACTCTGGGGATGTACAGCCCACCTAATAAGAAACACAAGTATACCCCCTACCAAAGGCCAAAGACCATATGACAACAGGCCTAAGCAACTCCCTAATAGGAGGAGGGCTCAGCAAAATCAGTGCTCCACCGCTCATTTGACCTCACACAAACAACAAATTTGAAGTTTTGGTCTGGTGTCTGAGTGATCACCCCAGAGCTCCAGTGCATTCCAATGCCACTTTCCATCACCATCTGAGACCCTTCTACCAACAGTGGGCCCAAATCACTACAGACAAATGCATCCTAGAAATTATCAATTCAGGTTACACAATCCCCTTCACATCCATGCCTCCTACCCAACCCGCGACCCTGTTCCTCTTCGGGGACCCATCTTATGAGCCCCTATTATGAGCAGAGGTACAAACGTTACTCACCCTAGGGGCACAAAACCTGTTCCCACAGAATACCAAGGAAGAGGGTTCTACTCCAACTGTTTCCTAAGAGTCAAAAAACCAGGAAGATGGAGATCAATCCTGGATCTCAGGAAACTGAGCAAGTTCATGCTCAACACAAAATTCAGGATGGTGACCCTGGCAACTGTCATACCTGCACTGGACTAAGGATACTGGTTCTCAGCCCTCGACCTTCAAGATGCATATTTTCATGTAACCATCCACCCGGCCCACAGGAGATTTCTCAGATTGTCGTAGGTCAAGACCATTACCAATACAAGGTCCTCCCCTTTGGTCTTTCTATGGTCCCTTGAGTGTTTTCAAATACTCTAGTTGTAGTCACAGTCTTCCTCGGAAGACAGAAAGTCGTCATCTTCCCTTACCTCGATGATTGTCTTATCAAGGGCTCTACTCATCAACAAACTGTAATGATGACAACTGCTACCAGTGAATGTTTTTCCTGTCTTGGCCTGCTTATCAATATACAAAAGTCCACCATACAGCCCACACACAAAATTTATGGGGGCACTCCTAGACTTGGCGACAGCAAGAGCCTACCACAAAGATTCAAGGCAATCTGCGACCTCATTCTGGGAGTCAAGCAGACTCCTTTTTCCATGGTCCGGATATGCCTCCAATTATTGGTGCATGTGGCAGCCACAACCTTTGTGGTCCTATTCACAAGACTACGCATGCGCTGCCTACAGCATTGGCTCGCAGTCTCCTACATCCCAACCCGACACAGCCTCATGAAGCACCTCATTCTTCCTCCACCAGTACTGCAGTCTCTCAACTGGTGGACCTCTCCAACCAACATACTTGTCGGCATACCCTTCCACCACCCAGATATCTTAGTAATTATTATGATGGACGCATCACTTATGGGCTGGGGTGCCCATTGTGGCGCAAGGTCAATACAGGGCACTTGGTCCCAGCGGGAAAAACACTTCCATATCAACATTCTAGAGTTCAGGATCATTCGCAATGCATGTACCCATTTCCTTCCCCTGGTAAAGGGCAGAACCATTCGTGTCCTCACGAACAACACACCCTCTGTTCTACATCAACCAACAGGAGTGCCCAATCACACTCACTATGTGCAGAAGCAATCAGATTTTGGAACTGGTGTATCAGGAACCACATAACTCCAACCGACACACATATGCCGGGGCAGCAGATCATGAAGGCCAACAAACTGAGCAGACACTTCTCAGACCAATACGAGTCAGAGCTCAATACCAATATTCTTCTCTCTGTTTTTCGCAAATGGGGTTTCCCAACTATAGACCTATCTACAACACCACTCAACAGTAAATGCCACAAATTCTGCTCCCGTGCAGGACTGGGCAAGAGATCTGAGGGGGATGCCTTCATCATTTGCTGGATGGCTCCCCTACTCTTTCCACCAATTCCTCTTCTTGCCAGGCCGATCAACAAGATCTGATCCAACCAGGCCACCATAATTTTAATGGCCCCCGCGTAGCCAAGACAACTCTGGTTCCCTTACCTACACTACCTATCGATAGATCAACCCATTCCTCTCCCTGCGGTACCGAACCTCTTTACCCAGCACCATGGCAGGACATGCCATCTGAAAGTCAAAACTCTGAAATTCACAGCATGGCTCTCCATGGTTCCAGAATGAAGAAGTTACCTGTTCGGACAGAGTCTAACAGATCCCACTGAACAGTCGATGGCCCTCCACGAGGAGAACCTACCAAAACAAATGGCCACGCTTTCAACAGTGGTACACGACATGCAGTTTATATCCCAATACTGCCCCTATACCTACTGTGCTGGAGTATCTCATGGACCTCAGCAACACAGGTCTCTCCATCAGCTTTATCCCGGTACATCTGGAGGTGGCCATGGCATTCCACAAACCTGTGGATGACTTCTCTCTTTGTGCATCCCATGGTGAAGCGATTTCTCACAGGCCTGCAGAAAACACACCCAAACCTGCGCTCCCCAGAACCTGCCACTGTGGGGCTTGAACTCAGTTCTTGACACGCTCACCTGGCCACTCATTGAGCCACTAGCCACTACATCACCACAATACCTATCCATGAAGGTAGCCTTCTTAGTGGCAATAGCATCAGCAAGATGGGTAGGCGAAATTGCAGCCCCTCATGGCAAACCCACCTTTCACTACCTTTACCAGGGATAAAGTGATACTCAGGTCTCACCCAAAGTTCCTCCCTAAGGTTATATCCAACTTCCACTTAAATGAACCCATTTACTTACCCGCTTATTTTCCTAAACCTCATACCTCCTCCAAGGAGGCCATATTGCACACGTTAGATGCAAAATGAGCGATTGTGTTCTACCTGGATACCAGGGGAACCAGAAGATCAGATAGACTCTTTGTAGCATGGTCTGGACCACATACAGGAACAGCTGTCTCAGCACAGCATCTATTCAAATGGATTGCCAGCTGCATACATACAGCTTATGAACTTCGTGGCAGGCAGCCATCAGATTATAAGGGCTCACTCCACGTGTACGATGGCCACAACAATGGCCTAACCAACATACCATTAGTGGACATTTGTAGAGTAGCCACATGGTCCTCCCATCACACTTTTGCACAGCATTACACCCTGCAGAAGGGACCAATACCCTCCACATGTGTGGCAGATGCGGTCCTCCTTTCCTCTACATAAATGACTCCAGTGCCCACCACCATCTGGTGGATACTGCTACTGAGTCACCTGAGTGACGCACCCATAGGGACACCACTTGAAGAAGTAGTAGTTACTCACCTAGTGCAGTAATGATGGTTCTTCGAGATGTGTGTCCCTGGGAGTGCTCCACTACCTTACTGTCCTCCCTTCTGCTTGGAGTCTTAGGGGACTTCAGGTGGAAAAGGAACAGATGGGTCTCACGCCACGCGTGCACGCAACAAATGGCAGGGGCACGAGATGCTGGGTGTGCAGTGCAAGTGCCACTGCTCACCAAAAATCTCTGATTGGTGGCACGAGGACACACCAAGTCCTGAGTGGAGCATCCACAGGGACACGCATCTCAAAGAACCATCGTTACTGCACAGAGTGAGTAACTTCTTTCCTATCAGATGAGAGTAGGTAGGCCAGTCCGATCTGACTTCTTCAAAGCATCTCAACTGTTCCCAGCTCTTTGCTTGCCCCAAATACATAGAAAATTGTTTGTCCTGTATATTTAAGCATTTTGGAACTGGAGAGTGACTACATTCCATTTCTAATGTGACACTGATTGTTTGCAGCTGAAGAGACTATTTGGAATATTTGTTCATGTTAATAGAATTTGATTTATTAATGGTCATTTAAATTATCTTTAATAGTTATTTTCCATTCTTTCTTAGCAAAAGGAGTTAAAGCTTTGTAGTTCTTCAAGTTTAGGCATTATATGCAGAATTAGATGCATTAAGACGTTCTTGCATCCCAGTGTCTTGTTCCCACTGCATACCTTGGAGTGGGCAAGCAGGAGCAGAAACATGAAGAGGGCTCAAATGGGGTACCACTTGGATTTGTTCTGGGTCCAGTGGTGTTTAACTTCTTTATTAATGACCTGGGTATAAGATTAGCAATTATACTAATCTAATTTGCAGATGAGACATAGGTGGGTGGATGCAGACACTTTGGAAGATAGAGCTAGAATTCAGAGGGGTCTTGATAAAGTGGAGAACTGGACTCCTGGCTGCAAAATGAAATTCAGCATAGACAAATCTACAGTGGTAGTAAAACCAAATGCATAGATACATGAGTCTTCAATGTTGTGCTGTTGAAAACATTCAAATGCAATTTTGGGTTGCATTAATAGAGTCACGGAAGTGACAGTATTGCTCTACTCATTGCTGGTTAGGCCTCAGCGATACTATTGCATCCAGTTTTGGTCACCATTGTATAGAAAAGATGTAGGGAAACTGGAAAGGATCCAGAGGTGAGCCATAGCGATGATCAAAGAGATGAAATGCAAGTCATATGAGCAAAGCAGAAGGAACTGGATATATTTAGTTTGGAAATGAAGAAGTTAAGGGGGGAACATTATAGTGGTCTTCAAATACTTGAAAGACTGCTATATAAATGTAGATGAATCGTTTTTTTCCCACAGAGGGCAGAGCAAGGGGTCAATGGGTTCAAATCTCAAGATAGCAGATTTAAGTGGCATCTCAAGATAGACTTCCTTAACTGTCATGGAAGCTGCTTTGCTGTCTTGGGTAGTTTAGACACAACAAACCCTGCATCTGGATGGGGTTAGACTAGGTGACTACTGTGGTCCCTTCTAACCTTATGGTTCTATGATTATATGACCTTTGATCTTTGAACTAAGAGTTCTTTGGACATTCCCTCCCCCCCCCCCCCCCCAAATAGTTAGACATAAAGAATTATGCTTCTTCTGGAACACAGTGTGGTCGAGTTGGTAAGATTTGTTATATTAAAGACCTATGTGAGTATCATTTGTACCAGAAGTGACATTGTGCAACTTCTGTTACTTTATTTGTGACAATAAGTGGATGAAATTTGCCTACTTCCTAAGGCTGAGATGTGAGGTCTTGGCCAGTAAAGAAGACTGAATTAACACCACATATAGAAATGCTGGAACTAAGGGGTTTATCTGTACAAACATTTAGTTTGAAGAGAGCTTGGGTGCACACTAGCCTGCTGCACACTGTGTTTGGGTGGACTTTGCTGCCACATGCACGTTTTCCATGAAGAAAGGGTTTCAAACTTTGGGTCACAGCTTGTAAGGGTAAGCCAGTAGCTGGCCACAAGATGTATTGCTTACTTGCGTGTCTGCAGGCATGGCCACTCCCAGTGTCCACATTACACAATTCCCAGCCAGCGGGTGCTGTGGGAAGTGCTAGCCCAGCCTTCACCCCTTCACTCGGCTCCCATTAGCCAGGAATAGT
This sequence comes from Pelodiscus sinensis, assembly GCF_052426305.1. NCBI lineage: Eukaryota > Metazoa > Chordata > Testudines > Trionychidae > Pelodiscus > Pelodiscus sinensis. The sequence goes on along the minus strand of NC_143052.1, from coordinate 301,292,942 downwards.
GGCCACTGGGAGCTGCAAGTGGCTATGCCTCTAGACACTCAAGCTACATCTACACTACACCCCTCTGTTGGCAGAGGGATGTAAATGAAGCACTTCGAAAGTGAGCTTCATTTGCATAATCATCTAATGGCGCTCTTTTGAAAAAGTGCTATTTTGAAATTGAAACTGCGGTCTAGACTGAGGTTTACAGGATCTTTTGGAAAAGTGCCCCGTTTTCAAAAGAACTGTCTCTAGACTGCAGTTTCAATTTCAAAGTATTGTAGAGTCCTGATTATCCGACTTAATTGGGACTGACAGGTGGTTGGATTACTGAAAATGTCGGATGATCGGGACTCTACTAGAGCTGGCGCTGCTTGGTCCCCATCCCTGCCTGGCCCTGGTCCCTTCCCTTCCTGCAGCTCCTGTGCGCGGGCCGGGAGAATGGCCCCTCTCGCTGCCCTGTCACTCTCCTGGCGCTGCTGAGGCTGCTCTTGCCGGCGCTGCTTTGTCCCCGGGTGCTGCAGGGAGGGGACAAAGCGGCACCGTCAGGAGCGGCATCAGCAGCTCCAGGGCGCGGGCTGGGTGAATGGCCTCGCTCGCTGCCCCGTCACTCTCTTGGAGCCACTGATGCCGCTCCTGCAGGCACCGCTTTGTCCCCGGGAGCTGCAGGGTCGGATAAAGCAGAATGTCGGATTACCGAAGGTCAGATAATCCAGACTCTACTGTAGCGCTTTTTCAAAAGAGCTCCATGATTATGCAAATGAAGCAAGGGATATTTAAATCCCGGCTTCATTTGCACTTTCGAAGTGCTTCATTTACATCCTTCTGCCAACAGAGGGATGTAGTCTAGACACACCCTCAGGTAAACAAAGCATCTCATAGCCAGCTACAGGCTTACCCTTTCAAGCCAAGACCCAAAGTTGGAAAACCCCTGCCCTACAGCATTTTAAACTATTCCCATTTCAAAGCAGGCTATATCATAGCACATGTGGGACTTTTTGTTGTATGCAAAACACTGTTTTGACAGTAGGATGAGCTGAGTTGACTAATTTAGAAATGCTTTTTCTCTTGCTCTCTTATCCAAGAGAGTTCATTTGTGTTCTTGATCAAGATTTATGGTATCCTTTTGAACCCATCCATTTGCCGGCATTAGAAACTTGCATGTCTCTAAATTGTTATATAATTTAGCATCGTATTTCAATTTATTGCTATATGATCTGTTCATCTATCACTGATAGAATTTTAGTTATTATGTTACAGAATTAAAAAGGTGCATTTCAAAAGACAAAGCATATGGTGGGCAGACAAGCCCATGCAAAATTTTGATCAGATAATCCTCAGACACTCATCAAGGTCAAATTAGGCTTCCTGTTAAAATCCCTTGCTGCTTTTTAAACATGGTATTTTTTCTCCTTTAGGAATGGCAGAATTCTATTCAGAAGAATGCAGGACTTGCGTTTATTGAGCTCATCAATGAAGGAAGGTAATTAATTTTAAAGCTTTTGGACAAGTAGTCATTTTACATTTCATTCCACTGGGTGATACTACGTTCTCACCAGCTGCTCCAGAAAGACTCGAGAAAAGGCCATTTTAATTAAGATAAACTTATTGTGCAAATACAATGCATAACGAATATTTAATATAACAAGGTACAAAATGTTAAACTCATATTAATTTACTGAAAACACCCTGTGTGCTATGTAAGGATTTGAGGTTTATTTGAGATTTGAGCCACTATCTTACTGAGTAGCAAGGTTGTTTTACACGGAGGATCTAGGGAGCCCAATCTGAAAACCATCTGCCACACCATCTGTTTTAGGAGTATAGTATTCATTATACAGATGCACTTCCTTATACTCATTTCATGAGAAATTATTTTTTTCTAGTCTACTTGGTGCTGTCTAAGACACTACATAAAACACATTGAACATCAAATATATGTAAGCTACCTGGTTTTGCTAGTTAGATACTTCATTAACACTGGAGTAATTTTAATATTACTTTAGTCTGTGTCTTATTTTATCTTTCATTCTTTGCCATCTTTTTCCAGTACTCCATACCAGTCATCTGGCCAATAGCAGTGCACTCTTTGGCTTAGCTGGCAGAAGATATTCCAAGACAGATGTAGCTATCACTTCTATTACCTGTATAACATCTATTGTCCAGAAACTAGAAGCCTTTCAAACCTAAATGTTTTTGGTGCTGATATGTGGTGCTGAGCAAAAAATGTTCATCATAATATATTTGTTGAAGACTTTTTGCCAGTTTTTTTTATAGTTTCATTTATTGGTAGTATGGAATTAACAAAATAGAAACAGCTTTCCTTGTTGAAATGTTGTCTTTATTGAAGGAGCATACATTTTTTTGGCGTAATTCTATGATAAAGTCATACGTGGATCAGTCATATATTCTTATCATATGGTGACTATGAAATACCAAAAATAATACAGCAAGTAGCTTTACAGAAACCAAGGTTACTATACGGTTTATTATTCTTTAATATTTATATTACAATGGTGTACAGTAAATGATCCAGGCAGGATCATTGCCCCATGTCTCTGCATGAGTTTGTAGAACATGTATCACAATGGGGCAGTGATCCTGCCTGAATCATTTACTGAGCACTATTGTAGCTTATCTATTACATAATAATAAGCTATACGATAAACTTGACTTGTAAAATCCTGTCCAAAGTTTGTACCTTGTCTCCCCTTGTTTTAAACATAATCACTTTAGCTGGAAAACGCTCACTTTTTTTTTGTTTACAACAATATCTGTTGATAAAGTTATGCTGCTGAACAAATTTCAAAACTAAATTTTTTTACATTCATATAAAATAACAGTGAAATATCGGTGGATGGTGTATATCCATCTAGCAGTAACCTTTGAAGCAAAAGGAACAGAATTCAAGAACTTGCTCTTTAGGTTTAATCAAATGAATGCCTAACCAAAATATCTGTAGATACATTTTACACATTTTTTCCAAGGGTATGTTTCAAGTATTTATTTATTTATTTATTTTTCTAGGACACTTGTTCTCCACAGTTAGTACATCAGTTTTAATTTACCCTTTTGGGTAGGAAGATAGCAATCCTTTAAGTGGAAATTGTTATAAATATTTATTCTACTTAATAGCTAAACTTGTGAATGTGATTCATCAATCATAGCTAGAGAATGCAATTGTGCAGTTGTCAACAATTAACAAGACATAAACAGTTGATGAATGTGCAACTGAATTAAAGTGTTCCCTAGGACAGCCTGAAATTATAAACTGAATCATTTAAAGGAATCTAACAAAGGATCTTTATAATTAAAACAATGCATGGTTAATGGGATGTAAAATTGCATATAATCACTATGCAATAATAACTGGATTTTAAATTATTAAAGTTCAAAATGAAGACTAAGAATAGTTTAAAAAGTCTGACTTAGAATTTGAATGATCTATTTAATCAACAGTTTCATCAAAATAAACCTTGCCTAACTCATCATTAAAAAATAAAAATACAAGAATTTGTATTTAAAAAAATTCATAATATTTTCATAATTCATTAAAAAAATAAAAATACATCATTTTATTAATTTAGTCTTACTCCTTCAGCTTTTAAAATATAGATGTTATTAAAAGGGTTCTTAAATTTTGATTTCCTGTTTCTTTGTTTTGCATCAATTAATTTGTGCACTGTTGTGATCTTTTTTTAATTAACTTGAAATATAATGAAACACAACTTTTCATTACAATATTACATTTTAACTCCTAAAGTAAAAGTAGATTGCTCACATTCCTATTGCTTGTGTTTTGATAAATAGCATCCTGTTCTTATATATAGTATTTTAGTATATTTGTATTTTTGCTTACACAAGATAGCATTCTTCTATACATGTCTGAATCTCTTCTTTTTCTGTAGTCATGATTTACATGACATTCTGGCACTGTTTTCCAGTTTTAGAACATGAGATTATTACCAAGATAGTCTACAGGTTGCACTCCCTAAAACCAGAATACTCTAGTCTGGAAACTGGACCATGGATGTCCCCAGATTAGAGGACCCCATTAGCCTAGTGGCAGGAAGGCAATCCAGGAGGAGCCGGGCTGAAGCGGCTGGATGGGGGCAGGGGTTGGGGCTGGAGCTGGCAGTAGCCCCCAGCAGACCCCAACAGCCTGTGGCACTGGGGCCAGTTCATGTCAGCCCTTGGCAGCGGAGGATCAGGCTGGCAACAGTCTGTGGAAGTGTGGGCTGGGACCGAAGCCCCAGACAGCCTGCAGAAATAGAGCCAGAGCTTGTGAGCTGCCATGAGGCAGAAGCCCAAGCTCTTGGCAGCCTATGGCAGCTAGACTGGGGCCATGGCTGGCAGTAACCCCCATGGGCTGTCACATGGCTGAGACTGGAGCCCAAGACCTTGGCAGCCCCTGGGGCCAGAGCCTGTGACTGCCCTTGGCAGCGTGGGCTGCTGGAGAAACCCAGCAGGCAGCCCGACAGGGGCTGGAGATAGCATCCCCCCTCCCACTTCATCTCCCCAACCCACAACTGGCAGAGTTGCTGGCTGGGGGCTGTGGCAGTGAACCTTCTCTAGTCTGGCAAATTCCCTGGTTGTGGAGTTACTTCCACTCCTGTTGAGATCAGAGCTGTTTGCACACTGGTAATGAGAAGAACTCAGCTGAGACACTGGCTCGAGAAGATGGCTAGGATAGGTAAGTTTAAAAAGATGATTCATACCTTGACTGAATCCTTTCCCGAGGATAAGAGTTGGGAGATATACAAGACATTGACTTGGCAGGGCATCAGATACAGGTGATCTTTGAGCCTGGTGACACACAGGTGAGAAGTGTTGGCTTTGGACAGTATGCACAGCCTGGTCCTGGAAAAAAAATTGATTTTTTTTTCTGTGATGCGAAAGGTATGAACTCAGGTTTCTTAAATGGTAGGTCAATTGCCTGGTGACAGTGAGTCTAGCTTGCCGTGTAACTGTCTCTAGTGAATGAATCACTTTAGACTAAATTTTACAAGCAAGCTGTGGATATATGTTGGTGATATATTTTCAGCCTAATGAGCCTATCATTCTGCCATTTCCCTGTGCTCAGAGTCCCTTTGTGATAAGATTTTTCAATGTTGAAAGTTCTTTTGATTTCTACTTGGAGCAGACTAACGTCCTTTAAAGGTTTACTAGACTCTCTTTATTTTCATTTGACATCTGCTCATTGGGCTCTATAGTTACAAAAATGATCATGTCTAACTAGCTATCTAATTGCATTTCTTACTACCACACTTGAAAAAACAGTTTGAGAGCTGGCAGTTTTTCAAAGAGAAATTATTACAAAAACCAGCGTAAACTATCCCACTGCATTAAAAAGATAGGAATGTGGTAAGAGACAACCCTGTCATAACCAGGAAATCTTGAATGATCTAAAAATCAAAAAGAGTCCTACAAAAAGTGGAAACTAAGTCAAATTACAAAGAATGGATATAAATAAGTAACACAAGTGTGTAGGTACAAAATTAGGCCACACATAAAATGAGATCACACTAGACAGAGATGTAAACAATAACAAAAAATATTTTACAACTACGTTAGAAGCAAGAGGAAGAACAAGGACAGGGTAGGACCATTACTCAGTAGAAGGGGCAAATATCAGAAAGTATGGAAGTGGCAGAGATGCTTTATGACTTTTGGTTTTTACAAAGAATGGTGGAGATTGGACATCTAGTATAGTGAATGCCAATGAAAATGAGGTTGGACCAGAGACTAAAATAGGAAGAGACCAAGTTAAAAGTTATATAGACAAATTAGATATCTTGAAGTCACCATGCCATGATGAACTGCATCCTAAAATGCTCAAGGAGCTGCCTCAGGATATAGCAGAACCACTAGCAATTATCATTAAAAAGTGAAATATTGGGGAGATTCCAGAAGACTAGAAAAGAGCAAGTGTAGTGCCAATCTATAAAAAGGGGTTTAAGGACAACCTTGGGAATTACAGATCAGTCAGCTTAACTTTTCTACTGGGAAAGATAATAGAGCAAATAATTAAGGAATCCATTTACAAACATCTAGAACTGTGGTCCCCAACACGGTGCCCGCGGGCGCCATGGTGCCCGCGGGGGCATTTCAATGCGCCCGCCAGGTGCTCGGGGCTGGCCTGGCCCCGGGCACATGGCGCATGAGCGCTTGCGGGGAGAGCGCGCTTGGCGGGGGGAGCGCCAGGTGCCCGGCACTCGGCGGGAGGCGGCGGGGGGGAGCGCCGGCCCCGGGCGCACGGCACTCGGCGGGAGGCGGCGGGGGGGAGTGCCGGCTCCGGGCGCGCGGCACTCGGCAGGAGGGGGGGAGCACTGGCTCCGGGCGCTCGGCACTCGGCGAGGGGGAGGGGGAGCGCCGGCTCCAGGCGCTCGGCACTCGGCGGGGGCGCCGGCTCCGGGCGAGCGGCCCTTGGAGGGGGCCCTGCCCCCGGACGCGCAGCTATGGGGGGGCCCCGCCCCCGGGCGCGCGGATGGGGGGTGCCCCCGGGCCCCGCCCCCTGGCGCCCGGCGGGCAAACGGCCACGCCCCCTGGCGCCCGACAACCTAAAAAGGTTGGGGACCACTGATCTAGAAGATAATAAGGTGATAAGTAACAAGAAGGATTTATCAGGAATGAATGTTGTCAAACCAATCTGATAGCTTTCTTTAACAGGGTAACATGTCTTGTGCGTAAGGGGGAAGTGGTAGATGTGATGTATCTTGACTTCAGTAAAGCTTTCAGAACTCTCTCTCTTATACCTTCTTATAAACAAACTAGTTAAATAAAACCTAGATAAGGTACTTAAGATGGGTCCCACAGCAATTAGTTCTGAATCCAGTTCTGATCAATTATTTAGGTAATGGCAGAGAGTACACTTATAAAATTTGCAAACAATACTAAATTAGAAGGGGCTGCAAGTGCTTTGGAGGATAGGATTACAATTCAAAATGGTTTGGACAAACTAGAAAAGTTTGTCTGAAGTAAATAGGATGAAATTCAATAAGCACAAGTACAAAGTCTTCTGCTTGGAAAGGAACAGTAAGTTCCAGACGTACAAAATGGGAAATACTGCCTGAGAAGGAGTACAACAGAAAGGGATTTGGTGGTCATGGTAGACCATAAGCTAAATATGAGTCAGCAGGGTGACACTGTTGCAGAAATAGCAAACACCGTTCTAGGATGTAGAATAGTGATAGAAATGTAGCCGTGTTAGTCTGGTGTAGCTGAAACAAAATACAGGACTATGTAGCACTTTAAAGACTAACAAGGATGTGTTAGCAGGAATGTCATAAGCAAGACCCGAGAAGTTGTTCTTCTGCTCTACTCTTCACTAGTTAGGTCCAGTTCTAGGAGCCACACTTCAGGAAAGATGTGGACAAATTGGAGAAAATCCAAAAGAACTTGAACAAAAATTATTAAAGGTTTAGAAAACATAACCTATGAGGGAAGAATGAAAAAAAATGCGTTTTTTAAGTCTAGAAAAGGGAAGACTGAGGGGAGGCATAACTGTTTTCAAGTACATAAAAGATTGTTAGAAGGAGAAGAGAGAGAAATTGTTCTCTTTCACCTCTGAGGATAGAATAAGAAGAAATGGTCTTAAACTGCAGCAATAGCAGTTTAGATTAGACATTAGGGGGAAAACTTCCTCTCAGAGTAGTTAAGCACTGGAAGAAATTGCGTAGGCAGGTTGTGGAGTCTCTATTAGAGATTTTCAGGTTAGACAAACACCTATCAGGGATGGTCTAGAATCCTTAGTTCTGCCATAAGTGCCAGGGACTGGAGTAGATGGCCTTGTGAGGTCCCTTCCAGTCCTATGATTTATATTCTATGATTCTAGTAGGAACTGGCATGCCTTTTTTGTGGGAGGTCATGACATATGCTGCATTTGCTAGCCTTAAAATATGTTCCAATTTATGATGTACATAAGGAAATCACACAACCCTGCCTATAAACTTATGAAGCACTGATGCTAAAGCATCTCAAGACCAATTTGGTTTTGTCTATTGATACCTGGTTTCAAGGTGCTCAAACTCTCCTAGAGTTTTGTTTCCATAGAAGCAGAATAGAGTCTTGGTGATACAAACATGGTAATTTCTCAACTTTAATTTCACATGGTATTATTCATTGAGGCTGCAATGGTGCTGGGGCAATTTCATGCTACAACTTGAGAGTTTGATTATTGTCCTTTCTGGACTGTAAAAGACACCAGAAACTACTGGCCCACTTATAAGCGTTAATATAAGTTTTTCTAGAAGGAAGAGGAGAGGAGGAGGAGGGCACTTTTCCTTCAGTTTTAATTAACTGTTGATGCTCAATCTGTATAACTACTGATAAGCATCCCATCTCCCATTTTCAGTTAGTCACTAAAAAGATTATGTTGGGGGCAACTCCTGGCAGTAACTTTATTCTTAAGACTTTTTGTGAATCTGCTCACAGGTCTACACGTGGCATATAAACTGCATTGCTTGCATTTGTGTATTATCTATGCGTGCCTTAATTATGATTTCGTGCTAGCGATGGACAAAAGCAAAATATTTTTGCTGATGTCTTTTGATCTGTTGGCAGGCTTTCATGCTGTTCTGAATGTAATTTTATTTTTTTCTATTTGTGGACAATCTCAGGACCCTGCTGTGATGCTTTCTGGGGCAACCCAGACTTGTGAAGTACCTCACTGCTGCTTCCCCTTAGCGTGAGGGAGCCTTAGAATCATAGAATCATAGAATAATAGGACTGGAAGGGACCTCAAGAGGTCATCGAGTCCAGCCCCCCACCCTCAAGGCAGGACCAAGCTCCGTCTACACCATCCCTGACAGATGTCTATCTAACCTGTTCTTAAATATCTCCAGAGAGGGAGATTCCACCACCTCCCTTGGCAATTTATTCCAATATTTGACCACCCTGACAGTTAGGAATTTTTTCCTAATGTCCAATCTAAACCTCCCCTGCTGCACTTTAAGCCCATTACTCCTTGTCCTGTCCTCAGAAACCAAGAGGAACAAATTTTCTCCTTCCTCCTTGTGACACCCTTTTAGATATTTGAAAACCACTATCATGTCCCCTCTTAATCTTCTTTTTTCCAAACTAAACAAGCCCAGTTCATGAAGCCTGGCTTCATAGGTCATGTTCTCTAAACCTTTAATCATTCTTGTCGCTCTTCTCTGTACCCTTTCCAATTTCTCCACATCTTTCTTGAAATGTGGCGCCCAGAACTGGACACAGTACTCCAGCTGAGGCCTAACTAGTGCAGAGTAGAGCGGCAGAATGACTTCACAAGTTTTGCTTACAACACACCTGTTGATACAACCTAGAATCATATTTGCTTTTTTTGCAACAGCATCACACTGTTGACTCATATTCAACTTGTGGTCCACTATGACCCCTAGATCCCTTTCCGCCATGCTCCTTCCTAGACAGTCGCTTCCCATCTTGTATGTATGGAACTGATTGTTCCTTCCTATGTGGAGCACTTTGCATTTCTCTTTATTAAACCTCATCCTGTTTACCTCTGACCATTTCTCTAACTTGCTAAGGTCATTTTGAATTATGTCCCTATCCTCCAAAGAAGTTGCAACCCCACCCAGTTTGGTATCATCTGCAAACTTAATAAGCGTACTCTCTATCCCAATATCTACATCATTGATGAAGATATTGAACAGTACGGGTCCCAAAACAGACCCTTGAAGAACTCCACTTGTTATCCCTTTCCAGCAGGATTTAGAACCGTTAACAACAACTCTCTGACTACGGTTATCCAGCCAATTAGGGCCACGATAAGGTGGGTGCATATCTAAGTTATATTTGCCTCGTTTATCAATAAGAATATCATGCGAGACCATATCAAATGCCTTACTAAAGTCTAGGTATATGACATCCACCGCTTCTCCCTTATCCACAAGGCTCGTTATCTTATCAAAGAAAGCAATCAGATTAGTTTGGCATGACTTGTTCTTCACAAACCCATGCTGGCTATTCCCTATCACTTTATTACCTTCCAAGTGTTTGCATATGATTTCCTTAATTACCTGCTCCATTATCTTCCCTGGGACAGACGTTAAACTGACCGGTCTGTAGTTTCCTGGGTTGTTCTTATTCCCCTTTTTATAGATGGGCACAATATTTGCCCTTTTCCAGTCTTCTGGAATCTCCCCTGTCTGCCATGATTTTTCAAAGATCATAGCTAAAGGCTCAGATACCTCCTCTATCAGCTCCTTGAGTATCCTGGGATGCATTTCATCAGGACCTGGTGACTTGCTGACATCTAACTTTCCTAAGTGATTTTTAACTTGTTCTTTGTGTATCCTATCTTCTAAACTTACCCTCTCTCTGCTTGTATTCACTACGTTAGGCACACCTCCAGACTTCTCGGTGAAGACCGAAACAAAGAAGTCATTGAGCATCTCCGCCATTTCCAAGTTCCCTGTTACTGCTTCTCCCTCCTCACTAAGGGTACGTCTAGACTACAGGCTTCTGTCGACAGAAGTTTTGTTGACAGATACTGTCGACAAAACTTCTGTCGACAAAGAGCGTCTAGACTACATTGAGTTCTGTTGACAAAGCAAGCTGCTTTGTCGACATGGTAGTGTAGACGCAAAGGACAGTTTACATGCAATAACACCTTCTGTCGACAGAAACTCTGTCGACAGAAGGCGTTATGCCTCGTAAAATGAGGTTTACCAGCGTCAACAAAACTGCTGAGTTCTGTCGACGTTATGTCGACAGAACTCAGCGGTAGTGTGGACGCAGGTATAGTTTTGCCGACAAAAGTCCACTTTTGTCGACAAAACCCTGTAGTCTAGACACACCCTAAGCAGTGGGCCTACCCTGTCCTTGGTCTTCCTCTTGCTTTTAATGTATTTATAAAAGGTCTTCTTGTTTCCCTTTATGCCTGTAGCTAGTTTGATCTCATTTTGTGCCTTTGCCTTTCTAATCTTGCCCCTGCATTCCCGTGTTGCTTGCCTATATTCATCCTTTGTTAGTTGTCCTAGTTTCCATTTTTTATATGACTCCTTTTTTATTTTGAGATCATGCAAGATCTCCTTGTTAAGCCAAGCTGGTCTTTTGCCATATTTTCTATCTTTCCTACACAGCGGAATTGTTTGCTTTTGGGCCCTTGTCTGTCCCTGCCTCATTCCACCGGCCACAGACAGCACAAGCACTCACCTCTAGGCCTCACAGTGTCAGTGTCGCAGTGAGAGGTGCACTCCAACACATGTGCCCTCTGATCTTCTCACTGTAGTGTCTAGTCCCTGTTTCACTGGACATTCTCAGCATTCACTAATCTGCTGTTTTCACAGATTCAGTTTCCTACCTGTTTACCACCTCAGGTCACCACTCTCCTTAACTTACAACTCTTAGATTTTTTTATGGTTAAATAAAGTGTATTTAACAAATAATAGAGATTCAAATAGTAGCAAATAGAAATATTGGAAACAAATGGTGATATGTAAAATAAAACAATACACATTTTAGAGCCTTGTCTTAATTAACCAGATCCTCTCCTGTCAAATAGGGTAGGGTATTGCTCATCAAAATACTTGCAATGGTTTACAGCTACTCTAGCTGTGACTCTTCTGTCATGAGACAAATACACTGTCAGTTTGCTTTCTAGGTGAAATAGCCAGTGTATCTCTTTGCACTCCAAGATTCTTCACAAACTGGAAACCGCCTGCTGTAAATATCACAGTCACTTAGTTGGCACATGGTTCAGTATGGAAATAGGCATGCACGGTGAGGTATGTAATACATTAATGACCAGGGATGAAGATAGGTGTTTGTTACCTCCTGCTTAAAAGGAACAGCTCTGAGGTATGACACCATCTGTTGACTTTCCTTAACACTAAGACCTTTAGAACCATAATTTTCAGTATAGATACATAACTTCTTAAATATCCATACAAACATTTCATACTGATTATGATGACTAGTTGGCAACAAGCTCTCAGTACAGACTTAACAAACAAACTCACCCTAAAACTTTTCCTTTTCCAACCACTTAATGGAGATTCCCTATCTCCTAGAACTGGAAGGGACCTTGAAAGGTCATTGAGTCCAGTCCCCTGCCTTCACAGCAGGACCAACTACCATCCCTGACAAAATTTTGCCCCAAATCCCTAAATGGCCTCCGCAAGGATTGAACTCACAAGCCTGGGTTTAGCAGGCCAATGCTCAAACTACTGAGCAACTCCTCCCCCCAGAAAAAAAATCCTTCAAGCTAGGGCAGTTCTTCAATCTATGGTATTTGGGTCCCTTTCTTGGAAGTACCCTAGCCAAAGACAAAGATCTCCTGTTGTTTTAAAGATTCCCACTTTTGCATGGGAAGTTACCTGGCCAGCCCCTACCAGTTAGGGAGGTCATGTGACTTCCTAAGACCAACTGCTGCTAAGACTTAAGGACAAAAAGCTCTTTGCCTAATGTCTAGGCAATAATATGTAATCTCAGCATTGGAAAAACCCTTGATGGCTTTCCTTTGCACATTTAAAACCATAAAGCATTCTATGTCTACTTTTACACATAAGAATGACACCTACACCAAAATAAGATAAACCGATCCAGCAGATTATGACATGAAGATTGATAGGTTACATGAGACAATTTGTCCAAAGCACCTTTGTGTTAGGCATATCTGTGTCCTCAAGTCCATTTTCTAAAGATGACCTACCCCAACTTGTTCAATAACACTCTGCAGTTTTGGGGGAGACACCACAGCTCTGGCTACCAAAGAGCTATGAAAAGTCTGGAGTTGTGGGGGGCAATTACTCCCAGTGTTCCATAACAAATGATGCACATGAAAAGAATCCCATACACTTTCACCTCTCTTGTTCAAGTCCTACATGAGGCTGTTAGTTTGGTTAGTGTGGCGTTAAGTGCTGCTGAATATTTAATATGATGAGGACATACCGTGCCTCATGTCCTTCACATCTGACTCATCTAGAACAACTGAATGAAATCCACAGTGTCAGCATGAGTATGGGATTGGATAAAAGCTAGAGAACTGGTTTAATTCAGGCAAGATAGTAATAATGTTGTTGCTGACACTTCTTTGTTGAATGGAAGCATATTTTGGGCTTAATAGGCCAGTTTCCTTTTGAAGCAGAAATAAGTGACATAAGCTATTTAAACTATTTATTTCATCTATTAACAGTACAAAGTTCTGTTTCTATGAATAGAGATAGTAACAATGTTCAAATACAGTTCTGTTTTGCAGAAATCCCTGGTAAAGTACTGCTCACCTGTTCCTTAAAAGAGTTACTTGAGCCTCTTTCCATCTCCAGGGCTATGTCTACACTCGCAGTTTCTTGCGCGAGTTATACGCAAATGAGGCTAAGTGTGGAATATTGCCGAGCCTCATTTGCATACCTAATGAGCCACCGTTTTTTTCAGAAGAGGCTCTTGCGCAAGAAGGCGTATCTACACTGCCCCTTCTTGTGCAATAAAAACCCTCTTGCGCAATGCCGTTCTTCCTAAAAAGTAATAGGCATAACAGCATTGCACAAGAGGGTTTTTCTTGCGCAAGAAGGGGCAATGTAGACGCTCCTTCTTGCGCAAGAGCCTCTTCTGAAAGAAATGGTGGCTCGTTAGGTATGCAAATGAGGCTTGGCGATATTCCACGCTTAGCCTCATTTGCATATTACTCGTGCAAGAAGCCGTGAGTGTAGACATAGCCCAAGAGTTTCACAAAACTAAGACACAGCCACCTTCACATTAACTGAAGAATACTAATGTAGTAATAACCATTATAAATCTCAGTGCTTTTCATTCACTCACTCAGAGCTAGATTTTTAAGATATTTAGGAATCTGAAGATGCAAATAGGCACCTAATAAGATTTTTTAAAATGTTAAGGCACCTAAGTTCCATGGGTCAAACATACAAAACAGTTATTGTTTGCAATGAGAGAAAAATTAGGACAGTATTGGGCACTTTTTTTCAGAATAATAAGGGGAGAGAAGGCATAGTCAATTTGGAAAAAAGCTCTCAAGCTAGTTCTTTTTTCAATTATTATGTTATATAGTGCTACCAGTTCTTCCAGTTGTATCATGAGTTGCATGATATTTTTTCTTAAATCTCCAACTTATGGAAACCTCTCATGATGGGAAAATCTGTTTTCATTTAATCACAACTTTCATATTTAAAAAAAAAATGTGTAGCCTTCTTGGATGAAGAAAAAAACTTAAAAATATGATCGCAGATCACCCAAAAGGTTCACAAAAGCAAATTGTAAAAACTCAAAATAATTTCTGTTTATTAAGAATATGATTTTATGGCAGGAGTCTCATGATTTGGGGTAATTTGATTTTATGCAAGAGTGGTGTATCGTGTGTGTGTGTGTGTGTGTGTGTGTGTGTGTGTGTGTGTGTGTGTATATAGTAGCCCAGTGTCTGTAACGCTGATGTACACAGCCACGCCCCCTGGCTGTGTACATCAGCGCCCCGCCCCTCTTCCCGTCCCTCCGTGGCGGTTCGGCCAGCCCCTCGGCCCCCCGGACATCCTCCCCCACCAGCGCTGCTTTCCTCCCCCCTTCCACCGGCTCCCCCCATCCTTCCCTGCAGCCCCACAGCCCCTAATCCCCCCCCCAGCTCTGCTTTCCAGCTCCACTCCCTTCCTCTCCCTGCATGGCGCACTGCGCTGCTCCCAGCTGAGCGGTGCTCCCGCCGGGCCCTGGTGGGGGAGCAAACAGCCCTTTGGGGTCCGTGCTCCCCAAACAGCCACTTGCTGCCCAGGGCCCAGCTGAGCACCGCTCCCACCGGGCCCTCCTGAGGGCCGCTCCCATCGGGCCCACCAAAGGGCCGCTTGCCACCGCTTGCTGCTCAGCTGGGAGCGGCTCAGCAGGACACGGAGGGAGGGGAAGGGGCTGGGGCTGGCCAGAAGTGGGGTGGAAAGCAGAGCTGGGGGGGGGGGACTGGAGGCTGTGGGGCTGGAGGGGGCCAGTGGAAGGGGGAAGGGAAGCAACGCTGGTGGGTTGGGGTGTCTGGGGGGCCATGGGGCTGGCCGAACCGCCACGGAGGGAGGGGAAGGGGGGCGGGGCGCCACACAGGGAGGGGAAGGGGGCAGGGCTGGCCAGAAGGGGGGTGGCAAGCAGAGCTGGGAGGGGATTGGGGGCTGTAGGGGATTATGGGGGGGCCCAGAGGAAGGGGGGAGGGAAGCAACGCTGGCAGGAGGGGTTCCGGGGGGCCATGGGGCTGGTCGGCAGGAAGAGGGGGTGGGAAGCAGAGCTGGAGGGGATCGGGGGCTGTGGGGCTGGACGGGAGGAGGGGGGCAGGAAGCAGACCTGGCAGCGGGGGCAGTGCAGCCACTGGCCTCAGCCAGACCCCAAAGGGCCACTTGCTGCCACTTGCTCCCCTACTGGGGCCCAGCTGAGCGCCACTCAGGTGGGCCCAGTGGCACAGGAGGGCGGGGCGGTGATGTACACAGCCGGGGGAGGGGCTGTGTACATCACCACCACCCCCCTTCCTTCTTCCACTGTCGCACTGAGTTCTGCACCCCTCAGCCGGGTTGCTGGGGGAGCCAGCAGCAGAAGGGGCTGTTTGGGCTCCCCCAGGATGGGAGGGGAAGGGAGGGCAGTGATGTACACGGCCCTGGCCCCAGCTGCGTACGTCACTGTCCCACCCCTCTCCCTCGCAGCAGCCCGGCTGAGCAGGCAGCACTCAACCAAGCACCAAAGCGGGGGGGAAGGAGAAGGGGAAGGGGAGTGGGGAGAGATGGAGGGGAGAGAGAGGCAGGAGGAGGAGGAGGAGAAGAGAAAGAGTGAGAGAGAGGTAGGAGGAGGAGAAGAGAAAGAAAGAGACAGAGAGAGAGGCAGGAGGCGGAGGAGAGCTGAGAGAGAAGAGGGGTGGCAGTAGGAAAGAGAGAGAGAGAGAGAGAGAGCACTCAGGAGAGAAGACCTGAAAATCCCGTCTTATGATGGGCTAATTGGCTAGTTGTTAATAATAGTAAATTTAAATCATTCCAGTCATATCATCTGTATTTTTTGCATTTCTTTGATTTTTCCTTTATACATAAAAATAAAAAGACATTGATCTTTTATGCACTGAAAGCATTCAAATTTTAATTAGCTAGGTAAAATACCTGTAACAATTAAGCAATTATTCCAATAAACAATATATAAAGTTCCTATATTCATTGTGATTGCAGTCTCACTATAAGCAAATCCAAAATAACATTTCTGAAATCAATGTTTCCTTTACTTAAATAGCTGATATTAAACTCACTGCATAAGACCTCTTTCATTGTAGAATGCTTTTTCTGTGCTTTCACAAATATGTAAAATTACAATGAACTTTTTCTAAAATAGTTAAATTATTAACATGAACCAATTGAAAAAATATATTACATTTGGCTAATGTTCAGCTTCTCCCATTTTAAGGCCATTATTGAAATAATTCATTTGAAGGAATTTGAAGATAAATGTCAAGTGGTGTTTTATTTTGTTTTAGATTATTGTGTCATGCAATGAAAGACCACATAGTGCGTGTTGCAAATGAGGCAGAGTTTATTTTGAACCGCCAGAGAGCTGAAGATGTACACAAGCATGCCGAATTTGAGGTAAGCTCAAGACTTGATGAATTCCTGCTTTTTCTGTTTTCACTCAGCATCGCCTAGACTGTAACCTCATAAAGTAAAGATTTTTTTTCCAGGAGAGGGAGAAATGTACATTGTAGGCATTTGAAAGCCAGTTTTTTAAAAGCTTTAAATGTAAAACACAAGGAACTAGTTTATCTTCTCATCACTGTTGCCTGATCTTCAATTACTTATGAATTTTCAGTTACGGCCTTTAAGACTGCAGATCCTTTCTCCCAGAGTCAGGGCCACTGTTTAATTATTCTGTGGCTGGGAACCCTGATGTGCATAGTTGCAACATTCACCATATAGGTAGTCTTGTATATTTACAAATATAGTTTATTATTACATTTAGCACAGGCACAAAAAGCCCAGTTTCATAAGATAAGGAATGTACCTCTATGTTTCCATACTGTATACTCACACCATTCCTTCTAGAACAACCTGAAATGTTAGCCATCATCTTCTTTGTGACTTTTGCCTTTCACGTTGTCACCAGTGGCCATCATTCTGGCAACTCCCAAGAACTACATCATCTCCTCCTACCGCTTCGAGGCTGGGATGTCACTTATATGTTTTAGGCTAATGTTGTTATGTTTGCTACATATTCAGTAGGGGATATTTCCTTTTCTCCTTATTTGTATTCCCTCACCTTACTAACGGTGACGTTTCTCTTTCCTATAGATCAGTACATCACTGATCTCAATTTATCATACACATCAGTTAATTACCATGGGCCTTTTATGGTTGTCTATCACATTTGTTCTTTCTGTCCTACCAGGTTATTCAGTCTGGTCTTAACCAGTTATTTTAAGTTTTACTAAGTAATGATGTATCTCCTAAGTTTTAGGGTATTCTTGGAAACCCCTAAGCCATTGAAGGTTGCTTTGTCTAAGTGAAAGGTTCCAAATATATGCATACTGACTTTGCTATGTGGGTGACAGGTCCCAGGCATGTACATGCTACTTTTGCCTTAGCTCAACATATAGATATGACCTGTAAGTCTGTTATGTTTTAAACCTAATATAACTTTATGATAATAAACATATAATCAAAACTATAAGGAAATCAGACATCTATAAATCTATATGCAAGCAAGTAGGTTAGTCCTATAGGCTACATCCCATCCCTTAAATGTATGAAAATATTTACAGCTTGACGAGACCCCTCAATCAGAATGCCTACTAACTTGATATGGAAGATTTTTAATGTTAATGGAGAACATTTCTGATTTTTATTGCTAATAGCAACCCAAATAACATTTAATAGTGTAATTATTTTTCCTGCATTTCATCAACAGAATGTGAGTTTTGTATATAATCAATAGAACTATAGGCTAGCACACTGGAAGCGCTTTATGGAAAATAATAAATATTAGCATTCTGTAAATAGTATAGTATTTTCAATATCAATGGTTTCCAGTACTTTTGCATCTTATTTGATAGGTATATATACTAGAAGACATTACTTTATTTTATTACTTGCTAAGCTAATAAGAATCATTAACTACCAAATAAAGGATAGTATTTGAAATTTCTATTGTCTTTAAATTTGGGAAGTGAAAAGCAGGAGCTGGATCCTGTAACCCTTACTATTCTGGATAATCTTTGCTAACAGAAGTAGTATGTAGTTAAACATTTATTTCTTCAAGAAGATTATAGCATATAACTCCACCTATTGTGTTTGAAAATAATTTGTAGCAAAATGCAAATACTAAAGGCTATTTTAAGAACATATTTAAATTACTGTTTAACGTAAACTTTTTTCTCCTTTTTGATTACTTGGAATTTCCCATGGTCCTGTTAGATCTTTTGACATATTTGAGAACTTAAGCTTATATATAGTATTTCAATATAAATATTTTATTATTCCTATTTTTGTCTAAGTGTATATGTTTTGTACCTATATGTGTGCATATAAAATAATATGCAAAACATGTTTTAGTGTTTGGGTGGTATGGCATTAGAATTAGATAGGTAGGTTTGGTGGCCTTGAAGATAACAAATAGCTATATGAACATATTAATCAGTCAGAGAATGCCAACAAGTACCTTGTGGCAAGACACAGAAAGAAGTAATCTAGGTTTTGATGAGGTTTTTATCTCATCGAAGCAGCTCTCTAAAACCTACACTTTGATGTACTAGTTCTTGTGCTCCTTGACCTAGCGGAAAAATATAAGACACAGAGATATCTTGTTGTCATTTTGAATACATATAACCTTTACTTCATTTTGTCAGGCCAGACAGCAGACACTTGTCAGATGGGATTGCAACAACTTTATTACCAAACATATACTGGATATTTTGAGCTTAGATAAAATCACATTTACAATTAAGTGTATGTCAGAGTGAAGTTTCATATTGCCTCAAAAATAAATAACATTTGATATTTATCAGGGCATCATACAGTAACCTAAGATGACAATAGAAGATTAAGTTATCTGCTCTTTGAAGAATATGTTGAGGTATAAGATCTGTCAGAACTCTAGACAAAATGAGACAATTCAATTAACTTGCAGCTTCTGTTAGCAAATAAGATTTAGAATATTAACTAAATTCCCTAAAGGAAAAGCCTTAAATCAATCTTATTTTGTTGTAAGAAAACCAAGATATTTCTATTTTTTATTATATTTACTGTCTTGTGAAAAAACTCAAAAATATGTTTGAAATGGAGAAGATAAAATCTGTAAGTAATTATAATTTAAAAAAATCAAATGTAATTATGTATCACATATAAGTTTTAAGTACACCTAAAACAAGATGATGCTTGGAGATGGAAACAGAGTTTTTGCATATTGATATTATAATAAAATTACCTAGCCATCAAACCATTATAGGCATGCACCCTGGTTAAAAGATGTGTGAAAGGGGTTTTTTTGTTTGTTTTTTACCATCTACTGCATTTAAATTATAAAACAGTTTTATTTGATTAAACAATATTTTAATGCATTTATATTGTAGATATTTTGATTATTTTGAATGGGTTAATCATTGTTCGATACAAGAAAAATGAATGTGTATGTTACTGGTCAAGTAATCTCCCTTTACATTTCAAACTTCAGTTGTATCATTACTAATGCAAGAATTTGACTAAAGTTATATAGTTACATGATATGGGCATGCAGATGTGAATGAAAAGGTGTGAAAAGTTAACACTAGTGAATTTTGTCTTATGGTTATGGCTCTTAATGAGAGAGTCCAGTTTTTCCAGAATGATTGCTTAACAGATAACATTCATTTTAGCCTCTGTAATTGTTCAGGAAGAAAAATGAAAATTTAATTTTACTGTCCAATGAGCTGGTGAAATATTAACCTCATTTCTCAGGCAGATCATTGTACTAATTGGTGCTTCCCTGTACATGAAGATAAATTGAAAAAATGAATTAGGAATTACATTATTTTTAAGGGGCTGTCTCAAATAGATGCATTTCAGTGGTAGTTTTCAGTGCTTGAGATGGAATATATAGTTAGAATCTTACAACAAGTACTGCCATTGTAAAAAATAAAAACATTAAGAGTGTGCACACCTAACGTCATGAAATGCAAGAAGAAGTCTTTAGTACAGTATTAGCTTAATTGCAACAGCTGATATAAGAAATATTATATACAAGTTGAACCTCTCTCTGGTTTAGCACCGGTCAGGTTTCAGGGGTTCCAAATTAGAATTTGCTAGGACCATATGAGTGAATATTATCTGGCAGCATTAACAACACTTCTACTGCTTACTGGGCTCATAGAAGACATTTAGAGGTAAATTATTGCTAAACAACAGCACAGAACACTGAGAACCAGGACTGGTGACTATAAACAAACTTTATGGGACCATGAGAAACTTGACCACACTCCTGATAAGTGGACATCCAGCTAACTAAAATCACGCCAGACCACAGTTCTTGGCCATTCCAGAGAATGCTGGATTAGAGAGGTTCACTCTAATTTTGGTATCTTGTTTAGATAATACTAAATCTTGATTGAATTTGTTCTGAAATAGGAAACGATAAATTATTAGGCAGTGCATAAATTAAAAACACCTAACTCAAAATGAAACATTTTATTTGGAAATGATAATTGCACACTCAGACATTAATTAACCAACACAATTTATTCAAAATTATTTGAGATTAATGTGTCTAAGATATGTCTCTAAGAAAACCGCTATTGTTTTTGTATAGATATAGATGTAGACCAGAGATGGGCAAACTTTTTGCTGAAATTCCTTGAGAGATGGATTTTGAGAACAACGTGATCAAATAATTATTTCTAGCTTTGATTTCAATTTCATACAAGTAACATGGAGATTAAGGGTAAAGAATTCAGGTGATAAAGAATAAATATATTTCATTTCAGTGGAGATCACATTAAGATCCAGAATTATAAAGGTGCTGAATTTTTGAACTATCAGGATATTATTTTGTAGATCTCACTGAGACTTAAAAGTCAAGCTAAGTCTGACTGGTATAAGAAATTACAGGGTATAATATATTGTATAAGATATTAATTGGCAAACAATTTATAATAATCTAAAAGAGGTCATATTTTATGTTATAAAAACAAAGAGGAAGAGATAAGTGTATTTTCATGATAATTCTGCATTTTCTCACTTTTGATGGCTTACTTTCTAAACATTAACATAGAATTAATGTTTCTTTTTTTTTCCTGGAGTATGTAAGGGAGATTTCAACACAATCAGTGAAAATTAGTATAAAATTGCACAATGTGTTTTTGTTTAGACTTCGTATTTCTGTGACTGGCAAGTTGTTTTTTTATTTACTTCTAAATGCTGAATTTAGTGAGAAAGATATATGTATAAAGGAGCATTTAGAGAAATGAAAACACTCCTAAGCAAATTGTTGGCACTTCCTACTACTACTATTTTTTTATTTTTATTTTTTAGTCACAATGTGCTCAATATGCTGCTGATAGAAGAGAGGAGGAAAAGATGTGTGACCACCTTATCAGTGCTGCTAAACATAGAGATCATGTTACAGCCAATCAGCTGAAACAAAAGATACTCAATATCCTAACAAACAAGCATGGTGCTTGGGGAGCAGTCTCTCACAGGTAAGCTATAATTAAATGCATACTTATAAACATTTGTTTGAAAATTTAAAATGAAGCAGGCATTTCTGTACATTTGAAAGTTGAATGTGCTAATGGTGAGACTCATTTGAAGAGAACATTTGTCTTCTTTATATCTGGGGTTTCCCCCCTTTCTAGTACATGATTTGTGGATGCAGTAGCCCATTAACACTGTATTTTTATTAAAATTTGTTTCAAATAATTTGTGGGTACTTATGGTTGTTTGTCATGTACAACTATTATATGTATTTCTGTAGGACCTAGAGGCCCAAAACAAGGTCAGGGCCCTTTTAGGCTAGATGTTGTACAAACAGTTAGTGAGAGTCCCAGTACCAAAGAGACTACAGTGATGAAGGATGAAAGGGAAGGCACCGAGAGGCAATTACTTTTTTAAGTTTGCACCGAAGGTGAGTGGTAGAACGAGGAATAGACACCAGCTCACCTGACTCCTAGTGTCTAGTGCCTTATCCACTAGACTATATAAATAACATATAAATTAATAACCTATATAAAACATCAATATATACTTTGGTAAAATAAACTGGTAAACATTTATTTTCAAGTAGGTAATGGAGGAATCAACCGAACCAGTGCAAGTAAGAAATATAAAAACAGATCTTATATTTCTATTTAGACTTAATATGTCTGTGAATTAGGTGCTTCCCATTTACCTAAAAATGCAGATTTTAGTTAGAACAACATACAGCACTTTATTTTTTCTTAAGTTAGGAATAATTTTTGGCTTCTCTACCTTGAGTTTTTCTTTAAAATCCCTGTTTCACAGATGAACTCAGATTTATTTACTTTCGAAGGTGGCAGAATTTCAAATGTGATATAAAGAATAGAAATTCCATCTTCAAGGTTAATATCACAGAGATGTTTTGGTGGCAATTATAAAACGGCATTTAAAAGTTACAGATGTGATTGGACTAAAACTATTCTTAGACTTTCGGTAATCTTTTGACAAGATCCCTCATCAAAGGCTTTTAAACAAAGTAAGATGTAAGAAGAAAAGTCTTCTCATGGCTCAATAACTGGTTAAAAGGCAGGAAGCCAATAGTAGGAATAAATGGTCAGTTTTCATAGTAGAGTGTGATAAATAGCAGTGTCCCCCAACTATCTGTATTGGGACCAGTGCTGTTCAAAATATCCATAAATAATCTGGGAAAAGGAGTAAACACAGAGGTGGCAAAGGTTGCAGATAATACAAAGTGACTCAAGAAAACTAAGTCCAAAGCTGACTGCCAAGAATTACAAAAAGATTTCACAGAACAGTGTGGCTAGGCAACAAAATGATGGATTAAATTCACTGTTCACAAATGCAAAGTAAATCACATGAGGAAAAATGATGCCACTTATACATACAAGATGATGGGTGTTTAAATAGCTGATACCACTCAAGAAAGAGATCTTGAAGTCATCAAGGATAGTTCTCTGAGAATATCTGCTGAATACACAGTGGTGGAACTTACCCCCCCTCCCAAAAAACCCAAACAAACTGTATGTTAGGAACCACTAGACTATGATAACTTTGTTTTTTTAAAACTATCATAATGTTACTATATGAATTCATCATACGTTCACACCTTGTAGTTCTGGGTGCCCCATATAAAAAATGTATATTTAGAATTGGAAACGATACCACGAAAGGCAACAAAAATTATCAGAGGTATGGAACAACTTCGTTTTACAGTGAGATTATTAAAACAACTGCTACTGTTCATCTTGGGGAAAAAATAACTAAGGGGATATGATGGAAGTTGATAAAATCATGAATAGTATGAAGAAAGTAAGTAGAAAAGTGTTATTTACCCGCTCATAAAACAGAAGAACCAGGATTCACACAATGTGATTACTAAGCAGCAGGTTTTAAACAAACAGCAGCAAGTACTTCTTCATACAATATATAGACTACCTGGGATGTTGTGAAGGTGAAAAGTATGATTTGGTTTGAAAAAGAATTAGATACGTTCATGGAGGACAGATCATGAATGGCTGCTGTCTAAGATGGTTGGAGACACAGCACTATGCTGTGAGTCTCTAAACCTCAGATTTCTAGCAGCTTGGACTGGACTTGCCTTGTTCTGTTCATTTCCTCTGTAGTTTCTGGCACTGGCCACTGTAGCCAGAGAGTGGCTGGATGGATCACTGGTCTGATGCAGCATGGCCATTCTTATGTAATATCCCAGGCTGAATCTAAGTCTGTGAGAAATATTTACCTAGAACCATAAATCCTTTCGAAATGTAGTGGGTAGCAATTCCGTTGTGTTGTGAGAACACCAGCTTGAGCTGATATGGTTACAAACCTGAACTGATGATGATTTTGCAGCTGTAGGCCAACATCTCCACAAGCCAAGGCTCAGCTAATTTCTGGGGAGTGATTGGAGATCTGTGATTTCCTCCTGGGCACAATCTGGGGAGGAAGGTGTTAAGTGGCTGCTCCCCTAATCTGTAGCTTTAGGCTTACCAGGTAAGGGCCACTGCCCCTTCCTCAAATCCAGAATAGCCACTGGGGAACCAAAAGGGTTTTGATGTTTCCCAGAGTGACAGGAGATAAGGGGAAATGTTCCAGTTTTAGTACAGTGACTACAGGGGCATATAACTCTACATAGGCCTTTCATAGTAGCAAGGGAATCCACAAATATATACCGTAGAGGCCAGAGGCTAACTGACATGCCAAGTAATTCATAACACACATTTGTTAGGGACTCCTCAGGTACCATAATATGCTGTATGGGATATCTAGACTTCTGTGGTCAGTGTAGCATTTCTAGCTTAGTTTTTCCCAGTTCCCAATGAACAATGAAAAACTTATTTCCTGAAGATTTTCTGGATTTGAAAGTGGTTCTGGCACAGTTTGGGCAGTAGCCAATTGGGCCAAGAAGGAGAATGTGAAACTAACCAGACCACGGTTCCCCATGACAAAATTTATGTAAGATCCAAGAGGTTTAGCATCTAGATTGATAAAGTACCTTTAGGGAATAATTATGATTCCTAGAAGCTTGGATTCTCTAGAACCAAATTAACTTCGTGTTTAGTATGTATAATACATGTCCAAAGACCATTTTAAAAGTCTTCAGCAAAATGTTTTTGGTATAAAAAGCAAGATCAGGTTTCATGGAGTGTGTTAAGGTGTAGAATAGATACACGGTTTTCTGTGTTTGGAATACAATATAATAAATTCTTCTGACTTTTCATCTTCCCAATTTTTTTTTACCCTTGCATATGCTGCTTTGGAGAAAGCAGCCACCAGTAATTGATATGCTTACTCTTCGCATACCACATAGTTAGCAGTCAGATATTTCATAATGGAATGCAGAGCTAAGTTAAATATTGGAAGCACCATGAGGATCAAAATAAAATGTGAACAGTGTTATTATAAAGTAAATGATTACTGTTTAGGATTCAGAAAGGGCAGATTAAGCTGTCCCTAACTTATTCTTTGGAAATCTCGACGTACTGCTTTTGAAGTTTGATGGTTCAAGATTGAATGAACTTTTACAATATTTACAAAGTGTGAAGTTTGAATATATTAACATAATCTTTCTTTGAGAGGTCTGAAAAACAAGAATATATACAGATAAAATCAGTAATATGCCACATGAAATATTTCATTTATGCTAATTGCACTCTACAAAGAGTAGACAATTAAAAGTAACCATAAAATCAGACTTGAATTGCCATTCAGATTACCTTTTGCATAGCCTCTTACTGTAGGCAATGTACATTAGTAAGCATTTGTTTGATTACTCTGCTAGAGTGAATAAATTCCCACAAGCATGAGTGAGGATTAGGAAACCTAGCATATTGCATGTGTACTAACCAATACATAAACTTTGAAGTGATTTGAGAGCTATTTTATTCTGCAGTATCTCTCTGCTTTACATATAGGAAATAAATAATATATTTTTGGAAATCATACATAGACTTGTAGGACTGGAAGGGACCTTGAGAGGTCATCTAGTCCAGTCCCCTGCACTCATGGCAAAACTAAGCATTATCTAGACCAGGCCCGGGCAAAATACGGCCCGCCAAGCCACCAGATCAGGCCCATGGAAGCAGTGGGGGGCCCTAGGGGGGAGTTTTAGGAGCCACCCCACCCCCAGCGCATTCCCATTGGCCAGTTTTTGGCAGAAACCGTCCAATGGGAGCTGCTTGTTGAACTAATAGGCAGCTAAGAAGAATCACACTCCCTCTCCTGGACTCAGTTATTCATGATGCACATGGCCCGACAGGCAGGCTCGGAAACCTCTGCAGGCAGGCAGGCTAGTTTGGCAGCTGGCAAGTAAGTCTCTTGGCCTCAGCCTGCTTCTGGCACCCCAGCCCTTTCCTGTCCCAACCCTCTGCTCCCCCCCCCCACTCAATATACCTAAACCATCTGTCCCCCTCTTACACCCAATACCCCCTCCCAGATCTGGCACTCCATTCTCCTGCCCCAGATCACAATCCCTCCTACCCTAGGTCACGCCCCAAACCCCTGCACTCCACTCCCCTGCTCTAGGTCACAACTACCTGCTTCATCCCAACTTTCTCCCAGACTTCAGTCTCCCTCCTATACCCTACCCTAATCCCTTGCCCTAAGCTCCCTTCTGCACCCAACCTCCATCACAGACCACACACCTCCTCCATTAATATCATGGAAGAGTGCGGCCCTTGACCACTTTCCAAAATCTTGGTATGGCCCCCCATTAAAAATTATTGCCCATCCTTGGACTAGACCATCCCTGATAGATGTCTGCCTAACCTGCTCTTAAAAATCTCCAATAATGGAGATTCCACAGCTTCCATAGGAAATTTCTTACAGGAGATAAACACTCTGATAGTTAGGAAGTTTTTCCTAATGTGTAGCCTAAAGTTCCCTTGCTGCAATTTAAGCCCATTGCTTCTTGTACAGTTTGGACCTTGCTGTACTGGCACCCTTGGGACCCGACTGGTCCCGAGCGAGGGGATTTGCCAGACCAGGGAAGGTCCCACCACCTGTGGCCTGGGCTAGGTCTCCAGCCTGCCCCCACTCCTGCCTGAGCCCCTGGAGCTCTCTAGAGGCCGCCAGTTCCCCTATTCCTGGGGTTGGAGAACCACAGTCGAAGCTGCTCAACAGGGGCAGAGCTCGGCATTCACCTGGCTCTGCAGCGGTGAACGGAGCTCTGTGGCTTCAGCCGGGGAGTAGGGATGGAGTCAGAGCTCCCTGGCCACTGGAGCCAGAACGGGGCCGAAGCTCTGTGGCTGGGGCCAGAGCTCCCTTGCTGCTTCTGGAAATGGAGTTTGCCTGCAGCCAGAGCTCCAGGGCTGCTTCCAGGCTAGAGGTGCCAGAACTCCCTACCATGCCACACTCTCTCTCTCTCTCTCTCTCACACAAAATGAATTGACCTTTTACTATCAGTGGTAAATAGGCCAATGGTGGGAAGATAGGAGTTGCTATAGAGAACTTTTTTCTGGGTGTCTGGCTCGTGAGTCTTGCCCGCATGCTCAGGGTTCAGCTGATCACCATATTTGGGGTCGGGAAGGAATTTTCCTCCAGGGTAGATTGGCAGAGGCCCTGGAGGTTTTTTGCCTTCCTCTGTAGCATGGGGCACGGGTCACTAGCGGGAGGATTCTCTGCATCTTGGGGTCTTTGAACCATCGTTTCAAGGACTTCAATATCTGAGATATAGGTGAGAGGATTATTTTAGCAGTGGGTGGGTGAGATTCTGTGGCCTGCATTGTGCAGGGGTTCAGACTAGATCAAAATGGTCCCTTCTGACCTTAAAGTCTATGAGTCTATGAATATGGATATCTCAGGACTAGTCTTCAGATTGCATATTTTTCAAGATAATTAACTTTGCAACAACAATCTTAATTTATATGCCGTCACGTTGTATACTGACTGCTTCTTCCACACAAATTGTATACCACCTGCCTCTTAAGCACGAGCCATCATCACTATAAGTCCAAGATACATTCCAAAAAACTTGGACTTAGAGTGAAACAACTTAAAGTAGGGAATTTTTCCTGTGACTGACTTCCATTTGCACTTTTTTGGGGGGGGGTGAATTAAGAATGGAGAATGGGAGGACTTGTAATACATCAGTTCCAACAAGCATCAATGACTTTAGTGTGGAACGGATGTATATCAGGGTGACTTATATCGGGGATGTCCTGTAACAGACAATGCAGTTAGTAGGTGTTAATTTATCTGAAAAAGGAATGTTCTATTCTGCAATATTTGCCCAAAGACCATTCATCTTTTTGACTGAAGTTATTCAAAACCATGAATATTCTTTCACTACTTTGATAGGGGTAGGAAGCTAGTTGTAGTGGAAGAGCATTGTTGTCAGTGTTATAGGGTTCAGCTGTAGGCCTAAAGATGTTTGAAAGAAACTGTCTTTATCCAGTGACAGTTTCCCAGTTATCTCTAAATTCAAGGCCTCAGCAGCAACCCTTCCCAAGACTTAGTCTCGGAAGCTAACCAGTTTAATTACACAGCTTCCAACACCACATCATCCTTTCCAGCCTAAAACTTAGTAACAACAACACTTACCAATCAAATTAATATAAAACATCATTCCAAGTATTTATAAACAACTTACTAACAATGTTAAATTATTCTCATAGATGCCTCATACTGTGACTTGGACTTATGGTTTCCACTGAAATATCAGTACTGCTGTTGTCAGGAAGTGGTGAATCTATTTTTTCTGGCAGTGTTGTGTCCTGGGTCTCAGTTGTCTTAACCTCTTGATGTTGCCCAAAACTTTTGCAAGCAGAATAGCAAACTCAGCATCCCTTGCTGCCTTCACTTTCTCAAACTTCCAAAAGGATAATTTCTTTCTGCATGATAGATCTTCATTAGGGGTGACAACCTCATAAGACTGAGGCAAATTCATGTGACACCACTATTTGCAACCACTGATTTCCATCCAGGATGTATACTGTATCATGTTTATGAACTGAGAGCAGATCATGGGACCTCAATGCTTTTTTATTTTAGCTGTATCTGTTTCTTCATACTTTTGCTAATCCCTGCTTCTGCTAGCATCAGCATCTACCATTACAGTCATTCTAATTCTTTAGTTTTCCGATAAAAATGTCTTCAGGTGACAAACCATGCTGCATTGTAATTGAACTGTACTATATACAGGTCAGAGTCTGTCTCTTCAATCGTTTCCAGTACTTATTATTTTAACCCCATTTTCTACCAACCCATTGGTTGGGACTAGCAGTCACAAGTATAAACCCAAACATCACTACAAACTGCTTCAACTCATACCTGTCAGACTGCAGCCTATTGTCAGACATCAATATGTCAGGTATATCATGTCTGGCAAAAATATATCTGCCGCTTTTAGTTGGTTGTATTATCTCTTAGTAAGGCAGCCTCAGAGAAGTTAGTTCATAGGATTGGGATTTTGGGTTGGTTTGTTATATTTTGTATGCCACCAATATGGGGGGTTTCTCCATGTTGTTCATTTAAGGCCAGTATCAAACGTATCCAGTCCTTCAGTTTTCAACCCCTAAATAACGTACATGTTTCTGTTGCACAGCTTCTCTTCTCTTTCCTTGTTACTCCTGGACTAAAGCCCCTTCACCCCCCATGGAATTTAGAGCTGATCCAGTGTTGTTGCTAGAGGCACCACACTAAGCTCTGACCTTCAGCCAAGGTCATCAGATATTCTGCCTCCTGCACCAGAACAAACTGGCAGTTTGGTTTCTCTCAACCATTTTATTTTTAAAACCTTTATTTTTATTGTTTTATATAGTTGTGTCATGTAATCGTCCACCTCCTCCACCCCTTATCCCTAGATTGGGTAAATATCTGTGTGATGGTTTAAACTGCCTGGATCTTCTACTGCAGTGCCTCTGCCAGACAACACTGCTCCCCTCAAGCTCTCCTGGAAACACCTGACATAAATCAGTGATGATCCTTATGTGAAGTAACATTTATAGCCTCTCTAGAGGGTGTATTATGCCAAGTGTTTTCTAGCCAGCCAGCCCTCAAGACTCAGTCAGGCTGGCATGTTGGGTCTTCTCCTACCCTGAGGAGCTGAGACTCCAACACCAGAACACCCAGTCATGAGCTTTTGAGGAGAGTCTGAGGATGAAGCTATTCAGCCAGCTCAGATGGCATGCCCTACAACGAATGTGCACTGAAGGAGGAAAAACCCTGAAAGAATTCAGTCTCCTCTACAACACCCCCGGACTGAAAAGTGAGCCCTCTGCTTCCTGGATTGATAAGCAAGTTTCCTACAGAGCAACTCCTTCTTTTCATTACGAATTAGAGGATTCTCATTACTGTATACGTCAGGGGTGCCCAAACTTTTTTCAAAGAGGGCCAGATTTGATGAAGTGAACATGCGTGAGGGCCGACCATTTTGCCTGACATTCTTTGAACCATTAAAATTAAATGCAAATTAACTATTTTATGCAAAGTTTATTGCAAACAGCATACTTTTCATTTCGTCACATGGATGACAAATCTAAACAGGTGTTAAATCACTCTGCCTTTCATATCTGAAGGCCAGATAAAAAAAATCCAGAAAGCTGAAATATATGTCAGGAACATTGTAAAGTACATTACATATTATTGGTAATAGAGGTTGTCTGTCAACTTTTAAGTTCAAAAAATATGAACAGGAACATAACACCAAGTATACATGTTGTGTCCAAATATATTTATAACTGATTTAGACCAACTGACATTAACTGAGATTTTACAATGTATTCATCTCAATACATATGGATTCGTTGGGGGCCATAAAAGATAGATATTGCCAAATTACCTGTGGGGCCGTATTAAACCGGAACACGGGCCGCAATTGGCCCCCGGGCCGGACTTTGGACATGCCTGGTATACGTGGAGTAAACTCTGCAAATCCCAGAGACTCCCAAAGGTAAAAGCAAGAGTATCCTTCACAAAGCAGCAAAGAATATTGTTAATCAACAAGTGAGGTGAAAATCAGAGATTAAACTTCTTCTCCTTTGCCTTTCCTGCCACGTCCCTCAAAGAAGTGTTGGCTGTGGCTTTTCTCCTATATGGTTTCTTTTGCAGAGGTTGATATCATGCTTACCACCTTTCCTCCGACTCTGCAGTATGTCTGGGTATGCAGGGAAACCTTTTCCTCCTCCACAACCTGCCCTCTGGCTGCTACTTTGGGCTGCTGTCTACTCAAAATTGAGTGAGTCTGACTTTCACACCAAGGACCCTATCTCTGCCAGTTGTTGGCCAGGGAAAGAGGCTCAAACACTGAAAGGTGGAACTGACTCTCTCTCTCCAGCTATCCCCAGGCTGGCTCCACAGGCTGGCTCCACATGAAAAACAAAAGGCAATCTTGAACCAGAACAGAGGCACTTGAGGATTTCATGAAGTTGCATCTTCATGGAATCCTGAGGCAGAAAGTGAAAAATCCTTTTCCATGTTTAAAATCATCCTAATTTCTGGAGTTAAGCCCTGAGAGGTACTTGGCTGCCCCACTTGAGTCCTAGACAGCATAAGAGAGCACGTAGGCAGTCTTTTAGGCTCCTGGTGACATCTAGCAAGCTACTTCTGTGATCCAGGTATGAGTAGCAGTACTTCTCCACTGTTGTATGGTCAACATGCTGAAAGTAAACCCAACTTTCACTCTAGATCCTTGCATACTCACTATGGAAGCAAGCATATTTTTAAGACAGATTTCCAAAATTTCATCATACACATCCTTTCAGTTCATTCAACATCTTGGATTCCTCCCTCCCCTGAAACATAGCTATATGGAGTTGGATCACAGGTCCATAAAGACCAGTGTCCTGTCTTATCATCGTTGTCAGTAGTAGCAGCAGCCGGTGGCAAGATGCAAGAAACCATGTAGTGGTCAATTATGGTCCATAGGCATTTTTCTCTTGCTTCTTGTTAGGGTTGGCTTATTATTGAGGCATCAGTGCTTATATTCTTTCTATAACCAGAGGTCAAAGCTTCTCCATGGCAATGGAAATAATGCCCGGAGTATAGGACAATCTACTCCCTTAAAAGGGAGTTCACATAAGTTTACTTAAAGGATTTAGAAAAGAGAAAGTTCTCTCCCAGTCCTGCCTTGGTCCAGAAAGTTCTTTAGACTTGTTATCTAGCCAACACTGTACCTGCAGAAAACACCTGACCTTTTGAATCAGGGACTCCTTTGTTCAGGCTTGGAATATCTATAGTCAATAGCCTGGGTATTGGAAGAAGAAATTTAGTTTGGCGTAGATTTTCCATTAATGTCTGGTAACATTTAGCATCCAAACAGAATTGAACTAGAATTTTGCATTCATTGGTTTGGCCACATTTTCAATTATTGTGTGAGGAGAAACACACAGCTGCATGAGGCAGAGACTGTCTCTTTGTGCAGTGTTCAGCACAATGGGGTTTGAACTTCTATATACTATTATGATACAATATTGTAATAATTCTAAAATTCCAGTGACTTTCGCTACACTAGAGTTCCTCCACGAGGGTTGTCTGATATCCTACAACCCAGCACTATAAAAAGGTGGTTACCAGCAAAGGCAGCATTTTGTAGCCCAGCACATTGGACCCTCTGATCTGAGTATCAGGTGCTAATTTTAATCACATTGACAAATCAGACAAGCCAGACCTTTCTACTCATTTCTAGTGCACATGTTTTGGACTTAGTTCCCATATCCTTACAAGAACCACACTGCTTTTGGCACAAGGAAAAGATTATTCTTTTAACTCAAGAAACCTTTTCTGTTCAAGGCTGGTTTTCTTTTCTACCATGCCAAAGAAACAGTTCTCCAAACCTTTGGAAGGTTGTGGCATAAATGGGCATTCCTAGAGTACTAAAGATCTGTCTCAAGCATGAGGAATACATATGCCAATAGTACTTTGTTCATCACATATCCAGAATGTCAAGGGTTTAGGGCCTCAAAGTTGCTACAAGAAAGACATGAAAATCCTGCATCAGCTGTCATGCTATGCATCTGGGAAATTATTCACAGAAGTGCCTAGAGGCATAGAGAGGAAAAGTATCGGAGTGTCATCTGAAAGAGATTTGTGAAGTGAGTTACCATTCCTCTGTGAAGACATCCTTTGGGATGAAGATGCTCCTGGGTAGGTTTCCACATAATTCATTAGTTTTAGCTCTTGCTTTGTATGTGAGGAGAGAGGGGGGGACTTCTATACCTCCCAATTATTCCACTATAATAATTAAACTCTGTACACTACTTCTGGGATTCACTGCTCGATACTTCCCATGAGTGAGGAGAGAAGCAGTGCAATGGAGTGAGAAGTTTCTTACTTGATAATTTTCTTTTGTTAGCATATTCTCTCTGAATTAAACTCACAGTGGAAGTTTAGCAGATAACAAAAATATAAATTGAATTTTTATTAAATATGATGTAGACATATAGGCTACATCTAGACTGGCCCCTTCTCCGGAAGAGGCATGCAAAGCAGGCAAGTCAGAATAGGGAAATCCGCGGGGGATTTAAATAAACATGGCCGCCGCTTTTTTCCGGCTTGGGGAAAAGCCGGAAAAGAGCGTCTAGACTGGCGCGATCCTCCGGAATAAAGCCCTTTTCCGGAGGATCTCTTATTCCTACTTGCAAGTAGGAATAAGAGATCCTCCGGAAAAGGGCTTTATTCCGGAGGATCGCGCCAGTCTAGACGCTCTTTTCCGGCTTTTCCCCAGGGAAAAGCCGGAAAAGAGCGTCTAGACTGGCGCGATCCTCCGGAATAAAGCCCTTTTCCGGAGGATCTCTTATTCCTACTTGCAAGTAGGAATAAGAGATCCTCCGGAAAAGGGCTTTATTCCGGAGGATCGCGCCAGTCTAGACGCTCTTTTCCGGCTTTTCCCCAAGCCGGAAAAAAAGCGGCGGCCATGTTTATTTAAATCCCCCGCGGGGGATATTTAAATCCCCTGCGGATTTCCCTATTCCAAAGTTAGAAATTAGCATGCCTCTTCCGGAGAAGGGGCCAGTCTAGACGTAGCCATATTGTCTAAAGGTTAATTTAGTAATATCGTGTTATCTTAACTCTGATAATTGGTTGCTGGAGTGTTTCTTCAGCTATGTAAGTACTCATCTGTTGGCTTGAACTGAAGGGTGGATCTTAAGTCTTGGAGGCTCCAGACAAAGCATTAGGTAGCCTTCAAATACAGGTGGGGGGCATTATTCTATGAGTAGTTAATTTTGAGGGAAGCTGCTAACCGAGGGAAAATTATTAAGACAGACATTTGTCAATTCTTTTCAGCATATTTTTTCTGCACTGTAACACCTTAGGAATCTTTGTTCCTTTAAACAAAATCCCATCTATTTTTGAGAATACTCCCCTGAATTGGGCTAAGAATATGCTGTGCTGGTCACTCTTTGTTAATCATTTTCTGCAGGTTTTCATCTTGAGCTGTGGCTCTGGCAATCACGGTTCACCTGATACTGGATAGGTGTTTTTAAATCAAATTGACATATATACTGACTAGCACTGGACTTTGTTCTACTGCACTTTTGTCAAATGCTTTAGAGGTTGTCCGCAGCCACCAAATATATCTCAGGTTTGTATTAGATTTGCAAATCATATATTTGTAATTGAAAAAAATACTTTCTGTATGCTCGGGGGATGGTTGTTGGTCCCTTTTGGCAATGGTCATAAGTGGTTTATGGTCAATTTCAGTTAATATTGGCCTTCATGAATAAACACATGAAACCTTTTATGCTAATGGAATAAGGCCAAAGCCATCTCCTCTATTTGAATATACTGAGACTCAGTTATTTTGGTTAGTATCCATGACTCATAAGCCTCCGTTCTCTTGTCTTAACCATACAGTTGTAAGATGACTGCACTACTACCCACCTTGGAGACATCTGTGAACAACTTAGTTTTGCAATATTGGCCCGCTTATCTGCTTCAGTTTCTCAAAATCTTTAAGGTTGTCATCCTAAATCCATTAAGTTGCTGATTTAAGCAACTAGGTTAGTCATACATTTCCATACATAGTTCTCCATTCCATCTTTGTATCCCTAACTAATCTGTTGAAGCATGTATGTTGATGATAGTCTCAACCTTACTGTGAGATACCTGTATTACCTGCTGTGTTATTTTTTTCTTCCAGGTATAGGTTAAACCTCTCTAGACTGGCACACTCAGGAACTAACTGGTGCCAAACCAGAGAATTTGCCAAACCATGGGAGGTTAATATTAGGGATGTTAGTATCAGCTAATCAAGTAGTCAATGGAATTTCAATCAACTAGTTTGTTGATTAGTCGATATGGGGGGGGGGGGGTGCTCGCTATCCCTGCTGCAGTTCTGCAGTTTAAATGTAGTAGGAGCCGGGAGCACAGGCAGCCTAGCTCTTAGTACATTTAAAATGCAGAGCCACAGAGGGGTTAGCTCCTGAGGCCAGCGTGAGCAGGGACTAAGCAGTCCTGGCTCACACCAGCTCTGAGATCACTGCAGCTCTGCCTCCCCTGCTCTCCCTCCTGCACCATGGAGACAGTGAAGTAGGAAACCAGCTTTTAAGCTAGCTCCCCTCAGCACCAGCTCTTACTTTCCCCCACTTCTTGCTGCCTCTAATATACAGGCAGCAAGGAGGGGGAGAAGCAAGTAGTTTAATACTTAACTTGACTACCCTATAATCCTAAACTTATCGGGTAGTCGACTACTCGAGTAGTCGCTTACAATCAAGTTAATATTGTCTAACAGCATTACTAACACTTCCACTGCCTACTGGGATCTCAGAAGACATTTAGGGGTAAATTGGGGCTAAATAACAATACAGAACACTGAGAGCCAGGACTGATGGCTGCAAACAAACTTTATGGGACTGGCCACACCCATGATAAGTGAACATCTGGCTAACTAAAATCATGCCAGACTTCAGATGTTGCCAGATCAGAGGGTGCTGGACTGGAGAGGGTCAACCTGTGTATTATTTTTGTTACACACAATTCACATTCTTCTTTGTTTTGCTTTAGTGAAAGGTTTGTCTACACTTAAAAGTTTAAAGCCCAACTGCAGCAGCACTTTAGACTGAAAGTGTGGCTATGACATGAGCTCTGGGAGAGAGATCTCCCAACATTCTATGTAAACTAGTTCTACGAGGGGAGTAGTTAACAGCTCTGAATAACACTATAGCCTGGTTCAGATTGGTGCTTTACAGAGCTATAACTTCCTGTGTATGGGGGCGGGGGGGAGGGAAGTATGTTCACTCCCTAAGGGTACGTCTAGACTACAGGCTTCTGTCGACAGAAGTTTTGTCGACAGATACTGTCGACAAAACTTCTGTCGACAAAGCGCGTCCAGACTACATTGAGTTCTGTCGACAAAGCAAGCTGCTTTTGTCGACATGGTAGTCTGGACGCAAAGGACAGTTTCCATTCAATAACACCTTCTGTCGACAGAAACTCTGTCGTCAGAAGGTGTTATTCCTCGTAAAATGAGGTTTACATACGTCGACAAAACTGCTGAGTTCTGTCGACGTTATGTCAACAGAACTCAGCGGTAGTGTGGACGCAGGTATAATTTTGTCGACAAAAGTCCACTTTTGTCGACAAAACTCTGTAGTCTAGACACACCCAAAGAGTTACAGCTCTTTTCAAAACTACCCACAGTCTTTTCAAAACTTCTTATTGTTTTCCCCAGATCAAAACATTTTCTATATAAAACTTAGTACCCTGTATATCATCAAAACTTTGTTTTATTTTCCAATGCCAGACCCAGCCCTGCAGAAACAGTGTCTCCCAAAAGGGGTGTTGAATGTTCACACATATGTGCACTATTTTTCAAAGTGCCCCTGCTGATGTATTCAGTGTAGAATGTTATTTAGCATCAGCCATATCTCTCCAAATTTCTCCCCTTACAGCTAGTGGAAAATATTCCTTTTTACACATTTATTTAATTATTTGAGGAATACACATAAATAAAGGGTTTTGTTTCTCTTTATATATTGACAAGTGAATGTGTCCAGTTTGTTGGGTCTTCAGCAGTGAGCCTATCCAGCTCCTGTTTTAGCCTCTGCCTTAGAGTGAAGGGAACTTTCCCAGGGCATATGCTGTGGAACAGTTGGGTACTTGGAGCTATAGTCTGTACAGGCAGTCCCCGACTTACGCGGATCCGACTTATGTCAGATCCGCACTTACGAACGGGGCTTTCTCGCCCCGGAGGTCGAGGTAGCGGATTGCTACCTGCGAGCTCCGGGGTGAGAAAGCCCCGTTCGTAAGCTACTCCGGTGCCCCTGGTCTGCTGGAGACCGTCTCCAGCAGACCAGGGGCACCGGGCGGGTTCCCGCGCTTCTGAGGCTTTGCCAGAGCAAAGCCTCAGAAGCGCGGGAACCCGCCCGCTGCTGCCGCTTGGGTCCCAGTGCCTGTGGTCTGCTGGGGACGGTCCCCAGCAGACCACAGGCACCGGGACTGAAGCCGCAGCCGCGGGGGGGAGGGGTCCCGCGCCTCTGAGACTTTGCCAGAGCAAAGCCTCAGAGGCGCGGCACCCCGCTGCCGCTGCTGCTCTGCTCCCCGTGTCCCTGGTCTGCTGGGGGGGAGCGCGGATAGTGTGCCCCCCCCCAGCAGACCAGGCTTTTGTTTTGGACCCTGGAGCAGAGCAGCTGGGGCGCTGCGGATTGGTCCTGCAGCACCCGCTCTGGGCACTACTGGACCAACCCGGCAGCATCCCAGCTGCTCTGCCCCAGGTCCTGATTCAGCCGCTGCTGGTCAGTTTCAGCAGTGGCTGAATCAGGACGCCTGGGGCAGAGCAGCTGGGGTGCTGCTGGGTTGGTCCAGTAGCGCCGAGGGGTGCTACTGGAGCAACCCAGCAGCACCCCAGTTACTCTGCCCCAGGCGTCCCCAAGTCAGCCGCTGCTGAAACTGACCAGCGCTGACTACAGGAAGCCCGAGGCAGAGTTGCTCTGCCCCAGGCTTCCTGGAATCAGCGCTCATCAGTTTCAGCAGCAGCTGACTTGGGGAAGCTTGGGGTTCTTAAGTTGAATCTGTATGTAAGTCAGAACTGGCGGTCAGTTTCAGCAGCGGCTGAATCTGGACGCCAGTTCCGACTTACATACAGATTCAACTTAAGAACAAACCTACAGTCCCTATCTCGTATGTAACCCGGGGACTGCCTGTACTCTGCTTAGCAATTTTCCTGAAGAGGTCCTCTAGCTCTCCTTCAGTGTTTTGGTCTCCTACCTCTGCAAAGGATGTGCCCTTTTAATGAGACTGAGAACTTGGCAGAAATAAGGTAACTTATGATTTTCTTCCTTTTTACTGTCATCCATTGCTTGCAGACTGAGTGAAGCACTGCTCAAATCTCTTCATTGTCTTCCCTATTTACAGAGTTAAAGTTTTGTTGGAACTTTTAGCTGCTCCATTCTTTCACTTAGGTTATTTTCTTTTATTTCTGTTTACTCCTTTACAGTGTCATCTTCATATCATGCAATCTTTAAAGCATTTCCTTTCAATGTCTGGTATTTGGAAGCAGATCAGTCCTTTTATTCCAAGACTGACATAAAGAGATCAACCTTCCAATATTCTCTCCTTTGGAGTTGTGAAGAGAGTAGACCTTCATATCTCTGCCTTCACCAACAATCACCAAAAAAAATCAAAATATTTCTATCATTGACTTTATACAACTATCTATTTTTCATGGCAGTACTGATTTGGGAATCTCAAGATTTACTTTTGGCAAGCTAGCTAGCTACAGTGGCGGTTCTTTTCCTACCTGAACATGTGGAAGGTGACAGATGAAGAAAAGAAATATTAGCTCTGGACAACTCTGAATCAGTAAAAGCCTCTGACATATCAGGAAAAGCTAGGTCCTCATACAGTATTTGCCAAAAGAAAAGCCAAGATTAGGAAGTTAAACAAGAAATCATCACATCAGTGAAACTCTTCTGCCATTACTAGGACTTATCAAAGCCACCTGCTTCTTTCCATTGCTGTCTCCTAGTTCTTCTCCACTCTGGTACTTAGTGTGATTTGCTGCCATTTGCACCAGGAGTCAAGTATCTTGCATCTGTTTTTCTCACAGATGCCGCCTTCTTCCCCTCCCCTCACCCTCGACCCCCCGCTCTTTCTCCCCACATCAGACCTTGGTGAAAGCCAGTGAGAAGGCCTGGAAGTAACGTGTTTTTCCTTAGGTAGGCAAGCAAGGCATCTGATGCATCCCCTTTGGGCAATTTAATGCTTTAACCCAGGGTAGGATTTAATTTAACAGACCAAGGTGTTAAGAATGATTAGATGTCTGTCTGAGAGGACTTAAAAAATTAACTTCACATATCTACACATACCAGACCATTTCTCTATTTCTTCATTGTCTCTTTTGCCTTATCATTTGCCACCTTGGTAAGCACTTTGTATGATACAGACAGACAAATTTCCATATACCTTGTACTGCTCAGTAGTTGAGGGAAGGAATATGAAAAAAACAAGGAGCATAAATTGAGGAAATCCTATAAACGGAGTCTTTACAATTCGAAGGCAACTTCTGCAGAAATTCAAAGGTTTTCATTTATTCTGTGATTTCACATGGACTAATTTGAACACGGCTTTATCCTCTTTGTTGTTTATCTCACAAAAATATATAAAGCTTAGGAAATTTCACAGAAATTTGAAAGAGGTGTCTAGGGTTTTAGTAGCACTCTCACTATCATTCTTTATTTAGATGCTGATTACAGTATTCAAATACCATACTATAGAAAATATATTTCAAACAGTAACATCAGGCTCTTTGGCAGGCTTCTTAAGCATTTGTGTTGGAATAATTGGAAATGCCACATTATTAGACTAGTGAGGAAATTGCTCTCGACTGAGGCATTTTTTCTTTCAATTGTACTTTCTTCATTTGAAACAGTTTTATAATCCATTATTTTTGTCTAATTAGGTTCTCCCAAAATAATTTAAGGTCTCTTATTATGCGTTTTATTTTTATGAATGGGAATAAAGTGAAGAGGGTAAGCTTAGCCAGGTTCATTTTTATTATTTTTAGGTAGGAAAGTAAAATAGTCTCTAGAAGTTAAATGTAGGACTAGGATTCAGAAGATTCCCATCTCTGCCTCAGATTCCATATGACTTTAAGCGAGCCATTTTATTCATTTGTGCCAATTTCCTCTTGGATAAAATGGGTATACTACTGTCTTTTACACAAGTAGCGTGGTATTGACATTAAATCCTTTGTAAGACACTTGCATACTTCATCTTCCAACCAAATAGCTATAAGAATGATTATTTCTTTTAATTGGTTTGTATAGATTTGTGTCCAGGTTGAGCTTTAATTAGAGCAGTTATTTTTCTATGTGAATTTCATATAAACTGTACATGTTGTAGTATTATCTGTTCACAAAGTGGCATATCATATAAACAATTGTTTGCACCATGCGTATGCACACACACAATGTCTAAGGATGATTTAGATCCAGCCATCTCTTGATATTTGTGATCTTGAGTACGTTGATACCTTTTGTCAATAATAAAAGCTGTTGTTTAAGTTGTAAAGCTCCATTGCCCAAGAGTACTGTATCTTGAAGTCATCTGTCATGGATTCATTGTAAAGCTAGAAGACTATTTATGTTTATGGCATTTTAAGTAACTCAGTAAAACCCTTTAGAATATACAGAAAAGGCTTGTTTACTGTCATCACTGCTCACTTAATCCTGTGACCTTGACATGATAGTATTCCCATAAAGCTCCCTGTGGGTAGTTCAATAACATAGATGAACATCAGAATCTAATGATTGTTGCAGCTTCAGGAATAAACTGCGTTATGCCATAAATTTGTCTTATACATTCAGTATTGCTGAGATATTCTAAAACATTACTATGTAACAAATTATGTAATTGATTACATTATTGGAAGAACCAGAAAGACAGACCCAAGAATACGCACATTGATGAATTTGAGACTATAAACAGTTTTAAGACTACTTTGTGTATATTATAGAAATATACTGGTGTCCATTTTTTTTCTTAGTGAAAATTTCCAATAGTAAACACTTCCATTGTTTTCTTTCATTATATCGCACATGTGTATTTATTAATTTTAAATTTCTAGCAATTATTTTTCCTCTTTTTGTACCTCTCAAAATTCAGAGAAGAAATGGTTTTGGTGTATTGTGTGTGTGTTTGTTTACTTGCTTTACCCTGATGTCTAGAAAAAAATCATTTTGGATGAGTGGAATCGCTTCTAAAGATTTTTCAAAAATCAAGTTTGTTCCAAGGCTGCTGCTCTTTATGCTTTAATTTTATGCTTTAATTCTGCTTTAATGCCAGAGGTCTAATCTTCAAATCCAGTTTTCCTGGTTTTTGTATGGGAGCCCTGACCCGGTCACTTCTGCCCTTTGAGACCATGTAGGTGGTTCAGTTTTGGATTCCCTGTTCTCTAGCATTTTTTTGCACATATGGTCTAATAATATGTTTGAATCCGTGTCAACTACCACTGCACATTTTACATACCATAACATTTTAACATAACCTTTAGCAAAGGTTTCATCCAGTTCATAATATAAGTAATAATAAAAATAAATTAAAATATAATTGATTTACTTCATGATGATTGTGGACATGAAAAAAATTTAATGTGGAGCTAGCCAGGTTTCTATCTTTTTTATCACTATAAGGACTTTTGCCAAGTACTTGACTTTAGATTGAATAATGTCAGTATTTTATAGTGTGTTTCTGCATCACACATGTTGACATGCATAAAAACCCCAAAATCCCTCTACATTTTATAGTTTTGTGTATAGAAAAAGGTCTTATTTT
Organism: Pelodiscus sinensis; assembly: GCF_052426305.1. NCBI lineage: Eukaryota > Metazoa > Chordata > Testudines > Trionychidae > Pelodiscus > Pelodiscus sinensis. The sequence continues at coordinate 301,251,645 of NC_143052.1, read as the reverse complement.
TAAATTTGAATACTGGCCTTTGGAGATGAAGGGAATTTATTTGAAGGACCTCAAACAGCATCTTCAATGGCACAGTTTCATGCTGAGCTACTAAGCTAGAAATCTGTGAAAACAAATTGACAGAAAACTGCCAAAAAAAGAAAGCAGCTAGCAGTGTAGTGAAGTGTGCCCATCGGGAACAAAATTGAATTGGCTATCTTTACTGATTTAACCTCAGATGACTACCATTGAGATGGATGGAGGAAAAACCTTCCGTGAAGTAATGGCTATTCTGAAATACTATGTAGCTAACCACTGTAGCTGTGGAAGACTGTACACTGAGGAAAAATAATTTCTTCTATTATATCCTTTCAAGTTAAGAAGCATAGTAAAAAGGTAGCTTTTCTGAATAATCAGAAAGTTTCAAATTAAGCTGTCTAGATGAAACACAAACTGTTTCTTTCTGTGTGTAAATAATTTTTTATCATTGGTATTGATATTCAGGGATGGCAATGGATTCCCCCAGCCCTGCGCAATCTGGGGGAATTTCCAGATCTGCAGCTTCCATTGATTGGGAACCAAGGCCAGTGTGAATTATGGAGTCAGTGCCTTTGGCCAAATGCAAAACATGGAGCTGGGCGCTGAAGGAGGGGAGTTCCTGTCACCCTTCTGGGAAGTCCTCCCCAAGCAAATACCACCATGTACTCCGGCCCTGAGCTCCTGCTGCTGGGGGTTGTGAAGACATAAGACTGCCCCAGCAATGACCAGTGCAGCTGGTCCATTGGCTGCCCAAGCTGCTGAGGTGACTCCTAGGCCAGCTGCATGAAATGGACTCAGTTGTCTCACCCTTGTCCTTTGCTCTGTCTTGTGCTTGAATACTGGCCTTTGGAGTGCTCTCTGACCTCCTTTCCAGATACTTGCAACATATGTGGCCACTATCTTGTTCCAACTTTTTCACCACAATTGTTTCTAAGCCTGCTCCCAACCCCTAATAATAGAGACTTTTTAAAAATAATATTTCATTTACTATCTGGGATAGCTGGGTGATCAGAGATTAAAAGTTGCCATGGCTATAACTGTTGTGCACATAAATGTTCCCTGCAAGCTGAGCACTTAGGTGACCACCCAGGAGAGATTTAACTGTCTCCTAGCTGATTAACAGAGTACCCACAGCCAGCAACATATGTTTCTGTTGGTGGTGCACATCTGCACATGTAATGGCACACAACAAAATTTAATCCTCACATAGATGGAAAAAATTAGACACAACATTAGTGGGCATAAGTCTGAAAGACATCAGAGAAAATGGACTTAAGCAGAATAAGGATATTTGCATAATAACTATCTAAATGAGGAAACAAATGCCTTCCAGTTGTAGGAAGATTCTGGCTCTGTCTAGTTTGACGTTAGAATGTACAAGAGATTTGAACTGGATCTATCAGATGAAGAAAAAACTGTAAATTCTGTTAAAGTGATTGTACATATCCATTTCACTTCGGGTGTGTGTATACATCCAGTACACCAGAACTGGAGATTTTTCCCTTAATGGTTAGAGTGGCGAATGTGCCCTTAGTGCTCTTCTGCAGTTTTCCAGGGACATAAAAAGCAAGGCTACCTCTACCCTGTTCCCCCACCTTACTTTTTCTTATCACTGTGATTGGTAGTCAGAAAGCTCTTCAATTTTTTTTTCTGCACTAAGAGTGGGATTCTTCTCTTTGTATGTGGTTAGTTTTATTTGTTTTTATAGTTAATTGTTTTCAATTGTTTTTCACAATTTTCTGGCATCCAGTGTTTAATACTGGAGAAGTGTTGATGTTTGGTACTGGGGAATGCCTCAGTCCATGGGCTTCAAGCCTCCTGCCAGGTATAGGAAGTGTATGCCATTTAGTGGCCCTTATTTCAGGTGCTGAAGTGCCTCAGAGAGGGCCATGTTTAAAACCACTATCAAAAGAGACTTTGAGCCATATACTAAAAAGGACAGGGGGAGAGACTACTTCACATTCTTATGGAGGCAGCTTTGTGTCCACTTGTGGAGTCTCCTTACTCAGTCCAGGTGCCAAGTACTTCCACCTTGGCTAGACATGGTCAGCCTTCTGGATAATCAAGTAGAAGTAGTTCAAGAGACTTCCTGTAGCCTGGTGGACATACTGAATTGAACAAGACCTGCCAGAGTGGTCCTATCCATAAACTAAGCCATTCTGGAGCCTGCAAAGTCTTTGTTGCAAACACCATCCTTGCTGACTCTGACCTCAAAAGAACTTAGAGGTGGTATTTGGGGTCTGAATCATGTTTATACCTCCCTTTCACTTGCATCCTTGGTGGTGTCAGTATTTAATGAGAGAATGTGTCAGGGGTGTTCTCCTTCTACTCCACTGGACAGAGAGATAAAAAGACTGGACTTTTTGGTAGAAAAGTTTCTTGTACATCTGGAATACAGTTTCTAATCAACAGGCCTTCTTTGCCGGATAAGATTTCTTGCTCTGACAAATTACCAGGAAGGAATTCCAGGGCATGTTAGAAGGCAAACTGGAAACTAGGACCTCTCTTCATCTAGTGTTCAGAGGGTTGACTCTGAAGCAGAGTTCAAGCATTTGCAATACTATGCACAGATCTTCATGCTACAGTTGCCAAGTCTCCATCCTAAGCTCCAGCCATCAATCCAGAGTTTCCCTTTGAGAATCTGATCCAGTATTCATAAAAGATTGATAAGATACTGTACAGTCTTAAACACTCAATGGCCTCCTTGAAGTCATTGGGAATTTACAAGCCTCTTCCTAAAAAAGGAACATTTCCACTGTCAGTCTCTCCAGAGATACTCATTTTACCTACATAAGGAACCTGATCAATACAGAAAATGGAGGGAAAATCATGGGAGACCCCACACGCGCTTCAGTAGTTTTCTTCTCTGGATGTGTTCTTTGAGACAGACTGGGATTTGCAAGAAGTCTGTTTGACTTCCATATCGAGGACAGAGTACCAGATGGCCGCATTCCAGTTTTTCCCTTCTCTTTATTTTCCAACCCACTGTTCCACTTCCTATGTGCTTGGGCCCACACCACCATATATAAATGGGTTGAAAGCACTGTGGAATAGGATTTCATCCTGCAATTTGTTTCCATCCCTTCATTCCACCCCATTTCCTTGTGTATTTTCAGGGACCATTCTCACAAGAGTCTCCTCAGATATAGTTTCTTTTACAATTCGAAGCTATGGAAGAGATTTTCCTTTTCGTTGATAGAAGGGTTTCTATTCCCAATTTTTTTGACGCTAAATACAAAAGCTTGTCTCAGGCTTATTCTGGACCTGACAATTTGATATAAATATATAAAAAGAAAATAAGGTTGTGTATGGTCCCCCCCGGCCTTTTTTGTCTCCTCTGTTAATTCAAATGGCTGTTAGACTACCTTTGACTTCAAGGATTCATATGTTCATTTGGCTATCAATAAAAAACATAGGAAATTCTAAGATTTCTGATCAGTCACACTCATTATCAATTTATTGTACTGTCTTTTGGCTTGCCTTTAGGGTTACCAGATTGTTAAACAAAAAATACCGAACACCACCACCCTGCTTAAAAAAAAAAAAAAAAAGCATTGGGAAAAAATTGTCAGGGGGAGGGGGGAAGGGGGAAACCAAAGTTGTTAAGCAAAAGTTGCACCACTCCCTCCAGTTTGGGACCACACACTAACCACCAATGCACCCACCCCTCCCCCTGAACCAGACCCCCCAGTCTTCCCATCCCAATGCACTCACCCCTGCCTCAGAACCAGACCCCCCTCCCCAGAGTCCCCCCATCCCAGTGCACTCCTCCTTCCCCCTAAGGCAGACATCCCCAGTGTCAAGAGCCCTCACTCCAATCAAATCTCTCCCCTTCCCTTCCTGAAGAGCCAGACACGGAGGAACAATCTGACTTTTAAAGTGGCTGTTCCTATTGCCAGGCCCGGCTGCCTCCTCTCACATTGTAGAGAGAAGGCGGCATCATGTGGCCAGCTCCTGTTCTCTGCTGGTCATGTGGGCCAGAGCAGCGTGCACTCCATTCCCAGCCCAGCCCAGCCCAACACCTCTTCATTGCACAGGTATTTCCTGGTTTTTTTTACCGGACGGAGCCTGCAAATGCCAGATTGTCCGGGTGAAAACCGGACACCTGGCAACCCTACCTGCCTTTAGCTCAGTGAATGTTTACATAATGCATAATGATGGTAGCTCCTTTTCTAAGGAAAGCAGATATGCAAGTATGTCGTTGCTTCGATGAGTGGCTGGTATGAATTCAATTTAAACTCCAACTCCAGTATCATTATGACCAAGAACCAGTTCCTTTTCAAATATCTGGGCCTGTGAATCAACAAGGACATGCCAGTCTTCTGTCCAGTACAAAGAATAAAGTTTATGGGGCAATCCTGGACTCTACAGTGGCCAAGCATTCCTGTCAAAAGCCAGGCTTCAAAAAATGCTAAATATTTTTGCAGGTCTCAATGCCCATCTGCTCACAAAAGAAAGAAACTATCGCTCACTCTAGAGCACACAACCTTCTGCATATATAGGATTGGACATGCCAGGCTTCATCTCAGGAAGTTACAGTGCTGGTTAAAGTTGGTTTAGTCACGGTCTCATCATCCATTAGATATGCTGGCTCACGTACTTACAGGAATCTTAGCCTCCTTACGCTGGTGGATGGATCCTACCATCCCAGGGGAGTTCTCATCACCCTGCCTCTGCCCACAAACAATCTCATTATTGACACTTCTTTAGTTTGAGAGCTCACCTAAGAACTATAAATTGAAGGCCATAGCCTTGTCAACTAAGAATCAAGGACTGGTTGCATCAAGAGCTACTTTTCCATGTAAGGCATTCAGTTCAGCTTGTGTGTTGTTTTTTTGACCTCATATTAAAGTATATATGTCTGTTACAAGTCAATAGACAACACTGCGGTTATAGTCTATATGAACAAAAAGGTCGGGGTCAAATCAGATTGCCTCTGTCAGGAAATGATGGATCTTTGGGAGTTTTAGATCAGGAATGCAATACTTCTCAAAGCCTCCCACCTTCCTGATATTCTGAACAGCCTGGTAGATCATCTAAGTAGATTATTCAGAAATTTTCATTAATGGTTTCTCAGGCTGGATGTTTTCAAGTTCATCTTTGTGAATGGGGACGGGATTCCACACACAGATCTGTGCACTACTAGACTGAACAGAAAATGCCGCCTGGTTTGACCCAGAGCAGGTCATGTTCTCTGTTCTCTAAGGGTGCATCTACACAGCAGGTGTTAACTCAAAATGAGCTATGCAAATTGAGCTACATCAATTGCATAGCTTATTTCAAAATTGCTAGCTTCTACACAGCACTTATTTTGAAATAGAACACCCTTCTTCCAATTTCCCTTACTCCTCGTACAATGAGGGTTATAGGAGTTAGAGTGAAAAGTCCTCCAGCTTGACAGTATTTTGACATTATTTCAAAATAACGTTGCTGTGTAGACATACCCTAATAGATGTTTTCCTACACCCTTGGAAAGAAAACCACCTCTGTTCAACTCCAATTTTTCAACTCTCCTTTATACTCTACGGCTGTGTCTACACTGGCCACTTATTCCGGAAAATCAGCCGCTTTTCCGGAATAACTTGCCAGCTGTCTACACTGGCCCCTTGAATTTCCGGAAAAGCACTGACGATCTACTGTAAAATCATCAGTGCTTTTCCGGAAAAACTATGCTGCTCCCATTTGGGCAAAAGTCCTTTTCTGGAAAACTGTTCCGGAAAAGGGCCAGTGTAGACAGCACAGATTTCTTTTCCACAAAAAAACCCCGATCGCAAAAATGACGATCGGGGCTTTTTTGCGGAAAAGCAAGTCTACATTGGCACCGACGCTTTTCCGGGAAAAGTGCTTTTCCGGAAAAGCATCCTGCCAATGTAGACGTGCTTTTTCCGGAAATACTTATAACGGAAAACTTTTCTGTTTAAAGCATTTCCAGAAAAGGGTGCCAGAGTAGACATAGCCTACAAGTTGAAACAGCATCTTGTTCACATGATCTTCAGAGCACCAGCTTGCCCTTGCCAGCATTGGTTTTCCATTTTTCTGAAACTATCAGGCTAGACTTCAGTGTCTGTTCGTGATGTAATTTGCTAGGAACAAGTTCAGATGGCTACATCCCAACCCATCCATACTCCATCTCCTGGCATGTATGCTTCATGATCAAGAGTTGTGTTCTGTGGATGTACACAACAAGAAGTTATCTACAGGTATTCTTACATGTTGTAGTCAGAGTGTGGACTGTGGATGAGCAGAATGGTTTTTCACCAGTCTTGACCTCAATCCACCATGTTTTATGCTTTTTGTTTTTCTTAGGTAACAAAGCCTCTGTGTTCATTCCCTCAGAGTTCACCCTAACATATATCTCCCTGGTGGCCTATTGGTATTTTCTCTGTTATATCAATCAGATTCTTAAGGGGTTTGAACAGGCTCAGTCTGACTCCTCCTTGAGCCTTGAATTTGGTGGGCAGTGTTGTTCTTCTTTTGAACTGATAGCTTCTTGTTCTTTTCTTCATCTGCCTATGAAGATAGCTTTTTGGTGGCCCTTAGCTCCCCAGAAAGGGTGTCAGTTATGTGTGTTGCATGTGGATCCTCACATAGTATTTTATAAAAACAGATGTACGCCTGTCTTCATCTGAAATTCCTAATTAAGGTTGTCTCAGAATTCTGTCTCAATCAAGCAGTATTCTTACCAACATTCTTTCGTAAGTCCCATTCTTACTAGAATAAAGAGAAGCTTCATATTGTGAATGTCAGAAGGGCACTGTTTTTTATTAAAATAGAATGAGATTATATAGATAATCTCAGCTATTTATTTCAGTTGCAGATGGGAGGAATGGCCTTCCTGTATCTAGGTTAAGGATTTCATTCTGAATAAATCTGTTACAATATTTACAAAAATCTTAAAAAACAATAATGGTCCTATAGCACCTCAGAGACTAATAAAAATATGTAAATAGTGTGATGGGATGGGGTCACAGAAGACTCCTTGGGGGTGTTTCCTGGGGTGCTGACAAAGACACTGCCACTTGCCTTCTTGTTCTCTGAGGCATCTTATCACCCTGTGCTGCTGGGCCAGCTCCTTGGTCTCCCCCAGCCAAGGTACAGAACCAGTGTCACAGGCTCGCTTCTCTCCCCTCTCCCGCCCCGCCCCATAGCAGTGCAGACACTGAAACTCTTCAGGTATGAGGAAAATACAGTTTTGGGCCTAGCTTCCCGGGATACCACCCTCCAAATGGGATGAGAATCCCAAATGAACTATTTAGATAAGCCCCCATTTAACAATGAAAGGGGGAATGTACACACTGATTGCTCCCCCCGGTGACAACTATTTACACTGGGCTTGATAGTAAATAAACTCACCCTAAACTGTTCTTGTTCCAGCTAGGCCTCCAAAACCAAGGAAGTCTCCTCTTCCCCTGGGGTCTCTGGTACACTTTCTTGGGAGTGCCAGCCAAAGACCAAGACTGCTAAGCTTGCCATTGGTTTATGGATTTCCTTTTACATGGGGAAATTACCTAACCAGTGCCTACCAGTTAGGGAGGTCATGTGACTTCCTAAGACCAACCACTAAGACTTAAAGGATAAAAGAGAGTGTTTACATATGATTGCCCAGACATTGAGTCATCCCAGCATTGGAAACACCCTTGTTGGCTTTCGTTTGCACATTTAAAAACCATAAACCATTTCATACTCCATATATCTAACTTTACACACAAGAATGATACATACACCAAAGGAAGAACTACAGACCCAGTGGATTAAGACATTAAGATTGATAGGTTACATGAGGCAGTTTGTCCAAAACATCTTTGAGTTATGAATATTTGTGTTCATAAATCCATTTCATAAAGCATGGAGGGGGAGCCGTCACAAATAGCATCATGAGCTTTCATGGGCACAACCCACTTTTTGAGATGAAAAATATGGAACAAGGTAATCTGAAGAAGTGGGCTGTGCCCATACTATTTATATCAGTGCTTCTTAAACTTTTTAAGTCAGAGAAACACCAAACAATATTTTTTTTATGAGGAACACCAAGGATTTTTTGTTGAAGTTTTAAAAAAATAAGAGGTCGGGGGGGAAAAGGGTTGGGGGATAAGTTATTGAGGGGGAAAAAAGATCACCTGCCCCTTTAAGGGTGACCATTTTGAATTCTGTTCTCCATGGCATACCAGTGTGTCACGGAACACAGTTTAAGAAACACTGATAGACATATATTGTCTAAGATGTTACATGTCTATTGTTTTTTAAGTTACAGACTAACACAGCTACCTCTCTGAAATATATACAAAGATTCTCTATCAATCAGAGCAGTAGCATGTTCTAAAAGATCCAAGGTAGCTTCTTCCACTTCCTGGCTCAGGTACTTCTTAGGGACGTTTGTAAAGCTGCAACATGTTAATTGGTTCATGCTTTTACAGATCACTGTGCTCTATCTCAGCAATCCTGAGAGTATGCAAAATTTGGACAAATAGTTCTAATGAATGTTATGTGTGCCAAGCAGAGTTCTGAGGGTCATTGGTTGAACTGGACAAGAGGGAAGAATGCTAGCATGCTTCAATTTTTCTTCAACTTCTAAATACTACTTTCTCTTCTTGACCTCTCAGCCAGCAGAAGGGGGTGGGGAAGAATGTTTTGGGGAAGGGAGGTGGATGGAATACCAAGTATGAATGAGACACGATCTGTGTAGTCCTGAATTCTGTATCTCCTTCCTTTGATTATCACCAAGCCTGCTTTTCCAGCCAACTAACTTGGAGCTGATTTTATTCTCCCTTTCACAGCATGTCAGAATTTTAGAGACTCTTCCCGCTCTCAACCTCATTGAGGACCTTAAGTAGTGCAGGGCACCTTGTGTTGGCTCTTTGAACTGAGTGAATTTTACTGTTAATTAGTTTTTACACCATGTAAAAAAGCAGCATAACTTAGTGTTTATCTTTTCAGTAATGTGTCTCTCTCCTGGGACTGATGGATAGGTGCAAAACTGAAGCTTCTTAGCTTTCTTAATTACTCATTTTCTCAAACTTGTAATTACTCTGTTACACTCTAATATACAAGGACTAGAAATAGATTCCAAGGCAAGTACAAGTGTTGTACACTACTCCCCTCAGTTTAAGATTACCAGTTTGGGATCTGTCTGTTTTATTAATTCTGTAATTAAACGTTTACTCAGTCATATGACTGTGACACATTTTAAAGTTCTTAATTTACACACACATATGCACTTAAGATAGTTTTAAAATGCAAAGCATGGTTTTGTTTTTAAATTCTATATATAAAATAATAGGGATACATTTACAAAACATTTAAGTAATGTCAAATGTCAGTGCACAAAAGCAAGGGACTTCAGAGGCAAAGCTAAGATAAAATATCAAGTTTTGTATCAGTGTTTAGATGAGCTATTGTACACATTAAACTTGTAAACAACATGAGTTAAATCACAATGTGTAGTTTTCCAAATTTTCTTCAGCATTGTCTCTTTATTTCCTTGAATTTTGGGGATGAAATTATTTAAACATTTTACTCTTTGTAGTAGTATTCTTATTTCTCCCCTGAGAGGACTCTAATGTAATGTGTGTGTCTGGATACATGTTTTCTGAGAGATTAATTGGGTAATGTAGAAAATACTTTGTATTTTTAACTGGTCAAGAAAGCAATAGGGGAGGAAAAAAATGATACATTATTTCCATGATTTAAATGTTCTCCAGCAGCAGCTGAGCTGCTCACTGTTATTCAATGCTACATTAACTTTTCCATTAATGCTGGTGCTGTATAATATGAAGCCCTTAAGCATTACAGAGTTACTATCTGATTTTTGTTCCATGATCTGGCTGCTGTATTTGCATCTTACAACCATTATACAGAATAACCACCATCATTACTTTTTTAGAAGGATGTTTCCTCCTTACTTTGAATATATTTAGGGCAAAGTATGTCTGAAAAGAAAAGGGATCTGTTAACATTATCACTATAAACCCTTTTTAAAGTTGTTTTCCATTGCTGATCATGTCCTGGTGATCACTGGCACACAGGTTGTCGGTCAGTAATTTTTTATTTCTGGTTTTCATACAGAAATCTAGAGATGTGGATAAATCAGTCCAAACAGTAGACAAAAGTAACCTGATTATTGGGAAATATTTTTCACAAAATTTTGAATAGCTTCTGAACTTGTGCAGCATTTATTTTACATAATTATATTTTCTACAGCATTGAAACATTTTTTCTCTGATTGCATAATCAGCTATGACTAGAATAGTAATTAAACTCATTTGTCAAAGTTTTTGTAACTTGGCCATATTAAGACACAGATATAAAAATGGAAACAATGTGCAGAGTCAGTGCTGTAACAAATTAGAAGATGTGTTCTTGGTGCTTCAGAGGAAGGCAAACTACTCTCGACCATCAAATCCTCTCCTTCCTTTCCTAAGCAGTGCCAAAAATACCTCTGATTGTACAATCTATTTGAGAGATTCATTCTTTATCATTGCCAGTGATCAGTTGTATGCCTCTAAAGAATGAGGTTATATTCTCAGCTCTACCACTGACCACTTGCGTTGATACTTAGCAAGTGCCTCAATTTCCCCATCATCTGTAAAATAGGAAAATTATTCTTCTTTCCTTTTGTAAAGTGTTTTGAACTGTATGGATGAGAAGAGTGATGTATTAATTGATTATCTTGTTACAAAGAAATTTGTGGTGGAGAGGTTGTGGTTTTGCTTTAAATCCATTTCAGGAATGCCCATGTCTAGTGCTTATGGGACACAGCAAAAAGCAGTCTGATCAACGTTGTGGGTTCTCATTTGTTCAGTTATCTTATTCATTTCTTCCTCTGTTCTTTCATTCCTTCTTCCCAAGCTAAATTATTATAGTCCCTATAGTCATCCATCCTATCTACACAAAGCCTTATTGCCAAAAATTTTCTTGGGCCTTGTCAGACATCTCAGTGTCTGTGCTTATGGTTCTCAGGTGAATAGCTGAGGTTGAACAAAGTGCTCATATTGTATGGGTACACCATTGTATATCTTATAAGAGCTTAATAATGCCTCTCTTATTTTCTAATACATCCAGCAATCCTGTTTTCTTTTTTAAGTTCTACTTTAAGCATCCCTGGAAAAGTTTTCCATGATGAGTCTTGGTACTCCTGAGAAGACCCTATTGTTTTAGAAACCATTACACAACAAATTTAGAATATTTTGTTGCATTTATTTGATTAATTTACATTTGCCTTTCAACTTGATTACTTTGGAGTTTTTCATAATTTTGTTTTGCCATTACTAATCTGAATAGCTTTTTGTCACTAACAAGTGGTCTGATCAATTTCTTACTGATAATCAGGTCATGGCACTCCAACACTAGACAAATATATCAAACATTTTCCAGAGGATGTTATGAAGGCCAAGTCTATACAGTTCAAAAATGAACTAGATAAGTTCATGAAAAATAGGTCTATCAATGGCAATAGGGAAGGGTCACCTGATGATTATCAGTTCTGTTCATTGCCTCTGCAGCACCTGACATTTGCCACTGTCAAAATACAAGATACTGGGCTAAATGGACCATTTGTCTGACCCAGTATGGCCATTCTTATGTTTCTTATTTTTATCATTAGGTAAACATACCTTGATTTTTTTATTCAGAGAGGTTATTCCTTCCTGCAAAGTATTCAGTCACTAATCATAGAATATTAGAATTGGAAGGATTCTCAAGAGGTCATCAAGTCCAGTCCCCTGCCCTCATGGCAGGACCACACACCTACTAGATCATCCATGACAGATGTCTATCTAATCTGCTTTTGAATATCTCCAGTGATGAAGATTCCATAACCTCTCTAGGCAATTTATTCCAGTGTTTAACCACCCTGTCAGTCAGGAAGTTTTTCCTAATGACCATGTTGTTATCCTGGTTATCGAATGTTTTCGTCAAGGACCTGGCACTTAAACTCAAAAGGGAGAGAGTGGCACGCCTGTGTGTATCCTTCAGTTTTTGAATTGCTGAGTTCTTTGGCTTTGCAGCCCTCAGAAAAAAAAGAGGCTGCTGATTCAGAGTTATATGTTCATGTTTAGGTACTTTTCACTAAGATAATAAAATAATAAAAATAATGAAAAGGTTTGAAAAGGTAATTATATCTAACCTTGTCCCAAATGTTACCTTGTTTCGGAGATTTGAAACCAAAAATAAATTTTAAAATAACTCCTAAAACTCAAAAGATTTAATACCTGCTTCTTCCAAGAGTCCATCTGATATTCCTGTGAACTCAATATTTTTACCAATTTGAAAGGAATTTTATCCAATAAAACTATTAAATGTGAACAAAACTAAAGAAACAAAAGATAGGATGCCTTGAACACGGAAAAATATAACCTCTCTTAGAGACTCAACATTTTATTAAACAGCCTTGGTTGGGTTTTTTTTTTCTGATCTTGTGATGTGGAAAAAATTTGCAAGTGTAAAATGCTGTTCTATTTCTAGGACTTCAAGATGTGTAGGAATGAAATATTGAGTATACCAACATCTTTTAGTTTAAAGCTTTGGAGACAGTATTGCCCTTATATTAGTACAATTTTAAGAAAAGATTAGCACATAAACAATTGACCAGAAAATAAAATACCATGTTTTGTTAGCATTTCCTGTATTTGTCCCCCAAAACATTTATAGCACAACACAAAATTCAATGATAACAAACAAAAATTATTTTACTTAGAGTATCATTTAACAATGATGAGATGCTGTCTTAAGTAAAAACTGCATCTCACTGGAATGCTCAGTATATTGTGTTGACAAAATAAAGTTTATGAAATAAAATTTCAATATTTTCAGTATGGCTGATGATAAATGCTCTCGTACTGAGGTTATATTAGAAAATCAATATTTTTAAAATTGAAACAGTATAGGTTTGTATTGATCCATGTGGCTAAATCAAAATGAAAGGCTTTATAACAGCTTTCTTAGACAGCCTGCTACCGAGTAATGGCAAACTATCAATTCTAGCTTTCCACTGATAAATCAGCTTGAAAATTGGATGTCAAATTTTTTTCACTGAAGTAGTGATTTTTTTCATGCCCTTTAACCTCTCCTGATGTATTAGATTGGTTTATAAGACTAAGCTCTACTTTCCTGAAAGCAGTTGTCAAAACTGACATTTAGATGTGTTCTCAAACAATTCCTGAAGTCTTAAAACATACTTTTATTTACTATCGGTATGTTAATGTAGGAGGATTGTGTGTTGGTGTAAATATTAATAAATGTTTAAACTAAAAAAATCAATTTAATATTTCAGGTAGGTATATTCCTCCATTTTCTGATCTCAGGAGTTCGTAAAGGTCAGATTCCCAACAGCAGCTTTTAGAAACTAATGCTCCAGGAAGTATTTTAGCTTTCAGTGAGTAGGGGGATTGATTTCTTGCCTAACAGATTGATTTTCTTTTATTTTGTGTTAGCTTTTTGTTAAAAGCCTCATGTAACAAGTACATTTGTTTTTAGCTACTGATTATAATATTAGCCCATAATAATGATTTGTGTGTACTTTGTTTTTTATAAAGAGTCATGTGGGTAATCTTTTTATTATTATTCAGGAAAGAGTACTAGCATGCAGTATATCTGAAAATAGACTGCAAAGTTTCAGATGGAGAAAGAAAACAGCCTTAAACTGCTTCTAATGCTGTAGTCCTCAATGACAGTTGACAGTGCCATACCTTCATGCCTTGACCACAGACTATAAGTTAGCTTGAGTGGGTATTGATTGTGAAGTTTTCTGTTGTATAATTACTTTTTGCTGGAGGAAAATGTGGTGTGTATTGATTTAGATGGAAGCATTTGAGTAGCAGTTTCCCTTGGCTAACAGTGAGTGTCATCTTTCAGCCATGATAAATGGTAACATTCTGGGTCAGCATAATTACTTTGTGGTGAAATGAACCTCCTGTACCCTTCTCCTTCCTCTCACATCAAGGGACTACCATAATCTTTATCTGAAAACCATGATTTACTGAACTAATCATCCTCTTAATAGAGTAAAATCTTTTTTTCAGTGTATGCCCAGTTTAACTACAGTATAATTTTACTATTTAAAAAGTGAACAGTGTTGTTCTATTTTGGATCCACAAATATAATTTTTCCCTAGCTGTAGTCAATTGATTTTGAGCTGCAAGAGGCCACCCCCTTAAGGCAGTCTTTTCAGCATAATTGTCAGTGTCTAAGTGAAAGAGGAAAAAGATTCAAATGTTCAACATTTTGACACAGTATTTTATAAACCTAAGAATCAAACATTATGTCTAATTTTGAATTTAAGAGAATAATACAGTATGGCAATAAAAACAGCAATGCCAATATACTTTCAGCCCCTCCCCCCCCAATTAAAACTATGCATCCCTTCCAGTATCCTGTCCTTTGAGTGCTGCACCAGTTTTTGTCATGAAATAAAATGTAGAGGATGCCTCTTCAAATTATGTTGCAAGAACAACTTTACTGGTAATAACTGAGACATCTGGTTTAATGTACAGAGTTTTAGATGCAAAACTGAAAAAAAAGTCCATTATTTTGTATCCTTTCACCTTCATTAAGTGGCTACAATGTACAAATCAAGAAAAACATATTTATTACCAGAACTGAAAAACTGTGGTGATTTGTGGTGTTTAGCACCTCTTTATAAAGAGGTGTTCAGTGTATTATCAATATTAAAACTTTGTAGCATGTTGTTGAAAATGGATTCATATTTACTTGCCAGTAGTGTAATATGGCCTTTGGGTAATTACTTTTTTTGTTAAATAATGTTATTTAAAGAATATCTGGCAATAGTTTTAGATCATTTTAAGACAGCTGTGAAGGTTTGAATAAAGGTCATTTTCAGTGATTGTGCTTAACTAAATAAATGTGAAAGGTTTCACAATGGGAATCTTGCTTTTCAGTATTCTGTCATAAATTTCCCGTTAACACATCTGGGAATACCAAGTAAAATGTAGTTGTTTCTGCCTTCAAGGCAGTATATTTTATATTTTCTTTGCTTTGTTTGTTTTCTCCTTATAATTCTGTTTATTCACATAACCAGAGTTCAAAGGTTTCACTTTGTCATAAATTAAATCCACTATTCTGTGACAGTTTGTGGGACCCGCTGGATATAATTTTCAAATGGTTGTAACTTGAAGATTTTTGCAGAGATTTAATCATTAAAAGTGTTAAATTTTCTGACAACTCAGCCTCTATTGTGACCCTAGTTCATTGCTTGCTCCCTCCCTTGGCCACAGCTGGCCTCTTGCTGTTCACAGCTGAAAAGTGAAATCAATGCTTGGTCTAACAAAATGCAGATGAAAGCCATTCTGATCATATATAGTCATTTCCCGTAATTTTATCAGCCTTCAGTTACTTAAATGATCTCTGGAAATCATTGGTTTTTCATGTGAATACAATACCAAGTTTTGTGTTAAGATGTGCTATCTTTTAGGAAAATAATACTTTCTTAAGCTTAGTAGTGTTATACAGCACATACAGATGTAGAATGGCTTTCTAAAATATCATCTGCTACTTCTTTCAAAAGAAGCATTACATTCCAAATCAAGTCACAAGGGTTTCCATCTAAGTTCTATAGATTTTGAGCCAGCTGAAAGCTAGTGAATATATATTTTTTAAATGTTCAAAGTTGGAAAGTAAAAACTCTGAACATGTGTCAATTCACATTTCCATTGATCTCTCATCCCTTTTAGTTTTATTTGAGTAAGATTGCTTGGAAAGCTACATTACAGTTATAGGTAGTTGTGTATGATGTAGCTTAATGCCCAAAAGGTCACAGAACTACAATGAGTTTGATGGAAAACAGCCTTTCTCCCTATTTTAAATGGTTCCTGCTTTGATTACAGGCATTTATTATAATTATCAAGAGATTAGTCTGTTGTTACAGAATCCTTGTAATGGAACCATTTAAAAGGAATATAATGGCAGTTTATTGGATTTTGTAAAGGAAAAGAGAACAGATAAAGTGGTGTTATTTGTAAATGGATAAACTGTTGCCTAAATATACTAATTTTTTTCTGTTGTTTCACCTCACGCTTCTTTTTCTTCCATAGTTTCTAGTTACTGTAAAAAAGAGTTGGTCATATCTTAAGAAAACAAAGTAAAGACTCATTGATTATAATATTTTAATATATAGTTACCTTTTCACTTCAGAGACAATGCTGAACAAGATGTTAAGTATAGCAATAAGATTGTTCCTTCCATAAATCTTGTGTTAAAATGTATATATTATAAACAGTTTATGGTTTCTTTTACCTTTTGTTTTGAAATTAGTACTGCAAAATAATCCTGTTTCAAAACTTGCACTCAGTTTTCAGTCAATGAGTTGCTGATTAGAAATAATAGCCTAATAATTAGGCTCTATTGTTGTCATCAGTTGCAGCATAGCCAGGGCTTATTCAAACTTCCCTTTTTTAAATAAGCAAGAAACAATAATACTGAAAAAGCTTATAACTCCCTTATAACTAGTGATAATTAATTTTCCATTTAATTTACTCCTTAACTTTGTGTGTAAACTCCTAGTTAATTATACCGTCTGCTCAGTTTTTGTGTGTGTTCTCTTCTTAATGTAGATAAGCATATACAGGCAGTCCCCGACTTACGTCGGATCCGCACTTACGAACGGGGCTTTTTTCGCCCCGGAGCTCGTGGGCAGCAGGACCGCCCAGAGCGCAACGGTCCCGCCACCGCGTCCTCCAGGGCGAGAAAAGCTGCTCCTGGTCTCCCTGGTGTGCTGGGGGGGACTCCCCAGCACAGCAGGGAGACCCGAGCAAAGCCGCACAGGCAGCGGACCCCGCTGCCCGTGCAGCTTTGCTCCTTTGCCCCGGAGCACAGCAGGGAGACAGGAGCAAAGCCGCAGAGGCGGGGGACCCCGCCGCCTGTGCGGCTTTGCTCGGGTCTCCCTGCTGTGCTGGGGGGAATGCCCCCCAGCACAGCAGGGAGACAGGAGCAAAGCCGCAGAGGAGCGGGACCCCGCCGCCTCTGCGGCTTTGCTCCGGGTCTCCCTGATCTGCTGGGGGGGGGGCGCAGCTAGTGTGTCCCCCCCCCCCCCCAGCAGACCAGGCTTTTGTTGTGGACGCCTGGGGTAGAGCAGCTAGGGTGCTGCCGGGTTGTTCCTGGGGGGACTTACCCAGCAGCACCCCAGCTGTTCTGTCCCAGGGTCCAGATTCAGCTGCTGTTGAAACTGATCAGTGGCTGATTCCAGGAAGCTGGGGGCAGAGCAACTCTGCCTCGGGCTTCCTGTAGTCAGCCCCTGGTCAGTTTCAGCAGCAGCGGCTGAATCTGGAGCCAGTTCCGAGTTACGTACAAATTCAACTTAAGAACAAACCTGTAGTCCCTATCTTGTACGTAACCCGGGGACTGCCTGTACGTGAATTTGGATCAGCAGCAATACAGATGCATCAAAATGGTTCTCTAAAGTTTGTGCCTCACAACTTTTTTCCTTGGTTATTTAGTGTTATAAAATAGGTTTTTCCAGTATTCATGAAATTGTTTTATTGTCTGATTTCAACATAAATGTAACTCATAGGAAGACAAAAACAGGACAGTTGGTGGTCTGAGCACAGATTAATTAAAAAAATCAGGTGGCTTAATTCTACTACTATGCTGACATTAATTGATCGGTATTTTCCCAGTACTTTTGTTATAAAATCATATTTTTGAGGCTTTAGAATTTCGATGTTACAATTTTCTCCACAGTAGAAGTTTTTTTTTTTTAAAGTTTTGGTATAGGTGTTATTAGTTTAGAAAATGCCAGTCTAAACATTTATTTTGAGTTTAAGGTTTACAAATCTGAATTTTTATTGACTGCATCGATACAGTTTAAATATATAAAATTAGGAATAGACCAGTAATTATTTACTTAAATCAATTGAGCAATATTTATGATGTAAAAGTGAGTTTCTGTGAAAAATGACATTTGCTGTTGTCTACGACTGTGTATCATCCTGTTACCTCTGTGCCTGAGCAAAAGAGGGATTTTGTTAGTGCTCTGCTGCCTGGCAGTTTCCTGCCACCCCAGTCTGTTAGCCAGCCAAATTCCTTAGGATTCTGCCATTCCTGATTTTGCGTTGTAGGCTAACCCTGGGTTTTCTTCAGTTCTTGAACTCTCCAGCTGCACGTCCTTGGAGCTTTCGCAGAAATGGCACATCCGTTATCTCCAAAGAGGCAGAGTACCACCAGCCTAGTGGCTCAACTGTAGATCTACTTTACTTCAATATAATAGTACTAAGATGAATTTATAATAGAAACAAGAATACGTTTATCAATAAAGATCAGAAATTGAAGTGCTATTAAGCAGGAACAGAAATGGTTACAAATGAAATAAAAGTATAACATGCTTCTCAGATATGATGTATAACCATAGTAGGCTCCAAGCTTTGTCAAAACCTTTTTTTTTTTAAACTGACAACTGCTTTTCAGCATCACTGATCCACATATTTGGTGATTCGCCATTCCAAGATGCAAAGAACACTGACTTCTTTGTATCCTCCATGATGGATAAGAAGATAAACTTTTGGTTTCCGAAGTTCACTGTCTTTGTCTTGAGAGTCAGGATGACCCATTCACACTGCTGTGTTGATTTCCTCATCCTCCATACAGTGGTGTCTACTGAGAATACTGCCCTGTCTGACCAAGCTATGAACAAATTATAGTGTCTAGATGAACTTGGGGTTGGATGAGAGCTAGCTGACTGCAATCAGAAAAGACTGAAATAATGTTGGTGGCCTGGGGGAGGCAAAGAGGTGTAGGGACTTATATCTGTACCCTTCATAGAGAAATGTGACCACCATTTGTAAAATAGCGGCATGATAGTGTTAGAACGTAAGCTGCTCCTGGATGTTACCTAGCCCAGAGTGGTTTTTTTTTTTAATATATCTATTTCCTCCTGGAAAGACGCATGCACCCTTTCTCTCCAATTCAAACTTTCCCATAATGATCCATGC
Source organism: Pelodiscus sinensis (assembly GCF_052426305.1). NCBI lineage: Eukaryota > Metazoa > Chordata > Testudines > Trionychidae > Pelodiscus > Pelodiscus sinensis. The sequence continues at coordinate 301,232,692 of NC_143052.1, read as the reverse complement.
CTTTTTCTCTCCAAAATTAGATTGCTATATTTTCACTACTTGACCTATACCTTGAAACCATTCAGAAGCTGAAGCTCATGCAGAGTTTTGCAGGCTGCTTATTCAGCAGACTCAAAAGGTGGGAGCACATGAAACCAGTGCCCAGTGATCTGCCCTGGCTTCCAGTAAGCTTCCAGGTGATGTTCAAGGTGTTGGTTTTAACCTTTAAAACCATAAATAGTTTGGGACCTGGTTTGCCTATAATATTTCCTTCCCCTCCATGGGGTCCTGCCACAATTGAGATCAACAGTAGTGCTTGTGCTGGAGCACGAAGAAGCTGCTAGTAGAATGTTCTCTGTGATTTTGAGCTCAGTACTACCTTTTGGTCTTCCCAGATTTGTTAACCTTTCAGGGACACTGTGAGGATGTGGATGGAGGTGGATATATCTGTGGGCCTTCCTATGTTATGATTTTATTTTAGTGAATGAGTGCCTATAGTTGTATTTTTAAATGTAAAGAAATAAATAAAATACTGCCTAGTAATCTACACCTGGATCTTTCCAGCTGCAACCTTGCTGCAGAGTGTAGTTGTTTTGAGGATATGAAGTGAGTCTTGGGAGGGAGGTCCCCAGATAGTTAAGGGCTGTGTAGGTAAGGAAAGGAGCTTTAAATTCAGTTCTTAAAGGACTGGGGAGTCAACAAAGATTGAGAAGAATAGGCATATTTGTGCTGGCTTTTACTGTTTGAGAGAAGTTGCTGCACGTTGCACCAGCATCAGCTTTCTTGCATTGGTTGTATTCAGCTCCAGATAAAGTGACTCGGTAGTGCCTAGAACAATGGTCTAACTTAGGTCTGATTAAAAACATGAATTAGTGTGGTGAAGTACTAGACTGAGAGAAAATGGAACAGCTTTCTTGCAGATCAAAGATTAAAGAAAGCATACCTCAAAATGAATTTCTAGGTGTGGTGAGAAGTCTAGTGTGATATCAATACTTAATGCCATCTTGTTGGTCTGTAGTCTGATTTCTTTGAACAGTGATGAAGTTAGAGTGCATTATACAGGCAGTCCCCGACTTACGTCTCCAGCAGACCAGGGACACCGGGAGCAAAGCCGCAGCGGCGGCGGGGTCCCGCGCCTCTGAGGCTTTGCCAGAGCAAAGCCTCAGAGGCACGGCACCCCACTGCCGCTGCAGCTTTGCTCCCCGTGTCCCTGGTCTGTTGGGGGGGGGCACAGCTAGTGTGCCCCCCCCAGCAGACCAGGCTTTTGTTGTGGACCCTGGGGCAGAGCAGCTGGGGCGCTGCCGGTTGGTCCCGCAGCGCCGCTCTGGGCACTACTGAACCAACCCGGCAGCACCCCAGCTGCTCTGCCCCAGGCGTCCTGATTCAGCCGCTGCTGGTCAGTTTCAGCAGTGGCTGAATCAGGACGCCTGGGGCAGAGCAGCTGGGGTGCTGCTGGGTTGGCCCAGTAGCGCCGAGGAGCGGCGCTACTGGAGCAACCCAGCAGCACCGCAGCTGCTCTGCCCCAGGCATCCCCAAGTCAGCCGCTGCTGAAACTGACCAGCGCTGACTACAGGAAGCCCAAGGCAGAGTTGCTCTGCCCCAGGCTTCCTGGAATCAGCCGCTGATCAGTTTCAGCAGCAGCTGACTTGGGGACGCCTGGGGTTCTTAAGTTGAATCTGTATGTAAGTCAGAACTGGCGGTCAGTTTCAGCAGCGGCTGAATCTGGACGCCAGTTCCGACTTACATACAGATTCAACTTAAGAACAAACCTACAGTCCCTATTTTGTACGTAACCCGGGGACTGCCTGTATATACCCCACACTCCAACCCAGCCTGTATTACAAGAATATTATTAGGTTGCAGGTTGCCTAACACTTGAAAGTGAGCAATGCCAGATTCGTGGCTTCTTATGCTCCTTTTGCATACACCATGTGCACTGAATGAGGCTTGGAATCGGGTGGCAAAAGCTGCATGTGATCAAGTAATTAAAGACTTTTTCATTAAATTTTCTCTCACCTCTCCCCCCCCTCCCCCCCCCCCCCCCCCCCCAAGCTACAGCATCTTTCCAACATTTCTAAGAAATCTTTCCTGGTGCTGTCACCATGGTCTCAAGATCATCTCATTGTCCACGAAAGCTCATGAGACTATCTATCTATATATACTTGTAATGTTCATGGTGAGTAGATGTTTTGTCAGACTGCCAATATTATTTTTCCTGAGAAACTCCAGTAAGAGAAGGGAAATGCTGCATTTCAACAGTTTATATCTTAGCAAAACTGAATGGAATTTCATAAAGCTAAGAAAAGGCCTTTCTGGGCCTGCTGCAAACAATGGAAGTGTTAGAGTTCAGAAACCTTTATGATGGAAAGTACTAGTGTCATAAAAATACAGGTTGCTGCCAGCTCACCCTGTGATTACTCTTTCTACGTGTGTCTTCCCTGTATTTATCTTGAACTATATGAAATCCTGCTACTGAATTCTGTCAGGCAATGGCACAGCTTATTAATGGTCAAAGCTACCTTAGGGTTTGTCTATACTTATTCAGCTTTTAGCAAGTAGGCTGTGTGGGTACTGCCCAGTTGCTAAAAGATATCATATGTGAGCACTGTTTGTCAGCACTTTTGCCAAAAAAATACTTCCAGCCCCAATGAGGAGGGTTTGCTTTGTCAGCAGCAGAGCACTCCTGCCAACAAGGAGGAGTTCACACTTTCACTTGCCCAGGCAAAACTTTGTTGTTCATGAGCAAGGGGTTAAGCCCCCGTCAATGACAAATGTTTTGTCAATCAAATGCAAGTGTAGACATAGCTATAGAAAAGGAGAGACATAGTTGAGTTCCTACCATTGTTTCATGAGACTATAATGGCTGGTGTTTTCTCTAACTGGGCTCATATAATTGCTTGTAGATGGAATTGAGTATTAAGCTTTGAAGTTATTTGTATTATAGAGGCCTGGTTGTTGATGAGTGAATGACCATAATGGCTGTCTAGATTTCTCTCTGAACACTGTAGTGTTCATTCACTCATGCATGGATCTAACTTGTGAATCACATTTTGCTTTTGTGTGTTAACCATGCCATATTTCTAACAGGTTTAAAGGCTGCAGAGAGCTTTGTTTGCTGCTATGGGCAGAAATTCATCACTCAGCACCAACAATGCTATTTTGTGTCATGTCCTGGCCTGAAATCTGAGTGCTAGGGATGCAGATATTGACAGGGAAAAAGGTGTTACTGGAATTTCCCTAAACTACACTGTCTTTCCTGGACTAATAAGAAAAGTGGAACAATGAGTAATCCTGCGGTACTGTAGAGACTAAGAAAGATGTATGGTACCATGAGCTTTCATGGGTAAAACCCACTTCATCAGAAAAGGGAAGGGAAGAAAAGGAAAGGTGCAGACGTGCTATAGTTGGCAAGGTCAGTGAGAAGTGTATGACTTTCCAGGATTTGCCAGACTATTGAATTACCAAGAGTGTATGGTAGCCTATCTGCTTTTGAAAGTTGATTGTCAATATTCTCAGCAAAGAATTTGCTACATATCATTGAGAGTATGATGGCTGGAGGCTCAATAATATTTCTCTAGTATTGTGCATATGCAAAGCACTTTCCCAACCCTTCCCCTCAAAACATCCCTGGAGCTGCTTGCTGGTAATGTTATATCTTTTCTACAGGAGGCAGAAACCAAAATAGAGCAATTTTCTTTTCAAGGCCACACAGGATGTTTGTGACAGATTTAACTTTGGTGCAGGAATCCCAGTGCTCCTGTTCCCAATACAGACTCTAACTAGTATATCAGAGAACATACTTAAAACTGTAAATAAATATGCTGGATATTGTATTTCAAGTGTTGTGTGCAATATGGAGACACTGTTGAGGAAGGCTGTAGAAAATCACGAAAACACAAATATGGCAACAAAATTCGAGGATGACATATACGCATGACAAAAATCAGCTAAATGTAGATAGTCTGGGAAAAGAAAAACCCACGGTCATGATCATAGTCTATAAATATCTTCAGAGAAATGGTAAAAATGAAGGAACTGAATTATTTAGTCTGTTGCTAATAGAGTAAAAAGCTATAGCCTGAAGCTAAGTTAGTTAAAGTTAGACATTCGGAAAAATTAACAAAGCAGTTGGGCGGTGGAATAAAATACGTGCGTGACATGCCATCCTTCCTTACACGAATCCTATTGATTTAGGACTACTCACATAGGATTGGATGTTTTAAGGGTACTATTTTAGAACAATTTTGGTGAGACATGATGTTGGAAAGGGGCCTATGAAATGGACTGAAATCCATGAATGACAAAATATCAATCTGCTTTTTATCTCAGTTTGGTACTGCTGCTCGTCGTCATGGTATCTGAGCACCTTTCATGTAAAATGAATTAGCAGTAGCAAAACTTTTATTAGACTTCATGGGATTTTGCCACACGGCAATAAAACACCTACGGCTGGCCTGTGTCAGCTGACTTGGGCTTACAGGGCTATAAAATTACAGTGTAGATATTCAAGTTCAGGCCTCTCAAAGTTCCAGAGCCCCAGCTCCAGACTGAGCCCAAATTTCTACACTGCAGATTTGTTGCCCCACAGCTCAAGTCCCATGAGCCTAATTTAGCTGACATGGGACAGCTGTGAGTAGACATACCCATGAAGTCTCTGGCTCCCCCAACTGCCCATTTGGTTTATTTGATGCCTTTTGATAGTTACATGTATTTCTGTTTGGTTGGATTGTGGTTTTTGGAAAGGTTGGTTATTTATATTGGAAAAAAAATTGAACTAAATGATTGCATTTACGTAATAATATCCATAATTATCCTTACTTATCAGTTTTTGCTATCCAGTGACGCAATATATTTTTTGTAGTCCATAATTCTGTTTCCTGCCATTTGTTTTAAGGCAAGTCATAGGAAATACATAGGAAGTCATAGGAAATATATAATAAACTTAAAAAACAAATAATAGTCTGGTAGCACTTTAAAGACTAACAAAACATGTAGATAGGATCATAAGCTTTCATGGGCACAACCCACTTTTTCAGATGATCAAAGTGTTGGATGTCCAGAACTAAAATAAATAGGGGAGAAGGGGGGGAGGAAAAAATAGGAGGGGAGTGGAAACAAGAAGAGGCAGTGGATATAAAAATATCAAGTGGAAAGCAGAGCTGGAATGTAACAGGAAAAACAAATAACCTATAAGCACCTAAAGACTGGATAGTCAAAAGAGGCAGATAAGAATCATTGGTAGGCAATAGAGAAGAAGAATACTAACACCAGATGCCAATGACTCTGTCTGTATATTATCTTCATTGTTTGGTAGGTTGATAATGTCCCAGCCATCCGGTATCTTGATTTAAGCCATTCGCATGAATATCAAACTTGTAAATTAATTGTAGTTCCAGTCCTTCTCTGTGTATTTGGCTTGTGGAATTGGTCTGTAATAAAAGAGCCACTTGAAGATCTGTTAATGAATGCCCAGGTAGATTGAAGTGTTCCCCAGCAGGTTTTTGTATGTTTCCTTTATGGATATCTGATTTGTGTCCATTAATTCTTTTCCATAGGGATTGTCCAGTTTGTTCAATATATATTGCAGTTGGGCATTGCTGGCATTTAATGGCATAGATTACATTCTTTGATGTGCAGTTAAATGAACCTCTGATTTGGTGGCTTATGTGGTTGGCTCCAGTAATGAATTCGCTTGTATAGATATGTGGACAGAGTTAGCATCAGGGCTGATTACAGGGCTGGGTTCCTGGATGTTTATGATGTAGCTGTGTAGCATGGTTATCAGAGAGAATTTGTTTCAGGTGGGGGGGTTGTCTGTAAGCAAGAATAGGCTTTACCCCCAAGGCCTCTGAGAGTGAGGGGTAATTTTCCAGGTTAGATTTTAGATTGTGGATAATGTGTTGGATTGTGGATAATAAGTTGTGGACTGTAGGTAATGACAAGTGGAATTCTGTTATTTTCTCTTTTGGATCTGTCTTGAAGTAGTTCATGTCTGGGTACATTTTTGGCTCTGTCGATCTGTTTTTTCATTTCTCCAGGTGGGTATTTCAGTTTTAGGATTGCTCTATATAGATCCTGTAGGTGTTTGTCTCTTTCTGTGGGATCAGAGAAAATGTTGTTGTATCTTAGGGCTTGGCTGTATACAATAGATTGAGAAATGTGTCTGGCATGAAAGCTAGAGGCTTTTTAAAATACATAATGTTCACTATAGATTGGAAAAGAGGCTGGAATTTTAATTGGTAATTCCCTATTCTATTCAATGTTGGCTATTATTACAAGACGCTGAAAATGTACTGAAATCCCAAATTACCAATGTTCTCTAAAATTTCAAATTGTGATGATGTTAAAGCCTGGCAATTGAAAATAGTGTCAGATACTGTAAATTTATGAACATGGCTTACTTTAAGCATGCAAGTGGCTTGATTCACTTTCATGGGGTTACTTATGTGCTTAAGGTCAAGAAGGTGAGTATATCTGTGCAAATCAGGGCTTGAATGTGATAGTACTTTAAAACATACTATACAAAAAGTACAGATTGTTTAAAATAACTTGATTCTTTTTCAAAATCTGAATTATATATAATAAAAAGGATGTCTAACATAATGCCCACAGCAGATATAGCCAATAGCCTGGTATATTTATCTCCAGAATTGGTGCTGCATAGCCTACTCCGTGTGAAGAGAGGAGGGTCCAGGCACGGCTGACCCTTCTAAACTCCTCAGGGTCTTTTGCAGCATTTTTTTACATCCCCTCTCCACCCTCTAAGCCATAAAGCATTGTTCATCTTCTCTTCTGGTCAGCCAGACAAATCTCACCCCACTCAAGGGTCGGAGCAGTGATTATGTACCAAATTTGCCTTTTAAAATTTTTGTCCCAATTAGTAATCTGATGCCATTCGAACTTTGACATCAAAGCCTTAATAAATTATACAATGAAATTTAAAGGAACAAATTTAGCTAAATTAGAAAACATTATAATAATGACCTTGAAAAGGATCTAATTTATGAAAACATTGTTTTCTTTTATTTCATTGTCCCTTTTGATATTTATCTACATGCATATACAGTATTCAAATAATCTAAGGATATGAAACTAAATAAATGTTTTATATTATATTTATAAGAATATATCCTAGCAAGAACTCATACTATCCAATATCAGCTATAAAGGAATTTTTTACTCTGAAAGTCCATTGAAAATATAAGGGAATACAGATGCTCATATGTTACTGATTTATACAAGTCAGGGGAAAAATCAATTATACCTAATGATTGTCACACAGAGGGGATTATCTGATGGTTAGGTTAAATGGCTAAAAGGGAAAAAAGCACTGCTGAAAAATATATCCTGAATAGTGTAGTATTACAGAATACCTTGTAGACAAACATAATTTCATAGTGTTTGTTTATTTTTTAGAAATAAATACCAAGAGTTTTCAAGATGGAAACTAAGAAAGCAATAATTTTCCTCTGTTTAATATATTTTCCAATATATCATGTCTACGCCTTTTCCCATAATATTTTTCAGAGCCAAAAATAAATCCTTAGGACATGCTGATAATGTTTCAGGATGTTTTATAGAAGACTGTTTTTGTACTTCTAAAGAATCTCATGACTGTCAGCAATGGTAAAGTATAAATAGAACAGTTTTGATTTGCTTGCCAAGCTGCTTTCTCTGCTTCAAAAAACTTCACAATAACAAGAAAATTCTGAATTAAAGTTACTTTATCTTTTACTTTATAGTGCAGTAAATAAATATGGTCTTTATCAGAACATTCTACCACACTGCTTAATGTGTCATGTGAGGAAGGAAATATTTAATCAGCCTGGGTTACATTTTGCTGGTAAAAATAAGTGTTTGCATACCAGTTAATACAATTTATTAGTGAAGAACAATCCAAAGAGTTGCACAATATGTTATTGTTTCAGTTCTTAAGAACAATACCAAGTTTAATGCAAAATGTGTTTGCTTTTGAATATTTATCTTAACTTCAACATTGTTTAAATAAGCTGTATCTGAGTATGATATTTTGGCAGAGAAACACAGAGAAATTATTCTATCCTACAAAAAATTGGCCAGCAAGTTCCATCCTATAGATTCCTGGCTGTGTGCAGTATTTGTAAAAATTGCTAAGTTTCAGAATTGTAATAGAATTCAAACTGTAATGAAGAACTATATGCAGTAGAAATTAAAATAAGTTTTTATGCAAACCATTGTTATTTATTATTTATTAGATTTTGTGTATCATTGGTGTAAGTAGGTAAACATCAAAGCGACTAATTATTTCTCCACATTGCCAAGCTTATGACAGCTAATTTATTAAACAGTTGCAGCTTGAATAATTCATAGAGGTTTGAAAGAGTAATTCATTATGGATTTTCCAAAATTGTCATCATAAGACAGAAATGATAAGCAGTGTGATTAGTTTTAGAATAGCAATATTTAAATATGTAGGTAAAGTATTTTTCTTTATTTTTTTTCTGAGTAAAGCACAAGACCAGGATGCCACAGGCTTTGTTTCTATGTGCCACTAACTTTGTGACTGTCAGCAATTCACTTAGATCTAAATTTTCAAGTGTGTTCACTAACTTTCCCTAAAGAAGTTGGATTGGGGGGTAGAATACAACTACAACAGAAAGGAGGGTAGAAGAGAGTTTCTCATTCCTTGCCTTACTCTCCAAACCAGGGTCACAACACCCAATTTGTGAATCTCAGCATTAATATCTAAAAAGCAGTTAGAAATTCTTAGATAGAAAGCTGTATAGAAATGCAAAACAGATTTGAAGCAAGTAGTTCTTCGATTGCACACGTCGATTACAAGTAGGGGAGTGTGTGCTCTGTGCACAGTCATTTTTGAGGGTATTTCCTCTGGTGGTACCCATCAGGTCAGTTCAGGCGCCCTCTAGAATTGCACCTTCATGGCGTCACATATTGGATCCCACTAACCTACCACCTCTTCAGTTCCTTCGTACTGCCAGTGATGGTCACTGGAGATGCATGTCTCTTCTCTTGCTTAAGCAAGTGCTCCCCGAGTGCCTTCTAATTCTTCGATTTGTAAATAGTTCAATAGTATTAGTGTTAGTGGTAGTAGTTTAGTTCATTTGTGTTTGGGCTCCTGCAGATTGTTCCCCGTGCCCCAGTCTTGGGGTTTATGGTATGTTTCAATCCCAAGGTTTCAAGCCATGCAGGGCCTGTCATTGGTCCATGCCTATACAGTTTTACTCATGCTCTGAACTGAGGACTAAAGGATGGCCTGGTGCCTCTCAAGTTTCTTCTTACCACTGTATTGCCGGAGTCAGAATGCTCTGTGTCTACTATGACCTTCCCCTACTTTCAGAATCTGTGAATGTATATCGTAAATAGTTTTTAGTAAGCAGAGATGCAGTGTTATCATGTTTTATAAGCAGCATAGTTTCTCTAGTTCCTCTCCAACTTGGGAAGCATCTTCGCAGCAAGAAGGACTATGCCCAGAGTTCTGCAATTTAAAATTGGTACTTCCTGGCCCCTTTCTCACTGATGAACAACTGTGCTGCCTTAACTGCCTTGTGGAGATTCGCATTGCCCCTAAGTGGGATAAAATCTTCATTTGTGGAAACATCTCATGGAGACTGCAATGAGACACCTGTAAGATCCAGGCCAGAATGATGCCCCTTGTAGTACAGCCTCAGACTTGGAGCAGCACCCCTTTGAGCACGAGCTTCAGAGTAAATGCCAAAAGTTTAGTCTAAAAAACTCTCTCATGAAAGTAGGAGACATGATCATAGGCATATGGACAGATCCCCATCCAGATCTTCCTCTAAGAAAAAAAAATCCTCCACAAGTTTGGGCATTCTTCCATCAGCAGAACAGCAGGAACCTATCTTCTTATCAGACAAATCCAATGTTCTAGACTGTCAGGGTGCGCGCTCCCCACTGTGCCTCAGTGCCCCCTGACTGTCCTCATCTAGCCCCTCTCAGGGCAAGTTACAGTCTGTATGGGTTGCTCATCATTGGCATGGGGTTATCTCTACTGCCCCGCTTACCTAGGCTACCTTGTAATCTGCGTCCGAACCCCTAGCTGGCTATCCCCAGCTGTTCTCCCTCCTGGGAGCCCTTGCTTCCTCTGCAGTCAGCTCTTCACTGGCTCCCCTCCCCTAAGCAAACTGTGCTTCACTAGATAGCTGCCAGCTGGACTCTCACTAGCCCTAACGGCCTCAGCTGCCCTCTCTGTTCTCAGCCCTGGCTCAGGGCCTGAGTCTTGGCCTTAAAGGGCCAGTGCAGGGCAGGCGCCCTGTCACATAGACAAGCCTTTTCCCCCTTGTGGGAGACAAGCCCAGAGTCTTGGAGCTGCTCTCCTGCTGGTTATGACTATCCAAAAGCCCACTGGTATCCAGTGCCTTGATCCTTCGTCCATGGAATCAGTTTACTAGAATTCCTGTGTTGGTGCAAGAATCACACTGGCCCTCTTCTTACAGCCTATATCAGCCAGCTCTGTTAGTCTGCAGAGGAGGAAGTTGAGTCCTGAATATTTGCACAGATATACCTCTCTCCTCTTCACCTTCTGACGTAAATTGTTCTGTCATTTCCTTCATCACCTGAAGGCTATAGACAGTAACAAGAGCTTTTGAAAAGGTGGTAGCTGAGCTCCAGATCCCTCTTGCAGAGACACTTGATGCTCAATGTGGTATCTTGGACTTCTTGCAACCTTATGGCCTTAGTAACATGGCACTTCCCGTGAACAAGACAGTTTTGGAACCACCAAGACTGAGGCATACCTCCTTGCTCCCAAAAAGGGCTAAAAATGCTATTTTATACCAGCCAAAGAGGCAGAGTTCCTATTTACCTGCCCAGTGCCCAGTTCTTTATTGGTGCAGGTGGCTACAGGCTGGGCCAGGAGTACAGCACCCCAAGACAACATCAAGTGACAAGGGAGCTTAGAGACCTTGATCATCTTGGGAGGAAAGTATTTTCATCAACTGCCTCTGAATTGGAATTGGTAACCATCAGGCACTGTTAACAAAGTATAATTTCACAAATTATTCCAAACTTGTGAACTTCAGAGACAAATTTCCCCTGAAAGACAGGGCTCAGTTCCAAGTCCTCATCTCTGAAAGAAGGTGGCTCCAGCGATGTCACTCCGGACAGCAGTAGATGCAAGTGATACTATGTTTAGAGTATCACCACAGCCATAGCCAGGAGCCATGAAATGGTGGCTTTACTCTTTGGGGTTCCCGAGTGAGGCCCACAGTACCATCAGGGCCTTTCCCTTTAATGAGTCTAATATCCTCAGCAGACCAACAAATCTCTGCATTTGCTTAGGAGTCTAAAGTCAGCCCTCCATTCTCTGGGCATTTACACACCAGCCCCAAAGAGAAAGCCAAGCAAGCTAACATACATACCCAGATCTCCCCTGCCGATGTTTTATCCCTACATCCACTGTAAAGGAGTTTGTTTTAATACGTTGCTTCAGAACCATGCTACTATACTGATGCCATGTTATACTGTACCCGAGTGAGAGTCTCCCCCCAATGGATCTATGATCTTAATACTTTTAGAACCTTTTAGAATAACATTGAAACTGTGAAAGAGCCTGTGAGGGAATGAAGAGAGGAAGGTCTGGCATTATAGGGGCTCAACAAGGCCTTTCATCCCAGCTAGCCCTGCCCCACTTTACCTGTAGCCAATCTCAGGCCTGGAGGGAGATAAAAGGAAGGAGTCTGGCTCAGTTAGGGGCTGACCATCAAGGAGACAGGAGCATGGTTCTGCAGTCTGCAGGACAGGAACCAAAGCCTGTCCACTGGGCCAGTCACAGGTTAGGGCCTCTAACCCCACCCCCTGGGTCAAAGGAGGGAACCTGTTAGAACCCTAATTAAGGGATAGATATGGACTCTTGGGGCTGCGCCCCAAATTTAAGGACTATAATAATATAGTGGGCTGGAGTTCCTATGCCTGGGACACCAGTGGCAAGGTCCTGCACCCATTTTCTGCTTGATAATCTGGTGACCTAACTACTAGACCACTCTGCCACCAGGGAGACCTGGCCACAGATCCATTAAGTGGCAATGAAGCCATTTAACAAGCATGTGCCAACCCAGAGGTATATACTATCAGTTTCTGAATTTACTGACAAAAACAATTGCACATTACGGTAATATGTCCACAATGTCTTACTTTGAAATTTGCTTTAAACATATCATTAGTTTCTTGCTGAAGATTATAAAATCACATCTCTAAAAATCCTTGCATAGATTTTTATTTGCACAGTCTGAGTATTCAGCTAGCCTTAAATGCTTGGATCATCAGATATACATTTTTATTTATTTTTTTAAAAAACCTTATCTAAAATAGATATTTCAATTTTAATTACTGAAATACAGATGATAGCTTCCAAAGTCTTTCTGTCTTTTCTGTCCATCCTTGCTCTCCTTTCACCCCCTGTTGAAGAGAGTTCTTAAAAGGATAACATCCCTTTTCTTCCAGAGACCTGGACAAATGAATTTTCCTTTCTTTACTTCTGACTACTTCTGATTAATTAGTTTTAAGAGAACCCACCTCCAAAATCAGTACCTTAATAAGATATAAAATCTTTATTATGCCTACAGTCTTTGGAAATATATTTTAACAGAAACATATGGTGAAATTTAATAAACATGTCTATTGTTATGAAGATCAATTAATTAGGGTTCCTTTTTCTTAAAGCAATGAACTTTGCTATGAACTCACTAAACCGCTCTGACTGATTAACTTAAAATAATGTCTTTGTTTCATGGCATTAAATATGTAGTAATCTGGAATGATTACTTTATGAAGCCTTAAGAGTACATTTAAAATATAAATCAGCTTACAAATACTGATTAAGAAAATGTAAAACAGAGAAGAGCTGCATCATGTATTGCATAATATTTAATGTTTTATTCAGTAAGACAATTGACTTGCTCTTCAGAATTTTTGGAAATACATTTTTATTCTCAAATTTAGGTACCTTCTGCATATACCATCTTCACAATCCACCATGCAGTTGAAAACATTCTCCATTTTCTTTAGTAAGAAATTTTAGAAGAGTGCCATTTTTTTCAAATGCCATTTGCTACATTTGGGCTGAAAGAGTTGGCTGGAAGGGGATGAGCAAAGAGAGGGAGGGAAGAGAAGAGAGACTCAGTAGGGAGGGGGCAGGACCTGGGCAGTGTAGGGGAAGGAACAGGGTGGAGTATAGGTAGGACAGCAGGATGGGGAGTTTACCTCCCCAAGTAGCAGCTTCATCCACCACCCATGACTGCTCCCTAAAAGTGGTGGCCAACTTGTCCACTTTACACATTTGGATGGCAATAATAACAGACAAGTGGAAACTAGAGATCATCCATTCCACTACATAATCAAGGTTATTTCACCTACCCAGCAGAAACCCCTTTCCCTGTGCTTTCTCATGGGCCATTCTCATAAGGAAATGCTTTGTCAGGAGATTGTTTTCCACAGAGTAAGTGCTATCCTAATATGAAGGGAAGGGAGTCTATTCCACATATTTCATAATTCCCAAGAGAAATGGAAGACAATGACCAATGCTAGATCTACACCAACTAAATGTGCCTATTTACAAATGAAAATTTCATATGGTGACCCAGGTATTAATAATTCCCTCTGTAACAGGTGAGTCAAGTCCCTCTCCCTGTTCTCTCTCTAGTTCCTATTTGTGGCCTCTTGATTATGGCCACCAAAGGGGGGGGATGGGAGGAGATAGGGGGATCCGGGCCCACCCTCTCTCCCGGATCCCACCCCAGGGCCCTAAGGACAGGTACACGGAGACCTGTCCTGCTGGTGGGGCGCCTGCCCGAAACTCACCAGCATGCCGGGTTTACCCGGCCCTGGGCTACTTCCTATCTCCCCGGCTCTAGCTCCCCAGTTATTCCCACCTTCCCCGTATTGGACTCAGCCCTCTGTGTGTCCCTCACTTCTCCCCGCTCCACCCGTATCGCGCCCTCCTCCCGCTCCGTTCCGTATCGCTCCTCTGTTCTCTCCCCACTCTGCCTCTCCTGCCTCCTCCCCGTCCCCAGCCCAATGGGGGTTTTAAAGATCCCGTGTCGGCGTCCCGACGCGATGTCGGTTGCCGCGCAGGTTGGCTCCGCCCCTTCCCCCAGTCCCCGCCCCTGTGCTGGCCATGTTCCTTGCGCGCCGCTCGTCATCTGGGCGGTGGCGGCAGAGCAAGCGCGGCAATTCGCTCCCACTCCTCGGATCGTTCCCAGGAGTGTCAGGGCGACCGCGGGATTAGTGCGGGGGGGGGGGGTCCGCGTCTACGGGGTGGAGGCGGCCCACTCCGTCACACCCTCCCTGAAGGAGAAAACTTGGTTCACAGTTCTCAGCATGAAAGATGCTTTCTTTCATGTGGAATAGTGATAGAAATGTAGCCGTGTTAGTCTGGGGTAGCTGAAGCAAAATGCAGGACAATGTAGCACTTTAAAGACTAACAGATGGTTTATTAGATGATGAGCTTTTGATCTGAGGAAGTGGGTCTGGCCCACGAAAGCTCATCATCTAATAAACCATCTTGTTAGTCTTTAAAGTGCTACATAGTCCTGCATTTTTCTTTCATGTGGATATTCAGAAGGTTTCTCAGATTTGTGGTATGACAAGAGCCCTGCCTTTTCATAGTACTTCCCAGTTGAGGCTGGCAACAGCACCCTTACAAAGGGCTTTCTCACTGGCCTAGATTAATCCAATTATTTCAGTCTTCCAGTATCTGTGGACAAATGGCTACTAACAAATAGATTGTCAGGAGACTCTCATCAGTGGCCAGAAGGTCTTACTCAACCTTCTGACATAGCTGGGGATCTGTGTAAACAAAGAGAAGACTATTTTGACTCTTGAGACCTATTTTTACACACCTGATCCTATCATCATCTCACTATCACAGCCAAAATAGGAGGGAGCCTCTGGCACCACCAGGACCTCCTACATCTTTAACAGTTCAAATAAATGGCCATTGGGTACCCATACCCCCTCTGGAGCCAGCTTCAGTTCAGGTGTGCCAAGTTTTTACTATTCCAAGACCCATCGTGCCTAGAGCATCAGAACTGCACACTGCACATATCTGGTTTTGTATTAATAATAATTAATAAATAGTACTTAGCTCTAGTTGTACTATTTATGATGTCTATATATTGTCTTTGACCAAGGATTAATCAGGTGCCCTTTTGCTAATTTTTTGTTAGTGTTCAAAGAAAGATGTGGCCTTTACTGTCCTGTTGTATCATTTATGAATGTTAGTCATCACCCTGGCCAGTCTGAAAGCATGTAGTAGCCCTCTCCATTTTTTCTCAGTTTCTTGTCTTTTGACTCCTTGTTGGGGTGCAGTTTCTATGGGGCACATACAGTGATGGGGTATGTAAACCCCACACTGCACCTGACACGGTTAAAAGGCAATATGGGGTATAGGTAGCCCTGCCTCCTCAGGCCTTCTAGGCGTGCTCCCACTGGAGGAGCAGGTTAAAAGGGAGCTCAGAAGCCCATTCAGATCATGGTGGACAGGCTGCAGGAAAGAGGAATTCATCCTCAGGAAGCGAGACAGAAGGCTGAGGCTGAGAGGGGCCACCGAATGTGGAAGGCTCACAATCAGTGCATTTTTAATTACCAACCCTTTAAGAACCAGCAGGTCCTACAGGGTCCTGCTCCTTTGGACTCTTTTCTTGTTAAGCAACTGACTGTTTAGATTATAAGGGCCACACCTGAAACAGGAGAGACCTATTGTTAGGAAGTAGCCCCGAGAAGTAAACTTAGACTTTCTGCAGAGAGAACCCTGCTGGTGTTGCTTCCCCCAGTACTCTGGGCTGGGAACCATTGGAAAGGGAGGGCCAGGGTCCTCCTACCACATCCTCCTAAGGAAGAGGTGGGGAACCTAAGGCCTGGGACTGGATGCAGCCCCCAACTTGCCTGGATCTGGTCTCTGAGGCTTGTTGCTCCCCCCAGCATTGGAGCTCATGATTGTGGGACTTTTTTGTTTGTTTCTCACTTTTGTGTGCAGCCCCCAACTGATTTTTCTGTGGGTCTATGGCCCCACCGTAAAAATGTTCTCCACCCCTGTCTTAAGGGCTGAGGCCCAAATGCATGTGGAAAGATGAAGATTCCCAGCTTAAAGTCAGGAACAGGTATGCCTGCTGCCCTGATAGAGGGGAACAGGGCCAGAAACAGTTGTGCTAACCCTTGGCTGCCCAGCCCTGATTTCATGCACCATATCTTACACTTGTAGAAAGCACTTGGTATACTGGGCACTACTGCAATGAAAAAAAATTAAACAATGTAGGGGAGAAACTGATTTTTTTTTAACTATTTGACCAATTCTCTTTATAAATTTCTCAGACCCTTTTCTTCCCAAAACACTTGCGAGACTCTGTGCTGTGCCCATGGTGAAGTGGGGCTGTGTTTACAACTTTCAAATATGGGTTGCTCTGAAGCCCTCAGAGTAATTTTGACTTCACTGAGGACATGTTAGTCTCCTAAGATGATTGTATAGGTCACATCAGTGTTTGTAGTCTCTGCAAAAATGTCTCTTCACCTGGCACACTTCTCCTGTCCCAAGCATGCCCCATGCACAAGGATCTTTGACGTGTGGCTGTCTGTTTGTGGACTATAAAAGTCAGAAGGGACCATTCTAATAATCTAGTCTCATTGCCTGCCACAGAACCTTAGGTGTCCATTTCTATAATATACATCTAGCCTCTGCTACAGTTACTGAAGTCTTCAAATCATGATTTAAAGACTTTAAGTTTCAGAGAATCTATCATTTACAGTAGTTTAAACCTGCTAATGACTCAGGCCCCGTGCTGCAGAGAAAGGTGAATTCCCTTCCCTCCCCTCCTGCCCTCAACAATCTCTGCCAGTTTGACTCAGGAAAAGATATTTTTCTTGACTCTCAAATATGATGGGCAGTTAGACAAGGCAAACCATGGTCTGCAGGCTATATCCAGCCTGCTGGACTCTTCTGTCTGGTCCCTAAATGCCTGCCTGGGGAGGCTAGCCCCTTGCCCCTGCCCTTCTGTCTCTTCTCTCCTGCAGCCTCAGCTCCCCGCACCCCCAGCCCAGATGCTCCAGGCAGCATGGCTGCAGCTCCCACTGGGTGGTGCTGCTGTAGCACCACCAGACCTGGTGTGCTGGGAAGTATGGATGGAGAGTGTGGGGGAAGGCAAGCATTGTATAGGGAGCAGGATGTTCCGGGGAGGGGGGCCCAGTAAGGAGATAAGGGGAGTTGTATGAGAGATGGAGAGTCATATAGGCGGTCATAGGAGGGTAGTCAGGGGACAAGGGGGTGTATAGGAGGTGAGGGATCCCAGGAGGGAGTCAGGGGCCAGGGTGGGGGGAGAGGTGGTTGTATAGGAGACAGGGGATTCCCATCCAAGCCAGCTGCTGCAGAGTCCCATTCACCAACTCTCACAATGTCAGCAGCCTACCTACTCACCTAGCTGCCCCATTAACAATCCCTGCCCAAGACATTTCCTGCTAGTCCCCTGACATCCAAGTTCCCCAAGTACTTCTTAACCCCCTCCTCTTGGATTCCTGATATAACCTCATCCAGCTAGTTGCTCACCACTCAGGCTAGGTCTACATTACAGCTTTTTCTGATTTTTTTTTTCAGAAGAGGGTTTTCCAAAATTTCACCCATCTACACTGGGCCAAATTTTGGAAAATCCCCTTATTTCAGAAGATCCCTACTTCCTCATGGAATGAGGAAGACAGGGCTTCTGAAAGAGCACGTTTGCACTTCTGCCAAAAAAAGCGGAAGAGCAAACGTTCCCTGGATGCAGCAGAGTTTTTCTAGGATATCTCCAGTATCCCAAAAAAACCCCGCAGTGTACCCTCAGATATAACAAGCAATACTCAGCTAGCTCTACCCTCTAATCCAGAATTTCCTGCATCGTCCATGCACCTTCCTCTGGCATCCCAATCTTTATGAAGAGAGATTAAAAAGTCTTGGACTTTTCAACTTAGAAAAGAGGAGAGGAAGGGGGGATATGATAAAGGTCTGTAAATTCATGAGTGGTGTGGAAAAAGTGAATAAGGAAAAATTATTTACTTATTCCCATAATATAAGAACTAGGGGTCACCGAATGAAATTAATAGGCAGCAGATTTAAAACAAGCAAAAAGATTTTCTTCACTTAGTGCACTGTCAATCTGTGGAACTCCTTGCCAGAGGGTGTGATGAAGGCTACGACTTTAACATGGTTCAAAAACGAGCTAGATAAATTCATGGAGATTAGGTCAATCAATGGCTATTAGCGAGGATGGGTAGGAATGGTGTCCCCAGCCTCTGTTTCTCTGGAGGTGGGTGACAGGGGAGGGATCACATGAGGATTACCTGTTTTGTTTCCTCCCTCTGGAGCATCTGGCATTGGCCACTGTTGGCAGATAGGATACTGGCCTGGATGGCCTTTGGTCTGACCCAGTATGGCTGTTCTTATCCTTCCACTAAGCCTCTTTTATAAAGCACCCAGTCTCTAGCCCTCTTAATTAAAAATATTGTCACCTAATTCTTATAGTCATAACATTTTTTTAAACTGACTCATCCCTTAGTTTTCCCAGTGTATTAAACATTTGACTCTTGTAAGCTCTTCTTTTATAGAGCTGTGTTTCTCTTGTATGCTGTATCATGCCAAAAGTGCTCTTAGTGCTTTATCAATAATTAATATACTTGTGCTTTATCAATAATTAATATACTTGTGCTTATTTAATAAAACCACAAACAGGTGCTGTTCTAAAACAGCCCCAAATTATTCTTAAACCATTTTAGTATTCTATTCCTTGATTTTTTTTTTCAAACTTGCATTGAATTGGGAGTCATATCAGATTAATAAATGTCTTTATTCCCTGTATTGATGTTTCTAGTCTCCAAGAACATATTTTTGACATTCTCTACATATTTCTTGGAGAATCATAACACACCTTTTGAGATTTGCATGTTTGAAATGTAGCATGTGTGCATGGCTTTTGCTACATTTAAACTGCAGAGCCATAGCTCCTACACCCGGAATGAGTCAGGACTGAGGAAGCCTTCCCTTATGAACTAATTTTTTTAATTACACAGTTAGTGGATTACCAGCCTCTTAACCTCTTTTCTATGTACAATAATCCTTTATTTTTTTAAGTCATTGCAACATGTGTGATTTTGAGTAACATGGTCACACCAACTTCATGAGCAGCAATCATTGCTTTTTAATGAAGCACCAACCAGAAAAAACTTCCTCTCACATGATCACATTATCTACTGATATATTATTTCTAAACTACCACCTATAGTATCATTTTTACCTACTTCATTTGCTTTTTTAGGTATTCTGAACAATGTAATTAAATTTAGTTTACACCTCTCCAAAGTAATGTGTGCAGTGTAAGAATTAACTAGCAGTTTTTATATTAAAGTATTTTTGTTAGGAAACAGAAGGGAACAATTCATGTTGATTTTGTGTATTAGCAATGGCTGTTAAATATTTCTTTTCTTCATTCTTCTATTAGCAAATGTTTATGCTCAATGTATAATTTTCTTTCATCTCACACATCTTATGTAAACGCAGTCACAAAGATTGACTGAATTTTCCCCTTTTTATATTATGGGAAAATATGCTTGATTCTCAGAATTGTTGCAGTTCAGCAATTCTCCATCTTTTCTGCATTGTTCCCCCCCACGTTACAAAGACAAAGGATTTTGTGATCCCCTCCTTCCTATACAGAGACTCGCTTTTCCCCCAAACATTTCCCTTCTCTGTTCTCCCTTGCCTACAGGTTTGTTCCTCTTCTTTGCTAGACTACACACCTCTTTTGAAAGAGGGATGTAAATTAGGCAGATTGAAAATGCAAATGAAGTGGGGATTAAATATCCCATGCTTCATTTGCATAATCGCATCACAGCATTCTTTCAAAAGTGAAACTGCAGTCTAGACTTGGTTCTTTCGGGGGGGAAAAAACTTTTTCAAAAGATCCCATACTTTTCATTTTTTGAGGAGTATGGGATCGTTCGAAAAAGGGGGATTTTTTTCGAAAGAGCCATGTCTAGACTGGTTTCACTTTCGAAATACCCTTTTTCGAAAGAACGCTGTGACACGATTATGCAAATGAAGCATGGGATATTTAAATCCCTGCTTCATTTGCACTTTCAATCTGCCTAATTTACATCCCCCTTTCGAAAGAGCAATGTAGTCTAGACATGCCCTTTAATACAATATATCCAAACCTAATCTGTTCCATCTCGCAGGCAAATCCCTGCCCAGGAATCTCTTTGGACTTGTGCACTGGCACTGTCCTCCATTCTCATCTGCATCCAGTTGCACTAGCTATAGCTGACATGCAGCACAACGCACAGCACTGAAGCTGTTATCACTGAGGGTATGTCTACACTACCACCCTAGTTCAAACTAGGGTGGTAGTGTAGACATACCCTCAGTGATAACAGTTCGAACTAGGGTGGTAAGGTAGGCAACCGGAGTTGCAAATGAAGCCCGGGATTTGAATTTCCCGGGCTTCATTTGCATCTTGCTGGGCGGCACCATTTTTAAATGTCCGCTAGTGCGGACTCCGTGCCGTGCGGCTACACGCGGCACGGACTAGGTAGTTCGGGGACTAGGCTTCCTATTCCAAACTACCGTTACTCGTGAAACGAGGAGTAACGGTAGTTCGGAATAGGAAGCCTAGTCCGAACTACCTAGTCCGTGCCGCGTGTAGCCGCACGGCACGGAGTCTGCCCTAGCGGACATTTAAAAATGGCGCCACCCGGCAAGATGCAAATGAAGCCCAGGAAATTCAAATCCCGGGCTTCATTTGCAACTCCGGTTGCCTACATTACCACCCTAGTTCGAACTAGGGTGGTAGTGTAGACATACCCTGAGCTACCATACTGATTGGCTGGAGGATGGATAGAGACTTGTTCTCCTTCTGCTTACAAATTATGAGTGATTCAAAGGTTTTGGGGTGTTTTTAAAGGAACCCTTCTCCCCCTCCTCCTCTCCCCCCCCACACACACCATGTTCTCTTTCTGAGCCAGAGCTATGCTGGAGGCTTAATTGAATGAGAAATGTTTTCATAACTTCTTTCCCAAATAATCCACTATGCATATATGATTGCTCAAAATAGGAGGGATTCTGCTTCACCCACTAGATATTTCTGTATACAGTCATCTGTGTACTGTTTTAATGGCACATCAGGACCATAAACAGCACAAGGTAACATGGGAGCATTCTCTCAGTAGTGTTAGGCATCCCATTAACCTTCCCCTAGGGAACATGGTAGGAGTGGGTACTATATTGTGGTAAGCACCACATGGGATTCTGAAGCAGAGAGTAGACAGATCTTGGAAGGCTAGTATAAATTTACATCAAAGTCCACACTGATTCCCTAGAACAGTCCAAAGGTGTAAGGTGGCTAAGTCACATTTTGACCTCTCTCCCACTGTGCTGAACTTCCCCAAGGTGAAAAACTGTTTGAAGTAGGAATAAGTATATATCAGGAAATGTAGGCGCGCGTGCGCACACATACACACACACACACACACACTCAATAGAAAATACAATAGTTATTCAAGAAATAAAAACAAGTAGAACATTTTCCATTTTAGTATGTACATTTCTGAGTCACAACAAAAATCCATTTTGAATGGCCCAAATCTAAAATTTAAAAAAAAAAACAGATTCTGGGTATCCTTTTTTGAAAGCGTGAAACGAAGACAGTGGGAAAATGTACTTTCAATTGTAGCTTGCATCACGGGTGATGCGAGAGAGTAGTGTTTGAGTAGTTTCTACTAATTTCTGCTCATGATTATCTTGGGATGTGTCAGTGTTGCAACCTGGGAATTGGTCTAAGCTGCACCATTAGTGCATCCCTGAAGAGTAATGTACAGATGTCAGAGACAAACTCCAGTTACAGATAAAGTAACCTTCATATTTTCAATCTACTTTTCATTGGACATCCCTCTTAACTATCTAATCTGTCCAGGTTTTTATACTTTGCCTTATCACCGTGCATGCATCCCATTTGTGCAACTCAATTTGAAATGCTTAGAAATCTTTGAGTGATGGCCAGTAGTGCTACATGACAGTTGGGTTCAGGTCAGTACTTAAGTGCAGTTTCAGAGCTACATGCTTAAGTTTGCTTCAGTCTGAAAAGGGCTGTCTGTTTTTCAGTGTCATGTACTGTGTGCACAGGAACAGAAGCTTGCTTAATTTTCCTATCATTCCAAAATGTGTTTATAAAAGCTTTAAAACTAAAATTCAGTTTGGCTTTGATGGAGCGTACAAAACCGCACACTGGTCAGGGAAGGGTTCATAAACTGATGTGGGGTCAGTCATTTCCTAGAAGCCTTGAAGGAGGTGGCTAAAAGAAGAAAGCTAGCCCAGCTCCGTTGAGGAGCGGCTAACAGGAAGAGCAGGTCTTTTCTGAAGGAGGGCCTGACTGGTGCCAAGGACTTAGCCATAGACTATTAGATGCCTGGTGGAACGTAGGCTTGACACAGGGCTGTTGTGTTTATTTTATTACCTGGGACTATTCTGTTGTCTTTTTGATGTGGAGTATCACTGTTATAGTGAGGACCTGTTAGACCTACTGCTCTTGCTAGTCCTCCACCTAAAAGGAAATGGCTGCTCTCAATAAACCTCTGTTGATTGTCTGGCTATACCAAAACAAGAAGAGATGTTTGATATGAGTTTTATCAGGCCACAACTTTATTATGCAATGTTTGGGACTACCTGGAAGATAACATGTACGGTGCAGTAACTCTCTCTTGTTTTCTTCCATAATTAACGTGGGGGTGGGGAGGAGAGAGGAGTGCCTACACTAGCTCCTTCCCTCCCGCCTTTTCCACTCATATCCCTCCAGCAGATCCATTACTGGGAGCTTACAATACCCAGGGGGAAGGTTTCAACCCACTCCCTCCTTTTCATCCAGATCACTCCGGCAAATCTATTGCCGAGACCTTACCAACCACTCCCATTGTAGGAGGGGGAAGGTGAATTGTAATGAGAGGGGGTTGGCTCCATGCCGTACCAATCATAGAAGTCCCCAACAACCCCTAGCTTGCTCCTTTACCAAGCAGCTCTCCTTAAATTCTTTCCCCAAGCTATCCGTTACTATATGTTTTCTTTTATGGAGTACCTGCTCTGAACATCCAGAATGCACATAGGTCATATGTTGCATCTCATTATTTACTGCCTGCCAAGTACTGCATGAGCAGGGCCTGTGAGGAAAAGAACCGGTTGCTCCTACGATAACATGATAGAGAAAAATTCCTTCACAGAATCCCAGTATATTTGCCACCAAAATGAGGAGAAAATCTACTCTGTGAATCAGAAGGGAGGGCCCTATCAGAGGCTGATCTTTTAAAACCCCTCATTCCTGGGTGAGGAATCAGCCACCATGCTGGCCCCTTCTCCAGCAGTTTTACATCTTTACCTTCTTCACTTAAGCCATCAAGAATTGCTCATTTCTTCCAGCCAGTCCTGCAAACTTAAGAAGCAGGGTGGCAATTTCCCTCCTGGTGGATTTTAAGCAGTGATTATCATCAGCTCCAAAGCAATATACAGGTTTATAATTTCCTGGTTTTAACATGCAATGTATCAAACTATTCTAAATTAAATGTTTTACAGGTTTTCTGTAGTTACCCATAAAATTGTATTGTCACCATTTTGCTGGGTTCCTTATTTCCTTTCAGAAGATATGAATTGTTAAATTATTTTGCTGTCTGAAAAGAAAATACTTTTACATTTAAATATCTTATGAAGACTTTTACAGCTCATCTATAATAGTTAAATTTTGAAACACTATTTACCCAACTAAAGAGTTAAAAATCTATTCCTTTCTGAAGTATGTAAAATTTGGCCTCTGTTGTACTCTGCCAAACTACCAGAAATTGGTTGAATTGACAGAGACCATGAACTCTTGGTTCTATAAGAAATTAAATAGCAAATTTATATATTTTGTTACAATGCTGCATTTTTCTGTTTTATATATATATATATATATATATATATATATATATATATATATATAAAAATTATGAAGGTTTTTTTTCTTAAAACAAACCTGATGTTGAATTCCACTTAATTGATATGTAATTGGAGAGTGGGGAATGGTTGACAAATTGCATATACAGGCAGTTCCCGGGTTACGTACAAGATAGGGACTATAGGTTTGTTCTTAAGTTGAATTTGTACGTAAGTCGGAACTGGCTCCAGATTTAGCCGCTGCTGAAACTGATCAGCGACTGACTACAGGAAGCCGTAGGCAGAGTTGCTCTGCCCCCGGCTTCCTGGAATCAGCCGCTGATCAGTTTCAACAGCGGCTGAATCGGGACTCCTGGGACAGAACAGCTGGGGCGCTGCCGGGTAGGTCCCCGCAGGACCAACCCGGCAGCACCCCAGCTGCTGTACCCCAGGCGTCCCGCAACAAAAGCCTGGTCTGCTGGGCGGGGGGCGCACTAGCTGCTCCCCCTTCCCCCCCAGCAGACCAGGGAGACCCGAGCAAAGCCGCAGAGGCGAAGAGATCCCGCCGCCTCTGCGGCTTTGCTCCTGTCTCCCTGCTGTGCTGGGGGAGTCCCCCCCAGCACAGCAGGGAGACCCGAGCAAAGCCGCACAGGCGACGGGGTCCCCCGCCTCTGCAGCTTTTCTCCGGGGCAAAGGAGCAAAGCCGCACGGGCAGCGGGGTCCTGCTGCCTGTGCGGCTTTTCTCGGGTCTCCCTGCTGCGCTGGGGGGGATTCCCCCCCAGCGCAGCAGGGAGACAGGAGCAAAGCCGCAGAGGCGGGGGACCCCGCCGCCTGTGCGGCTTTGCTCCGGGGCAAAGGAGCAAAGCCGCACGGGCAGCGGGGTCCAGCCGCCTGTGCGGCTTTGCTCGGGTCTCCCTGGTGTGCTGGGGAGTCCCCCCCAGCACACCAGGGAGACCCGGAGCAGCTTTTCTCGCCCCGGAGGACGCGGTGGCGGGACCGGTGCGCTCTGGGAGGTCCCGCCGCCCGCGAGCTCCGGGGCGAGAAAAGCCCCGTTCGTAAGTGTGGATCCGTCATAAGTCGGATCCACGTAAGTCGGAGACTGCCTGTAATCTAGTTAGCTTTGGTAAAAAAATATTATTAATAAAAGTAGGATTGTTGAAATTAATTAATCGAGTGACTTGATTCTATGCTCTGAATATTTTGGAGAAGTAAACATAGCTTTGAATCATGTATACATTAATCCTATTAACATGTGGTCTCAAATTAAAATGTTACATACTGGTAACATGTTACATGCTCTCATTTTCAAGCCCATTGTTCAAGAATTTAAATATAATTCTTCATTTCTAAATGTATGGAATGATTGTAACTGTAATTAATTTAGTATGTGTGTGTGTGTGTGTGTGTGTGTGTGTATTTATATTTTAGCTGTTTTTACATTGTCAATTCTTTGATAGCATCTAGAACAGCAGTGCCTCGAGGTATAAGAGGACTGAGCAATTGTTATGGGCCTCAAGCAGCTCAAGGGAACTCCAATTTAGTATTCTCCCCAAAATACCATTCGTCTTATTTAAAGTGGGCTTTTAAATGTATGTATTAATGTGTTAGTAATTTTTTTTGGTTTATGTAAATAATGCAGTTGTTGACTTTAGGTATTGTGTGAGTTATAAGGAAGTAGGGGAGACCCTATTTTGCTAGCTCTGCCTCTCGTCAATACATTTGTTATCTTTAAGATTTTGGAAAAGGTAAAACATTCATTTTCAGTTGTGAGTTTGTTTTCTGGTTCAGCAAAGATCAGAAAGTTGTGATAGTCTTGTTAGTAATCAGCAAAAGATAAATAATTTCAAGTAAGAAAGAATGCCTACAGAAAAGAAAGAAAAGAGCAGCAGATAACAACCTTCAGTATCTTTGGATAGAAACAGATTGTATAGCTCTGGGATGTATATATGTCTTGCCACTTTACTCAACATGGAAAATATAGAGTCGTCTTATAAGACATAATTCAGGATGTATTGGACATTAAATACACCATCCAGATAGTGAATCCTGCTGGCATACCCCTCAAGCTGTCTTTTTAGGCACTGTGAAATAAAGTCTGGTCAATAATTAGAACCTCTAGGAAAAATTTAGCTGTTGCAGGAAGGCTTATTGATGGTTCTTTGGTACTCTTCGTAGGTTAGGACTGAAGCAGTGCTTAGGGTTTTAGGGAACTATAATTCTGTTTGAGATGCTGCCATGTTTTGGATAAGCTAACCCAAAGTAGGAATGTAAAATCCTGTTTAATCAGTTAACTAATTAAACATTAAGTTTAACTGGTTAACCACTTAAACAGGATGGGCAGGGGCTGCTCCAATCAGGCTAGAGAGCCCCTGCCAGCAGGCAGGCCCAGGATAGGCGGGGGCTGCTGCAGCAGGGCCAGGCTAGACACACTGCGGGCAACCGAGGAGCAGCTCCAGCCCAGCTGGACCGTGGTTAACTGTAACCAGTTAACTAGTCACATCCCTAAGCCAAAGTATTGGACAACTAGGGTAATTAAAGATTGTTTAATCTTTAAATGTTTTCATAGGTCAATGTTATCTATCTGAAGTATTTCTAAAGGTGACTGTCACAATGTCATGCAAGTATGTAATCCAGATGCTAGGCAAATCTAATAACAATACATTCTTTAGTGCTAGATTTATAGAACAATTTGAAATCAATAAATAAATTTGAAATCAATAAATTAGTAGTTATGTTCATAGCTTTTTTTCTTCTTTATATCTTTACTCTAATCTCAAGAAAGATATGGCAAAATTGAATGTGAGGAAATGCCCCTCTCCCACATGTCAATAAAAGACTCAATGATTTTTACAATGGTAAAAGTCAACAACTCAGAAGTTACAGTATGTTAACTCGTTTATTTTTCATACCTCTTTTGTCTCCAGCAATAAGGCCAGGAGGTGTTCTATCATCTATTGGAGATTTTGCTTAGAAAGTTGACAATAGTTTGGGAACGTAACAGGTTAAGATCCAGAAACCCTTAGTTTACATTTGTCACCCATTTCCACACAAACATTGTACTACTCCAACACAGTAGTACACCCTGTGATCTGACCTGAGAGACCGTGACAACATCCTGGCATCAGATGGCAATAATTAGCAGTTTAGTTAATTTTACAGTATTTTATCTCCCACAAGGCTCCAACAGAACTTGATCTCTTTGTTGTGTAAGTAATCAGAAATCTGCTTTTGCAGGATTTGCTTTCCTGGTTCTGTGTTCTTTTTATCTCACTTATCTGTTACTTATTTTTTGAAAAGTAAAATGCCAAAGTGGTAGTTTCCTGCCTTCTCCCCTAGAGTGTTTCTTCTCTTCCTTGGTTCAGTTTCCATGTGTGTGAACTTTGAAATTCCACCCCAGCTGGATTTCGATTTTCAGTCAGTTTTCTCTCCCCAGCTAATACTTATTCCATGTTCAGAGATAATACGTTTAATAAAAGCTCCTTTTCCACCCACTTTTCATTTGTCATGTCATAGGGAATACATTGCTGTTTTTAGCAACCTTAAGTAGTGGGCAGCATAATAACTGCTACAATTAATGTTTCTCTAATTATCCCAATTCTCGGTTGTTTATAACTTTCCCAAATTTTAACCTTTCAGGCTGAATTAGACTCAGTTTGAAGGTGATTTTCCATATTACCCTCTAAAATATGAGCTAAGCACACCAAGGGTGTGTCTAAACTACATGGTTCCATCGATGGAGCCATGTAGGTTAGGCTGATCGGCAAAGGGAAATGAAGCCGCAATTTAAATAATCGCAGCTTCATTTAAATTTAAATGGCTGCCGCGCTGAGCCGACAAACAGCTGATCATCTGTTTGTCGGCTCAGCGCGCTAGTCTGGACGCTCCCGCACCGACCTGAAAGCCCTTTATCGACCTCCTCCCCGTTATGCCTTGTAGGATGAGGTTTACCGGGGAGGTCGATAAAGGGCTTTCATGTCAGTGCGGGAGCATTCAGACTAGTGCGCTGAGCCGACAAACAGATGATCAGCTGTTTGTCGGCTCAGCGTGGCAGCCATTTAAATTAAGCTGTGATTATTTAAATCACGGCTTCATTTCCCTTTGCCAAACAAACAAATCTACATGGCTCCGTCGACGGAGCCATGTAGTTTAGATATACCCTAGCTGTTGAATAAGAGAAGAAATAATTCCCCCATATAATGTTTTATAGAAGTTAAATATGTAAATGTATGTTATGACAATGAAAACAGTATAAATACACATTTTTAAAAAATGCAAGATGCTAAATGTGTTTTTAAGACTGTAAATGTATTGTATTTGAAAAATAATGTGTTGTCAGGTTAAAATTAGACACTTTAGCATGTGCACAGTGGACAGAGATGAGGTCACATTTGCAGCCTTAACACAAGCATTTTCTAACTTGAATACACCATGCAACCTTAAGTTTCTTAACATACTCTCTTTGATGGAATACTTTGTACAGGTAATATTGTTGGTGAAGTGCTTTAAATCCTACTGGGTGAAGTACACTGCTAAATGCAAGACAATTTTTCATTGCACTATAGTTTTAATTTAATTACACTATAGACCATGATGAGTAAGCCAGTGTTAATGTTACATAGTACCATATAAGCAACAGCAAAGTAATTATGAACTTAGTCTCTCTCCATGGATTGTCAAAGGGGTGGGAGCCTCATTAAAGCCCTGCTCTCATCTTTCAAATGAAGAGTCACCTGTTTCTAGGGTTTCCAGATGGTTTCAACAAAAATACCGGACACACTTGACATTACATTACAATCTACATTACATCTTACTTAGAAAATACCAAACATTTATATTTTCTCATTTATATTTTCTCAATTTGTTTCCTGAATAGAAAGCTCAAATACTAGACTATCTGATTCAAAATCAGACACCTGGCAACCCTACCTGCTTCTTAGTTTGTTGAATCAAATAGTTGTTTGGAAAGTGTTAGGCAGGAGGAATCTTGTCTAAATCATCCATCGTCCTGTATAAAGATGCAACAGAATTCCCAGTTGAACCTTGCCAGCCATATTCTGATGACTGGGGTCCTGATCATTGAGGCTCACTTCTATGAGGTGTTGTGCATCTTCATGTCCCATTGTGCTGTGGTGGGATGGAACTGATTCTAGATGTGCACAGATTCAAGGTATAGGGTTACTTGTTGGAAGGATCGGACTTGCTGCAGCTTCAGCTTAGTGACACTGAAGCACCTTAACAGGGAAAAAAATTGTAGGGAAGAAAAATTAGTTGCACTGTGAAAATCTGTTTATGGTCAAAAACAAGGTAAAACCAAACCTGATATCCCTTTTAAGGGTTTCAAGCTTGTGTTAATTTATTCTGTTATGAGGCCCTTACATAGGATATTTTCCTCTGACAATCTTAGCTCTCTTTTGTTATCCCTTTGTTAAACTATTTCCTTTGAAAGCTATTTTTCCTTATTGTTGGTTAAGGCAATACGGTATTTTTCTTTGTTCAAACTGGTTAATGTTCTATCACCATGGAACATGATTTAATATCAAGATAGATTTCAAAGTCAAATATTCCTAATTTTGCTTTGCATTTCTTATTTGTAGAATTGTATGCCATTCTTTTCAGAAGAAGGCGCTTCTTTATGTTAGCAAAAAACATTCTCACAAAGACAAGCCACAAAATCTATGTGCTTTTAAAAAATAATTGTTTTCTCACTGATGCCTTTTTCCTGCTCCTCTTCTGTGATGATTACATTTTTAAATAGGAGTCAGAAAGGGACTTTGGTTGCTAACCTTTCAAAAGATTTTTCTTTCTTCTTTCCACATACAGGCAGTCCCCGAGTTACGCGGATCCAACTTATGTCGGATCCGCAGTTACGAACAGGGCTTTTCTCGCCCCGGAGGACTGGAGCGGCGGGACACCCAGATGCGCTGCAGTCCCGCCGCCCCCGTCCTCCGGGGCGAGAAAAGCTGCTCCACGTCTCCCTAGTCTGCTGGGGGGGAAGCCCCCCCCCCCCAGCAGACTAGGGAGACGCGGAGCAAAGCTGCGGAGCACGCCCGCAGTGGGACAGCCCGGGCGCGCCTGAGCTGTCCCGCTGCGGGCGTGCTCCAAGGCTTTGCTCCCCGTCTCCCTGCAGACCAGGGAGACGGAGCGAAGCCGTGGAGTATGCGGGCGGTCCTGCCACCCGCGTCTCCCTGGTCTGCTGGGGGGGAGTGCAGCTAGTGCCCCCCCTCCACCCTCAGCAGACCAGGCTTTTATTGCCTACGCCTGGGGTAGAGCAGCTGGGGCACTGCTGGGTTGGTCCCGCAGCGCCACTCCTCGGCGCTACTGTACCAACCCGGCAGCACCCCAGCTGCTCTGCCCCAGGCGTCCTGATTCAGCCGCTGCTGGTCAGTTTCAGCAGTGGCTGAATCAGGACGCCTGGGGCAGAGCAGCTGGGGTGCTGCTGGGTTGCTCCAGTAGCGCCGCTCCTCAGCGCTACTGGAGCAACCCAGCAGCACCCCAGCTGCTCTGCCCCAGGCGTCCCCAAGTCAGCCGCTGCTGAAACTGACCAGGGGCTGACTACAGGAAGCCCGAGGCAGAGTTGCTTTGCCCCGGGCTTCCTGGAATCAGCCACTGATCAGTTTCAGCAGCAGCTGACTTGGGGACGCCTGGGTTTCTTAAGTTGAATCCATATGTAAGTCAGAACTGGCATCCAGATTCAGCCGCTGTTGAAACTGATCAGTTACATACAGATTCAACTTAAGAACAAACCTACAGTCCCTATCTTGTACGTAACCCGGGACTGCCTGTAGTTATACATCTTTTAATTGGTTATTAACAAAGATCATATAAAATGGTGTGTGTGGACTTGATTTTGTTTAATAAATCTAAATAAAGGTAATTTGTGTAAAAACAGAGAAATAGAAAGCTAGATTGTATGTCCCCTCTTTCTGCTCAAGGAGCCTTTGGGTCCCATACAAGGGTCAGTTGCACTGTCTGCCTTTCCCTCTTGGAAAATAAAAGCCATCTGAGTCTAGTAACAACCACAGAGTAACATGGCAAGTGCTACAGCATGATCCACTGCACCATCCAGTACAACTAGACGAGAGAATGGGCAAACATGGTACATTCCCTTTAAAGGTTGCAGATGGGGTCTCTTGTGCCTTTGCACATGGTCATGATGCCTCTCATAGTGGCTGTCAGTACAACAGATCCTCCTCATGAAGGCAAGCAGTCATTTAAAGCACAGTTTTGTGCAGAATATTCTAGAAAGTACTTAAAATATTGGACAGGTAGATGAAATGTTTTGTCCTGATCTTATTACTGATATTGTTTGGATGTTTACTAAGCAGCTGACCAATCCCATATTTAGTAATGAGCTTAAATTGAACAGCAAATGATGACATGAATTTGCATTTTCAGTTGGATATACATTAACGGTGGTTTCTGTCTCATTCTGTGGAATTCTAATATTGCTTCTGAATGCAAAAAGGCAACATAACATGAAGATGGTCATGCTTGTTAATGGCTTGTATTAGCTGGAGGCTATAAAATCATCCAAGGACTCCGTTAGTGTTGGAATAATAATTTACCAAGACAATTACCACATGGAGGAATTTTTTGCAGTTCTAATTCAGTGTTATTAATAATGAATAAAATTGCAATTTTCTCAGGTTGCTGGGGGCAGTAGGGAATTATTTCAATGAATATTTCAGCACATTAGTTTAATCATAGTTCCACAAAATTCAAGTGGGCAATATTTTATACTTCTAAGTTCAGTCTGCTAAGGGACCATAGTCATTAAATTGCAAACTATTTGCACTGAGATCCATTCTATGATTTACTAGCCTTGTTAAAAACACTGTAAAAGAAAGCAAGCTGTGCCATTAATACTTGTAATTTGATGCTGCATTTGTTAATGGGCTCACTGTGATTAATGTTTTAAGCAGTAGTCAGAGCATTTTGAGACAAGCAAGACTGAGCTCTTTAATGCCTAAATACTAGTAAAAATGTTAGAATATTGCACATTTTTGAAATATGTGTTCTTTCTGGAACATTTTCCTTAATGCCACTGAAATATAAAAGCCACATTTAAAGTACATGTATATGCTATATATAAATACAATGCAAGTTCTGATAGGTACCGACATATGTCTCTGTTTTGTAGCCAACTGCATGACTTCTGGCGCTTGGATTATTGGGAGGATGATCTACGTCGGCGAAGGCGTTTTGTTCGCAATGCTTTTGGTTCTACTCATTCTGATGCCCTCCTCAAAGCTGCAGTGGAATATGGTCAGTACTACTCACCTGCTTTTAAATAAAGGATCTCTTCAGTTGTCTTGTGTGTCCATATTAGAATGTTGGCATTCATATCACTGTTTTCTCACATCATGGTGTTAGGAAGTTGGAATGGGAATTATTTCAGCCTCACTTATTGATGGTCCAGAGGAATTGCTCTTGGATGTTATGAAGCACTCATGCTTCCTTGTTCCTAATGGCTTAGCAATATTTCTTTCAGCAGTAGCAGTACCTGGTTTAGAGCAATGGCAATGCTGAGGGTCTGGAGTGATGGGTCATCGATGGTGCCACCTTTAATTATACCTATTGGCTTGAAGAAGTCACACAAATATATAAAGGTCATCCCCTATCCCCTGATATCCCATTAATTCATCCACTGTTCTTTCAGGCTTCCCAGATTCGGTTGGTCATAGGACTAAGAATCAAACCTGACTCTGCTGCTTGGTAGAGTATGACTCTTAGGCCAGAGAGATGATATAGCATAACATTTTCATATAAGACCTCCTTATCAATGGGGTTTATAATTTGTCTATAAAAATATTGGAAGCATTAACTTGGTGTACATAATCTAAACCAGGAGTAAAGTTTATCTGCAAATTGTGAAATATATCAACAAACCCTTTTTTAAACAAAGCTGCTTAGCAGTTGTGCTCAGTGCTTTTTGGGCAGTCATCGGCCAAGCACTTTATTTCAAGGGTTCACAACCTTTTTCTTTTTGAGGCCCACCCAACATAGTATAGAAACCTCCATGACTCACCTGAGCCACAACTGGTTTTCTGCAAATAAAAGATGGGGCTGGAGTTAAGAGCTGGTAAGCAGGGCTACTGCCTGGGACTCCATGCCACAGTCCCCCTCTCCTACGAAGCTACCTTGCTGAGGCTTTGGTTTCAATGCCAGGTGGCCCCGACTTAAGCCCCATGCAGTGAGGCTTTGGTTTTCTGCTCTAGGCCCCAGTGAGTGTAATGCTAGCCCTGCTTGACAGATCCACTCAAGCTTGCCTCTGACTTCTGGCTGAAAACCACTGCTCCATGGGACAAAGGCACTTCAACTAAGCTCCAAACACTTGCAAGGATATTAGGCTTTTCTGGGCAGCTTTAGTTGGGACATGCTTACAAGATGCCCATGTCACACCACAGATTGATTTTAGTGGTTTATAAGAACATGAGAGCAGACGGTGGTTCATCAAGCCCATTATCCTGTCTTTCAACGTGCCACATGCTTCGGAAGAATGCACAGAACAAGGCAGCTATCGAGTCATCCAGCCCCAGTTTCTAGCAGTAGAGGGATACCAGGAGCATGGGATTGCATCCCTGACCATCTTGACTAATAGACTTTACTTTACTTTTTTTCTCCATGTGTTTGGTTGGCTTCTTGACAGCAGGCTGAACCTTACTGGTGCAAGAATCTCCAAGGAGATACATTTTTCAGATCTAGGTCTTGT
The DNA here is from genome assembly GCF_052426305.1 of Pelodiscus sinensis. Taxonomy (NCBI): domain Eukaryota; kingdom Metazoa; phylum Chordata; order Testudines; family Trionychidae; genus Pelodiscus; species Pelodiscus sinensis. Next base: position 301,199,075 of record NC_143052.1, on the reverse strand, counting down.
GCAGTTCTGTAGATATCCTCAAAGGCATTTTCTTAGAAAGTTCCTATCCATCCTTTTAAAACTATATTTCTAACTGAAAATAGTGGCCCCACTATTCATTTTCTCTATATCTAAGGGCAAACATAAACTTGAGAGGATTATTCTTAAATAAGTTTAAAAGCCACATACTGAAAACTGATGAAAAGAAAATAATTTTATGGATAGATGAGCTAAATCCTGATGTCACTGGAAGTTTTGATTTAGATCTAATTCACGCGGTATAGTTAATCTGTGGAACTCACTACTTCAGGATATTATTAAGGCAAATGGCTTGTAAGTTTCAGAAAAGATCAGACATTTAAATGAATGTACAATTATACCAGCTAGTATATTATTTATTAAAATACAAAAGTTGCCAATTGTATCACTCCAGAACATAATTTGATCAATAGTTTGGGTCAAGACTAATTTTCCATTATGGCATATAGTTTTGCACATTTTGATACAAAGGTATATTTATTTACCCCCAGTTTCCTTTGAGGCATGCCATATAGAGTCATTGTCAGAGGCAAATATCAAATATTTGGTTTTGACTTCTGTAACAAGCACTTAGTTCCTTTTCAGAAACAAATATTAATTTTAGTCCTACTATCCATTATTCTTTAATACATAGTTGCAATTTTGAGGAGGTTGTTAATATTTAATATTTAAATATGTAAAAACAATATTTAAAACCAGTTATAAATCAAGAGGGAAGCTGGGTTTACAGTCCCAAACATTGGCCTCTTAAGGCCTGTTCGGCACCATTTTTTAAGTTAATGGAAGTTTTGCCTTTTACTTCTTTGGACTTTGTTTCGTGCCCTTATGCAAATTAGGTCCCCTTTTTTTCCCCCTTCCACACCAAAGCTTAATGTGCCACTTCTGTAACATTTCAGCAAGGGGAGAACCTCATATAGTTATATACAGTTTATCTGTTATTGCATTTAATATATAAGTGAATAAAGCTGAAGTATTGCCGGTGCCGTGCAAGTTAAACTCTCATTGGTTTATGTTTCATATTACAGTAGATGGAAGTTATCTTGTTGGCAGCCTTATAATAAATGTATCAGATATGCAGCTTTCCCATAAATAAATTAAAAGTATGATGTGGTGTTCTGCAAGAATTTTAAACAGCATGCACTGAAGTTAAAATCCATAGATTCCACCTTGATGTACTTACTTTTCAGAGGCTTGCGTGTATGGATTTTAATATTGAAACTTTTATTTGACCTTTCTCTGTGAGAAAACATCCTTAACACTGATGTTATTTTTATGCCTCTTGGTGATACTAATGAGTTGAATAATTTATGAGGTTGTCATGTGAAAAGGATTTGGTGCAGTTTGATGTACTTTCAGCCTCTGGTGTTCGAATGTGATTAATAAAGAGCTGGAGGCATAAAAAATTTTCCAGGGTATATTACTTTCATTGTGTTTTTTATTCATTTTGTTTTGACAATTTTGTGTTGGAATAGTCTAATAGTAAAAATTTTGTCAACAACAAAAACTCAAAATAATGTCACTATATACAAGAATTTGAAAGCAGTTTTTTAAAAATCATACTATGCAGTTTTCAACTAACAGTTTATTCCCTGACCTCAAAAATTTTGTGAAAAATGAATTATTGATTTTTAAAATGAGGGGTTTGTTTATGTTACTTCAATAGCAACATTAAATCTAGACTGATAAATAGTATGGCATTTAGGTATGAGTATAATTTTGGACAATATCTTACAAGTTTTTATTACTTATATTGACTGTCAGTTATACAGGGTTTTGTGCATAAATATTGCAGTGGAGGAATGCTTAGTCAAAGCCTAAGTTAGCAAGCTCCTCTGTGTCTACGATCAAAGGCATCAACTTAAATAGGTCTGATCAGGCATTGCAGAAGAGAGCAGGCAGCGTCAGCGGAGCAAAAAACACACAGCAAAGATGACAAAATTAATCAGTCATTTCTTTGGCAATAAATAATAAGAGATGCTGAGGATTGCAGATGAGAATTTGTGTTCCTTGGAGATGTGCCTGCTTAACACCTGATTTATCTAAGCTTGTGTTGCCATTAAGATATGACCTTGATGAATAAAAGACTGCTTTACAACTAGTCTAGAATTAAATTGTGTTGATGGTAGATGCACAGATACTGTAACAATATGATGCTTGCAGTCATAAAGGAATGGAAAAGTCTTGGCCATGGCACATGTCTGTGGTCTGTACACCTGCTTCAGAAAAATATCAACATATTTGTTTCTTGCATAAAGAGCTAAAATGGGGAGGGGAGGTGTAAAACTCTCAGACGGTGGAGGTGGCTACTTATTATAGGAAACATCTTTTTTAATGTTCATCCACCTATCTAGGTGTACTACGATTACACTACTTGCACATCTGAGTGTAAAATTAGAAAGATTTTTAGTAAGTATTTTCTGTAATATACTTATCTCCTATACACTGCTCCAAGTTGCTTGTTTGGCTCCATGCCTCCCAATAGCAATTGTGGGCCCCAGGGCAGAGCAGTCAGTGGTCCACCATGCATGCACAAGCTGCATCACCATAGACATGATTTGCCTGACATTTTGGTGGTGTGTGCACACTGGCTGGTGCCTAACAAGCTGCCAGCTTCACTGCTGGGCATGCTGTTCTGGCATGGCCAAGGCTTCCACATGCCTGCCCAGTAAGGTTGCCAACTGTCTAATTGCACAAACCCAAAGACCCTTGCCCTAACCTCTGCACCACCTCTTCCCTGACACCATACGGCATCCAACCCCTTATCCGAGGCCCTGCCCCATGCTCACTTCCCTACTCCTCCTCCTCCCCCTCCCCCAACCCTCATTCACTTTGACCAGGCTGGGACAGGAGGCTGGAGTGCTGGAGTAGGTGTAGACTTGGGAGGGAATTTTGGAGCGGGGTCTGGGAGGGAGTATGTGTGCTTGGAGGTGTGTGGGGTGCAGGCTCTGGGAGGCAATTTGGGTGCTAGCTTTGGGCTGGGTCAGGTGTTTGGAATGTGGAAGGAGTTGAGGTGCTAACCTTGGGCAACTCCTGAAAGCAAATTGCACACCTCTCTGGCAGTGGCTTCTCACCAGAAGAGGGGGAAAGCCTGGAGGTTTCCACAGGCATCGCCCCGGCACTGCCATTGGCTGCAGTTCCTAGCCATTTGAAGCTGTGAAGTCGACACTTGGGGAGGCACTGCATTTAGATTACTCCCAACCCAGGAGTCACAAGAATGGGCCAAGCCATATCCAGGAGTGGCAGGGAGTGAGGGTGGGCAGGAAGAAGCCTGCTTAGCCCTGCTGTGCTACTGTCAGCAACAATTGAGGTTCCGCTGATCCTTTTAAATTGTCCATCCCCCTAGACAACTGTTCCCTTTGTCTCCTCAGTCAGTGGGCCTCTTTAGTTCTTTTCTCACTAGCATCTGTGTATATATTTTAGAGATTTGTGCGTCTGTCTGGGAATCCATTTGTTCAAGAACTCCCTCTAAATGGTAAGAGCTAGAGCCACCAAATTTGGCATGCAGCTTCCTCTTATCCTAACTTAAAGCAAGGTCAGGGATTGGATGTGCTAGAAAAATAGGATGTACCTGGAATTCAATTCTTTTCCATAATATGGAAAGGGAGGGGGCAGAGAGAGGAGGGTCCCGATACTCAGTCTTTTAAATTGGAGGCAATAAGCAACAGGAGACCGCCACACTGCAGAGTGACCCCTGGGGACAGTCGCGCCATAAAGGGAGTGGCCAGCTGGGGATGGAGCTTGCCATATTGCCTGCCACCAACCTAGGTAAGTAGCCCCTGTGGCGAAACTCCTCCCCCTCAAAGCCCCGCCAACCCCACTGATGCAGCCCCCTGAAGAGCATCACCAGGGCTGGGCAGTGCACCCCTCCAGGATCCACCAGTGCCCTCTCCATCAGCACCACCGGGCTGCTCTGCATGACCAGCTTCTCTGTGCAGCCCCTTCTATCCCCTCTGCCCCCAGGCCAGTTCTGGGGTGCACTTCCCACACATACCCCAGCTCAGGCCCCTCCTCCAGTCCCTGGCCAGCTCTCCTCACCCTACCCCACCACCACCCTTGAGCTCTGGACCAGGCATCGAGAGCCCTGGCAGGAGGCCTGTGCAGCCCCGACCCCTTCCACTGGGCCAGTCTTAGGCAGTGCCTGATAAGTCTTCTATGCCACTATATATTAGGGCGGGGGCAAAGGGGAGAAGAGAGAGTGTCAGTCTGTCTGTTCAATAACTTCTCAACAGTAAGAGCGAAGACTGCAAAATTTGGTATACAGCATCCTCTTATCATAACTTAAACCAACGTAAGTTTAAGTTACGTAAGTGTGTGATTGTAATAGGACAACGGGATATAGCTGGAATGGGATTGCTTCTCATAAAATTATACAGAAAAGAGTCAATCACCAGGCACATGAAAGGAGCTCACTGGGAGGTGCCCCTCCCATCTGGGACTGCTCTAACCCCGACTCTCACCTCTGCCAAGTACCCTTTATTAGAGAGGACGGGGGACTGAAGCTGCCCTCCAGCCTGGTTCATACAGGGCTGTTCCGATTCGTCAGAGAGTGAGGGGAAAGTGCATACTTTGCTGCATTCCTCACTGTGGCAGGGGAGCACAGGGGGCAGATAAACCTAGACCTGGTCCAGGCAGGGGACATTCACCCCTCTCCTGACTGTGCCCTCTGGAGCTGCAGTGGCCATGGACAGTTACTTCTCACCTGGCCCCACCTGCTGCAGTGAGGGCTGGGGTAGTCCTCTCTTCCCTGCTGCAGTGAGGGTTGGGTAGTCCCCTCTCCTCTGCATACTGAAAACCTCCTCTCCAAATCCAGAATAATGATTCAAATGAAGCCTGTACATTTACGTTTTATTTTCCAAAAACTGAATTAGAAACCAAGCAATGCGGAGTACATCAACTACATAAAATAGAGTCACAGCTCATTTTTGTTAACATTGCAGGGGTACTGCAGTTATACATTCTTACCCCAGTGTATTTAAGCATAGTAGGACAAGCCAGATAGTGGACCATGTTTGAATTAATAAATAGCTGGCAATGTTGTGTGAAGTTCTAGTTTTACACTTGCAAGCTTTTTTTATTTAAATTGAAGCTCTAAAGGAGTTTCACATTGGGTCTTGGTTAAAAGAAAAAAAAAGAAAGAAAAATAATGCATAAAATAGAATAGAATCCATCTCCTTTCCTGACACTTTTCTTTTCTGCAGTGCTAACATGAGTAAAAAGCAGTGAACTCTAAGTTCTGTTATTTAGTGTGCAGATATGGTGGAATGGATACCTGGTAAGCATACATGAAATTACCCTTTTGATATAGATAAATTAATATCTTACAAACAGTGCAGGATATCATGAGTTACCACACTACCAGAGTAGAACTGTGAAACAAGTCTTTTTTGGACAATACTCTTAAAGAGCAGAATAGGGAAACTTATTCAAGCTTTTGTGGCTGCTTCCCCAAAAGCTTAAATTCCACAAACAATTTGTAGTATTGCGCAGTACAAAATTAATAGACTAGATCCAGCAGAGACCACATGTGCAGCTTTTACTATAGAAAGTGAACATCAATAGTTTGGTGCCCTCGTATCTGAATATTTGTATAGAATGTGTTGAACCACTGTTACTGTCTGTGTTGAGGAAAACTTGGCCAATTAAGTTGATTATAGTGATCACGCTGATGAGCCATGAATCCCAAGAATGAAAAACCAACATTAGAAATGCAACTACTATTGTATTTTAAATTAGCAGTATGGCAGCAGCTTTTAAACTTGTCTGACAAATGTGAGGCTCCTAATTCATACTAGGCATCTAAATAACAATCTGATGTCAAGAGCTGTTCTACCTGAAGGAAGTTAGCACACATGGCTCTTTCAGGGACCAATCACCAAGTGTATGTTCAACACTTGAAAACCAGTTTGCTTTTATTTCTTCAGGAATGCCTCCGTTAAAAGAAATACCTGGACTTTTGAGTCCATATCTAATATTGATTCTAAGAGCTGTCCCCCCCACTCCCACCTCACCGGCTCCCTCCCCCTTCCCCTCTCCCTTCCCCCCCCCCCCCCCCCCCCACTCCCACACACACTTGGTTTCTGGAACTCCACAATTGAGGTTCCACTCTCCTGCATGTTAGCTTGTCAGAGTAACTAAATATTATTTTATTTGTCTTCGCTTACCAGGAAGTGTCAAGAATTTCATTTCTAGATTTCTGCACTGCTGTAGCATTGTAAAAATGTCTCTTGTTGGTAAAATACCATCACTATTCAGAACAACTTCTAATCTACCTATGGAAAACTGCTGTGTAAATTGTCCATTCCTATAGCTTCTTGTCTCAGCTACTTAAGAAAAATTGTAATGTGATGCCTTTCTCTCATGTCACTGCTAGCAATCATAATACTTTCTTCAAGAGCCTTTCTGATTGCAGCAATCTATTGAAAGCACTTCTTAGTAATGTGGCTCCTTCAGGCTCACGTCCTCACATAGGCTACGTCTACACTGGCCCCTTTTCCGGAAGGGGCATGTAAATTTCATGAGTCGTCGTAGGGAAATCCGCGGGGGATTTAAATATCCCCCGCGGCATTTAAATAAAAATGTGTAGGAATAAGAGCCTCCGGAAAAGGGTGCTTTTTCCGGAGGATCGGGGCCAGTGTAGACGCTCTTTTCCGGCTTTTTTAAAAGCCGGAAAAAAGCGGCGGACATTTTTATTTAAATGCCGCGGGGGATATTTAAATCCCCCGCGGATTTCCCTACGACGACTCATGAAATTTACATGCCCCTTCCGGAAAAGGGGCCAGTGCAGACGTAGCCATAGGGTATTTGTAACTAGGAAACTATTTTGAAATAATTAAATTTGACTTAACTCCTTATTTTACTGAAATAGTGTCCCCACTATGAGGCTTCCCTGAAATTAGTCCAAAGCAGGTTCTGTTAACGAGGATACTCCACCTCGACTTACAGCCCCACAAGCACTGGGGAGTAATTAGTTCAAATTACTCTGGGGACTATTTATTTTGAAATAGTGGCACCGACACATCTACACTAACTCTGTTTTTAAATAACTATTTCGGAATTAATGTTATATCCTGAGTAAAGCAGGAATACAAATTTTGAAATAAATGGCCCATTATTTACATAAAAACGGCCATACTGGATTAGACCAAAGATCCATCTAGCCCAGTATCCTGTCTGCAGACAGTGGCCAATGCCAGATGCCCCAGAAGGACTGAACACAACAGGTAATCATCACGTGATACCTATCCGTTTCCAGCCCATGATAAGCAGAGGCTAAGGACACCATTCCTACCCATCCTGGCTAATAGCCATTGATGGACCTAACTTCCATGAATTTATCTAGCTCTTTTTTGAATTCTATTAAAGTCCTAGTCTTCACAAAATCCTCTAGCAAGGAGTCCACAGGTTGACTGTGCACTGAGTGAAGAAATACTTCATTTTGTTTGTTTTAAACCTACTGCCTATTAATTTCATTTGGTAACCCCTAGTTCTTATATTATTGGAACAAGTAAATAACTTTTCCTTATTCACTTTTTCCACACCACTCATGACTTTATAGACCTCTATCATATCCTCTCTTATTCTTCTCTTTTCTAAAATGAAGTCTTTCTTAAGATGAGGTGGCCACATCTTTATGGAGTATTTAAGATGTAGGCATACAATAGTTTTATACAGAGGCAATAAGATAGTATCTGTCTTATTCTCTATCCTTTTTTTAATGATTCGCTTTTTTGATTGCCATTGCATACTGAGTGGATGTTTTCAGAGAACTATCCACAATAACTCCAAGATCTCTCTCTTGAGTAGTCATAGATAAATTAGTCCCCATGTATTTCAAAATAACAGGCTTGGTAGTGTGGACGTTCCACTTATAAATTCAACCGAAAGGGGGTTATTTCAAAATATAGCCTTAGTGTAGACCAGGGCTTAGTGTTCTAAATCTGGTACCATATTACCTGCCTTCAGTATCTCTTCAGGGAACAGATGTCTCTTCCTCTTGTTGTCTGAGAATAGTCCACAGAGGTTGCCCCAATGACAGTATTTTAAAAAAATGGATGGTGTTCTTTAAGGTCTTTTTCTTCTAAGGGTTACATTCTTAATCTTAGTCAATTGTTTTTGTTTTGTTTTCCGTCTATGAAAAGTACTAGCATTAAAGTAAAGGATTGACCAAAAAATTAATTAGTATGAAATATAAACGCTAAATTAAACTGTCAACCTCATATTTCATATTTCTTTAATCCATGTTTATTAAAGAACAGTTTATTAGGTAAATTGGATACTATCAAAAGCAAATTAAAGGTGGGTGATACAGAATCCTCTCTAGCTAATGGTTTCAGTAGCAACATCACAAACTAGGTAAAATCTAGTTAGTTACATTAAGCAAACATAATCTTACATTGAGAGTGATCTATTACCAGTAGTAAAGATGTTATGATTTCAGTTATAGCTGTGAAACTCCATTTTCTTCCAGAATTATACCTGTGCAACCCAACTTGTCAGATCCCTGATCAAGTTTGCAAGTATTGGGGGGAAAAAAACACTTACTTGTAAACTGAGCAGATTTATTATGGATTCGGATCTCCAAAATACCATTTCAGAGTCTATTTTAAGGATAAAATAGAAGGTTAATAATGTATTTTAAACTTTGAAATGTATTAACATTTTAGTAAATATGGATTTATGAAATGAGTCTGACAGCTTAATTTAGCATTTTTATTTCATACTAATTAATTTGGGTTTTTGGTCAGTCCTTTACTTTTATACTAGTACTTTTTATACACTGAAAACAAAATAAAGAAACAATTGACTGAGATTAAGAATGTAATCCTTAGAAGAAAAATACCTTGAAGAACACCATCCAAACATCTTGAAAACTTTGTTGGGAGCTATTTTAGGTGTAGTGTACACAACACATTTTCATATACTCAAGGTACTTCTAAAACAACTGATATCATTCTCTTTACAATCAGATTTCTTATTATTCATGCTTCTCTTTCCTCTAATTGTAAAGCAACAGAAATGTTCTAGGTAGCCACTTTTCAGAACAGGTTAGTGCTGTATCTGAAAAATATAAGTAGTGGCACAATTCGGAAAAGGTTAGCCAGTAGAAATACACAACCCATGCATACCCATTGCCCAGGAGCGTTCCAATCCCAATTTAATTATTTAAGAAGCATTGCACAAATGCATGCCTAAAAGAAAAGGGGGAAAATAGAAGCTAATGACTACAAAGAAAATCCCTATTGCAGTGCATGCTTAGTTTTAACCTATATACAAGATGACAATTACAAGAAATTTTAAGGAGTAGCATCTGCTTTATGGATATATGTTATGTAGATACTAATCTAGATATTACAACGAAGAGTATTTTAAAACATGTATGTGGTAGTAGTAGTACTAATCCATAAAAGGTTTCCAGATGTTATCAAATAAGTCCCCTCTGTTCTTCAATATAAATGTGATCATTACAGAGGAAGCCATGTGAGACAGGCATGCAAACCATTCCGCTCAGTTGGAGAAGCATTGTCTTTCCATTTTCTGTCTGACTTTTTGTTGTCAGTAGTCCAGTTATCAACCAAGTCTTATTGTTTGCAGCCAGTTCCCAATGACAGAAATGTCATTTAATATAAATAAAGCTGAAGTGGTCAAAATATTGGAATCCAAGATTTTGCTGATTCTCACATATTTTCACCCAACAATTATTCATTACCCAACATCTCCTAAGCATGTTAATTACATTTTCTATCTGATTGTGCTATATCTAAAACTGAAAGGGTCATATAAAATATGTGCAATATTTGAAATACTGTGGTTTGAGATTTTCATCTGTAGCCTTATATTATAGCCCAACAGTGCCATCCACTGCTTTTCTAATGATCTTCCAGTACTTCTTCCCAATATAATATTAAGAAAGATACTACAATGTAATTGAGCTCCATTAAAAATATCTTAAATATGTGGATGCCTCATATAGCTATTTTAAGACTCCTAGATCCAGTCATAGTCTAAAGTTTTTCAAGAGGAACTATTAAACAGGTTTGCAATGCAAGATATTAGTGGTAATAATAATTGAATAAAATACACAGGCTCATCTCACAAACCTCTTCCTAGTGATTTCTTACTCCCAGAAACCTCTTAAATATATTCTCATTAATCATATCTGTCATCATAATGATCTCCTTTAGAATGATAACCTACTCTAATATATTACACAAAATATTCAAAAGTACTCTGATTTTTTCTCATTATGGAAGTTCCTGTACTCTGAGTAGCTAAGAGGGTCTGATTTGCAGTAGCTCTGTAAAAATTACTTTACAATAATTGGAGAGTGTAAAAATCTACTTCTTGTGTTTACCTGAGAAATTATTAGACACTTCATGCACAAGAATTTTCTTAGTCACTTTATGGTTAGTTCTCAGCAATTGCCAAGGATAACTTTGGTGTGAGATCATGGGTTCAGTTGTTTCCAAAGAAATCATGAAACCATGGATGTGAAATCAGGCATGCATTCACTTCTTTTGGCTGAGGGTGGATGGGAAATTTGGGGAGAGGTGAGGTTTGGGGAGTGAGTCTCTCTGACACTTGCCCTGTATCAGTGGATCTTTTCCTACAGGTCTGGGCTTGGCTCCTCACTTTGATGTATTGACCTCAGGGTAAAACTGAAATGTGTTGTGACCCCCTAGACTAGGTTGCAACATCGTAGCTGGGAGCCCAGATCCGTGGAACAAGATCCACTGATTCAGGATGTGTGTGACACTAGGGTTGCCAGGTGTCCAGTTTTCCCTCCGGACAGTCTGGTAATTGCGGAGGGGGGGGGGAGCTCAGCAACTTTTTCTCGACAAGTTTGGTCCCCCATTTTTTTTTCTCAGCCAAATTTTTTTCCCCGCCATGTTCGCAAGTTGTTGTGAAAGTATCTGTCAACCCTGTATGTGTGGGATAGGCTTTTCCTTCCTCAGCAGGTAAGGATTAGATTTGCCATGCTAGGATAGAGGGTGCTAGTGGGGATAGCCAGTGCCCCATCAGCAGTTTAGTATGCTGCACCCCCTTGAATCAGGAGCTTATGTCTGCTAGTAATTAATTGTCCAGGAAATAGGTGCATTTCTTTAATGATTTTTCCAAGCTTACTGTATCAGAATCTCTGTGTTATCCACAGTTCAAGTCTTGTCAGATATCCAAAATATATTTGAAAACTGAAAATCCATTTTGCAATACCTTGATTTTATATTTCAAATACCTTTCTTCTGACATCTTCTGCAATTGACACCTTTTGATACCTTTGGCAGGATTAGATAATAGATGCCTCTTTGTAGACTGTTCATCCTTATCACCAGCATATGATATGGTCACCTCTGCTTCAGACTTCCTCAGCTGAAGGAAGTCAAATCTAAAATGAGCAGAAGGAACAAAAAATAACATAAAAGCTAATATAATGGGTTGTGAAATTTCTTAAATTACCAAAAATTACCACAAAAAATTAAGAGCCTCATAGTTCTTCTAGCTGCTGCTTTATCTTTTCCCTTCCCTATCCACTATGTATACACATATGCACAAACATACAATGTACCTTACATTCTTACCAACGTGGACAGTTTGTATCCAAGAAAAAGAACAAAGCATTGTGATTTAAATGTATTTAAAATTGCATACAGCATATTCTTGTTCTTTGGCTTCAGTTGTATTGCTGAGTAACTAATATAGAAGTCACTGTGCATGGGGAAAAGGTTCTGTGTGCAAAGCACTCCTTAGAGATGCTTTGGGAGAGTGTTAGGTAAGTGGGAGTTTGACATCCTGCAAGAAGCTCACAGCTGGCTTTGAGTAGCACTTCTAAGTCTGATTTCCAGTATGCCCTTCACACCTCCCACATGTCTGCTTAAAAACATGTAAGACAGTAGAATAAGAGTACCACTACCCAGTTTAAAGCATAAAGCAATTATATTTTAAAAATTCCTTTCCCCACACCCATCTCTTCTTCATCTCATCCACTTGGTTACAGGAGTCTCTTCCACTCTAGTAGCAATTTGGCTGGAATGTTTCAATTGCTCTTTAAGTGGGTTTTTGTTTTGTTTGTGGTTTTAGCTTTGCTGTTGCCTTAGTAGGAGGATGAAAATTCTCAACATTGAGAGGTTTTCCTTTAGCAAAGTGCTTTATCTGAATGGGTCTGCCTAATGGAGTCGGCACCCATCTCTCACAAGAAACCTATGTGGTTGGGAGTGTCCACTGTCTTTATACCAGCCCTAGTAAGAGACTGTATCCCCAGGACTTTCTCGAGGTAGACACTATTTTCCTGCAGATTTCCGCAGACTCAGTCCCTGCAGCCAGCCAGTAGCTCCCTCAATACTCCCCCAGTCTCTGCCCCCACATAGTAGTCTGTGATCCATTTTTTCCCCTTTGACCTTCCTTCTCCTGGTCAAAGCACCTATTAACTGCTGCTCCGTTCTACAGTTCCTTTTATTTTTCCCTCCTGGGCCTTCATTGGCTACTTCAAATGTAGCCACTCTAGCCTACTTGGAGAACACTGTTCCTTTCCTAGGATAGGTGTGACAGAACCCTGAAGCCTCCAGCAGTGAGCCTTTGAGCCTAGTTCACCCTATCACGGTGTGTTAACATGACACAGGCCTGAGCTTTCGGATTGAGTGGGGGAAGATTAAGAAAGCATCATCTGGACCGAAAGCATCCCCAAAGATTTTGATTTTAATAACAGAGAACAAAGCCCAGCAAACATAGTTCGCATCAAAGGCAGCTCGTGGGGGCTCATAAATGTATTTCTAGACTGTTGACAGACAAAAAAATGTAAGGTTACTAGTTTTAGTCCTTGTTTCCTCTGCTACGCTCTTGATACATAAAGCATTCCAGAAAAATTGAGACAAAATAAGTGAGATATTCACCTCACTCTAGCCTTTTTATGCCAGGTGAAAGAGCCAGAGTGATGAAAAGGGACCCTGCAAGCCCTGGATCTGAGTCAGAGAGAATATCCCTGGCACAGGAACTGAGGAAGACTGCAGGAGGCTGTCCTCAGAGGACATTCTCACAAGCCTTGATTTAGAGAAGATGAGCAAGGGAGGGAGGAGTATATCCACGGTGGGACTGCAACTCTCAGATACTAGGATCAGAAAGGGCATATAGTGATGGGTTAAAATATCTCACTTCCTCACTTTTCTTGGGCTTTGAGTTTTGCCTCTAAAAGGCACAGCATAGATGCCTTAAGTGGACTGTAACAGTCGGGGAAATGCATAATTATAATATATTTGTTTGCAACAAAAAAGTAGCTTTCGTTTTGTTGCTTCCCCCCACACACAGTATTTTCATTCTGTTTCGTCAAAACCAATACCAGTTAAAATTATATTCATGGAATGCTAAAATTGGTAGCATATGAATAGATAGGGCAGAAATACCTTCTTGCTGTCTGGAACACATGCTCACCTATCTGCCCATTGGATATCACATGTCTGTACAAGGGCTACAAGTGCATAGACTCATAGACTCATAGACTTTAAGGTCAGAAGGGACCATTATGATCATCTAGTCTGACCCCCTGCACAGTGCAGGCCACAGAATCTCGCCCACCCCTCTTAGAATAATCCTCTCACCTATGTCTCAGATATTGAAGCCTTCCAATACTTTGAAGGCCCCAACATGCAGAGAGTCCTTCAGCTGTGATCTGTGCCCAATGCTACAGAGGAAGGCGAAAAACCTCCAGGGCCTCTGCCAATCTACCCTGGAGGAAAATTCCTTCCTGACCCCAAATATGGCGATCAGCTAAACCCTGAGCATGTGGGCAAGACTCACCAGCCAGACACCCAGAAAGTTCCCTATAGCAACTCCTATCATCCCTCCATTGACCTATTTCCAACTGGAAATGAATGGTCAATTAGTTACCAAGATCATGTTATTTCATCCAACCATCCCCTTATCATAGAATCAGAACTGGAAGAGACCTCAGAAGGTCGTCAAGTCCAGCCCTCCGCTCTAGGCAGGACCAATCCCATCTAAATCAACCCGGCCAGGGCTTTGTCAAGCCGAGACTTAAACACCTCTAGGGATGGAGACTCCACTACTTCCCTAGGTAACCCATTCCAATGCTTCACTACCCTCCTAGTAAAATAGTTTTTCCTAATATCCAATCTGGACCTCTCCCACCACAACTTGAGACCATTGCTCCTTGTTCTGCCATCTGTCACTACTGAGAACAGCCTCTCTCCATCCTCTTTGGAACCTCCCTTCAGGAAGTTGAAGGCTGCTATCAAGTCCCCCCTCACTCTTCGCTTCTGCAGACTAAACAGACTAAACAGACCCAAGTCCCTCAGCCTCTCCTCGTAGGTCATATGCTCCAGACCCCTAATCATTTTGGTTGCCCTCCGCTGGATGGTTGCCCTCCGCATGATACTATATGAATCATTTTTATTATAATAGTATATTTAGTTCACAAAAAAACAGCAGAATTGTGGGGCAAATTAGATGCTTATATATGTTTCACCTTTTTTTCAGCTGAGATTATATACCTGTGGAAGTACCCAGGGGTTATCAGTGTTCTGTACTCAATAAAAAGAATATCTATTTCCAAGGAAATTTTCTGAAACACGCCACTAGCAAATAAGTTATCAAAGACACTTTATTACTCAGATCTATCAGTTAACATCGCATGCATATCTAAAATTATTTAATTGTTTATCTTTCATATGATTCACATTACACTTATAATTTTTTTACAGCAGGTCTACTCTATTCTTATATACCTAGGGATCCCATTATTTATATTGGGCCCGGACTTCATTTATAATAGTCATTCTTTTCTAGCTGGAGTTCTCCCCCCCGCCACACACACACAAAGAATATGGACACATGTCCAGCGGAAGGGTCCAGCGGAAGGCAACCCAAAATGATTAGGGGGCTGAAGCACTTGACCTACGAAGAGAGGCTGAGGGATTTGTGCTTATTTAGTCTACAGAAGAGAAGAGTGAGGGGGATTTGATAGCAGCCTTCAACTTCCTGAAGGGAGGTTCCAAAGAGGATGGAGAGAGGCTGTTCTCAATAGTGATGGTTGGCAGAACAAGGAGCAATGTGAGATAAAAAGGCATCTTTTAAGAAGTGGAAGTCAAATCCTAGTGAGGAAAATAGAAAGGAGCATAAACACTGCAAAATTAAGTGTAAAAATGTAATAAGAAAAGCCAAAAAGCAGTTTGAAGAACAGCCAGCCAAAAACTCAGAAAGTAATAACAAAATGTTTTCTAAGTACATCAGAAGCAGGAAGCCTGCTAAACAACCAATGGATGATTGAGATACAAAAGGAGCACTTAAAGAAAATAAAGTCATTGCGGAGAAACTAAATGGGTTCCTGCACAGCCACAGAAAGGGGCAGGGGGAGCACTCCTGCACAGGAACCAGGAGATGAGCACTCCCCCGCCCGGAGGCTGACGGATGTCCAGAAATGGAAGAAGCAAGGGGAGGAGTGCTCCTGCGCAGGAACCAGGAGATGAGTGCCTCCCCGCCTGGAGGCTGGAGGATGGCAGCTGCGCAGTTGCAGGAAGGGGCGGGGAAGCACTCTCGTTCCCCCACCTGGAGATTGTGAGACTGCGCGGGACCCAGGGGGGTGAGTGCTCCCTCACCCAGAGGTTTTGCGGCTGCATGGGAACCAAGCGGGGTGAGTGCTCCTCTGTCCAGAGGGTGGCTAATTCCCCCTCTTCACCCGTAGAAGCCCCTCCTCCCCCACACAGTTTGAAAAAAAGTTTTGTATACCCTGCGGGTTATACTCGTGTGCGGGGTATGCAAGATTTTTTTTTACTCAAATTGAAAAAATTGCGGGATATGTTTGGGTGCAGGTTATTCTCGGGTGCGGGGTATATTCGCTAAAAGACGGTAATGCACATCGAGGAAAAATAACCCCAACTGTACATATAATATGATGGGGGCTAATTTAGCTACAGCTAATCAGGAAAGAGATCTTGGAGTCATTGTGGATAGTTTTCTGAAGACCTCCACGCCGTGTGCAACGTCAGTCAAAAAAGCAAACAGGATGTTAGGAATCATTTAAAAAAGGGATCGAGAATAAGACAGAATATATTATTGCTCTTATATAAATCCATGGTATTCCCACATCTCGAATTCTACATACAGATGTGACCTCATCTTAAAAAAGGTATACTGGCATTTGGAAAGGTTCAGAGAAGGACAACTAAAATGACTAGGGGTTTGGAATGGGTCCCAGATGAGGAGAGATTAAAGAGACTAGGGCTTTTCAGCTTGGAAAAGAGGAGACTAATGGGGGATATGATAGAGGTATATAAATCATGAGTGGTGGGGAGAAGGTAAAGAAGGAAAAGTTATTTACTTGTTCCCATAATATGAGAGGCCACCACATTAAATTAATGGGAAGTAGGTTTAAAACAAATAAAAAGAAGCTCTTCTTCACACAACACATAGTTTGTGGAACTACTTGCCTGAGGAGGTTATGAAGGCTAGGACTATAACAAGATTTAAAAGAGAACTAGATAAATTCATGGAGGTTAAGTCCATTAATGGCTTTTGCCAGTATGGGTAAGGAATGGTGTCCCTAGGCTCTGTTTGTCAGAGAGTGGAGATGGATGGCAGGGGAGAGATTGCTTGATCATTACCTGTTTGGTACATTCCCTCTGGGACACCTGGCATTGGCCACTGTCTGCAGACAGAATAATGGGCTAGATGGACCTTTGGTCTGACCCAGTATGGTCATTCTTATGTTCTTATTACAGTGGGGAAGGTCTAGGTTGGATATTAGGAAAAATTATTTCCAAGGCCGACCCACAACATTTTGGCATCTGAGGTGGGGAGCTCAAATGACGCCCCTATCTAGAGCAGAGATAATACATATGCACCAGCAGCAGACACAGTTTTCTACACTCTGGTTCCTAGTGGCTCCCCCTCCCTCCCCAGTCTGGCACCTGAGGCAACCGCCTCAGTTTACCTCATGGTAAGGCCAGCCCTGACTATTTCACCAGGAGTATGGTGACAAACTGGAATGGGTTACTTAGGGAGGTGATGGAATCTCCATCCCTAGAGGTTTTTAAGTCTCAGCTTGACAAAGCCCTGGCTGGGATGATTTAGTTGGGATTGCTCCTGCTTTGGGCAGGGGGCTGGACTCAATGACCTCCTGAGGTCTCTTCCAGCCCTAGGATTCTATGATTCTATAATAACTCTTCAAGAGTTTTTCATTGGTTTTCCTTTTGCCATCCAGGAAGGCACTCCGTCCCTCTCTTCAAACAGCTGAGCATGCTGTCTCAACAGCATCTCACTTCCAGACAGCCTGCAAAGTGATCTTGCCAACTACTGTGAATATAATATGACTAATGAGATTTTGCAGGCTGTTTCACAATAACTTGAAAAGTTTGAATCTTGTGGTTTCTGGAAAGCAAGACTAGAGAACCAGAGAGAGACAGAGGGACTCTCACAAACAATGCATCTGACAAAGTGGGTCTTTGCCCACGAAAGCTTATGCGCCAATAAATCTGTTAGTCTATAAGATGCCATAGGACTCCTCGTTGCTTTTGCAGATTCAGACTAACACGGCTTCCCCTCTGATACTTTACCACAAACAATGTTCTGTAGTTTAGGAAAAGATACCGTAAATCAAACTCATAATCCTAACTCTGATGCTTTTCTATACTGTTAAGATTTTTGTGGTTAACAATCTTTGCTATGAGTTGAGGTTTCATATTGTGTAAGGTAACTCCCCTTCACCAGTTTCACAGGTGATTCTGAAACTGAGACTATGCAAAAGGTCGCTCCAGGCAGAGTTGGGAGTAGAACCCAGGGCTATAGTACATCTAAGCCAAATCTTGTGTGCTCGCCACACATTATTTCAAAGAACAAGACAAATTAGCTGATTTTTATAATTTACACTACAGTGTGACCCATTAGTAACTAGACCACATAGGGAGGTTTATGATTCTGCTACTGTTTCTGTGCTGACATCAGAATTAAAATCCCGGACCAATGAAGTAAATGTCAAAATACCTGTTGAGTGCAGTGAGATAAAGATTTCAGCCCTGGCTCTTTAGCTCCAGTGCTAGAAGTCTATGCCTTTACAAAGGTCCTAGAGGTCCTCAGTCCCAGTCAGAGAAAATGGTATATTTGTCCATGCTGTCTGTAACTACTAGAAAACTGCTTTCAGAGCTCCAAATAGAAGTCAAGAATCCTAGTGCCCAGCATTCTTCTATCATCTCACAAAAGTGTTGGCTCTGTGTGTGCCTCTCTGTGTATTAGAGGATAAGAACAGGCATTTTCTCATTAGTTACTATTGCAGCAGAAGTAGCAATAGCCTGTACTGTGGATTTTGAAGGTTGTGGAGTCAAACCGTGCTGATGATCTATGTGAGAGTGAAAATAATAACGTGCAACTATGTATAAAAGTTAATGTAAGTTATTGTTGGAATGATTTGATATCACAAAACATGGTATTTAGAGGTGAATCTGGATGTTGAGCTAATGTTTGTTTTACTATTCTGATTTTATTATTTGCATTTGATTAATGGAAACTGTCTCTTTAGGTAAGTGTAGCTGACTCAATATGTTTTTGAGGAGAGATTTTGTGTGTATCCAAAGAGCAGAGACTCTGCTAGTGTAAGTTTCAAAAAAGGTCAGAACTCAGTTGGGTAAGCTTGTCCAGAAAAGCAAACCTCATTCCTAAAGGTGCAACATTTGCAACTATTGAATGCTTATAGGCTTTGCTGTTGAGCTAGCTAGCACATCTTTCACCTGCCAATCACCAATTTGAACTCCACCAACAGAGATTAAAAGTTGTTCCTATGTCATGGATATTTGCTAGTATCTATATGAGATGAGTTGGTGGAGTTCCAGTTCCTGCTCTCACATCATCAAGTCGTTAGCATTTTTTTCAATGCATTATACATTTGAGGATTGTCCCTTACTCTGTACTACACAATGGGGCCCTGATCTTGATGGGATCTCCTAGTGACATCTCCTATAGTAAAGGACAAAATTACCAAACTTTACATTTGTGAGAACTGGCAATACTCTTAAATTGTCACCCATGCACTAGGCAAAAACCATGTAAATCCATGGAAAATAAGTAGAATCTTAATTTTTTTTATTTGGGGACATTGTTATTTTTGGAAGTGCTTGTCATTCTTCAACTTCAGGGATTGGCAATATTGGAAAAGTGGGGTATTCCAGGACTGAAACAGTTTTACACAGTACTGCACAGCTATGATGGCCGTCTTTTAATGTTTGAAAACTGGACACTGAAGACAAGAACCCTTCCACCTCCTGTTCCTCTTCTTCCCCCACGGTCCTGTTCCCCATTTCTTTTTATACCCTTCCTCCTTCACTGTCATTCACTGCTCATTCCACCTCTCTCCCCTGGCCACCTGAGCAGGGCCATCTGGATGTGGGTTGAGTGGAGCAGTGGAGGGAAAGACACACTTCAAAGGTGGGAGTGACAGGCAAGATGGGACAGGAGAGTTGTGCTCATGGGATGGAGGAATGAGTGGGGCAGGTCCAGAAAAGCACCACTACTGCTGTCCATCAAAGGCATTCCGGTGTTCTCCTCCAGGTTCAGGCAGAAGCTACTGCTCTTACCCTCAGTGGTGGAGAATTGTTACTGTGGGTGAAGGGATTTTCAGTATCTGCTCAGCGCAGTATCCGGTTCCCTTTTCAACAAGACTTTCCAATCAAAAACTGGACACCTGGAGACCCTATGCATAGCACTATCACAAAGTTACTTGTTGGTACTAAGTGTTGATATTTCTAAAGAGGGATTTATTTTTATTCCTTTTATATCTATAAATTCAACAACTTGTCCTTTTCCTTTATTAGTTTATTTTTTAGCAGCAGATCACATTAACTGCTGGCATAAAGAGACACAATTCCATTATAGTTTTGGCCCCTTACAACTCTTGTGATTTTGACTTAGCATCCCTATATTTTAAAGACAGATAAAGATACAGAACACACAATTCTTCTGTATAACAAGTACTGGTGTACTTGTTTTAAATATTCCAAACTGAAAAATAAAGCCTATCAAGGTAAAATCCAAGCTTACTTTGGAAGGCGTTCACATCTACCTCATCTTTAATCTTAAAAATTCGTTTTATCAAATTCTATTTCAAAAGTATGGAATGCATTCTTCAATACTTACTTTAAGAGGATTATTACATTTATCTCTTATACTTATGTAGTATCACATTTAAATTCCATCGCATTTTCTCTTACCCTTTTAATTGTATTTAATTTAAAATATATTTCTTTGGTGGTCTTTCTTTAGCAATCTTTGCTTACATATGAATATTTTGAATTAGGAATAAATGAAATTCCTTTTTGTCTGTCAAAACCAAATTGTGAAAATGCATTGCATGGCTTTGAAAATCAGTACACTCTATTAGCAGACCTGTCAATATAAAAAGTGCATTTCATTTCCACCTCTTGCTCTAATAACCTTTTCTATGTTACTTGCAGGCAGTTCACATAATCAGAGTATATTGTCAGCTTACTGGAGTTGGGGAAGCATGAAATGAAAATCGTGTTAATATTGATCCAATTCTCTTACTTGCAAGTGTCCTTGGTGTCCTTTCCACTGAGCAATAACTGTTGGTGTTATGTAGTTATTTTCCTCTTAATTATCACTGTAGTTTTTGAAAAATGTTTGCAAGCACAATTAAGGACATTGTTTCTGTTGCTTGAAATTAATTTTGTTATGCATAATATTTAATGACTTAAGTAATCCATAAAATATCAGAAAAGTTGAATACTATCTGTAATTTACTAGACCGCATTGTACACAAAGTGGTTACCTTTTAAGACAAAAACGAAAATGATTAGAGAACAGTTTCCATAGGAGGAGAGATTAATAAGATTGAGAATTTTATGCTTGGAATAGAGATGACCACTAAGGGGTTATGATAGAGGTCTGTAAAATCATGACGGGTGTGAAGAAAGTAATTAAGAAATGTTATTTGCTCCTTCTTATAACACAAAAACTAAGAGTCCCCAAAGGAAATTAATAGGCATCAGGTTTAAAGAAAACAAAAGGAAGTATTTTTTTTTCACACAACACAGTCAGCCTGTGAAATTCTTTGCCAGTGGATGTTGTGAAGACTAAGACTATAACAGGCTTCAAAAAGGAGCTAGATAAATTCATGAAAGATAGGTCCATCAATGGCTATTGACGAGGATGGTGTCCTCAGCCTCTGTCTGGCAAAAGCTGGTAATGAGGGCGACAGGGGATGGATTACCTGTTCTGTTCATCCCCTCTGGGGCACCAGGCATTGGCCACTGTTGTCAGACAGCGTCCTGGGCTAGATGGACCTTTTGTCTGATCCAGTATGGCTGTTCTTATGTAAAACATTATATTAGTGTGTAACTTACATGAGCTATGAACAGTATGGACTTAGTCCTCAACCATAGCATGTGTGTGACAAATTACCAGTGGCAAATTATATTGTATATCCAATCCAAATATGACTAACTGAAGTGTAGGAGCATAAGCTTTCGTGGGCAAAGACCCACTTCTTCAGATGCACTCCTCGCTGCTTTTGCTGTTTCAGACTAACACGGCTACCCCTCTGATACTTGAATCCAAATATGAGATGATCTTGAAAGAAATTCAGAAAGTAGAATAAAAGGCTCAGCTCTGCTCTCTTATACCTGAGTGCAGCTACACTGCA
The DNA here is from genome assembly GCF_052426305.1 of Pelodiscus sinensis. Taxonomy (NCBI): domain Eukaryota; kingdom Metazoa; phylum Chordata; order Testudines; family Trionychidae; genus Pelodiscus; species Pelodiscus sinensis. The sequence goes on along the minus strand of NC_143052.1, from coordinate 301,177,408 downwards.
GGGCTTTACTCGAAATAAGCTATGCAAACTGAACTATGTCAATTGCATATCTTATTTCGAAATAGCTTATTTTGAAATAGGGAGTGTCTACAGAGCACTTATTTTGAAATAGAACACACTTCCTCCAACTTCCCTTCTTCCTTGTACAATGAGGGTTACAGGAGTTGGAGTAAGAAGTCCTCCAGCTTGACAGTATTTCGACATTATTTCAAAATAACTGCCTGCTGTGTAGACGTGGACTAAGCTATTTTGGAATTAGCGCTAATTATTTTGAAATAGTGTTACAGTGTAAACTACCTCCTGAGTGCATTGAAGCACGTGCTGGATAGGACATTTCCAGCTCTGTCATTACTCAGCTGTGCAGTCATGAACAAGTCAGTGAGGGCTTTATTTTCAGAGGTGCAAGATACTTATAATCCCAACAGAAGTTAATGGTAACCATGAATTCTTATCACTTGTAAAATCAGGTCCATTACTTCAGCTATACCTCAGTATATCCATCTGTCAAATGGGATAAAATGTTTGCCCATCTTTGAAAAGTGCTTTACATCTGTGGATAGAAGTGCTACGTAAAGGCTAAATATTATTAAAACAAGGTGAGGGAGGATGTATCAGTTAGTGAAACATCTTCTCTTAGTGGGAAAAGCAAGCTTGGGCAACCTGCAACCTATGGGCAACAGGGTAAGCCTCTGGTGGGCCATCAGTCATATTGCTTTCCTTGCATTCACAGGTACGGCTGTCTGCAGCTCCTATTGGCATGGGTCACAGGGACTTGTTGGCCACCACATCCTAAAGCTCCCATTGGCCAAGAACAGTGAACTACAGCCAATAGGAGATAGACAGCTGTACCCTGACAAACTGCATGCAATCTGCTAGCCACAGGTTGCCCACCAGTGGCTTACACAGAGAACTGAAGAAGAGCTCTGTGGAACTGGAATACTTGTATTCTCACCAACAAAAGTTGAACCAATAAAAGATATTACCTCAGCCTCCTTGGGTCTCAAATCTTGGGAACAATACAGCTACAACAACACTGTATACAAATACTATGAGTTTCCTGATGATAATTTTTACCATAAATTATAATCTACTACATTGAGTACACAGGACATTGATTTTGACCTTGGGCAAGTTGTTTCACCTCTGCAATTCTGTTTCCCAATAGTAACGATTACAGTGACGATATATACCCACTAATGTAAAAGGGTTTGAGTTTGACAGAAAAAAAGTGGTACATAAGTATAATAATTTACAAACTATGCAGTGGCAAAGTGTTATTGTTAGAGGATAAGAGCAAAACATAAGCTATTAGCTATAAAAAAAACAGGACAAAACATTTTTTATTTAAACTTTCTGGTTATGTCTATAGAGGTATCCTAAAACCCGTTTTTTTAACAATTTGATATTTTAAAATTTATCATTTTGTTAAGAGTGCAGTATCCATTATAAGTACATAATAATTGTTCATATCCAGATAGTTTTTCTCCCTGATTTCTTCAGAGATTTTTAATAATTAAAATGTAATATAATTTAAGTTCCTGGGCTAATACTTTAACTTCAGCCTATTAAGATACAGGGTTCCCTTGAGAATAGTTGCCATTATGGTCTTCCCGGGAAATAATTCTATGTCAGTCAGTGCTATTAAGTTTCAGAAACACATTATGATAATATAATAACTCTAATGGGCAAATCCCAACCCTCTCTACATGTACAGAGGGTCCTATTGTAGCACAAGAAGTGATGATCTGCTGAGGAAAAAAAGGAGGGTAAGTTTCATGAACATGCACGGTAGTGCATGTTACAACCTTTGTATGCAGTCAGCCCAGCTTTCAATGAGACGTAGGCATATGAATGCCCAGCATACTTTAATGCCTATGGGTTATAGTGATCATGGAGATTCAGCCAGTCCTAGTGGTCTTGTCAAAGGGAAGCACATGGGCTACCAAGTAGCTATGCTCCACCGCCTGGACCCCACAATGATTCCCAACAGCTAGCTAAGCTCTTGAATATGGTCACTGAGGGCAGGATTCTCAACTATAAGACCATAAGAACTGCCATACTGCATCAGATCAAAAGTTCATCTAGCTCAGTGTGCTGTCTTCCGACAGTGGCCAATGTTAGTTGCCCCATAGGGAATGAACAACACATGTAATAAGAACGTAACGGCCATACTGGGTCAGACCAAAGGTCCATCTAGGCCAGTATCCTGTCTGCCAACAGTGGCCAATACCAGATACCCCAGAGGAAGGGATCACAACAGGTTATCCTCACATGATCTCTCCCCTGTCACCCACCTCCAGAGAAACAGAGGTTGGGGATACCATTCCTACCCATCCTGGCCATTGATGGACCTAACCTCTATGAATCTATCTAGCTCTTTTTTGAACCCTGATAAAGTTTCAGCCTTCACTGCATCCTCTGGCAAGGAGTTCCGCAGGTTGACTCTGCACTGAGTGAAGGAAAACTTGCTTTTGTTTGTTTTACACCCGCTGCTTATTAATTTCATTTGACGACCCCCTAGTTCTTATATTGTGGGAATAAGTAAATAACATTAACTTATTCACTTTTTCCATACCAGTCATGATTTTATAGACCTCTATCATATCCCACCTTAGTTTTCTCTTTTCTAAGTTGAAAAGTCCAGGTCTTTTTAATCTCTCTTCATATGAGACCCGTTCCAAACCCCTAATCATTTTGTTGCCCTTTTCTGAATCTTTTCCAATGCAAGTATATCTTTTTTTGAGATGAAGCGACCACATCTGTACGCAATATTCAAGATGTGGGCATAATCAAGTGGTCCGTCCTCTGTCATTCATTCCCAGTTTCTAGCAAAAAGAGACTAGGGAAACTGTCACTGCAAATTTTAACTGAAACATGTCTAGTTCTTTTTTGAACTCTTTTATAGTCTTGGCCTTCACAACATCCTTTGGCAAGTGGTTCTACAGGTTGAACGTGCATTATGTGAAAAAATACCCTTTTTTTAAAACTGTTGCCTATTAATTTCCTTTGGGGACCCCTAGTTCTTGTGCTGTGTGAAGGAGTAAATAACATTTCCTTATCTACTTTCTCCATACCAGTCATGATTTTATAGACTTGTATCATATTCCCCCTTAGTCATCTCTTTTCCAAGCTGAAAAGTCCCAGTCTTGTTAGTCTCTCCTGATGTGGCAACCATTCCTTACCCCAATCATTTTTGTTGCCCTTTGCTGAATCTTTTCCATTTCCAATATAAAATGCATGCGCTCCAATATATGCAATGCATGCAGTAATCAAGATGTGGTCATACCGTGGATATATAGAGACAAAATCTGATATTTTCTGACTTATCTATCCCTTTCTTAATGATTCCCAACGTTCTATTCGCTTTTTGACTGCCACTGCGCATTGAGTAGATATTTTCAGAGAACTATGCACAATGACTCCAAGATCTTTCTCTTGAGTGGTAACAGCTAAAATTAGTCACCATCATTTTGTATGTATAGTTGGGATTTTGTTTTCCAGTGTGCACTACTGTGCATTTATCGTCTGCCATTTTGTTGCCCAGTTACCCAGGTTTCTCAGATCCTTCTGTAGCTCTTTGCAGTCTGCTTTGGACTTAACTATCTTGAATAGTTTTTTATCACCTGAAAATGTTGCCATCTCATTGTTTACACCTTTTTCCAGATCATTTATGAATATGTTGAACGGGACTGATTCCAGTAGAGACCGTTGGAGGGCAACACTACTTTGTACCTCTTTCCATTCTGAAAAATGACCATTTGTTTCCTCTTTTTCCTGTCTTTTAGCCAGTTATCAATCCATTAGAGGACCTTCTCTCTTATCCCATGGCCGCTTACTTTGCTTAAGAGCCTTTGGTGAGGCACCTTGTCAAAGGTTTTCTGAAATTTAAGTACACTGTATCCCCCTTGTCCACATGTTTGTTGACCCACTCAAAGAATTCTAGTAATTTGATGAGGCATGATTTCCCTTTACAAAAACCGTTGTTGACTCCCCCCAACAAATTATGTTCATCTGAGTGTCTGATAGTGCTCTTTTTTAATATACTTTCAACCACTTTGGCCAGTATTGATTCTACGCTTACTGCTGTAATTGCTGGTATCAACCCTTGAGCCCTTTTTTAAAATTGGTGTCAATTAACTATCCTCCAATCATTGGGTACAGAAGTTGATTTAAATGATAGGTTACAGACTACAGTTACCATCTGGTCCTGGTGACTTATTACTATTATAAATCAGGAAAAAGATTTGCTTATACACTGAAACTCTGAAGCTTTTGCTGTAATATTTTTAAGTATCTTGCAGAATATGGTTTATCATAAAAATGGTAGATAACATTTTAATTCTATCTACTTTTGAAACCGTCTTACATTCTCCCTATTTAAGTTTTTGAAACTTATGAAATGCGTTATATTTTACTCGTATCATTTCATGATTCACATTGTAGCATATGACATAATATCATGAGAGGAATTAATTCCTTAGCTCCCCTGTTTAATTGAAATTAAAAACATGTTAGAGAATTAAAATGCAACAGCAAAAAGCAGTGTTTTACAAAACCATGCCCTTTAAGGAAGAACACCAACCTTTTTTTTAAATAAAGTTTCCCAAAGGAGCTGAACTTCACAGAACTTTTCTTTACCTTCTATAAAAGATTTTTTTTAATTAAATGCAGCATTTTGTTGTAAAGTGGACAGACAACTTCTGTCAAAATGCTCTTTGGAAGCCACATAAAGCTGTAAAAGACAATATATGAAAAAAACATTCTTAAATAAAAGAAGAGCACCATCCCATGAAGCTGATTTCCAGATGTTTGGAAACATTAGAATTTCCTGTCAGTACATTTAGGTAACATTAAAATGGGGTTAACTTTCCATTCTGCCAACCCTCTTCAAAGATGAAAGAGAGCTCTTTGCATAAATTTTCTTATCTGTAATACACTGAAGTAAACTGTGGAATCAACTTTGTAAAAAGCAGTAATTTCTTTTTCTAGTACTGTAATTACTGAGCAAACTTCTCTTAAAATTAATAAATATTTTCTCTTTCTATTGAAATGAAAATATTTAAAAGTACTGTGTTTTAAGCAGTGGATTTTATATATATAGTTTAAAACTCAATTTTTTTCTTTTGCATTTTTCTTGAACAGTACAATACTCTTTGTAATGAACCATAAATTATGTTCACAGTACATGTTTAAAACTTATTCAAGAAAGATGTTGTTGGTATACTTGGAACTCAGCAGGTTAACTTCCTATGTAATGTCTGCTATGACCTGAAGAACCCAGCTGGGAATTCTCTAGTTTAATTGAAAATTGAGAAGGAAAATGCAGATGTTATGGCAACAAACATTTTTGCAACAAAACCAAACTGATGGTTTAATAAAGGAGGAACAATATGATTTTTTTTTACATTTCATTTTACATGAAATGTTTATAGAAGCTTTATCCATTGTAAGACATGTATGTCTTTCCATTCACTAAAATTTGTTAGATGTTTATTTTGTGGGGATTCCCAAGTTGTTCCCCATTCTTTTAAAAAAAAAAAGTCGTGATGAAATATGTTGTTTCACAGTTTTTCAGAAATATGACGTATATTTTCATTTGAGTGGGGAAGATTACATATTTGTGATTTTTTTTAAATAGCTTTCTACTTGTTTTTAAGTATAATGTAACTTCTATAGGAAACCGCCTTTTATTGCTATAACAATGTGAATTGTCTACTTTTATGAACAGTGGACAGGATTTCAACTGGGATGAAAAAATGGATTTTTTAAAATAATAGCAGTCTGAAAAACTGATCCCGTAAATGAATTCTTAATTTTTTTAATGGTATGATTCTTAAGACATCCTCTTTAACTTACAGACATGAAACTGCAGTAACCTCCGTATGGAGACGAAGGCAGCGTCTAATTACAGATCTCGCGTTGTCAGGCCACAGACTTAGCCTGACTCTTGCTCTCTTGTTAACAAGACCAAGATGGCTGCACACAAATTCCCTTATTCCCTTTTCCTGCCTCCACACAAATTAGGCTAAAATTTTAAAACTTGGGTGCCTAGATAGGTTGGACTACTTGTTGAGCACGGCACTTAAGCACAAGGCTAACTTGATTAAGTAATTCCATCGTTATTCTACAGAATATTTGGGCATATACAGCCAATAGAATCTAACCATATTCTTAAAGACATGCCTAAGTGTTCTTCTGAATAGGGATGGGGGTACTAAAGTGATTCAAGATAAACATCATAATACATGCTTTGCTGAATCCAGAATCCCATAGTTAGAATTTTCAAAGGAATTCAAGGGCTTGTCTACATGGTGAGTTATTGTCCAGCAAGCCAGCAAATGAAACTACAGCACAATAACTTACTGTGCAATAATATCTTCTGTAGCACGCCAAAACTTTCACTGCTGTGTTAGTGTCTACCTGGAATGTTACAATGTGGTAATCTGGTACTCTACACATTCACAGAACTCTAATTGCATGGCCTGATTGCCATGCAATAAAATGTAAACCAGACATAAGAAAATACCTTATCCCACTTTCACTAAACTTCAGTGGGAGTTGAGTACCTTATTTCCTTCGGCATCATTGAAAATTACAATGTAAACTGATGTTTAGCCCCTAATTAGCTATCTGATTAACCAAGGTTTTGAGCAACCATAACTTTTGTTGACTTCAATTCTGGGCATCCATATATTTTAAAAATTGCCATACTTAACATTTGCTTTTATTCATTTTTGTTATTTATTTTCTAATGGAACCTCATTAAAATTACTTTAATATATAAAGCATCTTCATTCTAGCTACCTAATCATTCAAATAGTATCTTTAGAACACAAATTATCTCCTGAGAATTGTCTTATTATAAGAGAATATTATAATTAGTTTCTTTACATAGTAATTTTGTTGTGGCTTGAAAAAAGTTATGATAAAGATACTTAGAATTCTTACTAAAATGCTGAGCTATACTATATGCTATCCATTTAATTTTTGCTTTTTTATATCTTTGTTAATAGTACAAAACATAATTTCATGACAAGTAATTTATTCAGTTTATCAGTTTTTAGAGATAATCTGTTTTCCTCCTTACTCCTAGTTTGAATACTCTCTTATTTGTAAGGCCTTTTGAAGTCATCACTCGATTATAAAAATAGAACATCTGTGACAGATCTGTTTTAAACATATTTCACATTTCAGGATCCAACGAGATCTGGTGGTCTGTGGTATTTGCTTGTTAATTTCTTGATGAATGGGTAGAAAGGCCAAGAAGTGCTCTCAAGACGGCAAGTCTTCTGAAGATAGATGATCTCAAATAAATTCTATTCCCAATCAGTTTTTGATTTGTTAGGTGTTAAACCATTTCTTTGTAAGGACAGTGTTTACAAGCCTTGTAATGAGACAGCCCTCGGAGACCTTACCTCTTCTTGCTGTAATTTTGATAAATGGAACTCTAATTCATAAAGGATACAGTGATTGAAGGGCAACTTTGGGTTTCATACACTTTCATTTAGATAAATGTTTGGTACAGTACAGCAAAACTAAGGTGCACTCAACAGAGTGATAAATTTAAAGAACAGCCAACCTAAAGCAGCTTCTATCAAACCAAAGCAGCATAGTTTGCTGTATTTCTTTTAGATAAATGTATGTTTAATATTGTAAAACAAAATTGATTTTAGAAAGATTTGTCTGAATTGCTGAGATCCAAATTTGCCAAACTAACTTAGTGCCTTCTAGTACACTACATTTCTTATGTTGATGTATTGTAGTATTTCTGTAACAGGATAACTGCCGGCAGTGCGACAGGCAAGTTAAAATAAGCTGAAGTTCAGTTTCTGCTTCGGAGGTTTGCCTTCAAATTCTCGTGCTACTATTAATACACTTTTGCTGATTTCTGAGAAGATAATTGCATGCATAAATAAATGTTGGCGAACTGGAATTAGTCTGCAATTATACCCAACTTTTGGGGAATTTCAGTTCTCATGAAAGTGAGAAGCTTTTATAATCTACATTAGGTCTAGAAGAGTGAGGGGAACAATCTGTGCCAAGCTGTCTATTCATCTCAAGTATAGTCTACAGCACTGTCACTACCCCATTACCAAGATGCAAAGCAATGGCTGCTTGTGGCAAAATTATGCTAAAGTATGTGTCTAATGATAAGGTTAAATCTACACAAAGTTCTTAATTTGGCTTTTAACACTGAGTGCCCTTGTGGCCTAAACTAGAGTGAAAGTCTGCTGTACTACATTTCTCGCTCTTTCCAAACTCTGTGTCTCGTCATTTTTTGTAGATTTTTATTTTTAAAATTGCTATACTTGACTGGCTATTTTGAAGCCTTTCACCTCTTGATCATTGGTTCAAATTTAAACCAGGTCAGCCGTAACAGCAAGTTGTTGCTGTCTGGTAGATGTTAAGTGTCCTATGCAAAATAAGTTGATGATCTTGCTCCAGATGCTTAAGCAACACCATAGGAACCATCACTGTTAGTGATAATAGAGGCTAATTGGGACCCTTTTGGACAGTCTCAGCAGAAATGGTAGTAATTGAAAGAACATGGCCTTCTAATCTAAGGTGAGGCAACATTCTCCCTGTGCCAGGGCTGTATCTGTTCTGTTGATAAACAGTAGAATTCAGTCTTCCAGGTTCTCATTCTGTCACCTTATACTTACTTTAAAATAATGACAATTATTATAGGATGATATTCTGATCCCACTGAAGTCAATGGGTGTTTTGCCATGCATACAAAGAGCCAGGCAAATAGGAAACAAATTTTACTGAATTACACTACATCTAGAGACAATTAGAGTTGGCTCTTAATTCTGCCAATCAAATTAGGAAATGCTAAATTTGCCGTTATATCATACAGTATAATATTAATCACTCTGTTTTGAGTGGCACAATCCTTAGATAGAAAATCCTGAAGAAGTAGATCCATTTTGCAAAGCTATGCAGTCAAAAGGAAGCTAGTAACTCCATGTATCCATCAATAACAGCAGCATGTACATTACTAAAACGAATATCTAGAAGTCCAAGATGGAGATATACAGTATCAAGATAAGTGAAGAGGCATATAATATAGAACTTTTTCTTAATTTTCTTGTGAAAAATGAGAATAGGAACAGAAAGCAGACTGGCGTTGGAACTGCTAAGAGTCTGGATTCTCGGGTGGGGGGGGGAGACTTAAGATTAGCATAAATTGTGAAAGAATTATTTTGCTAGCTTCACAAAGTTATGTAGAGGTACCAGAGTACAGCATGCTTTGTCTGGACTCGCCATCTCCAGTTCTTTCAGGTAAATTTTATTAGTATTTCTATATTTGTTTAGAGGAGAGTTAATCACCTTTATAAGTTTACTAGAAGACTTACCAGCATTGCTGGGTCCTTCAGGAAATGGAGTTGGAGGGGTAGGGTGTGTGTATGCAGGAGTCAGAGTGGGATGTGGGGGACTCAGAGCAGAAGGCTAGGAGTGTGGGGGTGCAGGAGTCAGGGTGGGGAGCTGAGGAGAAGGTCAGGGTAAGAGGAGGAGTTGTCAGAGTCAGGGTAAGGATGAGGAAGGGCTCAGGGCAACAGGTGGGGATGCAGGAATCAAGGAATGGAATTAAGAAGAGGAGGGGTGCGGGGGGCGGGGAGGGATGGTCAAGGCAGCATATGGAGGTAGCCACTGGCTTCTCCCTGTGGGCAGTCTGGGACAGCAGAGACTACACACTCTGCCCACTAGCTTCTCCCAGGGCCGTCCAGGGGTGGTGTGTTTGTGTGTGTGTGTGCACCCTGTCCACCAGCTTGTCCCCAGGGGACCAGGTGAGCTGGAGTGTGGGAGGCCATGTGGGCAGGAATGGGGGAGACCCAAGGAGGCACATAGGCCAGCCCCACTGGCACTCCCCCATCCTAGTCCACATGGCACAGGCTGGCCCCATTTGCAGTCCCCAGGTTGGGCTCAGGTGTGCAAGGGGGGGGGGGGGCATAGGCTGGACAGGACGGTCATACTGGGCAGCTTGGCGGTGCTGGGGGACGGACTATGGCTCCTCTGGAGGATGGCAGGATTACCTTCTTTCTCGCCCCACCCCTGTCCAGCAGGACTACCTTCTTTCCCTCTCCTCCCCCCATGTCTGGAAGTTTCTTCTCTCTTCCCCCTCCCCTGCAACTCTGCAGCCAAGGGGAGGAGGTTGGGGAAGAGTGGCTATTTTCCAGGTCTAGTGGCTCGCAAGATGGCAAGTCCTAGCCCCAACTGGACACTCTCTTGGTGGTGCGGCTGCCCCAAGTGGTCACACTGCAGTATAGCTCTCCCCGATGGTTACTCTGCAGTATTGCTGTCCCTCCTATTAGCCCTCTTCCCCCCCCCCCCCCCCCCCAGTTTCCATGTTATGGAAAACAATCTTATTCTAGGCAGATCTTGTTTTCCTGGCACAACCAAACCCTGACCTTGCTTTAAGTTAGGAGAAGAGGAATCTACAAAGCATATTTGAAGATCCTAGCTCTTACCATTTAAGAGGAGTTCTTGAACAGATTCACAGACACGTATGCACATTTCCAAAATATATAGATAAATCATTTAAACCAAGCTAATATAAGCACACCTTTGAGGACTATATAAAATACTATATGTCTCTCTAAAGAACAAGATGCCCTGAATAGCTGCCAATTTAAGTATACAAAAATGTATTTAGGTGGGAAAGAAGGGATACAACATACAATGTTTAATTAGCATGTGTCATCTTGGTACCCAAATTTTTGCATGGCTTTTAAGAAAATTATCCCTTTTCAGCTTTCCTTTTTTTCTCTCACTGCTGGGGGCCTGAAATGATCACGTCTCATTGCTATCCCACACTGAACGTATCCACTTTGTGTCTCACTACTCCTTTGCTTATGACTTAGTGAAATAATTAAAGAAAAATCAGAAGAAACCTTTGAAATTCCAAATGTCTAACAGCATCTCTTCACTTTGGGCTGCTTTCCATTGTGAGGTGGATCAACACTGCAGTGAGCATTCCATCAGCAGTGAATTTAGCAAGTCTAGTAAAGACCCACTAAATCGACCACCAATCATTCTCCTGTTGACTCTGGTATTCCAGCAGAATGAGATGAGTAAGGGGAGATGACAGGAGAGTTTTTTTTTTCTGTCAGCCTCTTGTAGTGTGAACCCCCATGGTAAGCTAAACTGCATCAATCTGAGTTATACTATCAGCATAACTTAAATTGCGTAGCTTACATTGATCTACCCTTGCAGTGTAGATCTACCCTAGAGATCAACTGGTTAGGACTGTATCTGGGAAGTTACTGGGAGGCAGGACTCCAAAAATGAAATGAAAAAAAGGAGCTCCTGCTACATGCTCCCCCACTTGAGGAAGCTGAAGGAGATATAGAGAAGACAACAAAATATGAATTATTGAAAATAAGGAAAGAGTGTTTAAGAAGCAAACCCTATGTCAAGCTACAAATTATTCAGAAAGACAGACTGAGGTTGCATATTCCATAATCCTTGCTAAAAGTTTCATACAATTCATCTCTTTCAAATGTACCTCTGTTTTAAAAATAAGTATAAAATTTGATTCTTTTCTTTTTACTGGGCAGAACTTTATGGTAATAGAATAGTTGACATTTTGATGTTATAAACATGCTCACAATATTTTAACTTCTATTTAGGCACTGAAGAAGATGTAGTAAAGTCAAAGAAAACTTTCAGAAGTCAGGCTGTGGTAAATCAGAATGCAGAAACTGAGCTCATGTTGGAAGGTGATGATGATGCTGTCAGTCTACTCCAAGAGAAAGAGATTGACAACCTTGCAGGTAATTTTTTTTTCATTGACATGGCATTGACAAATAGATTATGTAAAAATCTAAACATTTAACCTTTCTAACCAATGTTCTACACTGACAGTTATTTAACAGACTTCTAATAGTGAGAACAAATTATTTATATTCTGGGCCCAGTAGATGTTCTAAGTTATAAGTCCTTCTACAATGGTCTCTCCTAGTGTGAGTTAAGGAAAACCCTGGACACTCTTCCTTACACAGTTTATTGAACTGCTAGAAGACCACGACAGTTGAAACGAGGAAAAATATTTCTAGAACTATTTTTTTAAGTCAGGAGATTGTTTAGTGTATTTCCATTTCCCCAATTTTTACAGACATTTCTCTCACTAAGTTAAAGGATATTGCTGAAGGCTCTCTGTTCCTGCACTCTTTTCTGTAGCCACCTCTCCGTTAAGCTAGAGAGACTATAAAGTGGTCTGGAAAAGGGGAGGCTGCAAGCAGGAATTGAAAAGGTTTAAAGCTTCAACTAAAGAATGAGCATTATTGGTCAGAGTACAAGTTAGGAGTGCTTACCAACACTTTCCATACAATTGGTGGAGTGTGGTTAGGTCTTAGATTTATTCCTGGTATTGAGTTCTTGCATGCTCTGCATTGAAGCACCATGGTACTTTTTGGAGAAAATACATGAAATAATGACACTTTGAGAGTTAATACACTCTCCAGTGCATTGTCTCTCAAAACGAAAATAAGAGAATTGTGCCTGAAATGAGTTGTGTGTATTAAAAAGATAAATTTTACTATGGAAGATGTGTATTGTGCCTGGGGAAATGAGAATTTTGTGATGTATTGAAGGAAAAACTTAAAACATCATTGGGTTTAAGATTTTCTCCTTAATCCAGTACTTTCCTCTGATGTTTCAGGCACAGGGCCAGATTAAGAAAGGGGCTTTAGGGACTGCAGCCCAGGGCCCAAGGAAGTTCCAGCAAAAAGAACTCCAGGCCACCAAATGTGCAGATCTTTTTGCAGGGCCCTGGGCTGCGGCAGCTAATGCCCTTGTGTTCCAGCCCTCCCTGGCTGGGTGGCAAGAGGGATGCCACTGTCATTCTTCTGACTGACCCCACTGGGCAGGAGCTTCAAACGATGGAATCTCTGTTTACGTGCTTCCATGACCAGCATGCTCCACCCCTGCAACTCACATTGGCCAATGCCAGCAGACAAGTGCAGGGCAGTGCACAGAACTATTTGCCCACTGCCCTTCTTTCCTTCCCTGGTGCCTGCGCCACCAAACGGGAGATGTCCCAGTAACTGCCCCATATCTCAATCATGTTCCCCAGACCTGAGCCTGTCCTACACCTAACTTCTGTCTTGCACCCCCACCCCAACTTCCTTCCCTGATCCCCCTTCCGTACCCTAAATCCTGCCCAGAACATGTACCCCCACCCCAGTCTCCTGACCTCAGCCCCCTCTTGCACTCTAACTCCCTCCTAGATCCTGTACTGCCACCACCTTCTGCCCTGAGCCCCTTACCGAATGCTAACTCCTTTACAGAACCTGCACTCCTGCCTCCTTCCCGGAGATCCCTTCCACACTCCAAACTAAGGATGTTAAATATCAACAAATTGACTAATCAGATAGTCGATGCATTTTGCATCAACTATTCGATTAGTCAATAGGGTGATTCTGCCTTTGAAGTGTAGCAACAGCCCTAGCTGTTGCTACACTTCAAAGGCCAAAGTGCAGCGTAGAGCCCAGGTTCAGCTGGGAACTCCAGCTGATCCCCAGCTCCACAGGGCACTGCCACTTTGAAATGCCACATGCAGCCTGGGGACACCCCAGCTGACCTGGTTCTGCATGCGGCGTTTCAAAGCAGCAGTGACATGTGGAGCCCGAGGTCTGGCCCCAGGCTTCAAGCAGCACTGCCACTTTGAGGAAACCCCTCTTTGCACCACCACCCCCTTGCTGCCTCTTTCTGACAGAGGCAGTTTGTGGGGGGAGGGGAGAGCGACTAGTCCTTCATATCCCTACTCCAAACCCCATTGGCCTCAGCCTGGAGCCCCTTCCTATATCCCAGACACCTCATCTCCAGACCCAACCCAGAATCGACACTCCCAGTTGGCGCCCTCACCCCTCCCACATCCAATCCCCTGACTCAACCCACAGCCCCTTTCTGCACTCTGAACCCCTCATTTTTTGGCCCCATCTAGGGTCCCCAAACAGAAGAGTTAATAGCCCTGGGATCACAGAAGAGTTAATCTGACCCTGCACAGGCACTGGAAATTTGAAGTCAGAAATTAGATTGTTCATGAATGATAACAAAAAATGAAATTAGGATAGTGGTTTTAAATTAAATTATGAAAAAGCTCTCATGTTGGGATCAACTAATAAATAATATACTCAGCAGTCAGTATGGCAACTGAATATTTATGTTTAGAAATGTACATTTTTGTGCTCATCACTGAACACCGACCATGTTGTCTCATCTTGCTAAAATAGTAAGTTTAGACACCTTTGATAGTTTAATCTAAATTCCTTGGGTTGGTTTTTTTTAATAACAGAGAAAGGTTAGAGGCATCTCTTCCAGGCTCCACCCTGTTAACTTTGACATTCACCCCGAATAAATACTTATTTGCAATTGCTATGGTTTAAAGGCTAGAATATGCAACTATATGGAAATGTTTATTGAACCTGCATGGTGATCTGACAAAGCTGTTATGCATCTTAAAGTTCTCTGTAGTCCTCTGCAAACCTTAGACTCTTGTGCATACTTGACGTTGTCCTGCTAGTCAAAACACTGAGATGCAAAGCCTGCCCCTTCTTTAAGAGATTGACACTTCTGTGGCGGAGTCCTATGGTTTTGGAGATGCAGATGATAGACACACTTTAGCTCTTTCCCTATATCAGCAGTTCTCAAACCATGGGTTGGGACCCCAAAGTGAATCATGACCCCATTAAAATAGGATTGCTGAGGCTGGCTTAGACTTGCTGAGCCACCACTTGGGGCTGAAGCCAAAGCCTGGGTTCAAGTTACAGACCCCCTACCTGTGACTGAAACCCTTGGGTTTTGGCTTTTCCCCTCTTGCCCCCAGAGCAGCGGGGCTCAAGCAGACACAGGCTTCAGTCCCCAGTCCTGGAGTCATCTAGTAATTTTTGTTGTCAGGAGTCAACTGTGGGTTGAGGATATTATGGATATTAGTAAAAATTAACGTCTGAGATACTGCCAGGAAAGCTGCCTTCGGAATGTCAGCAATTTGTCCGAATGCTTGCAAGAAAAATCTGAATGTCATAAGCACAGGCCATCTTCTAAGTCAGTAGTCACCAACAAGTAGATCGGGATCTACTGGTCAATCTTGGAGCCTTTGACAGGTGATCCTGACAGGTTTGGTCAGGAGGCTGTCAAGTACCGGCACTTCGTCTGCCACACTCAGCGCTGCTCCTGCCTTCTGCCTTGGAGCTGCCTCCCATTCCTGAGAGCCTCTTGCTTGCTGCAGGGCATAGAAAGGAAAGGAGGGGATGCTGATGTCAGGGTGTCCCACCCTGTACCCCATTTCCGCAGAGCAGGGGCAGGAAAGGAGGGAGTTTGCTGGCTGCTTTTGAGAATGGTGCAGCGCCAGAGGAGGGGTGAGCCTGCCTTAGCCCCGTATACCACCACCCAGAAGCCACCTGTGGTAAGCGATACCTAGCCAGACCCCACATCCTGAACTCCAGCCCTAGTCCTGAACCCCTCCTGTACCCCAAGTCCCTGCTCTATCCTTGAGTCCCCATGTACCCAAACTCCCTCCCAGAACCTGTGCCCTGAATCTCCTCCTGCACCCAGGGCCGGACGGAGGCATGGGCAAGCCGGGCAGCTGCCCAGGGCGCCAACCCACAGGGGGCGCCTGATGGCAGCTGTAAGGGGCACGCAGCGTCCCTTACAGCTGCCATCAGGAGCCGCGCACCCAGCTCCTGCAGCGCCAGCCCTGTGGCACCAGACAGCAGTGCTTTTGCCCCCACGGCTGTGGGGCCCTGCACGGCGTGGCACGTGCACCAGCAGCGCTGGCTGGGCCGGGCTGGGCAGCGCATACACTGTGAGCCCCGGGGGCAGGCCCAGGGCTGTGCGCCAGCGGCCGTGACCGACCCGATTATGCGCCGAGCTTCCTGGGGCAGGCCCTGGGCTTCGCACCAGTGGCCGTGGCAAGCGCATGCATGCGCCGTGCACCCTGGGGGGCAGGCCCACGCCCCATGGGTGGGCCTGCGTATGCGCCCTGCGCCCAGGGGCAGTGCCGCACGCTCGGGCCCAGGGCGCCAAAAGGGCTCGGGCCGGCCCTGCCTGCACCTCAACTCCCCGCCCCAGGCTCAGCTCAGAGCCCCTCTCGCACTCCAAATCCTTTAGCCCAAGATCAGCGTCTGCATCGCCTTCCCCCACATCCCAGCCCTCTGCCCCCAGCCTAATGAATGTGAATGAGGATGGGGGAGAGAAGGAGGACAGAGTGAGCAGGGGTGGGGCCTCAGAAAAGGGGGTGGGAAGGAGGCAGGGCAAGGGTGTTTGGGTTTGAGGTCGATCCTGGATTGCACTTAAATTCAAAAATTGATCTCATGTTTAAAAAAGTTGGAGACCACTATTCTAAATGGATCCTATCATCTTTGACCTGTTATATAATAACAGATAATGTCTTCTGCATCACCAAGGGACTTCATCAGTATTATTACCTCCTGGTTAGTCTTCTTTCTGCAGTTGTCACTCCTACTTGGACAAATGCCACTGTACCACATAATATAGGGGAAGCTTTCTGACCATATTAAAGTAGTGACAAGAAATGCAGCAGCAGTATACACATGTGCCCACACCAACAATAAAAAACCTCCCATCATTTCATTTTTAACCTCAAACTAACTCAAATCCTTGAAGCTAAGTTGAGAGTAGGGAGATGCAAGTAGAGAGAAAACAAATGCAAGAGTTAATTGTCCCAAAATATCCCTGATGCTGTGTCAGCTCCACTAATCTCTAGAATTATTTACTGCATGATTTTGCACTAGATAAGAAAACTGTTCTCCAGAGATCTTCCTGATCACAGGGGCAATTCCAAAACACAAGTCCTAGCAACATAAATCAAGAAAGACAACTGTTAGCTGTTTTTCTGCATGAGAAAAATGAGACCCCACAGGCCAGTCAAGAGCAGACCTCACAAAAGCAAGATCAGGCATTCTTTCTTTATTTGGGGGAAAAAACAGAAATGTGGTTCTCTTTTCTAAAAATTCAACTTTTCTACACTTGTCACCCAAGTGTACCCAGTAGCATATCTGCTGGCTTTAGTGACTTATGGTATGTCTGCAGTGCAAGAAGATGCATATGATTGGCCCAGGGGAGGCAACGTGGGATTGCAGGCTTTAGGGCTATAAAATAGAAGCATAGATGTTCATGCTTGGGTGAGAGCCTGGGTTTGGAGACCCTCACAGAGGAGAGGATCTAGGATTGCCAAGTGTCCAGTTTTTGACCGAACACCAGTTTGAAAACGGACACTGATGGCACTGATCAGTTGTGCTGTCTGGGCTGTTAAAAGTTTGATTAGACACAGCAGAATGAGAGGCTCCTTGCCCAGCTCCATATGGCTCCCAATAAATGGCCACCATGTCTATACAGTTTGGGAGCAACCAAAGGGAATCCATGTACTGCTCCCATCCAGTGTTCCTCTAAGCTGTAGGGCAGCACATCTTCACAGGTGAGTAATCAGCCCCACCCAGTCAGCTCTTTGCATGGAGCTCTGAGCCTCTGATGGGGCAGGGCTGATTAATCACCTGTGAAGCTGTGTTGCCACCAAACTTAGAAGGAACAGTGCTCCCACCGAGTGCCATCTCTGTAGCTTTCATTGATCAGGACCCATGGCTAGTGGGAGTTGCAAAGGTGGTGCCTGCAAATGGGGGCAGCGGACAGACCCCCTTAGCTGCCCCTAGACCTAGATGTGGAGGGACTTGTTGCCACTTCCTGGGAGCTTCCTGAGGTAAGCACCAACCAGTGCCCCAGCTGCTCCCACGCGCTAAACTCCTGCCCCAGCACTGAGTTCCCTCCAGCACTCCACAACCCCCTGCTTAAGCTCAGAACCCCCTCTCAGAGCCCTCACTCCACATCATCTCTCAGATTTCCCTCTAATCAAGCTACATGATGCATCCTGGGGACCTTAGACTTCAAAGCCACAAGCATCATGAGGTAATGTGTCACCATGGAAAAGAGCAAATGAATGTGGAACTGACTCAAAATGAATCATTTCAAATCGGTTCAAAATCCCAAAACATACTGACTTAGGAAATGTCAAAATGTTTCATTCAGAAATTGGAATTTTTTGGCGTTCTATTCCATGAAAAAAATTGAGGGGTTTTTTCTTCCCAATTTGGGATGAAATCTAATACTGAAGTATAGGAATTTCCAGTGGATAGGAATTCTGAAATTCACTTATCTCTTAACTATGCAGAGTTGTACAAAGTTCCAAGTACAGGAATAGTCCCTTATTATGTTTTATTCATATTACATAAATATTTGAGACTTACCATGATGAGAACTAGGTTGCCAATGTATTTTTAAAATTAGGGGCTATTTTCTTAGTACCCATGGTTCAGTACTCTTCTCAATGATGGTGGTAGTAGTTGAGTAGTAATAGTAGTAGAAGTAATAATAAGTAGCAGTCACCTATATTCACCAGGAATATTTCTTGCTGCTTTTTACCATCCTCAACCACTCCCAATATTTTACAGAAATGAAAAAATAAGGGATGTCCCTTGCAATAAGGGACTGTTTGGCAACCCTGGAACTCTATTGTGCTCGATACTGAACAAAAACTGGCAAACCCTTCCCTGAAGAGTTTAACTCCATGAAGCAGTCATTGGAGATCATGGTTTTGTACAAGGTGCCATTAAGGACCAGACTGGGACTGTTAATCCTTTAGAACTGGTAGTGAACTCATCTTGACTTTCAGTTCTCAGGTTCAGTTTTGAGGGTTTGCCACTAAAAATAACATTTTTATTCATAAAATGAACTGGAAGTTGTTGAAACACAATAAATATAGGACTCCACAATGCCTTTTACTTCTGCTTTTCAGACAAGACCCACACATAGGTTTGTCTGTATTAAAAAATGTACTGGTTTAACTTGGAGTCAGTTTAAAAAATGAATTACTTAAATGGGTCTATAGCCCTACATGGAAACTCTGAATTCAATTTAAACCTGGCTTATATTGATTTAGTTTGACTCACTAAAGAATCAAGTTAAACTAAATCAATATAAACCAAGTAAAAATAGAATTAAGAGTGCCCACACAAGGGTTTGGACACATTAACTCAATCCATTTAAAAAAACCACATTTTATTAAAACAGTGCAACTTTGAATATAGAGAGGCATTAGTTATTAGAAAACCTTTCACTACAAAAATATAAATATTGTAATAGTTCAATTTGCAAAGTTAAAACAAAACTAAAAAATCCTAAAAAAATTTGAAACACACTATGGGCCCAATCTTGCATACATTCACAATAGTGGTCCATAAGTACTATTAATTCCAGAGATTTGCGTTCATAGCTTTTTATTAACCATGCTGCACAAATCATTGTAAAACATATTTCTGTACATTACATTTGACACATTGGATTTTTAAAAGATAATTGCATTCTGGATCTTTTTAGTCTTTGGATAATCCTAGTATTCCATGTCACAATGAGGATAACTTAGGCTATATCTAGACTACATTCCTCTGTTGAAAGAGGAATGTAAATGAAGCAAATCGAAAGTGCAAATGAAGCACGTATTTAAATATCCCGTACTTCATTTGCATATTTGTGTCTGAGCACTTTTTCGAAAAGAGTTTTTCAAACGTGAAAATGCAGTCTAGACAGGGTTCTTTCAAAAAAAAACCCAACATTTTTTGAAAGAACCCATAATCCTGAAAAAATGAGGCATACGAGTTCTTTCGAAAAAGGGGTGTTTTTTCGAAAGAGCCCCATCTAGACTGTGCTTTCACTGTTGAAAAATCCTTTTTCAAAAAAGCCTTTAGACGTGAAAATGCAAATGAAGCATGGGATATTGAAATCCATGCTTCATTTGCACTTTCAATTTGCTTAATTTACATTCCTCTTTCGATAGAGGAATATAGTCTAGACATAACCTCAAAGTGAATCTCATTCAGAAGATTTTTCTTTTTTAATATGAGTGTTGTAGTGGATTTCATTACTCACACAAGTCTTTTTTTATTTCTTTGTGATGGATTAAAAGAAAATTTGTGGTTAGTCTCAATATTTTCAATTGCAGCAGTATTTTAACAGGATTGTTTGGTGTAAGTAAATTACCAAAACTGTTGTTTTTATTTTCTTATTATTTACATATTAAATATTTTATCATTTTCTATTTCAGTTTTAGCTCCTTTCCTTCCCAGGCTGTTCACTTCAAGAGGCAAGTCACATGTTTGTGAAAACTAATGACTAAGCCCAGTCCATTGTATCCAGTTTCTAATAATAAATTGTGAATCAATAGTATTGCAATCAAACTATTTGTAGTTAAGTGATAATCCCTAACTTGTCTGTATCCTTAGTAGTGTTTTTTTTTTCTTTTTCATCTTCTAATGTTGTAATTTAATTTAGGAGCCTAAATATGCAAATGTACTAATAATTTGTTCTACTCTCTGTAAATTATTTTTTCATAGTGAAAAATATACTTTATTTCATGATAAATTTATACTTCCGATGTGGAATATGTATTTAATTGATCATTAATATTGTCCTTACAAGCTTTTTTAATTTAAAAAAATCAAGATAAACTATGATTACACAAGTTTAACACTTTAGGAATATATTCAGACCTCTGCTGCATGTACACAACTCTCAGTAATTCCAATAAGAGCTGTGTGAACACATTTGAGGGCAGAATTTGGCCTTGGTGACCTTTGGAAAGATTTTGTGTCCCATGATATGACAGGTTAGATCACAGAAATCCCACTGGAGTTGTCTCCTGGTGTGCTGATCAAGCCACTCAGCCAGCCTTCCTGCCGTCTGGGGCTCCTCATCACCCTGTCCTGCTGGGCCAGAAGCTTTGGTCTCTCCTATCCAAGGCACAGAGTTGGAGTTACCCCCCCCCCCTCCCCGAGTAACAGACACTAAACCAGTTCAGCTCTTGGAGGACTCTATTATAAGATAGCTGAAAGCATCCAAGCAACCAAGCCTCAAGAGACCAAACCCCCAAACAAATCTGTCTTACTCTGTGTAAAAGATTTACACAGACAGTGCTCATAAATATGTCCACTCCCTTTATCAATGAAAGAGAGAAATGCACTATGGTTGATCTCCCACCCCCTAGCCTGAGTAACAAGTATTTACACTGGGTTTGATTATAAACAAAAGTGTTTTTATTGAGTATGTAAAGTAGGATTTAAGTGACTGAAAGTGAAAACAGACAGATCAAAGTAAGTTACTAGGCTAAAATAAACAAAAGACAACAGCTACTTCTAATACACTAAGAAACTTGTGTCATGCAAAATCTTACCCTAAACAGTTTTTCTTATCTCAGGCCAGAATTGATCTTTTTCTGACCTGAGCCCAACTGCTTTTCCTTCACATTTCCAATACAGTTCTCTGTTTCCACATTTCTCCATGTGTATCCACTTAGGGTGAGGAGGCAATTTCAAAAGTCAGCTTGAAGATCAAGATCTGATTGCTTTCTATTCTTTAATTAGACTTTCCCCCAAGGCAGGAACCCTTTGTTCAGTCTCCTCATACCCATGGAAAAGTAACAAATTCAGGATGGATTCCAGTGCCAAGTGGCATGGCCACATGTCTTTCTAGGACCAATCACAGTTTGGGTTTAGAGAAAAAATAAAACCATTCACAGGTCATTGATTTGAGTACTGAGCCATTACATTCCACTAATGGTCCTCATTAGCACATTTAGAGTTAACAGAGTTACACTTCATATTTCTAACTTCACATACAAGAATGATACATGCACAAAAATAGGATATGCAGCAGATAGTAACTTTAAAAATTGTATGTTGCATGACCTGTTTTGCGTAAAGCATCTTTGGCTACATCTAAACTACATCCCACTGTCGGCAGAGGGATATAAATGAAGCACTTTGAAAGCGCAAGTGAAGCGGGGATTTAAATATCTCGTGTTTCATTTGCATAATAATGTAATGGCGCTCTTTCGAAAAAGCACTATTTTAAAATTGAAACTGCGGTCTAGACGCAGCTCTTTCAAAAACGGGGTGCTTTTTTGAAAGATCCCGTAAACCCCATTTACAGTAAAAAAATGAGGTTTACAGGATCTTTCAAAAAAGCGCCCTGTTTTCGAAAGAACTGCATCTAGACCGCGGTTTCAATTTCAAAATGGCACTTTTTCGAAAGAGCGCCATTATGTGATTATGCAAATGAAGTGCAGGATATTTAAATCCCCACTTCATTTGCACTTTCGAAGTGCTTCATTTACAGATGTCTGCCAACAGAGGCATGCAGTCTAGACGTAGCCTTTGAGTTATATATATTCCTAAAACAATTTTCATAAAATGTGGGGGGGCCGTGACACATGAATCATAGGTTTAGAAAGGACTTCAAGAATTGTTTAGTCTTAACTCTCTGCCAATATGCATGAATTGTTGTGTCTAAACCATCCAAGACAGATAGCTATCTAGCCTTATTTTGAAAACTACCAGCGAAGGAGATTCCACAACTTCCCTAGGCAGTCTGTTCCATTGGCCTATTGTTCTTACAGTTAGTGAGTTTTTTCCTGAGATTTAATCTAAATCTGCTATGCTGTAATTTGAACTCAGTGTCTCTTGTCTTGCCCTTTATGGCAAAAGAGAACTACTTTTCTCCATCTTTTTAATAGCAGTCTCTCAAGTCTATGAAGGCTGCTATCCTGTCCCTCCTTAATCTCTTCTTTTTCTGAATTAAACATGCCCACTTTCTTCAGCCTTTGTGCCTATGGCTTGCATTCCATCCCTTTGATCATCTTTGTGTCTCACCTCTGGATCCTTTCCAGTTTCTCTACATCCTTTCTATATATTGGTGACCAAAATTGGACACAGTACTTCATCTGAGTACTGTGCCAAGTAGAGTGGTACATTCACCTCCTATGTGCCACTTGCATGCAGTTTTAGGTTGAGAGCTTGGTTTTTTTCAGCAACAGCATCCCATTGCTAACTGAGTTTGAAGTTATGATTCAGTACAGCTCTAGGATCCTTTTTAGCAGTTCTGCTGCCAAGCCAGATTTTCTTCATTATATGTGCATTTGGTGTTTCGACCCTGAGGGTAGCACCTTACTTTTGTTTTTAATGAGTTTCTTTTTGTTGTCTATAGCCCAGTCTCCAATTCATCAAGATCCCTCTAAATTCTAGCTCTATCTTCCAAAGTATTGGAAGCCCCTCCGACTCTCCCCCAGCTTTGTGTCATCTGTAAACTTGATCAGTATGCTTTCTATTCCTATATATAGGTACTTAATAAAGAGATTAAGCAGCAGAACCAGAACAGATCCCTTTGAAACTCCACTTCAGATCTCACTCCAATCTACTATCATTCCATTACTAGTTACTTTTTAGTGGTTATTTAACCAATTATATATTGACTTGATGATAATTCTGCTGAGCCGCCATTTCTCCTGCTTACTTATCAGAATATCAAGTGGGACTGTATCAAAAGCCTTGTGAAGTCTAGGTATGTTATGTCTATTGATTCCCCCTATCCATCTAAGCAATTACCCTGCCAAAGAAGGAAATTAAACTGGTTTAGATGGCTTGTTCTTAGTAAATCCATGTTGGCTGGTAGTGATCACTCATTTATCCTCTAGATATTCACAAATCAAATGTTTTACACATTGTTTAGTAGCTTCCAAGGTATCAAAGTCAAGCTGACTGGTTTATAGTTCTCCAGCTTTTTGTTTATAAAGATGGACACCGCATTAGCCTTCTCCAGTCTTCTGGAACCTCTCCTGTCATCATGAGTTTGTAATTGTTTTGCCAATGGCTTTGAGATTTCCTCAGCTAATTCCTTCAGAACCTTTCGGTGAGTAACATCGTGCCCAGCTGATTTGAATTCATTCAGATTGTTCAGAAGTTCTCTGATGTGTTCTTTGCTTATCCCACATTCCTTCTCCTTTATTGTCTATGATAACTTTGCTAGTCATCCAGTTACATGTTATTTTTTGTGAGAAGACTGAAGCAAAGTAGGCATTGGACAACCCTGCCTTCCTACCATCTTCAATTATCACCTCACCTACTTCATTGAGCAGAGGACCCATACCATTCTTAATCTATCTTTTTTGCCTGACACTTGAAGAATGCATTCTTGGTGTCTCTAACATTTCTTTTCAGCTGTAACTCATTCTTTGCCTTAGCTTTCCAGATTATGTCCCTAGATGCTCCCTAAATGCTATGTCCTATATCTACTACTTTGGTGACATGCCCTTCCTTCCATTTCCTGTATGTATCTCTTTTGAGTTTCAGATAGCTAAAAAGCTCCTTCTACTGCATTATTGGCATCTTGTGGCATTTCTTAACTTTCCTCTACATCAGACTAACTTGATGTTGAGCTTTAGTATTGCATCTTTTAAGAACTGCCAACCCTCTTCAACTGCTTTTCATCCTAATTGGCTTTTCCATGGGACATTGCGTCCTATTCCTCTGAGTCAATTCAAATCTGTATTTCTGAAATCCAGAATCCTTGTTTTGTTGTTCTCATGTCTGTCTATCCAAAGAATTTTGAATTCTATCAGATCATAATCACTTCCTCCCAACTTTCCAGCTGACTTCACATTAGCAACTAATTAATCAACATTGATCAAAACCAGATCCAAAATGGATGGCCTCTTAGTTGTTTCCTGAACTTTCTGAATCACATTTATCCCCTATGTGTGCTAAGAATTTGCATGACATATTATGTTTTGCTGTGCTAATCTTCCAACAGATATCAGGGCAATTAACTCTGGTGTTGACATCTGTGGGTGGGCTGGAACTTGGGCTATAGGACCCTGCCAGGTGAAATGGTCCCAGAGCTCAGACTGCAACCCAAGCCTGGAAGTCTGTACTACAATGAAACAGCCCCAGCCTTGAGCCCTCAGGCAGTAAGAGTCAGCCAGGATGGGCTAGCCACAGGTTTTTTATTCACTGTGTAAACATACCATCGTGGATGCATTGACTTCCTGCCCTAAGCTATGAAAAATAGGTTGGATAATGGGAATTGCTTAAAATATTCTTAATGAGGTAAAGGACTTTTCATTTCCAGATCATCTGTTCAAATCCAGGTAAGCTTGATAGCAAGCAAAAGTTACCAACATCTATTTAGTGGCCCATGAAAAATTTCATGTTTCTCTCATTTCAGTCACATTTAGCCCTTGAGGGATATTTTCAATTACAAATTATAACAAGAGCTTCATTTGTTTCTGACAAGCTCTTAGGAGCCTTACATAGGGCCAGATTCTGTTGTAAAAACTGTCTTGGATGCCGATCTTGCACATCAGGGATACAACTGCAAGATCACAAAGTTAACATTAACAAGTTTTTATACTAACGGCTGGGGAAAAGCCGACAGGTGCCGAGGAGCACATGGATCGGACAGACACATCTATTGGGGGAGGTTCTGTTAATAGATATGCTCTATGTTCTAGTCAGGAGGAGAGGATGGAAGTATGGGTCACATCAGATGAGATACAATCAACAGAAAAAGAGTCTAACACATCAAGAAATTGCAGACAAATAGTGACAGATTATTAAAGTGCTTATACACAAATGCTAGAAGTCTAAATAGTAAAATGGGTAAACTAGAGTGCCTAGTTTTAAAGGAGGATATTGATATAATAGGCATCACAGAAGCTTGATGGAATGAGGACAATCAGTGGGACACAGTCATACCAGGGTACAAAATATATCAGAAGGACAAAATAGGTTGTGCTGGTGGGGGAGTGGCCCGATACGTGAAAGAAAATGTAGAATTAAATGAAGTAAAAATCATAAATGAGCCAAATGTTTCATAGAATCTCTATGGATAGTAATTCCATGCTCCAATAATAAGAATATAGCCATAGGGATAGATTATCGACCAGCTGATCAGGACAGTGATAGTGACTATGAAATGCAAAGGGAGATTAGAGAGCTATCAAATTAAAAGACTCTATAATAGTGGGAGATTTCAGCTATCCCCATATTGTTGAAATTGGGTACACGTCACCTCAGGACAGGAGGCAGAGATAAAATTTCTTGATATCTTAAATGACTGCTTCTTGGAGCAGCTCTTCTTGATTTAGTCCTAGGTGGAGAATGGGATGTGGTTCCATAGGTAAATATAACTGAACCGCTTGGAAATAGTGACTATAATATAATAAAATTTAACATCCCTGTGGTGGGAAATCCACCTCAGCAGCCCAACACTGTGGCATTTAATTTCAGAAAAGGGAACCACACAAAAATGAGGAAGCTAGGTAAACAGAAATTAAAAGGTACAGTGACAAAAGTAAAATTTCTGCAAGCTGCATGGAAACTTTTCAAAAACACCATAATAGAGGCCCAACTTAAAAGTGTGTAAATGAGGACTACAGAATCTTTCAAAACAAGGCATTACTGTTGAAAATGCCCCGTCTAAACTGCCGGGTTTTTTCAAAAAGCTCAGTTTCAAAAAAAAAGCAGCAGCTGCCATTATGCAAATAAAGCATGGGTTATTTAAATCCCGGCTTCATTTGCACTTTCAATATGTCTAATTTACATCCCTATGCTGACAGGGGGGTAGTTTAAACATAGTCTCAGTGTGCAGTGGTAGTCAAAAAAGCAAATAGAATGTTAGGAGTCATTAAAAAAGGAATGGAGAATAAGACAGAAAATATCTATCTAAAGCCATGGTACGCCCACATTTTGAATACTGCATACAGATGTGGTTGCCTCATCTCAAAAAAAGATATATTGGCATTGGAAAAGGTTCAGAAAAGATCAACAAAAGTTATTATGGGCTTGGAACGGGTCCCATATGAAGAGAGATTAAAAAGACTTGGACTTTTTAGCTTAGAAAAGAGGAGGCTAAGGGGGGGGGGGATATGCTAGAGGTCTATAAAATCATGACTGGTATGGAAAAAGTAAATAAGGAAAAGTTATTTACTTATTCCCACAATAAAAGAACTAGGGGTCACCAAATGAAATTTATAGGCAGCAAGTTTAAAACATACAAAAGAAAGTTTTTCTTTACTCAGAACACAGTCAACCTGTGGAACTCCTTGCCAGAGGAAGCGGTGAAGGCTAGAAATTTAACAGGGTTCAGAAAAGACCTAGATAGACTCGTGGAGGTTAGGTCCATCAATGGCTATTAGCCAGGATATATAGGAATGTTGTCCCTAGCCTCTGTTTCTCTGGAGGTTAGGTCCATCAATGGCTATTAGCCAGGATAGATAGCAATGTTGTTCCTAGCCTCTGTTTCTCTGGAAGTGATTGACAGGGGGAGGGATCACGTGAGGATTATCTGTTGTGATCCCCCTCTGGGGCATCTGGTATTGGCCACTGTCAGTCAGAAAGGATACTGGGCTGGATGGACCTTTGGTCTGACCCAGTATGGCTGTTCTTCTGTTCTTAAGTCTCATTAAAAAAAAAAAGTGTTGGTAATGGAGAACCTGAATAGGATTTTTACTGAATCTGTCTTTTATATACAGGCAGTCCCCGGGTTACGTACAAGATAGGGACTGTAGGTTTGTTCTTAAGTTGAATCTGTATGTAAGTCGGAACTGGCGTCCAGATTCAGCCGCTGCTGAAACTGACCGCCAGTTCTGACTTACATACAGATTCAACTTAAGAACCCCAAGCGTCCCCAAGTCAGCTGCTGCTGAAACTGATCAGTGGCTGATTCCAGGAAGCCTGGGGCAGAGCAACTCTGCCTCGGGCTTCCTGTAGTCAGCGCTGGTCAGTTTCAGCAGCGGCTGACTCGGGGAAGCCTGGGGCAGAGCAGCTGGGGTGCCGCTGGGTTGCTCCAGTAGCACCGCTCCTCGCTCCTTGGCGCTACTGGACCAACCCAGCAGCACCCCAGCTGCTCTGCCCCAGGCGTCCTGATTCAGCCACTGCTGAAACTGACCAGCAGCTGCTGAATCAGGACCTGGGGCAGAGCAGCTGGGGTGCTGCCGGGTTGGTCCAGTAGTGCCCAGAGCGGCGCTGCAGGACCAATCGGCAGCGCCCCAACTGCTCTGCCCCAGGGTCCACAACAAAAGCCTGGTCTGCTGGGGGGAGGGGCACAATAGCTGCACCCCCCCCCCCCCCGCAGACCAGGGACACAGGGAGCAGAGCCGCAGCGGCAGCAGGGTGCCGCGCCTCTGAGGCTTTGCTCTGGCAAAGCCTCAGAAGCGCGGGAACCCGCCGCTGCTGCGGCTTCGCTCCCGGTGCCTGTGGTCTGCTGGGGACCGTCTCCAGCAGACCAGGGGCACCGGTAGCAGCTTACGAATGGGGCTTTCTCGCCCCGGAGCTCGCAGGCAGCAATCCGCCACCTCGACCTCCGGGGCGAGAAAGCCCCCTTCGTAAGTGCGGATCCGACATAAGTCAGATCCGCGTAAGTCGGGGACTGGCTGTAGTTGTAAACTGAATTTGGACAGGGAAATTCATTGTAAATGTATTCAGTATTAGTAGACTCTCTTGTGCCCAAAATGTGCAATTGAATTTTCTTTCCTAGGTTTCAACTATATAGGTCTTCTGGTGGGTTGTGCCAATGTATATGGCTTTCTCTTAACCATTTTCAAAGGATTGTATAGGACACCTTTTGATTTTCCCTTTCATCACTCTGACCAGGTTACATCACTTCATTCATTCCTTATACCAGTCTTCCAGAGTTTTCACTGGCTCTTTATTTTATTGTAGGGATATATAGCCATCTTAGTCCTGTGGTTGTAAACACGGAGTTTTTAATGAGCCAGATTTTCAGTCTGTGGCTGCTGTATATTCAAATGTTGGTCCTTAAATCAACATGTAAAGAAGGAAATCACTTTTGCATATGAGTTTAATTTAAATGCAGGCATAACCTCCGCTCTCTCTCCCTCCCCCCCTTTCCCCCTCCCCACCCAGACACACACTATACTTCTGCTGTATAATCTCCTACCTTGAAAATATCAAAAGCAACAATTTCAGAAACATCCTGGTTTGGGACATTTCTGCATTTTAGTCAATTTACTTTCACATCATTCAAAATGTCCTATCAAAGTTATATATGATTGAACTCCCAAGCATAACTTTGAAGTGCTCCTCTTACCATGCCTTTCTCCTCCACCCAGTGCATAAAAATGTGTGTTCTTATTCACCCATTTTGGATACTGAGCTCCCTAGTAGACTGATGTCTGGGGAAGTTGGATTCCCTAACTCCTAACATGGCAGCAGAATTTCTTGCTGTACCTGCCTTCCAACTGACTAGTTGACTCCTGTGGACTTATTATCAGGGTTGCAGTGCTGAGGCTGGTCTACACTATAAGTTGAGTCAACACATTCAGCATTAGGCCAAACTTGGAATGGGCATGTCTATGCTGCCCAGTCCCTCCCATCAACTGAGAGAACTTTTAAAATCGACCCCTGTACTCCACCTGAAGTAGCTGAATAAAGCCTACGGCAACATTCATTCTTTGAATTAAGATAAATTAAGACGTCTGTACTGTAATTCAGGCCGACTGTAATTATTGGTCTCCAGTGACGATCTGGAGTTCTCCATCGTGAACACTCTGGTGAGCACTTTGAACTTCGATGCTGTTCAGCCAGGTGAGCTGAACTTTTGAATTTTAATTTCCAGTTGGAGCAGTATGGAGAGCTTACTAGCACAGCTGGACATGTATTCCCAAAGTCACAGACACCTCCAGCATGGAGAATTCAGGAGAGTGTAGATCTGATGGGCTAGGGGAGGAAAGGAAGGCAGAGCTCCAAATTAGAAAAAGAAATGCTAATATCTATACCAAAATTACACAGGGCATGGTGGATAAGGGCTACACCAGGGACAAACAGCAATGCGGTATGAAAATAAAGGAGCTTAAACAAGCATACCATGTGATAAGGGTGGTTCTGAGCTACTGACATGGGAGGCTGACAACGTGCACTCCTAACCACCCATAACAATGTTTTCATCCCATGAGGCATTAGGACCCTAACTCAGAATTCTAATCTATAGGGACTGTGGGATAGTTACCCACAGTGCATCACTTCTTGAGTCTATGCAACCTCTGACAGTGAGGATGTGTTCCGTCAACCAAAGCCACCTACTAGGGACATGCAAAATAACATTTGTTAAATCGGTTGCTCAAAGTAGAATTAAATAAAATCAACCTAATTTTGTATTGTAATTTCATGTCTTTGTTGGTCTTCAGGATTCTAGGGGACACCATTCTCCTATTTCTGATGGGGGCATGGTTGTTTTTAATACTGTCTCTGCAAATGAGCAGGCAAGCAAAGTCTCTCAGCTCCCCAAGAATCACTGTCTCAGAGCACTCATTATATGATTGCATTGTCTAGGGTGAGGCCCTATCCAAACTATAGCCTTGCTTGTGCTTTCTGATCTTCACAAAGCCTCATTGGGCTTTATGCAAGTATAAAAATCTTCCTACACAGATTAGATTGCAGGACTGTCTCTTAAATCTGAAATTATGATAGTAGCCATTTTAATTACACAATGGTTCCTTGTATGTATAGTTTTACTGACCAATATGGACAGGATTTTTTTCTCTGAACATCCACTATATATTTGAGAGAACATGTGAGTCTGTGTGTCTGTCTGTCCATTCAAGAACTCCTCCTAAACAGTAAAAGCTAGGACCACCAAACTCAGTATATAGCTTCCTCTTATCATAACTTAAAGCAAGGTATGTGTTTGGTTGTGCCAGGGAAATGATATGTGCCTGGAATAGGATTGTTTCTCATAAAACTATATAGAAAAGAGACAGACTCACCAAGCTGATGAAAGAAACTGGCTGGTGATTCACCCCTCCCCCCTCCCATCCAAGACTGCCCTTGCTCAAGCCTCCCATCCTTCAGGTGCCGTTAAGTGGGGGCTTCATACCCCCTCCGATTTATAAGGGAACACTGCTGGCTGTTCCCTTTTGTCAGGGAGTGAAGGGAAAATGCAGAGTTTGCTGCATTTCTCATTCTCCCTGAGGAGTGGAGGAGACACATAAACCTAGACCTGCACCAGCAGGGAACACGCACTCCTACTCCGGCTGTACCCACTGGAGCTACAGCAGCCATGGACAGGTACTTCTTACCTGGCCCCATGTTGCTGTGATGAGAGCAAGTTGGGGTAGTCCTCTCCCTGGGGTAGCCTGCATATTGAACTGCTCGTCCCCAACCCTGCTCGAGAGCAATTATTTAAATGAAGCATGTACATTTTAATTTTATTTTTCTAAAAACGAAAATTAATTGAATTAAGGACTTGAGCAATGCCAGATAAATCCTCTAGTTATATAAAAGTAATCAGAGATAGCAGCAGTCTGCTTGCCACTATTCTCTGATAAAATCCCTGTCCTCACTGATCAAGGAAATCACGCAAGCATCAACTGTGTTCGAAAACAGCTGTCAGTACAGTTTCAGCTGCTGCATGGACAGTCCCCTATAGTTTGTCTCTAAAGTGGAAATTATGTGCTCTTCTATAATTTCTTCATTTTAAAATAAAGTAATAAAGTGAAATAGTGACTTGGCTGCACCTGTGCAACTTTTACAAATGTGTACATAATATATAACATACACAAATTAAATAGCATATTCCTTCCCCCAACAATCCAATGTGCAAACAGCAAGAACACAGTCAAATTACTGCACCCTCCCTGGCATACTATCCCTCTGCCATCTTCCCCCCACAGACAATAAGAGTTTTGCACATGGCTTGAATGTAGTGGAATGGGCTGTTTCAGAATTCCAAAGTTGAAGCTCTCACAAATGGATTCAATTTAGTGAGTTTATTGTTGTGACAAGCTATATTAGTGTTGCCAAAGTTCAAGAAAAGACGAACCTTACAGATAGCTTTTCAGAAGCAGGTGCAACTGATCAAAGTTATTGCTACATAGTATGTTAGGTGTTTGACCCTGTGTCCATTTGTTATTAGACTTAGTTTCTTATCCAAGTCAGGTTGTTCTGTGCCATGATGCCATCTTGCTACCATGCTCCCTTTTCCCAGAATCAGGTGAAGTTTTTCCTTATCACTTTTTAATGCATCATCTTTTATTGTTCCTTACAAAGAACTGCAGTAGTATCACAAGAGAAAAGAAGTGGTTTCTCAGATTGGTAGGTCCCTCCCATACCATTTAGGGTTTTATAGGTCACAAACAACATCCTGAGTTCTATCAGGAAGCCAGCAGGCAGCCAATGTAGATCATGGAATATTGGCATTATACTACTCAACAAGCATTTGTACCAGCCTCACATACTGAGTTTTAAGGAGAAGTTTAATACGGAGTGCTTTGTATTAGTCTAATCTCGAGGTAATAAATGCATGAAGCTTGAGAGTGAGCTC
This sequence comes from Pelodiscus sinensis, assembly GCF_052426305.1. Classification (NCBI taxonomy): domain Eukaryota; kingdom Metazoa; phylum Chordata; order Testudines; family Trionychidae; genus Pelodiscus; species Pelodiscus sinensis. The sequence continues at coordinate 301,145,224 of NC_143052.1, read as the reverse complement.
CAAATCTTAAATATTTACAAGCTCTTGGCCAGATGCAATTGATTAAGCAGTCTTGGCAATCGCTGATACAGAATCATCTGGCAGCAGTTGAGACGGAATCTTAACCATGTCTCTGAAACCTTCTAAGTCCATGTGAATTGTTCAAGGCTTCAACTCAGTTGAAGGACATTGTTGAGATCTCATCTACCCTATAAATTGGAACCATGCTTTAACTGCATCAATGGGACAAAACATACTTCAGCTGGGCTCCATAAATTGTTTAAGTGATCCTTTAGACAGGTCATTAGTTGTTTCCACTATGAAGGGAAGGAGGTGGGGAGTGCTTGATTACAGTGGGCTGAGCACGCTACAGGCTTGATCATCATAATCAAACACACAGAGTCTACTTTGGACCATTTCACCAACCGAAGTAACCAGGATTGAAAGGGGCATACCAGGCATTGAGCGGTGAAGTTCTCAGATCTGGCACAATCATGCAAATCCACGAATCTTGGAAACAGCTATGTGGGATCAGAGCATTTAACCCTTCACAATTTATTGGAGAATGGCTAAGGTGTATTTGTCCAGTCTGGTGATATTCAAAGCTGCTTTTGAATATGAGTGATTGAAAGAAGGTCAGATCTCTGTGAGATTATGAAATTTTTGCAAAAGCATATTATGCTCAGGATCTGGTGCTCTCAGAATACATGGAATCTCTATTGCTAGCCACTCTAAGTCTGTCCATAAGAAGATCCACGTTCTTACCCATACAGCAATGCAAATCATAGACTTGATATATCCTGAATTTTCTTTTAGCCATAGGCCTAAGCCTATCATAGGCTGGATGAGGCTGAACCTCCACAAACAGCCTGGTATGGCCCCGCCCATGTGCCATCTGACCACTGCTCCAGGGCTCAGGGTGCGGCCACCCAGCACTCTGGGGCTCAGACTGTGGGCACTTTGACTGTGCCACCTACTCCAGGGATCAGGTGGGGGTGCTGCAGTTGTGCCACCCACCCTGCACTCTAGGGTTGTGGGCAGTTAGGATCCCTCTGGTGCTCTGGAGTTGGGGGTACTCAGGTAGCCCAAAGCTGGGTCAGTGGCACACTGTGTGTGTTTTGGGCTCCAGTGGGGAAGAGGGCAGAAATGGAGGGGCCTCCAGTGGAAGGGGAGGGGTCAAGGCTAGCCTTCCCCAGCAGCTGGTTCACCTACCAGCCATGGTCTCCACACAGATATTTGTACATCCATATGTGAGGCATGAACTTCATGCAGGAAGTGATGAAACTTGTTGAAAAACATCAGGTTTGCTGTGACCATTTGCACTCTGCTTGCAGCTTAATAGATTAACTGAACAACGCTCTCCATGGTACTCATCCTTAAGTGTACTGCTGGCCCATCTGCTGGCCCATCTCAAAGGTTCTGAACTTTGGTCTTCTGTCATGAGATGTTTAACTCCAGTGGTTCAGGTGGCATCTTGGAAATGTTGGAAGGCAAGGCAGAAATTCTCTTATGTCTCCACAAGCAGGGCAGTGCCATCAATGTAGTCCTGGTTGGTGAACACTTCTTGGCCAGTGTTGGATTCTAACATATAAAAGTGGCAAGTCCTAATATCCAATTGATAGCTCAACAGAATACTGCCAGGGAGAGAACGCGTCCCTGCCATACCTGAGATAATGTAGAAACACCTCAAAAGCTACAAACCAGTGCACCCTCTAGCAGTGGTAACAGAAGATCATACACCAGATTTAGCAGAAAATTTGGAATGCCAGTTCCTTTCAGTGCAACCCAAAATGTTGGCCTAACAACCAAATCGGAAGCCTGTTGATGTATGCCACATGAAACCAGCAGTTAAATTCATAGTGCAACTTATCCAGAAGCTGGAGGGAAAGGTCAGCATCCATTGTCGATTGCACAACAGTCAAATAGAGTTGGTTGCATCCTACCAAGTAAAAGGGGAATGAAGACCTTTCCAAGGACTCATAATGAGATCAGCCTGTAGTTGCCCCAATTGGTGCAAGATCCTTTGACATTATACAGGGATATTAGGATGCTGTCTTTCCCTTCAGCTGGTACTTTCTGTTGCCCACAGTTTTAAGAACACTTTGTGCACGAGGATGCAGGCTTATGTTCAGTGGTTCTCAGGCACCTTTGAGCTGCTTGGGTGGAGTAAAAATCAAGTCCAGCAGAATGTCCATTGCATAACTTTTGCTTGGTCTTTTATATTTCCTTGGGTAATGGACAATCAGTGCTCATCCCTGTGTCTGCAGCCTAAGCTTGCCAGAATCATGTAACTCTGGACAGTTAGCAGCAGGTGCATGGTTCAGCATGTTTTCATAATGGGTTTTCCCCCTGTCCAGGAACTCATTCATCAATGTAATTCATCCTGTACCATCAGATCTTGGAGTTTTTCCATTGACTTAAATGGAAGACGGATGAAGCCTTATATTATGGATGCCTTGCACCATATTTTGAACAGAAGAGCTGAGAGAGAAATTTTCCTATGGATATACACATGGCCCTCATTGAAATGGGAGCTGCGTCCATATATACCATATGTCAGAATATGTCCCATTATGTTTCAAGGAGATGCCAAGTATTTTTTTATATTTGCTTTTACTTCATTCACTATTGAAATATTTAAACTTTTTTTTTTTTTTTTTACAATTTCCTCTTTCATGCAAATACATTTTTATTGTTATGACGCTACTCATGAGAGCTGAGCTGTTGAAATTCTTTCATTATTGCTTTTGGAAAGATCATAAAAGCAGTTCTTTATTTTTTTTTAAGTATCTGAATTGTGCAAAACAACAGCACAACACCTTGGGTCAAATTTAAGAATCGGGGCTCTATCTGTTCAACTTAATAATGTCCATTAAAAAGAAACAGTCTATAAGGTTCCTCATCCTCAATATAAAAATGTGGGTTAATAGGCAAGGACAGACATTAGACATAGTGAGTTGTAGCTGGGGAGGAGAATGAAGTTGATGTTTCCTGGTGATTTAGAGATAAGAAAGCACAGTAGTCAGATTTAGAATCTGGTTATTTTTACAATCAACAATTTGGTCACTTTTAAGATACGTTGAAATCTATTACTAAAACTAATTAATGGATACTGAATTTACATTGTCCTACAAGTAGGCCCTACCAAATTCACCATTGATGTCGCTCCATTTCACAGTCATAGAATTTTGAAAATTGTAAATTTTATTATTTCACTTACATAAACCTAAATTTCATGGTGTCATAATTGTAGGATTCTAACCCAACAAGGAATTGGGGAAAGGGGATTGCAAGTTTATTAGGAGCAAGGTTTTCAGAAGAGCGACCCTTCTTTCTGTGCTGCTACATGCAGCAGCACTGCTTTCAGAGTTGGGTAGCTGTAGAATGGTGGCTGCTGACCTGCAGAGCCCTGCAAATCTGTGGGTATCTGCTTTATAAACACAGGTAACCACAGCTCATTTGTGTGGATACACATGCAAATGCAGATATAAAGTTTGTATCAAGAACCCTGCCATTTTGCGGATATCTGCTTTATATCTGTGGAGGCCCACTGATGAGGCCATCCATGCAGGCCCACTGATAAAGCAGGAGAGGCAAAGAGGGCAGATGGCCCAGGAACCAGCAATTCAAAGGGGCCCGGGGCTCCTGGCCGCCGTTGCTGCAATTGTAGCAGTGGCAGTGGTTGGAACCCTGGGCCATTGAAATTGCTGCTGGAGTGCTGGTGCTGTCATATGGGCAGTGCTGAGAACTGGCTGTCCTCCACCCTGCCCCTTCCACCTGAGACCCCACCCCTTACGGGAGCCTGGAACCAGGCTCCCACACACCTTGCCCAGGGACCCACAGAGGCTGTTGCCTCTCTTTCATTCACTATGTGGAAGTGGAAATCTGCAGTTCATTTTTGCAGATGGGGATTCAGACTTTGTATCTGCACAGGGCTCTACTGATCAGAAGCCCAGCTTTGAAGGCAGAGCTGCCACCGAATAGCAGCACAGAAGTGAGGATTGTCTGGTATTTCTAACCCTTCTTTGCTGATGTCTGCAATATTGGGCCCTCAGTCAGCAGCTTGCCATTCCCTGGCTGCCCAGCTTTGAAGGCAACAGCCCAGAAGAAAGGATAACATGGTACAGTATTGCCTCCCTTTTGTGCTTCTACTTGTGGGGCACTGCCTTCAGAACTTGACGCCCTGTGAACAGCCACTGTTCTCTGTGAACACAGTTCTGAAGGCAGTTCAGAACTAAGGACACCACACTACAACCACCCTAAAATAACTTTGTGATCCTTTGTAACTCCCTTTTTTGTAAGGATTCACAATTTGAACAACACTGGTGTCCCCTGTGAAATCTGGATAGTACAGGGTAAAAGCACACAAGACCAAATTTCATGGGGAGAGGCAAAATTTCACAGTCCTTGACCTATTACTCATGGATGTGAATTTAGTAGGGCCCTATCTATAAGATGACCTTAGCATTATAGTATCTCATTGAGTGGAAGTTAACTACCACTTCTTGACCATATAATAAATAGGGTCCGACCTCCTGATTGGGAGAAATTTCAGGATATTAACTGATTTATAAAAATATTAGCAAAAAAGAGGGCTAAATTATTTGAATTCTGCACATCAGTAATATATGTTTCCCTATATTGATACAGTTTAGCTATCTATATCTTTATCGTTATTTTGGGTTCCCTTGCCTTTAAATCCTTTTCCCTTGTTCTTTTTATCTGGGGCCTAAAGCTAGTTCTATCTTCATTCTGTGATAATAAAAAAAATCAAACCTATCTATATAATCTTTTAAATTTAAAATATTAATTGAAACTTTTTAACCACTTGTTTCAAAGTATGGAAACATTTCAGATAGTCTTGTTTTAGAATTTTTAAATTGTGATATTGTTAATTTGCTCTATTTGCACTTGAGTTAAAGCATAAATTATTATTTGTATTTCAAAAATTAATACATTTGAGGTTTATAGCAAGTGCACATTTAGATTTTTAAAAATTAAATGATGAACAGCATAATAGACTGTTCTAGTTAAGATAAAAGATGGTTTTTCATGCCATCTTTCAACTGAACACAATTATTTTTTAAAAGTTGAATTTATTTTAAAATAGCAAAATCTAATTAATATGTATAAAATCCATCTCTGTTGTTGATACCAACACTGTTTTTATTATATACCATATCTGTAGGACAACAAGTCATCAAATTAAAGTGGTACAGATTGAATACTAAGGTGTGCTTTTTGAAATTGTACAAAACTAGGTTTTTCCATTTATACTACCCATATACAAAATACATTTCCTTTATCTTCTGTTGTTACCTCTCAAATGTTCTTGCTCAGGTTAATATTATAAACCTGTACCAGCTATACAAATATTTTTTTTCATAATTCAACAGGTGCACTAAAACATATTTCCACTTAGGAATTATTGGACACTCATTTTAGCAAATACACCTGCAGTTTAAACACCAACTTCTATTTAGCTCTTACCATTAAATACAACCACCTAAAAGCACTTTTGAGAGAGTTGAAATCTTTAAGATAATATTTCAGAATGTTACATTTGTTGAGCTTTCATAAAAGGCCATATTCCAGAGGAGTAATTTTATCAATGTTGTTTTTGTCAATTGCAAGCTTTCAGGTCATAAAACTTTTAATTTGCATTGACCTTGTTTGCTAGCCTTATAATACAAGAAACCAATTCCTTGTATATCAAGATGTTAACAAAGAGGAAAAACAGATAATGATTTCTGTGTTTTTAGTGGAACTGCCCAATCCCACAAGTATTTACTTTTGAAAAAAAACAAATATTACTTTTTAAAATGTATATTCCCTTCATCAGTTGTTTTAGAAATGTAAATCACATCTGGCTTCCAGTCTACAGGTGACACACAAGATGGAAAATCTTGCATGTGAGCTAATTATAAAAGCTGTGGCTCTAAAGTGAGTTCTTAACTGTACCTGTACCTTGTGTTGCGTCTGTTCAGCTGCTCCCTTTTCCCCTCCCCCACTTCAAAACGTTCACTAAATTATGCTTGAAAAGAATTTCTTTTAAAGCATCCAGATTCCTGACAAACGGTTGGGGGGGGGGTCTGCTTTTCTAGAGATAACAGGGTGTGGTAACCTTAAACCCATAAACAAACCCCAAATTGTATCGTGAAATTAGTGCAGGAGAACACTTCCTCTCTTTGCAGACTTTGCGAGCTTTGTCTTTTTAGTTGCAATTTAACCTGCATTAGGAGCAGATTCATTTTTGTAACTGATTCCTAATGCCCCACATATCATACTGGTGTGTGCTGGGAGAGCTCATTCCTGTGCATGTTTTTTATTACTGTGACTGTGCTTGAAATGAATATTCGCTTCCAAACCAAAAGCGCCGTTCTCCAATACCAAGGTTTACTGGGTTTGATTGGCAGCTGTAGCTGTATTTTTCCAAAAACGAAAGAGCCCATCAAACTCTGGCGTTAGGTGTGTTGCGCTATTGTTTCCCTAGATGGTCGGCTGTGCTGTGGAAAAGAACTCTGAGCTTCCAGATAACTGGGCACCATATGGAAAATCTGCAGTATTTTGATTATGCCTTGTGTAAACATTTTAATATCGGATCCTTAAAATCCAGCGACTATCCCAAAGGGGATTAAAACATAATCCTCTCTCTCTATAGCTGTAGTGGATTAATTTCGTATTCTCTCAGTGGCTGGTTTGCTCCCTGAAGGCTACAACAAAAAGACTCAGTGCTCCTTAAACATGCTATGGAATTGGAAGTTGTAATTGGAGATTTCCAAAGGACTAGTGTAAAAATGACATACTAATAAGACTGCATATTTCATTTTGCGTCCTCTTCGGGGAGGAGGAGAGACAGCTGTAGGAATTAAAAAATCTGTTTTCCCCTGTAACAAAATAAGAAATCCCGTAGAAATTCAGAGAAAGTCCTCATCCCCTCTTTGGAAGGAAATACGGTTCATAGAAATTATCCCTTTTCCTTGGAAAGTACGATGAGGGCCATTGTGAAAGCATTTGCAGAGCTCTGACTTGTACTACGTTTCTACAAATGTAGAATGTCGTTTGAATACAGCTGCACTGTCTTCTGGTCAAAATCACTTCAATCTTTGCTGAAATTCACTGATCCTACCCTGAGTTAGATCACAGTCTTGGACGTGAACCCCTCCTGCTATATAGCACGGTTGTGTTTGTAGAGGGGAAGAACGGGGGGAGGGGGCCGGAGAGGGGGAGACGGTTTCTACACATACACGGACCCGTACGAATCTACTCATGGCGTTCCCCTATTGTCCTTGTAGATTTCTGGTTATAAGCTTTGGCCTTTTGACCATTAAATACCAGCAACTTTGTTTTTATTTTATTCCCATAACACAAGGGAAAGAGAGGTAATTGGATTAAACGGATGATCTTCCTTCTGGGATTCAGTGAGGCCTTCTAACGCCTCCTTAAAATGATAGAATATCAAGTTGTTTCCAGTATGCATCATCTTAACGCAGTTTTCTTGTAGCCCGGAAAGCCATTGCTGTGTGTACAGCACAGTGAGTAGGGAGGGCCAGACGGCTGCTCTGGTGGCACTGCTGGATAAAGGTTAAAAGAGAGGTTGGAATGGTCTGCTTAAGAGGGCAAGTGGTTCTGCAGGGCAGGGAGCTGCTGGCCGTAGATAGATCCTCCTTCTATAAACACAAAGAAGAGGGGCCTAGGGAATAGAAACCCAAATCCACTTGTAATCGTACAACAGAATCGGGCATAATTACTTGAGCAACCTAGATTAAGATTGATGAGCCTTTAAAGCGCCGTTGCAGATCGATCACCCTGCCCTTTGCAGAGAGGCCAGGTTTCCTAGCGGCGCGGGGCGGCGCGGCTGGGCTTGGCTCGCACAGCAGAATAACGGAGAGAAGATGGAGGCTAAAAGGGGACAGAAGCAAAGCAAACCCGCGGCATGTGATTCAGATCAGCTGACAGGAGTCAAGCTGCTACACTGGTTTGTTAGGAGATGGAAAACAATAAAATGAAGGAAAACTAGAGTTTGTATCAATCTTATCTCGCCTGCCACACTGGGCGGCTGAAAGCTTGTCAGTGAAACAGTTGAGTTTTAGATTCCCTCTTGTTCACACAATAATCCGTGCCTGCCTGCTCATTTATTTTGCAAAGGAAATGACAATACGTTGTGCAGTAGAGTCTCAAACTTGGTGGTTCTCAAAGTATTAACAGCCTGACAGATGAGCTGATAGACGATTAAGTCGGACTAAGTGAGCAATGTGAAGCGTTGCCTACACGCTCTGATTGTAAAGTGTGTGTGTGTGTGTGTGTGTGTGTGTGTGTGTGTGTAGCATTGAGGGAGCAGGAGAAGGCTGTACCGGTGCCTATTAGCCTTGGTGCTGTTGTGCAGAATAAGTCCAGAGCTTGCCATGGCCGTGCCAGTGTGCCGCAAGCCCACTCACCTAGAGCGTCTAGGCAGCGCCTGGGGATTGCAAGGGGAGAGGCGCATATAGCAGCCAGACGGTCACCTGCACGCGCCCCTGGTTCGTGGACCGCACATTCCAACGACATAAATACAACAAGGGTCGTTTTTACATTAGTTAGGGTGAATAGCCTTTTAAAGCTTTCTGTAAAATAGCTTGGTTTCACTGAATTTCCAAAATGTCGAGTACTCCTTTATTACTTATATTTCATGTGTCTAGAAATATAGATTTTCCTTGCAAGTTAGCTGTGGTCTGCAAGAGAGTTTTATAATTCATCTATTTTAGTTTAGAATAAGGGATCTTTCTAAGCAAGTTATCAGTTTAACGGCAGATTTATTGAATTCGGATGAAAGATCAGATGGGAGGATGGTCATCTGTAGTGCCCCTTTGTATTCAAGCAGGAATGATTTCCTAAAATTAAAACAATGCGCCATAAAGGCTGGCAGTTACAAATGACCCTACCCCCATCCCTCAATACACATATGGCTCGCAAAGAATTCTATTTTGTGCAAAAGGTTATGGTACAATTATTTTTAAAGTTCTTAGTGAAAAGACATTGAAATAAATATGATCTTGCTGGAAACCCATAACACATTGAGTGCTGCTTTTTGAGGCTTCACTAAAGTGACTTTTTTTTTCTTTTGTGATGTCTTCTGATTTAAGCTGTAGCTCGGAGTTAACGCTAATGAAAGGCGTCTATAAAAGTACAGACTGCTGTATTTGCTTTTCCCAGGAAAGCGCAGATATCTAGAGATGAATCCCCAGACTTTGTGGAAACTATTAGCTTTTGGGACTCCCTTCGCATGAACCTCCTGACCCCGTTTATTGAGACCTATAAGTAACGTGTCAGTGCTACTTGCAGGCTTCTGTATCTAAACAGTGGTAGTGTTAATTATCAGAAGGTCAGGAAGGGAGAAGGAACCCGCTTCTAAGAGCAGTAATTTTTCATTCTAGCCCCCGTGAATTTTGGTTATTGATTCATCTCGGAGTCTCACTCTACAGCTCAGAAACTCTTGTCAGACTACTCATGAGGGAGCAGGGTGGTAAGCACTCGCAAGAAAGACATAAGGCAACTTACAAATGGACTTTATTAGGCGGATAGTTGGGTGCCTGCATTCAGTAAGGAATGGGGAAGGGTAGGCTGAAGTTACTACGGCCTGCCTGACGCCTCTGCCCTTGCTTTGCAGGCCCGGTGGTTCTCAGCACGCCGGCACAGCTCATCGCCCCTGTGGTAGTGGCCAAAGGTACTCTCTCCATCACTACCACGGAAATCTACTTTGAGGTGGATGAGGATGATCCCGCCTTCAAGAAGATTGACCCCAAAGTGAGTAGAGTGCGTTTCCTCGTTGCCTGGGTGTGTTTACATTAGACATGGTCTGAAAGCGATTTGTATGTTAAACACTGTCCGGAGAACATCCTCCGATGCGAAAGGTCCCCTCCTCCCCCAAACGCCTTACTCCTGTGGTCTTTCACTGTGTTTTATTAAAAAGCGAAATGTATTAATGATGGCAAATCCTCTATTACAGCGTGCACATTTTTAACAATCTTTCTCTGAATGCCTTTGTATGAACACGGGCAGATTTAGGAGTTAAGCCAATTGCTCTGAAATCCCTTGAGGTAACAGCGGTCCCAGACCGCGGTCCTCTAAGACACAATGATGGGCTTTGCTCTTGAAGTGGATTTTATAGAATCCCTTTATTCCAAGAACACGAGTTTCCAAATAGGAAAATACTTGCACGTTTTAATAAATGTTGTCTGTTCGAATACTGAAATTTAGTGTTCACTGTCTGAAAAGGAAAATGGCTATCATATGGGCCTGAACACAGCAGCTGATTCTTGGGAAATCTCTATTTTTAAAAAAAAATTAATATTACAAAACTCCTTGACATCTGCAAGAGAAGCAGATCTAACCAAGTTAAGAGCTATTCACATACATTTCTGTTTTACTGTTGAGAATAAAAAAATGAATTTAAATGGAGCATACATGTGGTGGGGATATTTGTTATAGGGATATATGTCATCTTTTTTTCCATGTGGTTTCTGCTTATTATTATTGCTTTATTCTCTATACAGTCACAAAACAGTTTTACAAGTTTCTTCGTGTAGGAGAGAAAAATACAGGAGATGCTTCTAAAAGTCATTCCTATATTTTTTTTGCAAAAAAAAAATCATTTACTGTAAATGTGTTTCAAAGATAACTTTTTAAAAATGCAGTTATCGTTTTTGAAAGCACGTGTGTTTTAATAAAGTGGGGTTTCTGTTGAGGAATAATGTCTGAAATTGAGAACGTCCTCGTCGGAATAAATATAAAAGATTATTACACAGTAACCATTATAACAGTTTCACTAACATCCACCCACTATGACTTCTTATAACGGGACATCACACCGGCAATAATTTTCTTGGTTCAGCACTTGTTGACTATTAAGTTTTTTACTAAATTATGTTCGTTGCTATTTTGAATCTGTGTTATGCATTTAAATCTTAAAATACTTCAAAGAAATATACATTCTGAATAATCGTGCTGGAGTATGAATAGACAGTTTGTAATAGCTTGCAACTGTATGAGTGTACACATGCTATTCTCCCCGGATGCCTTTGGAACGTCAGAGTTGATTTCTACATATGCAACTTGCAACCTTGTTACATCCATAGTGGATTTGTAGGTCGGAAGTTATATTGTTCTTCATTTTGCTGCTACTGGCTTGACCCCTTCACCTGTAAATGTTGCTTTTTTCTTTATTACTTACTTTCTCCAAAATATTGATTTTTGTCAGGAATTACTCATTGCTCATTCAGTTTCCTTTGCTTCAGTCCTATTTTTCTCCCTCAATACAGCTAAAAACCATGGAGAAACATTAATCTAGTACAGTGAATCTTTCAAAAGTAAATTTATTTTTGACACCTATAGAAAGTGTTGGTTACTCTGTTAATTACCACATTAAATTGTGGTGCATATGATACACCAATATTTTCTTTTCCCACGAAACTAATCAGTAGGAAAAGGGCTGCTCCCTTTAGCCATTGCACACTGGATTTAAGCAGGGTTCGACAAAAGGATGTGATTTGCAAAACATTGGCGTGATTTTCAAATAGAAAACTTAATCCAGTTTTGAAACGCTTAACAATATTTATTTTACTTCATTTATTAGCTTGTAATTAAATAAAATCAGCAACAGAAATTATAATCTAAATCACAAAAAGTCATTATCCAGTGTATTTCAAGTGCATTTTTCAAATATATAATTCCAATATTCAAGCGTTATTATATAAGCAGAATCCAAATTTCTTTTGAATATATTTAAATAACATTTCAAGTATATTTATGGAATGTTAGAAATAGAACAAGCAATATATATGAAACGGAAAATGTAAACTTTTAAGTTCAGACACTTCAAAAGACAATTAACAAAAGTACCATGATAAAATCTACCTTTTTAAATGGTATCTTCTTTAGCAGAAAATGTCCTGAAGTATCCGAAATGGCAATTTAACTTCTGTTCACCAAATCACAAAACACCAACATCCACAATTTCAAAGACAATGTGAGATCACAATATTTGATACAAATTAAAATGTACATTAAGGTTTTGTTCAGACGGCATATCCAAATAGCTTTTACTCACAGAAGAATTTACATAAAAATACCGGGTTTTTTTATAATCCATTGGTACCGTTTCTACGTAGAATTGTCACAATCATATTAAATTACAGCCGAATTTGTCTCCGGGTGTTAACATACATTTTTTTCAGAGGGAATTTCAAAACTGTGATGAAAACATGTCATAGTGTTTGCTCTTTTGTGTGTCTGCGTGTCTTTGTGTGTAAGAGAGAGAAAAGCCTAAGCAATATTCCTCTTAAAGAAAATATTAGCATTTTCGAGTGGAAATATTTTACTTTTTGAACAGGAAGTTTAAACTTTATCTGAAAATCAGAAGACTAATCAGTTAGGCCCATATTTTAACTGTCCTCTAAAGTTTTTCCAAACTTTTCGGATTGGTGAGTATTTCCCTAGCCAGACGCCAAGTTTGTTTGGCTGCGTTTTCCAGGGCTGAATGAGGTTTTCCTTGAAACAGGTCTAAATTAGGCAAGAAATAATGTGGGCACCTCCTGCATTGGAGACAGGAGATGAGTTGCAGTAAAATCCCGTTGAGTCGGTCGCCGAGGCAAGATTCGTCCCAGTCCGATTCCCGGGGATGCTTTTCACACTCGTATGAAACCAGAGTCTTCATGTGATAATTATTCAGGGGTTGTCCCGGCAGTTCCAGATGACGGTCCCGTAAGGTTTTGAGGATAGAGAGGCATTTCTTTCTGCAACCGCCCATCTGCAGTCTGTTCTCGGCTTCTGCGAACTGCAGCACCCAGGCATCACTCTCGGCTGAACTCTGCTTGCCTGCTAGCGAGTGGCACTCCTTAGATAAAAGGTTGAAACCTTCAGCTTTGACTTCTGCTACCCTGTTGGGTCCCGGCCAGGGGATGTGGGGAAGTGGCCAGTGGGCAGCACTCCTTGGCCAGATCCCTGTGCATTTAAAAGCCGGGGTGATTTGCACGACATATCTATCTCTGATTCTCAGTTTCACTTCACTCGTGTCAGCCACCATCTTTACCACGTCTCTGTAACTGCATTTATCCACGGCTTGGGCTACCAGAGTCTGAAATCTGGACCGGATTTTGCGAGCGGAAAGGTAACCAGATGCCGTGATGAACTCCACCCAAAGGGACATGCTCCTCTTGCGCCCGTCGCTTAACTTTAACACGGCGCAGCCCGGCAAAGAGCCGTCATCCACGAAGTTGAAAACTCCCATTTGGTTCAGATAAAGCACCACTTCAAACTCTGTGGGAGAAATGACTTCCAAACCCTCGTAGCGGTTGTCCATCTCGTTCAAAGAGCTGATGAAACGGGGCTCCTGCACCTCCACTTCCTTTAGCACGTCCGAAACCACTTTGCAGACTTCTCGGATAGTTTTGGCGATGGCGGCTTTCCTGGCTTGGCATTTCTCGTTGTAATATTTATTCAGATGATACACCAGCTTGGCCTGGGCCGCGATCATATTGGGGCAGAGATCCGGATTATATACCGGAGTCTCGCAGTAAGCTGTGGGATCCAATGCGGCTGCTAAGGCTGGAGCCAACTTCAGAGGAGAAACAGGCTGCAGCGCTCTGAAACGTAATAAATGTCTTTCAAAATACGATGTGGCTACTGCTCCTCAGATGCTCTCTTCCTGCCTTTTTAGATCTGCAGTCTCGAAGTGGGGCGCGATATTTTTCTTTCCTTTTTTTTTAAATGATCACTGAGTGAGCGCAAAGCATTGAGATCGGCACTTCCCGAGCAGCAATAAAAACAAAAGTTGAGCTGAGACACAGCAAGGCTTCCAGTAGTCAAAACAATAAACCCTCTCCGTATTTGTTTATGTTTTCCTGTAGTAATCACTGTGTGCGCGCAGGGTTGTTAATCAGATGGTGGAAAAAGTGCTGGGTGTCGGGGTGTGTGTGTGTGTGTGTGTGTGTGTGTGTGTGTGTCAGGAGAAGCTGGCTGTTGGTTAGTCTAAGAGCCCAGATGCTCTCGTGTGGAAATTATAAAGGCAGGGCCAGGCAGGCGGGCGGCCAATCGCCACTGGGCTCGTCACTGCAGCCTCCTTCAGCTCAAACCCGGCTAATTAATCCGTCTCTTGGCTATATATACTTGTATATATGTACACACAAACTAAAGGTAGGCGGCTGCTGGCAGAAAACCACCCAGGCCACCTATGCATTTGGAAATTGAGAAGAATCTCTCGCCTTTTGCTGTAACTTGAGGTGTATTGATGTTTTGAAAGGACTTGGCAAAAGTGCGATGTTCTGCGCTGAATCCCTGTTTGTCTCCTTGAGGCTGAAATGTGAATTCAGGTGTATTAACGGACATCCTTCAACTAGTGAGCTACGGGGGGAAGGGGGAAGAGGTTACTCTTTAAAGAACAGAGACGTAAATTCATTACCTCGTCCTTGGCATCAAATCATGATGTTCTTTTCTCCTGATAGTTGTCTGTAATTGCAGGTCAGAAGTTTTCCTCTCATGAATTGGCCAGTGTATAAGGCCATAGATTCTCGGCAATGTAGCGTTCGCAGGATCAAAATATTTCAACACACCCCCTAATTAAATTGGTTTTAAGGATATTCTGACGGGGTATAATCGATTTTAAGTTTATGCAGATATTGCATTCTCTTTGATGTATTTGTGTGTGTATATGAAACGTATGAAGGATATACCAGTTACTAAATGCATATAACAGTTTATTTTCGTATTCAGTCTAAGAAGTAGCAGATACTTAGTATAAATCTTACTTGCTCCTGCTTAGTTCATTTTTATATTCTGTATATATCTCCAATAGATTGCAAAGCTATATATGTTCAGATTCCTTTCTGAACATCGTTGTAAAATAAATATCTATTAATTCCCTTATGTGGACAGTTTATTTTACTGTGAACTCTATTTGCAAGCTGTTTTAATAAATGTGCACACGGGAGGGACATTAGCGAATGCAGACATGTTGGCAGACAACTAATCTGACAGTTTGGGTTTTCGTGTGTGTGATATATAATTAAACAAATTTCCCCTTCAGTATCTTAAGTGTCAGTAATCGGTCCTCCTATTTGCAAAGAGAGTGGAAGGAACATCTTTCTCAGAATCTTCCCTGCTTTGCTTCACGAAGAAACACAGTTCGCATTTATAGAGCACGCATTTTAAGAAATTTTAATTTGACTCCAATTTTTAAACGTACTGCCCCTTGAAATTATTTCCTAAGAAACTTCTATGGTCTGGTAGAGAGAGATGCCTTACGTGCTACTAACGTGTTCAAGTCACAAGCGTATTACTGCGGCAAAGTTTGTACCAAAGGTATAGTACAGTTTATTTTGTGCTTTGCTGTCTTGATGTAGCGTTAATACAGACGGCTCTGTATTTCGATGACTATTAATCCATAGGCAGAATTTCATGGGCGTCTGTAACTTTCTATTCATGATTAAAATGAAACTAGGATTGTCTTCAGACGCCTAGCCCAGTTACTACCCGCACCAGCTCACCCTTCAAGAGTCCCCCCCCCCCCCCCAATCGCGTCATAACGGAGCGAGGACGAAGAAAGGCTGCCCGCAGCAAGTTCCTGCTGTTTGTGTAAGGAGTAGCTCGTTTCCATATTCCTCAACTTTCTTCCCTTCATCCAAAGTGTCACGTCTAGGGGCCGAAACCCGGGCTGGTGAGGAGGCAGGCTCTGGACTCTGCTCAGCCGGCTGGGCGTTCTTGCCGGATTTAGCCATCTAGCTTGGGAGCAAAATGCTTTGCCCCGGTGCTCTCTCGACAACTGTGCTTTGAAAATAAGAAATCCCCCGGGGGCCTGACGCCGCGGCTCTTTGGACTGGGGGGGGCGGGGACGCCGCTAGTTCCGCGAGTGGAGCTGCCGCCTGCTGCAGCCTAGGGAATGGGTCATCAGGTGCCCCGTTCATCCCTCACGCCCCCTGTTCTCGCTTCTCGTCTTCGGGCACACGGTCGCCTCTCTGCCCTACCCACTTACTTGGGCATGCCCCGGTCTAGTTCAGGGGGCAGGAGGTGCTTTCCGAGCCTCGCGCTCTCCTCCTGCCCTTCAGTTTCCCCGGTTCTGTATTAGCCTCTGTCCGCAGCGCTGACCCCGCCTGCACTGGTCCCGACAGAGCCAACTTTCATTAGCCAATCTAACTCTTAGCTCGGCGGGGCCGCTACTACCGAGAGGGTCGTTGGCCCTGCACATGCTGCAATCCCCACCCCTGGTATTCGCTATAAAATCCCCAGGTGGTCAAGTGGCCCCGGCTGCACGGACCGAGGACCCACTTTGCTCAGGTCAGTCCCCAAGGCCCATCGGTTTGCTGGAGAGCTCGCGAGCCAGGGGCTGCAGGAGCCGGCACAGACACGCTTAGGGATGGGGGAGATGCCCAAATGCACCATTCTGCCTAATTCCCCCGAAGGCCCAAGTTGAGGACAGTGGCCAATCTGACTTGAATCAGACCGGGAGCGGGTCTGAAGTGTGAAACTGTAGGCAGGCTTTTAGCACGCAGGTGGTGCCTTTTAGCGCCTTTCAACCGTTTCTGGTACTGGTGGGGGAAAATACCCGGGTGCTAAGCTGCAAGGAAACTTACAGGCCAGGCCGACCTACTCCGACAAAGTGAAGTCAGCTCCCAGCGAATTTAGTAAGACAAATGAACTTGCTGAATTGTTTCATACTCCATCTCGTCCCCCCAACGGGCATCTGGATCTAACAATAACTAGCGCAAAAGAACACAAGCAGATATGTTCCCCACTGTTACTAAGTGACTGCCCCAAAAATATTTGTCCTGGGCAGCGTGGCACAGAGTGACTTATTTGAAACACGGGAAATGTAAAAATAATTCAGTTCGGGTTTTTTCACTGTCCACTCCATTAAAAACAAATCTAGTCCGTGGAATCTAGACGTCGTCATCATTGTTTAAAACCGAAAGTTAAACACTTCAGACTAAGGGGATGGTCTTGGTCACTGCTGCTTTCTGGGGAGATGACACATGCTCCAAAGTTCTTACCTTTAATTTAGTTTGTTTGCCAACTAATTCCATTTAATTAAAGTTATATTATAGAGCAATATTTTTGCTATTTTGGAAAACAAAATAATTTCTTGAACTTTCAGGCCCATCTGCTAATTTTCTAATTGTTTAGTACAGTAATTAAAATAAAATTACGATTAGATTCAGTAAAGATACATTTTAAAATATAATATAAAGGTTTATCCTAAAAGCAAGTGATCAATTTAGATAATTATGTTTAGTTGTTATATTTTGGTGATCACTGCAAATATATAAAAACACACAATTTCATATTACTTAAGTTTCATTTATTATTAAAGTCTGTCATTAATTTCAGCGCATCAGTTTTACATTTTATCCATTAATGAAGGAATGAGCCCTTTAATTTTTGGCATGGTAAAATCTTTTCATATTAGGAAAATTTTCTGAACATTTATTACCATTTGTTTACTTTGCAATCCTATATTTAAAATGAGGTGGTTTTAGTAAATAATAAAACTATGGAGTGGGTTTTTCTGTCACTTAGTTTCATTTTTATAGATAATAATTTATACTGGAAGAGTGAGATTAAATCATCTCATTAAAATGATTGATCTTTTTGATGTTAGGAGTTGGAGGCCTATGAAATAGAGGTAAGTTTTCCCAAATTACTGTTTTCTAGCTATTTTTTCCTAAGAGGAGGTAGGCCTAAGTAATTAGCACATCTGCATTTTACATTTAGACATTTCAAAATGCATTGCTTTAAGCAATCCGCTTATTAGTCAAAAAAGCTCAACTGAGTTGAAAAATGTGTGAATACAGGAATTCTGTTTTTCAGTAAAGCTAATTTGAAAATTTCAGGTGCCAGATCATAAATTTCAGCAATAGTGTTCTTTCATATGGAAAAAATGTATTGGTTAGCTAGAATATACAAGCACATATATTAAGTGCTTATGTTGATATTTCTTTGCATCTCTTTTTATATAGTAGTTGTGATTCTACTCACAACTGTTCATGAATGTAAAGTTTTATTTTTAATATCTGTTTATTGCTTTAGAGAAAGAGAAAGATTATGAATTTGAGTTTATTAAATTATTTATCCATGCTGCTGGAGTAGGTTTGAAGGCTGATTGAAAGTATCTGATTTCTTGGCTCTTAATATTTTTATATTCCCTGGCTGTTTTATCAGTATCATCCTGCCAGCCACAATAAATTTATTTTTTTACACTAGCGAAATTAAAGACCCACATTTTTAGAATGTTTGCTTTAGGTGTGTCACCTTATATAAAATCAGATAGGAAGAATCTTTTCTTGTAATAGAAGTTGAAGGAACTCTGTTTACTCAGCTTTTTGTTTGATTATGTACTGTTAACTTATTTTTCAAGCACAGAAATAAATAAAACAAAAGTAAATTTAAAAAGTAAAAAAGTTATGATTTTCCATAAGTTTCATGTTAGTGATATTAAAACTAATTATTATATAATATAGGTTTGAATACAGATATTTTCTCTTCAACTATATTAAATGGTCTTCAGTTTTGTGCAGAGTCTTATAATAATTTGAGATGAAAAATAATTAGAATTGAATACAAGCTATTAATTACAATTGTGATCACTAAAGAATCTTAAAAACACAATTTAATGTGTTATTTTCCTCACTAAAAATACATATTCAAAATTAATATAAATTATCATACCAATTTTGGATTTTGTCATCCTGCAAATTACAGAAGAAAATGTTAAAAATTTCCCTATTTTGTATGCTATTATGTAAAAACAACTGTTAATTTGTTTATCATTTCATATTTCAAGAGCAAACATACATTTTGCACACTGCAAGTTTTATTTTTAACTGGAAACTGCAGAAACTTTCATACAGGAAAAATACATTGCATTATTCATTTGGTTCACTACTATATCAGCTTCATCAAAACCAGACATTTCTTAGTACTCAGGATTTTATTTAAGCAATCCAACACTGATATTTTTAAAAGGTTTGCTACTTTAAGAATGCTCTTTTCTGCTGAACCCAGGGAGGAATCAGTAGGGATTAGCGCCTTTTAATCTACTACATCTGTAGAGGGTCATCCAACACTGCAGAATTCTCATTACTGTTTCATGCCGTATATGATTAAGCAACTGAAAGAATTCAACACTGACCTTGAGAATAAAGCTGTATGTGTTGGATGAGCAGTGTCCAATGACTGCATGTTTAATACAACCTCTCCTCTTGATAATTTATATTTCTGAAATTTACTGTGTGATTGAAGGACCAAAAGAGTAGGTAATGTAAATAAATCAAAATCAAAGTGCAGTAACATTGAAAATGTATAATTGTGTAAATTATGACATTATTCTGCTTGTGTATTCACAGTCTGTGATTTGATCATCTGTTAGTTGCTCGCTTATTTGGGTTAAGTGTTACAGGAACATAAATACCTTTGTCACTGGTATTTTGCAAAATCATTTTTACATTGGATAACAAAAATGAATTATTTGATTTTCATACGTGCTAAGAACCTGCAACTCTCTTGTAGAGGCCAATGGAAACTGCAGGTGCTCAACATTTCTAAATATCAGACAGTGCATTAACAGTCATTTTATCTCTTCACATACATTTTGTCATTGCCTGTGTTCATTGATATTTTTATCCGTCAATAATATGTGCAGACCAAGTCATTCTACCTGGAGAACCAACTTGTTCTTCTTCACCTTGTGATGTATAGGTCAACTATGGTCTGTGGTTCTCAATCTAAACTTAGGTATAAGAGTACATGTTTTACATATTTAAGTATAGCCTTGAGAAACTGGTAATTAATTGTAATATTTACTGCCTAGTGTCCACAAATTTTTCTCTCAGAATAATGCCAGTGCAGATGGATAAGTGAATTGGTCATGAATGATAAATACCTTTAACTGAACTTTAGGAAGATCCTGATTCTCCACACACACACACGTTTGCTTACTAGTAAACATGTGATTATTTCCATTGAAATCCAGTGGGCCTTCTTAAAATTTAGTTAGGCCTTGATCCTGCACAGATGTCCATGAAATGTGCTGTATCTAAAAAGATACTTGTGTGTCTTACATTTATCTTGAAGCGTTTTTACATTCATATGCGATCATTGTTGTGAAGAAGCTATGTTTTGACCCGTCCTTTACTTTCTTAGGAAAAAAAATCTCCCATTGATGTAAGCAAGCTCTAATGATATCATTGAGGAATCTTCCTGAAAAAGGCAGTGACATGTTGTCTATGTCTTAGCAAGGTGCTTCCTCAAAATTCTTCTTTAGCCTGTCATAAACCCTGTGCAATAAAGGGACATATACGTGCACAAGCATGTGTTATCACTAATAGGACTGAGGGATGTGGTCTCAGAAACCATAATTTAAAAAGAAGCAGTGTCTCTTCACAAATATAAATATGAACAAGTTGGTGTGATTATTGGAAACATTTATACTCTGTTGTTGAAAAATATGCTGAGTATATTGGTTGTATAACAGTGTGTAATTTGAATAGCGATCAGGGTAAAGATTTCTTTCGAAAATACCTGACAGCTGCATTCTGAAGACAAGAAACCCCAAATCACAACAAAGTCACGACCACTTCTGAACTAGTGAAATAAAAGTCTCTCTGGAAGGTATAATTCATTAGCTGGAGAGATAGGCGACTGATGCCTGTAGGGGGAAGGGTGTAGGCAGAGCCACCCAGAGGGTGCATAGGAGGGTGGTGCACCTCACATGTGCTATCACCAATCACCTATGTCTGGAGACGAGGTGAATTTTATTAGGAACAGTGAAATTACTTCAACCATCCTTTTAAAATTGGGAATGGAATTTTAACTGGAGTATTAGAAATACCCATATCGATTTGTCTGCACAGTATTGGGTGGAATCTACCCAATCAGGCCTTTTGTGGCAAGGTACAATCCATGATACTTCATCACACTGTATGAACGATTTTAAATCACCAAAGTAACAAAGTTGTGAATTTATGTGGAGATAATATGTATGCTGTTAATTCAGAAATCAAACATATAGATCTTGAAGTGTGTGGTATTACCCAGGCACAGAAATTACACTTTTTTGTTATAAAAATAGGCTCTATTAGCTTTAATGTATAATAGTAATATAATATATTAGTATATTCCAAAAAGGAAGAAAAAGCATTTGTGGCATAATTGATATGACAGAGAGAGTACTGACAAAGTTTTCTTCATAAACTAAACAAAAGATACTGCCATCTCACTAAGGTTCAAATGGTGCTGTGAATATTACTTTTCTTGTTGGATATTTTATGGAATTTTTTATCTTCTTTGTTTATACTGACACACTGTGAAGCATTTTTTCCTTTGTTGATATGAATGTTGTTTCCATGTTCTTCAGAAAGAATATTTTCAGTTGATCTGAAATAATTTGTAAAAATTTAAAGAAAACACTTGTTAATTGAATCTTATGTCTTAAAACTGATTCGGGGTCAAATTTACTTCTTTTATGTACTTAGGTATGGGTACCCATGCATATTTTTTCTCATTAAACAAAATTAAAATGTAAATAAAATACTTTACTGAAGTTTTTGCTTGGTAATTGCAATAGTAATTCTAATGTTATGCTTGTTTATGGGCCTATTAGGAGAAAAGTTATGGCAGAGTAAATGATTCCATGTAATTTCCAGTAAACGTTTTACCATTCATGCTTTTGTTCACTTATGCAAGTAATTTCTCAGGTATAGAAAGGCTAACTATGACCCCTGCATGTTTTTTTAATAAACTTGTAAAAGGAAACAGCTAATAAATACAGAATTCTTATTGGCACTAGGAAGTGTATGTAAGTAATATCACATCAGCTAGATTGTGCCTTAATGCTTGCAATTTTCAACAGCACCTCAAGAGATTGCTTCTCAAATAAGTAAAAATAACGGCAAATATGTAGGACAACAGTTGTCTCATTGTATTCATTGAGTGTGTTCATTATGTGTTATTAGTCTTTAATTGTGAGAATAAAACTGTATAACTATTTATCTTGGCAAACCCATTACATAGAGACTGTACCTTCCTTACAACTGGTGTGTGTATGTGTATATAATTTCATTTCACACACACACACACACACACACACACTGTTTTGCTATGTTTCCTTTAGCTATTTTGGTGTACTAGACTAAGGGAGTACTTTTCAGGTTAAATTTATTGCTAACTTAATCTGCACTTGGTAGGCAAACTGCATATCTCAATGAGAAAAAAGATTTTTTTTCCAGAAAATTCAGTACTTCATTTGTTTTGCTCACCACGCTGCATTAGCACAGTTCTCCCCTGTGTGCATCTGCCAGTGTACAATTTAGCCACGGGCATCTGTAGACCTTGTGGTGATCAGTATTGCAGGCAAAAGCCATATGTGTTTTAAATAAAAAAAACCTCTTTATTTCATTTGCTGTTTTAACTGGATGGATAACTTTTGTGCCTCAAGACAGAGGAAGAGAAAATACAGAAATAATTAATTGCCTCTATTCTTGAGGCTGTTTCGTTTTCCCTCTCCAATATGGAATGCTTGTCAGCTTTTCTGATAAATGACTGCATGTATTTGCATAGATTTTACATTAACACAAAAATTAGTTTTATTTGTAAAAAAAACCCAGTTTACATAATAATGCAAAAACTAGCATTATGGATTATGTTGCCAGACCTAGAAAACTGTGGAGCATTGTAATTTCCTTTTTCTTGTAAAGATATTTTTTAAGTTTAAGACATTTAAGTGTGTAGCTTCTACTTTTTATGGCTTAACTTTTTTAAAAAAAATCAACAGTTCAGGAACATTAAATGTTTAGGTACCCTTTTCTCTAAGCTTTCATAACCTTAATTATTTATGCTGTATGAATAGGGCTTCTTTTTAGAGCTTACATCCATACATTTGTTAGCTATATAAAAAAACAAACTTATACGTACATACATTTCCGAAATCTCATGTAACTGTTTTGATAAAAATCTTGTTGCAGATTGTTAAATAGACACTAAGACACTGTTTTTAGTTTCTAATAATGCTATTAAAATGGTGCTGGATTAAATATTCATAAAAGCTTTCAGCTTTTGCATTCATTTGTATTCCAACTGTGAGACCAAGTTTGTTTGTTTGTTTCATACCTTATAACCTGTCTGACATAATTGACTGGCCATTAGTGGTTTCAAGACACATTTGTATACATGTCTCTGAAAATTGGGTTTTAGTCACAATTTATTATTCCTGTAGATAGAATTTATAAACCAGTTACTCTAAGCATGCTTTTCTTCAAAAGATGTTTATCATAATTTTGAAATAATATTTAGAGATTTTCGTGTTTGTTCATATTAAAACCTTGTATCTTATTGTCTAAAGGCATCTGTTGTTTTTATGTTGAAGAAAATGCAGCTGTATCACTGTTGTTACAACATGCTGTATTACAAAAAGAAAGTCTTGCTTCTTATGAAGCATGCTATACTTAATTGCAACTTAAACAAGGAGAGTGCCTTTTCTTTGCCACTTCTTGAATCTGGGACACCCTGGGTGCCAGCTGTCACTGCTCAGCTAATGATGACAAATGCCCCTCTCTATGCAGATTGCAGCTCTTGTAGGCTGCTATGAAGGCAGCCAGATTACCTTTCTTCAGATAGTAACTTAACCTTTTAAACTCAAGTGTCAGAATGAAATTATTAGGTAGGAGAGTTTCGATATCTATTCCTTTTATACAAAAAGGGGGGGGGGATTAAAACTTCAAGTAGTGCCATAGAACCTCATATTCAAAATTGTTCATGCTTTTCTGCTGCTTTAAAAATAGGAAATTGACACCATTGTCAATCAGCTTGTGAGAATTATATACAGTTTGCCAGAATGAATAAATGGGTCCTTAAACTCTATATAAAACCATGGTATGCCCACATCTTGAACACTGCATACAGATGTGGTCACCTCCTCACAAAAAAGATATATTGGCATTGGAAAAGGTTCAGAAAAGGGCAACAAAAATTATTAGGGGTTTGGAACTGGTCCTGTATTAAGAGAGATTAAAGAGACTTGGACTTTTCATCTTAGAAAAGAGGAGACTAAGGGGGATATGCTAGAGGTCTATATAATCATGACTCCCATGGAAAAAGTGAATAAGGAAAAGTTATTTACTTATTCTCATAACATAAGAACTAGGGGTCACCAAATGAAATCAATAGGCAGCAGGTTTAAAACAAACAAAAGGAAGTTTTTCTTCACTCAGTGCAGAGTCAACCTGTGGAACTCCTTGCCAGAGGATGTGGTGAAGGCTAGAACTTTAACAGCGTTCAAAAAAGAGCTAGATAGATTCATGGAGGTTAGATCCATCAATAGCTATTAGCCAGGATAGGTAGGAATGGTGTCCCTAGCCTCTGTTTCTCTGGAGGTGAGTGATAGGGAAGGTATCACGTCTTGCTTACCTGTTGTGTTCCTTCCCTCTGGGGCATCTGGTATTGCCCACTGTCAGGCAGACAGGATACTGGGCTAGATTGATCTTTGGTCTGACCCTGTATGGCTGTTCTTATGTTCTTAAACTGACTCATCTGTTGTCCTGTTAAATGGATACAAAGAGCAAATAGTCTGCCATTTTTTATACCTGCACAACCCCTTTGGTGCCCAGATGTGACTGAGGGCAGAATTTAGCCCCAAATATTTAAGATAAACCTTGATTGTACTTAAATATTCTAAAAAAATATGGGAGTGGTTTTTTTCTCTAATGCGACCATTTCTAAACATATTATTCTGATTTAGGACCCAGATCACCAAGGTACTTAAGAAAGTGCCTGACTTTATGTACCTGAGTAGTCTTTTTGAATTCGGTGGGACTACTCATATACTTAAAGTAAAGCATATGTATAAGTATATTGTTGAATTGAAGTATTACAGCTTAATTTTCCAGTGTAAACCTGAATGTTCTTCATGGAAATTAAGTATCTGTAAAATGTCTTGAAATTCTGTAATTTGTTACAGAGGAAATTGGTTCACAGTACTATACAGTGAATGAATAACACACTATTGTCAATAGTAATACACACACACACGCACGCACACGCATACATTCACCCATCTTTATATGAGCGTGTGTATATGCGTATCCATATATTTGCATAGTTTTGTGTGTATGTATTTGTATACAGGAGTGCATATGTGTATGTGCACACACACATATGTATAAAATTTTGTATTTTGCCAGTTTATTTCTATTAAAACAAAAGTATATTGGAAAACTCTAACATGCACATTCCTTTTGCAACAAAATCAAGTTGTATTGTGAACTATATTTGCATAAGAATATTCAGTTACCTCTGAATTGTCCTGAATACTCTGAAAATGCATTAAACTGCTATAGTGAAAATATTGAAGCAATTTTAGGAAAACCCTTACTTTGAAATTGAGACACTCTCTCTCTATATATGTAATTAAGAAATTAACAGTCATGTTGAAGCACTTAATAGTAACATAAATAATAGGAGACATAAGCATGAAAGAAAAGGTGTGTTCAGCCTGAAGTGGGAATAGACCTGAAAAGTAAATGAGATGGGCAGATTGAGAAAGGATACTGTAAATGTTAGAAGTTGTAGAGAAGGCTTTCACACAAACAGTGGCTAAAATGTATGTAGAAAGAAAAGGCGTGCGCCAGATGATAAGAAGAAATGGGAGCTCTCTGAGATAGAATGGAGCACAAGGCAATGGATAAATATATTAATCCAGACCAAATTTCCCTGCCCATTATGCTGTGATTTGAAAATGAAATTGTTACAATGTTTTTTGTAAATTTGTCCCCATAATACTAATGAAATTAATTGTGAACTTCTATAGCAATTCTATATTTCTTCACTTCCATTTCTTTTCTGGCAGGAGAAAAGAATACTGCCTGATTTGTTAATATAAATGCTTATGAATATTGTCAGTATTTACTGCTTTGGTAATTTTTTAAATTAAATATTCATGCTGTTTAAAAGATCCTAGAATATTTTCCTTTTTAGGCTGCATTTGTTGCTACATGTGGAAGTTTAGCAGTTCTTAATTTTTCTTATAAGCATGATTATGTTTGAAATATTCTGTAACCATACATGATTCATATATTTTATGTAACTTTGGAACAATATGGGGAAGAAAAAGGACAGACACAGCTTTATTCAGTTTGTGCTTGAATGGATTTAAAATGAAATCCAGTGCCAATACAAAAGATACGTTTGCATGTTTGGATTTGCCCCATCTGTGTCATCTGGTGGCTTATGCAATAGGAGGTGTTATCACATGAATCCAAATGCACAAGCCAGTTGTTTTATGGACTGTTTCTGTGCTTGGAGGAGTTTATAAGTTGCCCGCTCTATTGTGTGTCACTCCCAGATGACACGTGTGCATTCTGCTGAGCATATTTTGGGGGTAATTATAACTAATGAAGCCTGGAACACAGCTTGTTCACAATGTGATTTATTCTGCTCCTGTCTAATTCTTGAGATTTCTGTAAAACGATTATATGATGCATACTATTTTGGACAAGTACAGGGACATCTCATGTTAGTTTAGTTTTCTTAGATTAAGTCAACTTGATTTTCAGTGTATCATAAACTAATTATGAGGCTGAAGAGTCTGGGTAGACATGTCTGTAAAAAAGGAAAAAGCCAGGAAAGTAAAATTTGTTACCATTTCCTAAAATGGAGTGGAATGTCACTTTACAGCACTAATTCTCCAGAGCTGTGTACTGTAATACAATTGGCAGGAATTCATGAAAGCCACATTTTAAGGATATGGTATGTAAATAACTGAAATTTATATTGGTAAACTTCTGGGAAGAAATAGATGTGTACCATTCATCTTGAAAATGTTGAAGAAATTCTTGTGTACAACTTGTAAATAGTAGGGATAAATTTGTGTGTTTTCTCTTGGTATAAAATAAATGAAATCTCAATTACAAATAGACTGGTTTAATGGGGATACATTTTTCTTAATGTGTTTCTTGAGTACTATCATGGGCTTTGCAGTAGTACAGTAGTCTTTACTGATTCAATAGGGCAAGGTTGCTCTGAATTCCATCAGTTTGGTTTTATTGCCTTTTATAACCCTTTTAGTCAAATGAGTTCTTCTGTGTGTCTTAAGTTTTAATAGCTGACTCTTGGTCAGTGAGGACAAAGCCATTGGTTTGAAGAAAAATACCCTGGAACTTTGCAACCAAGGAGCCAACCATTTCTTGAAGCCAGGGTGTGCCAAACTGATCCAGTTCCACACCCATCCTAATTAAGATCTTCCTTCATCAATTTCCTATACAAGTAATTCCACTGACATCATTGGGACTATTCCTGTAAGATGTAGGTAAGTTTGCAGAAATGGTTCCAAGCCTCTTGTCAGAGACCCCAACGTACTTCCACAGTCACGAGACTGTAATATACAGTAGGCATAGGGCCTGAATCACCATTTATTGCTGCATCTGTGTCATCTGTTGGTTTATGCAATAGGAGTTGTTACCACATGAATCGAAATACACAAACCAGTTGCTTTATGGACTGTTTCTGTGCTTGAAGCAGTTTATAAGTTGCATACTCTATTGTCACTAGTCACTTCTGCTGGAATTCTATCATTGGTACTCAGTAGTTGAACTAAATGCTTGCTTTCCCTTTCTTTACCTCAAAACTGTACTCAGATTTGGAAGATTTTGACTCTCTCCAGAGTCCTTTGATGCCTGCCCTTTTTACAGTTCTCAGAGTCACCAAGTATCTGACTTTTTATTCTAAATCTCCCTGCTCAGTTCTAGCCCTTCTTGATCAGGGAGAGATTAACCACTCAGACTTCAAACAGTGGGGCTGATCAAAGGTCTTAGGGTCTGATCCACATGGTTCTAACCAAGATAGCAACTGATAAACTTAGCTCAGCTGCTTATTCAGGAGCTGTGAAGAGGGATAGTAAACTGGAGAATTTCAGAGAGTGTTTGGAGAGGGACTGTGAGAAGTTTCCCTTTTAGTTTCAGGACTTCACTTGATTCTGCGATAGCCAGTGTTGGAACAGTGGCTGTGACCTACAACCCAAGTGCCATGTTTTCGTTCCTAACTGAAGCAAGGAGGAATTTCCTGTGTGGTTGTTCTGTTAAAAAAGGTTCTTGGCTTGGAAGGGCAAGTATAGACACTGAAAACACCAGAGAACCTTAGGAGTTCCAGGACAGTCAACAAAGCTTCTCAGGTCTATCTCAGATTCAAGAAAGGCAAGATCTGGCCATCAAAGGAAAGAGACCTGGCAGTTTATAACCAAGAGAAAAGAGTATAAAGGAGCATTTTACAGGAATGAATGCAGATGAAGATATAAGTATGAATAAAAACTGGACCAGGAGGAATTCTGTAGAGCTATGAGTGTCCAATCAATACCAGGGCCTCAATGTGAACTTCAGAATACATATACGAAGAGCCACATTTTTTAAAGGAACAGAAAGGTGTTTGGAGTGTTCCCCATCCCAGCCTCTAAGAAAATCAATATTGCCCACAAAGAAACCTCCAGTTATCCAAGGAAGACAGACAATCATTGTTAGAGATTCAGTATTCAGAAGAATGGAAAACACATTCTAAATGAACAGGTGGACAACAGGCTGACATCTTCCCAGGACACAGGATGTGTCACTCTAATGGACAGTACTAGGGAGCAGAGTGCCTGGCTCCTGAAACACCTGTGTATACTGTATAGGGAAACACCTGTGTATACATGATCACGGGGAACTTCAATATGAGTGACATACGCTGAAGACCTTGTGCTGCTAGCATTAGAACTTCCTGAAAATTTCTGACTATTAGATGATAATTTTATAACTTGAAAAGAGTTTCCTGTAACAAAGTCAAATTTTATATTAGACCTTTCCTCAATGGATAAATAGGAAGTGATCACAAAACTAAAAATGAGGCATTTTGGGGGGTACAAGTGATCACAATTAACCACATTTGTTAGTGTGTCACAGGATATCTGTCCCCTGTAAAGAGATTAAGCCTGGGTTCTCTGGGCCAGAGCAGATGAATCCAATCTATGCAGTTAAAGAGGGTAGGCTCCACAGGGACCTGTAAAGGGCTGCTAGTACGGAATAAGACAGGTTCTGCCCTGGGGAGGGAAAGCCACCCTGGAATGGAGCTAGCTCCTGTGGTAGGTCCCTGGAGCAAGGGACTACAGCTCAGAGAAGTAGCCCTGGAACTGTTGCTTCAGGAAGGGAGAGAGCTGACTGAAACTGGGAAGGTGCCAGGAGCAGGAGTACCAGAGTCCCCTGGAAGAGGTGGCCCTGAGGCTGGAGTTAAGATTGTTTGTTTGCTAACCCCTATTAAGAAAATAAATCTCTTTGTAAGACATTAGGTATGGAAATGCATACTTTGGAAATGGGGAGGGGCATGACACAATGACACTTGGTAACAGAAGCTAGATTTTAGTCTGACCTGGAATAAGGGGAAAGATGAAATTAGCAATCTGTCTGTTAGAGGCAGCACAGCATCAACAGCAGACCCAGGCAAGGGTCTGGAAAATAGGGATCCAGGGGGTGCTGTAGGGATGCAGGGCATG
Source organism: Pelodiscus sinensis (assembly GCF_052426305.1). NCBI lineage: Eukaryota > Metazoa > Chordata > Testudines > Trionychidae > Pelodiscus > Pelodiscus sinensis. Next base: position 301,115,712 of record NC_143052.1, on the reverse strand, counting down.
CAGGTTTTGGGCATCCCAGCCAAATTCCTTTAATGCCCAGGTTCTCAGCCCTGTGTCCTTGCCACCCAGGGTTCGGGCTGGTGGCTCTGCTGTTCCATGCCCATTGTCTCCACTTCCAGCTTCGGGTCCCACTCTGCTGCCATCCCCAACTAAAGGTATGCAGAGTTAAGGACAATACAAATTTGTTAACAATATTAGGAACAAAAACAATGCCATTGGTGTGTTGTTACATGGAAATGGTAGCATTTTCAACAAGGCTGAAAAAGCAGGAGTGGTGTTAAATATTTCTGTTCTGTATTTTGGGAGAAAACATGATATAGTCTCATCATACAGTGATGAAAATGAAATGCTTTCAGTTCCCGTTGTAACTCAAGAGGATATTAAACAGCAGTTACCAAAGTAAGATATTTTAAAATCAGCAGCTCTATATAATTTGTATCCGACTTTCAAAGAACTGATTGAAGAATTCATTAGACCTTCAGTGTTGATTTTCAGTAACTCTTGGAAAACTAGGAAAGTTCCAGAACACTGAAAGAAAACTAACATTATGCCAATATTTAAAAAGGATAAAGAGGATAACTAAGGCCTGACAGCTTGACATTGATCCCCAGGCAAAATAATGTAACAGTTGATTTGGGACTTGATTAATAAAGAATTAAAAGAAGGTAATATAATTTATGCCAGTCAATGCAGAATTCTAGAAACAGACTCTGTCAAACTAACTTTTGTGGTTTTACATCAAAGTATGTTTGCTGAGGTTGATAAAGATAAGTGTTTGTGTAATATGTTTCTGTAAAAAAGTTGAGTTGGTACCATATATTTTGATTAAAAAAATAGTAATGATACAAAATAAACATGGCACACATGAAAATATTTAAAAACTGAAGATAGACAAATTCTGAGTAGAAATAAGGTCCAAATTGTTAACAGGGAGGATAATTAATAATTGGAACACTTTACCAAGGCTTGTGGTGGTTTTTTCATCACTGGTAATTTCTAAATAAAGATTGGGTGGTTTTTTTTTCTAAAAGATATATCGTAGTTTCAACAGGAATTAATTCGTGGACATTCTGTGGCTTGTATTATATAGGGGCTCAGACTAGATCTTTACAGTATGATGTCTTATAATTGACAAGTCTATTAACTCTTGCCACCTCAGTGCTTAAAGCTTACCTGATGCAGAGGAGTCACATGAGCCTGAAAGCTGCAATTATGAATATAGGAAAAAGGTGTGTGTGGGGGGGGGAGAAGTGAATCAAAATTAATTTCAGTATGCACTTCATAAACACTGTTAGTACAAGAATAAAAACCTGCTGTTAAAGAAATGTAACTTATATTCGTATTCCATGTATAACTATATTAAGAATGGTCCTCAACCAAATTTTTCTGAGCACATGAATAGTCACAGAACCAGGCTAGCTCACCACGGGTAAAGAGAAATCTTTAGATCACAAGTGCATTATAGACGAGAGCTTTCTTAAACTACCCCTCAGGTAGTAGTCAAGGCTCTCTAACAAATCTTCAGTTTTCTTGTGGTCTTGCCTTTCCACCATAGGTGATGCTCAGAGTATAAATATCCCATTTCATTCCTTGCTCCCAAACCAAATGAAATTTCCCTACCCCGAGAGAGTTTTGACCTGAGAGAAGTGTTAGAGACTCCATAAAGTCCAGACTTCACTTTTGTTGTTGATTATATGCGGAAGGTGCTTGGATACTAAGAGGTTAAGAGGTAGCATAAAACCTTTAAGTAAATTAGATAGATGGGAATCAAAGTTGTAAGATGTGTATAAAATTAAATGTAAAGGCTGATTGACTGATTTATTGTATTAGCTCACCAATATAATTTAAAAGGACTACTAACATTATTTTTACAATAAATAGAATTTTATTTGCTGCCTGCGGTAGCAGGGGATATTTTGGCTGGTGGCATTTACTGGTTTTCATCCATTTATAAAACTCTATTCTGAATACATTCTCGGTCATTGGTACAATGATTGGTGTGAAATCTGACCTTCACTGGCAAAATAAGTGTAATAGGTTTTTATTTTGGGGCAACAGACTCATATTACTTTCTTAAACTGATGCCTGGAACAATGTTTAAAAGGTAAAGTAGGTTGTATTACAAGAGGTTCATTAAATAGCAGTACATAGTTGACACTGAATTCCTCAGAAGAACGTCATTTCATTTAACAGACAAAACCAATGTTTTTCACATTTCTTAAGGTCCACAGAGAGAGTTCCTTAACATTTTTGTTTTCCTGTGTTAAAAGAACATGGCATGTATACTAGGAAAATGGGTGTATTAGAAATGCTTAGGGCATTTTCTAAGTTAGAAAGAGAACTTTGTGTATTTAAAAATAATTGTAACTAAAGATTCTGGTCCTTATTAATGTAATGTGGTTTTATTTGTTTAATAATCTGTTTATTTGTTTAATGAGATTAAACTATTCTATAAAACTATTTCTGCAGTTACAAATATTTTATTATAAAAAGTGATATCTAGTGTCAAAGGGCCAAATTTAGTAGCATCTTAAATGGCATGATTAATTTATTTCAGATGTAGATTGATCAGTGCAATTTATATGAATGAAAGTTTTGTGCAGACCAAATTTGAATCTATTGAATTAAACTCTCATTGAAGTCAGTACAATTAAAATTAGTGGGAATTGCACCTGTTTATGTCAAGGCTGAATTTGGTCCTTCTCTATGTTAGGAATAGTATGAGGATTAAGGCAAAGGATTAACAGAGATGTTTAAGTGCCTATATCCAAGTTGTAGGCTAGACTGAAATCCACAGGGCTGTCACTGTAGTGCCTAAACTCACTTGTGTCTAAGGATGCGTCTACACTTCACCGTTATTTTGAGATAACTAGTGTTATTTCAAAATAAGAATGCAAGTGTCTACACAGTTATTCCATTATCTGAAAATAATTTTGAAATAACGGATGGCTTATTCCAAAATCGTAAACCTCATTCTATGAGGAATAATGCTTATACTGAAATACTCGTTTTTTAGCAAATATACCCGCACCCAAATATACCCCACTGTTTTTGCTTTTTGAGTTAAAAAAATCCTGTATACCCTGCGCACAAATATAACCTGCGGGGTATACAAGGCTGTGCCGAGGGTATATTTATTGTGCAGGGGGGAGGGAGGGGAGAAATTAGTCAGCCACTCACCACCCGGTTCCTGCGCAGCTGCCAGCCTCCAGACAAGGGAGCGCTCACCGCCCGGTTCCTGCACAGCCGGATGAGCACTCCCCCTGCCCCTTCCTACGGCTGCGGAGGAACCGGGCGGTAAGCTGGTGTGTAAAAAAATGTTGTATACCCTGCACCCGAGTATACCCCGCTGTGGGTGGGGTGGTTTGTAAAAACAAATATAACCCGTGGGTTATAGTTGCTAAAATACGGTAGTTATTTTGAAATAAGGCGTGTGTAGACGCTTCACTGCTGCTATTTTGAAATAGCCCCTAACCAGGGCCATTCTAAGTTATTCCCCACAATGCCTCCTGGGGCTCTAAATAGAGATAGCACGTCTACATAAGGGAAGCCTGCCTCAGACTAATTTTGAGGCTTCCCTGCAGTGTAGATGTGCTATTTTGAAATAAGATGTTTTGGAATAACTAATCTGGAATAGCTTATTTTGAAATAGCCGAGCAGTGTAGACATACCCTAAGTTTCACCTTCTGGGCATGTGCACTGCTGCCTCATTCTAGAGGCATATGGATGCCTAAATCATACGTAAGCCCCAGAGCAATTCACAAACTTGGGGAAGATAAGCATGTTTCCACCTCAGTTACGTATGGGTTCTGATCAATGAGAGGTTCTCAGAGACTGTGTACCAGATAGGGGACCATTCAGAATACGGCTAGAGAAAGAGATGGGTGGTGATGCAGCCATCTCCTACTTTATAGCACTTAGCATAGTGGTTTGAACCTTTATCTGGGAAAGGGAGACCCTGGTTCAACTCTTCCCTACCCTGCTGGAGGAAAGAGATTTGAACAGGAGGATCCCACCTCTCAGAACTCGGAGAAAGCTCCAAACTCTGAACTTAGAGTCATCCTCTCTCTCTCTCTCTCTCTCTCTCTCTCTCTCTCTCTCTGTCAGTGGCTGTTCCCTTGTGTTTAAACACGAGGGAGTTTGCCTCTGGAGTCCTTTCCCTGTTTTTCTTATTTTGTACCAATAATAAAAGTTTTGTACACCTGCACTAATTTACCACTTTACATTTATTTTATGATGAACATACACCTAACATATTATTAAACCTTTTTTATATCTCTGATTAATTTAACCCAGAGGTTTACAAAATCAAAAGGGACCTCAAGAGATCAATTCCAGTCCCCTGCCCTCATGGTAGGACCAAGAACTGTCTAGGTCATCCCTGACAGGTGTCTGTTTAACCTGCTCTTAAATATCTCCAGAGATGGAGAGTCTACCACCCCCTAGGCAATTTATTCCAGAAGTTTTTCCTAATATCCAATCCAAATCTCCCTTTCTGTAATTTAAGCCCATTGCTTCTTGTTCTATCCTCAGAGGCTAACGAGAACAATTTTTCTCCCTCCTCCTTGTAACACCCTTTTAGATTCTTGAAAACCACCAGCATGTCCCCTCTCAGTCTTTTCTTTTCTAAACAAAACAAGTCCAGTTCCTTCAGCCTTCTCTCATAGGTCATCCTATCTAGACCTTTAATCATTTTTGTTGGACCGTCTCCAATTTCTCCACATCTTTCTTGAAATGTGGTGCCCAAAACTAAGCACAGTACTCCAACTGAGGCCTTATCAGCGCAGAGTAGAGTAGAAGAATAACTTCTTGTGTCTTGCTCACAACACTCCTGTTAATGCATCCTAGAATTGTGTGCTTTTTTTTTTTTTTGCAACAGTGTCACACTCTTGACTCACGTTTAACTTGTGCACTATGACCCCTAAATCCCTTTCAGCAGTACTCCTTCCTGGACAGTCATTTCCATTCTGTATGTGTGAAACCGATTGTTCCTTCCTAAGTGGAGTACTTGCATTTGTCCTTATTAAACTTCTTCCTGTTTACCTCAGACTATTTCTCTAGTTTGTCCAGATCATTTTTAATTTTGACCCTGTCCTCCAAAGCAGTTGCAAGCCCTTCCAGAGTCATATCATCTGCAAACTTAATAATCGTATGCTCTATGCCATCATCTAAATTATTGATGAAGATATTGAACAGAACCAGTCCTAAAACAGACCCCTGTGGAGATGCACATGGGAGATGCACCACTTATCCTGTGCTGCATTTGGGCCAGTACATATAATTTACCGTATAACTTACCTTCATGTAACAGTTTTTACATACTAGTAGCTACATGTAAAAATAGTTTGATGGTCATTCACCTATTCTGGTTATGCAGAACCTGGCAGTTTCAGTGATCTGGAAGATCAATAACAAGCTCATTTTTTGGAGTGAAAAAATATCGGTTTCACACATACAGAATGGAAATGACTGTCCAGGAAGGAGTACTGCTGAAAGGGATTTAGGGGTCATAGTGCACAAGTTAAACGTGAGTCAAGAGTGAGTTCAAAATGAATACTGCAGTTGGAACTGCCATTTAGAACTGACTCTGCAATAACGTATTAAAGCCCGATGTGTACATAACCATAAAGATATGGTTTTATACAGATTTAGTTTAAACTGGTGCAACTTTTGTGTGTGGATCCTCTTAGATCAGTAAATTTAAAGGCAGAGATTAAACCAATATAAGTGGTCTTAAACCAATACAAAAAATCCACACATGCAAGTTGCATCTGTGTAAACCATTTTAAATTCAAGTGCTTGCCTGGTGCTTGCCAGAGACCATTATTTCCGAGACTTTGAGCTAAGACGCCCCCCCCCATCTGTCCATATTTAGATACTGTGCAGGTAGAAGTTAAATAACAGTTGTTAATTATGAGGTATTGTATAAAATGCACTTTATTAAACTTGTTAAAACAGAAGATTCATATCCCAACAAGTTTACATGGTAAATCAGACACGGTACATGAGATAACAATTGCTGAGTGAGAAATGATGGAAACATTGTCAGTATAATAAAGATAGGAGCACCTAATGAGATATATATGTTTGAAGGGGAAAATGCATTTGGCAGGATGGGAACAAAGATGACTGTTCCAATTTTAGGTTGGAGAGTATGTATGAAACTCCACTCTAAGCATAAAACCTGGAAAGGAGCTATAGGGAAGAGTTATGAGAGAAAAATGGAAAAGCAGGAATTGTAGGGGAAGACTTTATCGGAATAGGGTGAAAGAATGTGTTTGAAAGTGGAGAGAGGTGAAAAAAGTGAGCTAACATGAGGATCAGGGAGAAAGGGACAAGTTTAATGAAGGCAGAATGTCAGATTACTTCTTAAAAGGAAACACAAAAGGTAGGGGATCAAACTGACAATCTTGGCCTATGTTCCCTGCCTCACTAAAATTGATTCTAATGTCCAATAATGAGTGAGCCATTGCTGAGTCCATAAACTGTTGTATTTGCCTGTATTGCATGGCAGAATCAAGTAATTAAGTTAGTGTTACTAAATATACTGCTTGCAAGCCATCCACTCTTAATCACACATTATTCATTATTGTTCTTCTTTAATTTTATAGAGTGGATATCTTTCTGTATTGTCTCAATGAATAAAAATGACACTATCCCAGTCTTGAGGAATTTACAGTCAAATTTTAAACTAATGCAAAAACTCATGGCAACAGATGAACGAAGGGGTGTTGGGAAAGGGAAAAGTGCTAAAGAAAATATAATTAGTATTATGTTATATATGAAACTTGTGCCTCCTGATTTTTTTTAAAGGAGTAAAGGCCAGAAGTAGAAAACTAGCAAAAAAGTAGGAGGAAGTGAAGATGCTTTGTGAAGTTCCAGAAACGAAGAAAATAGGTAGAACAAGGAAGAAATGAAAAGTAGCTGCAAGATAAGAATGGCCTAGGTTTTGAGGTGGACAGTAGAAAGTAGTAACAATAGATGTTAGATGAGGTGAGGATAGGCAGAACTATCTTGGAAGAAAAACATTACCCTTTTATAAATCTTCTTGGTATCTCTTGTAAAATACTCTGTATAGAACCAAATACTTCTATGTGACAGTGGTTTTCATTGCAATTCTATCACAAAGGAAGGGTTTACTTGTTTTTATCATATGTTGAGTGAAAGGTGGTGATGATTGAATTAGTCATATGTACAGCTTCATTTTATTTTTAGTAAAAGTCATGGACAGGTCATAGGCAATAAACAAAATTTTGCAGCCCCATGACCTGTCCATGACTTGTATAATAAATACCCCTGACTAAATCTTAGGTGCTCTGGGGGCCTCCAGGCTCCCACTGCTGCTCCTGCAGGGGCATGTCCCAGGGCCCTGTGGCCTTTCGGGGAGGAAAGGAGTGGGGAGTTACTCAAGGCCCTGTGGCAGCTCTGGGCAGGAGGGGAGCTGCCTCTGGCCTCGCGTATGCTCCTGAGTTGAGAGGGACTCTCACGGCTTCTCTGGGACCACTTCTGCTCTAGTATCCTTTGGATCTAGTTGCCAGGGACTGCCTGAGCACTGGTACTGCAGAAGTCTCGGTGGTCCTGAAAGGTCTCAGAATCTGACATCCATGACAGGCTCACACACTTAATCACATGGTACCCAAAAGTGTTCTGGGCACTTCACTCATCATAACACACTGTCCAGTCTAAAGTATCCTATCCTGTGATGGAAACACAGAACTGATAATTTATCATTTTAAATTGGTTAAGTAAGAAGAAACTGAACTGCTATTTAAATCTGAATTTGGTTCTGTAACAAACAAAATCACAACCATGCACTGTTAACGGCCTACATACCTACTTATGATTCATTCACTGCATAGAAGAGTTTAAATTTAAATGTCTTATCTGGTGAAATTATAATGTAAAAATAAATCTTTATTACTTTTCTGCTTTTCTCATAATTTTCATGCCAGCCACAAACATCATTTTATCAAAATTAAGTTCTGCACGAACTGATTGAATTTCTTTGTTGGGTGTTCCACATTTCTCCATCATTGAAAATATTTAAATTAATTTTGTTTACATACACAAACTACATAGTTTGCACTGGACGTTATCCTAGGCCTTAGATCTGTTAATTAAATCATCTTAATTACTAGGCACTCATTATCACTTCTAAAAGACACACAGATAAAATAACCGGGCAAAAAGAAAACATCTTGGTCTCAAATAAGGGAAAATGGATGTACTGCTCTACAGACTGCTTTTTTTTTTTATAGAAATGCATAGGATCTGTTTACCTGGTTGAAATTCAAATTGTTTTATTATGGTGTCAATTCTTTGGTTTTGGCAGCACTTCTAAAGTGTCTATACACAAAAGGACTACCACAGTGAATGAATGCTAGTGTTGACACCACCTAACAAGCAGGGATTATGTGTTTACAGAAGAAGTAATATGATAGGTCAAGTATAAGAGGCACTTCTCAAGAGCACTTCACCACATAATGAGTGACTGACTAGAAAGTGCGGGGCTGCCACTCTTTGGCTTCGTTTCAGTGTTGATGCCTGCCTCTCTCCTCTAAAGCCCTCTTGATCATGTTCAGCTGCTCTGTTCTCATGTGGTGAATAATAGTAGAGTAAAGCTGCTTTTCTGTCTCATTTTTCTTGCTAATTTACACATTCAAGCCATTTTTTGTTTGCTATCCTTATTTGCTATTCCCTTTTGTCAAGGCACTGTTCTCTTTTTTTGCCTCAGGCCTAGGAACTAATTTGAGCTTCTATAATTACTTCATGTTTTACACCTGTCTGCATATCATGCACCCCTTGTCTCTGTACTTAAGCTGTATATTTCCTTGGGGGAAAAAGGCTAGTTTTCATACATAAGGAATCCCCAAGTTTCTCCTCACAGTCTTCCTACAGAAGAAACAATTAAACTGTTGAGATGTTCTCAGCAATGCAGCTGACCTTTTGGGTTCATGAAGGACAAATGAATGCTGTCTGTTCAGACAGTTTGTGTTAAGACATTGTTGAGCAAAGAGCCCTGAGCTTTGTTTCTCTTGAATGAAGCAGTAGTTGTAGTCATTTTAAAATCATTAAGACTCTGAATGCACTGTATCACTCTACAGTATTTGCTCTACAGCTGCTCTTCTGCTTTAATAGCAGCTTATTAAATTTGGGTCAAGCACACTCTGAAGAGTATCACAATGAAGAACCTGTTCAAAAAGTTACCTGTTTAAAAAAGGCAATTGATTAGATTTTTAACTTAAGTGACAGCTGCAATTCATTGCCTCTTCTTTGTGGTGTCCTGCAGCTAGAGTGGAAGCCTTTTGTAATTTGGTCTTCATTTTGTAAAAGCTTTCTTGAATAATCCTAGGTTGCTTTCCACTCAGAGCCCGCCTCAATCCAATTAGGAGTTTAACAAGGGTCAAATTAAGGAGACTTTATACTCCTTGTTTGCATCATTAGCCATAAGACTGTTTTGTGTGTGCATGACTTTGTGTGGAGAGAGGAGGGGAAGTTGCAAGATGGGAGCAGACACAAAGCTGTCATCCACCATGTGGTGTATCCCTTAACTGAATGGAGGCACAGCAGGCTAGGAACAACATTTCCAGTTGTCTTTTGGGGCTGTCGTTATGTAGATTTCAGCTGATACATAGTTGTTTCGAGGTTACAAGTGCTAGCTAGAGCCCACGAAGAAAATGTGTGTTCTACGCCTACTCTTTTTTCTTTCCTCGTAGCCCATTGTTATTGGACAAATCACTGGGAAAACATTAAGTTAGAAACCTCTTGAGCATTCATTATTTTTGATGAGATGACAACTACCCCGCTCCTTCTTCTCACTGCTCATGCTGTTTCTTCTTGGATTTTTGAAAACAGTTTTCTGCATGTTAAGTGTATTGTACAGTGTGAATTTTTTTTAAGAAAAGAGTAGTTTGTTAGAAGTCTTGAGAGTATCATGTGTGTACTCAAGACTACAAACATTCAGTGCTATTTTCTATATAAATATGTAATTGTGTAAAGGTCACACTATGCTGGTTTTGCTTATGCATGTTTTCAGCATGAGTGCTAGTGAAATTAATAAATGAACCATTGGGTATTTTATGTCATTGGTTTTTTTTTTAAAAAAAAAAGATATGACCCTGTTCTCCATTTAAGATTGTTCCTAATAACAGCAAAAAAATCTTTCTAACCAGTATTTAGATGTGTGGGATATTGCTAGAGAGCTGTTGCAGTGTCTCTCTAGTAAATGCTTTGTGCTGCAACATACAAAGTAACGATTTATCTAAAAATAACACTTTCATTGTTCCTCCCTCCTAAACCCATTAATAGGTACTTTAGTATCATGCGAGTTTTCATAGTTTAATCCTTTTTCAAAAGCTTTTCAGAATAAAAGCTTTAAATGGTCCTCAGTATTAATTTGATGTGACTTCTGTACAATATGGTTTGAAACTCTCAGAAGCACATTTTTATAGCTTACCCTTTTTCAGTGAATCAGTGTGTGGAGAATACCAGCTAAATGTTTAATGGAGTCTCTGCTGTGAGCCTTTTTGTTGTCTATCAGATGCTGTAACTTTTTCTAGTGATTTTACGTTATTAGGTGATACGTAAGCCAGATAAAAAACTTTACATGGATCGCTTGTCTATTGAACTGGTGTTTTTGAAAATGCCATTCAGAATACTAATTTTTAAATTCTTTACCTGTTTTATTAATTTAATTTAATGAGCATTTAGCTCCAGTATTAAATTCTGCATAAATGGTAAATGTGTTTTAATGTTGGCTGTTTGTACAGTTAATCAGATCATTGTTTACATTTGGACATGGTTAGCTCCAGGGCCTTAAACATCCTTAAATAAGCCACAAAGTTTTTTTTTAAATACTCAACTGTCTGTTAAGTATGGATATATTCTGTATTAATCTGAACTGACAAGAAATAATTTTAAATTCAATCTGTCAACTTCTTATTGAAAAAGGGAATCTATTTTCTGTTTTGATTGTTATATTTTTTATGTCTTTTGAAATTAAGTTCTGGAAAACCTCTTGGTCTCTCTTTACTTTTATGTACTTTATTTTGTTACAGACATTTTAATGGTCCATTTTGACAGATTCTCTCTTAGAATTGCTACAACAGGAACCATGTTTTCTTTTCCCAGTTAACCTTGTCTTAACACTTTTGTATACATTGTTGCTTCTAGTGAAGTATATTTAAGTAAATTAGTGGCAAATTTTAAATTTAGTAGGTAGCATCCTGCTTAGGATATTCAAATTATTATGACCTTTGTTCATCCAAAACGAGTAAGGTTCCATATAATGTGATGTTTCAGAAAGTTAACAAATCTTAGTGTTTCAGTATGTCTGTTAATTTTTTTAAAAAATCAGCTTTACTGTAGCAGCTTTTGTGCTGCTGCATCTCTTTTTGGTCAGCTTGATGCAGAGCTAACTGGTTCCAGATATTTGCCTATTAAAAGAACCTTCTGCCATGTTTATGATGTCCCAAAATGTTCTGGATATGGAGGCTCTTTTCCTAAATGTAGAATGGTAACCAAATCTAAGATTTCAGGACAAGTACCTTATGAGCTAGCTGTGCTTCTGGCAAAATATCAATAAATCCAATTGCTAAAATAAACTTAGGTTAGCCTTTTTAACAGGGAAAAAATGTATAACCTTCTGCCATTTATCAATTCAAGATATCATGGTATTTTTATGAAAATAATTTATCCTCAGTTGAAATAATGGATTTCCTGAACATTCTCAGTGCATATTACTGACTTCCAGAGAGATCTTTACATTCTAGTCTGTGCAACATGTCCTCTATGGACCACATGTGGTTTGCAGAAAAAAAGAACCGTGTTACTCTCCAGCATTTGTTTGTTTGTTTGCTTGCTTGCTTGCTTTATTGCTGGTGAGCTAAAACAGCAAGTAATTTCTGTTTATCAAGGAAGATGAAAATACAAATATATGTAATGTAAAACATGTGGAAATTTATATGTAAATTAGACTCGGCCATTGGGCTTTTGCTAGAATTATATAACAACACAGGAGGAAAGACAACATAATTTATGCCTCTGTGCAAGTTTCTGGAAGATCATTTGGGGCCAATGTGACAGAGCAATGGTAATCAGGCTGCATGGGTACAGTCATCAAATTTCTATTAGTCACAAAGCTTGAAATTTTGGATTAACAGTGCCTTCAGATTCAGAACTTTATGAATTATTAATGATTTTCAGTCACTTCCCATAAGTCTGTGCTGTTTATAAACTCACAAAAGTAGTAATGATTGTCTTACCTGCAGTATATTGGACTCATCCTGTATTACCATGTCTGATTTTCTACTCATGTTTAATGGTATATAATACTGATACTTTGTTATAAGTTTATACTTATTCTTTTTAGATATGAAATTTAGATTTTTTTTTCATTTCTAGCCATCATGTGTGTTGTTCTTTTACAGTATTTTTTTCTTCTTGTAAATATACAGAATTACATGTTAAAAAGTAATTACAATTTATTTCTGTCATAGTTACTTCACTATAAAATGGATTACCTAGATATGTAGAAGTGTGTTTCTAGAAGGAATATGTATTCATTGCATATACAGCTAATTTAGTTCTCTTGAAAGGTGCTGGATTGACAGCCCTGAGGACCAATGTCTGTTGTTTATGCATGAACAACAGCAGAGCAAGTTTTCCCACAGTGTGCTGCCAGTGTGCTTTACCACTGACCTGAAGGAATCCCTTGTGCGGTAAAAGTTTGGTAGTCTTAATACCTATTCAGTTGTTGTGCTCTCTGCAAAGAGTTCAAAGAGTGCCAATTGTGGTAGTACTTTTGGTGTTGAGGGCATCTGTCCACTGTAAAGTGAAGTGTAATCATGAACTTGTTTTAGAAATATACTATTAAAAATCAGATGGTGATAATTTTCAGTCATTACAGACCAATGTTAATAGATATAATTGTAGCGAAAGGCAAGATCAGGATTTGGCTCCCTTGCTGTATATTAACTACAGGTTGAACTTCTCAAGTCCAGCATCTCTAGTCTGGCAACATCCATGGTCTGGCATGATTGTAGTTAGTTGGAGGTCTGCTTATCATGGGTGTGGCCAAGTTTCCTGTGGTCCCATAAAGTTTGTTTACAGCCACCAGTCCTGGCTCTCAGTGTTCTGTGCTGTTGTTTAGCTCTTTACCCCAAATGTCTTCTAAGAGCCCAGCAAGCAGTGGAAGTGTTAGTAATGCTGCTAGACAATATTGACTTCCCATGGTTCAGCAAATTCTTTGGTTTGGCACCAGTCAGGTCTTGAGAGTGCTGAACTAGAGAGGTTCAATCTATAGTAAGTTAAAAGTGAAATTTCTAGAACCCTGCACAGATGTGAAAATGTCAATCTGCATTCAATCTACAGCCTCCAGGATTATTCCAGGATCTAACCCTCAATCTGCTAGCCAGCTTTTACCTTTATATGCATCCTGTATCAGGTGAGGAGATGAGAGCACAGTTAAGTGAGTGTGGGAGCAGGGTCTTAAGAAGAAGGGGTGGTGCAGCAGATAGGCTAGGAGGAAGGAGGGGGGTCACATCACATGCTGCTCCTGGGGCCTTGCGCATGACAGAACCTGGCAGCAGCAGCAGCTCATGTTGCATCACTATGGGTAGAATGCTGGGGACCCACCAGCTCCAATCCCCATGGTTGGTGACAGGCTAACTGCTGCACAAGAGTCAGCAGTCTGGGATCACAGCCAGAACTGCTGGGCTGAGCCATTATGGGGAGGCTGGCGCTGGCCCAGGGGCCTAAGCCACTGGATGGGAGGCTGCATAGCAGTTGGGTGCTGGACGGCTCAGACTGCTGTCTAAACCCAGTATTGAGTGTTCTGCGTCCCCATGGGTACTGAGTGTGCTGTGCCCCCCTGTGCTGCAGGTCAGGCCATCACTAGTGAGTAGAGCCTTGTATGTTTGTGCCTGCATCTGCCCCACTATCCTCATAAATGGTCCGTGGATATGAAGTGGATATCCATGGATTTGTGCGGCTCTAGAAGTTTCCTACCCTACTATCAATCTCCTAATCTATCTAATTTTCTTAGATTTTTTTTCAGTTGTTCCTTGACTCCTCTTCTGTCTCTAACTAAAAGCAGAGCATAATTCAATACCTTTTCCAAGTAGAAGTCACAAATGGACAATTTCCCTTATAGCTTATGCAGTGCAAAGTTCTTCTAATTTTAGTGGGAATTGTAGTAGGTTTAAATCAGGAGAGACTTTGGCTCAAAGGCTTTAAATAGAATAATTCAAATCATCAGATAAATTTTGATCTCATGTATTCAAATATAAAACTGGAGTAGCTAGTGACTTGGTTACCGTGAATTTACACCTGCGCAAATAAAAGCAAAATTTAGTTTACTATTTTCTTACCTTTGAACATTTAATTATCTTTACACTAATTACTCATTATGCAATGTGAGAGTTGTGAATCTGAATGTGTTAGTCAGGAATGTGGTAGTTAAGGTTCTTTGCACACATGTACATGGCATATTTTGTATAAATACATATACTGTTAAATTTATGCCATGGATATATGTTCAATATGCCTGAACTGCAATTCAGTTTATTATTGGGCATATATGATGTAATGTACAATGCTATTTTAATAGGTTATAGCATTTATCTGTAAAGAAAATGAAACAGTGAATGATGACAGATATATTTATTTTAGTATGGAATATGGGCATAAATCCTCTCAGCAAGCCCAGTTTCTCTCTCATATTGTATATCCATCTTTTCAATATGCAATGTAAAATTAAAATAGTCAAAACTTTAAACATAAATAGCCTTTTATGGTGCATTGTGAGATTTTTACATATATGCATAATAAGATAGCAAGTCAAATTTTTGTTTAAGTCTAATCATGCAACTGCAAACTGTAAAGACACATTTATTTCAGTATGTGATGCTCCATATTGTATGTACATACCTAGAGCTTTGCACTTAAATGTTTTTTTTGAAAAATCACTTAGTGTACATGTAGAGTATGTGGTTCTTGAAGAAACTGACAAATTTAAACCATATTATTTTAGATATGTCAAAAGTTCTCACCACCAATAAATCTAAATTTATAGCAAGTTTCAAATTTTAAAATGAAGCTGAGCTGCTTTTCAGTGATCCAGTGAAGCAAGGGAAATGTATTTAATTCATAGTCAATTCTTCAAAATGGCTAAGCAATTAACAGAAATAAAACAAAAGCGCTGTGTACTCAGAAAAACCAAGTAAATTAAAAAGTCAGCCCCAAAATTATTTTTTCCTAAAGGTGTAAGCAAAAAAGTGACTTTTAATGAAAGTGTCTCCAGAACTATCCCTGATGTTTTGTAGTGAGAGTGCTATATTTTACAGTTAAATTTTTATGAGGTACCAAGGTATGTGAGGAAAAGTGTAGACTCTGACATCATAGGGCAAGCACATGGCTTTGCAATATGGGCTAATAGTTATTTTTATCTTTCTATATCCAGAGCCCACTCCTGCTCCTTTTTAAAAAAAAATCTAGAAAGGCATATCTTACTCAGTTTCTGGACTTTGTTTTGCAGATCCGTCCCACCTCCCAAAAATACAAAACAACACTGAAGAAGCTGATTTTAATTTTATATCAAAGAAACCCTTGAGGTGGAAAGTTAGGGAAGACGGCATGGGTCTGTAGCAGACAAAATGTCGCTTGAATTTTGCTGCTCAGTAGTTTGATATACTCATTTGCTGATGTGAAATGACGAGGGCTTAGAAAGCAGGGTTTTGTTTTTTAGCTGTCTGTAGACCTAGTGAGGCCTTACAGAACCCAGTCAGCAGGTCATTAACTCTGGAGAAAACAGCTTGCATTAATATGCTCTAATCCGGTATAATTAGTCAAATTACTGCACGCCGACCGGCTTGTCATGTGTTGTCAGATTTGGCATGCGTGCAGGATAGCCACTGTCCCACTGGAATGCCACCCTGGATCAGGGAAAACTGCTCGTTTGTAGTATTGCTGATCTTTTGATGAGGAAAGCAAACTGAATCAGCAGCCATAGTCACTATTTTTTCTTCATGGTCTGTCATTATTTTATCAAGAGATAAAGAATTCATACTCCAGGAACAATTTACAGTTAATTTCTGCCACTAGAAAGAGAGACTGTTCTGTTGGTTCTTACTACTTCTCTATATCTAACAAAACTGGGGATCTGCTGTGCTAGGAGATTAGCCTTCATAAAAAGATTTAAAATAAATAATTACAAGAGGATCAGCTACAAATTACCTACTACACTCTGACACAGATTATTAAACCACCAGTGTGTGTGCATGCATGCACGTGCGTGTGTGCCTTTTTCCAGTAGAGAAGAAGGTTATTAAACTGTAAAAGGGCCATATTAGCATAAATTTACAAGCGCTCTTGTTCTGGCGGCATGATAAAAACCTGTGTTACCTTTGCATTAACACTGAATTGCTTGTTGTGCTTTTGGCAATGACAGATAAGTCAGTGTAATTCCCCATCGCAACGGAAATGATGCTCCAGATTCCAAACGCATCCTGAAGATGTCACTGACAATAATCTTCAAAGAACGGCCAGTGAAAGTGGGCTGTATGTTTGCAGGATGATATACTGCAAATGACAGGAAGAATTATGTGAGTGAAGACGAATCTGTAACATATTATTAAGCAATTTCACGAGAATAACAGGGATAAAAGGATAATGGATGAGGGTGTCATTATTACCTTCATGTAGAGGGAAAGCAAAAGCAAAGGTAGGGAGACAAGATTAATTGAGGAAGGGTGAAGCATTCATTGCTCATCAGCTCTTTTGTACTCCATGCTCCTGAAATTCCAGACAAAAAAAATTGCTCAGGGCTGCATTTTAATGCAGCTGGCAAGAATGAGCAGAAAACTGACAGGGCACTTTTTAGTCACCTCCCAGTTTCCATAAACACACAATGGCTATTACTCGTTGAGTGCTCCAGCAGACACAATATGAACCAGTGGTAGATTCTTTCTTCTTTGGAGCTATTTTTTAAATTTATTTTTCATGTTTTCAACCCAGAAGCCTCTATTAGCTAATGTTATGGAAATATGTTGGTTGTCCTGTACACAGTGTTTGCATTTGCATCCTTCTAACAGTGGGGTGTATAATAGTTGTGTGTAGAAGACCTTCATTTGAACACAAAAGTAGTGTGGGACCAACTGCAGTGTTAGGGATCGTAGTGCTCTGAAAGACAAAATTGTGTAAAAGTACCAAACATTTTGTTATTTTAAACATACACTGTAAAATGAAGAAGTAGAAAATGATTCTGCAGCTGTAGAGACTAGTCCAAAGTCCTTACTTAGCTAAAATTTCCACTGAGATCTACAAAAAATTTTAAGTAAGAGTTGCAAGTATTAGACCAATAGATTCAATTATCCTTTTTAATATTAGTATGTATGTCTCTAACAAAGTAGCAACCATTTCTGTCACAGAATATTTAGGCTACTATTTGAAATATTTGCGTATATTATGAAACTTTAAATTTTTCTTAATGCAAATGCACTTTTTTTTCCTAGGAAAGTTTTCTTTAGAATGGCATTGACAACTTTATGGTTATGGAACAGTTTATATTCTATGGTGCTATTTTTAAGCATTCCAAAACTTATATCTTTCAATCTGAAATTTTACAAACTGGGTGTCTTCCTAAATTGATCGAATGCTATTTTTGTGGCAGGAGCATAGAGATTGTGAATTTGGGGAGTGGCTGGGAAGTTTGATTAAGAATAGTTCTTTGAGTGATGTTCCTGTGGTTATACCACTGTTGGTGTCGGGCTTGTTCCAGCACCGTAGATTAGAGATTTTTTTCAAGTAGTATCAGGTCAGGCCACGCATGCGTGACATGAAGCTGTGCGCCATTCATGCCTTTGGAGTTGGCATGCGCAGCCCGACTCTCCTCGGTTTTCTTTGTACCATCCTTGGTTGCAGCAGAGTCAGATTCTCTCCTTTTTTTGGTGTACCTGTAAATAATAATTTAGTTCGCAGTTAGTTTAAAGTTCTAGTTATGGTTGTTCCTTATTTCTGCTTCTTGTGTTTTGTTTTTTTTTAAAGCCCCGTTACAGACTACCTTATGTAAATAGTTACTGCATCAGAGACAGTACAGACACAACCAGGCCTGATAACAGCCCTTTCAAGAGAAACTCAAGGATTTAAAAAAAAAAAAGCCTACAAAATAGCACAAATATTACAGGAAAAGAAGAAGAAGAGAAACCAGGGAAAGAGTCTAGCAAAATGCCTGGTTCTCCTGGCTTTAGAAAAATGCGACAAGTGTTGCAACCCTCTGCCAGTCTCGGGTGGTCATTAGTCATGTATTCACTGCTTGGGTGAAGCACACATTCCACAGAAATGTGTGCATTGTTGCAGGCACACAGCCTGAGCCCGAAAAGACACAGAGCTGAGACTCAGAGGCTATGTCTACACTGCCAGCTTTGCCAGCAGTGTCTATGCAAATGAAGTGTGGATTAGCATTTTGTCATGCTTCATAAGCATAATTTATTCAAGCCGTTTTTGCGCAAAATCAAGCAGTGTGCGCGAGGCGGGTTTACACACAAACCCCGTTTTGCTCAAGATCCTTATGGGATCTTATTGCTACTGTTCTGTTTATGGGTATAAGTATCTTGCACAAAACAGGATTTTTGTGCCAAAAAACCCCCCGTCCACACTCCTTGTTTTTCGCAAAATCCGTTTGCACAAAAACGGCGTGAATAAATTATGCAAATGAAGCATTGCAAAAAATGCTAATCTGTGCTTCATTTGCATAGGCACTGCCGGCAGAGTGTTGCTTTTTGATAAGGCGCTAGAGCCTCAAACAGCTAAGGAGGGGTGTACTCAGCAAGAGACTCCCATTTGACAAAAGAAATGTGCAGGCTTTCCTTTATCTAAGCTGCCTGCAAAGAAGAGAGTCTCTCCAGCCTGTTCCTTACCTCCTAGAGTTAGCACGGGAGATAAGCCGAGCACTTCTGGGATCGGGCACCTCCGTGCCACCTTGGTTGCGGATCCAAAACCACAAACTCCACAATCCTTGGCACCAATGCAACCAGCACCAAGGATATCAGATGTCCGGGAACTGGATAAGGCACCAGCCACTCCACAAGTACTGAGTAAAACACCGGCACCGGCAAAGGCCAAGGGAAAATTTACCAGATCCTTACCTCACTCTGCCAGCCCAGAATCAGTACCTTCCCCACCAGTACCAATGCCTCCTCCATTGGCACCACGTTCAGCTGCACCATTGGAGCATTTCTCTGATTGCCACTGTTCCATTTATAAACATAGTCATGGTGTTCCAGTGCTGATGACTAGACCGTGATCAATAGCACGACCCTGTGTTCCTTGCAGACATCCTTCTCAATCTCCATCACCACTTGTGGGGCCTCTCATTCTCCAAGATCACCTGATCTCTTCCACTTCAGTGTTTACGATGAAGACTTCAGGAGTGTATTCTCCTCCCAACACTCCTCCCTAGCTAGGTCAAATACACCTCATGAACGTCACCAACCACGGTATTCCCGCCCCCCACATGCTCCCTGGTACCCAGTGTGGCCCTACCACCCACATTACCGATCACGGTGGTCTCCATATAAGCACAGGGTATCATCCAGACATCACTTGCTGCCACCATCAATACCTAGCCACAGATCCCGGCCAACCTCTTGCTCACATAGTGCCCCTCCTCTAACAGAAGATTGGGAAACTAAAGGAGGACAGATCATTGATGATGTCAATCCTGATCAACTGGGAACCTCCCCAGCCGATAAGTCATATTCATCACCAGATGAAGTGGTCATCCCAGACAGTACATTACCCACCGACGATTTAAAACAATTCCAAGAGTTCTTTAAGAGAGTTGCCACTAGTTAAGAGGTCACCCTATTTGAAGTGCAAGGAAAACAGCACAGGCTTTTGAAAAATTTAGAACCATCTGCAAAAACAAAGATTGCCCTCCCAATCGATGAAGCCTTTAGGGAGGTGGCAGATGTGGTATGGCAAACACCAGCTTCATCTACCCCCACCAATAAGTGTGCAGACAGAAAATATTTCATCCCATCAAAGGGTCTGAACTTTTTATTCCTCCGCCCACTACCCAACTCTCTGGTGGTCAATGCTGCAAACCAAAGGTCTAAGAACCCGCAGTACAAGGCATCAAGCCATGATACATGTCTGGACTTGTTGGGCAGGAAAATGTATTCTTCATCCACACAACAACTTCAGATAGTGAATTACACTGCATTACTTGCCAATCATGACTTTGATAATTATGCCAAGCTGACTGAGCTAGTCCAACATCTCCCTGACAATAAGAGACCTATCCTCAAATCCATAGTCCAGGAAGGGTATACAACATCTTGTACCACCTTGCAGATGGCAGTGGATGCTGTTGATGCAGCAGCAAGAGTGACAGCGACATCAGTAGTTATGAGATGCATCTCTTGGCTACAAGCGGCAGGTGTCCCAAAGAACCTCCAAACCAAAGCTGAGGACTTGTCATTTGATAAACAGAACCTCTTTGCCGTAAGGATAGATGAAGTCCTTCACTCTAGGAAGGACTCCCATACTACACTGTGTACTTTAGGAATGTACACATCACCGTATCACAGGAGATGCTATACACCCTACCAGGGACACAAAGACTTAATGTATGCCAGACAATAACAGAGACCCTTTGACCAAGCTCACTCCAGGGCAAGGAATGCTCCCCTAATAACTGAGTGCCCAACCAGCAGTCCTCCAGGCAACAGGTTTGAGGTCTTGGTTGAGGGCCTGCTTGACCTCTCCCGTTTCTTCAATTTACACCCCATCCAAGCACTTCCTGCTCAAGCATGTGATGCTCCCTATGAACATTTGTGCCTCCTTAAAATGGTGAACTAATCCTTCTTGTGGGTGTCCCATTTTGCCCCATGCAACCATCTACCCAAGTAACTACAGATGCTTCCCTCAGATGGCGTGCACACATGCAAGATCACTTTGCCCAGGGCAGATGGTCAGCTCACAAATCCTGCTGGCACATCAACCTCCTAGAACTCTGCGCAGTGAGCAATGCTTGCAAATGTTTTCTCCAGCACATTCGCAACTCCATGGTGCATATTCTCACAGACAACATTGTCACCATGTTCTATATCAACCGTTAAGGTGGTGCCCACTCTGTGCAGAGGCAGTGCACCTATGGAATTGGTGCATCCGCAACCATATCAACCTCACTGCATCATACTCCTGGGAGTCAACAACGCAACTATGGATGCTCTAAGCTGTCGTTTCACTATAGACCACGAATGGGAACTTCATACAGATGTCTTGCATGCCCTGTTTCATCGATGGGGATTTCCAACAGTAGACCTCTTTGGACATACCAGAACTCCAAGTATTCCCAATATTGTTCCAGGATGGGGCTAGGACTGGGATCTCTGGGAGATGCTTTCCTTCTCACATGGGAGGCTCACCTCTGTTACACATTCCCTCCAATTCCTCTTATACCCAGAGTGGTCAGGAAGATTGAGGTGGACAGCATCCTACTCATCCTTATAGCTCCTACTCGGGCCAGAGAGACATGGTTTCCCTATCTTTATTAGATGTCTCGTTGACCTCCTTATCCCCTTCCGAGTCGGCAAGATCACCTATCACAGAATGCAGGCAAGCTTCTCCACCCCCAGCCAGAAACACTACACCTGACAGCGTGACTTCTCTCTGGCTCTTGGAGGCAGAAAAGAGATGTCTGCAACAAGTGAGAAGTGCCCTGATTCACAGTACAATACACATACATGCAATACTTACCTGCAGAAATGGAACTGCTTTGCAGCGTGGTGCATCAACATCGGTGTAAAACTGACTACCACTCTTCTTCATACTATCCTGGATTATATTATGCATCTGAAAGACCAAGGTCTATTACTCTCTTTTCTGAGTTCACCTTGCTACACTGGCAGCTTTCCACCCCGCGATAGGATGTGCAAATACTGAGAACCCCTCTATCGCAAAGAGATTCCTTAGGGCTGCAGAACCTTAACCCTCTGAGCAAACCTTTAACCCCTATGTGAGATCTGGACCTCGTGCTTAACACACTTACTAGATCTCAGTTTGAGCCATTGGCTACATGCTTACTGCCCTATTAACAGCAAAGACAGTGTTTCTATTAGCTATCACATTGGTGAGACGGGTTTGTGAAATCACTGCTCTCACAGCATCATTACCATGGTTCATAAAGATAGAGTGGTCCTCTGACCCTACCTCTCTTTTCTACCTAAAGTATGTCCAGAATAAGGGCTGGCTCAAGCCATTACTGCGCCCTGGGCAGCGGGCACACGCTGCATGCACGGCCCCGCCCCCTGGTGCGCTGCGCACCTTACAGTTGCAATCACGCGCAGCACCTGATAGCAGCACCTGATAGCAGCTCTAAGACCACCACGCAGCCCCTGACCCCAGGCACCCCCCATAGGTTGGCGCCCCGGGCAGCTTCCCGGCTAGCTCCCCTCCCTTCATCTGGCCCTGCTCAGAATTTCACATTAATGAGCCCATGTCCTCCTGACCTTTCATCCAAAGCCACATACTTCTCCTGACGAGGTGGTGTTACACACTCTGGATGTCTGTAGGGCATTCTTTATGGACTATACATGGCCCATCCACAAATCACAAACACTGATTCTCTCCCTTGAGGAAAGGTCTGGGGGCACACCATTGTCTTCACAGCGTATTTCCAAAATAATTACATCATGTATCACACAATGCTATTTGCTGTGAAACAGACCCCTTCCGACACTCCTGAAAGTACATTCTATATGGGCGGTGGCTACTTCAACTGCCTTTCTAAAGGAAGTCCCTCTTGAGGATATCTGTGCAGCAGCAACGTGGTCATCTAGCTGCACCTTTATGAGACATTACACGATATCCTCACGAATGGAGACAAGTCCTGCTGTAGCAGAGGCAGTGCTTTCATCCACGCATGTCACATAATCCAAAGCCCACCTGCTGCACTGTGGGTACTGCTATAGAATCACCAACAGTGGAGCACCCACAGGAACATCACTCAAAGAAGAAAAGGAAATTACTCACCTTGTGCAGTAACAACACTTCTTCAAGGTGTGTCCCCATGGATGCTCCATGACCAACCCTTCCTCCCCTCTTCTTTGGATTCATCCCATGTAATTGGGTGTACAGGAAGAAAATGGAGTGGAGTCAGCCCGCGTGTGCAAACTCCAAAGGCACAAACAGCGTGTGCCTTCGTGCCATGCTTGTGCAGCCGGACCAGATACTGCTTGGAAAAATTTCTGATTTGCGGTGCCGGGACGAGCCCAACACCAACAGTGGAGCACCTACGGGGACACACATCTTGAAGAACCGTCGTTACTGCACAAGGTGAATAACTTCCTTTTCAGATATTTTGGAGTATTAGGAGACTGGCGTGAAAATGTATTTTCCCCCCTCTTTAAAAAAAAATAACATTTTTCAATGAACTTCAGTGCTGGAATTGCTGAAAGTGGAAAGTTGAAATTTGATAGTGGAATAGAATGTTGATGAGAAGTGCCTTTCATGGGGTTTCTTTGATGAAACCTGTTTTTGATTTGATCAAGTTATGCACCTTTACAAATAACATTCTGTTCATGTGCAGCAATAGGCAAATCCAGAGTACTGCATCTATTCTAGGAATCAGGGCAAAATATGTGATGCACAGCATCCAACAGCATAGGATCATTCACTGAATGAGATTTTAGGAAAAGCTTTTAGGTGTGGTGAGGCAGCAGGCTGTTATTCAGAAACAGTTTCTGCAATTAGGGCAAACACTAATAAATAAATAATTTGAAAAGAGAAGTACAATAGCTCTTGGATTCATTTAACATTATATCACTGAAGACATGTTTGAACAAGACAAACACTGTTGGAAAGACTAGGCAAAAACCATAATTAAATTCCATATAATTAAACTAGTAAGAATCTATGAACAGGTAGTCTTAGCACACTATATTTTGTTCAATCAAGGAACCAAATAAGGTCCAGATAACTTCATACTGGACTAGAGGGCTCAAATTCAGTCACTTAAAGTTTCCTTAGCAGTCCAGAAGGTCACATGCTCAGACATCAATCAAAACATCTTGCTGCTAAATTCTTTCCTCTAGAAAGTGGGCCCTCTAGGCAAGTTGTCTCTTTGTGCTCAGTAGTTAAGATTATGTTCAGCTTTATGTTCAGTTACTTACTCATAGTTTGTAATACTGTTTGCACATTTGAAAGGCTGAAAACTATGTCCATCCTGAGTGCACAAACAGCTCTTCCCAGCCTAGCAAGAATTCATTTTACGCTGGAGCTGAATAACAAAAACAGATTCAAATTGGAGCTGCATGCTAGATTTTTTTAAGACAAATTCATGTGTCTCCTGTGCTTTTTTTATTAATACTTCAAACCCCACCTAACAAATACTGCCAGTTTTAGCAAAAAGACTAGACTGCAGAAATCACCAAAAAATTTTCCCTACCACACATCCTAAATATTTAGTTGTACCCAGCAAATCTCCTTGGAAGTGGATGGGAAGGAATCTTGTTCCATAGTCATAACACTTATGAAAGAGAGGGGCCAGTAGATGTCTCCAGCATTTCAGGAAAGAGAGAGGCCAATGGATTTACCACTTAGTCCCTCCCATTATCTAGCTCACCTCATCCTCAAAATCCTACAGCACATTGGCTTCCAGAGAACCCCTGCATAGTGAACTCTAGAGCATGCACAAAGTGAGATCCTGCTGCATGGTTTCTCCAAATCCTGCTTCATTCTCTCCCCCACTACCCAGCAGAACCACATCTGTCTAACTTAAAAGAAAATCCTCCAGGCCCATGAGTTGGTAGGGAAGAAGGGATTTTCCTCCTCCTTCTACAGATAGGATTTTCCTCCTCCTTTTCCATGTTTGTCTCTTTGACCTGGAAAAACTTAAAAAACAATTAATAGTCTAGTAGTAGCTTAAAGACTAACAAAACATGTTGATGGTATCATGAGCTTTTGTGGGTACTAACTTGGCTACCCTCTGAAGTCTTTGATCTGGAGTCACAGAGAGATTTACTCAGCTTACAAACAAACTAAAAAACATCACGAATATTTTCCTCAATTGTCATCCCTACAAATTTACAGTACGTTCTGTTCACTTCAACCAAACCACAGATACACGTCATGCACATCAGTTGGGTCACTGTTGCTTATGGTGAAGCGCAAACAAGAAAGAATCCAGTTGACTTCTAGGGCTCATCTAAACTATGCTAGAGTGTTGAAAGAGGATATGCAAATTCCACGGGAATTTGCATATCTTCTTCCGATCTCACTTTTGAAAGTGGAACTTTCAAAAGTGAAAGTAGTTTAGATGTGGCTTTTTCAGTGAGCCCCTCCCCCCTTTGTTGAAAAGCCACTCTTCCTCAAAAAATGAGGTTTACGCAGTTTTTTGATGGGGGGGAGGGGAGGCTCGCCAAAAAAGCCACATCTAAACTACTTTCACTTTCAAAAGTGAGATCAGAAGAAGATATGCAAATTCTCATGGAATTTGCATATCCTCTTTCGACACTCTAGTGTAATTTAGATGAGACCTAAGATTTCTGGTAAAGTTTGCAAGTCTTTAGAAAAAGCACATCTTTTTATTTGTAAACTAGGGTATTTGATCTGATATAAATCACTTAAGAAACACTGAGGCCTGGTCAGGATATTATAGTAAGATTTCTTGGTGTCTCCATGCAATACTATAAAACTGTCCCTTTCCTCCTCCTATCCCAGCAGATTATTGAACAGAATGGCTGGTGTATTTTCTTTGTCTCTGCTTAGCAAGATAGGCAGGGGGTCTTAGAGCTGTTTTCTACACTTTTGTATAATTTGTGTTAGGGATCATTTCTCTAATCAGTGCTCTTCTCATTGGGTCTAATGCAAAGTTTATGTAAGTCATTGGAAATCCTCCCACAGGCATAAATGGCCTTTGGATCAGGTTCTTTATGACAAAAATCAAGTAGGCTAGGAATTCTGATCAAAACCATAAACTTGGGCAAAACTATATGTGATGCCCAGGAGCTGAAGCTATAAGCTGAGTATCATTGTTTTAATTCAAGCAGTTGTCACTCATTACAGGAAATGTTCCCATTTTTTGTGACTACAAACCCTTTAGCTGCACACCTTGGGCATATTGATTGTCTGCCATACCTGTCATCTCCTTCCATTGAATTTGACTTCAAAAGCCTTTTCACAATCATATTGCTGCCAGGTTTCTCCTAGTCTTATTTCAGTTTTCACATTTTGTGTTATTTTTTTAAAATAGAATGTGTGTATATTGCAGATGTTTCACTTCATAATTTTTCCCATGAGAGGAGCACCACTATCCTGTCCCAATCAACATATGGGTTATTTCAGCTTTCTGTCAAAATACAGCTCATCCACAAGAATTCCCAATGATCATGTTTACAGAATGAGAAGTATTGTTTTCATTTATAATAAGTGTAAGGGTATTCTTTACATTCATGTAGGTTTATTTACCTGCCTTTGTTGCTGCAGAAAGCTCTCTATGTGTGGGATCTTGTGTCAGAAACATACAAGTTGAGAAACTATCCAGGGAATGTTGTCTTCCTCAAGACCATTAAGAAAGATTGCAAATAAACCATGCTGAAGCATCCTTTATTTTGAGTTTGAATGAATTTTGCCTTCAAAGATTCAATTTGTGATGAAAAATATCCCTAAATTTGACAAAAAATTCATCAGAATTTCCAGGTTTTTTTACTTGAGCTGGTTAAAAGCACATGCACAAAACTACAACATTTTTCATTAAACTTTTTTAAAATTCACTCCTGCATTTTTTACTATTTGTTTAAGCAGCTGTAATGGCATTACTTTTTTTTGTCATTTCTTTTTAAAATTATGGTTTGCCACTTTTCCTGTCTCAAGACGTTTAGCTGTGTTAGTCTATATGTGCAAAAAAAGAAACACACACAAAAACTAGGAGTCCTGTGGCAATTTAAAGACTAACAGATTTCTTTATTTGGACATAAGCTTTCATGGGTAAAAACCACTTTGTCAGATGCATAGGCTACGTCTAGACTGGCATGATTTTCCGCAAATGCTTTTAATGGAAAAGTTTTTTCATTAAAGGCATTTGCGGAAAAGAGCGTCTAGATTGACACGGACACTTTTCCGCAAAAGCACTTTTTGTGATCAGGCCTTTTTTGCGCAAAACAATACCGCGTTGTCTACACTGGCCCTCTTGCTCAAAAGCATTTGCGCAAGAGGGCTTTTGCCCGAACGGGAGCGGCATAGTATTTTCACAAGAACACTGACAATCTTACATGAGATCGTCAGTGTTCTTGTGGAAATTCAAGCGGCCAATGTAGACAGCTGCTTTTGCGGAAAAACTTGCCAGTCTAGATGCAGCCATAGAGTAAAAATCAGAGAGGATGGGAGATAGATATAGATAGATAGATATACACACACACTAGCATCTTTTGTAGTATATAATTACCTTTAGCTTTGTTACAGTAACATTTAAAAGTAGCCATCCATTTAAAAGTACCATTTAAAAGTAGCTATCCTTATGCCAAAAAAAAAGCGCCCCTTCAAAACAAGACAACAAAGGGAATCAATAGAGCTGCAGTTCATTTGCAAATGTAACATGATCAAATATAACAGGTGTATTGTGAACAAGACAGGAGAAGTCATTCTTCCGCTCTACTCTGCGCTGGTTAGGCCTCAGTTGGAGTATTGTGTCCAGTTCTGGGCATTGCATTTCAAGAAAGATGTGGAGAAATTGGAGAGGGTCCAGAGAAGAGCAACAAGAATGATTAAAGGTCTAGAGAACATGACCTATGAAGGAAGGCTGAAAGAATTGGGTTTGTTTAGTTTTGAAAATATAAGATTGACGGGGGACATGATAGCAGTTTTCAGGTACCTAAAATGGTATCAAAAGGAGGAGGGAGAAAACTTGTTCATCTTGGCCTCTGAGGATAGAACAAAAAGCAATGGACTTAAACTGCAGCAAGGGAGGTTTAGGTTGGACATTAGGAAAAAGTTCCTAACTGTCAGGGTAGTCAAACACTGGAATAAATTGCCCAGGGAGGTTGTGGAATCTCCATCTGTGGAGATATTTAAGAGTAGGTTAGATAGATGTCTATCAGGGATGGTCTAGACAGTATTTGGTCCTGCCCTGAGGGCAGGGGACTGGACTCGATGACCTCTTGAAGTCCCTTCCAGTCCTAGTATTCTATGATTCTCTGAAATTAGGACTGACTAAGGACTTAGAATGGTTATCTTACTACAAAAGCAGTTTCCTTTCTCTTGATATTCACACTTTCCTATCAACTGGTGGGAGTGAGCTATATCCACCCTGACTGAATTGGCCTCTTTAATACTGGTCCCTCACTTGATAAGCAGCTCCCTTCATTTGATATGCTGGTACATATATGTATCCCAAGTTCTCTTCACTCCATGCATCTGACGAAGTGGTTTTTACACACAAAAGCTTATGCCCAAATAAATCTGTTAATCTTTAAGATGCCACAGGGCTCCTCACTGTTTTTTCCTTTTCTTGATAAATGCATTTCAGATCATTGTTGTGGCACACGTGTTTTTCATTTGTACACATACATTAGAAGATTAAGCTGTCCAAACAGTGGGTCTCCATTTTGACTCAGTGAGCTATTTCATAAATTATTAGGTCGCCTTTTTGATTATGGGCTATAATTTTCAAGATGTATGTTAACAGTTGGCTTTTAAGGGTAAAAAACTAGAGCCAATAAATAGAAATTTGCATATTGCTGCCTTTGGAGTAAATCAGTAGTTTTCTCTGCATTGTCAAAAAGCAAAACAAAATTGCCTCTCTCATATTTCTAGCACTTGCCATTTTCTCCAAATCAAAGTGTTCCTGTTAGTTTTATTCAGAATAGACCCTGACAGGTACTCTCTCCTTTCACCAAAGTCGATGGGATTTAAGAGTGCCAAGAGAGTCAAGCCTAAATCAGCACTAATATTTGCAGTGGTTGATATGACATATTAAGGAGATGTTCACTTATGAGACATTTAGAGAAAACTGCCATTATATCTGTTACCTGTGTCTTAAATGAGCACAAATATAATAATTTATGCATAGCAATAAGATGGGCTGAATTCCCCTCTCAGTTACACTGCTTATGCTCATCCAATGAATCAGTAGGGCAGTACCAGGAAAAGAGTGAGAAGAAATCTTGTTCACTGATTTAATGGCTGCTTTTCCTCTTCAGCCTTCCACCAGCTGATCCTGCTCCCATATATACAGTTCCCTGCTTATTTTGGCTAATGAGTGCGGGCATAAGGGCAAGAAAGTGAGGATGTGGTTTTCCCAGACTCTTGAGTTGTTTTCATTGCAGAACAATCCGTTTGGAAATATGTGCTCAGTCTTTGACTCTGCTTGCCTGTTTTCCTCTTTCATATCAATGGCATATCTTCTAGCTTACTTTCTGGAGTACAAAATATAATAAGGCAATAAAGCCCAAAAGAAATAATATTCATTAAATTAGATTTACATATATTAAGTGTGTACAAAAATGGCAAAATATTCCCTCAGTTTCAAAAGGATACTTGTATTTTTAAATTACTTCAGAGTGTTTGAAAGAGGTAGCTGAAGTTGAAAATAACATTATCAAAAATAAAAACTAGTGATTAACATTAAATTTGGATAGTAGAAACTTGAATGCTTACCATGGTAGAAAAGGTTAATATTTTAAAGTGAGGCTAAAGGTTGACAGGAGAAAAATTGAGTTAGTTTGCAAAAAAGAAATTTGTTTCTTTAAGTGAAAATTGGGGTCAGAAGGCCAGAGCTCTCTTTTCTTCTAGATGAATGAAATGAATTAAATAATGCCACCATAATGCAGCAGCATGGAAGCTAATGAGAAAACAGTACATGGAAGTTTTAGATAAAAATACTGTGTACTGGAAAAATATATTATGTCATAAATGCTATTTCAAACCACTGCCTTTTTATGTCCCATCTGATATTCTAAGCACTGTGACAGACATTAAAGTTCTCATGGTACCCTTCATAACTACAGAGGTGTTAGTTCTGTTATTCTGACTGAATTCCAGTTTTAGTAATTATACTCTTCCTACTTAAGACTCTGCCTTTTCGAGAGAATATTATGGTCTTCATTATTTTGTGACCCACACTGTTGTGTAGTGGTGGAATGCACTGTCCAGCAGCTGCTGAGTTCTACCTCAGCCTTGAATGCATTTCATCAGTGATTAAATACTGAGGTGAAGTTACATTATTACTCTACACAGACATGGGCAATATCCATGTATACGTTAATTTTTAACTCTACTTATTTTTACTAGCTCTCAGCATGTTACACTGCACCAGCCAGCAGGTCATCTGGTTTCTATATTATACTGTCTACTATGGCATCATTTTATCTCCTGAAAATTAAGCAGACAGCTTTTTAGCTGCTCTTCTTGTCAACTTGGTGTGATAGAACAGTGGTTCCTTTAAAGTATCTATCTTTCTGCTTTATTTACTTCCTAATCTCCAAAAGGAAGTTTTTTTCTCAATATGGATCTTCAGAAACTGACTTTATTCATCCAGATATTGAAAAATGTCTGTTGTCCCTTCTCTGAGTTCTCAGATGTGGTTGGCACTTTCACCCAAAAGGAAGTGTCATTCCACAGTTCCATCTAGACTGTTCACAGACAGTGATTCATATTGTTGCATAAATTGCAAGGTTCGTCCCCTGGAGGCTAGTCTAATTTGCCCACAGAAGAGAGTCACACTTTCAGGCTGGGTCCAACTCGATTTTATTGTTTGCAAACAAAGTTCGTCTAAGGAGCTCAGTGCTCAAAGCAAAGCCGACCCCGGACGTTGGCTAGTTAACTTCTTATATAGACTCTTAAAACTGTCTTAAATGGCTTGCTAAAACATAATTGGCTATTTTAACTTTGCTCTTAACTTCCTTCTCAAGCTTGGTTCATTACCAAATAAGGCTTGGTACAGCATACAATAGCGCTTATACAACAGATATAGCAATTCTCAGAAGTTGCAGATACAGCAATTCTCAGAAGTTGCAGACTTAAACGTGGGGCGTGCAGTTTCATTCTTACTCAATGGAGATGGGTTTAGCTTTCTGCTACAATATTTTAAGTTAAGGATAGTCATTCCCATTTGAGTTTTTACTTTGTCTGCCTGTGGCTTCCTGGTACAGGCAGGGTTTTGTCTCCTTTGGAAGCAAAATCTCAGACCTTAGGGTTCCATGCTTGTTCTCCTGTATCACTCTTAAAGGTTTTATTGGAAGAGTAAGTATCACCTACACTCTGAGGACAGACATATCCATAAAATAATGAAAGGCAAGGATTAACCATCAGAGCCTGCAGTTCACTTACTTTCTTAATTATCTAAGTAGCAGAAAGACCACTTTTAAAGCTTGCTGTCTTTAACAGTTTTGTTTCCTGGACTGAAACAAAGGCTTTAATAATCTTCTTAAACCTAAATTTAGTTATCAAGTTGGAACAGAGAGTAATAAATTAGAGGCAAGTCATGATGACCTCCTGAGGTCTCTTCCAATCCTATGATTCTATGATACATGCTTTAACTCCTCCAACAAAAAATATGACTCAAGAAAGGTAGATCAATATAGAATCAGCTGCCATATATGCACTGAAAGCACCTGATTCTGCACACTTCCCTCTTAAATAAAGGAGATAGTTCAAAATTATAGGAAACCAATTAGAAATGGCAAATATTTTCATTTGAAGACAAGTCTGATAATATCCTGCACTAATGTATAAGACTTTCTTCTTGACAGTTTGTATATCTGAAGAAGGATCTGCTGTATCTCTGAAGACCAGTCATCACCCATACCTCAGAAGTTCAAGAATCCAAGCTGCTGAATGAACATGCCTCATGACTAAATAGAAATCTTACTATGATTCTGAGACAACAGATCTAGACTATCAGTAACAGGACTGAATGTTCTGAGGGCATACCCGAAATATCTGAATAGCAAAACTGGTCAGATAAAGTCATAGCAATTTAAAAAGCACACGCACTCTGATCTTATATTCCTGAGAAGAAGAAAGGCAAACCACCTCACACTCAAGTTTACCAAAATGACATCTCTTACTAAGGTTTTTCTCATGAGAAAAATAGAGGATGGTCTGAGTTGGATTTTTTGGTGTTCCATCTTTTTGGAAATTGATGTCATGCTGGAATTATTTAGATTACTTGTCTGACAGACAATCTGAGTCACAGGTTTTAAAGGCATCATTTTTCTCTTTCCTCCCTACATGAAAGGCAGTGAGGGCCTACCATCTCACTCAGTTTTTCTAATGTAGTTATTGAGTTTCATTTGAACCAGTGAATTCCTCTCAGTTCTCTTTTCAAACCCATGTAACCAACTTGCTAAATTGAAAATGTTAAAATGTATAGAATTAGAAGTTAAATGAGCATAAAGTTACTGTTGGGGGATGGGATCATTCATAAAACCCCTACATTTTTCTTTGTGTTTAATGATTACTGGGTGCTATCTCCATCTCACATTTTCTAAATAGATTGTTATTTTATTTGGATCTATTGCTTTTTAACTAGTCCCTTTCTTTGAGACCCCAGTTTCTCCAGCTCCAAGACAAGCTTCTATGTCATGTCTGCAATGTGTCTTGAGTAGAGATTTGAGTAGAGATGGCTACATGTCAATCTGTACATCCAGTTTAAGACCCTAGACTCTTTATTTCTAAGGTTTGTTTGTGGAAAACATGTTTGTAATTTTTATTAAATTAATATTTGTCAGCTCTCCTTCTTTGGGGGTTTAGTGCTCATTAATCTTTCCAAGTGGGGATCAGTAGAGGCAATTTTTGAAATAGAAAAAATGTTACTTACCTGTAACTGTGTTTCTTTGAGTATATTGCCTTAAAGAGATATTCCCTACCTTCATACCTCAGTTCTTCAGAGTATTTGAATGAGTGGGAAAGAACTGAGAGTGTTCAGCATAGGGACTCCACTTCCATTTTTACTATTAGGTGTAAATGTTCAGTTCCTCTTGGGGAGTTTAAATAGCACATCCGCTCATTATTTTCAAGAATGTTTTGACTCAGTGGCATTGTGGGCATTTGCATCCCAGAGTGTAAATTGGCAGTGGCAATATAATCATCAAGACCCCATTCTTGTGAGCAAGCCTTTCTTCTGGAGAAATGTTATTTGTAGAAAGTGAAATGATAAGAATATGAGTAGTCTCAGATTTTCAAAACTTGAGCTTCACCAGTGACAGCACATATGCGCATATAGGGAGAGGGTGAGGCAATTGAATGTATAGGTACGGTCTATATGGTCTTATTTTGTCTTCTTCTGTGATAGTTATGGTTAAATTTTGTACCTGTGCTTTTATTTTTAACAAAGATATGAACATACAGTTCCATTAATATGAACCAGTATGAACACTAGCTGGTTCTAGTATAACAACATATATATACTTGTTCTAGTATCTTCTGTTTAATTTCTTTGTGGGAAAAGGTATGTAACTGAAACAAAAAACATTATTTCTAGCCTAATTTTTTTTATTTTTGAGCCCATCTTGTCAGGCTGAGAGCGTGAAAGTTATTTTCTGGTGGTGTGATTAGATTGGGGCTGAACTCTCCAGCTGGCAGGCCTGTCTGTGACTGGCGGCGGCCTGTCCCCAGTGCTTGTCATTTTCTGACATGCCTGACAGGATGGGGACAGCAGCTCCAGACAGGTTCATTAGATGGTGTTTTCTGCAGCTGGTCTAAAAATAATAATAAAAATAAAATAAAATAAAAAGGCCACGGTTTGTCAAGGCCCAAGCTGAAGAGGCCCTTCTTGTTGGTTTAAACTAAGGCCTTGTTTTGACAAATTTTGATCTGCACAGGTTTTATATTTTCTGACATTTTTTTGTTTTTGTCCCCTTTGGCCTGCACTCTTTGCACTCTGCCTTGTTGCTGCTTCAAAATCCTAACAGTGTCTTCCCAAGAGAGCAAAAAGCTTACTTACTGAAGGCTTGAAAGGAAAGAGAAAAAAAAAAGCAATACAGAAAAATACCAATAATTGTTCATTTCCATGGCGATCAACAACAATGGAAGAAAAAAAACCAACCGTGGGACTCTCAATAAACTAATTACAAGAAAGGTTAAGGCTTTTATAGTGCCAGAAATATACCATATACGTGAGAAAATAGTATAAATACTAGCAACCTACTCTGTTAAATACATTGCTTTCTGGTGCTGCCAGAAATTTAAACTGTCTTCATTATTTTGCTTTTTGGAAGATACCAGAGTTTGCTGGCATTGACAGGCTTTGATAGAAGGTAATAAAATTCAACTATATTATCTTTCTAATTGGTTTTCATTGTTTTGTGATCTGTAATTTGAAGTAATTGCTGTATTTTGTATGTTACTAACAATTAAATGGATTCAGGCTGTGTTTACAGTTTTCAGATATTTGTATCAAAGGTTTACCAATTTTATACTTAGTCATGGAAGTCTTTGTACTTCTTAAAAAACAAATAATATTTTATAATCTATTACTGCAGAAACCTAAATACTTTACCTGGTAATTATTCTTTAACCTGTAGTTAAAATGTAGCTATTGACATCTTTAATTTATAGACCATTGTTTATAGTCAGCCTACAACCATACCTGCTTTTCTTAGGGAGAGACATTTAATTCAGGATATTTTAAGTAGTTAAAACATGATCACATGCTAGACACTTGTCTAGTTATTGTGGGGAAAACAAATGAAAATCTGTGCTGTTTCTTTTACTTTGCTTCTCTGTTTGGAGCATTTACAGCCTTTTATATTTGATGTATTTAGCCATTTATGTTGTAAACAGTGCTGCTGAAAATCAAGCCCTTCATTCACAGAAATCCTACTACTTACCTTTCCTTTGTATCATTAGTTACTGCTGCTTTAGTTCATGGTCTCTATGACAACTGTTTAAATTGGGATGGGCAACTGTCATCTGGAGTATTACTGAGAGAAAAGTGTTAGTGAGCATACAGTCCCATAGATAGAGCATTTCAGTATAATCCAATTTTAATTGAGCTCCAGAGACTTTGATGTGCTGCAGAAGGTTGGGAGAGAGCTATTCCAGGGAGAAATTAAAGCAGCCCAGCAAGGCTTCACTACTCCAGACTGTCACCATTTTAAATGAGCATTAGCATCAGACTTAACCTTCCCCTATGAAACATCTCACTTCTTTTTCAGCCTTTCCCTGTGTGGTTTTTTTTTTTTTTTTTTTGCCATATGTATAACGGCAAAGGCACTTTCATCTTTTTATATACATTTTTATACCCCCTTGATTAGGTTTGAAAAGCATGTACTGGACCTGAGATGCATCAGAGGCTGTCTGTGGACCTTGCTTTGCAGTTCATAAAAAGAAATAGAAAGCAGGCGAGGGATTAGTTTGCAATTGTCAGCTGGCATGTGTTGGATTTTCTTTTTAAGACTGCTATGAAAGTAACCTGTCCTGGTGCTAAAATGTTGAGGGGGAAGTGGTAATTATTTTTAGCTTGGACTTATCATGGATTTCTTTTTATGCATGAGTGGATAGGCATTTATTTGAAGACAGACTTTATGAACAAAAACATATTTCTCCCAGAGCCACATGCAACAGCAAGACTTTTATGTATAGGGTATAGTGGTTGAGAATAGTCACATGAGAATGGCAATAGCAATTAGAATTGTATGTTTAAAAAGTGCATGTGTGGGGCGGGAAAGACAAAAGCTCTTGAACAGATTGTAAACATTCAAATAATTGATTCAAATCATTGATAAATTTTCCTTATGTAATTGACCTATATTCAAGTATTCCATTAGTAATAATGACATTCATGCATACAAATAAAATTTAGAATAGCATTACAGTAATAAAAAAGGAAAGACAATCACAAAATTAAAATGCTATGTTTTCTCAAGCAGGTTGGCACAAATATTTTAGAGAAGCATACCCGCATATTTTGAAGGGCATTAAGATATTTTACTACAGGTCACATTCTCTTGCCTTTAATTTCTGACATAACCAAAATGCTTTAATGCTTTTGGTGTGTTCAGACTTCTTTGTCGTTCAGTAATACAGTGTTCAATCCTGCAAGATGCAGAGTTCTTTCTCTAAATTGCTGAACACCCTCAGCTCTCTTTGAAGTCAGTAGACACTGATGATGCTCAGCACCTTTCAGAATTGGGTCTATAGTATGGAAATTATTTCATAATTTTTTTTTCATTCTTAGAGTGACTGCAAAGCTCATAAAGTCAGATACTTAATAGATAGAACCTTTCTACATATGGTATATTTTACCATATCATGTTAGGTTTGTTGTTGTTGGGTTGTTTTTGTTTTTGTTTGGACTCACTGAACCAGCTGGCATGTTATCCACATGGGTATAAGGAAGGTGGGAATCTAAGCCAGTGACAAAATTTAGGTTGTGGGTTTCAACAGTCCTAAGGTCGGAGTGCTTATGAATAGCTAAGCCCAGGAGAAGGTTTAAGATGAACTTTGTTTTGTTAATTTCTGATCAAACTAAACCCTGGGAAAGGGCAAATTTGTACTGTACACTATGTTGGGATTATGCGAGAGCAGTCTGGGAACAGCAGGGCTGGCCTTACCATGAGGCGAACTGAGGCGGCCGCCTCAGGTGCCAGACTGGGGGAGGAGGGGTTGCCACTAGGACCCAGAGTGTAGAAAATTGTGTCTGCTGCTGGTGAACACGGCATTTTAAGTTGTTAGTTCTCCTTCATTGGGGTAGGTAGCCGAGCAGTACCATGAGAGGAGTAGAACAGGAAGAAGGCAGAATTGAGACCTTTCAAAATTTTGGCCCAAGCAAGGGTGCATGGGGGCACCATTTGAGCTCCCCACCTCAGGTGCCAAAATGTTGTGGGCTGGCCCTGAGGAACAGCGCATCTGCTCACAGGCACGCAAGAGCCAAAAGTACTAAAAAGCTGAATGTCTGCTGTGGTGGAGGGGTTAAGTGTGGGAATAAACAGAGAAGAGACCATGCAGAGTAATTCTATCTCCTGGCAGGTGCTGCAGTAATCTGCACATTTGGAGCTGGGCAGCTCACCACAGGGTAGGTCATGAGTATGTCAAAGGTTGTGACTTGCAGGTCTGCATATAGCACACTTTCACTTAGTTAAAATGTGTACTTCACAGAGTAATAAGTAATGTGTACCACTCTCCATCCATACCTATGAATAGCTGAACATGGCCTAGCTGGGTGGATGCCCTGAAATAGTTTCTGGTTTAAGATTGAGGATTCCTTCCACCTTTCTCACCAGTCTGCCACCACTCCCTTGGGGTATGTCTACACTACCCTAGTTTGAACTAAGGTGGTTAATGTAGGCAACCGAAGTTGCAAATGAAGCCCGGGATTTGAATTTCCCGGGCTTCATTTGCATCTTGCCGGGCGCCGCCATTTTTAAATGTCCGCTAGTTCGGACTCCGTGCCCGCGGCTACATGTGGCACGGACTAGGTAGTTTGGATTAGGCTGCCTATTCCGAACTACCGTTACTCCTTGTGGAACGAGGTGTACCGGTAGTTCAGAATAGGAAGCCTAATCTGAACTACGTAGTCCGTGCTGCGTGTAGCCGCGGGCACGGAGTCCGAACTAGCGGACATTTAAAAATGGCGGCGCCCGGCAAGATGCAAATGAAGCCCGGAAAATTCAAATCCCGGGCTTCATTTGCAACTTCGGTTGCCTACATTAACCACCCTAGTTCGAACTAGGGTGGTAGTGTAGACATACCCTTGTAGTTTTGATGAGTAAAGTCTAGTTCAGGTTTGGACCTTCAGAGAATGTTGGAGGAGCCTGACCTTTGCAGTGATTTAGATTAAGCATACTGTTGCGAAATTAATATCTGAGTAAACCAACAGTATCTCTGGATACCTGTACATACAAATACTATTTATTATTTATATTACAATAGTGCCTAATCATGCCTGGGACCCTGTTGTACAAACACAGAAATATTGCTGTGTTTGAGTGATTTATTTGTCTGACTACATACTGAGACCATTGAAAAAATCATGTAGTGTTTCCACATGTAATCATTTGATTTTATATTGATTTTTGCATATTATGGTTATAATATTTTACACTGATTTAACTGTGCAGTGCTTAGTTACTGTGTGATGGGTGCTTTATATGATAAGTGTGTGTTAAAATGTGTATACGAATATTCATATTTTTATTTCCTTTTTAAGCAAAGCAGGGAAAATGAAATGCAAAATATAATTGTGGTTTTCATGGTTTGGAAATTTACTAGCACTTTTGTTAAAAGTACTCAGACCCTCAAAATATCCATTTCTCTGTCGTTGTATGCACAATTTAATTAGACATGAAAATAATTAAATATATACAGTAACAGAAGTTTTGCTGTAGGAGCCATAGCCCAGCTTTCCTCCCATACTACATGTTCTTTGTACTCCTCTAGCAGTGCAAAAGAGGCTATGGAATTGTTTAAAATGGGCAACTAAAAGATGAGTCAGGAAAAAGGTATAGCTGGAATGCCCTTCATTCCAATGATTTGTGGTCAATACAATGGTTTGTTGGGATACATTACAAGCTGGTATAATTCAGAATTGTCCTGAAATCGCTCTGAGGCCTGGTCTACGCTTGCCCTGAGATTGATACTCCAGAGATTGATCTTTCAAGGTTCAATGGAGCTTGTCAAGTAAGGAGCCACTAAATTGACCACTGATTGACCCCTGTCAACTCTGGTACATGGGGTCACAAAGAGTAAGAGAAGTCAATGGAAGAGTTTCTCCTGTTGACCTCCTGCAATGGGGATAGCGCAGAAATTCAACTTAAGGTACATTGACTCCAGAGACGCTATTCTCATATCTGGAGTTGCGTTATCTTGAGTAAACTTTCTGGCCTAATGTAGACTTGGCTTGAATTACCCTGGATACAAGCAGGCCTCTCAACAGCTCATGGTAGTAAAGCAAAAATGCCTACTTCACTTCTTCACTCTCAGATGATTTTGAAAACTCAAAGGTAGACCATACAGCTGCAACACTTCAAGACACAGCATCTGGGCTTCAATGCTTCTGTTTGATACCATGAGCTCTGCCCAACCAGCTCAAATGAGGTAGATTCCTTTCCAGAGACTTTTTGCCCTCTTCAGAGATGTATGTATCTGAGCAAGTACATGCAGTGATATCAGACAGCCTTTCAAAACAGAGACTGGGTTTATTAGGGTATGTCTACACTTCAGTGTAAACCC
Organism: Pelodiscus sinensis; assembly: GCF_052426305.1. Lineage (NCBI taxonomy): Eukaryota > Metazoa > Chordata > Testudines > Trionychidae > Pelodiscus > Pelodiscus sinensis. The sequence goes on along the minus strand of NC_143052.1, from coordinate 301,076,541 downwards.
AGGGTTGGTACAATGTGGGTCAGCAAGCCCTGGCTTTGAAAATCCAGAATTTGAGCATCTACATTTATTGCGAACCCCAAGGTAAGAATTTTTTTACCTGATCCTAAACCTAGGATTCTGGTATTCACAGTGCAATACACAGACTTGACTCCAGACAGACAGACCCGAAACATTCTAGCACCCTCCGGAAATGTGTTTGAGTTAGCCCTTTGTTCATGGTGCAGAATGTGAAAACTTGACTATCCATGTTACACATTGCAAGAAGTTTGACTGGCCTGCCAACACACATTTAGGTCTGCATGCTTCCAGCAACTGAAGCCAGCAACGTTGAGGAGTCACGATTTCAAGAACTTCTCTTGCTTGAGCCTTCACACCTTCAGAAGATGAGCAGAACTTCTGTTACATGCTGGTAGACAGATTGATTGTGTCCTCTGGCCCACCAAAGGCATCTGACTGACAGAGCTAATGGTGACGTAGGAAGAGGAGGAGTAAGAGACCGACATTGAAGACTCAGAACGGCTGATGGTGCTTATGAGACTTGGTATAGCAGATGATACTCTTCTTTATGAACTGGTGCTCCTATAGCAGGGCCCCAAGCAGACTTACAATGTCCAGTGGTGGGTCCAAGACCTACCTATGAAGAAAGGTACATTTCTGGAACTTTGCGAACAGCTTGCTCCAATCCTGCAGTGTAAGGACACAGTATGAAGGGGACCATGCTGGTCCAGAAGCAGACTACTATATCCATCATATCCATCTGGAAACTGGCTACCTCAGATTTCTACAGGCCCATTGCCAGCCAGTTTGGTTTTTGGAAAGCTGACTGTGGGTAAAGTGGTGGTGGAGATTTTTGGGGCAGTCAGGCATGTGGTTTGCCCCAAGGAGGCAGACCATAAAATTATTCCTGAAATAATTGCTGAGCAAATAGGATTTCCAAAATGCTCTGGGGCCAATAAGTGGGACTCGTGAGTCGATAGTTTGGCTTCCTCAAGGAGCACATGAGTACAAAAAACACAGTTTTTGCTCCATACTTAGGCAAGCCCTTGCGGAGCTAAGAGGCCAATTTATGAACATTGAGGTTGTGTGCACTGGAAAAGTTCATGATGCCAAGGTTTTCTGCCAATCAGATGTCTACATTCAAGGACTGGCTGAGACACTATTCCCATCACATAACCTTGTTGTAAATTGAGTTACTGTCCCTACTGTTACTCTGAGGGATCACATGTACCTTCTTGCCTGGGCTTCTGAAACTGTACCCTGACCTCAAAGGCCCTGGCAAAGAAGAATTAATTACACTCTCAGCAGCTATACAATGGTAGTTGAATGAGAATTTGGCAGATTGAAATCCCACTGGTGATGTCTATTGGCCCTTTTGGATTCCATTGTCATTAATGCTCTCTGCATTACTGTGTGCTCTTTGCAATCTTTGTGAAGCCAAAAGTGAACCATTTCCCCTTGAAAGGCTCTGTTAGTGAAGGGAAAATGCACCTTTCCACAGCTGGAGCTGGATGACCCCCAGGCAATAGAAATCAGGAATGCTTTGTGTGCCCAACTTATGAACTTGCATGGGCCAATGGAAGAGGGAGAATAGTAGCTTTATGAATGTGTATGTTTGGGTGGGGGCATTGATTCCTTGCAGGGGAGGAAGAGAATTGGAGATTGATTGTCGTGCGTTGTACTTATGAATGACATGGCCGCTTATGAAACAAGTAGTATGTGGTGGAAACATTATTGACTGACATCAATAATTGATGTTTTGATTGATAAATACAGCTGTATTGAGACATGGATTTTGTATACAGCTTCCCAATTTTCCATGATCAAGTATTTACCGTTTTTATCTGAAATACACACTATATGATGTGTTACAATGATGACAGTAATATTTCTTAATAAAATAAAAATATTTATTTTTACTTGTTTATTGGGAAAAAAATAATACAACAATATAATATAAAACCATTGCCTATCAGGCTAGCTGCCATTAGCACACCAAAACATACCAACTCCAAAAACTTTAAACATAACCAAGACCAAAGTGCATAAACAAGTGTGAACTGTGAAACTCTGTACAATGACACCCCTTCTCCCCCCCACACAGTATTGCATGTCCTCTGGTCCACCATTCTCCATTTTATTCCATTCACCAATTTTATTTTAACAGACTGGAATCTAGTAGCAAAAACGTGCATTATTACATGCTGCTTGTACTGCTTGCATTTCCTGGCATCTGTTAGCAAATACATACTGCTGTTTTAGGTTTATAAGATCATTTGCATTGGACTGTAGCATGGAAATCCCTCCTGTTACTATTATTAAACTCAGAAATGGAGTCAGAAACCTGTCAAGGTACAGGGCAGCTTCTCCCTCTTCCATGTCTGCTGCTTGTTTCACAGTGAGCTGTTCCTCCAGGTATGCATCAAAAAGCTTCTTCAAGTAGTACACCAGGGTGTGCTACAGACACTTCTGAGGCAAAGACTCCTCTAGGGCTGTTTTCATCAGCAGAGTTACTTCATTTACCTCATTCATTGTCTGCTGCTGGCTACCATTGTTTCCCATGCTGGCTGTTAGGACCAGCAGGTTGCCAGTCTAGCTATTGTTCAGCACTAGCTCAGTTCTCGGTACAGTTCCTGGCACCGTGTCATAAAATGGGCATGATGTTGGTGAGTTGCCAGAAGTGTGGTTCTGGTTCTTGGTTTTCTGATACTCAGCCTTGAATTATTTAATCCATTCCCTGCACTAGTCATCAGCCTAGTAAATTTCCAACACTGTCTTCTTCACTGTTTACTGGTGTGCATGATCATTCCTGCTGGTTCTCTTACTAAAATCAATTTTTTAGCTGGCCTTGAACCAGACATTAATCAAAACCTGGCTGCACTCCCTGACCATGGAGGGTGCTTCTGTTTCCCTGGAGTGTATCGGTAATCCTTTATCCTCTCTCTCCCAAGAAAGTTGGCCCACAGCATTGTGGGATACTTCTGGCAGACTCCCAGGACTCAAGTCCATGGGAGATGTATCTATACTGCTAAGGGATAGGGCTCAAACTTTGCAGGCTCAAATCTTGAGTCTCACCTTGGCTTTCGCTTGGATCCTCCACTCTGTTAGCATCCTAGGACATGGACGTAAACTTGAGTCCAAGAGATTTATCACCAAAGATGGGTTACAACCTGAGCCTGTCTGGGCTTACGTTGGACTTAGTCCAGTGGAATACTGCATTGACAGTGCTTTACGTTACCAGAGAGAAAGAAGCAAAAGTTCAAAAGAGATATCAGGTGTCAGGGCTCTACACAGTCACAGTGCAGTGGGATCCATTCCAGTATGCACCATCACTCTCTCACAGACCCAGGAGACAGCTTCTGTGTCTAACCAAAGGCCACCGCTTAACAAAGTCCTCTGACATCTTCAATTCATTGTTCTCCTGCAGCATCCCTACAGAGTTTGCAAATTTGGCCTGTTGAAATTTCCTGTTATTAGGTGTCAGTTGTTCAGTCCATAGGATTCCTCTTGTCTTTCTGGATCCTTCACTGATATGGTTGAGTTCAGCCAGTCCTTCAGTGACCCAGCCACTTTAGCTACATGACACTTATGCCTCACGTATTCTGCCGTGCCTCAAGAGCAACTTTTTAACTCTTTTGTACATCAGAACATAAGAATGGCCATACTGGGTCAGACCAAAGGTCCATCTAGTCCAGTAGCCTGACTTCTGACAGTGGCCAATGCCAGATGCTTCACAGCGAGTGAACAGAACAGGTAATCATCAAGTGATTCCTCTCCTGTCATCCGTTTCCAGCCCCCGACAAACAGAGGCTAGGAATACCATTCCAACCCATTTTGGCTAATAAATATTGATGGACCTACCCTCCATGAATTTATCAAGTTATTTTTGAACCCCGTTTAAGTCTTGGTCTTCATAACATCCTCTGGCAAGGAGTTTCACAGGTTGACTGTGCGCTGCATGAGGAAAAACTTCCTTTTGTTTGTTTTTAACCTGCTTTTTTTTGTTTGTTTTTGTATCTGCTGGGTACCAATTCCTAGGCAAGTAAGTCATTTCTGTGCATCTCCTTCATCAAAATAGAACTGCAAATTCCCTCTTGGTCACAGTATTATCTAAGGAATAAAAGAAAAATAAATCCTTGTAATTGGGAAGGAGCTGAGGGAAGGAGCAAAATAACCTTGGATGGGTATGTCTACACTACCACCCTAGTTCGAACTAGGGTGGTAATGTAGGCAACCGGAGTTGCAAATGAAGCCCGGGATTTGAATTTCCCGGGCTTCATTTGCATAAAGCCGGGCGCCGCCATTTTTAAATGTCCGCTAGTGCGGACTCCATGCTACACTAGCGGACATTTAAAAATGGCGGCGCCCGGCTTTATGCAAATGAAGCCCGGGAAATTCAAATCCCGGGCTTCATTTGCAACTCCGGTTGCCTACATTACCACCCTAGTTCGAACTAGAGTTGTAGTATAGACATACCCGATGTGATTCATGAAATGTGATGCTGAAGCAAAAGCATTCAGTGTAGTTGAGTTGCACAGTGAGTACTGATACCTAAGACTATGATTTAGTCATGGGTATTTTTAGTGAAAGTCATGGACTGGTCACAAGCAATAACAAAATTTCACAAGTCCGTGACTTGTCCATGAATAACCTAGACTATAAATACCCTAGACTAAATCTTAGCTGTTCAGGAGTGCCTCTGCTCTGGGGACTCCCTAGGGTGCTACAGCTCCGGGGCAGGGAGGGAGAAGAGGAGGGTCCGGTGTAGGGATGTGGTAGTCTACTTGATTAACCAATTAGCAAAAGCTTGTAGGTTAATGCTATAGACTACACGCATCTCCCCTCCCCCCCAACCCCTGACAGTAATTCTTTTAGCAGGGTGGCCAGCAGCCCGGCTCAGTCCTGGCTTGTGCCGGGATCCAAGACCTACCCCCACTTCAGCTCTGCATTTAAAGTGTATTAGGTGGTGGGAGGGCAAGCAGCCCAGCTCAGTTCCAACTCGCACTGGGTCTAACCCCACCGCTGAACAGGGGCTGCTCAGACTGCACCCCTAGACAGGGGGCTGCTGCAGAGCTGGTTTTTAAACTGGCCCCCCTTGTGGACCAGCTCCCACCTGGCAGACCAAGCTGCTGCCTCTGGTGGTGGCAGGAGGCTCCCTGAGAGTGGGGTTGGAGTGCACTTGCTGCCGCCCCCACCCCCAGGGACTATAGAATAGTTGACTACCAGATAAGAATTCATGAGGTTAATCGACTTTATGAAGAGAGGTTAAAGCAACTGGAACTTTTCAGTTTAGAAAAGAGGAGACCGAGGGGGGATATAATAGAGGTCTATAAAATCATGAGTGGTGTGGAGAGGGCAAATAAAGAAAAGTTATTTATTAGTTCCCATAATAGAAGAACTAGAGGACACCAAGGCTGTGTCTACATTGGCATCCCTTTCCGGAAAAGGGATGCTAATGAGACACTTCGGAATTGCAAATCCGCGGGGGATTTAAATATCCCCCGCGGTATTTGCATTTATATGGCTGCCGCTTTTTTCCGGCTCGGGGTTTTTGCCGGAGAAATGCGCCAGTCTAGACGTGATTTTCCGGAAACTAAGCCCTTTTCCAGAGGATCCCTTATTCCTACTTTCAAGGGCTTATTTTCCGGAAAATCGCGTCTAGACTGGCGCTTTTCTCCAGCAAAACCCCCGAGCCGGAAAAAAGCGGCAGCCATGTAAATGCAAATGACGCGGGGGATATTTAAATCCCCCATGAATTTGCAATCCCGAAGTGTCTCATTAGCATCCCTTTTCCGGAAAGGGATGCCAATGTAGACACAGCCCAATGAAATTAATGGGTAGCAGGTTTAAAACTAATAAAAGAAAGTTCTTCTTCACACAGTGTGTTGTCAACCTGTGGAACTCCTTGCCAGAGAAGGCTGTGATGGCTAGGACTATAACAGAGTTTAAAGAGAAGCTAGATAATTTCATGGAGGTTAGGTCCATAAAAGGCTATTAGCCAGGTGATAGAAATGGTGTCCCTGGCCTCTGTTTGTCAGAGGCTGGAGAAGGATGGCAGGAGACAAATCGCTTGATCATTGTCTTCGGTCCACCTTCTCTGGGGCATCTGGTGCTGGCCACTGTCGGCAGACAGGATACTGGGCTAAATGGACCTTTGGTCTGACCCAGTAAGGCCGTTCTTATGTTCTTATGACTATTCAATTAAACAATATTTAACATCTCTAGTCCAGTGCCAGTCCTACCAGTGGCTATTTGGCTGGTCCCTTGGACCAGCTGTTGGGAGCCACTGAGCAGTGACTCATGCTGCTATCCCTGGACTGCTACTCCAGCTACCCCTAGAACTGCTGCTCAGGTGGTTCCTGGGCCATGCACCGTGGCTGCTGCTTCAGGGGTCACTAGGCCAGCTGTCCAAGGCTGCCCAGGCAATGGCTGCTTCAGCCACTCTTAGAGATCAGGAGGTCCCTGGGGACAGCTGCTCTAGCTGCTGCTCATGCGGCCCTCAGCAGCTCGCCTCAGCTGCCTGGAGCCGCCCAACCAATGGCTGGTGCAGTTGGTCATGGGGTGATCCAGCAGTAGCTGGCCGCATGGCCGCTCCAGCAACAGTCGACGTGGCTGTCCCCTGGCCACTGGAGCTGCGAAAGTCATAGAGGTTGTAGAAAGTCACAAAAATCCATGACTTCCTTGAGAGACCCACAGCCTTATTGATACCAAGGCTAGCACTTACCACTTGCTTGCTTGAGTCATCCTCACTGCATATATAGTCACAACTGAAATTTTGGACCAGCTGCTGATACATTAAATTTCTGACGAGAATGAGTCCAACTTAATTTGTCACTTGAACTCAGTACAAGACCCTCTTAAATCTTTGGGAGGAGGATACAACTTGCTTCAGTTTTAGCTAATCCTTCTTGAGCCTGTCTGCTTTACAGTCTGTCAGTGACATCCTTTTTTCTCAGTCCCTGTGTTTCAAGTATTGCCATGCCCCTTATAGCCTTTTATGCCATCAGCTGGGTCCAGCTGTGCTCTGCTTCTCCACATGTTCTGTTATCACATTGTCTCCTCCAGAATTATTAAGACTGCAGATCCTCCTAAAGATCTGTCTGAAGGATTTACTGTTAGAATTTGATTCGGAAAAGGAGACAAAACCAATGCATGTCTCTCTTCCCTTAGGTGGTGGTGTCTACTACTGTTCCATCTTTCCCTGTTGATACTAAGAATTTCCAGGAATTTCATACCATACCCAGCATTCCAAGAATCATCTGCACTGGTGATCTGTATGTAGATCACATGGAAGGGAAAATTTCCACATGCACACAAATGTGTAATGTTTACTAATTAAACTATAAAATTCATTCTTTACAATCCACAGTATTTGAAAGGACAATAACACCCATGTCAATAATCGTTATCCACTTGTTTTGTACCATAAAACAATGTTTCACAATGGCAACTAAATTAGAAATAATGTTAGAATAACTAAGATCCATTTTTTAGTGATACTATTTGTTTTTAGTGGGCTATTTTGACCAGGATTTTATTGTTCAAGAAGATTGTTGCCCATCTAGAAATATCCTTTTATTTTAATAATTGAAATTAGGGCAACCTACTTAGCTACTTGCTGTTGCTTCCCAATCATTTCCTATCCAAAGCTTCCATAGAACATACAGTCGAGGTGTAGCAAAAACCCCACCCTTGCTCACAAAAGGAAGAAATAAGTCTGGGTCTGAGAGCTACTATAACATTGGTCATTTTTATCTCAATGAAAAATGAATGTGGGAATTAGAGAAAGTAGTCAGTCATTACTGAATTTATCCAATAAATGGTCATTGTTTTAGTGGACATAAAAGGATAAGTACTCTGAACATGGCAATAAAATAATCTTCTAAAAGAATGGGATGAGCAGAGCCTTATTTTAACATTGAGAGATGACCTCTTGAAAGTTTAAAAACATAGTATTGGATGGAGAAACAAGAGCTGAGAAAATTTGGCAAGGAAATAGAGAACCAAAACCACAATAATATCGGCATTTTTTGAAAACCCCAAAGAGGAAAAGAAAAATGAAGCAACAGTGCCAATATTTGTTTAAAAAAGTTCTGAGAGAGGTTTTAAAAATTGATGTTGACTGAGAAATTGCAATGGCAGCTAGTAGTCTATTCTAATCCTGGAGATCACAGTTCTCCAAGAATATTGGAGTCAGGCTATAAAATAGGTTTACTGATAATAATAAGTCTTAAACCCACGCAGTTCAGAAAAGCAAAAGGAAGTGAGGTCAACGTATGGAAATTTAGAAATGTATTTAGATATGAAACAGTTGTGATCTGAAAAATATACAGAAAATAAAAACAATATAATGGGTGAGATCTTACAAGTGGTTACATTTATTGTCATGAGAAATTGAAGCAAAAAGATTGGATGATCCCAAAATGGCCCAAATACATTTTATAAGCCTAGAAAATCCAGAAATGGCAACAAAAACATTCCGGATAATAAAGAGTAGTTTTACTAGTTTCATTTAAGATGTGTGGTTTCTTGCTGTTTGCATTCATAGTTTCCCTTTTCCAGTACATTTTACATATAATGTTTTCATCTGTTGAGCAATTTTTTTCTTTTAAAAATGTGTTTTGTATTCCTTATGACTACGTCTACATTGGCAAGATTTTGCGCAAATACTTTTAACGCAAGAGTTTTTGCGTTAAAGTATTTGCGCAAGAGAGCATCTACACTGGCATGTGCCTTTGCACAAGAGATGTGCTTTTGTGCAAAAGCATCTGTGCCAGTGTAGATGCTCTCTTGCGCAAGAAAGCTCCGATGGCCATTTTAGCCATCGGGCTTTTTTTCGCAAGAAATTCATGTTGCCTGTCTACACTGGCCTCTTGCGCAAGAACAGTTGCACAAGAGGGCTTATCCCTGAGTGGGAGCATTGTAGTTCTTGTGCAAGAAGCACTGATTTCATACATTAGAACATCAGTGTTCTTGTGGAAGAACTCTCCGCCAGTGTAGACAGTCAGCATGTCTATATGTTTACATATATTAGCATAGTTATTTTACCTGTTTAGTTATGGTATTTGTGTTTTTTTCGATAGACTTGAGCCTGTTCTGTGTCCTGGCAGATGATGAAGAAATGATTTGCAGTTACTTTGCTTACATTTGTTTTTAATTTTAAAGAGTCTATGCAATTATTTCAGATAGTTATATGAAAGCCATTAGTGTAGATATGATGCCATTATTGACAGTCATTATTAATGTCTCTCAAGAAGTGGAGAATGTCATTGGCCCTTAAATACTTTATCTTCAAGAAAAGCTCATAACTCTAGAATGATTAATAGTTTTTAAGCCTACAGAGACCATTGTGATCATATAGCTCATGTGTAACACAGGCTAGAGAACTTCCCTAAAATAATTCCTTGGACATAGCATATCTTTTAGAAAAAACATGCTTGACAATTGCATTGTCACAAAACTACTTTTCTGGAGCAGGAGTTTGAGAGGCGGTAACTATTCAAGTCCAGATGCATTCAATTCCAGATCATTAGTGATTTATTAGGTAGGTTCCAGTCTGGGTTATAGTCTTCCCTGGAATTGGTCATATTTGCCAGGGTTCTGAATGGTCATCTGATTTTAGATTAGAGTCAGCTGGCCATTTTGGTCCTGCTAGGTCTGCCATCACTTTAAGAAGTCTGAGACTGAAAAGCATTGATACTTATTGTTTCCTATTAAACCTAGAATATAGGAGTGAGATCATGATGGTGAGTGATTGTGAGTGGTTTCCTCTTGTTGCCACCCCTTCTTTTCTGCTTATGCATGCACATAAAAGGCGGTCTTGAATTTTGGATGCTGGTCCTGGCTTCAGGCACTGTAGTCAGATTAACTCACTTTTGAGGACAAAGCAGACGAGAAAGCAGCAACTGCAAGTAAATCTCACCAAGGCAGAGAGGTAGGAGAAAATGATAGCCACTTGGCTACAGAAAAATAGCAAATTCCACAGCAAAATTACTAAACTGTGCGTCAAGTTGGAAAAATGACAAATTCACTGACTGTTTAATTGTGAAATCTATGAAAGCTAGTTGAAATGTACAGTGTAGTTCCCACTTATCAAAGCTATTGTTTTAAAATGAGGCAAACTTTGCTGTATTAGTGTACACCACATTCATATATTCAAGGTTATCTTCATAATCATGAGGGCTAGAAGGTGATGTGCCTGTCATGGCCAAGTAAGGAAGCATACTTGGTGAGCTCCTATTCTCCCTTTCCCTAATTAGCAGCAACATTCTCATCAAAGTAGCACCCCTAACCTCTATACCTAAGCTTAAGGCTTAGGGGAATCCAGAAGGATAGGACGGAAGAGGGCAAACACAGAGATGACAATAATTGTGGACTGAGGGAGTTGTTGCCCCACCTGGTGGCGGAATGGCATCAGTATTGTTGGAGAGCTGAGTGACTGAATGTGTACACATAGTGAAAGTCCATGGTTACATATACACACACACACTCCTCTCTCCCCCCAAACTTACTAGCATCACAGTTGCTGGAGACAAACTCTTTTTATTTTCTGGGAAGCCAAGAAAAGGAATGGGTGCCATCCAGACCAGTGAGAGGAGGGAGGCTGATGGCTTCTGGAGGCCCACAGACAAGATGGGTAAGCTCTGTGCTCCCAGAAGGGGTGGGACCTTGTGAGGAAAAGGCGGGACTGGGCACAGCCAGCCCTCAGTGCTGACCAGATCCCGGTGTTGCCGTCCCCCTCCTCAGCCCTTAGAGCTGTGATGAGCAGCGCTCCGGTGGCAATTTAAAGGGCTCAGGGCTCCAACCACCAGCCACCAGTACCACTGTTGCAGCAATAGCATCTGGGAACCCCAGGCCCCTTTGAATCACCGGGCCCTGGGGCAATTGCTCCCTTTGCCCTCCCCCTCCATCAACAGACCTGAGTGAAGTGGTGTTTCCTCCCTGCCCAACAGCCTGATGTGCCTCACAATGCTTTGCTATAGTTAGCAGCTTGGCACATCATAAACAATCACATAGCATGTGTCACACCCTGAGTATCTGGGTAAAACCACAGCTCTGGTCCAGCAACCCTGACCCCCGCAACCAGTTAGTAAAAACCAGCTACATACTATCTGCCAGCAGCATTGCTCACTACTTTCAGGGTGACCTCACCTTACTTCCAGTCCCAGATTTTCCCCCAAAACATGTGTTCTGCAGTGTTCAATACTTTCCTGGACAGTCTAAATATATTAGGTCCCTTGAACCTCTAAAGGAATCGATATACAACAGTCTGATTTCCTAAATGGAGTTACCCAAACAATTAAGGAAACTGGATTAGTTTTAATTAAAGACTAAAACAAATTTAAATGAATGCAAGTATATGGCATTTAAGTCAGAAATGATTACTAGAGAAATAAAAGTAGAATGCTTTCTAGTGTCAAACTTACCAAAGTAGGCTTGGTTCAAGATAACATCATATTCTCCCAGATCAGAATCTGCTCCTAAAGTCCATTGTCTGTTTCTTTTGTCATTTTAGGTGAAAGAGAGAGAGATGGACAAGGAGAGATAATTTGGAGTGTTCCTGTCCCCTCACTTTTATAGTTCAGTAACCCTTTGAAATGCATTTTCCTGGGGATTAGCTCTAGTTTGAAGTTCATTCAAACAGTAAAGAAGGTGACAATGGTGTCCGGTGGTGAAAAACTGCAGGTTGTTTCATCTCACCTCTGTTTGCTGAAATTGGATTTTCCTTGTCTGTCTTCTCCCTTTCATTGTGTGAGGACCCTTTTTTAACACACTGTTTAAGACCTGCTTGACAAGTCCTCCCTAATCAGGGTACATAGGTTTGAATAGGGGAAACAATCATCATTCAAAGAGAAATCATAACTTTACACATAATGTTATATAGTAATTTTGATAGAAGAATCATTGGTTGCCCTCCATCCTTATTTCTGTTAACTTCCTAGCTGCATGTAGAACCAGGTCTTTTGAAGTTGTGTAGCAAAACTATGAATGGATGTAGTCTGTTTAAATTTCTGTTGTGTGCTGTATTGATCTGTTGCACCCTTTCAATCAAAGTGTAAAGGTTCCATGTTTCAAAGAACCATATGGTGCCTTTGGTCTCCACTGGCAGTCCCAGAATCCTACTTTCCAGATTATCAATTTTTTCTTTCAGTATTTTAACTTGACACTCCACAGTTCTCTCCACTCAGCCTTAAATGTTTTCCTCAATGTTGATAATTTGGTAATCCAAGTCTGTAGTGGCTACCACGAGATCATTTATTTAACTGTCTACTGTGGCCACTTTGTCATTTAACTATTCTTTGAACTTGTTGAAACAGTTTTCTAGCACTGCAGTTAATTTGGAAGTAATCTGTATTACTATTTTATTAGCTATCCCCACAACTGCTTTTCTTCTGATTCCAGTTTCTTTGCTTTCATGTTGCCTCCTTTCCCTTTATTCTCTTTTTCCCTTTTTTGTGTTTTACTTCCATAGCTCTTACTCATCACCCAAATTTCTAGGATATACACATTAACTACATATTTAGGAGGAAGGATGAAGAGAGACAGCCCTCAGTGCCAGTTCACTCCTCTTCACAGCTTCCTGCAAAAGAGGAAAGCTTGTTTCCTGCTGCCATGTTACCAGCATGCTTGGTTGGGGAAAAGTGTAGAGAGGGAGTGGGGGAGAGATGATCCAGAACTGCAGCTTTGCTGTGTTTTCCATCTTTTGGTACAGGAGGAAGATGGACCACTGTGACAGAATGCATTCCAGTATTCAAAAACTGCATATCTTCGTAATAATCTTTACTTAAAATGTGCCGTTAGGTATCATTTGAAAACCAAATAGCTCTGCCAAGAGCTCCTTAGGGAAAAACTTTACAAAAGTCTGCCAAGAGCTCCTTGGGGAAAAACTTAATTTTTTACTGATATTTTCAGCAATCTCAATAATATTTCAGCTGGGTCAAAACTACATTTTCTAGACACAGAGGAAGCCCAAAAGTTCCTTACTTCTGTACCAGAACCAAATGTAGTAGACCTAGTAGTAGAGGGAACTGATTAGATTCAAGATGAATATATCTAACTCTGAGCTTACTAAAAAACAACAAAAGGGGAACTGGAATGATTTCTGAATATGGCAAAAAATAGTGATTTATGTATTGTAAGCAAAGACCTGTTTTATTACATATAGAATAATTTTTACATTAAGTATATTAACAGTATTGGATGTAAGAATGCTCAACAAATAATGGCATAGGAGTTAATGTTAGTAATTATTAAGGATATTAGAAAATATAGTATAACATATAAAAAGAAAATGGGTAAAATTGTTAGAAATGTATAAATTAAGGTTGTTATAATTACGGGTGGTATTGAATGTAAATGAATGCAACTGACAAACGAATATTATATAGATACAGGTATCGGGGATTATAGTGGAGGAAGATGGGGAAGATATAACATGGTAAAGACAATACTGAATATTCTGAAAATTTGGTAAAATAGAATCAGAAACAATCTGGTGCTCCCAGGGTATTTTGTGACTAATAGTAGAATGTCCATTTTTATTCAGAGTTCTAGAGAAATGTTTTGTAATTTCAGGAGTGCATTAAAGTAGTCTGTAAATCCTATGGCATGTACTTGGGGAAGTATTACAAAGATTGAGCTGATACCATTGCGCAGGGAACAAGACAAGGATATCCCTGAACAACCTTATTTCACTTAATTATTGAACCATTAGCACAAAAGTTCAGGGACACTGAAGAAATTCACTTAATATGAGTATTGGGAATAGAATACTAAATTTCATTACATGCTGACAATCTTATGCTTTTCATACAAGATATAAATTTCTATTATTACTAGAAATAAATAAAGTGTTTGGCTAGGAATCTAGGTATAGACTAAACTGTTCTAAATCAGAGATACTATGGCTTAGCAAAAGATACATTAATGCCTAAATATCTAATTTTATTATCCACAACTTTCAGTGGACAGTCTTCATTTTTAATGTATCATTTAAAGTGGTGGAGCTATTTAAATACTAAACCATTAATGAAAATTATGTAATATGACCTGGAAAAGGGATCATGATTACCATTGACATTAATTGGTAGAATTAAAATACTTAATGTCCTACCTATGATCCTGTATACATTTTCCATTATTCCCTTCACGAACCTAAAAAGTCCCCCCAAATTAAAAATTGTTCACAAATTGTGATATATAGACAAGAAACTATGAATCAAAATGGAATTATTGGAATGTCCAAATGAGTGGGGGGGGAGGGGGCTGGCACTACCAAATTTCAAGGGATGCTATGGGCAGCTGAAATCAGAGCATTGAATTAATTGGGGGTAAGAACTGACAAACACAGTCTCATTATATATTTTTTCCATAGTTCAAAATTCCAGCACTCATAAAACTATACCTATAACTTTAAAATGTAAGTAGAAATTGAATGTATGTGGTATTAATTAAAAAATCAAATTTAGTCAATTTCTACAGGTAACACTGAATTTATTTTTAAACCTTTCTTCTTCTTCTTTTACATTATCACAGTTGTAGGAAATTAAAGGTGGAATCTGATGCAGGTATAAAAGTAACGTCTTTCCAAGCTTAAGCATGTGTGAGATGCTTCACCAGATTAAAAAGAGAAGATCTCAGTAAATTTAAAATAAAAAATAGTGCTTTCAAATATGGACTAAATAAGGACTTACTTAAATATTGAGGTAAATGAAAGGAGAAATGAGATACTAGATGTGGAGGTCTCTGAGGGTGCATCTACACTGCACCATTATTTTGAGATAACTAGCATTATTTTGAAATAACAACACGAGCATCTACACAGCCATTCTGTTGTTTTGAAATAATTTCAAAATAATGGATGGCTTATTCCGAAATCTGTAAACATCATTCTATGAAGAATAATGCTTATTCCGAAATAAGGCATGTGTAGATGCTCTACTGCTGCTATGTCAAAATAGCTCCTCACCAGGGCCATTCTAAGTTATTCATCCCCAGTACATCCTAGGGCTCTAAATCAAGATAGCACAGCTACATTAGGGATGCCTGCCTTGGACTAATTTTGACGGTTCCCTGCAGAGTAGACGTGCTATTTCAAAATAAGCTATTTTGGAATAACTATTCCGGAATATCTTATTTAGAAATAAGCATACAGTACAGATATACCCTGAGTTACTACAGAGAAATCTTTCTCTAATGTTTGACTGGTTGGTCTTGTCTACAGGTTCACAGTCTAACTGATTGACTTATTTGGGGTTAAGCACAAATCTTCCCACAGGAGTTTTGCCACTCTCTGCAGCATGGGTCACTTACCGACTTAAACTGCTGTAAATGGTGGATTATCTGTAATTTAAAGTATTTAAATAATCTTCTGACCTTATAGTTTCAGTCTATGATTTCTGTAAGGGTGGACACAACAAATTGATCTTGGTTACATAATGCAGAAAGAGAATCTGGGGAACCACAAACCAATCAACCTCACCTCAGTCCCTGGAAAAAATCACGGAGCAGGCCAAGGAGTCCATTTTGAAACACCTGGAATAGAGGAAAGTGTCCAACAACAGTCAACATGGATTCACTAAGTGTATGTCATGCCTGACCAACCTAATCGCTTTCTATAATGAAATAACTGGCTCTGTAGATATGGGGGAAATAGTGAATGTGATATACTTTAGCAAAGCTTTTTTTTAGTCTGCCCACTATTCTTGACAGCAAGTTAAAGAAGTATGGGTTGGATGAATGGACTATCAGGTGGATAGAAAGCTGGCTAAATCATTGGGCTCAATGGGTAATGCCTGGGGAGGTGGTGGGACCTCCATCTTTATGAGTTCTTAAGGCTAGGCTTGAGAGAACTCTGGCTGGGATGATTTAGATGAAGTTCATACTGCTTCAAGCAGGAGGTTGAGTGAATCCTAATCATCTATGATTCTATGATTTTTTTTAAAAGAACAATGAATGTATACTGACTGTTTACCTTATTAAAACATTTTCAGAAAATAAATAAACAAAGTGTTCGGCATCGGAAAATTTCATACAAAGGCTTTAAGTTCCAGTAAACAAAATGTCTGCCTAGAACAAGCAAAATGCAGGACAATGTAGCACTTTAAAGACTAACAAGATGGTTTATTAGATGATGAACTTTCGTGGGCCAGACCCACTTCCTCAGATCAAATAGTGGAAGAAAGTAGTCACAACCATATATACCAAAGGAACATGCAACTTTAATCTTTTGTTGGACCAGCTTCTGTGGGTGAGAGAGACAAGCACTATGTGGCTTTAAAGCCAGTCTCTCTGACCAGCAGGAGTTGATCCAATAAAAGATATTCTTCTTTGAGTGATATACCCTGTGGCTGCTCCATTGCTGGTGTTGGGCTTGTCCCAGTGCCACAGATCAGAGACTTTCAAGCAGTCATCAGGCAGGCTGCACATGCGTGAACGGAGAGCAGCATTCCCGCCTTTGAAGTAGTGTGCACAGCCTGCTTTTTCCTCAGTTCCTTCTTGGGGCCCCTGGCTACAGAGGGAGCTCAACCCTCTCCTCCTCTGCATATCAAAGAGAAACAATTGACAACCAATTGAGTACTTTAGATAGTCAGAGAAACAATTGAGTACTTTAGATAGACTCCTCTCTTTATTTAAACAAACAAACAAAAAACCAACCAAACAAAAAAAGCTTCTAGAAGCTCTGAGGGACAAGCCGCTGGCAGCCCAGTCAAACTGAAACCAAAACAAAAAAACCCCCCTAAGGAATAAACCAACTAATAACCCAAGCAGGCAGCTTGGTTTATACAACTTAGGTGGCATACTCAGCCTTGGGGAAATATGGAAGTTGCTGGGAGCCTATACCAACCTCTGATGCCCACTGCTGCAGTCTGACAGTGTGGGCTCACAAGGAAAGAGAACTCTCAGTCTGCACGCTGTCTATTAACAAAGCCCTTGACCCTCAAGCTATAAAGGGGTCAATAAGGCATAATCAGAAACCAGACCTCACCAGCCTACTCTCTCCCCCCAGGAATCAGTAAAGGGGATGAACCGGGCACCTTGGGTATGGGAAAATCGAGCCACCTCTATTACAGGCTCAAGAGCGCACTCTAAACAGGCATTCAGATCACCTGCCCAGGCATCAAAAAGGGCACCTACTAAGGGTCCTGATGTAACAGAGGCACGAATGGCATTAAGGACACCCGGGCTACATCTGCACTACAGGGTTTTGTGTAAAAACCCACGGAGCATCCACACTTCAAGCATGTTTTTGCACAAGAAAATTTACAGTAGAGTAGCAGAACAGAGGGCTTTTTGCAATATAGGTAATCTTCTTTCTACGAGGAATAACTCTTTCTTGCTCAACAGGGGTTTCTTGCTCAAAAAGAGCCTATCAGAAAAAGCACAGGTGTTCTGGTGGCCACTTTGTTAATGGCAATCAGAGCTTTCTTGAGCAAGAGCATCCATGCAGTGTGGACTCTCTCTTGTGCCAAAGCGCATCGCTTTTGCCATGCGCTTTTGTAGTGTGGATGCACTTTGGAGCAAGAAGTTTTTGTGGAAGATCTCTTCCACAGAAAGCCTGCAGTGTAGACGTAGCCGCGGAGTGCCTCAAGCACACTCAGTAACCCCAGCACAATGTGAACCCCGTATGCAATCTTCACCAGAGGCACCGGGAAGTGACAAGGCTAATCCCAGCTGCCCTCCAGTACCTCACGCTAACCGCACATCGCCCGGGGTCGTGACCACTCCCATGCCACCATCTCATGTACTGTTGGACTAAGCAATGGCTCACAGGGCATCATGCCACAGCTGTTCCCCAATGTGCAAAAGTAGGCACCACTGAGACAGGACAGAAGGCCCAGAACTGAACTCCCTGCTTGGCCTTTGACATGTCACCATGCTCACTCCCCATTACCGATACGGGGCTCGCCATGTTCATCTGCCTTGTCTCAAATCGGTCCCTACCAAGGGGTTTAAAGGAGTAGGTTCTCCTCTCACCATTCCTCCCCAAAGAGAGCATATGCACCTTATGGTGCATACGGCTTACCTCATTATCAATATCCTCCTTGGCATCTGGAATGGCACTATTATGACAGACACCATATCTGATGGTCCTATTATCGCTACGGGGCACCACGTCACCTCTCCATTGCCCCTCCTATACCTGCACAGAGATCTGTGACCTCTATACATTCAGACCCATTGCATTCCCATCTGAGTGCATGGACCTAGAAGAAGGACAAATTGCAGATGAGCCAATGGTCCAGCAATCAGACATACCACCCAATGATAACTCCTCCTCCGCTCCTGATTAAGTGGTTATCCCGAATGATCCAGCACCTAGTGATGATCTTAAGCTGTTCCAGGAGCTATTTAAAAGAGTAGCTATCAGTCAGGAGTTAGTCTTAACAAAGATGCAGGAAAAACACCATAAGCTCCTAAAGAACCTGCAGCCCTCTGCAAAATCCAAGATTGCTCTGCCTCTAAATGAAGCTATTCTTGAGGCAGCCAACGAAGAATGGCAAACTCCAGCCATCGTCCCCCCGAAAAAAAGGGCCCATAGAAAGTATTTTGTCCCATCAAAGGGCGTGGAATTCCAATACTTACACCCTCAACCTAACTCGTGGTGGTTGATGCTGCAAACCAAAGGGCCAAAAACCCATAGCACAAGGCTCAGACACAGGACAAAGACCACAAATGCCTCAATGTCTTTGGGAGGAAGATGTACTTTTCCTCAACCCTGCAGCTTTGCATAGCCAACTATACAGCATTGCTTGCAAATCATGATTTTGACAGTTGCACGAAACTAACAGAACTTATGCACAGTATTACAGAGGACAAAAGACCTATTCTTAAGGCAATCATTAAAGAGGGATACACTGTATCCCGGACAGAGCTACAAATGGCCCTAGATGCCACAGATACTGCAGCTAGTTCTACTGCGATATCTGTGGTAATGAGACGTGGATCTAAGCTGTAAGCAGCAGGAGTCCCTAAGGACCTCCAGGACAAAGTAGAGGAGCTGTCATTTGATAAGACCAAATTATTTGCTACAGGTACTGATGAGGCCTTGCACTCTAGCGAAGATTCATGCACTACTTTGCACACATTGGGGATGAACACTCCACCTACCGGAGGAAGCGCTACACACCTTACCAGAGACACAGGGACATGGCCTTTACTAGACAACAGCAGTTCCGGCCTCTTGAACAGAATCACTTCCAACCTCAAAACCACCGTAGAAGAGCCTCTACCAATTGCTCTTACATAACTCTCATCTATAGGCATCAAGTTTGAGAATTTGGTCAAGGGTCTGCCCAACCTCCCTTCTGCTCCAGTAACTGGCGAGTCCAACTTATTTCACCATCAATTGATCCTTATTACAATCAATGGACAGCAATCACCACAGATCATGGGTACTAGAAATCATCAGCTGTGGACATTCTATCCCCCTTCACAGCGATCCCCTCAACCTTCATACCCTCTGCCTCCCTCTTCAGGGACTCCTCTCATGACACACTGCTCCGCCAAGAGGTGCAACATCTCCTCAATATAGGAGCCGTAGAATGAGTCCCAAAAGAATTTGAAGGGAGAGGCTTTTATTTGAACTACTTGTGGTTAAAAATAAAAGGTTCGGAAATGTGGCTGGTCCCAGGGAGGCGCAGAAACAGGCAAACTATTACTAAATATCTTTTAAACTTTTATTAGAATACTTCCAATTATAGTTTTTCTTTATTAGTCTCTTACATGCATGGCCGCCAAATAACTATTAGTAGGAGCAATAAGCAAAGTGCAATACAATAAATGAAAATTCCCTGAGCTTTTTCTAAGTCCCAATAGTTGTCAATAAGGGACCAGGGATTATCAACAGTTATGTTTACATTAATCTTACTCATAAGTCTAATTACTTATCTAAAACTCTTAACAATACTACTTAACAAAACTTTTAACTAAGTTTAGATAGCAATACTCACACTTAGAAAAAAACACAAAGTACAACAGCAACGACAGCATAGTTGGTATACGTTACGCTCTACAGGAACTCTGGTTTAGTGAGCGGGAGGTGGCCTTCGGGTGATCAGTCCTTGGGCCTAGCTCGTATTCTGCCATCCAATGTTTATTCGGGATTCCTCAATTTGATATAGGAGGGGTAGCTGTTTTATAGAGAGTTTTTGCGCACTTTTTGTGATAGGCTAGCAGACCCTGTCTGCTAAGTGACAGGGGTAAGGGGGTGAGATGGTTTCCTGTTTTTCCTTTTCTGCCTTATCGGGCATGGCACAGTCAGCACCACCATCATGAACTTTACATGAACTTTTTAGGTCTGGTTTTGGTTCCTGTTCGTCGCTGACCTTTAAGTTACATAGTGTAAGGGTTTTTCATCAAGGGGAAGTTGACCTTTTGCTTGGATGGCAATACGCGCGAGAGGCCTGGCCAGCAAAGAGCCTGCTTCCACACTACTTTCTCATCGAGAAGAGGTCAGGGGATTGGAGGCCCATCTGGACCTGTGGCAATTAAACAAGTACCTCTACAAGCAGTGATTCAAAACGATCACTCTCACCACTATAATTCCGGCACTGGACAGAGGGGACTGGTTCACAATCTTTGACTTTCAAGATGCATATTTTCACATCACAGTACATTCCACACACAGGTGTTTCCTACGATTCCAGTACAGAGTCCTCCCGTTCAGACTCTCCTCTGCCCCCAGAGTCTTTTCCAGGATCCTCCTGGGGGCAGCAGCACATCTCAGATGCAACGGCGTTGCAATATTCTGGACCAACTGCCTTATCAAAGGCCCCTCACAACACACCACAAGAGGCATGATCATGTTTACAAAGGCCTTTCTTCAATATCAACAAGCAGAAATCCACACTATGCCCTATGCAGTCGCTGGAGTTCATAAAGGTTCTCATAGATTCCATAACAGCATGAGCCTATCTCCCCAATCACGATTTCCACACCATAGAAAGCCTCATCACTATCATTACCAGCAGCCCAATTGTACCCATCCTAACTTGCCCCAAGCTATGGGACACATGGCAGCCACCACTTATGTAGTTCCGCATGCCAGGCTGCGATTTTGATGTTTCCAGCTCTGGATTTCTTTAGTGTACACATCAGCCAATCACCATGTCCACAGTCATGTGTTGCCTCCTCCAGGGGTCTTTACTTCCCTTCAGTGATGGACCCAGGCACAGAAGGAGAGCCGGCCTGAGCCCTTTTGGCGCCCCGGGCCTGGGTGCAGACCCTGGGTGCATGGTGCATGGATGGGCCTGCTCATGGGGCGCGGGCCCACCTCCCCACGGAGCGTGGACCCACCCCTGGGGCGCACGACACATGTGCAGGCCGGCCACAGTCGCTGGCGTGAAGCCCGGGACCCGCCCCCCTGGGCGCACGGCACATGCGCTGCCTGGTCTGGCCTGTGCTGGTGGCACACACGCCGGGCCATGCAGGGCCCCATGGTCATGGGGGGAAGGGCGCTGACGGCCGGCGCTGCGGGGATGGGGGGAGAGTGGCACTGCGGGATCCGGGTGCACGGTGCCTGATGGCAGCTATAAAGGATGCTGCGCACCCCTTACAGTTGCCATCAGGTGCCCCCCCCCCTTTGGTTGGCGCCCCGGGCAGCTGCCCGGCTCACCCTTGCCTCAGTCCGGCCCCGCACAGAACCTATGCCTTTCCATTATGAGCAGCCGTCCAAACAGATTACTATGGATGTCTTGCTGACAGGCTGGGGTGCACACTTCCAACAACAGGTTGAACAAGGGGAGTGGTCCAAAGATGAGTTCAAACTCCACATAAATCTGCTTGAGCTTTGAGCAGTTCATAACACATGCAAGCACTTCCTCCACACAGCCAGGGCTATTCAGTGCATATCCTCACCGACAACATGACTACTACGTTCTACATCAATCGCCAAGGGGGTGCGAGATCCCAGTCATTATGTGCAGAGGCAATCAAGCTGTGGAATTGGTATATCCACCATAACATAATCATCACAGCAGAATACTGACCTGGGGACAAGAATATTATGGCAGACACCCTCAGCCGCAACTTCCTCAAAGAGCATGAGTGGGAGCTGCATGATCACATCACCCACAAGCTCTTCTAACATTTGGGTGTACCGCAGATAGACCTCGTCGCGACCAGACAGAACTCCAAATGCCCCCAGTACTGTTCAAGAGTGGGTATAGGATACAGCTTTCTGGGAGATGCAATGCTCTTTTCTTGGGGGACCTATTTACAATATACCTTTCCTCCTATCCCCCTCATTCCCAGAGTCCTCCGAAAGATACAGGAAGTCGGGCCCAAGTGATTCTAATAGTCCCAGAATGGCCTTGACAGAAATGGTTTCTATGTCTTTATCAACTGTCTCTACGACCTCCCTACCCACTTCCGAACCTCCTAGAACTTTTCTTCTAGAACAAGGGCTCAATACTTCATCCCCAACCGCGAACACTACACTTGATGGAAAGGTACCTATCTGGTTCTTCGAAGTGGAGCAGCAGTGTTTCCAGCAAGTGAGAAATATACTGCTGCACAGCAGGCGGCAGACGACATGCAACTTACCTATACAAATGGTAACAGTAATAAAATTAGAGAGACAATCTTGGTGAGATAAACAAAAGATACTCACTTCATGCAGATTGTTCTTTGAGATGTGTGTCCCTGTGGGTGCTCCACGACCTGCCCTCCTCTCCGCTCCTTCAGGCAATAAGAGCCCACGAGGGCATCGAAGAAACAGAGGGAAAACTGGGCTGTGCGCGCTTCTTCAAATGCCGTTCTCTGCTCATGCATGAGCAGCCTGCCTGCTGACTGCTTGAAATTCTCAGATTTATGGTGCCAGGATGAGCCCCAACACCAACAGTGGAGCACCCACGGGGGGGGACACATCTCGATGAACATGCATTACTGCATAAAGTGAGTAACTTGTCTTTATCTCACCAACATTGTCTCTCTAATTTTATTACTGTGTTTTAGGAGACTGCTTGAATCTGTTAAGTTATAGAGAGCATCCACAAAATAACAAAAAGAAGATTATAATGATACAATGAGGACAGCAAGTCATGGACCCAGCACTAGTCAAAAAGTATAAGTTCAGTACTGTCTGATTCACAAAATCTATGCTTTTCCACGTCTATAATTAAAATATACCATATTACCACTGTTGTTTCTATGAAATGCAAAACATCCATGATATGGGAATGCTAGACGGTAAAAATACTTTGGAAATCCATCCTGAAATAAATAAATAAAATTCTAGCTGCATATAGCCCAGTGAGGTTCTGTGTGTAGTCTGCAAGACATTTTCTTTACCATTATTTGATAGGATAATGAGTCTTCTGGATAAGGAAGAAGCGGTGGATGTGGTACACCTAGACTTTAGTAAGGCGTTTGATATGGTCTCGCATGATATCCTTATCAATAAACTAGGCAAATACAACTTTGATGGGGCTACTATAAGGTGGGTGCATAACTGGCTGGATAACCGTACTCAGAGAGTAGTTATTAATGCTTCACAATCCTGCTGGAAAGGTATAACAAGTGGGGTTCTGCAGGGGTCTGTTTTGGGACCGGCTCTCTTCAATTTCTTCATCAACGATTTAGATATTGTCATAGAAAGTACGCTTAGTAAGTTTGCTGATGATACCAAGCTGGGAGGGGTTGTGACTGCTCTGGAGGATACAGTCATAATTCAAAATGATCTGGACAAATTGGAGAAATGGTCTGAGGTAAACAGGATGAAGTTTAATAAAGACAAATGCAAACTGCTCCACTTAGGAAGGAACAATCAGTTTCACACATACAGAATGGGAAGTGACTGTCTAGGAAGGAGTATGGCAGAAAGGGATCTAGCGGTTATAGTGGACCACAAGCTGAATATGAGTCAGCAGTGTGATGCTGTTGCAAAAAAAGCAAACATGATTCTGGGATGCATTAACAGGTGTGTTGTGAGCAAGACACAAGAAGTCATTCTTCCGCTCTACTCTGCGCTGGTTAGGCCTCAGTTGGAGTATTGTGTCGAGTTCTGGGCACCGCATTTCAAGAAAGATTTGGAGAAATGGGAGAAGGTCCAGAGAAGAACAACAACAATGATTAAAGGTCTAGAGAACATGACCTATGAGGGAAGGCTGAAAGTATTTGGTTTGTTTAGTTTAGAAAAGAGAAGGTTGAGAGGGGACATGATAGCAGTTTTCAGGTACCTAAAAAGGTGTCATAAGGAGGAGGGAGAAAACTTGTTCATCTTGGCCTCTGAGGATAGAACAAGACGCAATGGGCTTAAACTGCAGCAAGGGAGATTTAGGTTGGATATTAGGGAAAAGTTCCTAACTGTCAGGGTAGTCAAACACTGGAATAAATTGTCCAGGGAGGTTGTGGAATCCCCATCTCTGGAGATATTTAAGAGTAGGTTAGATAAATGTCTATCAGGGATGGTCTAGACAGTATTTGGTCCTGCCATGAGGGCAGGGGTCTCGACTTGATGACCTCTCGATGTCCCTTCCAGTCCTAGTATTCTATGATTGCCCACGTGCTAGGTTGCCAGATTCCACTGGTTGCCATCTGTGTCGTTTTTTTCCTACTGATATTAATAAAGTGACATGTACATAAAGCAAGTGCATGTGAAGTTACACAGAGCATTGACTGTAAGAGCCATGTGCTCCCTCTTCATCCAATCAAAGCACTGCCACAGTTTAGTCAGCACACTCCTCAAATTCTACGTGTGTCAGCACAGAACTACCCTATCCCAAGAGACTAGTTTTAGTTACAACAGCCTTGTGGTCCATTGAAATGAGGAAGGGCCACTCATGCAGCCCATTCAGTGGCCTACTTTGCCCATTGCTATTCTAGAGCCAGGACTTAAAACATAGCTAATGATTTGTTTAGTGGGATTTGGTCTATTAAAAAGATTCAAACCAGGAAGTAGGAAATTATTTTTATTCTTGCTTTTTTTGTGTGAAACAAGTAAATAAATAAATAAAAGACCCTCCTCAACAATAGCTCCTACTATAGTTTACTGGGGGAAAACTATTAATAAAATAGCTAATAAAGGAGTTTAGAGACTGGTGCCAGACAAACTCATTAAAAAAGGATAAAAGTAACAATATATCTTGCACAAGAAAACAAGACAAAAATACTGAAATAATTCAGATGCTTTGATATGG
Organism: Pelodiscus sinensis; assembly: GCF_052426305.1. Classification (NCBI taxonomy): domain Eukaryota; kingdom Metazoa; phylum Chordata; order Testudines; family Trionychidae; genus Pelodiscus; species Pelodiscus sinensis. The sequence continues at coordinate 301,051,405 of NC_143052.1, read as the reverse complement.
ACACAATAATCTTATGTTTAAAAGTATACAGGAAGGAAACAGAGGACAATAATTGAATTACATCCTGCTTTCCTCTAATTTCCCATGCTTTCTGTCTCTTGACACTCAACACTTCTGCCTCAAGAGAACATTCAGTTTTCCAATAAAAAAATTAATAGGAAAGGTTAAATATACATATATCAAGATGTGTGGTTGTCTGAATAATTTTTAAAAAAAGAGGTAAGGTCAATAAACAATATGCAGCTAAACACTGTTAATTTTAAATACTTATGTGTGGCCAGACATTGTAACTGAAAAAAAAATTATAAATGACTCGTAATACCAGTGAATAAAATTTTCCTCCCTCCCGCCTCCCCAAATCACATCTGAGGGCTAGAGATATAATTTATATTTTTAATGAAAGCTGAAGTCCTGGCACTCAATTCTGTGTCAAGAGATGAGTTTTGTGGCAAAGCCTCTAACTGTGGCATATACAAGACCATCATTACAACTGAACACATTTTACACACCTGATTTTTTAAGTTATATTAGCAATTGTCCATTAACTATTTTTAGCTTTTTAAACTCAGAGTTTACCTCCTTATCTCTTCCCAGAGTCTTAGTTGGGATTGGTCCTGCCTAGAGCAGGGGGCTGGACTTGATGACCTCCTGAGGTCTCTTCCAGCTCTATGGTTCTATGATTCTGTGATTGAGTACTCACATTTTTAACGCAAATTGTACATTGTAATATGGTAGATGCAAGTACAGTAAATGAAAATGAGTGTGGTGCTGGAATCTTTGCGGTGACCTCAGCTTCCACATGCATAATGTCAAGTCCACTTTAGCATCTGATCTCAATGAGAGACAATAGGAGAGCACAGCATAGCTTGTCAAAGATACAGTGAAGAGGCAACTTGATCAGTCTATAACTACCTATGCAGGAAGGAGATATGACATTAGAGTGCTCTTTAATCTATTTAGAAGAGCCAGTAGCTCTAAGTTGAAGTAATTTAAGTTCAAAGTATAAATAAATGCAGATTTTTAACAGTGAGCATAATTAACAATTGGAAGTTTACCATGGGATATAATGGCTTTACAATCTGACTCCGACTCCAACAAGTTACTAGTTGGAAGGGCCAATGAGCCTCTGGCATCCATCCAGGAAAACCCTCAAATCAACAACTGAGTTAAAATAAACATACCATCAGCTGAAGACTAAAAGATCACTAGTTGGTCTGGTCTCCAAATAAATCCCACATAGTCCATAAAAGAACATCATGGATCACTGTTTTTCCTCTCCAGCTTTCTTCTAAGAAACAGCTAATATCTGAGACTCTTTCAGTAGTTAATTTACAATTGTTATTCTTTCTGAAATCCATTTATTATTTCTTTCCTTTATACAACACATCATCAACAATAAAAACTGTGGATTCAGAGCTTAACAGACAATTCTGTTTTATACATGCGGAGAAATAGACTACACCTTGTTTATCTGCAAGTGAACTTTATTCATCCCCTTACATACAGGACGTTTTTTGCCTAAGTAAAATAAAATATGACACACAAGAAACATATATACACATTATGAAGGTGCCATGTTTACAACCACATCTTAGACTACAACCAGGCTTTATTTTCTTTTTTAAACATTTCAGTCCACTTTTGAACTTAATGTTTTTGAGTGCCATAAAGTTCAACAAGATATGTTTATCCTGACTTTGCTGAAGTGTAAAACTTGCGGTACTGTCAAAACATCTTCTAACAGGTGTCTGTTTTTCCTTATTTATTTTAGGTTCTTGCCTACACAGAAGGCCTTCATGGAAAATGGATGTTCAGCGAGATTCGAGCTGTTTTTTCAAGACGTTATCTTCTCCAGAACACTGCTTTGGAAGTGTTTATGGCAAACAGAAGTATGTTGTTCATTTATTTGGTATAAGGTATCTGCTGGTAGTTTTTATGGATAGAAATTAAAACTCTGTATGTTGTCGTGAAAAGTGCTATTTTCCTTCAGTAATCCCTCACACTTGTATTTACTACATCTAATATAGAAAGCATTTGCCAATGGGACATTTATATGGATTTTAATTTGGCACTCTGCCAGCAAGGTTGTTGAATAAAGACAACACAATGAAGCTGGGAAACGCTGCTAATATTTTCCATGCTGTAACAGAGCACAGTTCTATTCCTGTCTTCTTCCCTACAGAAACTACACAGTCCACATGAAATGTGTGCTCATGGGTGGTGGGTTTAATAGCTGAGAGTCTGCTGTAGATGCCAGCTGTGGGCTTGGCAGGGAAAGTTTTCGCTTATTAGGCTCCATGCAGGTTCTGGAGTGGCTAAGGAGGTGATATGTATTGCTCAGCTTCCTGGATTCATCAGTAATCTCATTGGACTCCACAGAAGTCTGGGAAGCTGAGTAATATATACCGCTGCCTCAGCCACTCTGAAACCTGCATGGTGCATATACAAAGCCCAGGTTCTTCTTAGGAAAGAAAAGAAACAAGAGCTTTTCCTGTGAAATAGCTTAGGCTCTGGGGAGGAACAGTGCATGGTGGGGGGAGGGGGGAATCTCTGAATAATCTGTGGTTCCCCTGGCTGCATGTGCAGTGGAGAAGGGGTAGAGGGCTCAGGGCTTCTCTGACCGTGCTGTGGAGGGAGTCCTAGGTCTTCAGCTGGCCCAGGACTCCTATGACTTTGTTGGAGGAATGGGGCTCAGGGCTCTAGATGGTCCAAGGTTCATCCAGGAGGGGTGAATCAGGACTCATCTGGGCAGGAGGCGGGGACTCCTGGCCCTGGCTATAATGGGTGTGCAGGGACATTTTGGGGCATTGGTAGAAGGGGTGGCATTGAGAAATAGCATCCCCAAAGGGGATCACCACATGCTGCCCATGTGTGCACTCAGTATTGCTAAGTCCATATACAACAATCTATGTACAATATCTACAGTGCTTTTGGCTTTCTCAGGATCTGAGAGGAACAGAAGTTTTCCTTCTCTAAGCTCTTTGGACTGGGTTTAACTAGCCCTGTTCCTTTCTTCTATCCCCTTTCTGTCTCTGTCTCTGTCTGTCTGTCTCTCTCTCTCTCTCCCTGGCACTTGCTTCCTGTGCCACTTTATCACACTTGAATATTTATCCCATATAGCCTGCCAGTCTGATTACATAATTACCCCAGGGTATGTCTACACTACCCTTCTAGTTCGAACTAGGAGGGTAATGTAGGCATACCGCACTTGCAAATGAAGCCCGGGATTTGAATTTCCCGGGCTTCATTTGCATAAGCGGGGAGCCGCCATTTTTAAAACCCCGCTGGTTCGAACCCCGTGCAGCGCGGCTACACGGGGCACGAACTAGGTAGTTCGAACTAGGCTTCCTAGTTCGAACTACCGTTACTCCTCATTTCACGAGGAGTAACGGTAGTTCGAACTAGGAAGCCTAGTTCGAACTACCTAGTTCGTGCCCCGTGTAGCCGCGCTGCACGGGGTTCGAACCAGCGGGGTTTTAAAAATGGCGGCTCCCCGCTTATGCAAATGAAGCCCGGGAAATTCAAATCCCGGGTTTCATTTGCAAGTGCGGTATGCCTACATTACCCCGCTAGTTCGAACTAGCGGGGTAGTGTAGACATACCCCCAGTCACCTTCCTCTGGTGGGGGAATTAATTAACATCGAAGTGATCAGAGTGCCGGTTCACCTATTCACTCCATGCACTCTGCCAGACATGCCTATTTGTTTAAAACTTTCAACATATTTGCTTCTGCTATGTCTTCATAGCTTTTGCTTTCATATTCTGAAAATATTCTAATAAAACAGCTTTACTAATGTAAATACTCAACAGCAATGGGGTGAGGAAAATTTTTTGTCTGAATGCTTAATTAATCAATAATAACATTTTCAAATTTTATCTTAAAAGATCATTTGAAATTTGTGTTGTTGTTGATTGTTTGTCCAAGTTCCCCATTTCATTCACAAAGTAGTACAGTAAACTTCCGATAATCTGGAACCTTTGGGACCTAGGTGGTGCCGGATTATCGGATATGCTGGACTATCAGGAGGTACTATAAGATAGTTATATATATACAGGACTTGACAAATACGCTTGCCCGTGGCGAGTAGATTTTACCAGCTGGCGAGTGCAGGGGCGGACTGGAATTCAGGGCCCCGGTGGGCCGTTGTGACAGGCTGGCCGAAACCCGCACTATGGGCGGTGCGGCCCCATCTGATCCGCTGGCTGGCGGAGGAGCAGAGCGCCGCCAGGAAGGGGCAAGTGCGGCGATTCTTGCCACCGGGCTGCCTGTGTGCAGGTCTGGCACGAGAAGGCGGGGCGCGAGCCAGAGAGCGGGATGCCGGCAGATGCCAGGACACTGGCGTGATGTGGCCCCGCAGATTTTAAAGGGCCGCAGCAGCTTGGCTCTGGCCGGGTGTCCCCGGGAGCTGGCTGCGGTGTGCAGCGTAGCCAGGCCCCGCCCCACCCCTCCGGCTCCAGTCCTGCCAGGGCCCCAACCCCTTTGCCAGCGAGAGACCGCTTTCTGTCGACCACCCGGCTTGCTGTGCCTGCCCTGCACCCCTTTGTCTTCGCGCTGCCTGTTCCCCACGCTTCCCCTGCTCCCCTGACCTCCTGCTCTCCTTCTTCCCTGTGACTCTCTGGCGCTGTGACACCCTTGCACCCCGCACCCTGCCCCCCCCGATTCCTGCACTGCCTCTAGACCCTGATCCCTCTGCCCCTCCTGTTCCCCACGTCCCATTCCCCATGCCTCCACCACACCCTGCTCCCCCCAATCCCTGCGTCCCTCTGGCTCTGTGCCTCCCATTCCCCGCACCACCCCTGTATCTCCCTTCTGTGCTCTGTGCTGTCCCTGCACCCTGCTCCCCCTGTGGGTCGGGAGTGAGGAGTGCTTGTCCATAGGGAGGGGCTGGACAGGGCAGAGAAAAGGCTGCTGTGACCCAGCAGCGAGTGAAAGGGGGAGTTCACTTGAAGCACTTTTGCCTTTTATGGAAAAAAACGAATGAAAATGCAATTTGCTATTTATAGGGCTAAAATGCTGGGACAAAAACAAACAAAAAAAAACCCATTGCAAAATGCAAACATGTAAAAGATAATAAAAAGGGGGGGGCAAAAAATGTTTTGCTTGGGGCAGCAAAAAACCTAGAGCTGGCCCTGAGGGAGGAGAAGGGGCTGGGCTGGGCTGTGGGGAGGGGAGGGGAGTGGAAAAATATGGGGAAGGGGCTTGTGCTGAGGGGAGGGGAGGGGATGAGGTCAGGAGAAGACAAAGAAGAAAGGGGAAGACACCAAGGGACAGAGGTGCAGGAGAGACAAATCCCAGGGGTCCAAGTGCAGACAATGAGGAAAAGGGCAGGAGGGGAGGTGTCAGTGGGAGGGGGGAACAGGGTGATGCTGGGAGAAGAGAGGATAAGGACACTGGGGACTGGAGGGGGAGGTGCTGGGAGAAGGCTTGAAAGAGGGGGTGGGCATGAGGAAGGAGATGGAGCAAGGCATGTGTGAGGGCACAGGGGCATGAGGGGAACAGAGGCAGAGGGTGGTGAGGGGGTGGGTATCAGGGAAAAAGAGGGCAAAGGAGGCAGGGGCAGTGAGGGAAGGGGGAGGCACTAGGCGGGTGCAAGTGCCAGGGGATTCTGGGGGTGAAGCAGAAGGGCAGACACCTGCAGCGGAGGGACCATCACCAGAGGAGAGAGGCAGGGCAAGTGTGTAGAGGGAGGTGTTAGGAGAGGGGATGAGGAGGGGTAGCTCACATGATCAGAGTGGGGTTCTGGAGGAGTGGGCACAGCGGGGAGAGAAGGGCTGGTAGAGGGGGGCAGGTCTCAGGAAGGCTGAGGGCAGTGAGAAGGGCAGGAGTCAGGAAAGCAGAGCAGGGTGAGGGGTTGGGGGCAGCAGGCACCAGGGGAGCTGATGGAGCAAGGGGAAGAGACATGGCAGCAGAGGGAAAAGGTAGAGGTTTATAAGATATTTATTAATAACTTATTAGTAATTACTGTTCTTATTCTTATTAGGAATTTATGCCATTAAAAAACACTTTTTGGGGGGGAGAGTGGCGAGTCCCTTTTTTTGTCTGGCCAGTAGGGTTTTCCATAATTTGTTGAGCCCTGTATATAAAGTGTTTTAACCCTTTTTATTGTACATATTGTATACAGTATACAGTAATGTTTTAGGTTTTTTAACCCTTTTTTACCCTTTTCACTCGGTTCAGCTGCTGCCACTGCTGCCCTGTGACTTGTTTTTTGCCGAAGCTCGCTCACTAGGCTCTTTTCATTTTGATGTCAGACTATCGGGAGTGCTGTACAATTGGATGCCGGACTATTGGAGTTTTACTGAATATAGCTTATATAGCTATTCAATAACAGCACAATTTTTGACCAGTGAACTGTTAATGAAAGATCTAATGAGTTAGAACTTATTTGTTGAAAACAACTTGAATAGTGAATAAATTTAAGAAATTTGTAGTTCTTGTTCATGAATAATTCAAACGTGATACAAGAGCTGACATCTTCCAAACAACTGTTTGTTTTGAATTATCTGGCTAGGTTTGCTCCACACAGTGTCTAGCTTGCTGATTGACCCACAACTTTTATTGAAAAAAGTAATGGTGTTGTATTTCAGAAATTATTTAGAAGTAAAACACTTTTCATACCATTTTTGTGATGCTGCACATCAGGGATTTAAAATCCCATTTATTCAGTTAACTGTCAAAACATTATGTTTAACTGGTTAACTGCTTAAACAGGATCCCATGGGTGGGAAGCTGTTCCAGGCCAGCCAGGCCATTGGTTAACCAGTAACTGCTAAGTATCACATGATAAGCGATGGGTAACTGGTAAGTCAGTGGTTAACCAATTAACCAGTAAGAGCGGTGCCTACCTGTTGATTGGTTTATTACTGACATCCCTACTGCATACAGGCAGTCCCCGAGTTACGCGGATCCGACTTATGTCGGATCCGCAGTTACGAACGGGGATTTCTTGCCCCGGAGAACTAGAGCAGCGGGACGCCTGGTCCCGCCGCCCGCCTTCTCCGGGGCGAGAAAAGCTGCTCCCCGTCTCCCTGGTCTGCTGGCGGAGCCAACAGACGAGGGAGACGGGAGCAAAGCGGCGGAGCACCGGAGGCTGGACCCGCGGCCGCTTCCAGATCAGCTGATCTGGAAGCGGCGCGGGTCCAGCCGGGTGCTCTGCCGCTTTGTTCAGCGTCTCCCTGGTCTGCAGATCAGGGAGACACTGAGCAGAGCGGCAGAGGACCCGGGCCGGACCCGCAGCACTTTCAGCTGATCTGGAAGTGCCACGGTTCGGCCCGGGTCCTCCGCAGCTTTGCTCCACGTCTCCCTGGTCTGCTGGGGGGGGGGGGGGAAGGACGCAGCTAGTGCCCCCCCAGCAGACCAGGGAGACGTGGAGCAAAGCTGGGGGCCTGTGGTAGAGCAGGTGGGGCACTGCCGGTTGGTCCCGCAGCACCGCTCCTTGGCGCTACTGGACCAACCCGGCAGCACCCCAGCTGCTCTGCCCCAAGCGTCCTGATTCAGCTGCTGATCAGTTTCAGCAGTGGCTGAATCAGGATGCCTGGGGCAGAGCAGCTGGGGTGCTGCTGGGTTGGTCCAGTAGCTCCGAGGAGCGGCCGCACTACTGGACCAAGCCAGCAGCACCCGAGCTGCTCTGCCCCAGGCGTCCCAAAGTCAGCCGCTGCTGAAACTGACCAGGGGCTGACTACAGGAAGCCCGAGGCAGAGTTGCTCTGTCCTGGGCTTCCTGGAATCAGCTGCTGATCAGTTTCAGCAGCAGCTGACTTGGGGACACCTGGGGTTCTTACCTTGAATCTGTATGTAAGTGGAACTGGTGTCCAGATTCAGCGGCTGTTGAAACTGATCAGTTTCAGCAGCGGCTGATGCCAGTTCCGACTTACATACAGATTCGACTTAAGAACAAACCTACAGTCCCTATCTTGTATGTAACCCGGGGACTGCCTGTATATTGATCTCCCAAGGCCCAAACTGATAGAAATCAACATGGAATTCAGCTCAATGGAAAGAAAAGGACCAAACTCTCCTAACCAACCAATTTCTGATGTGAAGAACTAAACTCAGATTTAGGAGTGATTTGAATTGTGCACAATAGTAAACTTGATCTGTACCTTAACACTAACTGCATACTATTGCTATCTCATTTTCATTTCTGGGCTCATGTTTGGGACACAGTACCTCCAATGGACCTCTGCCATTTTGAAAAACCAGAACAATGTTTTCCCTTAAGTGAGTCTCCAAACATTCCCAAAATGCACATGGAGCAACCATATACCCTGATTTTATCACAAAAGTTTCATATAATCAATGGCATGTACCAGATTATCTATTGGAAAGTGTTAAAACACTACTGTCCCACTAGTCTGAGGGGGGAGTTTCCTTCATGCTGTACATAGCTAAGCTTGGTAAGATTAGTGTTTTATCAATAATTGGTAAACATTAATTTCCCTATACACACACAAATTGATGACAAAATATTTCCATAGGTGATCATCAGAATTTACATAGACAACGAAAGAACAGTTCAGTTTGAGAATTTATTAGACTTTGATTAAAGGATATTTACTTTCTGTATATTGACATATGATGTAGATAATTTGTATTTTAATGATTTACAAAGATTAACTTTCTTAGTTTCAGTTTCTTCTGTCATTAAGTAATTTTCTCACTCCCCCAATACTTTACCACAGCTGTGAAAATTTAAATAGATAAAAATAAAAAAATGCTTAATTTAATTTTGCATAATTGTGAAAATAATAAGTAGTGAAAAATTGATAATTGAAAAAAAAGAAATATTAACATAATATTATCTGTTGAAATTATTAAAAAAATATAATTCTGCCAAACATAAAAATGTGTGTTAGAAGCATGTCATGAGTACCTCTTCAACAGACAGCATACATGTGCCCAGTTTCCAGCAGTGGTAAATGCTACCTTGAAACTGACTCAATCACAGATTGTTGTTGAGGTGTGTCAACTCTCTCGTCCCGATGAGGGAGCAATAATGTAAGTTTTGTTCTTCAATTGTTAAGGGAAAGCAGTCAGTCGATCCCTGGCCTGGCAAGTTCTGAATGCGCCAGTCACTGCACTAAATTATACACAGTACATCGGGAGACTCTACAACCTAACAAAAGACTTGAATGTGTGACATACCACATTTCCCCTGGACTACAAAATCTATATTTCTTTCAAAATGGGGACACACGTTAATGCCAAAGAAGTTAATTAGTTTTACTCTGAGCACAGAATATTTTCAGAAGTAACTGTTTTCCAGCCTTCAGAATATTAAAGTTTTAAAGGCCCTTGTTTCACAGGAAGATAAATGTGTAGCTAGATTACCTTTCCAAATAAATTCTGAGAAACCTTTTGAAAATATATTATCTGTTAGTGAAACAGATTTCTATACTATTTATGGTTTTTTAAGTTACATTTTTTTCTTTTTACCACAGCCTCAGTTATGTTTAATTTTCCGGACCAAGCAACAGTAAAAAAAGTTGTATACAGCTTACCTCGGGTTGGAGTGGGGACCAGCTATGGATTGCCACAAGCAAGGTAATGTCATTAAAGTATTTTATGTTATATAGTGTTTTTATGCTTGCAAACTCAGAAGGGTTGATATTTGTGAAAATTAAAGCATTACTACAACCAGAGGTCTAGATTTCCCAACATTTTAGTGTCTTGAACAGCAATATTTTTAACTTAATTAAGTGATAGGTTGTTTGTAATTTCAATGGTTAAATAACTATGTGTGTATTTGTTTTTGAGGTACCATTTTTGCAAAGATTTTTGGTTTTGGTTTCACCATCCATCAATATAGAAAATATTTTGCATTTTCCAAGTTTCCCCATCTTATTCGGATTATACTAAATTATTTTTCTCCTGCTTCTGTGATTAAGAGGGGAATATATTTGAAAAATGCAAACTCAAGGCTTAGGTTTACAAATCTAAATACTATATAAAAATGTATTGTAAAATCAGCTTGAAGCATTAACAGGTTTCACATAGCTTTACAGCATTGTCAAAATACACAGAGGAGTCTTCCATTTTTACTACCAACATTATCTGAAGAGTTCCAATAAGCCCCTGAGATACCCTCCTTCAAAGCTCCCCATCACTCCTATCCGCCTTCTTACCTTCTGTGAGAAGATCATCTTGTGGTGCTGATTGCATTCATGCATCAACTCTCACACCAGGGTTTTTTGCCTTCGCATCTAGGCTCAGTTATATTGCCAGCTTGGGAATATTTAAAAAGCAGACACTCTGTAAGGATATTTAGTAAATCTCATACTTCTCTAAAATTTTCAAATATCTTACTATAGCCATAGTCTGTCTGCACTCTGCACATTAAGGTCTTGATCTGCTGGGAATTTACTGTCTTCCAAAAAGCCAGTATAGCAGATCCATATAAACTTCTCCACGTTTGTGATAGCATGTCTGAAAAGAGGTGTAGTTTGATCAAAGCTTGCAGGATTAACAAAACCTACAGCAGTAGGTTCTTCCTGTGCTACCTGAAATAAGTAGGTATGGAATCAATTTATTGTGCATAATTTATTTTGGCCTCTGCTGAAATAACTTGCACGCTGAAATTCCTCAGATATATAGTCAATAGAGAGCTTTCTGGGCACATTTGCTTTCCTACATGTTTCAGTTAAATCAAATGTAGCATTTACGGACATTTTGTAAATTTGTGAGATTCCCTTTGGAGAATTTGGGTCAAACCTAAAATAAATTAGTATATTATACCAATCTTTTGTAGTAGTAGTAGCATTTTATTTATTTATTTGATTAATTAATGAATTTATGTATTTGTGTCCGATAGTACTCTCAACATCTTAGGGTCTTACAGTTACAAGAGATGGGTTCCTGTATACTTTAAAATGAATTATTAAACTATTTATAACTTAATATAAGTTACTAAAATGTTAAATACATTCTTCACATTGTTTTAGAAGGCTGCGTGTGGGAACACACAACAGAATGGAAATCACTTGTAAAATAACATGACTGTTCTGTGCTGCATATTTGTCAGATCTGTTGTCCCGTTGGAGTCCCTTGATTTTGTAGAGAAATACAAAGATAAAAAATGGCAAAAAAACATTTGCAGCTACTGTAGAGAGATGGATGTTAAGATTTTCAAATAAGTGTGCATGTACTTCCATAGGCAGGGCTGGTGAGAATCTACACCAGGCTCTCTGGAGAGCCAGCTCAGGCCCCCCAAAAGGGCAGGGCATCAGGCAGAAGGGGTGGGGCTGGGAGCTATTTTCCCCCAGGCCTTCAGTGCTACTGGAGCCACAGCATGAATGCTCCCAGGGGCTCCATCAGCGATTTAAAGGGCTGAGGTAGTGGTGACAGAGGCTGGCCACTTCAGGCACTTAAACTGCAAGGTCCCAGGGCTGCTGCCCCCTTGCTAACCCTGTCAACAGCACTACGGACAGGCATTTTTATGTCTAATTTGTATGTGTAAGAACCGCCATTTTTCACAAGTCACAGTTAATTTATACCCACCAATCAAGGTAATTGTATGTTCAAATTAAGCATACAAATGTTGATTCTCTGCTTTGTAAATTGGGTCTGCTATATATATGGTCCAATTCATAGTCATGAAAAATGCAGCATGGATCATGAAATCTGGTTTTCCCCTGTGAAATCAATGAAGGAAATCAGTTTTTCTCATATTGGGGGTCCTGATCCAAATGGGAGTTGCAGGGAGGTTATTTTAGGTGGGTCATGGTATTACCCCTCCCTTACTTCTGTGCTACCTTCAGAGCTGGGCAGCCAGGGATTGGCAGCCCTGTCAGCAGCAGTACAGTAGTAAGGGTGGCAATACCATACCATATCACTGTTACTTCTGCTCTGATGCTGCTGGCAGCAGCTCTGTCTTCTGAGAGTTGGGCTCCTGCGCAGCAGCTACCACTCACCAGATGCCCAGCTCTGAAGGCAGCGCTGCTACCTGCAGCAGTGCAGAATTAATGGGAGGCAGTACCACAATCTCCCTAAAATTACCTTGGGACTCCCCAACTTCTTTTGGAGTCAGGTTCCCTACAATTACAGCCCCATGAAATTTCAGATATAAATAGCTGAAATAATGGCATTTATGATTTTTAAAATCCTATGACAATGAAATTGACTAAAATGGACTGTAAATTTCGTAAGGCTGTAACTATATATGCAATTATATCAATGTCTCTGTGTGCAAATGTGTGCCTCACATTTTCAATAATGGCTAACGCTTTTGGGTGTGCTCAACTTGACACTTTTAAGGGAGCCTATATTAGAAAGTGTAGAGCACCTATCATTTGTAAACCATCCACTTTTAAGTGTGGCCACCCAGAAGTTGTGTCACCTCAGATGAGTAGTTGCTGTTGAAAATTTAGGTTGTAAATAATGAAATAAAATGTACACATCTCAAAGTTTTCAGACCCCCCCCCCATTTTAACTGCACAGTGCTTATTTTACTTATAGTAACTTTAAGTTTTATTACAACATTTTGTTATTTTTCACTAATAAAATGTGATTAAGAAACTTGTGGATTGGAGAAGAATAAGGCATATAGTAGACACTAAAAAAACCAGAAGTTTAATACTGTTTGGCAGAAAGGGAGATCTGAAACCTCAGCCACAGAAATTCAAAGAATAGATGGTTTGCTGATGCACCACTGATTTTTTTCCTTTTATTCCTTTAAATGGGCAACATACACATAAGCCTGACTACACATGGCAGCTAAATTAACATCATTAGACCTGACTGGCTCCATTGAAGCCATTATGGACTATTATTTCAGCTATCTATAGACTGAGAAATCTCTAAGCAGGACTCTCTACAGTGGCAGAGATATTAGTGTTTGAGTTGACAATACATATACCAAACAGTGTCCAAAAAGGCCTAGATGTCACAAATTGTGATAATAAAGTCCCAAAGTATAAACTTACACAAACACCCATAAAGCCAGGGGCCAATATAGTTAAGGTTGAGGTCAGTAACATAAAATGGTCCATCATAAATGTGATCATACTGTATCTCTAAAAGGTATATTGTGTTAAATTGCAGGTATTGTCATTTTAGAGAGCTGTAAATAAATAAATATATTGTAACTTGTAAAATATATATACATAATATGTCCATCTGCCTAGGTATTGGTATGGGCCTTAGAACTGCAATAGCCAAACATTTCAAAGCATTTAAGAACAGAAGTAATCTCATTCTTTATTTCTAGCCTGTAGGAGACATAGCTGGCTTAATGTATAGGATTTATTTGTGTCTGTATGTAAGACAGAGTGTGTCTCTGTGTGTAAAGCACTTATTCAGGACAAACTAAGTGAAATAAAGGAGCACTGAATTAATTTTGAAAATGGTGAGGTAAACAGTCTCGCTTTTGTAGGATTAAGTTCCACAGACTAGATCAAGCTGCTGCAAAAGTTCTGTTTCCTGCACTCTCGAATCTCCCTTTATTAGTCAACAATTTTACTTTTCCATTAAAATGTAGCTGTTGTGGGTGTTGATGAACATGGAGAACAATACGTTATTCCTAGGGAAGGACAGAGATTTTATACTAGACAACCTGTAAGTGTTGCTAAGCACATGGTCTGCTATGGTTTATACCATTTAGGGTATGTCTCCTCTTGGAGGTGAGGGTGCAGTAACTTAGACAGCAGTGGAAGGGAGTAGAAACCTGTGCAGACCCTGTGGGTATGTACTTGGATGGCTAGCCCAAGCTGCTGCCTTTGCTGCCATGGCTACACTGCAGTTTTTGGCAGTGAGAGCTAGCATGTGTCTCCTCAAGATGGGAACCACACCAGACTTCCAACTGTAGACATACCAACAGAGCTTTATGAGGTGTAGCTTCATTATTAGATAGGAATCTCAGTAATAAAGTCTGGAAGTCGTAAGTATGGGAGTTATTATGGCTGTGCATTGGAGCTAAAATGTCTACTTTGGTAATTCTATTTGGGACAGTGAATGTGTCTAATTCTGTAAAATTTATTGTATAATAGGATCCTAATCCTGAATTGGATTATGATTGCTATCACAGCATAAAAATTTTAGCATTAGTATTACATGCTTGTTTTGAAGTTCAGTTCTCAGGCTTTGCAAGCAAACACCACTCTTATATTTGAATTCATTTAACTCCAGTAACTAAAGGGAATAATTCCTGCCCCCTTCCACAGCCCCCTGTTTTCTTTCCAAACAAACCCTGCCCCCATTACTGTAGTAAATAGAAGATAAAGTCTGTAGTGTTGTTGGAGCTCAGTGGGGCTGAAAGCAGAGATGGGCAAGCTGTAGGGACAGGATTCACTAACTGCATTGATGTATAAAATATCTTTCATCTGTGATTCTGGAATATATTGCATTCCCCTTAATGCATTTATCCTCAAAATATCCCTGTGATGTATGGAAATAGAAATAGTGTTATCCTATTGTAAAATTGGAAAACTACGGCACAAAGGATGGAGAGTACTTTTAGCAATGCTATAGCACTGATAAAATAAAATATATAGATAGATTTCTATATAAGAATTATTCAAAGAATATTAGTATTTTGCTGATTTCATTAAACAAAATAAAAAGGCTTTGAGAGAATGTCATGTAAATCATTCTAATAAGTTTGCTCTGCATTTTAAAGTTTAATAATGCTCTTAAAATAAACATGTTTTAAATTTAATTGCCAGGAGAATATCTCTGGCCACTCCCAGACAGCTTTATAAGTCCTCCAATATGACTCAGCGCTGGCAGCGACGGGAGATTTCTAACTTTGAATATTTGATGTTCCTCAATACTATAGCAGGTAAGGCTTCTAACTCTTTAATCCTTCATAATATGTTTATGTTTGTCAAAAGCTTGAGTACCGTGACTTGGTAGAATACATTTATCCCTTTGGAATTCAGCTGCAGTTTTATGATAGATTCTGAAATACTCACATTAAATTTTATCAGAAAATGCACATGCTATCACTGAGGCTTTAGATTCATTTATTGTTATGAAGGTTGTTCCCGGCTCTGCTTCTGCCATTTCCTCTGCTGACAGCTTTGTCTGAAGCTTTATTAGAGTCAACAAACCATTGCCAGAGAGTGTCTGGAAATAATAATGGGAAAATGTAATTTCACTACTTCGTCATTCTCAGCAACAGCAACTAGACAGCAGAATAACAACAGTATTCTGCCTAGTACAGATGTCACCTGGTTTGTGGTATGATTAGATTACAGCATCTTTTCTCTTTTAGTTCTTTGTACTGAAATATAATATCAGATTAGATATTTCAAATGAGAAATAACTTCCGTAGATGTCCATTCTTTATTAGAGTATGTCTACACTACTAAGTTTTGTCGACAAAACTAATTCATGGTGTAGACAAAGCCTTAGTAAAATAAAGAGTTTTTTTTCAGGTGTCACTAATTAAATAGTAATAGTGGCTATTAGTAATAGTACCTCTGTTTTCCTTTTTTCTATGTATTGATAATAAGAGTGAGTTGAAATGTAAAAAGATGCATCTTTCAGTATGAGGTATAAAACATTTATCTAGTGGTGGTTGCTATTATTTTCCCAGCAGCATAGCACATAAACTAATATATAAATGAATGAATCTCACCTTAGGAGAACTTTCTCATGTATCCCACACCAATGAGCTCTAATTCAGAATAAAATTAACTCCACTGAGCATATCGACATTGTATTCCAGTGTTGATACACCACTTAACTTGGCTTTCATTTTCATGGTTGAAATGGTCCTCCTAATATGTTCCTTAGGCCAGAGAGTGGAAGGAACTCCTGTATCTAAAACCATATTTAATGACTCATCTCTTCATTTATTCTGACTAGAGCTGGGTGAATTTTTTCATGCCAAGAAAGCAGACCAAAACTATTCACAAAGCCAACATTAATTCACCAGTTTTGGTTCAAAATTGGGGAGAGCTAGATTCACAAGCAGACATAGGTGTCCTAACTACCAGTCTTTAGAGTTATTCTCTCAGGGTATGTCTACACAGCAAAGTTATTTCGAAATAACAACCATTATTTCTAAATAACTTTCCTAGTGTCTATACAGCCAAATCGCTATTTCGAAATTAACTTGAAATAGCGGAGCACTTATTTCAAATTTGGTAAACCTCATTCTACGAGGAATAATGCAAAATTCAAAATAGCTAATTCGAAATAAGCGCTGTGTAGACTCTTATTTTGAACTAGGGGGCCTCCAGCCCTTCCCAGGGTGCCCTGGTGGCCACTCTGGGCCAAACCAGGAAAACTCCTCTCCTCCCCCTCAGCCCTTAAAGGGGTAGAGTCTGTTTGGCCACAGGGCCTGTGCCAGCTCCAAGCCTGCCAGCCCAGAGCCTTCAGGCGCTACCCCTGACCCAGTTGCCAGCATGAGCCAGCCAGCTAGTGCCAGCCAGCCCTCCACCGCTCCCAAGGAGCAGTCTGGCAGCTCCCAGGAGCCTGAAAAGGGCTGCAAAAAGCGGGCGCCTTCCTGGTCCAGTGCGGAGATCATGAACCTGATTGAGGTTTGGTGGGAGGCCTCCAATGCAGTGTTTCCCAAACTATGGGCCGCAGCCTGGTACCGGGCCATGGGAAAAAAATACCGGGCCTCAGCATGCCTGTTGGCTGCCAGCAGGGCCAGCCTTAGGCCGATTCGGGCCCCGTGCCTCTGAACCCGGAAGTGCCGGCGAGTTACAAAGCCAGGGCCCCTGCTCCACCGATATGTGGAGCTGGGTCTCTCCCCTGGCTCTGCCGGGCGCCGGTCCCCCACCCCGCGCATCCTCCCACCCCGCCCCCAGAGCATCCCCACCGTGCGCGGCTCCTCCTCACCGCCTGCTGCTGCCCATGTGCAGCATTGCATGTAGGCAGGGAGGACGCCCGGGCGTGATGTGACATCATGGCCCAGGATTTTAAAATCTTCGGAAGCACCTGGCAGGTCCACGCTGGCTCTGGCGGCCTCCAGCCCTGCAATGTGGAAGGCAGAAGGTAGGGAATGGACTTGGGCGGAGGCGGCAGTGGCTTGCATGGAGGGGGAGAAGTGGAAGGAGAAGGGGTTTGGGCGGGGGGAGGGGAAGGCACCAAGGGACAGGGTGCAGGAGAGAGAGACAAATGCCAGGGGGCCAAGTGCAGACAATGAGGGAAAGGACAGGAGGGGAGGTGTCAGTGGGAGGGGGGGACAGGGTGATGCTGGGAGAGGAGAGGGGAAGGGCATTGGGGGCTGGAGGAGGAGGTGTGGGAGAAAGCTTGAAAGAAGGGGTGGGCATGAGAGAGGTGGGGATGGGCAAGTCATGTGTGAGGGCACAGAGGGGCAGGAGGGGATGGGGCAGAGAGTGCTGAGGGGGTGGGTATCAGGGAAAAAGAGGGCAAAGGGGGCAGGGGCAGTAAGGGAAGGGGAAGGCACCAGAAGGGTGCAGGGCTAAGGGAAGGTGCAGGTGCCAAGGGATTCTGGGGTGAGGAGGAGGGGAGAGCTGGCCACTGGAAGCAGCACTGGACTGGGGAATCAGGGCAGCCCCTGGGGAGTTTGGGGGGCCGGTGGAAGCAGGGCTGCCGGGGGGTGCAAGGTTGGGGGCAGGGAGCTGGCCGGGGAAGATGGGGGGAGAGAAGAAGCGGCCGCCGGAAGGAGGTCTGGATGCGGGCAGCGGGGCTGGCCAAGGGAGATTGGGAGGAGAAGCGGGGGGGACCTGGCTGCCCAGGAGGGAGTTGGGGGAAGTGGGGCTGGCCAGAGGCGCAGCAGGGGGAGCAGGGGGGAGGAATGAATCGGCCTGCGGGGAGTGGGACTAACCCGGCCATATGTAGATCTTGGGACGCTGCCCCAGTTCCCTCCTCCCCACCACAAAGCATGAGTTAGTCCAGCCCGGGGATTCTATTGTTCCCCCTCCACACATACACCCCTTGAGTAATTGCGAACTGTCTGGCTGGTAGACACACTCATGCAGCCTGAGCACATTTACCAGCCAGGCAGATCGAAACTACAAACTGATACATCTAGTAATAATACAACTTACCTAATGAGAAAATACCAGACATGTTATATGTCTGGTATTTTCTCAGTTTGTTTTTATGTGTTTATATTTTTGGGCTGCAAAAAGCAGTATTGGAAAAAAAAGGGTTCCAACTAAAGTAAAAAATTTGGGAAACCCTGGTCTAACCAGCTTTCTGTCTGTCTTACAGTCCATTTATCCAATTCATATTCCTTAACTTGCTGGCAAGAATATTGTGGGTGACCATATCAAAAGCTTTGCTAAAGCTGGCACTGGGAGTTTTGGGAGGACCAGAAACAACTTATTTTAATATTCATTATTTGATTAATGAATATGCAAATTAACATTACCGGTCCTCCAAAAGTTCGTGAATTGATTTACTGGTCCCCATGTCAAAAAGTTTGGGAACCCCTGCTCCAATGTCAATGATCTCTGCACTAGATGCAGGAATACAGCTGTCTACAGGCAGATGGCTGACAGCCTGGCCACCAAAGGCCACATGCACACCCAGGAATAGGTGCGCATGAAAATAAAGAAGCTGAGGCAGGCCTATGCCAGGGCCACGGGGCAGCTCCCAACCAGGGACAGACCCAGACCTCTTACCCTATTTTGACGCCCTGGACCGCATCCTGGGGGACCAGACAGTCCGTGCCCCCCAGTTGGTCATCGACTTTGGGACAGAGGGCCCTGACCGGGGCACAGAGGAGGAGGAGGACGACAGTCAGCAGTCGCAGGAGCCTGGAGGGAGCATGGCACTCACCCAGGACCCCTGAGCTGTCACAGCAGCCATGTCACCGCTGTCTTCCGAGGCCAGGAAGGCCTCGACATGTGAGTGCTATCACTGTCCCCTTATGCGGGGCGGGGTGGGGGAGGGAACCCAGGGACCATGCATGTGGGCCTTGCTGACCATGGATCACGCAGCAACCTGTGCATGTGCCACGCCAGCCGGGGCATGTGGCTCCGGCTGGCAGCCACACAGGGACCCTGGCCTGTTATCCACACACATGTATGTATGAAAGCACATGACATGCTCCTGACCCCTGGGAGGGACACTGCACAATGCCCTCCCTCCAGAAGCCCCCTCTATGCAGAGGCAGGGCACATCTTCCTTTCCCCCCCACACACCCATACTATATACAGCACAGGGGCATGGGTGCATTCCTGGCCCAGCTCTCACTCCCAGGGATAGCAGGACATGATGGTGCAGAGACCTGCCATCCTCGCCTTGCAGAGAGAGGCTGGGCTTTGTTCCCAGGGATAACTGTCCTCTTCTCGTGTTTCTCCACAGCCACACCAGCTGCGAGTGCAGGGCGCACCACCCCGCCCGGGACATCCTCCCGCACCCAAGCCAGCAGGCTCACCCAGACCCAGGAGGAGTACCAGCGGCAGCACCTGGGGTTACTGCGAAGGCAGATCCGCAGCCAGGTGCACTGGGTGCATGAAGACCTGCAGCTGCGGCGGGAGAGCTTGCGGGAGCTGCTTGATCAGGGCTGTGCCATCCGTGACCACCTGCATACCCTGGTGCAGAGATTGCTGCCTGCTGCCGCTCCAGCCTCTGTAGCCACCCCAGCTATCGCTCCTCCTCCCACTCCTGCTCCCCCTCCTGCTTCTTTCTCTCCCCCCCTCACCTCACCCTCCATACCCACTCCCCCTGGAGATGCCAAGGACCCTGCACCTGCAGTGCTGGGAATCAGGTGGACCAGCAAGACCCCTAACCCTGAGCTTCTCCTCCCCCTTCCTCTCCTTGCCTCCCCCTTCCAGCTCCCTCCTCCCAGGTTTCCCCCTCCCCCTCCCATCCTCATTCCTCCCTTACCCCAGTTATGGTCAATAAAGAGAGTTTGTTTTTGGCAACACGTGTTTTTATTTTACATCAGGAAGGGTGGTTAGGGAGGGGAAAATGGAAGGACATGAGGGTGGAATAAGGCACAAGGCCCCAGTGGGCCACGCCAGGGAGACTTCACTCCTCCTCTGGGTGGAAGCTCTCCTGCAGGGCCTCCTAGGCCTGAACAGCCCCCCGATGGTCCTCCTAGCTGACAGCCGTGCAGGGCTGCACGTAAAGGCCAGCCAAGTGGTTGGCCTCTGCCATCCAACCTGGCAGAAAAGCCTCCCCCTTCCTCTCTCACAAATTATGCAGCACACAACACACTGCCACCATGTGCAGAATATTCCACTTGGATAGATGGCAGGTGAGGAGGCATCTAAAACGGCCCTTCAACTGGCCAAATGCCCCCTCCACCATAGAATCATAGAACTGTAGAGCTGGAAGAGACCTCAGAAGGTCATCAAGTCCAACCCCCTGCTTTAGGCGGGACCAATCACTATGTGGGCCCTGCTGAGCTTGGCATTAAAGGCCTGCCGGGAGGGGTTGAGGTGTTCCGTGTAGGGCTTCATGGGCCAGGGTTGTAGTGGGTAGGCCGTATCCCACACCAGGCACACAAGCATGTTCACGTCTCCGACCCTGATGTGACGGTCGGGGAAGAAAGTCCCAGTGTGCAGCCTTTAGCACATGGAGGAGTTGAAGTAAACCCACATGTCGCGTGCTTTGCCGGACCAGCTCACGTTAATATCCATGAAATGGCCCCGGTGGTCAGACACAGCCTGCTTGATGACTGAGAAGTATCCCTTCCAGTTGATGTAGAGGGAGGCCTGGTGTTCCAGGGCACAGATGGGGATGTGCATCCCGTTGATTGCCCCCCCCCCCTCAGTTGGGGAAACCCAGGGCCCCAAACACCTTGATCACTGCGTCCACATCAGTAACATGGATGACTCTGCAGAGCAGTACTCTGTTGATGGCCTTGACCACCTGCAGAGGGACACACAAAACCATCAAGAGTCATTGGGGTGCCAGGATGGCTGACAGTGCTCCTCCCCCGCCACTGCCCCGAGCCCCCACTCCCAGGAGCAACCCCCCCTGCAATCCTGGCCACCCGCCATAGTGCGGGTGGGATAGACCAAATCCTTCCATGGAGGGGACTTGAACGCCTCCAGTTTCCCTAGGGCAGCCCATCCTCTCCTCGCACCCCCCCTCCTGGCACAGTGGCCGGAGATTGCCATACCTGCATAAGCACTGCTCCAGTGGTGGATATCCCCACGCCGAATTGGTTTGCCACGGATCGGTAGGTATCCGGCATGGAGAGCTTCCAGAGGGTGATGGCCACATGCTTGTGGAGGGGAATGGTTGGCCTCATGTGCTTGTCCCATCGCCGCAGAGCAGGGGCGAGCCACTTTCAGAGGTCGAGGAAGGTGTCCTTCTTCATCCTGAAGTTCTGGGTCTATTGTTGGTCTCCCCAGCGCTCGAGGATGATGTGGTCCCACCAGTCACTGCTGGTGTCCAGATGCCAGATGCGGCGGGGCACTCTGGCATCCCCAGGGAGGTCCGGAAGAGGGCCTGGGGCTTGGGCTGTAGCAGATACTGCCAGGCAGTCTCCAGCAATTGCTGCCAGGCTTGCAGCAAGACCTCCAAAATGAGCACCAGAGTGCCCAGGGGCAGTTCTGGCTCCATGGTGCCGAGTGCTGTGATGTCCCGAGTCAGGGCAACCAAAGCAAGCAGAGGGGAAAAAATGCTTTGCTGTCCCTCAGCGAGGTAGGCAAGTAAGCAGGGAAAGCTGAGAACCGGCTGTCTGGGGGGTGCGGGGGTGTCTCTTTAAGCACGAGCCTCAGATAGCCTCAGGCAGCAGCCACATAAAGCAACTACTGACCTGATGCCCTGCTGCATCTGGTTTCAGCTTGCCTTAAATGCGATTCAGCGTCCAATCAGTGTAGACGCGCTATTTCTAAATGCATTTTGTGTGTAGATGTGTTATTTCAAAATATCTTATTTCGAATTAACTATTTTGAAATAAGATATTTTGAAATAACACTGTTGTACAGACGTACCCTCCATTTTTCCATGATTCAGTAATGTTTTAAATATATATAGAAAGTAAGATAACTTCAGAAGAAGGGATTGAGAGGCCCCTGAGAGCTATTGAAGTGTTATCATGATATAGCTGGAAAATTGAGACACAGTGCGACTTGCTCTATGTCACACAAGAAGGTCTGTTGTAGAACTGGGAATTTAACCCAGATCTCCTGAGTCCTAGTCCAGTACATTAACCACAAAACTTTCCTTCCTCCATAATTTCCTTCTTATGTTTTAGTATCACTCTTTAAATCACCCCTGAATGCTAGTAGGCACAATCCAAAGCTCCTTTTAAAACCATCTTCTTGATAAATTACATCAGTGCTTCTCAAACTTTAGCAACCAATTACCCCCATTTGGATTTAAAATTTTTCAGAGACCTCCAAGCCCTTCCCCTGCTCAGCCCCAGACCTCGTCCCATGCTGCCTCTTCCTCTACGGTCCCAACTCCTCCACCCCACCTCTTCCCAGCCCTGCTCCACCCTTGCCCGTTGTCGTTCCTGCTTCTTTTCTCCCCCCAGTGTGTACTGTCCCCGCTCCTCCTCCTTCCTCCCAGTTCCTGCTGCATGCCACTGAGGAGCAGTCCCCCAGCATACAGGAGGCACTGGGAAGGATGGAGAGAAGTTGAGGGAGGGAGGTGAGGGGAGTTGATCAGTGGAGGAGGTAGACCCCCTGGAATAGTCTTGCAGAGCAACAGGGTCCACTCATTTATGCCTAGTGGTATCTCCAACACATCCAGACATGGAAGACATGATTATGTTTGAAGTGATGTAGAAAATCAGTACACTGAGGTATTCCTTAGTAGACGAGCTCCAAACTTCAAAGACCACTTAAAATATCCCAAAGACCACTTAAAAGGTATACAGTAATTTTTTTTAACTTGTAGTAAAAAATGATGTCTCCTAGACAAGGTTTTTGATTAGTTATTTATTTGGGTGGGGACTTATGGCAGGTTTCCCACCGTTGAACTCTCTTGTAACGCGGCGGCCATACATTTACACTTGGGATATACAGATGCTACTGAATGCAATGTTTGAAGTAATACTGGTTTGTTTGTTCTTATTCTTGCATGTCTGTGTGCTTCTGTTATTTCTTTCCTTTTTTTACAGAATTGATCAGTATCTTGAGGGTGCTTTTAGTGACTTGACACACCTGTATTTACCCAACTGTGAATTCATCTGATTTCTGAAAGCTTGCAAATTCTGTCTGCCTCAGAGTCTCACATTGTAATACACACAGTGCTCCTGTTAAACCAAATGTTTCCCACATTTTGATGATTAATATTTAGATTTAATGAAGCCTTTCTGTAAGACACATTCAAGCCAAAATTTAGATAAGAGTTGTTTCATCTGCATGTAATATTGCTAACTTGGATAAAGATCTAGCTATTCAGAAGAAGATTAGCTATGTTTTGGTTTTGGTCAGTCTTAGTCTAATGTCTTTCTTAGTTCTTTCACTCTTACTGATGATGCTTTCATGCCACCACACATGTTAACATAATTTGTCTTTTCTATGAGGGGAGACGATGCGCTGATTATTAAAGGATTCAAAGAAGATTATAATGCATATTATGTTAAGTGAGTTCCCTTCATTAGCTCCTGTGCATGCTATCCAAAGTAGGATGTGAATAAAGTGTTAAGCAATTAATGTTTGAGGAGCTTTCCTGTATCATGCAGAACATTAATTAAAGAAGCTCCTTGTCTGAAACCTGTCTCATTGCTTGGAACTACTGCTAGAGTCTTTCTTAATGATCTACAAATTCTCTAATCACTTTTCACTTTTCCAAGATGGGTAATGTTAGCCTTTGTGTTGGACTAGAAATGCGATACTACCATACTGTCTCCTAATCTCCCCCCATACTAAGATACCTAAAAAAAGGCCAGATCCCTCCTTGGCTGCGAGCAAACCACTAGGGTTTTCTTTGTTGAAAATGGCTTATTCCAGCCCTCAGACATTTTAGGCCTATCACCATTTTTAACAATCCTATAATTCTTGCATCATGATAAATCTTATCTGCTTCTGTAGCAGGTGTCAAATAGTGCAATATTATTATGAAGCAGTTGTGGCTTTCCATGCAAAGTGCATATGAAAAAACACAAAAGCAGCTGAATCATTGTGAAATCATATTTATCTTGCTTTCTTACATTTTGAAAGTTCATTTAGAAAGTAACAAAACAGGGTATGTCTACAAAAAACATTATTTCAAAATAACCTAGTCTTTGTCTACACAGCCGGCAGTTATTTTGAAATAATGTTGAAATACTGTCAAGCTGGAGGACTTCTTACTCCGACTCCTGTAACCCTCATTATATGAGGAGTAAGGGAAGTCGGAGGAAGAGTACTCTATTTCTAAATAAGTGCTGTGTAGAGGCTCCCAATTTTGAAATAAGCTATTTCAAAATAAGGTGGTGTCTAGACTACATCCCTCTTTCTACAGAGGGATGTAAATTAGACACTTCGAAATTGCAAATGAAGCGGGGATTTAAATATCCCATGCTTCATTTGCATAATCACATCATGGCACTTTTTCAAAAAAGCGCCATTTCGAAAGTAAAACCGCGGACCAGACTCAGTTCTTTAAAAAATGGCAGGCTTTTTTGAAAGATCATGTACTCAAAAAATGAAGTTTACAGGATCTTTCAAAAACACCTGTTGTTTTCGAAAGAACTGCGTCTAGTCCGCGATTTTACTTTCGAAATGGCACTTTTTGGAAAGAGTGCCATGACACGATTATGTAAATGAAGTGTGGGATATTTAAATCCCCACTTCATTTGCACTTTTGAAAGGATGTAGTCTAGACATAGCCTAAGATACACAATTGATGTAGTTCAATTTGTGTAGCTTATTTTGAGTTAAACCCTGCTGTGTAGACACACCCTTAGTGTACAGAATACATTTCAGTTACAAAAGCTGCTGTATCCTCTGCTTTCTCTTCTGTTGCTCATAGAATGGTCTCAGTTTTCTTTTGAAAGGGAAAATAAAATTTATCCTTGACAGTCCAACCCAACTGCTCACTTCAAAAAGAAACTATATATTTAAAAGCATATGGGAATGCCCTTGCCTACAAAACATTTCCCCTATATTGAAAACAGCAGAGATGATAACTGTCCAAATGCACAAGTTTCAAGCCAAGGTATATCCTATGCTGGCAGGAGAATGTCGCCAACATGCTCTGTGAGTGAGACAATTGAAACAAAATGTGGCGTGTGCAATTTCATAGGCGACTTTGGAACATTTAATATAATTATAAAATCTGGTGGTAAAGATGATATCTTGCTAAATAGAGACATTGCATATTTTATTTGCTTTCTTCCTGGAAGTGTGATTTCTTACACACTCTTTTACTTTTTGATTTACAGTGCTTCACAGTGGGAATAAGTATGAAATATTTGCTTTAAAGGTGTATGCTTTTGTACCAAGAATGTTCATGCAGACAATGATGGGCTAGTTTTAGACATTTAGCTGTTTGTTTAAATGGCACCATCCTGTTTAATAGCCTCATCTTTAACCACTGAGCGAGATACCCCCTGTTAATTCTTTTTCTCTGTGACTGTTCATTTAATCTGAGTCACACTTAGCCACTTAAGTAGCATGGATGTTTGCCAAATTGTATCCTGGTAAACAGTGCACAGTTCTTTTGGTTATATTTCCTTTTCTCACAGATTTCAACTAGCAAATATTTTTGTTACTATTTTTGTCTGGTTTTTTTTGTTTGTTTTTGTTTTTGTTTTGTTTTGTAGCTTATTCTTCTTCCTGCCAATTTTGGCATCTCACACTTTATGAAACAGTAAAAAATCATCCACATGTTCTCATGTTATCCTTCATTGCAGTCATTCAAACACAGTAGCCTTGGGAACTGCTGGACACATTTACCAATGGGATTTCTGACATAAACCCATTTCCTTTCTCTTGACATCTGTGACTCTGTTCTTTCACATGAGCTCTCCTTTGCCCACTTGTAATACTGTTAGCTTTGGATAATTGGTTGCTGTCTCTGTAACAGAACCACTGAAGCAAACACCAAAACCTACAACTTGATCCTCAACTCTGTCCCTGATGAAAAACAATATCAATATGCCTGTCTTCACATTCTCAGTTCCTAAGTATTGTATCATTTCCTGATTGATCCTTCATATACTGATTACTCTTCATTGAAAAGTCTTCATTGTGTCACTTTATTTCTTACCTGAAAGTCTGCCTATCACCTTCTCTGAAACACTATCCACTTCATCTTTAACTCTGCTTCTGCTGCAGTTTTTACTCATACTTTAATAACTGTATCAACTATTTTGTTCTCTCTTTCTAAATCACTGTTCTCTAAGCAGTCCAGAACACTTGCATTCAAGGACGTGTTATTTCCATAACTTTTCCTGGGCTTCCTGTCCCTCTGGAAATTCAATTCAAAATGTCCCTGTTGATTTTCTAAAATCACCAAAGTCTTGTTTCAACCTGTCCTTATAACCTCCAAGCCACCTATTTTCCTGCCTTTTTATTCTATTTTTAAGATCTTCACCTCTTTCCTGCCCTTTCTCCTGACTTGAGCATATTTCATCATGCTTACAGCTCTGGTTTTTGTTTTTTTGTGGGAGTTTGGATTTTTTCCCAAAGATAAACACTGCACTCTGCTATTTATCAATCAGTCTCAGTTTTATTCTCGCTTTGCCCCTGGTTTTTGTCCTCATTTTGTAGACATAAGCCTTCCTGGCCAAACAATCTACCTCCCCCCTCTACACACGCACACCTACTGAAGAATTCCTTAGTTTTGAAGCAGTAGAAGGAGTAGTAACTATACTAATTGACTTGGTGTTCTTTCTCCCGACTCACAGAAAAAGGCCTTATGGTATATTAACAGAATGTGTGTAAATTAAACACCCTAGATGATTTTAAAAAATCAAGTATAATGGGGGGACCTTTAAAATCGTCCAACCCTCTCTCCCCCCCAGTAAGATACAAGACTCAGAATAGAGGGGAGGATATGATATCTGTACATTTGTGCTGAGGTCTCTCTGTGGTGCCAGGCTTTAAAGTGGTAGTTTTGAAATTTAATTCTCAGACTTTTAACTGATTGCTTTTTTAAGGTATGCAAATTACTTTAGATTAAATAAAAGAAAGAAAATCCCTTTTAACAATATGAGGAGTAATTATGTTGCCAGTTCCTTATAAGTGAATTCCTGTGTGTGCGCGCGCGTGTGTGTGCGTGTGTGTGTGTGTTGCCAGTTCCTTATAAATGAATTCCAGTGTGTGTGTGTGTGTGTGTGTGTGTGTGTGTGTGTGACAGCGGGGGAGGGAATAATACATTCAGGTAATGAATCTAGACCAACTTCTACTCCCTTCCTCTTTTTTTCTCCTGTTTAGCATTTTCCACTTTTCTATTCTGTGATGTACAAGCCATCACTGGTTAATTATGTATATATTTAGCTACTGCATGTGTTGGGCTTATTATTGTCATCTAATTAGATGTAACTCGAACTGCTTGCTTCTAGAAAAATCATTAAAAATTCTTTCCTAATGACCTAGAGATGACAAAATGTCTGTAAAGTGTGAAGAAGCAGACAAGCACAGGAACATCGCTCTTAAAGAGTGTTAATCCAGATGCTGCAATCATCTAATTAAACAATATTTTGCTGTCATTAACATTTTCACCACGGAATTGCAGTTATAATTTCTTTGTCAGCTGTCTCTAGATCACTTTACCTTCAAAACTAAAGTGCCATATAAAAACATTAAATTGGATGGTTTAATTAAAAAGTTTTTTGTAATGAAGAAACATAGCCAGTATTTCTGAGATCTCTTTTACTGTGCCTTAGTTTTATTGTTCTAGTAGATTAGTGTCATAGGCTTACAATATTTAATATTCAGCCTTTAACATTAATCTCTATAATCTTAGCTGGTGAAAAATCTTCAGCTACTGAAAAGGTACAATGTCTTCTAACAGCACTACAGGTTTATGTTTTATAATTATTCAACTAAGGAACAGTAGCAATTCTTGCATACAAGTACCAAACAAGTGGTATTATGATGAAATACTGTCTGCTCTTTACAGTCAGTAAAAATCAGAGCAGGATCAAAACCAATCCAAAGATTGTTCCTTATCATTGAAACAGTGATATTTATGCATGTTTAGAATTATGGATGCAGTAAATTACTGTTGTCCATCCAGATATCCATAAACACATTACTCCTATAACATCTTGTGAATAGTATATTTATATTCACAATGCACATTAACATTCATTTACCAAATTTATTTTATATTTGATAACAAAATTGTTGAATAAAGTAAAATAGTGAATAATCTTTTCTAATAAACATTTATTCGAGCCATGATTAATGTTTACTGTATATAGTATTTTATATATTCAACTACTTTACAAATATTAACTAATTAATACAACACACCGGGGAAGGGGAAGAGAAATATTATCCTCCCGTTTTTATAGATCAGAAACAATCAAAAATAGGTTAAGTGGCCTACCCAAAACCACACAGTAAATGTCACAACTCAGGTCTCCAGATTTACAATTGTTCGCTTAGTCCACTGGACCCTTCTGAGCGAACATTTATAAATAAATGTTAGAATAAATTATAAGAGTGATGTATATATTCAACAATTAAATTATTTTCTTATTTTAAATATTTTACCCTTTATTTTTGTCTTGCTCCTTGAGTTGCTTTATGTTATGGTATTATTTTACTTCTCTTCATTTGTTAAAAACCCCCTGTAAAGTAGTACTGAAGTACAGAGGAAATCAGGGAGAAAGATTTCTGTGATAACCCAAGATCAGGCTCAAACTGCTAACTTTTTTCATGAAAAGTAGCCCCATGGGTTTCAGTCAAGATTCGGATAGGGGCGAACATCATCGGCACATTTATTTTATAATGGTAAAACTCTTTGAGATTCCACAGCACCTTTCATTTAAAACTATAACAGGTTTTTAAAAAGAACTAAAGTTCCTTGCCGATAAGTCCATCAGGAGCAACTCCATGCTCTGAGCATCCCTAGCCTCTGTTTGCCAATATCTGGGAGAGGACAACAAGGGACAGATTTCTCAATGATTGTTCAGTCCATTTCCTCTGAAACACCTGGCATTGACCCCTGTGGAAGAAAGGATACTGAGCTAGCTGGCCTATTGGTCTGGCCCAGTATGAAAGTTCTTATGTTCTCATTTGAGGATCTCCAAGATCTGTACAAATATTTATTAAACCCTTTTGAGAGGGCAAATTAATATCCTCAGTGTACAAATGGGGAAAATGATGGCATAGTAAAGTCAAGGAACTATACCAGGGTGTTGCTTCGAATCTTTGGCAAATGCAGGGATAAAAAACAGAACTATTAATATTCACTCCTATACTTTAGCCTACTGAACAATTTTTTCTTTTGTACTTTATGTTGATAAACTCTTGTATGCTCTTTGAATAATATTTTTGATAAATGTTCATCTGCTCTAGGTATCTTGTCTTATAGCATATATTCACTCCTGCAGTCATTGTTGAGATCGCATGAGAATTATATTTGCATTTATTTCTTGTTTTTTTTATTTGAACATTACACGTATACTGGTATTGGATCAATTTTCCCTTCCAAATTCTGTTTGTAGCCAATTTAATTTTATATTTTCTGAAAAAACACTGACTTATTAAAAGTACAACACAAAAAGTGTTAATAATACCTACTTTCACCAGTATCAATGAGACTGTATGTAAAAATAGAGAAGTGCTTGTTGTTCATCAACATTCATTGAAAAAATAGGGTGTTTGTGGAGCAATGAAAGTTTTATATTTCACTAACGCAGACATGATTTTTGTGTGGAATTGCCCAGAACAAGGAAGCCTGTGTTTCCCATTGCCAGGTTTTGTACCCCAGGAATCTGTCCAGAATCTGGAAGGAAGCAGTTATTGCGACAGGGTTGTAAATCTGCAGCAGGGCTGGGAATTGTTAAAGTAGGTTATTTCAGTCTGTTAATTTAATACACACACACACACACACATGTATTTATTACATGATTTTTAAAAAAGAATCATGTTGCATATTATGTGATTCTCAGTAAGTCAATATACTGGCTGGTTTAGGATTAAGGGACTTGTTTTTTTAATGTATCATATAATTGAGGGGTTTTTTTACTACTACTAGCTTCTAGTTGACATTGCAATAAAGTTCTTTCCTATTTACTGTCCACTAGTTGACAGTTCCTTCAGAATTTTCAGTTGATTGATTTTCAACTGCAAATTCTTTTTTATAAATTGGATCTGCAATTCGCTTTGCTCATTTGAACTGTTTACTTATTGTAATGGGGATCTGTTTACTTACATTTGGGGGAAATACCTTGGGGCTAGAATTAATTTCAGTCTTTTTAAGGAGACTTTTAATCTTGAGTGTAGTTAGGAAGTAACAGTAAAACAAATACCACCTGCCTATCGCAATGGATGGCAAAATTTATGGCTGGTGACTGAGACAGCCACAGATGATGGGAAGAGGAAAATATATGCAGAGGAGATATAGGGGCATTCCCTCTTTCTCCAGAGTCTCTAGCTCAGAGGATGGCAATCTGAGGGCCACATGTGGCCCATTAAGGTTCAATGTACAGGCCCGCAAGATATTTTGTTTACTATTGCTCATGCACAGTGTTGCCAGATTCCGCTGGTTTCTGCCATGTTATTTTTTTTCCACACTGGTATTGCTAAAGTGACACACACATAAAGCAAGGGCCTGTGAAGTCAGGTGCATGCTGACTGCACGTAGGATTGTCGTGTGTCCCATATTCACTCAGTCCGGTATTTTTGCCTCCTGTCCGGTAAAAAAATTCAGAGAATACCGGACATCTAAAATGTCCGGCATTTCTGTTTTTTTTTTCTCCGGGCAGGAGGCGAAAATGCCGGGCACCTGGCAACCCTACAAACACTCAGTGCCTGGCCTCCCCCCCCCCCAACCTCCTCCGGCTCCCAACCCCAGCCCCCATGCTTACCTGGTTCCGCAAGGCTGTGTCAGCCAACGGTCAGGGCAGTATGTGTGTGTATGTTACACCCAAGTCTTCAACTGCTGGGACACAAGGCCCCATCGCAGCGGGCAGCCTGGGAGGCTGAAGGGCGCCCCGAGAAGTTTAATGTCCGTGTCTTTACCACTAGGACCGGGGTCCCGTCGCAGCGGGCAGCCAACAGGCTGACAGACGCCCCAGAGTTTATAGGAAGAGTTTATTACATCTCAGATTTCAACTTCTAGGATACAGGATCTCTTTGCAGCGGGCAGTCTAGGGAAGACTGAGAGATGCCCCCAATGGATCTGTCCTCTGGAAGTGACACAATCCAAAATGTCCAAGCTCTCCCTATACCTGTCCCTTATGACCGGCTGAAGTTCTTTTAAATTGTGCTTGGTTATGTTACAGCAACTGAAGGAGTCAGGTTAAAGCTTAAACAGTTACAGGTTTATTAAAGAAGCTTATAAATCATATAGTTACAATGGCTATTGCTCTATTTCTTAACTGCTAGCAAATATAAATCTTAAAAATGGTTACAAAGAAAATAAAGATAGAAAATAGAAATAATGGTACCAAGTGTCAGCTTAATCTTTAAAGAGCTCTAAATCTATGTGTACACTTAAGACAAAGGACCACATCCAGGTATAATTTTTACCCCCTTCTGTGCCTCTCGGTCTCAGCGTGTCAAGCCAGGGCCAGTCCCTCAATTCCTAGGAAAGACGAATACGAGGTGGGCGTCCCCGTGGAACCTTGGGAGGTCAAACACCTAACCCAACCAGCAAATAGATGATAGATTGACACTCAGAGTAAGTGTGCTGCTGGACCCATCTTTATACCCATAGGGGCCCGTATCCTCTTTCTTATCTAAGATGCCAAATTGTGTTGGTTCGTCTTTGTGACGCCAGTTCTTACAAGCAAGTTTCAACTTAATTTATACTTGCAAGAGAGATAACTAAATTGTGAGTACTGGACATTTTTTACTGGGCAAGAGATTCCTCCCCCCGCGGATGGCTGTGTGTTCGTATCAATATGGGTTTCAGTCAAGGGCACTCCTCGGCAGTCTCTAGATCAGCAATTGGCGTATCTCTGTTTACAGCCATCTGGGGTCACAGCAGCCTGCATATCCGGGCCTTTTGTTCAAGGCTTACTGCTCTGTGTGCCCTGTGTGCTCCAGGCAAGTAAAAATGGATGTTATAGGGGGGTTGCTGTCTGGCTACAGGCTGCTGGAACAAAATGGCTGCCGACCAAGGCAACTGCTCCCCTGTTCCTATCCCTGCACTCACTCTTAAAAGGGACATGCTGCGTTTTTTTTTTCTTTTTTTGCTCAACAATTTTGGTCCCTCCCTCCTCCCTCCTTTTTTTCCCCCTTCAACAGAATTTTTTCCCGGTGTTTTTTTTTTGGGGGGGGGGAGGGGTTCTGTATTTTTGTTTAAATCATCTGGCAACTCTAACTGCACACAATGTTGACTATAAAAACTGTATGCTCCATCTGCATCTACTACTATGGTTCAATTGGCACACCTGACAAATTGTAAGTATACAAGTGCAATTAGCAAAATTACCCTATCCCAGGAGGCCATCTTGGTCACAACAATCTTGTGGTCCACTCATTAGCCTAGGCTGTCCATTTCTGCTTTAGCTATTCATTGAGCAGCTGGGAGAGAAAGGGAATTGACTGGCCTGTCACCTTCGTCTTTCAGTAATTTAAACCCTAATCCTGGTCATGTGAAGTTTCTTTTTGCTGTTTCAGAAACCCTGCTTCTCCAACCTATATTGCTAGCTTTGAGCTGTGTTTTGTGGATGCCAATCACCTGTGCTTGAGTCAGAAAGGAGTTTTTCTTCCCATAGGAGCTAACTTGGCATAGGCCTAGGGAATTTTTTGCTTTGCCTCCAGCATCCTGAATGCACAGTTAAGTTAAATAGGTGTAAAGATTTAGTAATTCAGTATAGCAATGTTTCATCACAGTTTGTGGTTGGTTTTCAATGTGGTTTAAAGGATTAAAAGGAATGATTCCCTGTGCTCATGGTAAAACCTTGATATTCACAAGCCTAGATCCCAACTTAGTGCAGTTCGTCCTACTTATCAGGGTGGGAGGACACAGTTGAGCAAGCTGAGCCTTGGGATAGGCAGATGAGAAACTACTCTGAGTTATGGGTGATTCAATAGGAGCCTGTCACAGGGCGGGTT
The DNA here is from genome assembly GCF_052426305.1 of Pelodiscus sinensis. Taxonomy (NCBI): domain Eukaryota; kingdom Metazoa; phylum Chordata; order Testudines; family Trionychidae; genus Pelodiscus; species Pelodiscus sinensis. Next base: position 301,018,409 of record NC_143052.1, on the reverse strand, counting down.
CACACCATGATGCCTCCTGGGAATTAGCTCATATCTGTCCACCGGACACCTCCCTCTGGCTGGTGTCTTCCGCATTAGTTCCGGACCCGTTTTGCTCGCAGACTACGGTGTCCTCTTCAGGATACTGCCCACTGGCAGTGCCCACGCCAGTGTCTCTTGGCCCTCTTCCCAGGGGGGGATTGCTTATCAGTCTCTGTACTCTGGGGTCCTCCCCTCCCAGGGAACTCCCAATTCCTCTATACCTACCTTGCCTCAGTGACCCACTGCCAGTCTTCATCTAGTCCCTTATCTCAGGGGCAAACTGCAGTCTGAAATGGCCACTCATCATTGGTAAAGGGGTAGACTTGCTGCCTTAGCCTCTATTAGCTGCCTCCCCACAGCCCTAGCACTCTGAGGCTTTGCCTCAGGCCCTGCAGCCTGGAGTGAGGCCAAGCCAGAGCTCCCCAGCTCTGTCTGCCTTTCCCCAGCACTGCTCTTTTCCAGGAAGCCCCCAGCTTTCCTGGCAGCCAAGTCTCTCCTGCTCCCCAGCTAGAGCAAGAGTTCTCCCTCTTCTTCCCTTCTGGAGACCTTAGTTATACAGCTCACAGCTGAGCCCTAATTGACAATATCAACCTCAGCTGTGGACTTTGCTCTCAGCCCTTTCCCAGGGCTGGGTTTTAGCCTTAAAGGACCAGTGTGGGGTAGATGCTCCATCACAAAGCCCTACGACTCCTACACGGGAACCATTTAAAGTGCCTTATTATGTGAGAGTACGTGTGACAGGGCAGATAGGGCTCCTCCCCGCCTTATGTTCAATGAAGTTTTGTTCTGCTACATAAAGTCCATTTCTGTGTCCACATTTGCCACCCCACCTTTATCAACATTGAACTTGGTCAATATCTTGGGTTAGAACACACATAGCTGCACACCCATAAACACCCTCTCTTTTTCCTTTCTTCCCTTCTTCCATTCAGTACTTGCGATTAAATTACACTTTGTGATATTGGCATTGTCTTGTCTATGCAATCTAGATAGATCTCGAAAATGTTCCTCCATGTTTTTAAGTCCATGGCATAGAAGGTAATACATACTTTAACAAGACCCAGGTCATGAGCCTGAGTAGATGGGCTGAATGTATTGAGGGCAAGGAGTTGAGTGTCGTTGTCCCTGACCTGAGAAACAGGTACAGAGCTGCCTTGCAGCAGCTATTTCAGCCTGCTGGGTGCACAAATCTTTATGGGGTTTAGATATACACTTTGTAGCAGGGAGGTGAGAGAGTCTGCATAATAGCAGATCCTCCTGGCTTTTTGCAAATTTCCCACTCCTTCTGTGCTACAATGTTTAAAAAAAGGGGGGGGGGGAGCAGGGCTTCATGATGGGTAGGCAGCGTGTGCCACACTTACTTCGAGTCCCATTCTCACCACTGAGTGGAATTTCACTTTTTCCTCTGGAAAGGTATCCTCCATCATCATGGGAGATGGAAAGCAATTCACTCTAGGATAATGCAGTATTAGCAGAGATGGGCCCAAATCTCAGATTCAAGCTTCCAAATTTAGAAAGAGACTAGAACCGGTTCTGAGCTTTGTAACTTGGATCCCTTTCTTTTATTTGTTACTTACCTTCTGTATCAGAGTTGTCACAGCTGGTACACTTACAGGAAAAGAAAAATGATTTTTCCCAACTTCAAAATATAACAGATGTTTAAGAATGTTCTTTAGTGTCATTAACAGAGGGTATTAAATAGGATTACATGGTTTCTGGTCCTTTTGCTACCTCTAAACATTATTCTCCTCTTCTTACACATAACATATGTTGCTACTGTCTTCTGAATTTTCATTCAGATACATGGAAACAGAGCATGTTTTTGTCTGCAGGTGATAAATGCATTAGTATAATAGCAGGTAAATGAGAACATAAGATAAAACAAATATAAAGATAAGTTGCTAATAAATTGCTTATCAGTGGCACAAATGGACAATATTTCATAAATTTTATAAGATTGTTTTTCTTCATTAGGACGAACGTACAACGATCTAAACCAATACCCTGTATTTCCGTGGGTATTAACGAACTACGAATCAGAAGAGTTGGATCTGACCTTACCAGGCAACTTCAGGGATCTTTCAAAGGTATTTTTCAGACATTTATGTTACAGAAATCTAACCAACCTTCTTAATGAAACAGTGTATTTTTAATTTTTATTACTAAATGAATGGAATTAATAAGTTTAGCAGGAAAAGATTTTTATTTTACAAAGCCTTATGAGGTTATATTTTTCATATGGAAGATTGGTTTTGATTTGTTATATCAAATAAGTTTTAAAGGGATTTTCTTTAAGGTGCCTGATATATTTCATGAGAGCACTTTATTTGTTTAGGATGTCGCCTAGATAAGACTTTTTTTCTTTTATACTTAATATTTTTATTATAGTGTTTATGTCCTTTATTGGTTAGCTATAGGAGAGTAGCTCTGTATATTCCTTGATATCAAGATCTCATACAAATACTTGTAAACAAAAGACACTTTATTAGCAATTTTACAAAACATAGCTAGACACATGCAGTTACATAGATTTCATTTCTATGTGTCTCTGAATTTCCCTGATATGGTGGGGACTAGAAGCGTAAGTGCTGGAAGAGCTTTCCTTGCAGTATCTATAGAAGCCAGAAGTACTGTAATCATGTTGAAAACCTGCTCTGCCAAGACTTGAAGACTAATTTTGCACTTGGCGTATATGGATAATATTTGGATAGTTAAAGCTGCTGGAAGGACTGACTGGCTGGTAAACACACATATCATCCCATTTTGGTTGAGGCCTAGTCTCAGGTTATGCAGGGCACTTTGCCCTTTCACAATATTATTTAACATTTTCCAAAGTTCGGGGTTGGACTCGACGACCTCCTGAGGTCTCTTCCAGCCCTAGGATTCTATGATTCTGTGAAAGTAATATTTTACAGGTATATAATGAGATTATAATCTATATCATAAGTGACAACAAAATCCACAATAGGAGGCTATTGACATTGCTAGTAACAGTATGAGGAAATTCTCAAGCAATACTTCGCAGTATTGTTTATGATAATGATAAAATATATAAATAAGAATCTTTGTCTCTTCAAAATCTCAAAGATTTGCTTTCCTAATATTTGCAGTGGCATGGGGCAGTTTGCATAGCACAATGTATTGTGGTTACTCCAGAGTGTGGCTTCATGAGATTTTATAAGCAATTTCAGTCTCACTGACGCCATACTTGGACTCCATCAAGGAACACAGGTGCTAAAGGGAGTAGCTTAGGGTATGTCTACAGTACCACCCTAGTTCGAACTAGGGTGGTTAATGTAGGCAACCAAAGTTGCAAATGAAGCTCAGGATTTAAATATCCTGGGCTTCATTTGCATCTTGCCGGGCGCCGCCATTTTTAAAGCCCTGGTAGTTCGGACTCCGTGCCCGCAGCTACATGCGGCACGGAGTAGGTAGTTTGGATTAGGCTCTCTAATTAGGCTCTGGAACGAGCCTAATCCATTCCTACCTACTGCGTGCCGCGTGTAGCCGTGGGCACAGAGTCCGAAATACCGGGGCTTTAAAAATGGCGGCGCCCGGCAAGATGCAAATGAAGCCCGGGATATTTAAATCCTGGGCTTCATTTGCAACTTCGGTTGCCTACATTAACCACCCTAGTTCGAACTAGGGTGGTATTGTAGACATACTCTTACTGATTTAGTAGGTTCCTTTTTTTCCCCCAATCTTCTAATTTGTCCAGGTCACTCTGGACCCTATCCCTACCCACCAGCGTATTTACCTCTCCCCTTAGCTTAGTGTCATCTGAAAACTTGCTGAAGGTGCAGTCAGTCACCTCATCCAGGTTATTAATAAAGATGTTGAACAAATCCATCCCCAGAACTGACCCTTGGAGCACTCTGCTTGATATGGATCACCAACCAGACATCGAGCCATTGATCACAACCCATTGAACCCAATAATTTAGCCAGCTTTCTATCCCCCTTACAGTCCATTTATCCAGTTCATATTTCTTTAACTTGCTGGCAAGAATACTGTGGGAGACCGTATCAAAAGCTTTACTAAAGTCAAGCTATATTTTGTCCGCCAACTTGCCCATATCCACAGAGCCAGTTTCCTTGTCATAGAAGGCAGTCAGGTGAGTCAGGCATGACTTTGCTCTTGGTGAATCCATGTTGACAATTCCTGATCACTTTTCTCTCTTGCAAGTGCTTCAAAATGGATTCCCTAAGGATCCTTTCCATGGTTTTTTTGGGAACTGAGGTGAGGCTGACCAGTCTCTAGTTCCCTGGATTGTCCTCCTTCCATTATTTCCCAGTCATCTCTCTCAATCTCTACAATTTTTCAGAGATAATAGCCATTGGCTCTGCAATCACATCAGCCAATTCCCTCAGCACCCTCGGATGCATTAGATACAGTCCTATGGATTTGTTATGTCCCGCTTTTCTAAATAGTTCTTAACTGTTCTTTCTGCAGTGAGGGCTTCCCATACTGTGCCTCCTAGAGCAGTCGTCTGGGAGCTGACTTTATCTGTGAAAACAGACAAAAATGCATTGAGTATTTCAGCTTTTTCCCACATCATCTGTCACTAGGTTGCTTCTTTCCTTCAGCAAGGGTCCTACAACTTCCCTGGCCACACTCTTATTGTTAACATGCCTGTACAAACCTTTCTTGTTACCCTTCACATGCCTTGCTGGCTTTAATTCCAATTGTGCATTAGACAATTTTCATAATACTTTACCCCAGAATCCTATATTGCCGAATTGGGTAATTATATCCTGTTAATCTAAAATTACCATATAGTTCAAACTGGAAAAGATAAGAGTGTTCAGCAGTTCCTCTCTTGAAATCCATTGTGTGCAATGTTGCTGAAGGAGAATGACTGCTACATTACAATCAAATTGTGGGGTACATTTAATGGTGGATAAGTCATCCCTATATGTAATTTGCAAATTATGTTGGGGTTTGTGGCGGGGTCACTGGCCCCGCCCCCTCCAATCTCCAAGGCCTGGTCCTTTAAACACAGGCCCAGCTGCCCAGTCCTTTAAACGCAGGCCCAGTGGCCTTGTCCTTTACATGCAGACCCAGCAACCTAGTCCTTTATGGGATCCCCTCTGGGAGGAAGGGGTAGGGGAACCCAGGCCCTCCCTCTCCACTGGGCCCCAACCCAGGGTCCTATCAGTGGCAGGTGGTTCCCACCACTGGCTCAGTGGGAAGTTCTCCCCAAAACTCGCTGAGCCTGCTAGATACTTTCCTGGTCCTCACCCTGGGTTGCTTCCTACCCCCTCATCCTGGCCGACAGCGGTCCCACCTGTGGATGCGGGTCTGGCTACAGCAGCAATGTTGGCAGGCGTGGCCTTGAAGATAGCAGTGGCTGGGGCAGCAACAGCTTCTAGGGGGGCTGCACAGCGCAGCCGGCGTTGCGGTCTGGCTTGTCCCGGGGACAACAGCGGCAGGGGTAACTGGTCCAGTGCCTCTTGTTCCAGCTGTGGCTTCTGTGTCTGGACGGGAGCTCCTTCCCCTCCGGTGGCCAGCCCCAACTGAGCAGACCTGTAGCCTTTTATACCTGGGCTGCACCGCGAGCATGTCCAGCAGGGCTGTGGGGGAGAGGCATACCCAAAAGGCGGGCTCTCTGTCCCCTTGTTCAGTGTGGGGCTGGCCAGCTGCGTCACAGGGTTCTTCTGGAAAAGTGGAAATAATTATAAACTTTAATTAATACAGTAATCTAGTGGTGCTTAGCAGCAGCTACAGAGGTTTCATTACAAAATTATCTTAAAGTGGCGCACAGATTTTTGTTTGTCTCTGAGGGCATGTCTACACTAGGAAATTATTTCGAAATAACTACATTCAAAATAATAACTTCTGAAATAACAAAATCAAAATAACATGTGCCCCACTATAGAGAAACCTCAAAATTAGTCCGAGGTAGGCTCCATTTTTGTGGACTCACTACCTCAGCTTAGAGCCCCAGGAAACACTAGGGAGTAATTACTTCGAATTACTCTGGGGAGTAGTTATTTTGGAATAGCAGTAGCAGAGCATCCACACTAATGCTATTTCAAAATAACTATTTTGAAATAACCATCGTTCCCCGAGGAAAACAGGAATACAAATTCCAAAATAACCACTCCATTATTTTGAAATAACGGGATTGGAAGTGTGGATGCTTCACTTATTATTTCGAAATAAGGCATGTTATTTCAAAATAACTCCCTAGTGTAGACCAGGGCTGAAAGTTGTTGACTAGCCAATGTGAATATTCTATTTAGTTTTTGTCTGGATACTCTTTGTACATTTTCAATAGGAAGTCTTTGTAATTGAACTGTGGCTAAAATTTTTTCTTCACATTCCTCCTTTCATTGTCTCCAAAAAATTGGATGGATACTGAGAAGGTCTAGTCAGTTCATTGGGAAGGGTTTAAAAACAGAGTTCCTGATTTTTAGTCATTATTCACATTACAGCTGAAAGGTTATGTGCTGTGCACATAGATCAGATTGATGGGGAGCTGGGCACACACAAAATCTTCTCCATCAGGAGCTATCCTTTTCTGTCAGATTTTACTCTACAATCAAAAAGTGTTCCTGCATTGCTGCTGGCACATAAGGACTTCCTGCATAGCCACTGATGAATAAAATCTTCTGTCAGCTGCTGCATTTCTATTCCTCACAGGTCTGCCCTCAACTCCCTTGCCCCAATCCTCATCCTTAATAAAAGAAGAAAAAAAAGAAAGAAGTACACAAAAATTTCTTCTGGAAGTAGTTCTGCATTACTCAGGTCGCTATATTTAGTAATGCTAATATTATAGCATCTTCATTCATTTAAAGAACTGTTTGTCCAGTCATGAAGAGTTAAATACTAGTTAAAAAATAGTCATATTCTTCCTTCATAGTATTTTGTCAAATATTTCTAGCCCTTGTTTTTTTCCTTATACATTTAATTGGAGATTTATAAAAATGGGCATGGGGCCAATCAAGGTGCTGTAGCTTAAGATATAATGTACCCCTCATTTGGATAGACATTGTAGGCTCAAATTTTATTCATTACATATAAAAGGTTAAAGGTTATATTTATTGTGTGACAGAATGAAAAGTTAATGAAAGAGGCTGTCATAGATACATAGATTATCTTTTCACTGCTGAACCATCAAGTGATCTCTTTATTCTCTGCTTTATTGATATTTTTCATACAAAAATTCAGATGTTGTTGAGTGTTCACATTACAAATGTGTTTATCATATTGTACACTGAATGCTTTAAGGATAGCACTTAGAATTTAATGTGATTTGTTATAGACGATGTTTATTCCTAAATTACAGTGATTGCATTAGTTTGACATGCTACATTGTTCCTGCTTATTAAAGTATAAATGGGAATTTTTCCTCATTTACTTCCACTCATGCATCCTGCTAAATCAAATAGTTTCTTTGTAAAGCAAAGTCCTACTAATATTGACATGTGTATGAGCCTTCACACACACCCATTCATTGAGTGGAAAAATTAAATTTTGTTAATGCGGAAGGCATTTGATTGACAGATGATGATAAGCATAACCACTTTCCCATATTATTGTGCCACTTTAAGAAAAGGAAGTGATAGTGCCTCAAGGCTTCTAAATGTAATAATGCAAATGAACACACCAACGTGTGAGTATTTCAAGACAAACCACTCTTAATACTGCCAAATGTCTGTATAATGTTTAATGGAGTTTATGTGGTTAGCAAAAGCCTCTCTAACCAGAATTAAGCTACAGAAATTTCTTCAGTTTATTTTTAACTTTCCCTTTACAAAATGTAAATCTTTTACCATCAGGGAAATGAATTACATTCATTCTGGTGTTATTAAACATTTCTTTTTCTAATATGGAAAGTTAATGTATTGAACAAAACTCCAGTACTTCCGAATCTGAATTAGCTGTTTATGCTAAGAAAAAGTACACATTAATTTACTAAACATAAAACTTTTACATTTTTGGGATAAATTTACAGTATTTTTTAGCATTTCAGGTCTTCAGTTAAGTTTTAACATTTTCTGTTTAAAAATATTGTTTTACAACAATTAAAAAATCAACTGTTTAGACAGAGCCAAATTAAATCTACACATAATATTATTTTCTTGCAAACAAATATCAGATTGTTGAATGTATTAGCATTACAGATAGATAAATAAGATAGACATTGTGTTGGTCAGGACCATTTAATTGCAGTATTTTAGTGAACAAACCTATAGGAGGGCAAAGTTGGCACTACTGTAGTGAGGAATGCACTTCTACAAATACATCCAGTAAAATGGCAAACACCACATGAGCTAACATAACATGTCCAGTGGATAAAAGCACTAAGTTTATCAGCAATACACTGTTTGAGAGACTGGAAGCCAAAAAGAGATTAGCCAGTTATCCAGGTAACATGCCAATGAGCAAATAGCAGCAATTTTCTGATGTTCAATCAAATCAAATTCTTTCTTTTTCATGGGGAAAAATTCAGCACATATTGTGTTGACTAAAATAGGTTGTACTTGTAGCAACCAGCTTTTTGTGCAGTATTGTACCTCAAAAGAAAAACAGTTAGACAGCAGTTGCATATAGCATCTGTTATTTTATAAACTTTCAAAGAGAAGCATTTAGCTGTAGTAAAATAGTGGATTACTTTGTGGGTAGTTTTTAGAAATGCTTCCTGCAGAGTGACTAGTTAGATATTATTCGTCTGAACCTATGTGAAAGAGGTGTTTTAACAATACAAAGTTTAAAGAAATATAAATATGGTATTTTTATAAAACAAAGGAAACTGTATATTTAAATCAAATGGCTTTATTGATATAGTTTTGTAACAACTTCTATGATACATTTTTAACATGAAGTGCCAGAGCAATGAATTAGCCTCAGGTATATTAGACTGCTGGTCTAGGCTTGCATCTAAGGCTCTGGACTTGGACTTAAGATATATGGCTTCACTTACAAGCTTTGCCTCTCACTAGGAAAGTCACTTAATTCCTTTTTTCTCAGTGACCTGTATTTGAAAGGGAGATAATACTTCCCTGACTTACAGGGACAGTATTGCAGATACATTCATTAAATGCTGCCAGCTACTCACCTGCTGTGATAATGGGGGCTGTATAAGTACCTCAGAGAAACAGATACTCTGTATGAAATCTGGGATGAGAACAATATGCAGGAAGTTCTTGAGCCCATTCAGTTTTTCTTTTGTGTGGAGGGGGAGATCCAAGAATGGAGGACCTCTCCACGTAAACAGCTGTGGGTGTAATCTCGCTCTGCATATCTCTTACACATGGGGGCAGAGAAGGGAGGGGACTAAGCATAGAAGTGGTGTTAAATCATATTTTTATTGCTTTATTAAGTGTTCTGCAGATTCATCTGGAAATATTAACTTGTGTTAGCAAAATCAAGACTCTTTCTTCAAGAGAAACTTTGTTTAAATAAATGGCAGATATCTTTTAATCTCGAGCAAATTCCAAGATGATTCCAAATTGTTCCCTTTGGAAAGATCATCTAGGCTAGTAATTATCCAATTATACTCAACAAGCATTAGAACATCTCTAGGCTAATGTCCACAGCAGTGGTAGCACCCCCAGGGAGGTGTATGAGCAGGACTATGCCCTCACTGTGCCTTCACCACTGGTCAGCAGAGTGGCCCAGTGAGTCAGAAGCTTATTCTACACTCATTCAACGTGTATAGGGGTATGTGGCCACATTCCCCAGAGCTTATGGACACATTGCAAACATACAAAGTGAACTATCAGTTGGCCCCTATTGCTGCAAAATTGGTACAATTCCGAAGTATTTATGCACTTGACTTTGCACTACCACCTGAGGTAGGAAAGTACTATCCCCATTTTACAGATGGAGAATAGAGACAAAGGTAGACACTGAGGGTGTGTCTAGACTACAGGGTTTTATCGACAAAAGTGAACTTTCGTCGACAAAACTATACTTGCATCTACACTGCCGCTGAATTCTGTCATCATAACATTGACAGAACTCAGCAGTTTTTTCGACAACTGTAAATCTCATTCTACGAGGAATAACGCCTTTTGTTGACAGAGTTCTGTCAACAGAAGGCGTTATTGCATCTACACTGTCCTTTGCGTCTACACTGTCATGTCGACAAAGTGGCTGTAGTCTAGATGCTCTTTGTCGACAGAAGCTTTGTCAACAGTATCTGCCAACAAAACTTCTGTCAACAAAAGCCTGTAGTCTAGAGGTACCCTGCGGCTGCTTCCAAACCACACTCCTTTGTCGGCAGAGGGATGTAAATTAGACGTATTGAAAGTGCAAATGAAGCGTGGGCTTTAAATATCCTGTGCTTCATTTGCATAATGGCGGCTGTTGCTTTTTTTGAAACGGGGCTTTTTGAAAAAAAAACCCGGCAATTTAGATGGGGCATTTTCCTCATTTTGTCCATTTTATTCAGCAAGCACATTGTGTGATTCCGATCCTCCCTCCCTGATGAATTCTAAGCTAATTGAAAGAAAACTGAAATCTAAATCTAAAAAGAATATCAATGAGAATAAGTATAGCCTTTAGAACACAGCTTTTAGTTTAAGTAAATTGAACATGCATTTTCTAGAAAAATTAGCTTGTCTCTTTATGACATAAAAGAAATAGTATATAACCTTATATCTAATATCGGACTGCTAAATTAAAATTTCACTTCTTCATCCTCAGAAGACCTCAGAAGCACAGAGGTGTTTGCATCGATGTTTTGTATGATTCTTGGAAATTATATTGTCAGCTACCTGAGAGAAATGGAAGCATCAGTATATTTTACATTAAATGTGGCAAAAATAGATAACCTCACATCAAAAATATATTTTTGATATATAGCTATAAATCATCATTAAAGGCAATAACATCTTCCTAGTATATAACTTATTCAGTTAAAAATATTTCAAAATACTTTTCAAGCATCACTTAAGCCTCACAAAAATCCTTATGTTTACACCCATCTTGCAGAGGGAGAAATTGAATATTGTGATTCTTTTGTTGAAGGCCTTGCAACTGCAAATCAGTTTTTAAATACATGATTACAGCTCTAGAGTTTTGATTCCAAACCTGCTCTGTTCATTAGAGACATATTCACTCCCAAGTAGGCCATCATGCAAGTATTTATAATAAAACTTTGATAGGTCACATCTTTGTCATTTGCAGCTCCCAATGTTTTTGCATTGCTATTACAGTGAACTAAACTCTCACTGACATTTACATTGTGGGAAATACAAAATCATGTTACACTAACTCATTCTGGATTTGCTTCTCAGAAGGAGTGAGCATTGTTTGTTAACAAGCATAATCATCTATTCTGTTGTCACTGAAAATAGAGCTTTTAAAACTTTCAAATAGCCATTGGGTCTTGGGAAGTGAACCCTAAATGACAGCAGTGAGATTGCTGCTAATCTCAGTCAGTTAATTTTTCTTTCATTTAAAGTTTTGCAGAATATATCAGTTAATCATAAAGAGAACCCAGATATTAGTGTGAATTAGTAAAGTTCTTTTGTAAGAGGACGTGTATTTGTATAGTATGTCAAATAAATAGGAAAAAGAAAATAGTCATTTAACAAGTCAATCTTTCTAGAAGTTTTTTCAGCAAATATTTTTACAAATTTCTACTGCTACAATATATAAGCATTTCATAATAAATGATCCTCACTTATTATGAAATGCTCATACATTGTATCAGTATATACTGAATTATAATTATAAGTATAAATTATATACTGGTACAATGTATGAGCATTTCCAGTAAATCTAAACTGTAAAAGACTGAAGAGATTGAATAACTGATGACACATGAGTAAAATAAAAAATGTAAATATTTATTTTATTCTTTTTTCAGTAGTTGAGAAGATGCCTGGAAGAGATTAGGGAATGGGTCATGCTTCTCTTTCAAGAATGTTTTGTGAGGCCTTGCAGTGCAATCTGTATCAGATAAAGCTGATCCTTAGGGATTACTCAGACATTTTACACATATGAGAAAGCTGTTCACATACCCATGACACAGCAAAGTTATTAAGCACTAAGAATGTTTAGGGTAAACCAAAATTCTGGTATAGCATTGACTTAAAGTATAATTATTCACAGAATAAAACAATATGAACTATCTTAGAAGTTAGATACATTATTTAAATTGTGAAATTAATGTGCTGTACTTCAATTTTATTAATGCACAGACATCTCAAAAGCCCAGGGAAATCCAGAAACATTCAATACTTAATTAAGCCTCTTCTAGTAATATCTTTTAGTGATATACACAGTATAATGATGATGGCATTCATATTGGATTGATAGTCCTCTAGTTTCATGTAAAATGAGTTTAAACTAATCTTCAAAAATATGCTCCGGAATGAAATATGTAGAAAATACTTGTAATTTTTCTAATGGACAGACCAATTTTCTATTAAAGATACAAGTGTAATAATAAAGTAAAATATTTTTGAAGTTATATTGGATATGTAGTATATATTGAACTGTGCTGATTAGTTCAAAATATTGTTGAACAACTTCTAATATTTTGAGAAAATATTACAAAATACATTCAACTTAAAATACCTAATTAATAGGGATTTATTATAAAAATGCCCAACCCTTAACTATTTATATAATCATAATATATAAGAAGTAGTCTTTTGGAATTCTAATAAATAAACATTAATACTTTTTTGAACTATTCATCCTAGTATGGAGTAATGTGTGTTCCTCTGATTGTGAAATCACATTTTATCAATTTTAATACAAAAATTCATCCTTGCTGGGTTTTAGCAGATTACTATTGCTTCTGTTGTTACAGTTATTACCAAATAATAATTTAGTAACATCTTACATGAAAATGCATAGTTAAGATCACTTTACATGTATTATCTCTCAGTTTTTGTATGTTCCCACGTTAGCTTCATAGTAGACAGGAAGCCATAACTAGTACCCTTTTACAGAGGATTATGACAGAAATTAACACTCACATTGTATTAATATGAAATGTAGTAATACGGATCTAAGCAAATACAATACAACTAAGAGTTTCTACCTGCCCCTTTAATTTCTAGTGAACTTATATTTAACTTCTATGGTCTGTGTGCAAGGGAGACACAGATTATATAGAGAATTATTGAATAACTTTCCATTCCTGGTATTTCTTTCAAGTTAGAAGATTGTTCCTTTCTTTCTGTGAAACCTGGTTTTGTTCAGTCAGTGTTGTAGATGCTGTCTTGCAGGCTATGAATGTTTTCAAGTATTTCTGCTTAAGATCACCAAACACCACCACCAGTTCTGCGTGAAATCTTTTCATCATGAAATGTGCATTACAAAGTATCCTGTGTGAGCAAAAGTCACTTTTCATTAGCTGTATCATTATGGTGAATGACAACCACAGAAATATTAGTTTGGTCTTAATGCATTTTAAATGCAGTTTGGGAGTGTATTTCCAGAACAATGTTACTGAATTAATTGGGAAACAACTTTGACTTCAAGAAAGTCTTTGAAATTTTGCAGATGTGGATATCATATATTTGTCAATTAAAGAAAGGAAAAGAAAAGAAAAGTTGAGAGATTTAGTAGATCCAGTCTTTGAAATAAAATTTCAAATCCATCTCAGTAATCCAAATGGATTAGCGCAATGTGGAATAAGTTATCTGCAGTTGGCTGCTGAATTTCATATCTAGTGAGTCTTAGCTAATATATGCAGAATAAAAGTGACGCAGAGATCCAAAGCATATTACCCGTCATCTGTTATAATTATTAATCTTTTCATTTTTTTGCAGCCCATTGGTGCTTTGAACCCAAAGAGAGCAGTATTCTATGCTGAGCGCTATGAAACTTGGGAAGATGATCAAACGCCACCTTATCATTATAACACCCATTATTCAACATCTACTTCTACCCTATCCTGGCTTGTTCGTATTGTAAGTATGAGTCTAAAGAATTCCAGATAGGTGTAAATGCTGTGGGAGATTGGGCAGCATAAGAGTGACTGAAGTTCAAATTAGATAAATGTGAAGAAATGCACTTTAGTAAAAATACTTAATACTTTCTATAGCAAAAATACTTAATACTTTCTATTTTTTTCCTCTCTCTCCCTCCATATATATGGAGATCATCCAAGGAAAAAATATAGAAGTCAATAGGTATCACTCAGTGAAACACTGTATCCAATGTTCATTAGCAGTGAATAAAGCAAATAGAATGGGCAGTGAATAGAAAAGGGAACCATGAAATTCTGCTAGATAATTGCATGCTGCTTTCAGTAGCTCTTGTCTAGTTTTGGTCGTTTGGCCCAGAGAAAACTCTCTTCCGTAAGTAAAATGTTGAATACGGGTATATCAGGAATAAAATATGGCAGCTTTAAATCCAGAATTTTCTAGTTCTCCAGTCCAGTGATATTATCAGCATATTACTCAGTGAAATTAACAGCGTGCAAATTTAGAACAAATAAATGCTATTTGACATAGCACATAGTTAGCCTGTGAGATTAAATGCCCCTCTCAGTGAAATTTTTCCTGGTTAATTTTATGAGTATAACGTGTAATTATGTAAAATATTCAAATTCTGAAGGGGTCAGAAAATATATTATTCCTTCCCTTCCATTACCCTATGTATAATATAGCATAATTGACTTGATGCCATGTGGGGAAATTGCACCTTGTTCGGAAATTTTGGATGCTACATGGATCTCTTTGTCATAATCAGGACATAGGATGTGATCAACCAACGATCCTAAGATGTGTAGTCAATTTTATATCATCTCCAAACAATCACATGAGGACTTGGCTTGTCTGACAGCTTCTGTCCAATGAGTGTGAAGATGAGAACAGTGTTTCATGTTAAGACTGAGGTGCATTGGCAAAGCTGTCTGAGAAACTTGCATTGGCATGTCTGCTCTATGTTCTGTTTTAATTGATGCAGTTACTCCTGCACACATCCACACAGTCATAAACATCCAGTGCACATATACTATTTTATGTAAAACCAAACACACATTTTCCTGTGCCATTTTAACATTAAATTATTAATTAATTGTAGAACTTTTAATATACACTCTTAGCATACAATCTCAGCCCACAATGGGAAAAATGAAAGCTATATTTTTCTCAAGATGAATACTAACATACTTTTTTTTAATATACAACCATTGAAAAATTACCTTTCTCCTTATATTTCTACTTTTTTTTAAAACATCATTTTTGTGCTATAGGGAGTTAAAATGAGAGCAAATAATTATTAAATGCAGTGATCAGAAAATAATAAATATTTTATTGTATATTTTCTTCATTTGCTTGTGAGGATAAGGTTTTCTGAAAATATTTCTTTCTTCATTTATCATTATAATCAAGAGTGGCCTTCAGCATAGGCTAATGAGTCTGATACATGTCTGAGGAAGAATCACTAGAATAGTGCTAGACATTGGGCATTCACAAGTAGTCTAGCTCCAAAATACTCTTTGTTCCACCAACTCCCTTCTAAAAAGTGTTACCCTGTTTCTGCTTAGTCATGAGCAAAGGGTACCCACCTTTCATATGCCCAAGAATCTTTTGTATTCTGAAGTGTGTTCAAGAACTTTGAGTACCTCTTACACATGATCAGAAACTGAGATATTGTTCTTAAAAGGAAATGAAGAGAGGGCACTTCATGAGTTTGAGTGAGTTGGTTGGAAAAGGAGGTCAGAGAGCCATTAGTAAGAAAAATACCAAAATCTATCTTTGCTTAGGGCAAAATAATGTACCTGCCAGTCTTGAATGAATTTTTACCAAATAATTTCTTTACTATATCTTAAATTTAAATTCTAATATATTTTAGTTCAGAGAGTTCATCTCATTACCAATTGAGGGTGTGGTTTTCCCAAACTTCAGGGAAAGAATGTGTTGATATTGCTGTATTTGATGATCACAATCCCACTATCACCAGCTAAAGCTGAGCTCTCTCAAAAACTGAGAGCTAAAGTTAAAATTATTTTTCTCCAAGAGGTTCCCATGGATGCTCCGCGCTGGGTCTTGGTGCTGTCCCGACGGCTGGATCAGAGATTTGAAGCAGTCTCTGAAGGGGCCGCGCATGCACAGCACCAACCAGCACATGCTTTCCAGTAGGCACCGCACATGCGCAGCCAGCGCCCTCCAGTTCCTTCTCAACTGCCCTTGGCCTGAGATGGAGCTCTGCAGTTCCCTGCTTTTTTGATGATTCTGCAATAGTTTAGATAGTTTATAGTTAGTGTCTTGTTATTGTTAGTGTAATTTAGCGAATTAGTTGTTAATAGTTTTTAAAAAAACCCGTTTTTATTATATCATGCGGGGTTCGCCAGGCTTCAAATGCTGTGCCTCCTACAGAGAGGCAGTGCCCATTTCTGACAGATACTCGCAATGCCTCAGATGCCTGGGGAACAGCACTTAACTCAGAGTTGCCCTCACTGCACCAAACTTACAGCTAGGACCTGCAAAGACAGAGTTCTCCAACTAAAGCTGATTTTAATGGAGAAGAGCCTCCATCCTGCCTCAGATCCGGGAGTACAACCACGATCATCCCAGGCTCCCCTCCCAGCAAGAAGGCACCAAAGTGGAGAAGTTCCTCAGTGCCTCAGCAGGAGACTGGTGGCAAGAAACAGTCCCCCTCCAGGCAGTCTCTTCATAGGTCTCATGTCAGCACCTATGACGCCCCAGGCACCTCAGGCATCGTGGTACTGCTGGCCATTGCCACCTCTAAACACAAAGGATGCCTTAGTGCCATACCGATAATCTCTGAGGTACCAATGAATGCCCAGCACTGTAGGCTACGCCACAGGTGTCAGTTACGGCACCGATACAGAAAACCGTGGTACTGCCACCATCAGCACTGATGGCGTCGCCTGCGACCTCAGTACCAACAGCACCATCTTCCATCTTGGCACCAACAGCATCTGTCTCGATACCGCCAGCACCAGCCCACACTTCGGCACCACCAGCACCAACCAGACTAGCAGCACCAATTATATACTTGGTACCGCCAACATATCAACGGTCTCTATCATCCACACTGACCACGCCATTGGCACCACACAAGCTGACATTGCAGATTCAAGCACCGATCCTGGCAGCGCCACTCCCATATATGTGCAATGTGGATCTGGCAGTCATATCTGCACTTTAGTCGCCTCTGTTCAGTACAGATACATCGCCAAGACCAGCCATTCCTGAGACACTGTCTCCGGTACCATTGTAATTTCCCATCAATGAAGACAACGGAGTACAGGCATCCTTTTTGCCACAATGCAGCTCCCTACAAGTTGTATTATGACTCACATGCAGCTCCTTCGTGCTATGGACACCAATGGATGCCTCTCCTGATGCCACACCCTTCTCAATGGCCTCACTGGAGCCCTTGGGATTCCTATAGGAGACACCACAGCATCCAGCCCAGCCCTTACAAACTTCCTACTTCCTATACACTGCACACAACCTCATCAGTACAACATCCTCTCATACCAGGTCCTGCAACTTTACAGTTTAGGATCTCAAATTACTCAGCCATGCTGGCAAAGTATGATTTTAGGAATTATTCTAAACTGTTGGACTTTGTAGACAACATTCTGGAGGCAAAGAGACCCCAATTTATGGCCATTGGGACTGAGGGGGACACTATTTCTCAGGCAGCCCTCCAGGCTGTGCTTGATGTGGCGCACACAGCAGCTAGAACCACTGTCGTTGCGGTTGTGATGCGCAGGGTATCACGGTTCCCCCCCACACACACACACACACACCATGTTCCCTCGTGAAATACAAGCCACCATTGAGGATTTGTCCTTTGACGGGCAAAAACTCTTTGCCAGCAAAATCAATGAGGTCCTTAATACAATGAAGGACACACATGCCACCCTCCACATCCTGGGCATTCATGCACCCACTGACAGACATAGGCAGTAACACTGCCAACCTTATTAATGACCTCAGTACCCTGCTTAGTTAAATCAACATTCGCACTTCAATCTGAATAGAAACCGATCTTGTCCCCAGAGATGCCGACAGTCATCAGGTTCAGCCCCCTCAACTGCCATCGGCCAACAAGCAAATTTGAGGCCTTGATTGAAGGCCTCGAAGACCTCCCAGAAGTTTCAATGCCACCAGTGACCACGCACACATTCCAAAACCCTTTCCACCCATTCTGTCACCAATGAGCCTATCAGGATATAACATTCCCTTCCTCTCCAAGCATCCTACCCACCTTCCCATCCCATCTCTCTTCATGGACCCCTGTCATGAGAATCTTTTACATCAAGAGGTGATACATTTGCTAGACCTCAGAGTTACAGAACTGGTCCCAGAACAACACAGTGGACCAGGTTTTGATTCCCGTTACTTCCTAACTCAAAAGAAGTTAGGGCGGTTACTAATCTTAGATCTCTGCAACCTCAACAAATTTGTCAAGATGCAACACTTACATGGTCACTCTAACCATGATTATCCTGGCACTGCAACGAGGGGACTGGTTTTCAGCCCTCAACCTCCATGACACATTTCCATATTCCCTGGCTTACAGAAGGTTCTTAAGGTTCACCGTAGGCCCACATCACTACCAATATCGGGTCCTTCCATTTGGCCTGTCTACGGCCCCTCAGGTTTTCTCCAAGGTGCTCTATGTCACCACAGCACACTTTCACTCATTGCGAATAATCGTATTTCCTTATCCCAACAATTACCTCCTCAAACCACATCACACCCCAAGGCAGTCCTTGTCAGAGCAACAACTATCCATTGTTTTCAAAAGCTGGCCCTTTGCATAAATTGGGAAAAGTCATATATCACCCTTCCCAGACCATTCAATTCATTGGAGCCTGCATAGATTCCACGGCAGCAAGAGCCTGCCTGCCTCATGACAGATTCCTTGACATATAGTCAGTCTCTAGCCACAATGCAGTACTTTTCTCCAAACACTACAGCCAAGCAGCCTATAACTTCTAGGGCACATGGAGGCTACAACTTTTTTAGTATCGCATGCCTGATTGCCCATGTGCTGAATATAGATTTGGTTTTCTGCAGTATATAAGCCTCTAAAACATTCCATGTCACTTCGGCTTACAGTACCACACAAGGTAAAGACATCCCTTCTATGGTGGACCAAGCTGTCCAATTTTTGCATGGGAATCCAGTTGCCTTCCACCCCCACTACACAATTATCACAGATACTTCGTACACGGGTTGGAGGGAAAGGAGACCTCTTCTGCGACCAGACCACTCAAGGACTCTGTTCAATCCAAGAGATGATCTTGCACATAAACCTGGTCGAACTACGTATGGTACAGAACACCTGCAGACATTTCTGGACCTCCATCACCGGCAGACACATACGCATCCTTATGGACAACATTGCCTGTGTATTCTACATCAACAGACAAGGGGATGCCAGGTCCCAGTCCCCATGCACCAAGGCCATAAAGTTGTGGAATTTTTGCATCAACCACAACATACACCTTTCTGCAGTTCACATACTAGGGTCACCAATGTAACCATGGAACCTCTCAGCAGACATTACCCTCAACATCACAAATGAGTACTCAATTCCTCCATACTACATCTTTTGTTCTCCAAATGGGGTCACCCATCAACAGATCTGTTCGCTGCACCTTACAATACCAACTGCACACACTTTTGCTCCAGAGTTCACATCAGGAAGGGATCCATCAGAGGCGCCTTTCTCATCCCATGGAAGCATGACCTCTATTATGCTTTTCCCCCATACCACTCTGCGCCAAATTATTCCACAAGATCAGGACAGATGGGGCCACAGTCATACTAATAACCCCCTCAAGGCTGAGACAGCCTTTGTATCCCTTCCCGCTCAGGATGTCAATTTGCTCTCCCATCATTCTCCCACTCCAGTGCAATCTCATCCCACTGGGCCAGAAAACACAAACCTGCCCAGACCTACACAAACTGCATCTAACAGCATATCTAGGAGATGTAGCCCTTTAAGGAACCTCTTGAGTCTGGGGTGAGTAAAGACAAATCACCCCTCAATTTTGTGATGAAAGGCCATAATGGCTGCTAGGTATGCTTTAATGGAGCTGAACGAGAGCAATAGCTGTTTCAGAATGAGCAGGTAATACAAGATGAGCAACAAGGGTACTGATATTGGATCGTGTCCTTTGGAAGTGCACCATGCTGAAAAGTGTTTCCATTTATATTTGTAGGAAGAGCGCATAGAATCTTTACGACTGTGAATGAGGATTGTGCATATCTGCTCAGGAAGCCCCAGTTCAGATTGAGAGAGCCACAGAAGAGCCTTGTCTATTCCCCATCCCAAAGCTTCTTCCCTGTCTCTCTTCAGGGATCCTTCTCACAAGAACCTACTGCATCAGGAAATAGATCATTTGTTATGCCTAGGCCATAGAACCAATTCTGTTTCAACTCATGAATAAGGGTCTTATTCCCATTATTTCCTAATCCCCAAGATGAAGGAAGTTTGGAGGCCCATTCTGGATCTCAGATTATTAAATACAGGAAGGTGCAGATGCTCAAGATGGTCAAGCTAGAAGCCATTATTCCACCTTTAGAGACTGATTTCCAGGCTTGTACCTACAAGATATCTACTTCCTTATCTCAATATAACCATTGTACGGAAGATTCCTACAGTTTGCCTTTGCAGGGGACTATTATCAGTGCAGACTGCTCCAGCCAAGATATTCTCCAGTGTTCTCTCCATCATAATGGTGCACTAACCATGGTGCAGTGACTGTATCCGTGGGATGATGAAAAAGCCTGCCCCAGTTCTTTCTCTTCTTTGTTTCTTCATCCCTGGAAATTGTGCAAGTACATGCAACATGGGATGGGGCACTGGGTCCAGGGAAGTGGGGATATTATTGAAGGAAGCTCATCCTTACTCTTTTTCCCCTAAAACACCATATCACAGCTGTTCAGACAACTCCAAGGTATACAATATGCAGTATTGCAATGTTCAGTGATTTTGGCAGGTTGTCAAAATTGTTCTGAGAAACACAAGTGAGGAAATAGAGATTTGTAACAGTTCAAAACTCAGCTAAATTGGATTGGATTTTGATGGGACAAAGAAAAGGCACTCCAATAACCCTAGGTGGTTCTCTCTACTGAATATCAATGACCATCTCCAAGCAATGGAGTTGCTAACATTTCTCAAATGAATAAGTCTCTGTAATACTTTTTAATGGAAAATGTTAAACAGCCTAAAATATAATTGTTGCTGACAGCTATCGCTATAATCAACCAGACTTAACCCAAAATCACTTTTCTAGATTGTTTTGGGAAAGCAATAAATCCCAGTGGCCACTGACAACCTGCAGTAAGGAAAAATCTATTTTCAACCCCCATAGGTAATCCATTGATTGGCTCTCAAAGCCTGGCCAGTTTTTTTCCCAAAACCACCAATGAGCAATGGAGCAGATGATATCCAATGACATACATTAGGAAGAGAGCTGGGAATTAGTGATGATGTTGGGCCTGTTTCCAAACTAAATTTGTCCAGAGTGAAATTCTGTCAACACCTAAGGTTAACAACAAAACTCCCAATTACTTCAGGGGGACAAGATTGCACCTTTTCCCTTCTCTTTCCTTCCCTTGTATGACCCAGACCCCAACATCTGTCCAATGGAGGGGAATGGGCATGCTCAAAATACTCCACCTTGAACTTCTGGAGGGAAAAGAGCGTAGTTTGCATGGTGGCAGAAATCTCCATGCCTCAGAAGTCTTTTATCCCAGTGCCAGAAAACAAGGTCTGAATTTTATTCAGAATATATGAACAACTGAAAGGGGCTTTTAATGAAATACATTTTGTAGCTCTGCAGACAGAAAACCTTTAAATAAAATAGCAGTAATACATAGCACAGAACAAAATATAAATGAACATACTCTATACAGATATGAACTATATTTAATTATATTGTGTTACCACATACATTTTCGGATAATAAAGATCACCTTAACATAAAATGAAGTATCTGAGATAAACCTAGGAAAAGCTCTGAATTCCAGTTAAGAATTAAAAATCCCCAAAATAGGCACAACAGGTCATAGCGGGATAACATAATAGGGCACCCTATAGTGCTCAACTATTACAGGTTTAATCCTTGACTGTGAATTTTCTTGCTTTTGTATATTTGTCTCAGATGCTTAAAATAATGTTGTCATGGAATTTTGGATTAATGTTTTTACATAATTTACTGTAACTACATCATATTTCTGGCTTCTGCTTTCTTTTTAATCCATCAACTGTTTCTGATTTCAACATCCATCGGTAAACCATTCCTCAATGGTCTTCAAATCAAATTAAAGTATAAATGTTAAAAAAATGATAGGCTGGGGCTTTTAGAAAGCAGAGCTAATAAGATCTAAAGTTCACAGGGTCAATAGGATGGAAAGTGGCATAGTTTGTAAAACTTGCCACTTTAAGTATTATAGAATGCTTTTTCAATTGTGAACCGAGATAGGAATTTTCTTTAATTAAAACATGTAATGTGAATCTACTGGGTACTTATTTCATATATGAAGTTCACCAAGTGAAGCAATCCAAGGTGCATTGGACACATCAAAATTAAAGTTGCCCTCCCAAACTTAACTATGTTTCTTTCTGCATTCTAATTCAGTGTGGAGTTATGACAATGCTTAGCAAATGTGTAGCAATGATTAATATTTCTTATCCTCTCTTTAATATGATAGAGTCAATTTTGCAGTGGTCTAGACTTTTTGGTCAAGATGTAATCAAGATCCTGACTCTAGAGAAAACACAAAAATCATGATAAGTAAACCATGGGGCTGCACCACCTGCTCAGTATGCTTACTACCACCACCACCACCCCCTGAGATAGGCAGCCCCGGATCTCCCCCCAGCTACTGGGGAGGGCAGGCCAAGGCATGACAGCCCTGGCCTGCCCTCTTCCCTTCCCCTCCCCCGAGGCTGGCCCAGCCCCAGCTCTCCCCTCCCCGTCCCTCCCCTCACCCCAGCCACCAGGAAGGACTGATGCATGCCAGTCCTGGATCTTTCCCCTGGCTGCCAAGGGTAGCCAAGTGAAGGCTGAGCCAGCCCTGGCTCTCCCCAATCCCTGTGGCCACCAAGGAGGACTGAGGCTGCACCAGCTCCGGCTCTGCCCCCACCCCCAGCTGTTTAGCAGGGCCAAGGCTAGGCCATCCCTGTCTCTCCCCTCCCTCCCAGCTGCCAGGCAGGGATGAGTCCATGCCAGCCATGGCTCTCCTCCCTTCCTCCCTCCAGCTGCGCCAGCACTGGCTTTCTCTTCCCCTGTGCTCTCCCCCGGCCACCGGCAGGGGGGCCTCGCCAAGGCCTCGCCAGGCTCTGCACTGTCCTTCTGGTCACCTTGCCAGGCCCTGTGCTCTCTCCCCCTGGGTGCCAGACAGGTAGGGAGGCCAGGCCAAGGCCTCGCCAGGTCCTGTGCTCTCTCACTGCTGGCAGGAGCAGCAGGCCAAGGCCTCACCAGGCTCCGTACTTTCTCCCCCCAGCCACCAGGGGCTGGGGAGGTGAGGGGCGGGCTGAGGCTTTGCCAGGCCCCGTGCTGTCTCCCTCCAGCTGCCAGAAAGAGGGGGGCCAGGCCAAGGCCTTAGCAGCCCCAGTTCTCTCCCTCCAACTGCCAGCAGGGCCAAGGCCGTGACTCAGCAGTCCCCCCCCCCCCCCCCCAGCACTAGTAAAAGGGGAGAGGTGTAGGAGGAGGCAGGTGGGACATAGAGTGATGTGATGATGTCACTCTGTCATCCTGCAGGAAAAGGTTTTTTTAGATAAATATTAAAATAAAAAGATTTTGGGATCCATTTAAAGCCATCTGACAGTCTGTATTTGGCCCACAGTCTGCCTGTTGACTCCCCTTGCTTTAATATATGGATTTCTGCCTCACTTGCTGCATGCTGTCTGATTCCCACAACAACCATGTGGGGAATCTTCTGGACTCCTGTGCAACATGTATTAGTGTCCTGCAAACAAAACAGGATGTAATTATTTTAATCCAACATTTACTGAGAGCATCAAGGTGCATGGACAAAGATGCTTGAGGAAACTTGCTGTTACTAAGTTTTAGAGTGCCTTCATTTTGTAACTGGCATTTTAAATGTATTTTTAATATATATTTGTTGTGCATAATTTCATAGGCATTAAAAAAAGAAAAAGGCAGAATAAAAGATCCAGCATTTGGAATTATGTACTAGACAGTAGCAAGAATATCATATCCTATATAATAGAATGTGTTAATTTCATACTCATCTTAACAGACACTGAGGAATAAGACAAGGCTCCTAAGCTGAGAACAAATAAGGAAATCTTTGCCTTTCTAGTTGTGGCATCGCACTGGGTTGTCATGTTCAGTTGTGACCCCTATCACTTATCTGCTGTCACATCTTTTGAGAATTAGTGGTTTCTGGGATACAGTACTTTTTTGTAAAAATGTTTAAATACATACTTGCTATTTGATCTAATGGTTGATATGATACAAATCAGAGGCACAAACGATAAGTAGGGAATTAGAGAGATGTGTATATAGGTTACACAGTGATTGGGTTGTACACAAGTCTTGTTCTGATGTATGTTACACAGCGTAGATAGCTTGCTGAAACAAATACAATTAACCCTTAAAGATACAGAATCCTGATTTGTTATAAATAAGCAACTTTGAAATAATATCGAAAAAAGATAAACAATGTGCATAGCCCAAATTGTGTGTCTTATTTTAAGTTATGGTGCAGTACAGATGCATCCTTAGAGTATATCATAGCTATTCAGAATAGAACAATATAAAATAAAATGTCCTTTATTTATTTTGATTTTTAGTGTCTTTCCTAGACTCTGAGTTATTTATCTTTATATTTCACTCATTACCATGAACAAAGAATCAATATTACATAGAACAAAATCAAATCTGTACCTCATTCTATCATCTGCCCCCAAAATAACAATAAAGTCAGCCTCCTCTCCCCCATTTTAGTAACCTGTCAAAACAGTCACCATATCTCAACCCAATCCGATCAGCTAAGAAGAAAACAGGACTAGACTGCAGCATTATATTAAAATAAAAACTTTGTAAGTGCTTTCACATGATCTAATTTGAATGCACAGTCTTGTGCTGATCAGACTAGGCATAGTGTTATATGTAAGAAAGAGAGTGTTTATAATGACTTCAATAGAAGTAGTGCCAGAGTATGCCTGCTTACCAATTATCATGGAAATACTAGTCTTATGACAGAGGATGCAATTTTGTATTCTTCCTTTGCAGCAGTCCGTTTTGTACGGTACAGAATTCATTATCAAAGTGTTTGTGTGTGTATGGTGTGTGCACATGCACGTGTGTGTAAAATTAAATCCCAAATAGTTCTTTATTCTAGTCATTTTAAACTTAAACATTTCTCATATTTTATCAGGAAACTGATGTGTGATCTGTTCTGCTGTATTCTTCTTACTTGCATATTCATTTGTTTGATCATAGGAGCCCTTCACAACATTCTTTCTTAATGCAAATGATGCAAAATTTGACCATCCAGATCGAACCTTCTCTTCAGTGGCAAGATCTTGGAGAAATAGCCAAAGAGACACCTCAGATGTGAAGGTAGGTTTAATTTAACATATATTAATTAATTTAATGTGTTGTGTTACATAACAAGATGCTGTAGTTTATGAAATTTTCATTTCTGATATTTTATTTTACGTAGGCTCAGAGGCTTTTTGGATTTAGTACCCTGACATAAAAACCCAGTATATCAGACACACTTTAAATAGAAGATGACTTTCAGAAAATACTGTTGCTAAAACAGAAAACATAAAAACAGATTCTAGCATGTTAAGGGTTTAAAACATGCTTTGTTTCTGCAAAAAAATCTGATCTAATTTATATCAGTTAATCAGAAGATGAAGAAAAGCCCAATAAATTGTTCTTTCCTGCTGTTAACTCAATATTTGGCCCAGTCCATAAAATGCAGCAGAAATTGGATTTGACCTTAAAGTGTCATATTGTTATAGCTTGCCTAGCTGTGAGTTGCATTGCCTGAGGCAATTAATAAAGCATTAATGACAATACCCATTTAAAATGTAGGCTTTTTTGTACAGCTTTAGCTTTTACTTGACTGTGCCTGGGGATATTATGCAACAATACACATTAGATTAAACCAACATCTACACAATATACAGAAACAGCTGGAGAGCAGGGTAATTTTACTGTTGTTATTACTTACCTATTGTTAAATACAAAGGGTTTATTGTATATATGTGTGGAACCTTGTCAAAAAGAAGCCCATATCTTCCAATATTTTGAACAATAAGATTTTTTCCTGATTCTCATTTTCTCAATTAATAAAGCTGTAGTGAAAGGTTGGAGTATCCATATTCATTGCAAATGCTTTTCTTTTTAAAGCAATTTTAAAGAGGTTTTATTGTTCCATTACTGCCAATCAGATTATTAAGTATAAACAGCAAGATTACATTAACATTGAGTGTCTCAATTGACCTAACAAAGAAAAAAACTATAGAGTTGCTATTCTCTGTTTATTTTGGACCTCTTCTGTGAGAACATTACAAGAGTCTCAGATGAGAGTGTGATCTTGTATACCAAATGTTTAGCACAACTGGGTACAACAACATTCTTTATTAATTTGATTTATCTCTTAAGTGGAGAAAATAAATATACAGTGAGGTGTAAGAGGCTTAATTTATTTGTCTATGTTCCATTGCATATTGGTGATGTTTTACATACTATTCATATGCATATAGTACATAGCGAGGGACACAGTGCCTGTTGGGTTGGTATCGCCAATGACCACCTTCTGTATAAAAAATGTGCAGTAGTTTCTTCAGTTTTCAAGTGTGTTTTGCTTTTGTCTTTTCAACTAAGCCTAACCTAAGTTGATAAAGTCCTCAAATATTTCACTTTACACACAGTTATGTTTCTTGTTCTTTGTGTGCAATCTTGGGCAAGTTATTTTCACTGTCTCCATTTTCCTGTCTGTGATTGGTGACAGAGATTTGAAACATGTTGAAGTCAAAAACACTTCAAAACATCTTTTACAGTAATTTCCTGAAGCATGAGTTTATATTTGATTAGCTTTGATAGTAACTTAAATTAATAAACGGATGTTTTCATCCCTGAAAAGAGCAGAAACAGTGTACATAATGTATATAGAACTTCCAATTTCATACACCAATGCATTGGGGCACTCTAATTAGTTCTCGTCTCAGGAAATGCAAGGAATAACATTTGCTTTGCTATGACATTCAGGTTACCTACAAGAGTTCAGCATGTCAGCCTAAACTAATGAGTTTGGCCAGCACAAATGATTCAGTCTTGACCCCAGCAATTTGGCTTTCTTTGTGCTATGGAGGAATCCATCTCACTAGAGCACTGTAGAAGGAATGCTTCTCATAAGATCATCTTAGTAACGCTAAAGTATTTGATAGTGCTTGGACTTCTTTGGATTGCTCATCCATGACGCATTATGGTAGATCACAAACTATCAAGTGACCTTGGCTAAATATAATTTCATAAACTACTATAAATGTACTGCTTTTCCTGATCATCTTCCACAAGAGCAGAGAGAACAATTTCAGACCATTATCACTGAGTTACCAGCTAGGTCATTTCTTCAGGCATCTTTAGATACCACATATATTGCAGTCTGATCCATTTCTATGTGTTAGTTACATGCAGTGAATCATGACTCCAGCTTTCAGGGCTTCTGAGAGAAGTTCAGAACACTCCCATTAGATGGTCTGAAGCTGTTTTGCACATTAAAAGCTACTATCTCTGGTTATCTACATATGTAAGAATAAAAGAGTTAGTAGGTCACAAACTGCCCAGATATTTTGCTTCTTTTAATTCTCCAAGTTTCCAAAAACATACCCATCCACCCCAATCCCTCAATAAGAGACATTTGTTGGAAAGAGAGAGAGCTGCCCATTCTCCTCCTGCAAGTGCACATTCATCATCAAAAAGTTTTATCATTCAAGGGTTCAAATCTATCCACGTTATGTCCCTTTCTCCATTCCATCTGTCCTCCCCACTCCTCTTCGAGGACCTTTCTCATGATCTTTTACTGAGACAAGAAATAGACTCCTTCAATTAGGGCCATTAGAGCTAATCCCAGCGCTTTAGGTATCCTATACAAGGTATTTTTTTTGCCAAAAAAAAAAAATAGATGACAGAAGACCAATTTTGAATTGAAGACTATTAAACAAATGTATAAAGTCTCAACAGTTCAGGATGGCAACTTTGGCACCTATAATCCCTTCACTAGAGGCAAGAAGTTGGCTCTGTTTCCATATTCATTATAGGTTAAGATTATTTTCAATATTGAATACTTTGCTTCAGCTTTTCCTCAATTCCAGGGGTATTGTCAAAGGTCCTAGCAGTAGTAGCTATTTTCCTTTGTCAGGAGGCAATTTTTGTTTTCTCATATTTTGATGAATGGTTGATCAGGGGCCCATCACATGAAGAATATGGTCATCTGCTCATATGGCTCCTTCTCCTTTCCTGAAATTGGGTTTTCAATTCAAAGTAAAAAAATCCATGTTAAGTCCTGTATAGAAAATATAGTTCAGAAGGGTATCCTCGGCATGAATGAAAATAACCTAAATTTATTACAGGAACTGTCCAATCACAACCCCCACCCCTTGAGGAAGGGTCAGAGCAGGGGCTCAGGGGTACAGGACAGTACCTGAAAAACATTTAAGTATGGGATGAAGTGACTCAGGGCAGGCAGCTGGGGTACATGGGGGTTTGAGGGCAGTCAGGGCAGGGTTTTGGGTTTGGGGGAATGCAGGAGTCAGGGCGGAGGGTCGGGATGTGTGGAGGACTCAGGGTTTAGGAAATAGGAGTCAAGGCAAGCATGAGGGGTGAGAAGGGTCATGAGTTTGGAGGATGCGAAAGTGCAGTTAATGGTAGATCATCTTAATGACGTTCTTCATAGACAACATTTCTTTACAATCACATCCTGAATGCTTGCCTAAGGTATTCTCAGGCTTTCATCTTAGCCAAATCATTCATCCACCAGTGTTTTTCCCAAAGCTACATAAGTCTCAACAGGAGACCTCTTTTCATACCTTAGCAATCATACGCTCCTCAGTCTTCTGTCTAGATATAACTAAGCAATTTTGGAAGTCATCTAGACTGTTGTTGCTTTCAGCCCTCCAATAGGATGATAGTGTACTACACCAGCTTGCAAGCAACATCCATGGCATCTTAGATGTTAGAATTTTTTGAATAATATGTAAGGGCACTACATGAGCTTCAATAAATACTTTTTCTAAGCACTGTGCCTTGATTCATGTTTCTAGATCTTATGAGGCACTAGGTAATGTGGTCCTGTTATCAGTTCTGTACTGAATTCTGAAGCTTCCTCAACCTCCCTGTGAGGATATTGATTAGGAGTCATCTGGAGTAGAGTGCTCATTAGGGAAACCCCTCAAGGAATAAAAGCTTCTTCCCCCATGTAGTAACTATTTTTCTTCAAGATGTATCTCTCCTCTATCTGCCATCCTTTCCCTTTGGTTTGGACTGTTCTCCGTAGGAGGTTTGGATAGAGAAAACATTCAGGGCAGTTCACTTTTGCAGCCCTATATAATGTCACTGTATAGCATGTGAAGGTAGCAGGAAAGGGAAAAAGGGCCTCTGCGGGCCGGATCTGGCCTGCCAAGTGGGTTGATCCAGCCCATGGAGGCCCTGCCGCTCCCCTGCTCCCAGGCCAAACAGGGCCTGGGGGTGGGGGAAAGCGCACAAAGTTTCCTCCTCCCTGCCCCCGCTGTGCAAGGAATATGCTGCGCTTAGAAGCTCCATGTGCTCCTGGTAGGAGGAGACTTCCGTGCTCCTCTGCCTCCAGGCCAATCAGGGCTTGGGGGTGGAGTGAAATGCACATAGTTTCCTCTGCCCTGCCCCTTCCTGCCAGGAGTGAGCAGTGCTTAGAAGTGCCACATGCTCCTGGCAGGGTGGGAGGAGACTTTGCGTGCTCCCCCACCCCCAGGCCAATTAGGGTTTTGGGGGAAGCGCATGAAGTTTCCTCCTGCCCTGCCAGGAGCACGCGGCGCTTACAAGTGCCATGCGCCCCTGGCCGGGTGGGAGGAAATTTTGCACGCTCCGACCACCCCCAAGCCCTGATTGGCCTGGGGGCAGAAAGGGGAGCATGCAAAGTCTCTGCCCACCACCAGGGGCATGGGTGCCTAGGGGGAACCTCTGGGGCAGAGCAAAGACTTCATTCACTCCCTCCACCGCCAGACCAATCATGGTCTGTGGGGAGAGGGGAAAGCAGGGAAGTAACCTGGCCCCATCCCTTCCGGTAAAAAATGATTGCCCATCCCTGGTGTATAGGATGCATGTGCTGGCCCAGTACACATTGAACAAAAAATCTGTGATCAAAGGCTCAAGAAGGGCATCTGCACCTGAAGTTGAGCTCAAATAAAGAGACACATTTCAAAGAATCTACAGTTTCAGCACAGGTTCCTCCACAGATACTGCACAGATAAATATGCTTTGAAAATTTAATATTTAGTATTCCCTTTTTTCTTTTTCTACTGAATCTGCTGTAGTTTCTAGTAACTTTATGGTTAAACTACTACTGCTATCATATGCTTAAGAAAATATGCTATCAATACTTATGTCTACTATTTCCTACACACACAA
This sequence comes from Pelodiscus sinensis, assembly GCF_052426305.1. Lineage (NCBI taxonomy): Eukaryota > Metazoa > Chordata > Testudines > Trionychidae > Pelodiscus > Pelodiscus sinensis. Next base: position 300,987,823 of record NC_143052.1, on the reverse strand, counting down.
ACTACAGTTTGGGAACCCTATTTATATACTTCAAAGAAGAGGTGGGCATGTAAGTTGCAAAGTTTGTATTTAGACTCAAAATAAAATTTCTCGCACAGTTTGGGAAGGAGGAGAGAGTAGGCCCTGGGAGTCAGGTTTTCAGATCTGGAATTCTGATTTTTCCTATCTTAAGTTTAAGTAGAATTGACCAGTAATTATATTAAAAGTACGTATTGATATGAGGTATTTTTCATGTAGTTTGTGAATATGATGATTCTTTAGCAAGGAGCATATTTGGTAATGAACAATACTCTAATTTGATAGTGTAGTGATAAAATGCTTTTACAGTTAGATTAGAAATGCTTTGGGCCAAACTTGCCATCATATTTGGTACCACTATTCAATATACTACTAAAGTGTTGAAAGCGGTTTTTTCGGCATCTCCTCCCCCTTTTTCAAAAAGCTGCGTAAACCTCATTTTTTGAGGAAAAGCGGCTTTTCAAAAAAGGGGAGGAGGGTTGCCAAAAAAAAGTGTCCAGACTACTTTCACTTTTGAAAGCTCCGCTTCTGAAAGTGAGATTGGAAGAAGATATGCAAATTCCCGTAGAATTTGCATATCCTCTTTCGACACTTTAGCATAGTCTAAATGAGCTCTTAGGGAAAACAATGTGTATGAATACCTTGTTATATGATATTGCCCTTCCTCATCTGAAGACTTTGTCCAGTTCAGTAGAAGGGCTTTCACTGAAGCCAAGTTATAAGTCTAATTACTGTATCAGAGTTCAATCTAAAGTAGTTGTTTTTTCTTTCAGTTCTGTTACATAGACCTGGAGTTTCTGGAGAAAAGGGTTTTTTATGCATTCCAAGTAAAGCAGCTGTTTACTGCTTGCATTGCTGGACAACTCATTTCTTTAAATATGTAGACAAACTTACGGGGGTACTAAGAAAAGCAGTGAAATGATTAAGGAGCTAGACAAATTAAGTTATAGAGAAAAATTTTAAAAAATGTATATGGTTTGGATAAGTGATATCAAACTGTAGTTGAAGAGTAGAAACTTTGCAGAAGATAAGGATTATGAAATCTCTTCAACAAAGAGAAATAACAAAGAGCAATGGGATGAAATTTATAAAAGAAATACTTGGCAACATAATACGAAAACTTGCTGACAGTGAAATTTATTTTATTGTGCCACAGACTCTCAGTGGAAGAAGTGCAAGGCCCTATCTCTCAAGAGACTGGGGGAAGCACTAGAAAATATATTCTAAAACAATCATGAATTGGCAAGAGAGTGGACCCTCTAGGACCTTTCCATCTCTGAAGTCTGTTTCTTAGTCATAAATCAAAACTGAATTTAGCAGCTAATTGTTGCTATTGTGTATGGCTTAAGATCTTAATGAGCTGCATTTCTCAATGTTGTGACATCAGGATGAATTTCTCCTGAGGACTATGAAAGGAAAGGAAGCTGCACCATTTTTAATTCTAGATATGTCTCATTTCCTGTGGTCTGTTAGTTACTGTTTGGATCTCTGTGCATACTTTTGGCCCATTTTGGTCAAGTACTCTTGCAGAATTTTTATTCTTTAATGTCACTGGAGATATTTAAGAACAGGTTAGACAGACATCTTTCAGGGATGATACAGACTGTGCTTGATCCTGCCATGAGGGCAGGGCACTGGACTTGATGATCTCTCAAGGTCCCTTCCAGTTCTAATATTCTATGATTCTGTGATTAGCCTGCTCTATTTTTCCACCTTCAGCTTCAGTAATTTTAATCTCTTTTTTAAAATATAGTTCTTAAATCACAGCAAATAGGCATCAGACATTTATTTACCTGTCAGTGTATTTATTTTAAAATCTGCAGTTATGATGCACTTTCTTTCTGGCAGCTTCCTAAAGAGCTAAATTGTTTCCCATTGAGATAATAAAAATAAGCCTGTGGTAGTTTGATGAGTTTGTAAAAAGCAAACCGTAATTTGTGCATATTACTGCCTTATCAATTAGGTGCAATACCTTTTAAAAACCTATTTAAAAATCATATTGTAGAATTATGTGAAATACAGGATTAAAGATTTATTTACACATTTTTGCTCTATGTATTTGCACTATTTGGGTTCATTTTCAATGAGACTCATTTACCTGACTTGACTAGAACAGAATTAATACAGTATGTGCTATATTAGCATAACAACACACAAGGGAAAAACCTGGATTAAAGAGTGTGTTTTATTGTGTCTCTCTTTATTAATGTTGACCTTCTCCTGTGGTAATCCGTACAAGCTGGAAGAACAATGAATGTTAGTCGAATGACCTTTCATCAAACAAGTCACCCAGAAATGACCATAAGTTGTCCAGTCAGCTTTTTTTCTTCCTCTTCTCCTCCTCTACTCCAGTTTTTCGTAACACTCACATTCAAATAACTTTCTGGTCAAGCACTAATATATCCTCCTACGTCTCAACTTGTTATATTTCCTTTGGAATAGAGTATGTACATATCAGGAAAGGTAGCTATGACAAAATGTCATTAAGGTGACATAGTGTAAATTAGCACAGTTAATGGAGGCATTCCTGACTGACTCATTCACCCAGTGTGAGGCTGTTGTAGAATTAATGGATGATGGGATCAACCGTTTAGGTGGAAAGAAAAGAGAGAAAGAAAGAGAAAGAAATGGCAGCTTAAAATCTTGTAGTGAATTATATTAGAAAAGTGAAAACGTCTGTGTTGGATTTTATTTTACTGGTAGGCCATAAAATAGAATACTCTTAGCAAAAGTATATTAAACTGAAATGTTACATTTGATGCATGTGGTATACAATTATGATAGTGTTAATAGTTGTCTTCTATCACCCCAAGACATACTTTGAAGTTTAATTCCTAAGCACCTCAGATTTGCCACAAACTAGTAAATTACAAAATGTGTTTGGGGATGTTTTCTCATACAAAGACACATGGCATATAATACTATTAAATATACCTTGAGGTTTTAGTATAGCTATTAAAATAAACTAGAGAATACATTTACAGACATAAAATGTCTGTAATAATATTCATTTTACCATTTTTTACACTCCTTCATGGTTTTACTGCATCATTATTCATTTGAAAAAATCTAAGCTACTAGAGCTGTTTGAAAAGTAGCTGGCTATTAAGTGATAGAAAGCTACCCTGCCTTATTAGGTGTGTGAATGAAAAGGGAGCACAGGAGGTTGCCAGTTTCTGAAACGACAAGGTGTACGAGATAGATTTAGATCACTGGAATATCCCTAGTTTTATTAACTCTTTGAAATCTAGATATTTAGTTCTGGTAAGAAGTAATACATGACAACATATGCCATCTAAACATTTGTTTGGAGTCTTTGTTACATTTTGGCAATAATCAAGAAGCCGGTAACTCTCCTGCATGTGTTAGTCTATGTAAAAATACACTTCAGTTGAACAAAATACAATAAAGAACATATTTGTAAACTAAATCCATTAGTGTAGAGATATTTTAAGTCAATTTTAATATAATATTCATGATTGGGTGAATATTTCCTCCCATTCTTCTTCGAGTGGCCCCGTGTGTGCTCCACTCCAGGTGTCGGGTCCGTCCCGGCGCCACTGATCGGAAGATTTCATAGCCATAACTGGCTGGGCTGCGCATGCTTCCTGCGCCACTGGTCGTTCGTGCCCTTTCTAACGTGCGCGGCTCGGCCCCCCCGCCAGTTCCTCTCAACAGTCCTCGGTTGCTGACGGAAACTGCGATTTCTCTTCGGTTACTTGCCTTTCTCTGGGAAAAAAAAAAAGAAGCTAGTTGTGTAAATAGTTGACCTTTACTGTTAGTTAGTTAGTTATTAGCCTTTGTTTAATTAGTTTTAAAAAAAAAGAAAACTAAAGAAGATCATTTTAGTCAGTTACACGCGGGAGTGCTTTCCTTGTCAGTTTCACCGCCATGTCTGGATCACCCAGCTTTAAGCGGTGCGGGCAATGTAAAGATGCAATGCTGCTTCTGATGGGCATACTCTATGTATTCGTTGCCTAGGGGAGTCTCATGTCACAAGCAAATGTGCCCACTGCTCTAAACTGACTCCGAGGGCAAGAAGAGACAGAGACCTCCGCCTCAAACTCCTGCTTTGTGGTAAGGCTCTTCAGCCATCAAACCCTCTGCAGCAGGAGTCCCCTCTAACACCGAAAAGAAGGGCATTATCCCCTGCAGCAGCCGGAGCTAAAAAGAAAAAAGCCTCCCCCACCCACTCCCTGCCAGCGGTCCCTCTCCCTCCGGTGAATCAGAGAGACCGGGGATCGGACAACAGCTGCTCCGCGGCTAAGTCAGTTTCGCAGCCACGATCCTCGAAACCGGGCAAGCAACACACTGCTTCTGCCCCACCGCCAGCCTCCCCTCTCCATAGGGAGCACGAGTGGGCTCCAACCCTTCAGGGAGCAAGCGGCCACGGCTAACGGCGCCGCTGGAGAAATCATCGTCCCCGGAACGGCGGGACATGCAGGGGTCAGCACCAGAGTCGGCTGTCCAAGCAGTCATGGAAGCGGTGCCGCTTACGGCTCCGCGAGACAGGGCGCCTTTGGCACCAGACAGACGTCACCGGGAGAGCCCGGCACCGCAAAGCGAGGACCCGGAACCGTCAATGCAGCCGGCGCCGGCAGCTATCGGCTGTTCCGCAGCACACCCGGTGCCACGGGAATTATCTGCATCGGCACCGAGAAAGTCTTTGCAATCTGCTCAGCATCCTACGTCCCTACTGCAAACAGGCTCTCCCTCCTCCCATGAATCAGGCTCCCCATCTGTCAAAGAGATTTATCGCAGCACAGCAGGGCACTCTTCAAGTGTTAAAGGGCACTCATCATCAGCCCATACAAAGGCATCTGGGAAGTCGATCCCTAGGGATCATTCACTGTCTCCCTCTACTGTGCTTTCAACATACCCTTCCCCACCCCATTATTCGGGATCGGGAAAGGAACCTTACTATCCAAGGCATAGGTCTTCGCGTTCCCCGCAACGGAGATCTCGCCATTATTACAGACACACATCTCGCCCTCCGAGTTACTCTCCTCCAAGATCTCACCATACTAGACATGGCAGTAGATATGCGTCCAGAAGACCATCTCCTGATTCGGACTACCGTTACCACAGGAGTTATTACACGGGGAGGCAGGGCAGATCACCGTTCCACTCGTATTCGTGTTGTTGCCGTCAGTCATCTTACAGACGCCACTCACCAGCAGTCTCTGATCATCGACTGTTGCAGTCACCCAGACCACCTCCTAGTGCCCCCTCAATTTCGGTCCTGTCGGAGCCTGAAGAGGGCAAGATATCGGACACAGATGAGCGGGCGTCACAAGCTTCCCCACAGGATGCTCAATCATCTTCCCCCGATGACGCAGTTTTTGCAATGGGCTCCTCACCACCAGATGACATCAGAGAATTTCAAGACCTCTTTAAGAGGGTAGCACAATCACAGGAGGTTCAGTTAGCGGAGGTGAAAGCAAAGCAATATAAGTTACTGAAGAATTTACACCCTAGACAGCAATCTAAGGTGGCTCTACCGCTGGATGAGGCGATCCTGGAGCCAGCCACAGAAATTTGGAATACGCCGGCTTCCACTACTCCATCGTGCAAGCGAGCAGAGAAGAGATACTTTATATCTTCAAAGGGTGCTGAGTTCCTTTTTACTCACCCTCAGCCAAACTCGTTGGTTGTGGATGCAGCTCTGGAAAGAGCAAAGAACCCGCAAGTAAGAAACTCGGCAGCAGACAAGGATGCAAAGAGACTGGACATATTCGGGAGGAAAGTGTACTCCTCTTCAACACTTCTCCTCCGAATCGCAAATTACTCAGCATTACTTTCCAATCATAGTTTTGACAACATTGTGAAATTATCGGAAATTGCTCAGAGAATTTCCGAAACTGACAAAGTACTTCTCCGATCTATACTGCAGGAGGGCTATGCATGTGCCAGAGCAGGTTTGCAAATCGCCATGGATGTGGCAGACACAGCTGCTCGAACAATTGCAACAGCAGTTTCCATGAGAAGAGCTTCATGGCTTGCGACCGCTGCCGTACCGAAAGAGTTGCAATCTAAGGTAGAGGATCTTCCATTTGACAGAATCAAGTTGTTTGCAGAGAAGACGGACGAGGTGCTCCACACGGGTAAAGATTCCCGGGCTACCTTACGTACCCTCGGGATGTATGTTCCGCCTTTCTGTCGTAAGTGTTATTTCCCATTCCAAAGACATTACGATTACCAGTTTCGCAGACAAAAAAACCGTCCATATGATCAGAACCGGTCCAAGCAGAGGACACAGTGCAGACGCCCTCAGACATCTAGGGCGAATAACGCAGTAGCACCCAAGCAGCAAGTTTGACTTTCAGGTCGAGGGCACGCCGGACATTCCGGTATTAGTCAGAGACACCACTCCCATTTTCAAACATCGGTTGCGACCCTACTATCATCAGTGGCTGGCCATATCATCAGACAGATGGGTGTTGGAAGTGATAAAATCTGGACTCACCATTCCATTCACATCCCTTCCTCCCCCTACCTCTCCCACCCCGTCCCTTTTCAGGGACCCTTCTCACGAGACCCTCCTAAAACAGGAGGCCTATCGCCTGTTGGAAATCGGAGCGATAGAAAGGGTCCCAGACTGCTTCAGGGGAAAAGGATTTTATTCAAGGTACTTCCTGACTCAAAAGAAAACAGGGGGTTGGAGACCCATACTCGATCTAAGGGAGTTAAACCGTTATCTGCGAAAGCAGCGGTTCAAGATGGTGACTCTGACTACGATAATCCCTTCTCTTGACACCGACGACTGGTTCACGGCCCTCGACCTCCAAGATGCTTACTTTCATGTGGCTGTACATCCGGCACACAGACGTTTCATAGAATCATAGGACTGGAAGGGACCTCGAGAGGTCATCGAGTCCAGCCCCCCGCCCTCAAGGCAGGACCAAGCTCCGTCCTGCGATTTGTTATAAACAACGAGCACTTTCAATATTGCGTCCTTCCGTTCGGGCTGGCTTAAGCTCCAAGAGTTTTTTCAAAGACCCTTGCCGTTGTCGCCGCCCACCTTCGTCGTCTCGGAGTCATCATATTCCCTTATCTAGACGACTGTCTCATAAAGGGAAGGACAGTACAGGAGCTGACTCGGATGCTTTAAACAGTCAGAGAGACTTTCAACTCACTCGGGCTGATAGTAAATGAACAAAAGTCCACGTTAATTCCAACACAAAACATAAAGTTCATAGGAGCGGTTCTCGACTCCTGTACGGCGAGAGCATATCTGCCCATGGACAGATTCCAGGCAATAAAAGACCTGGTCAAATTTCTCCAAAAAACCACAACAATCTCAGCACATACTTGCCTGCGATTGCTCAGCCACATGGCGGCGGCCACCTTTATTGTCCCGCACGCACGTCTCCATTTGAGAAATTTACAGCACTGGCTGTCAACGGTGTGTGTCCCCATGAGACACGACATACGCAAGTTGGTTACTCCTCCATCCCATGTGCACAGGTCCCTCCGGTGGTGGATGAACCCATTAAATATTCTCACGGGAGTACCGTTTCACCAACCTCAGCCATCGGTTCAATTAACATCAGACGCTTCACTCATCGGATGGGGTGCTCACATGGGTGGGGAGCGCATCCAGGGACGATGGTCTCACACCGAGAGACGCCTTCACATCAACCAGCTAGAGTTGCGAGCGATCTTTCTAGCATGCAAACACTTCCTCCCCAGTCTGAGAGGCAAAACAGTCAGGGTGTTGACAGACAATGTAGCGGCGATGTATTATATAAACAGGCAGGGAGGAGCAAGATCACGCTCCCTATGCGCCGAAGCGGTACGGTACTAGAATTGGTGCATACAGAACAACATAATCATAACAGCATCGTACTTACCTGGCATAGCCAATGTCATTGCCGATTCCCTCAGCAGACGCTTCCCCACGGACCACGAGTGGGTGGTGAGGCTGGACGTACTTCAGAGGATCTTCCGTAGATGGGGAACGCCCCTGGTAGACCTCTTTGCAACGTCCATCAACAAAAAGTGCTGCCTTTTTGGCTCCAGAGCAGGGATCGGCAAAGGATCTCTAGGCGATGCACTCCTGACCAATTGGAAAAAGTCGCTACTGTACGCTTTTCCACCAACAGTCCTCATTCCCAGAATAATAGAGAAAATCAGGATGGAGAGAGCGACAGTAATTTTAATAGCACCAGCTTGGCCGAGGCAAGCATGGTACCCGTTCTTACACAAGATGTCACTTCGACCACCATGGCCTCTGCCCTTGTATCGAGATCTCCTCTCTCAAGACCGGGGGTCTCTCCTTCACCCCAAACTAGAAGCATTGCACTTGACAGCGTGGCTCCTGACTGGCTTACACTAGATGAAAAGCTTTGTTCACGTCAGGTCAGGTCAGGTCCATATTGATACATAGTAGAAAGACGTCTACGCGAAATACTTAACGGGCTAAATGGCGCAGATACTCCTGCTGGTGCCTCCAGAATAACGTTCAACCGTTGACTTCTCCTGCACACCAAATTCTTGATTACATTCTTCATCTGCGAAATGCGAAGCTTTCTCTGGCATCCCTCAGAGTTCACCTGGCAGCCATCAGTGCCTTCCATTACCCAATACAGGGTTATTCGGTGTTCTCTCACCCGATGTTGAAACGATTCCTGAAAGGTCTGACCAATATGAGCCCACCTCGAAGGCCGCCTCCTCCGTCGTGGAACCTCGACCTGGTACTCGATACAATTATGCATCCCCCATTCGAGACTCTAGCATCTGTACCTTTACAGATGTAACCATGAAGACCGTCTTCTTGCTCGCAATTACATCAGCTCGTAGAGTTAGCGAGTTAGGGGCGATAATGGCAAACCCCCCCTTTACTTCTTTCTCGAAGGACTTGGTAACGTTACGATTACACCCAGCGTTCATACCCAAAGTATCTTCATCATTTCATATCAATGAACCGATCATCCTTCCTTCCTTTTACCCTAAGCCACACGCCTCAACAAGGGAGGCCCTGCTACATACGCTGGACGTTAGGCGGGCTCTTTCCTTTTATATAGACAGAACCCGCCAGTGGAGACGAACAGATAGACTTCTGATATCGACAGTGAACCGATCTAAGGGTGCTGCACTCGCCACTCAGCGCATTGCCAAGCTTATCACCTTATGCATTACCACATGCCATTCCATTCGGGATAGACCCTTGTCTTCTCAGCCGCGAGCGCACTCGACTAGAGCAGTGGCGACATCTACCGCCTTTGCCAGAGGAGTTCCTTTAGCTGATATTTGCAGGGCAGCCACTTGGGCTTCCAGCTGTACATTTATGAAGCATTACGCTATAGTGCAGAAGTGGGAGGCAGACCATTCAGTGGCTTCTGCAGTCCTTTCGACAGTAAAACCTAATTAACCCAGAGCGCTCTTTGTTCCGACTACTGCTATATAGTCACCTGGAGTGGAGCACCCACGGGGCCACTCGGAGACGAAGGGGAAGTTACTCACCTTGTGTAGTAACGATGGTTCTTCGAGATGTGCCCCGTGGGTGTTCCACGTCCCGCCCTCCTCCCTGCTCCGGGTAGTTTTCTTTCTTTCCCTTCCAGAGACCGAGCGGTGAGAGGAACTGGCGGGGGGGGGGGGCCGAGCCGCGCACGTTAGAAAGGGCGCGAACGACCAGTGGCGCAGGGAGCATGCGCGGCCCGGCCCGGTATGGCTATGAAATCTTCCGATCAGTGGCGCCGGGACGGACCCGACACCTGGAGTGGAGCACCCATGGGGCACATCTCAAAGAGCCATCGTTACTACACAAGGTGAGTAACTTCCCCTTTCCCCATTTGATAGCGACAAGCTGGCATAGGTTTTAGGGGAGCTTTTTGTGTTATAATAGATCATGTTGGCCATTTCATCCCAATCTATATAGTCTGAGGGTATGTCTACACTACCACCCTAGTTTGAACTAGGGTGGTTAATGTAGTCAATCGAAGTTGCAAATGAAGCCCGGGATCTAAATATCCCGGGCTTCATTTGCATCTTGCCGGGTGCCGCCATTTTTAAAGCCCCGGTAGTTCGGACTCCATGCCCGCGGCTACACGCGTCACGGAGTAGGTAGTTCGAATTAGGCTTTCTAATTTGAACTACTGTTATACCTCGTATAGGTGTAACGGTAGTTCGAATTAGCCTAATTCGAACTACCTACTCCATGCCGCGTGTAGCCGCGGTCACGGAGTCCGAACTACCGGGGATTTAAAAATGGCGGCGCCCGGCAAGATGCAAATGAAGCCTGGGATATTTAAATCCCGGGCTTCATTTGCAACTTTGATTGACTACATTAACCACCCTAGTTCAAACTAGGGTGGTAGTGTAGACATACCCTCATGGACTGTTTGAGGTGGTTGTGACTTTGGAAGAAAATACTTTGACATTTGGCTCTCATCAGCATTTTTATGCTGTGCTGGAGGCTTTTTTGAAAAGATCAGCTTCTTAAACCATGGCCCCTTCAAACAGTGAGAAACTTCATAGGTTGCACTGAATAGCTTATTTACAAAAGGCATTGACAGACAATAGGTTGTAAGGTATCTAGAGCTGTAGGTGACAATTACTGGTATAAATACCATTACTGATCTTCCAGATGCTTTTGGCTAGTATTCCAAAATGTCTTAAAGATGATCTTCTTCACCAGTGCTCCCTTTCCACTAGGCAAAAATTGGGGTTTGTAGCTTTCCATTATTTGATGAGAACTTACAACATCCATACAAATGACTGAGAAGCAAGAACAACATTGGTATAGCTAAGGTTTTAGTATTTCTTCTTAAGCCCATTAAAGTGAAGATGAAGATGGTTGTATTTTGCTTTTTTTTCTTGGTGATACATATTTGACAAAATATATCAGTTCTCAATAGGGTTGAACCATGTGATTGTAAAGTTTGATGTGCACATTTTGAAATAATCTGATTACTGCTTCACATGTAATATCATGTATCCACATGTAATAAACTAAAAGACTATATCCTGGTCTGACACTAACTGATGTAGATAGTTCTCTGTACAACCACATGCAAGATTTGGGTTTAGTTACTCATCAATTGCTCTCCAGCCTAGCAGATTAATGCATTTACCTCATGGTGACGTGTTCACCTTAATTGAATGGTAACATTTCATTTTGCTTTCTGACCATGATCTTTTTTAATCTTGAAAGACTCCAAATAGAAATTCTATATAATCTGAATAAGCAGAATTTTCAGCTCATATGGGGAAGGACAATTTAAAGCTTTTAAACAAGTGTGGCAATTAAAACCTCATGTTGAATGGATACAATATAAAACAGAAGAATATTGAATTAAAATGGAACATATGATTGGGCCAGAACTGAGAAGCTTCTCTGAGTTCCACATTGTTCTGTCCTTACAAATTTTACCCGTATCAATAAACGAAAAGTATTTGAAAATTTGCAATGAAGCATTTGATAAGGTAAGCTAGGTTTTGTCTTTAGCTGCTATGGTAGACAATATGGAAAGCAATTATTACAAAGGATAGAAGACTTTAGAATATATCTGTTATCCAATAACAAAGAACTGGACACAAGTGTAAAAAATGTTGTATTTGTCATTAAAAAAAATTGACAACCACATGCAAGATTTGGGTTTAGTGGTTGTTTAGAGTGACTTTGGGAATTATCAACGAAACTTTTTATATTTGGAAAATTGGTTGAAAAACATTTTAAACTGGAATTATAAAACATAGATGAACATGAGGACAATCTAGCATGACGTCTGTAAAGAAAAAATCTTACCTCTATAATCTACTAGAATTCTATAACCATGTCAAGAAATAGTGAAAAAGGAATACCAGCTAGCATTCATTTTGCCTTTTAAAGAATCTTTGATAAGGTTCCTCAGAAGATGCTTTGAAGGAATGTAAATAGTCATATGCCGAGAAGAAAAATACTGCCCTAAATTAGAAACTGACAAAGAATTCAAAAACCCATGAGTAGGAATAAATATCAGATTTCAGAATGTCTGAAAGATAAGAGTGGGTTGTTTCAATGAAGTGGTCAAGAAAGCAAACAAAATGTTAGGCTAAATAAAGAACAGATTTTTACGTAAATGGATATTATTCCTTTACCTGAAATATTGTGATCAGTCTGCTCACTTTGTTTTAAAAAAGGATTTATCAGGAATACATGATGTTCAGGAGAGACCAACAGAAAAGGATTAGCAGCCTGGAGAGAGTGCCATATGAGGAATTAAAAAAACTGGGATTGCTTAGTTTCCAAAGAAAATAAATAAGAGTGGTAATGCTAAATTACTACAAAATAGGAAATGCCATAAAGGATAAATTAAGTGCTCCTGTTGATTCATTCTCACACTACCAGAATAAGAAGACATTGAATTAATGTGAATGGGATCACATTTTAAATTGGTAATTTTTTATTACAAAATTCTGTAGAGCTCTTTGCCACATGATATCATTGAGGAGAGTTCAAAAAAATAAAAGATTGGACATGTATCTGGATAATGCAAAATGTACAGTTACATTAGCTGCAAGAGTTTCATAGTCAGGCCCTACAACTGAAGAGCTGAGAAGCTGCAGAGACTCTGTCTTCTCACATAAGGTAATAGAACAGCCAGCTAGATAGGTTTGATAGCCAGTCAAAAAATCAGCAATATGCAATGCATGGATTTTGTTATTTAAATAACGATTTTTTGTAAATTAGAAGTCAGATTTTCCATTGTTTTATTCAATTTAAATAAAAATTATTTTGACATGACATACTTTCACCACTCTTAGGCCAGCAGTCATCTGGAGGACCATCATTTTCACTGAAGCATGTGTTGTTTTGCAGTAACTCCTTAGTCCACAGTTAGGAGTGGTTTTGCTGAGCTCTGGAAAGATAATTAGGCCCAGTGCTGCCCCTGTGAGAATAGACAAGAAGAGGTTCTTCAAAAGTCTAAGAAGTCATAAAATGAGAGTGAGAAGGAGGATGAACAATTTGTTTTCAGCTGTATCAGAGTGAATTTGTAGAAAACTCTTCTAGTAAAAAAACTAGAGATGGTAATATAACAAGTTTGGATTCCCAGCCAAGTAGACTATGTTTAACCCAATACAGTATATGATATTCAGGGGTTTTATCCTTTTTATGTTATATTGTTTTACTCATTACTGTGTGAAATATTTTTAAAATGTTATTATTATATATAATTACAAGCTATATAATACACATGTTCAGGCATGTCTCATTTAATTACTGTCTTATAATAGACAAAATATTAATTAATGTTGTATTTTTAATGTAATTTGAATCACAGTGTTTGTCATGCAGCATGAATGGCATAAAAAAAACCAATAAATTGTTCCATTAAAAATATTTAAAAATTTTATGTAAATATTCATATATTTGTTTTTAATGGTAAAACTTGAAATGGCCTTCTGTACTTTAACTGTTCTATTCTTTGTAGTGTTGTGGATCAGATTTATTTAGATACTGTAGTGGCTGCAGTGATTATTTTTATGATCTCTACCTGTAGCCTTTGAAAAGACCATAAAGAGATTAAGGTTTCAGGTGCTGTGTCATCAGTTTTGATCGTGTTACACAAATGAATATCCCAATGCTTTTAATAATCTAGATAGGGATTAAATTCACTAAATTACATATTAGAGAAAAAGCAATGGGCTTTAAAACTGTAGCTTTTTCTAGTACTGCAATTCAATTCCATCTGTTTAAAAAATAGGCACCTACACACTGACTTTTTTTTTTTTTTTTTTGGCATCAAAATCACTAATTTCAGCCTAGGACTTCCTTCGAAGTGTGATAAATTTCATAGTGGGCACTGCCTAAATATTACTATCAGCTCAGATTTATTTCCTGATTACTGAGACTTCATAATGCAAGTTGCATGTAATAATATTTTAAAGATATTTTGTCATATTTGAACATTGCTGAGTATAGTAAAATACTATCACCTGAAATTTTTTGTTTATCCTCCTATAGTGATGCCATCTTTTTATTCATAAAATTTTATATTATGTCTGCTAATGCAATATTATACACACACACACACACACACACACGCGCGCAGTACATAATATGAAAAAAGCAAAGAAAAATTAGGATTAAAATATAACCTTTTCCATGAAGATTTCACAGATTTTTTCCTTTTTCAAATAATTTTGTTAAACAATAATGGAAGATCTCTGATTACTTTTAAACATATTTAATTTAACAAAGGGTGAGAAGGTAGTGCTGTTCCGAAGTCCTATGATTTATTGAAACAAGATTGAGAAAGACAAAAGCTGTTCAATATAATATAACAAAATGTCTGCTCAAAGTTAAGTACAAGAAAAAGGTTATAAAAAGTCTTCCTTAAACATTTATTTTTCACATAAATTAAACAATGCAAAAAAGATTTTATGCAAATGGAAATGATTATTTTTCTTGTAAGGTTATTGTATGAGAGATAAATTCTGAAAACTATAATGCAGCTGTTTTGTACATATCCAAGTAACACACTATGCTTTCCTTCTGACAGGAGTTAATTCCAGAGTTTTACTACCTACCAGAGATGTTTGTCAACAGTAACGGATATAATCTAGGAGTCAGAGAGGATGAAGTTGTTGTAAATGATGTTGAGCTTCCCCCTTGGGCAAAGAAGCCTGAAGACTTTGTTCGGATCAACAGGATGGTAAGAGAAATTTTAGTTAAGATTTAGTAACAAGTTCAGTGTTTTAACAAGCTAATATAGAGAGAAAGGCTTCTCACTTCTGCAGAATTAAGGTTAAAAAGAAAAAGGGCCATGGGGAGTTTCCATTCAACTCTTATTGAACAGGAATGTTTACTGTGCAGTATTTCTTTATCAAGGACCAATAATGAAAATTTAAATTTAGTTTATTTGCTCCCTCTGGAGAAGGCAATTTGATGAGCCTCTGTTGGCCAATGTAAAAGATCTTGAAGAAATAAGATCCCAATCCTGCAAAATACTTAGCGTTTACTGCAAATAATGACAAAAGGATTTGAAGGTGGATCTTGCAGGAAGTACTCATGTCAGGGGTGCTATTTGAGATTTTTGTCGGGAGGCAAACCTGTGCATGCTGCGATAGGAGAGGAAGAAGAGAGTAAGAGGACAGAGGCTTCAATCGTGTTACTGAACATGCTCAGTACAAGCCAAGCAACAAATGGGGAGGGGAAACCAACCCCATCCGTCCTCCCTTAGTAGCCCTTGGATAGTAACTCTATCCAAGGGCTACTAAGACACTGGAAAACTCTACTTTTTTTGGCAGACAACTTACCAGTCAGCTGACAGGAGCACTGTATCTAATTCCTATCTAAAAGAAAGAAAATTTAATCAGTACTAGA
Source organism: Pelodiscus sinensis (assembly GCF_052426305.1). Taxonomy (NCBI): domain Eukaryota; kingdom Metazoa; phylum Chordata; order Testudines; family Trionychidae; genus Pelodiscus; species Pelodiscus sinensis. Next base: position 300,972,495 of record NC_143052.1, on the reverse strand, counting down.
GGGCTATGCACACTACTTGCTACACTCACGAAACCCATCCCCTCTCTTTGGCCAGAGAACCTGATGATGTCATTCTGTTGCATGGCAGGAAACGCTTTTTCTAGAGAGAGATTAGACTGCACAGCTCTACACTAATATATTCTAACAAAGAATGTAGGTGGTATCATGAACTTTCATGGGCACAACCCACTTCTTCAGATGAATGGAGCAAGGGGCCCAGTGGTACAAATAAAGAGCAGAAAATGAGGGGATCGGGAGGGAAAGAGAAGGAAAAAAAATCTTGTCAATTAGAGCAGTGGTCCCCAACCTTTCAAGGTTGCCGGGCGCCAGGGGGCGGGGCTGTTCGCCCGCCGGGCGCCAGGGGGCGGGGACACTTGCGCCCCGGGGGCGGCCCCCCCCCATAGCCGCATGCCCGGGGGCGGCCCCCCCCATAGCTGCATGCCCAGGGTCGCGCTCCCCCCGCCAGCACCGCGCGCCCGGGGCCGGCACTCCCCTCGCCATGTGCCGCGCGCCCGGAGCCGGCGCTCCCCCCGCCCAGCGCCGCGCACCCGGGGCCGGCGCTCCCCCCGCCATGCGCTGCGCGCCCGTGGCCGATGCTCCCCCCGCCATGCGCCCGGTGCCAGGCCAGCCCCGAGCACCTGGCGAGCACATGGAAATGCCCCCGCGGGTGCCATGGCACCCGCGGGCACCGTGTTGGGGACCACGGAATTAGAGTGTCCTTGCTAAATGAGGCTAATGGACCATTCACTGTTTTTTAAGTTACAGATTAACATGGCTACCCCTCTGAGATTAACATATTCTGACATTTTGTTGCAAGTCACTTAAGGGACACTGGTTAGCCTTAAAAATGTAGTGTACATTATTACTGTGTTACTAACTCTGTGGAGCACAACAGCAGCACAACAATCATTGCTACTTTTTTCCCTCCCTATCTTTCAAATACCATGCAATGTTTTCACGATGATCTAATGATCCTTCAGTTACTGGAATGCCCAGCCTTTTGTTATTCTTAATCACCCTGCCTCCCTCTGTTTATAACAAACTTCCTGCCCCAAAGGCAAAGTTGCAAACAGCTCAAACTCTGTTGCAGTTAAGAGCTGCCTTTGGAGCCAGTATATGCAGCTTTAAGCAGATCTCAAGCATGAAATCCAGGGGGTTCAAACTTGGGAGAGGGCTACTGCCCTCCAGCCCTCCATAAATGGCATCTTTGACTCGGGTCCTTGTATGATTGGATGCTGTTCGGTTTCCATTCAAAAGGAATTAATTGTTTGTGTAGGGATACTGAACAACCATGCCAACTATTGTATTTGCTTAACAGATTTTGCAAAAGTAACCTTCCATCACAAATCATTACCAAGTGTTCAGAATTGTACCTATGAAACACCTTAGTCTATAATATATACTTTTTTGCATAAATAAAGTATTTTCAATAAATTAACATATTTGCAAGAAAAAATATAGGGCTTTTAAGAGGAGACTGTTTATTCTTAGCTGTTTTCAGCCTTGACATGTCACCTTCTCGTGGGCTGTCATATTATGCAAGTGACAAAGTGTCTTGATTAGTAGTATTGCTATGTGTATTTGTGCTTTTTCATCCCTTTCTCTCTCTCTATAAAAAAAAGTTTCCTGCAGGACAGAGTGACGTCATCACGTCATCTGCGTCCTCATATCACCGCTGCCATCCACCTCCATCCTCAGCTGCTTGCTGTGGCCAGCCTCAGTGCCATCCCCTCCGGACATAGGCTTCATGCGCTGCCAGGGAGGAGCTGCTGGGGCCGGGTCCCCTCCGCCATCCAAGCCCAACCCTTCCTCCCAGGTCCCCTCCACCATCTGAGCCCACCCCACACTCCTCTGGACCTCACCAGGTCCCCTCTGCCATCCGAACCCAATCCCTCTCTCCACACAGGTTGCACCAGGTCCTCTCCAACATCCGAGCCCAACCTTCTCCCCTGAGCCACACTGGGTCCACTCTGCCGTCCAAGCCCAATCCTTCCCCCCCCAACCTCCTCACCTCTTCTGCCGAGACCCTACATCCCCAGCCCATTCCTGTCCCCTCCCCCCAGGCCAGACACCTACCCCCTGCCTACTCCTTTCCCCTGGCCAGACAACCTGCCCCCAGGGAACTTGGAATAATGGTGTTGATTTTCAAAAGGGAAAAAAGATGGATTTATCAGAAATGCTTGATATTGAAATCTATCAGATTATGGAGTAGATTTCTAATGCCCTGTCACTTGGCACTTCTAAAAGTAGATTAGACAATATACAAGAAAATGTTCTGTAGAAAACATTTGTGATTTATCAGAGGAATGGAAGAAGATGCTGTAATAGACGATCTTACTCGTCTTTATTGTCTGATTCTACATGTATTTGGACTTTCAGCAGATTTCTTATTCAAATTGCCCATCACTAGCCCAAACCTTTTTGCTTGTCTCACAAAATTCTGTCTAATGAATAATGTAGCATGAGGGTGATACTGAAATAAGGCGAACTTGCCCCCAGTAGCTGAAATTCATTCATCAGGCTTAGCAAAATAGGTACTGTACATATATACAGGGAAGCCACAGAAATCTATTTCAGGGCACTATGTACCTGATCCAAAGCCCATTGAAGTCAGTTGGAGTCTTTCCATTATAGGGGATTGAGCCTTATTGTGATACCACAAACCATAGTGTGGATATTCAGTATTTTCTAGTTAACAGTATTATAGATATTCATACACATCTTTCTCACCATACCTATATATAAATTATAATTCTATGTATGTGGACAGGAACATTTATCTATAACCTGCTTAAGCATTCATAGATTATTAAAATTAATAAAAATAAACAAATCAAGAGTTTCTGTATCACACACAGAATTACGGCTCCCATGTAATCTATTGGTTAATAGGCTTTTTAGAGTTGTGAAATGAGGAGTGTTTGGAGAAGTTTTTTCATACTTAATACAAATATGAACTGTGGTGGAAATGGCTTCCCATTGAAACAAATGCCATTAAACTTGTTAAAATTGGTCTTATTAGAAAGCTTGAAAAAGTGATTGTCAAGTTACTTTTAAAGCTGTTATGGTACACTCTAAAAGCACTCAATTTATACATCAGGGATTGTTGTACCAGTTTAATTTATCCATACATAGCTAGACTGATTACTGCTGACTTACTCATGAAACATTAATAAAGCATTGTGTTCAATGCTAACATGATTATGGTGTGACCTCAGTGATGTCACAGAGGACAGAAGCAGTAAGTGTCCCTGATAACATTACCCTAATGCTGGGTTCATCAATCATAATCTACCAGTTTAAAAAAAAAAAGAAACTTCCACAGATGTGCATCTGTAGTCTTACTCAGCCTCTCAGTCCCAGCAGATTTATGAGGGTTCTGAGAGCCAGAAATAGAATATATTCAGCTAGTAAATCAGGCATGTTAAATTGAGGCAAGGAACTCTACTGTGAAACATTGAAGCAAAGCAAAATAACCATTTCATAGTTTAAAAAATGAGATCTGCTGTAATTTGCATCACTTATAATGATATTTTGATAGGTGAACATGCAAGTATGATATTACAAATTATAATGTTGTATACAATGCATTTAGTATAAATGACATTTTTAGAAAGACCACTTGGTATCTGTTTTTTCTAAGTCCTATTTTGTTACTGTTATGTACCTGTTATGAATAATCAATTTTCATCCTCTTTGTAGAATGATTTATATACACACTTTTTGGCTAATATTTCCATTTCTGAACTATTTCATGGTTAACAAACATTTAATATATAAGTTGAAAACTTGGAGCACTAAGGTTTTGGTAGACAGTGGACTTCAATGCCTATTTTTACTTATTGATAGGCGCTGACTATACTTTGTACTACGTAAATAGAACATGAAAAATTTCATTTTACATTGTCAGTGGCAATTTTTTGTTTGATTTTATTTGTTTTCATTGTTAGGTTTCTTACTTACCGGAAAATAAACACTTCTAATTTAGAGTGATTTAAATCTAAATTTGACTGCTACATTCGTGCACAACTTACTATTGAGAGAACATATTTAACATAGCAAAAGTAACCTAATTAGCTTAATATACAGAAAAACCCATTTTGGAAACATCCTCCTGAGGAAAGTGATGACCCCAAGATATTCCAAATACATTAAATACAATTCTGCTCATTATTGGACAATCACCTTCCTTAAACAAATAGTTCTTTTCAAAATATTTTTTTTTGTTTTAAGGTTATAGAATATGAGTTTACTGTAGTACAGGTTGGACTTCCCTGGCCCGGCACACTCAGGACCTGACCAGTCCCAGTTGAGGGATTTTGCTGGACCTCGAGAGGTCATATCTGGCCCCCAACCCCAGCCCTGGATTGGCTGCTGGCCTCCTGCCTTCCTACCCCCCACCAACATGACTGTCCTGCCAGCCCGCCCTTCCCTGCTAAGCCAGGCAACCCAGCACCCTGTGCACCAGGCTCCTGGCCATACCTGGCACCCCACTGCAGTGCACCAGGCTCCTGGTCCCCACCGGGCAGCTCCACTGCAGTGTGCTGGGCTCCTGGATGCACCGGGCAGTCCTGCTGCAGTGAGCCGGGCTCCTGGACATGCCAGGCAGCAATGCTGCGGCATGCTGGGCTCCTGGCCGCACAGAGCAGGTCACTGGATTTTACCTGGCAACCTACTGGATTGTATCTATCAGCCTAGAGGCAGTGCTCCAGGCAGCCCAGCTACATGGAGCCCAGCTACCAGCCTTCTACCAGGACTTTCTAGTCCTGGAACAGCTGTGGTCCGGTGTAGTCAAAACAGAAAATGTTGGTGGGGGAGGGAAGGGGAGGAGAGGGTCTGAGCCTGTCTTGACACAGAGAAAAATTTGGATCTTAGAAATAATGAAAAGGAGGAATCAGCACAATGTGTATGCCATTTGATTGTGCCACCTTAAAAAATAAAAATGTTTTACCAAAAAGAACAGAACATGATGACACAAAATGTGACTTGGAAATAGAATGCCTTGATTTGAAGATGAAGATTTCATCTGGTGTAGTAATACCCCAAACAAATTTAATTGAAAGGCCCCCTCAAATGGAATCTGAGTTTGCTTCTGTGTATTTTTGAATTATGGACTGAGAACACTCTGAGTAATAGTTAATTGTCATTTAAGAGTAAAAATCTATAATAGTTTTTATCATTGCTATGTTCCCATTACACAAAAATCATTAAAAAATTAATTTTTAATATGCCATCTCAAAAATATCTAAAAGAGCTATTGTATGCAAGTGCTGATTCTTAGGGCACTGAAGTGTTAAAATATTTCATACTGATAATGTCTTGTATTTGAATTAATCACTATATATACTTTTATCAATTTCCCAGAAATTCCATTTTCAGGTTGTCAAAATGTTTGAAAGCTCAGGTTCCAAGTCAGCAGATAGTTTCATCTGAATAAAAAAAAAATGGGGAGGAGAGGTAATCTGAAAAAACCTAGCAATGTTTCATTTTTAAAAATTAGCTATTTTGGATCAACATAATATTTTTCTGATTTATCAGGTTAGCCACCAAACCTTCCCCGCCCCACCCCCACAAAAAATCAGTGTTTTTCCCTTCTCTAATTAGTTGTAGAATTATATTAATATAAGGTGCTGTAATGTAGGGATATAAATGTATCCAGTGACAACAATGTGAGCAGTTGGTTGACAATTTATAATCCTTTATAAACTCTTACGTCTCTAATTCAAAATAATGAAAGATTCAAGTCTTCACAAATCTTTCACAAGTTCCTACTATGTTTAGTCTGTATACCTTTTCCAATTTTAATATAGCTTTTTTTCAGGTAGGGTGACCAGAATTGCACTTAGTATTCAAGGTGTAGGTGTACCATGAATTTATAGTGGCTTTATATTTTCTGCCATATTATTTATCCCTGTCCTTATGGTGCCTAACATTCCTTTATTTAGTTTGTTTGTTAATTTTTGCTGCATATTGTGTTGATTTATTTAGAGGACTATCCACAGTGACACCAAGATCTCTTTCCTGAATGGTAACAGCTAATTTAGAGCCCATCATTTTGTAGGTAGAGTTGGAGTTATGTTTTCCAGTGTGACTTGGCACTTACCAACACTGCATTTCATCTGCTATTTTCTACACCAATCACCAAGTTTTGTGAGATCCCTGTGTAATTCGTTCTAATCTGATTTGGATTTGGCTATTTTGAGTAATTTTGTAATAGCTTCAATTTTTGCCACCTCATTGTTTACCCTCTTTTTCAGAGTATTTATGAATATGTTGAACCTCATTGAGTACCAGTCTCTGGGACTCATCACTATTTATGTCTCTCCATTCTGAAAACTACACCTGAACCTCTGCACTCCATACAGGGAACACCTGCAGTACGGACCCTGGCAATGATAGGAGGAAGCAGCTCTGCACGTTTCCCTTCTCCCCCAGCTGGGGGAATGGCAGTACAGTGACATACTTCTCTTGAGGCTTTTCCCCTGTGCTCCCATAGTGGTGGGGGGCAATGCCTGGGAGAAGAGATTCAAGTATATTTATTCCTATCATTTTTCTATCAGTTACTGATCCAAGAGAAGACCGTCGTTCTTATCCCTTGACAACCACTTTGCTTAAGAGCCTTTGGTAGGGGACCTTGTCAAAGGCTTTGCGAAAATAACAGTACACTGTATCCATATGCTTGTTGATCCTCCTCAAGGAAGTCTAGTAAATTTGAGAGTCATCATGTGCCTTTAGTCCCTTGATACTTCTCCAGCAAATCCTATTCATCTTTATGTCTGATTGTTCTGTTCTTTACTATATTTTCAACACATATGTCTGGTACTGAAGTTAGGCTTACTAGCCTGTAATCACTTCTGGGGCCTTTTTAGAAAAATCTGTGTCACATTAACTATCCTCCAATCATTTGGTACAGAAGCTGATTTAAGTGATAGGTTACATACTACAGTCAGTAGTTCTGCAATTACATATTTAGTTCATTCAGAACTTTTGAGTGAATACAGTCTGGCCCTAGTGACTTACAACTACAGGTTGGATCTCCCTGGTCCAGCATCCTGGGGACCTGACCCATTCTGAATGAGGGAATTTGCTGGGCCAGGAAGGTCCCCTGCTGCCGGTATCCCGGGACACTGCCCCTTCCTCCAGCTGGCTCCACTTTGACTCCACTGCCACTGGGCTCCAGCTCTGCTGCTACAGGGCTTGGGCTCCTGCACACTGCTGCCAGCCTTCTGGGCTCTCTGGGGGACAGGGCTTGCTACCTGTTGGCAGCCCTGCTTCTGCCACACCCAGCCGGGGCTTTCCAGGGATGGGGCTCCTTGGCTGCCCCACTGCTGCCATTCCTGACAAGGACTTCCTGGGGACAGGGCTCCCTGTCTGCTGCCATGCCTATCCAGGGTTCCCTGGGAATGGGACTTGCTGGTCTCGCTGCTGCTCCACCTGGCCAAGGCTCCTCAGAGATGGGGCGTGCTGATCCCAATGGTGGGGATCCCCACTGGCTCACATTCCTAGCAATTGAGGCTCTTTGGTCCAGCAAGATCTTTGGTCCTGCCAGCCCTCGGATGTTGCCAGACCAGAGAGTCCCGAATTTAGGACTGAATTTCATTTATCATTGCTTCCAAAACTTCTTCTATTGACACCCCATCCTCAGATTTGTCACCTGAAAGGGGGAGCTTAGATGTGGGAATCTTTCTCTTTTGCGGTAAAAACTGATACAAAGAATTCTTTTAGCTTTTCCACAAGGAGTTCCTTGAGAGCTCCTTTAGCATCTCAATCATCCAGTGGCCCCACACATAATGAATAACAGGCAACCTGCTTCTGACATACTTAAAAAATCCAAACACCCCTCTTTTATAGCCCAGCAGGGTCCCAGGAGTAGGTTGGATGGGACTAACATTGAAAAGGGGGAGGGCTGGCCCCCTGAGTATATGGAAATATATGTGGAATTACCTACATTGTATAATTTTATCTGCCGAGTACTCCCAGATTTTTAAGAATAAAGTTGTGGACTAATTAAAACCACATCTGGTGCTTCTGTCCTTATTCTGGCCTAGCTAGAAAAAGGAAAATGTTAAGCAACCTAAATATAGGGGATTGCTGCCAACTAGTATGTTGTTGCTGATTTTATTTTCAATAAATTAAAGATGATTATAGGTTTTTTGAAAGTGCTAATTTAAGAGCCTAATTCCTTTACTTTAAATTCCAGATAAGTAAATATGTTGATGTTTAAAGCTAGCCAGACACATTCAGACAAATTATGACAAAATATTCAGTTGTAGCTATGTATTAAAATTTGTTTGATGTGGCCATACTAAAATGTGGCATTTTGAAAAGCTGGACTTAAAACTATTATGTTCTTGTCCTCTACATTATTTTCTTCTTCAGAAGATCTTTCAGATTCATATTCTGTATATGGAATAATGAATAAATTGTTCAAAATATTCAGCAAAAAGGCTGAACCAGGAATAAAATATACAGTGAAAAACATTCTATCTTCAAGCTACCTTCATTTCTGTCTGCTGATATTCATAACTAGATAATATCAGTGCTGTTTCAAATTCAATATAAAAATTTAAAGATTATCAGCATAAATCAGTGCAGCATTGAATGTAGGCAACAGCCTTATCACAATTCTTTATATTTCTAACTGTGTTAGAGCCCCATATCTAGGTTTGGCAGAAACAGAGAGAATGTATATTTCCAATGTATAGTACAACATTAATCATGAAACAGATGAGCTTGCTTGAATAAAAGTGCCACAACCATTGTCATACTACTAATAATGTTGTTTTCCATGTTCTGTTGAGCTCCAGGCCTAATAGGAAGTTGCTTCAGATCAATGGATCTCCAACACCTAAGTACAGTTTCTGGCATGGGATTGCTTGACCTGGACCAGGGCTAAGCTATTGCACAAAAGGTTCTCAAGAACCAAAGGACAGAAACTGTGTTCACCACCTGTGGCCCGTTTTAGCATCAACCACTAGTTTCTATATAGGCTTTTGAGTTTTCTAGTATAACTTTAACTTTCCTTTTGCAATTAAGCTATGTTTTGGCAGTTTTATTAATGGATAACAATGTAAGGCTATGTCCATTAATATTCTTGGCAGGGACAATCCAATGGACTTTACTAGAACTACAGTATTGAATGTAGATCACATAAATAACAGAATCATAGAATACTAGAACTGGAAGGGACCTCGAGAGATCATCAAGTCCCTCATAGCAGGACCAAGCACAGTCTATATCATCCATGATAGATGTCTGTCTAACCTGCTCTAGATATATCTCCAGTGATGGAGATTCCACAACCTCCCTAAGCAATTTATTCCAGTGTTTAACCACCCTGATAGGAAGTTTTTCCTAACAATCAACCTAAAACTCCCTTGCTGCAGTTTAAGCCCATTGCTTCTTGTCCTATCATCAGAGGCCAAGAAGTACTATTCCCTCCTCCCCCATCCCTGTGACACCCTTTTAGATTCCTGAAAACCATTATTGTATCCCCTCTCAGTTTTCTCTTCTCTAAACTAAACAATCCCAAGTCCTTCAGCCTTCCCTCATAGCTCATGTTTTCTAGATCTTTAAAATTTTGATGCTCTTCTCTGGACCTTCTCCAATTTTTCCACATCTTTCTTGAAATGTGTGGTGCCCAGAAATGGACACGAGACTCAAGACACAGATCAAGAATGCTTGATCTGAACTCCCTTTAATGTAAAATTTGCATCTGTATCCAAACTTAACATTTTTCTTTGACTGCTGATCCTTATGTGAATTCCACACATGAGTGAGTGTACATGCCATGTGTGCAACTCTGGAAATTCTAGCTTGCAGTGACTGTTGGCCCACATATGGACAATAGTTCACCTTACATGCCAGACTGCGGGCATAAGAAACAGTGTAGTTTGATGCCTCTTCAGTTCCTTCTTACCGCCACACGGCCCAAGTCAGAATCCCTGTATGCACATATTTCTTTTACTGTTACTACTCAGTAAAAAACATTGTAAATAGTTTATAGTGCATATTAGAATAGTTAAAGTTTAATACAATTAATATATGTAGTTTTTCTCCCCATACCGGGGGACTTGAGCATTCTACCATCAATGCTTCGTCAAGCCTCAATATAAATACACAAAGGATTCAGAGGCCTCTGTTTTCAGCTACCTCTGATCCCATGAACACTGTCATTCCCTGACACCTGATAAGGGCTGCTTTTTGATGTTGCGGTCAAGATCCACCTATCATTATTGGTGCAATCCAGGTCTACACAATCCAGCTATTCTGGAGGATGCCTTGCAGGTTATGCACACAATTGGGACACTTCGGTCTTTTAAATTATCCATCAATGATACTTCATAGAGTTTCTTTCCCTCCCTTCCAGTACACAAACTTCCTTTCTGGACCTGTTCAAAATTGCTGTTATGAGGTCATTCTTTGCCAGGAGCAGACTCAATCCTTCTATGAGAGGCAATAGAGTGAATTCTACCTCAATATCAAGAAAGATGTTTTTATTCACCCACTTTTTGGTTCCCAAAAAAGACAAGATGCCTATTTTGGACCTTGACAACTAAACATTTTATTCCAAAGTCAGAGTTCAGAACAGTTACATTAATATTGAGGAAATCAAATTATAATTCCAGTGAGACCCCAGAGCAGAACATCCAAATTTATTTTTTGGGGGGTTTTCAACTGTTTTTGACCGAAAATTACCCACTGCATTTTCAACAGAAAGGAAACCTCAATTACAAAACCATTTGTTTAGTTGAAAACAATTTTACATCAAAAATAAATTTTGCTGAAATTTTTTTTGACCAGCCCTAGTAACTGATACAACAAATCCATCTATGTAACATTGAATGCTTATGTATATACACACTAAGAACTTGTAGAGCAGAACTGTATATGTTTCCATATAATTGCCTGTGGTTTGCTAGTGGAATGAAGTTAGGGACACCTTATGCCTTCTCTGAGCCTTTTAAAGCTCCCAATGCAGGCCATGATATCCAATAGAGATAGACATTTCTCTATAATGGAGGGGCCACGCTTAAGCTTTATTGCTATTTTGTCTATAGAGCTGTTAAAACTAATACTGTATTTCTGACTTTCCATTTTAAATTTGAAATTGATAAGAGCTGGTTGGAAAATGAGCTGGAGAGCTAGATATCTTTGCTTATTTCCCCCATTTTCCCTCAATTTTTTTAGATGTTCTAAGAAAGTTATCGGACAGCTTTGGAATTAATTAAAATAATCATAATTAGACAAACCCTGTAACTGCAAAAGAAATTAACTTCATATAAAACTGAACAAAATAAGATTAATTTTAATTTAATCACAGAATAATTAGTTGCGTGGTGGTTTGATGTTTGTTTGAAGAACTTGATATATACTTTAAGTACAAACAAGGACTGTATTGCTATACAGTACAATTTCTTCAGGCAAAAAGCAGATTGAAGATAGAATTTAAGTGTCTAAATGTGAAAAACAATATTTCCCCCCTAACTTTGAATTTCATTTCCAGGCACTGGAAAGTGAGTTTGTATCATGCCAACTTCATCAGTGGATTGACCTTATATTTGGCTACAAGCAACGAGGACCAGAAGCAGTGCGTGCACTCAATGTTTTCCACTACCTAACGTATGAAGGCTCTGTAAATCTGGATAGTATCACTGATCCTGTCCTCAGGGAGGTAAGCATTTACTAGCTTTTTGTTCTAAAAACTGCTGTCATCTCCCACGTGTCATTAATACATCTCTATTTTAGTTTTAAAAAATCCCTTTTGGTTTGATTTTATTGACTTTATTCAGCACTTGAAATCCTAAGTGATTCCAAAAAAGGAAAGTCAAGAATGTTCAAATGTCAGTATATAGATGCTGGGCAGAATTTTCTTTGCTAGGAAGCTGTCATAGATAGTAGAATTAATATTCACTCCATTTATTACAGTGCAAGGAATACTCTACAAAGTGAACCACCTTTACAATTAGCATCAGATAGAGCCACTTAGTAAAACTGGATTATTGAAATAAAAAAATTACTTTGCAGTGTGGTCATGAATAAGAGGAAAATGCCTAATATTTCCAATAAGATAATGCAGTAGAAATTATTTGCATCAATATAATTATACTTTACTGACAAAATAGAATTAGTTCAGATTGCACATTACAGAAAGAAAAATGAAAGTAATCGACTGTTACCGGTAGAGGCTTTTTGGTTTAATCTTCTGTGTATATTCTATTGTGTTGTTTTTCTGTGGTGTATTTTGTGTGGGTGTTGTGTTGTTCAGATATATTTATACTAGTTATCTGAGCAGAATCATGTTGATAACCTCATATGTTTTATTTCCAATCAATGTGCTTGGTTTTAGTAAAATTATTAAGAATTATTGCTATAAATATAATTCATGTATTGGGTAAAATGATTAAATAATAGGTGAAAAATGTGAAGATATAACAGCTGTTAGATGAGTGCTGCTGTGATGGCTATACACACAATCATCCATTCCCCCAGATATCTACCATCTGTTGTATGCAAAACAGTAATAACTGATACACTATCAGGCTTTGGAATTTTTTTTTCTGGCGGGTGAGGGTGGTTTTGTTGTTTTGTTGCGAAGGGCTGTTTGTTTATTGGGGGTGTGAAGGAGTGTTTAGTTTGGTGAAGACAGAAAACTAGTAGACTGTGAAACAGAAACAGACATCAAAGAAACATTTGGATTCAGGTAGGCTAATTTTTTGGAATAATGCATTTTAATTTTTTTTTACCATTTAGATAGCTAAAAAGAATAGACACTAACGTCTGATCATTAGATTTTTTTAGAGCTAGAATTTCAGAAGGTGTATTTTAAGGACCTGATCTTGCATACACTTATTCAAATACCTCATTTTAAGCATGTGATGAGACCCATTAGAGTCAATAGGACTACTCAAGTGCTTAAAATTAAGTACCTACATAATTGTTTGCAGGTTCCAGAGGCTCAGAGCATAATTAGAGGCAATAAAAAGCAGATCTGCATGCACAAAAGAACAATAATTTTGAAAGTATCAATGAGGTATTTATGCAAGGAAAGCAAAGGAGTACAGCACTTAGTAGCTCCATAGAACTAATGCAATACTTAAGGCCCTGATTTGCATGAACAGACCTCTGTATCTGAGTTCAAGGGCCTGCCCACACAAGGTGGCTTGTAGGATTGAACCCTGCATGCTTTGCTTAATATTTTGTAATATGATGAGCATCTTCAGCTCTCTTGTGAGCTTCCTTACATGCACAACTTGTGAAGAATTTTTTGTTTAATCCGGGAGATTTTTTTGCTCCTACATGCACATCTAACCCATGCCCCCTTAGACATTACAATATATGTATCTCCTTTCTTGTGTTTCCCTTTGCACCCAAGACATTGTCTACACTAAAAGGACGATCACCGCTGCCACATTCTTCTGACATTAGATTTAACGAGTCTAGTTAAGACGGTCTAAATCAAACTCAGAGGGCACCTCTGCCAGCATCTGTTATGCCTCCTTTAACGAGGAGTAAGGCAAGCCGACGGAAGTGTTTACTCCCATCAGCCTCCCACTGTGAGGATGCCGCGGAGCTCATAGATGGAGTTGCATATCTTAAGCCAAGCTGATCTAGTGTAGACCTGGCCTAAACCACTTCGCATGGTTCTATTTTCTTCTTCTTCCACATGCAAGAAGAAAGTTTGCAAATGAAAGGCAAAATGTTTATTTTCTCGTGATACTGAAAGCAAAATATTCAATTTAAAATAGAAAAAAAATCTGAATCCTGTTCAGTTCTTTTAAAATAGTCATATTCTGTATTCCTTGCAAAGTAAAAATACCACCTTCTTCACTTTTTGCCCATATAGGATCATATGGATTTGTACAAGCAAATTTGGAGTCTTTTGAGATTTATTTGAACTATAATTGTAAATTATATATAGGTTTTCTGAACAATAAAAGGTATTTGATATCTGGATAAGTGTTTATTAGTGATTCAGGCATGGATTATATGTTTTTATTACTCTGCACACATTAGTTATGTTTTGCATTTTTCTGTAAAACTAATGAGCTTTTATGTTTGAGTACTTCTTTTCTTATTTTTACAATTGATTTAGTAGATAGTCCATTGATCAATATATAGGCAAGAAGGTAACACACACACAAGCATTAGAATATCAAATTTCTTTTTGTCATATGTATTATATTGCAGCAGGTTGTGAGCTGCTATGCTTGATATTTTAACTTGGTAATTGTTGTATACATTGATTTTTTTTAAAGAAAAATTGGACATTTTCTCAATATAATATCTTCTGTTAAAGCTCAAGATATACAATAATTCCCATCCCACAATTCCTGAGATATTCTCATTATTTCATTTTCTATATAAGTGAAATTCTGAGTTTTCTGCTTTAAATAAAATGTTGGTATACATTCTTTAACATAAGCTATGCAAATAGCCATTACTTTTAGCCTATTGTCCCCTGTCATCAGTGAAACAGACTAGATAATTGTGCTTTCCTCCTTCAGTGGTAGCCATAACAAGTCTAAAAACACAAAAAACCCAGCAGTCTTTTGCCAGTGAAATGTGGCTTCAAATAAGTGTCCCTTACCCAGCCCCTAGACTTATGGTAAGAATTGGGCATGAATCTTTAATCTTAATCATTGTAAAAGTCAGGTCCTCATCAAACCACATAGAAACAATTCCTCACACCAGATGGTGATCAGTGAAAATGAAAGCATGTTTCAGAAGGTTGAAAAAGCTACCAGAGGAGAAGCTGTTCTGGATTTGGTTTTAACAAATAGGGAGGAACTAGTTGAGAACTTGAAAGTGGAAGACAGTATAGGGGATAGTGATCATGAAATAATAGAGTTCATGATCTTAAGGAAAGGTAGAAGGGAGACCAGCACACTTGAGGTAATGGATTTCAGGAAGGCAGATTTTGATAAGCTCAGAGAACTTGTAGGTAAGGTCCCATGGGAAGCAAGACTGAAGGGAAAAACAACTGAGGAGAGTTGGAAGTATTTCAAAGGGACGTTGTTAAGGGCCCAAAAGCAAACAATTCCGCTGTGTAGGAAAGATAGAAAATATGGCAAAAGACCAGCTTGGCTTAACAAGGAGATCTTGCATGATCTCAAAATAAAAAAGGAGTCATGTAAAAAATGGAAACTAGGACAAATAACAAAGGATGAATATAGGCAAGCAACACGGGAATGCAGGGGCAAGATTAGAAAGGCAAAGGCACAAAATGAGATCAAATTAGCTACAGGCATAAAGGGAAACAAGAAGACCTTTTATAAATACATTAGAAGCAAGAGGAAGACCAAGGACAGGGTAGGCCCACTGCTCAGTGAGGAGGGAGAAGCAGTAACAGGAAACTTGGAAATGGCAGAGATGCTCAATGACTTCTTTGTTTCGGTCTTTACCGAGAAGTCTGGAGGTGTGCCTAACGTAGTGAATACAAGCAGAGAGAGGGTAAGTTTAGAAGATAGGATACGCAAAGAACAAGTTAAAAATCACTTAGGAAAGTTAGATGTCAGCAAGTCACCAGGTCCTGATGAAATGCATCCCAGGATACTCAAGGAGCTGATAGAGAAGGTATCTGAGCCTTTAGCTATGATTTTTGAAAAATCATGGCAGACAGGGGAGATTTCAGAAGACTGGAAAAGGGCAAATATTGTGCCCATCTATAAAAAGGGGAATAAGAACAACCCAGGAAACTACAGACCGGTCAGTTTAACGTCTGTCCCAGGGAAGATAATGGAGCAGGTAATTAAGGAAATCATATGCAAACACTTGGAAGGTAATAAAGTGATAGGGAATAGCCAGCATGGGTTTGTGAAGAACAAGTCATGCCAAACTAATCTGATAGCTTTCTTTGATAGGATAACGAGCCTTGTGGATAAGGGAGAAGCGGTGGATGTCATATACCTAGACTTTAGTAAGGCATTTGATACGGTCTCGCATGATATTCTTATTGATAAACTAAGCAAATATAACTTAGATAGGGCCACGATAAGGTGGGTGCATAATTGGCTGGATAACCGTAGTCAGAGAGTTGTTGTTAAGGGTGCTAAATCCTGCTGGAAAGGGATAACAAGTTGAGTTCCGCAAGGGTCTGTTTTGGGACCCGTACTGTTCAATATCTTCATCAATGATGTAGATATTGGGATAGAGAGTACACTTATTAAGTTTGCAGATGATACCAAACTGGGTGGGGTTGCAACTTCTTTGGAGGATAGGGACATAATTCAAAATGACCTTAGCAAGTTAGAGAAATGGTCAGAGGTAAACAGGATGAGGTTTAATAAAGAGAAATGCAAAGTGCTCCACTTAGGAAGGAACAATCAGTTCCATACATACAAGATGGGAAGCGACTGTCTAGGAAGGAGCATGGCGGAAAGGGATCTAGGGGTCATAGTGGACCACAAGTTGAATATGAGTCGACAGTGTGATGCTGTTGCAAAAAAAGCAAATATGATTCTAGGTTGTATCAACAGGTGTGTTGTAAGCAAAACTCGTGAAGTCATTCTGCCGCTCTACTCTGCACTAGTTAGGCCTCAGCTGGAGTACTGTGTCCAGTTCTGGGTGCCACATTTCAAGAAAGATGTGGAGAAATTGGAAAGGGTGCAGAGAAGAGCGACAAGAATGATTAAAGGTTTAGAGAACATGACCTATGAATCCAGGCTTCGTGAACTGGGCTTGTTTAGTTTGGAAAAAAGAAGATTAAGGGGGGACATGATAGCGGTTTTCAAATATCTAAAAGGGTGTCACAAGGAGGAAGGAGAAAATTTGTTCCTCTTGGTTACTGAGGACAGGACAAGGAGTAATGGGCTTAAAGTGCAGCAGGGGAGGTTTAGATTGGACATTAGGAAAAAATTCCTAACTGTCAGGGTGGTCAAATATTGGAATAAATTGCCAAGGGAGGTGGTGGAATCTCCCTCTCTGGAGATATTTAAGAACAGGTTAGATAGACATCTGTCAGGGATGGTGTAGACGGAGCTTGGTCCTGCCTTGAGGGTGGGGGGCTGGACTCGATGACCTCTCGAGGTCCCTTTCAGTCCTATGATTATATGATTATATGATTCTATGCCTAGTGGATGCCTTTCACCTTAGACCAACGAGAAACTTTTGTCAAGTGGGGCTGCCACTGACCACAAAGCAACGTAAGCAAAACAGGTTGGCTGATCATTTGTTACTGCCTGGTGTAGGAAGGCCTTTCCTATCACTCATGTCACAAAGAAAAGGTGAGAACAGAAAATCAGCTGACTGGTGGGATAAGAGAAAAATCTCCCAGTAATAAAAAGGGGGAGAGGGATAGCTCAGTGGTTTGAGCATTGGCCTGTTAAATGCAGGGTTGTGAGTTCAATCCTTGTAGAAGCCATTTAAGGATTTGGGGCAAAAATTTGTCAGGGATGGTACCTGGTCCTGCTGTGAAAGCAGGGGAGTGGACTCAATGTCCCTTCCAGTTCTAGGAGATAGGCAATCTCCATTCATTTAATTTAAAATTTTTTATGGAGGGTTAAATCATTATTTGTCCTGCATCCCAGGTCCTGCCTTTGTTTAGGAAAAAAAATATAGCTTCTAAGTAAAAACATCTAGAAAAGATCAAGTAGAGTGACAATGAGAATAGGGCAGGACAACCCTCAAATGCAGAGTTTGCAGCCCATTCTCAGGCTAAATGACCCCAGGACAGCATTTGGCCTGGCTTCACCGCTCAGTGCTTTCTGGTAGGAGGAACTGAGGTGGGCCTTGGTCCCCCCTGGCCATGATGCCCAGCCCTACTTCCTCCTCTTCCCCCATGAAGCCCAGACTCCTGACCAAACCTGAAGCCAGATGTAAGTAGTGAAAGACACCCAGAGAGCTCTGGAGTCCTGGATCCTCACAAACCTTGGGCTGCATACCCTGGGAGGGCTAGGACCTGAGCCAACAGCTACTGTTGAGCATCTTGGCACCCCAACCAAGGCAAGTGGAGGCTCTGGGACTTCACACATCAGCCCAGATTCCCTGGGTGGCTCTTACCACAGCCCAGCTTTGGCTTCCAACATAACTCAGGGGAGAGACTGTGGGTGGAAAAGAAGGAGCAGGAGATAGGCCACACAGCAAGAGGAGTAGCAGGGGGTGGTGTCACCGGACTCTTGAATGTGTCCCACTTTTGTCTTTTGAAAAGGTGGTCACCCTTATATCATGATGGGAGTGGTCTGCCTCTGATTTTTAAAATGTAAATGAATAATAACTATGTATGTCAAATGAGCTTCTTTAAAGAAATAAGTTTTGAGAACTTGAGATATGCCCTTAATTGGTGCATAATAATACATGCTGTATTTACTGAAACTTATTCTTTATATATATAGTGATATATATGAAATTACTCTAATGGATTACAACTGGTAATTAGACCAAACTAAAACTCTGTTTCTGGATGCCTCAAAGTTTGAATCCAGATCCCAAATTTCTTAGGCCCTGTTCAATTTGCAGTGGAAAGTTTTCCTCATTTAAAATCTAAGAATTGTTGAAAGTGAGCCTTTTTAGCAATTTGAGTAGCTTCTCTTTTATTCTGCACATTGCAAGTTGTAGTCATCTCTCAAATTGTATTTGTATATTAAAAAAAAATTCCTTTGGGATGACAGAAATGGCATCATTCATCACCTTTTGTTCCCCCCCTTCACCCTCCCCTATGCTCTGTGGAACCACGAACTATGCGGCCTCCCCCAGGCACCATGGATCAGTGGAGCTGCGGGGGGTGGGGCTGTCTGTCTCTGCCCATATGATTCTGGGCTCCTTGGGTAGCAACCCAGAGCCGCTTGAGAAGAACAGAGGAAAGTGAGGCCTCCGCCTCTCTCTGTTAGCCCCCTTCTCCCCACTACACTATCCCCATTGGACCTTTACTCCCCCGGATTCCACGCCATATGGGCTGGTGGTTAATCCCCTCCCCCACATGACACATCCCCCAACAGACTCCACACAGCTCAAGTCGGAGTGGGGGGGCTAATTCTCCCCCATCCACCATCCCTTGAGGCATCACAAAGGGGTGGGTCAGCACCCACTGGTGCTGTTTTCTTGCTTGTTAGGTTTCCATTCATGGCAGGGAGCAGGCTGTGCGTAGGGAGGGAGGAAAAGGGATAGGATGTATGTGGGGATGGGTGGTATGGTAACGGGGGATTGTGGAGGTGAGGGGATATAAGAATGGGGACAGGGGATGGGCAGTGTGGGGTGCAGAGGGGGAAGAGTTAGACAAGGATGGGGGATGTAGGAATGGAGGAAGGAGGTGGGGATAGGGATAGGCAGTGTGGACAGGGGGAAGAATTTGGGAGGATAGGTGGATGTAGGAATGGAGACAGACGGGTGGAGGTAGGGATGGAAGAAGGGGGATGGGCACTGTGGGGAGGGGAAGGTTATGGAGGATGGGTGGGTGTGTAGGAATGAAGGTAGGGGTTGGGGTGGAGGAATGAAGGATGGAGATGGGGGGTAGGGATGGAAGGAGAGAGGTGTGCTGTGGGCCATGGGGCTCTGGGCCCTGGCTCATCCCCCCACCCCATTCTTCCCCTCCACACAACAGTGTGTGCACTTCCCTGCAAGCCAAATCCAATGTGGAGCCTGGGGGGGGTTTCCTCCTTTTCCCCCTCCCATGCAGGAAGTTGGCACTGGCACTGTAATCTTGCAGGGGGCGGACGGTGTTTCGAGACTGGAGTGCCAGGCAGACAGCAGCCTGAGTTCAGGCCAGGCAGAGGTGGTGTTTTCCCACTGGGTCCCAGAGTGTTGGGGCTCCCTGGGAAGCAGGGCTGGAGCGGGGCAAGAGGCTGGAGGGGGTTCAAGAGGCTAAGGCTGGCATGGCTCCAGCCCTTCTCTACCCGGTGGCCAGTGGTAGGGGGAGCTGCAAGAGGCTGGGGCTGGTGTGGCCCTGGCCCCCCTGGCAGCCAGGGGGAGAGCCAGGCCTGCCTGCCTCCAGAGACCAGGGGGTTGGCGAGCATAGCAAGCAGGGAGGCCAGGGCCATACCAACCCCAGTCTCTTGAGAAAAAGAAGAAATGTGTAGTAAAGTTATCAGGCCCCAAATTAAGAGGAAATCTTTAGTTGTTGTAATCTCAATATTTCTCATTTCCAGGTATGCCTGTATATCACTGGTCTCTATTGTATTAACAAAAAAAACCTTAACTTGCAAAATAAATGCTAAAATTGGAGGAACAGCTTAAGGATATTGATTCATTCTTACTTGACAGGTGAAATCATGGTTGCAGCACTAACCACGGCAATTATGGCATTAAAATGTCAAGGAATTAGGGGTCAGAATAACAGATAATTTTCCTCCTTGTGTCAGATTAAAAATTGACTTCTTTGACAGCACAGGATCTCTGGCTAAGAAAATTATGACAGCTTAACTCATCTTGTACATGTAAAGCTGTAACTGATAATGAACTTTACTGTGACAGCCTTCTCCTGTGGAGAAACATGACAGAACATCTCTGGTACAAAGTCTGTATCTCTTTTTAATATGTAAACAGTAGTTATATTGGACATTAGATGCCGTTTGGAATAGTCTTTACTGTTGGTTTACATCATAATCCAAACCCTTTTTTCTGGACAAGTTCAGCTGACTGCCAAGAGCTGTTGTTAAAAATGTTAATGCATAAAACAATGATATTTAAAGATAAAATTGTTACTGTATTATTTGTCCATCCATATTCTCCTAGGAATGACCTTTCCACTAACTAATCAATATAAATCTCCTGGCCAGGGTTCCCTCTTTTTCTATCCTTGAGCAGGTTGAATTTTCTTAGGTGCAACACCAATATTGAGGTAGTGTGTGTACATGTATCAACATCCTTTCTAACAATTCACGCTAATAAACATACCAAAATGCAAATTATCCTCACATAGCTCAGCTTTTAGATGCTAAACAAATCTATAAGTCAACTAGAAATAGTGTTTGCAAGGAGAGCATGACTAACACAATATTTACTGACACTGGAAAGCAGAGGAAAAGGCATTCACAAAGGCTTATACAGTTTCTCTGAGGAATTTTTAGTATCCATGCTGTAAAAACAGATAACAGTTCTCCTGGTTCGAAACTTTTGTGCATCACCGACTCAAAGAGTAGATGCTCCAGAACAAATTAACAAATGGCTTCAGGGTTTGTAGACAAATGTATGTTTCAAAGAGCTTGCAGATAAGGTTTCATCCTACAAAACAATTAGCATCACATCTAGTACTTGCTACTTCTGACTCAGAAGAGCCAGAACTCTACTACATAGCAAAGATCTGGCCTTAATACAATACAGTATACCAGGTGTTAATTAGGAACACAGGATTTTTTTAAAATCATTAAGATCAGAGTTTTAGATATCTGCAACACTCCAAGCAACTTCGGTTAAAAGAATCTTTTTTTCTTACCTTAAGCCATTAACACCTATGTAAACTTTGTTTGAAACTTTGTGTGTGTACACTCACACACCATGCAACCTGCTTACCCCTCCAACCCAGACAGAGGACTGCAGCAAGTGAGTTTGGAGCACATCCCAAACAAACTTCCCCCTGCCTTCTCCTCAGGGCATAGATGCCAGCACCCACCTCCTTTCCCCACTTACCCCTGTGCAATCTGCTTCTCCGCCCCGAGCCCAGCTGGGTTAAAATCCTGTTTCTCAGACTAGCAGCACCAGCAGTCTAGCTGAGCGTCAGGACAGGATCAGCACAAATTATCCACACCCTCCCCCACCTCATCCAAGGACACAGCACAAACTCCATCCTCCTTCACCTCAACCCAATGCCAGCACCCACTGAACCCTTTCTTTCCCCAACCTATCTCATGTAGTCAACCCTTTACCCTCCCCCTCCTTCCCAGTTCAGGAGGGTTGCGGTAACTGTTGCATTTCTGCCTCTGCCTCGTTCTCCCCTCCCACACAGGACTCTTCAAGCTCTCCTCCCCTTTGACTCTCTCCCCCCTGCCAATTAATTACAATTCCCCCCTCCCATCAGCCACTTATTCTTTCCTTGTCTCACATGCATACCTGCTCTGGGGAGCTGCTCAGTTCAAGCATGCAGTTAGCTCTGTTTAACTGCTGCTTAGAGATGTCCCAACCCTCCAGTCAGCTGAGCTTACTGCCTGCTCAGGAGCTTGAACCTCTGAGAAGGCCTCAGAAAATAGCTGCTTGGCCCTGCAGGCATACAGCTTACAGGGATCTTAGCTCCTGGTGTATATTTTAAAAAGTGGCTAGTAATCTTGGGTGCCCAACTTAAGAAACTTTGAAAGAACATGATTTTTTAGAAGTTCTATTTTCTATTTTGAAAACATGTGTCTTAAGTACAGCATCCAGACACTGGGAACTCAAAATCACTAGTTATTTTTGAAAAGACGGGACCTTATTCTTCCATTTAGTAAATTATTGTGTGATTGAAGCATGAATAGCACACTAATATACATTTCATTAAAAAAAATAAAAACACTGAACATAACCATGTGAATGATTTTTCAGTACTGCCTTGTGGATTAAATTGAAAATGATTAAGTGGAGATAGTCATTTTGATGACTAAAATGTAATTAAACTAGTCACATGTAATATTGAAAGCACATTTTTTGCATAAACTCATAGAAAGTTAATATTTTTGGCTTATTGTTTATTTTTTGTTCAAAATTATTGCCAGATCTCCATCTACTTTGATTGCACACAATTTGTTCATCATTAGCAGTGTTTAAAAAAACAAGTGAAGCATTATACTGTTGGTTTGTATGCACATTCTAGCTGTCTTTTCTTCCATTTTTTTCATAGTCATAAATGTAGATAGGCAGGGCAGTACAACTGCTAGCCTTTAAATGAACAGCATGTTCTGCAAAAGATGAATTGTAGTTTGCAGGAAAAAAAACAAATGAATATGAAGAAGTTATTGGGTTCAGATATTTGTTCTGAGCAGTCACCTGTAAAAATACCTGAGCATACCTTCAGCCCACACAGGCAAATTGAAAAATTAAAATGACTAGCGCTTGACAGGCAGTTTCCATGTCCATGTACTAACCCTAGAAGGATATGTTTGCTGGCAGCTAGTAGAGCATACAGTCTATACAATATTTATTTTTTTATTGTGGACTTTATAGTTAGCATATTTAAATGATTTTAAAAATCATAATGATGTGGTAGTCTTGCAATGCATTTCAGTTACCCTACTTTCAGGGCTTTATTTTTTAGATCGTGTTTTTGTCTCTTATCTCTTTCTTTGATCTGACAGGAACAACAAAGCATCCCTCTGGATCTGCTATAGTGAAATATGCCCATAGGAAGCAGAGTAGAGCACGTCAGTTTTCCCTTTTTTTTTTTCTTACTGAAACACTCTTTGCTACTACAGAGGGCTGACATGATAGGTTGTCAAGAACCTACAAGATAGATATATCTTTAACAAAGAGTTGGAATGGTAGCCAGGCCTGCTGGCTGAAGATAGAAAAAAATGATGAGGAAAAATTAACACACTTTCCATTCTAATCGTGCAGTAAAACTTACATAACGACACCCACTGGTAACCCTTGCAAGCATGTGCTTGTTCTTGCTCTGAGTTATTCTTATTTCTTTTCTCTATTCTTCTGTGATCTCTTTCTTTGATCTGACAGAATATCAAAACCACCCCTCTGGATCTGCTTGAATTGTACCCACAGTATTGGCCACTTATATATTCAGCATTGCCTAATTGCCTCCATACAAGGGATGCTCCTGGCTTCCTTTCTGGGAGTAGTCTTTGTATGAAATGATTATGGATGGTTGTGAAATAACTAAGATATTGTTAGTGGTGTCAGTATCCACTTTTTTCCAACTTAATTGAAGGAAAATTAGGTACATCAAAAACCCTTTTGCATGCAAACTCCTTAATTATAATGGCAAGTATTTTCTTATGCATTAAGGGTTAAGCTCTGTTTTGGGAAATGTGTACATGGATCCTGTTAACTTTAGCAGGAGCTCCACATCCCCATCACTGTGGATTTTTGAGACTCCCCAGCACCTAAAATAGACCTTTCCTTCTTTCACCATACATCCAGGCTGCGTCTAGACTGGCATGATTTTGCGGAAATACTTTTAATGGAAAAGTTTTTCTGTTAAAAGTATTTCCGCAAAGAGCGCCTAGATTGGCACGGATGCTTTTGCGCAAAAGCATCCATGCCCAGCATAGACGCGCTTTTGCGCAAGAAAGCTCTGATGGCCATTTTAGCCATCGGGCTTTCTTGCGCAAAAAATTAAGGTGCCTGTCTACACTGGCCCTCTTGCGCAAGTATTCTGAGTGGGAGCGTGAAAGTATTTGCTCAAGAAGCACTGAGTTTGTACATTACAAAGTCAGTGCTCTTGCGCAAATTCAAGCGGCCAGTGTAGACAGCTGGCAAGTTTTTGCGCAAAATCTTGCCAGTCTAGACGCACCTCTTGATTGTAAAAGAAATATCATTGGTAGTCCAGAGAGTTTTCTGTGTGCTTGTGTGTGAGTATGAAGTATTTATCCAAGGAAAGTCAAATAGAGCAAATAAGTTTGCATTTAGTTATGAAAGTGGATGTGTCTGTGGTCATTCTTACCTCCTCAGGGCGTGAGTTCCAACATTTAGATCCATCTCCAGTGGGAAAAAAACTGCTTTCTCCTCTTATCAATCAACAGTTACATTATTCTGGTGGAGCTTCCCTGAGGCTTTGTCTACACTGCAGTGTTTTTGCACAAGAAGTCTTTTGCAGAAGAGTTCTTGTGCAAAAACCTGTTGCGCAAAAGCGCATCCAGATATCAATGCGCAAAAGCGATATGCTTTTTCACAAGAGAGCATCCACACTGCATAGACAATGTTGCACAAGAAAGCTCTGATTGCCATTCATTGCCTTTTTGCGCAAGAGCTGTAGCGCAAAAAAGAGTTATTCCTCATGGAGAGAGGAATAACTCTACCAGCAAAAGCTCTCTGTTCTGTCCATTTTCTTGCACAATAATGTGCTTGAGGTATGGATGCTCCACCGTTTTTTGCGCAAGAATAGCTAGTTTTGGCCAAAAACCTTGTAGTATAGACATAGCCTTATTGAAGAGATATTTTGGTCTCAGAAGGCATGGCGTTTGCTCTTGTTGCTAGGCACAGTCTCATAGAGGACTTTGAATTCAGAACAGAGTCCTCAGAATAGTCTCTATATTTCATGGGGAATCAAGTATAACCCAAGCCATTTATTCCAGTAAATCAGAGAACAGACTCTGATCCATAGAGTTCAAAAAACAAAATAACCTTAACACCAAAATACTATTCTAGTAACAATACAATTAATTTCAGCTCATTAGGGCAGTCATGGAAACATGTTTCCTAATGATTTCACAAATTGTAGCACAAATGACTTTTCCAAAAAAGTCAGACATAAAGTATGGTGTTTATTTGCCACTCATTATTCCCCAGTATTAAAAGTTTGTCATCAACACAGAGGAGAAAAGTGAGCAATGCCCTCTGATGTAGGGACCAAACATACAGCACATATAACACAGAAATGTCCTAAGCCAACAGTCATTCACCCAATTATTTACAGATGAATTAACAGAGACAAAAAACAGGAAGAGTTCTTGAATGATTCACTAAGCAAAAAAGGGGCTTAATTTGTAATGAAATTATTCATTATTTGAAATGAATAGTCATGTAACAAATGACCACTTCTAAGAGCATCATTAATTTGGCATTTTTTATACTTCTCTGGAAGTGAAACAGATAATTTCACTGCTGCTGTCTGTCTTTTATTACAAAAATATGAACAATATAGATCTTTCATAAAAAAAATCTTCATTTTCAGCTTTTTTTTATTGCATGCTATTGAAAGGTACTAATTATTGATTTGAGAAATTACAGCAAATACTTTGCCATATACTTCAAGTCATATTTTACTCAAGGTGGGAAGGGTGAAAATTACTTGCTGATGATTGTAAAGGAAATAGCTAGATTTCTTGATTAGCACAGATTTCAGATACATTACACAGTCATTACCACAACATAAATTAACTATTATTCAACACATTTTACATATATCAGTTTGCTGATGTAGATATTACTCAGTCTAAGTGTATAGCAATTTCAGATACGGAGCTGTAAAACTGTACTTTTTAGCATTTTTAACATATTGATAATGTGTATCTACATTATAATTTACAATTTATGCCAAAAACAGAGAGTGGATTTTTAAAGACTGTTTTGCTGGAAATAATTCAAATGTAGTTATTTCTTTAAACTCTCTGAAAATTATTGTGTGCATTTAATTTTAAAGCAATCATATAGCCTACTTTAAAAATGAAACCCTAAACTATAACAAATATACAGAAGAGTTACAATTATAGTCTCTCAGATCATATATTTCAGTCTGACCTTTCAATATTTGTTCCTTTGTAAGGCTCCCAATTAGTCCCTTTTTGGCTTTTTGTTTTGAAGATTTGCCTATTTTCTAAGACACATGAGTCGAAAGCTGAGGACTGACTCATGCCTTACCAGCACTACCAGATTTTTGGTGTTTTTCTCTGACACAACTGCTCAGAGAATATCAGATTCTACTGTTTCATTGTGAAGTTAAGATTTAGGGTATGTGTTAGGAAAGATTGATGTGACTTGTGGGAGGAAAACACTGGTGAGAGCATTGAACCCACAAGAATGCCCTAATATTCTCCTTCCCTTCAGTTTATACAGTATGTCTACAGCAAGTATTGATATGCCAAAAGTTAACTATAGAATATATTCATTTTAGTTTACTGTCACCAAAATCCAGAGGAAAGATTAGCAAAACTGTAGAGTAGAAGAGCCACATTTTTATCTTGATTTACTGGATTTCATTAGCAAGAAAAAGTTTTCAGTCATGAGTTTTATTACTGTTTTTTCAACAACTAGAAGCAATTGAACATGAATTCACATTTTAATTTTTTATACAGTTTTATTTTTATAAACCAAAGAAATAATAAAATATCGCTATTATATACTTTGATTTGCTAACCCTGTCTGTTTCTGTATTCCAGTCATTAAAAAATAATGCCTTATGGTGATCATGTTTTATTTCAATAATAAACCAGAAGAAAAAAAATCACAGTTAAAATACATTCCTTCATGATTAAGTACCATTTCTTTTGTATTACTGCAAACTCTCAAAATGTCTGCTCTGTTATCTGCTTCTCTATTTTCTTACTTCTTGTTTGTCTTTTCCCATAGAGTATGTTCTTAATTGTTGAGCAATTAGAATAAAATGTATGTTCAGGTTGAACCTCTCTTTTCTGGCACCCTCGGGACCTGACCGGTGCCGTACCAGAGAATTTGCCAGACTGTGGAAGGTCAGTATTGTTTAGCAACATTACAAACACTTCCACTGTTTACTAGGCTCTTAGAAGACATTTAGGGGTGAATTAGAGCTAACTAATAGCACAGAACAGTGAGAGCCAGGGCTGGTGACTATAAGCAAATTTTATGGGACTGTGGGAAAATTAGCTACACCCATGATAAGTGGATATCCAATTACCTAAAATCATGCTGGACCAGGGGTGGGCAATAATTTTTGACAGGGACCGCTCCAAGATTTTGGACAGTGGTTGAGGGCCACACTCTTCCAGGATATTAATGGAGGAATGTTGGGGTCTGAGATGGAGGTTGGGTGCAGAAGGGAGCTTGGGGTAGGGGGATTGAAGTTCAGGAGGGAGAATGGGGTCTGGAAGGGAGTTTGGGTAAAGGAAGCAGTTGTAACCTAGGGCAGGGGACTGGGATGCAGGATTTTGGGATGTGACCTAGGGTAGGAGGGGATTGGGTGCCGGATATGGTAGGAGGTATGGGTGCAGGAGGGGGCATAGGGTTTGGGTATGTAGAGGGGGGCAGAGGGTTGGGGAAGGGAGGAGCTGGGATGCTAGAGGCAGGCTCTGCTTGGGAAGTGGTTACCAGTAGAAACCTGAAGCAGACTGTCTGCTTCAGGCTGCCTCATGTTGCTCCACTCAGGGCATGAGAGGGATGGGGAGGCGGCTGAGGAGGACGGAAGAAGGCTTCCTACATTGCCCCTTCTCCCAGCAAAAATTCTCAGTTCCTATTGGCCAAAAACTGAGAGATTGGCCAATGGTAGCTGATATATTTTGCTGTGGAAGAGGGGACAGCATGAGAAGTCTCCCTCCTCCCTTCCCAGCTATCTGGAATGGAGAACGGCTAACTTTTTAAAGTGTGATCTGTTCTCTGCCTAAGGGCTTTGGCAACGCAGCTGCAGGCTAGATCCGATGGCTTGGTCATCTCTGTGCTGAACCATGGATGTTGCCAGATCAGAGTGCCAGTATAGAGAAGTTCAACCTGTATGTCTCATACATTGCAACTTTCTGAAGTATATGTACACATTAGTTTAGATTTTCGATTAATCACTTATCCAATAAGGAAGCATTCTCTAGGTTTAATATTATATCTTCATTTGTTTAATATACCACTAATTCAAAGATGTAATTGACTAATGATCACCTGAAATAAAATTAAACTATGTAAAATATTACTCCTATTTAACACGTCCTGTAGAAAGACAGTAAAGGCACTAGCACAAAAATCACTTCCTATAGTTTATTCACAACTGCAACTTTATTATACTTTCTGCTGGGACTCCAGGAATACTCCATCAACAAGGCCCTCTGAAGAGAGCTGCTGTATTGGTGCGCTCTCGAACTGCCCTAGCTAATAAAGGTGAATAAGTCCCTATTCCTTTCTAGACCATCTTACTCCTGCTGTGGTGCAATGACATCTATAATATTTTATTCAGTTCTTAATGTAATCTCATTATCAAGATTGGAGGGAATTCATTGATGGACATCAATGATGAGAGGACAGGAAAGATTTATGGGCAAGATTTAAAGTGCTTGACAAGTGATGACTGAGCAAAGACGGACACAGTAAAAATCTAAAAATATCTGAAGGTGGCGATAAACCAGCAAGGTGGAGGAATGAGTGTGGCACCAGCAGATTGTATCTATATTAGCAGTCATGGGAGGAAATTCAAAAAAGAAAAATGTTGGCTGAACTTCAGGAAAAACTTCCTGACAGATGTAATTAGGCTGTAAAACAGTTTCCAAAGAAAATTATGGAATCCCCATTATATAGGCCTTTTACAACTAGAATTAACTGCCACTAGAAAATATAAGGAACAATCTTGCATTGGCAGGGAAATAGACTGGATGATGTAAAACTTTTCCATCAGTAATGTCTATTCTTCTGTGTTCCATTGCCAAGCCAGTAATGACCATAGTGTGAATCCAAATGTATTGGCAGTAACTCTGTCACTGTGTCAGTCTGTGTGATGAGTTTACCGTTGTAATTAGATTGGCTACCATCATGATCCATTGCATGTTTAGAATTGTTTTTTTCTTTTTTTTAGCTTGTCCTTAGCTTTCAGGCTAATGACTATTTGTGTGTAAACCTAAATTAGCGGTTTATTCATAAGATTGCACTAAAAAACTGAATTCGTTGTCAGGGGAAAATGTTCATTGTGGTCAGATTGGTTCCTTAAA
The DNA here is from genome assembly GCF_052426305.1 of Pelodiscus sinensis. Taxonomy (NCBI): domain Eukaryota; kingdom Metazoa; phylum Chordata; order Testudines; family Trionychidae; genus Pelodiscus; species Pelodiscus sinensis. The sequence continues at coordinate 300,943,045 of NC_143052.1, read as the reverse complement.
AGATCATTGTTGTAGTCTGCCTGCAAAATCTGATACATCCTTGTTCCTTTACTGATTTAAATGGAGTAGAACGCATACAAAGATGATGCAGGTGCTGTTAATAGGTATGCTCAGCAATCATTGTTCATATATCATTATCAGGAGCCTCAGATTGCATTATTGTTACCACAACAGATTGCATGGAATGTAAAGCTAGTCAAAGATGTTAAACAGCTAATGGTAGCAATACTGACCTGCCTCCTGTGTCTTTTTTCATATATCACCTGTCCTTTCTTGTGCTCTTTTTGGAAATATTAATTAATGCTTATTAACTCAGATTCATGGCCATTTTCAAAAGTGGGGCATGGGCAGGATAGGATAGGAAGGTTTGAAGAGAAATAGGACATTGTAATGGCATGGAGGAAATTCAATTGGAAATATAGTGGAAGAGGAAAAGGAGAATGAAACAAAGCTGACAAAGATAAGATCAAAGAAGAGGCAAAGGAATAGAGACATTTGCTTTAATTGAAAAAAGAATGTTACTGCCTCTCCAATTTGTCCTGTAGAAATTCTTCATATATTATTTTTAATTTTTGAAAAATAATTTTAAAGCTCCCATTTAAGCTTTTAATTTTTTTTTTAAAAAAAGTTAATACATCTGTAAGTAAGTACCGGTAAACTTCACAGCCATTGACAAACATTTTTAATTAGAACAGAGGGAGAAAAGTTTCAAAGTCTAATTGAAGCCTTTTGCAGGCATTACTTTTGCTGGTATTGTGTGGTTATGGGTAGGATGCCCCTGACCAAAGGCAGATTTGAAAAAACCCATCACAGCATCACTTGAGACATCTATGGGCATGCAGGCAGCACCCTCCTTGTCTAATGCCCTATCCCACCCAATCCCATTTCTTGAGAAAGGTTGGGGGAGCAGAAGGCTGATGGGAACATGGTTGGTGAAGCAGAAACACTTCTGGAGCAGAGGACATGACAGGATAGTGAGGCATTGAGGAAGTAGGGGGATGATGGGGTGGGAGGAATGAGGAGAGCATGGGGCATGATTATTATTGGAGTATGAACATGCCACTTCTAAAGGAGAGCCCCTCCTGGAGTAGTCGGGAAGAAGAGAACCTGCATGAAACTATCACCTCCAAAATGAGTCCCTGTCTTATGAAATTGCCCTCCTTCTATGTAGAGCAATCAGGAAGAAGAGGGCTATCCTATTGGGGCAGCTAGTGACTTTCACCTCAGAGCTAAGCACACTCCTATTGGCCTCATCACATGGAGGAGGAGGAAGAGTTACACTGTGTCTTGTAGTCTTTCTTTTTACCTTGTTGGCAAATTAGCATGAAGGGAGGGAGAAGCATTTCTGGAGTTGGCTGTCCAAGTGTGTGTTGTATTGAGTGGACACTTTATGAAGTGGCAGTGTACAGTGCCATCCTGGATTACAGGTGCAGGCAGGTGTGGCACTCCAGAACACTTTAGCAGCTTTGTGTTTCTGAGATGGGCGGTTTGAGCCCTCTATAATCTTAACCACCCACTGCGTATGTGAATACCCAGTGCAGATAAAGATGGTAAAGGTCACCTTACAGAGCTTCAAGATCATAGAATCATAGGTTTGGAGGAGTTGGAGGAGGTCATTGAGTCCTACCGCCTATCCAAAGCAGGACCAATCCCTACTAAATCATCCCAACCAGGGCTCTATCAAGATGGGTTTTAAAACCTCTGGGGATGGAGATTGCACGACCTCCCTACATAGCCCAATCCTGTGCTTTACCACCCTCCTAATAAAATAGTTTCTCCTAATATCCAACCAAGACCTCTCCCACTGTAACTTAAGATCATTACTCCTTATTTTGTCATCTGTCACCACTGAGAACAGCCTCTCTACATCCTCTTTGGAAACCCCGTTCAGGTAATTAAAGCCTGCTATCAAATCCCCCCTCACTCTTATCTTCTGAAGACTAAATAAGCCCAAATCCCTCAGCTTTTCCTCATAAGTCATGTGCTCCAGCCCCCTAATAATTTTTGTTGTCATCTGTTGGACCTTCTCCAATACGTTCACCCCCTTTTGTAATGGGGGGCTGAGAATTGGACATACTACTCCAGATGTGGCCTCACCAGCGCCAATAAAGGGAAATAATCACTTATCTAGATTTGCTGGCAATGCTCCTCCTAATGCACTCTAACATGCTGTTAGCCTTCTTGGCTGTAAGTGAGATGCATATCCAGCTTCTCATCCACTGTAATCAACAGGTCTTTTTCTGCCTAACTACTGCTCAGCCATCAGTTCCCAGCCTATAACAATGTTTGGGATTTTTCTGTCCCAAATGCAGAACACTGCACTTGTTCTTTCTTATTGAACCTCATCAAATGTTTTTGGCCCAATCCTCCAATTTGTCTAGGTTACTCTGGACCCTAACCCTAAATTCCATTGTATCTACCACTCCCCCTAGCTTAGTATCATCTGCGGACTTGCTGAGGGTGCAATCCATCCCCTCATCCAGGTCATTAATAAAGATGGTGAACAAAACCAGTCCCAGAACCGACCCCTGAGGCACTCCACTTGACACTGACCGCCAACCAGACATCGAGCCATTGATCACTATCCATTGAACCTGACAATTGAGCCAGCTTTCTATTCACTTTACAGTCCATTTATCTAATCCATACTTTTTAAATTTGCTGGCAAGAATCCTGTGGGAGACCATATCAAAAGTTTTGATAAAGCCAAGCTATATCGTGTCTTCCACCTTGCCCATATCCACAGAGCCGGTTCAGTGCCATAGAAGGCAATCAGGTTGATCAGTCATGACTTGCCCATAGTGAATCCGTGTTAACTGTTCCTGATCATTTCCCTCTCTTCTAAGTGCTCCAAAATGGATTCCTTGAGGATCCCCTCCATGTTTTTTCTAGGGACTGAAGTGAAGCTGACCAGTCTGTAGTTGCCTGGATTGTCCTTCTTCCCTTTTTTAAAAATGGGTACTACATTTGCCTTTTTCCAGTCATGCAGGACCTTCCCCAGTCACCATGAGTTTTCAAAGATAATGGCATGCATGTCTTCAGTTACATCAGCTAACTCCCTCAGCACACTCGGATGCAGTAGATCTCGCCCCATGAATTTGTATATATCCAACTTTTCTAAATATTTCCTAACCTGTTCTTTCTCCATCAAGGGCTGCCCACCTCTTTCCCATACTTTGTTGCCTAGTGCAGTATTCTGGGAGCTGACCTTGTCTGTGAAGACAGAGGCAAAAAGCATTGGTTGGTTGACCATTTGCCTTTAAGCAGAAGGAGAGATTTTAATCTTCACAAACTCAGGTCCCTCTTTGTACCCTATTTTCCACTCACAAAGGAATAGCAGGAGGATTCAGTGTTGGGCTGAGCCCTAAAGGTTAGGCTGAAAAGGCTTAATTCCAAATGTATCAGTTATTTGTTTTGAGACCCTTTAACTTCACACTATATCCAAATAAATACCTGATTTGAAGGGGAGTGGAGGATCAGATAATGTACCTCCCTTCTGTGAAATTATTAATGTTGCTGCCTGTCACTTAAATCCATCTCTGTGCCCATGTTTCAGTCACTTGATCAAATTACCAAATGCACTGATGAGTCCAGACTAGCTGAGTCACTGCTTGTTTGTAAAATACAAGTCGTCTTCCTCCCAAATGTGCAATAATAAAACAGAAATCAATATTCTTAACCTAATTTATCAAACGTCCTGAAGATACTGATGCCATTTAACAGCTGTAGACGCAAATAAAAAAGCAATATCTCACACCATTAGTACAAAACAATAACATTTTCAGGCTCTGTATGCTATCCACCAATGGGCTGTCAATCAAGTTTGCTCTGAAGAACAGAGTGCTTAGGGGCTGTTAATCATGTTGGCTGTATAAGAGAACACATTAAGAAATACTGTGCCACTATTCACTGAATACAAAAATAAACATGTATGACAAGAAATAGAGATTGATTTTACTGCATTATTAGTAGTTTGCTCAAATGTTATAACTGAAGGTCCGATCATTGAAGAAGATGCCAACTTATTAACATATAGCATTAACCAACACATAATGCCTAAGGACAAGTAGCCTTTTTAAGTTACCTGCAGGACAGGTATCCCCTAATTCCTTTTCTTTCTCTATGCAATAGGTGGCGATACCAATTAAAATAGTAACGATAATATTTAATAATTGTCCCTCAGCTCACCAAATTGGGCTCTCCATCCATGCAAACCATGGTATTGGATTTTGGCATAACTGAAGGCATTTTGCAACAGGAGCAGATGGATTGTGTAGGACAAAATTGTGGTGGACTCACCAGTATCGTGGGAATTAACAAAGAAGTGCAGGAAAATTACATGAAATGTAATGAAACAATATATCCTAAAAAGCTTAACTGAACATGATAGTAGCCTTTTCAGATATTAGAATAATTAATAAATTGGAAGAAAATGAAGTAGCTCTGTTCCCAATAAAGTCATTGTTTTATTGTTTATAAATAAAAAATGTAGCCATTTCTTTCCACTCCTTCGGGAGGCTGACAGAAGCAAATATTCCCATTGGCTTCCCTTATTCCTCGCAAATGGAAGCATATCAGCTACCGTTAGGGGCTGCACTCAGCATTTGATTTATAGGTCTATACTAGACCTGCTAAATCAAACACCAGAAGATCAACCTCCAGAAGATCTGGTAAAAATTGATGTTCCCTAAGAGAGAGACAAACATAGTTACAAGTTCATTCTTTGGAAAGGTAACAATAAGACCTGATCCTGAAAGGTGCAGAGTACATTCAGTTTTCCAGTTCCTTGGTGTATGTCCAGTTTGTCTGTAAATAAAAAAATATGAAAATAAAGCATCTATTGCTCATAAGCAAAATACATAATTTTTAAAGATTTCCATCAACTATTTGATTAGTTGATAAGGGCACCGCTGCCTTTGAACTGTAGCAAGAGACTTGCCGGGCTCTTGCTATCCTTCAAAAGCAGAAGCCTCACAGGGAGTGCGGGCCCAATGGGAGATTGTCCCCACGCTCCTTGTGATGCCTGAGCCTTTGAAATGTACAAAAGCAAATGTATCAAAATGTAAAGGGCTCTTGTACATTTCAAAAGGAAGCCGGGCAGAGAGCGCAGGGCCTCCCGCTTTTGAAATGTACAAGAGCCCCAGTAGGGCTCTTGTACATTTCAAAAGCAGAATCACAGCAGAATGCAAGTGGTGACTGCTTCAGTCCCCGCTCGTGCTGTTTCCCACTGTGCCTTTACTTCTCCTACCCCCCACAGAGATGGTGCTGGTCTTTTAAGCTGGCTCCCACCAGCTCCTATCCCCTCCCCCCGCCCCCGCTGCCTCTCTCTGATAGAAGCAGCAAGTGGGGGAAGTGACTAGTCACATCACTAGTCAACTATCTGATAAGCTTATGCTTATCAGACAGTCGACTAGTCTCTTACATCCCTAATTATAACTAAGATGTGTCTACATTGATGTGTATCCATGGCTAACTAGAGCATATTTATTCATTAACTACTCCATGAGAAGCAGTATTTTTATTTTGAACATTTCAAAGTTATATTTTTCCTGGTTACATAAATGAGGATGTGTGAGTTGGATATTCTTTCAACTTGCAAAGTGGCAGCAATTTAGCAGATTGATTTTGTTTTTTCAGTTGGACCAGTGAAATGCAAGTGACAGCTTTGGGACAGGTATCCCCTAATTCTTTCCCTTAAGACTGTGTTTTATCTTTCTGTGATATAAAAGCTTGGCCATACACCACCAAATGCTCCCTGAAGTGTTTGAGTACAAATCTTGTTTTATGTGGTAAAACAGCAGGGAGTCTCAATTCAGTTCCTCAAATTGCTTTCCTGCAATGCCTTATTAAGTAAGCTAACACTAACATAATTGCCGTTCTGCTGATTCAAAGAGTAAATTTGGTAAGCTAGTGCTTTTAGAGCTTATGCTCTTTCAAAACTGAAGACATTTTGAAGGTGGAATAAAAGTAAATGTAGTTCTATAAAAATAATAAATTAACTAGAATGATTGTGTGTTTCAGTGAGTGGTGGTAATGCTTTGCATGTTGCTGGTGAGGACTTGGTGGATAGGAGAAAGGAAAATGATGAACTGGAATAGAATTTTAAGGAACATTATACAAAGCAAGAGGTGTGATTAATTTGAAATACTGTAAGTGCACCCCCAGTTATACAAAAATTATTTATAATAGCTGTTTCCAATACCTTCCTGATGATTGAATTACTAGAGGTGTTCTAGGTGAAACTGCTTTGGATTTATGTATACTGTGATCTAATAAATTGAACCCAGGGTTAGGAATCAGGAGAAATGTGGTCTATTCCCAGATTTGCTGCAGACATGCTGTGTGCCCTTGGGCAAGTCATTTAATTTCTCTGTGCCTCAGTTTTCATCTCTCATATAAAATGGAGATGACACCAACTACCTTTCTAAAGTATTTTCAGCAGTATAGAAGAGCAAGAACTATAGACGTGAAAATTCTTCTTAATTATTGCGCCCCTTGTGCAGTAACATTGGTAATGTCATGTGCATTTTAAGAAAAACTATTTGTATGGTTTCCTTTTCTAAAAAAATTCCAATTGTTGACTTTTATAAAAATATACCTTTTCCCAAGAAAAAAGGATAAGACTTGTATTTTCAGGTGGGTTTAGGGTTGGTTTAGGTTTTGAACTGAATATCTTTAAGAATAGAAGTGGCAACAATACACAAGACTGCCTCTTACAGAGTAAGGTCTTTATTTTGATATTCAAATCACTGCCAGGATTACCATTAACTTCACTGTTTTCAAGATCAGGAGTCACATAAAGTAATGGAAGTGAGCATTTATTAGGACATTTTTAGTTGTAAAATATGGTTACTCTTGACAGGAAAGTTTTAAGTGTCCGTCTCTTGTCATCTGAACAAGTCATCCTGCTTTTCTGTGGTATTTTGTTTCCATCTTTTGCAATCATGAATCTTCTTGAACTGTGAGGCAAATATGGCTTTATAGCTGAAGTCAGAATGTTCCAGAGACTGGACAACATGAGACCAAATGAATGAATGAAAAGTGGGCATCGCTTTACAAAATGTAATAGAAGTTGGTAAAGAAATGTGTGTTTTATGATATTATTGATCACATTCCTTTACCAACTTTTATATCAAATATAACAACTCACATTTGTACTTGAAAATATGATTCTTAAAAAGCATTGTAGTACTAACTTTGATAATTGTCTGAACCACTGACAAGTGGGAGCTATTTCTTCAACTAGTTATTACCAGAGCTGCATGGAAGACTGTATTTCACACAGCTGCCTGTATTAAGTGTTGCTTTTGGTCCTTGTTTGAAGTTATGAACACCAAATTCACACAAATTAAAGCAAAAAATAAAAAGTGATATAGTAATATAGTACAGAGTAAAGTGCATAATATAAAATACTATATGTTAACTTAAATCAAATTTCTGTGTATGTCTGTGTATGTTTTATATAATCATTATTCTTGTTATTTAAAATACTACTACAATGAAAACTTAGCAATTTGTATTAATGTTGGATCCTGCAAGAAGCAGAGCATCTCTTAGGGAATGAAGTCAATAGTGTGCTCTCTAAGGTTATGTCTACACTACAAAGTTAGTTCGAACTAACGGACGTTAGTTCGAACTAACTTTCATAGGCGCTACACTAGCGCTCCGTTAGTTCGAATTTAATTCGAACTAACGGAGCGCTTAGTTCAAACTAGGTAATCCTCATTCCACGAGGATTAAGCCTAGTTCGAACTTACTAGTTCGAATTAAGGGCTGTGTAGACCCTTAATACGAACTAGTGGGAGGCTAGCCCTTCCCAGGTTTCCCCTGGTGGCCTCTCTGGGCACAACCAGGAAAACTCTTCTCCTCTCCCCCAGCCCCAGGCCCTTAAAGGGGTAGACTCTGGCCAGATGGCACTGGAGACAGACAGCCCTGCCAGCAGTGTCTGCCCCTGACCGAGTGGCCCCACCATGAGCCAGGCAGCCAGTGGCAGCGAGCCGTCCCCTGCCCAGTCCCCCAGCACCCAGGGGCCAGCCAGGGGCCGTAGATGGCGCGCGGCCCCCTGGACTAGTGCGGAGGTCATGGACCTCATTGAGATTTGGGGGCAGGCTCCCAATCTCCAAGATCTCCACACTAGGAGGAGGAACGCGGCTGTCTACGGCCGCATAGCAACTGCCATGGCCCGCAAAGGACACAGGCACTCCCGGGAGCAGGTGCGCATTAAAGTTAAGCAGCTGCGGCAGGGGTACGCCAGGGCCACCAGGGGCGGCGCTGCTGCAGGGGATGACACCTGTCCCTACTTCCCTGCCCTCCACTAACTCTTGGGGGGCAGGGCGGTCCGCACCAGCCCAGGAGGAAGTGAGCCGGGACCAAAGGGCCCTGACCCGGGCACACCAGAGGGGCCACCGCAGGATGTCCCAGCGTCCAGGGAGACCGTACCGGGTAAGTAGTTCGAATTAAGTAGTTCGGGGGGAGAGGCAGGAGGGAGACCAGAGACCACACACGTGGGCCATGCCTTCCACGGATCACGCAGACACCTGTGCACATGCGAGCACGTGCCATGCCACCCTTGGGCAGGTGGCTCCAGCTGCGTGACACCCAGGGGCCATGGCCCAATAGGCACATGCTTGTGCAAAGAGACCTGACATGCTCCCGACCCCGGGGCGGGACCCAGCAGGATGCTTTCCCTTCACATGTCCCCTCTACACGGAGGCGGGGAGATGTCCCCCTCCCCCCCGGCCACACTATACATGGCACAGGGACATGGGTGTGGTCTTGGGGCAGCTCCCAGTCCCGGGGAGAGCCAGACATCATGACCATGGCCTCTGTACAAGCACAGCGGCTCTGACAGTGCAGGACATGGTCACCCTCACGTTGCGGGGTGGGGGAGGGGGCTGGGCATCATCCTCTGCATCCCCAGGGAGAACTGACCACTTCTCTTCTCTCTCTACAGCTGCACCAGCTGCTCGTGCAGGGCGCACCACCCCGCCCGGGACATGCTCCCGCACCCGTGGCCTGCTCCGGACTACCAACACGGAGCAGGAGTATTGGGACCAGCACCTGGTGGCCCTGCGAGCCGTGCACCGCACACTGCAGGCCTGGATGTGGGAAGACCTGCAGCTCCGCCACGAGCTGCTGGCTCAGGTCCGAGGGCTAAGCACAAACCTGCAGCTCCTGCTGCAGAGCATGGTGCCCCGTGCTGGTCCTGCGCCTGCTGCCCCCCCCAACTGCTGTCCCTCTTCCCACTCCTGCCCCCCCTCCCACCTCTTACTCCTCAACCCCCACACCCTCTTCCTCAATGTCCACACCCCCCACCTCAACCTCCACACCCTCCACCCCATCCCCCCGGGGATGCCGAGGCCCCCTCCCTCGCCGTGCTGGGAGGCGGTTGGCCCGGCGAGACCCCCACCCCTGATCCTTGAGTTTCCCCACCCCCTCCTTTCCCTTGCTTCCCCCTTCCAGCTCCTTCCTCCCAGTTTTCCCCCTCCCCTCTCCCAGCCTCTCTCTTCCCCTCTCCCACCTCCTTTTCCCAGTTTCCCCCAGTTTTGTTCAGTAAAGAGAGTTTCTATTGTCCTTTATTTTGTACGTCAGGAAGGGGGGCTAGGGAAGGGTAAGTGGAAGGAGGTGAGGGTGGAATGGGGTACGAGCCCCCAATGGGGAGGACTGGGCTGGCTCTGCAGGCTCCTCGGGGTGGAAGCTCTCCTGCAACCCCCCGATTGCCCCCTCTTCCCAGATGGCAGCCTGTGGCAAGTGCAGCCGGGCTGATGTCCGAGTGCTGTGATGTGCTGAGTGTGGGCACTCCGGGCACTCCAAGCCATGACTGCTTTGCAAGTGGGGCACCCCTGAGAACTGTCTGTCCGGGGTGGGGGTCGGGTCCCTTTAAGCACAGCCCTCGGCTAGCCTGAGACAGCAGCTCCACGCTCTAAGTCCTCCTCTGATGCCCTGCTGGCACTGCTTCCGGCCATCCTTAAGCACGGTTCAGGGTCCACTTAATGTGGACATGCTAGTTCGAATTAGCAAAACGCTAATTCGAACTAGTTTTTTAGTCTGGATCCGTTAGTTCGAATTAGTTTAGTTCGAATTAACTAATTCGAACTAAGTTAGTTCGAATTAACGTTGTAGTGTAGACGTACCCTAATTTCTAGGTGATACTCATCAACTTGCAGGATAAGCCCCCAAGAGCAAACTAGTGCATTCTGTGAATTAGTAAATCAGCAATTACTATAAAAACAGGAATAACACATCACAAAATGGACTTTATTCACTCAGGCCTGATTCAAAGCCCATTGAAGTCAGTGGAAAGTTATCAATTTCAGTTAGACTTTGTCTTAGATTCTTATTTTGTCAGTAATTTATTTATGATAATTCATTGAATATTAGCAACTATATTGCAATATATTTTGTAAATATTACCAAGGTTTTAGGAGATGTCCCTGTGGCACCTATTACAGTTTCTTTCTTCAGATATTGGAAGAGACCAACATTTGTTTTGTGCGGATTATAATACATACATTTTATCAGAGTGCAGACTGAATAGGTTCTACTGCCTTTTAAAATGTTTGTTTGAATCCTTTCAATTTAATATTTATGGTTTTTATATTTTAGGAGGCTTTTTCATGCATTGTTTTCCTTGCATGCTAAGTTGAGAAACTTATTGATGCAAACAAGAGAATTTTTTTAGGATAGAGTCCTTTCTAATATACCGTATATACTCGAGTATAAGCCGAGTTTTTCAGCACATTTTTTGTGCTGAAAAATGCCCCCCTCGGCTTATACTCGAGTCAGCCTCCTGCTCGCGGGCGGACTCTGCCGCCGGCTGGGTCTAGCCGCGTGAGCCCGGAGCTCTGGCCCCGGTAACCGAGGCGCTCGGGGCGGGGGGCGCTGCCAGGAGCAGGCTGGGCTCCGTGTGTCGGGGGCCGTCGCTGCGCGGGGCGCTTGGAGCCTCTGCCGGCCGCTTGGGTTGCGGGTGCGCCCGCAGGTGCTGCTCGGAGCCAGCGGCCTCGCCCCGGGGCCGCCGGCAGGGAGGCTCGGGGAGCAGCCGAGAGGGGCTCTGGCCTGGGAAAGGTCCGGGCGGGGGCTGAGCTGGTTGGGCCGAGTGTCCGAGCGTCTGTTCCCGTGTGTGACTGGTGCTGGCGCTGGGCGCTTTCTTGCAGGCGGCCCTTCAGGGGCTCATTGGATTGGCGGGAGGACTTTGAGCGGGAGTTACGGTATTTTTGATACCATATTGTTTTTGTTGACCCCCTTTTCCACTTACAGAGCTAGGTTATTGTTTTTCTTTGAAATAAATATTCATGTAATTTTATTGGTATCTATCTTCATTTTTTACATTTACCAGTAGCTGCCTCATTTCCTACCCTAGGCTTATACTCGAGTCAATATTTTTTCCCAGTTCTTTGTGGTAAAATTAGGTGCCTCGGCTTATATTCGGGTCGGCTTATACTCGAGTATATACGGTATATCTATATAGTACTTAGTTTTTGTTTTTTTAAATCAGTTGCTTACCTTAAAGTGTAGTTCTTGATTTTCTGAAATCCACTGCTATGAAGCCTGTGTATCTGAAAGATGCATAAAGTTCTTAAATGGTATCATTAGTGGAGGTATCAATAAAAAAATTGCCAGCTGTTTTTAAAGTGTAGTGTAAAAACATTTCTCTTTCTAAGTGGTTGTGTAGGTGCTTGAAATGTTTCAGTCTGTGGGCCAGATTCCACTGTCAGTGGAGTTAATTTAAAATTGAAATTACTAATTATATATTTCATAGTTTTTACAATAGTCAGTATTAGGGTGTTATGAAAATGGATCCAAAATAAACACACCCAAAAAATAAATATTGTGTTATTTTGGTAAATGAATACTACCTAGAAAATTAGATCATTACCTAAAGATTTTATTTGTAATTCTTGTAGCTACAGTGTATTGTATAATAGTATATTTCCAGTATTTTTATTTTTAATGGCTGTGTTATTGAAATTATGATTTCTAAACATTATCCATGAATTTTATTTCTCAATTTGCTTCCCCCCTCCTTTAAGATCCCAGAGGCGTATTTTATTAGAGATCCTCATACTTTCCTTCTTACAAAGGACTTTATTAAGGTATATGTGGTATATTTCTTTCAAAGAAATCTCTCAAGACCTTAACTGCATGTCCTCACAGGTTAACATTTTCACATGTAACCCCAGCTACTGGAAATAAGAATGGTTATTTGGTTAACTGAAGCATGCTTGAAAGGAGAAGCAAAGCTTGTCTACAAAATACTAACACTTGGATGAGTCTGCAGCCTGAGAGAAGAGCACCCGGTGAATTTTCTGGACTTTTTTCATGGCTGACTTAGGATTTGCTTGCATTGTCAAATAGTGTGTTGACCTATCTCTTTGATGCATATTGATTATGACAATCACTCTCCTTTCCCTGCAGGCCATGGAGGCACAGATACAGAACTTTGGACAGACGCCATCTCAGTTGCTTATTGAGCCACATCCTCCTCGGAGCTCTGCCATGCACCTGGTGAGATATAACTGCTGGTTGGGAATTTATTTCCTTTCAACCTGAGGATCCTTTCTAGGTCATAAAATACCTATTTAAGTAACACTTTCTTTTCCTGCCCTGAGTGGCCTACAGTACCATAGCTTTTAGTCTGTGCAGAAATTGCATGCAGGCTCTTAAACAGCAAGTTGGAAGTTGGAATAGCTCTCACTTTCTACAGCCATTTATTTCTGTTGTCCAATCTTGGATTAAAAAAGGATATCTTATAAATATGTATTTGATGAGTATAACTGCATGAAATAAAAATGAGTATATGCTTCTCTCATATTAAACATTTTGTTTAGAAAAAAGGGGGAAACATTCCAGAGTGATTTATGAACATTGGCTGCTTGTCAGGAATGAAAAAATGTAATTCAAATCATGCTTGGAACCCTTTTGTCCATTCCTGTGAAAGAATACAATATGTCCTTGTAATTTCAATTTGAACTTCAGCATTAATTACCAATGCACTCTTTTATATGCTCATTACAAAGTACTATATTATGTAGCAAAAGTGAAAAGTAGTGGTATCTGTCCCAGTTAGTATCCTCTGAAGACAAGAAACTTTCTATGAACTTTAGTAAATAAATCATAATGTTCACTAGCTTTCATAATATCCATTACCCATGAGGAAAATCACATTGTGCAAATGACAATTTTCCTAAAGTTTTAATTTTGTTCTTTTAAAAATTAAACATCACCTGCAAATTCACATATCTAGATAGTCAATATCTTAAAAATGTATGTAATATATTTAGACAGCAGTTTAAATCTGTAGATTCAGAGCAAAAGATTACTTAAACTTCCTAGAATTCATCTTAGTTGATATAACAGTTAAGTTTATGAAGACATGCAATACATGCAAATTGGGATTCACAAACTTTAATTGATAATAAAACTGTTACTAGCCATGAGTTAAAATTATATTTTACTTACAGAATAATCACCTTGATTTTATAATAATTCATATAGTTTTAATATGATTTGTAAGAAATAAAAAGTAAAGTCAATTCATATAGTATACTCTAAAGGATTTACTTTAGTCTAAAGTACATTAGAAAAACAGTCATCTGTGGGATTTCTGAGTTCCTCCTTCTAAAAATTCTTGTTTCAGCTACTGGACTTTATACAATTTCATGTTTATGAGGTAATAATGGGTTAATCTTCTATTTGATTCCTATCTACAGTGTATTAATATTAACTATTCTGATAATTTAATATTTTGATTTTTGTTGAATGAATGCTGATTTATCTTTTATACCCTGTAATAACCTAATGGACCTTAACCATACCTCTTCTCTATTTGTCCTCGTGTAATGATCCAGTAATAGTTTGCCCTCCTATATTGCTAGTGCAGATAGCATTGTTTTCCCTGTATGTGCATGTTTGCCTACTCACTTTAACCTTGTTTTCCCTCAGACCTCCTCACTAATTGTGTTATCCCTTCTGTTTTCTTCTGCTCTCTTCTCCTTTCTACTCAACAGTGTTTCCTTCCACAGAGTCCACTCATGTTTAAAGATCAGATGCAGCAGGATGTTATAATGGTGCTGAAATTTCCATCAAATTCTCCTGTCACACATGTGGCAGCCAACACGCTTCCCCACCTTACTATTCCTGCAGTGGTAACTGTGACTTGCAGCAGACTTTTTGCAGTCAATAGATGGCACAACACAGTAGGTATGTGTTCACAGATCTCTTATTTAAACATTATGTAAGCAGTGCATCTTTTAAGTTTCAAGTAGAGTAGCTGGGTTGATCGTGCTTGTCTACAGATTGGCAACACATTTTTACCCATTTATCAATGTATATATTGAGTACTCATAGTGTCCATTTTCCGTAATATCACTCCAAGAAGCAGTATTTTTTTTTATTTTATCCCTTTGGTATATATGGTCATGCCAATTTTCTTCCACAATTTGATCTTAGGAAGTGAGTCTGGCCCACGAAAGCTCATCACCTAATAAACCATCTTGTTAGTCTTTAAAGTGCTGCATAGTCCTGTCTTTTGTTACTCCAAGAAGCAAGCTCCCTAAATTCAGATCAGATTTGCAACCAATTGATATGTTGCTACATCAGTATCAGTCTTTAGTATAATATGTTTGGTATGGTACTACTATTCTTGACACCACGTGTATAATATGCCCCAGTTTTCAGCACTAGACTAGCTAGTATATGTGTATCACTGTTCACTATTAGAGAGAGTGTCTTTTGAGGTACCTGACTTACCATTATCTTTTGAATATTATGTCAGGTACCTCCATATTCAGAGATACCGAAACTTTATTCACAGTTAAAAAAAGAGAATTATCTTAATTTTGCTAATTCCTATTGCCTGAACATTTGAAGGTAAGAAATAATCACTGGTATCAACATGGAATGACAATGTATTTGAAATATGACTTGTGTTCATAATTAGCATTAGGATTAGAACCTGATCCTGCTAGAGGAGGCAGCCATGTAGCTAAAAGACTCTTTTGTTTATGGTTATTTGTGACACTGGCAGTTGAGGAACCCAATGTAAAAAACCATAAACAAGTTAGTCTCCTACAGTACTTTAATACTAATTTTACTAACATTGTTCTGTTAGTCCTCTGTAAGCTTTTCAAGTCTTCTGGGGACATTGGCTAATCATCCTTGCCCTTCAGCAGGCCATTTGAGGAACCTCCTTGAATGTGTTATGGTCTCCTCAATTTCTTAAAAGGGTCCTTTAGTGGGCAAACTGCACCCTCCCCTTAGTACAATAGTGGGAATACTGAAATGCACATGTTCCCACCTCTTTAATGAGATAAAGGTAAATAATAGCTGGTCAATAGATGGCACAACACAGTAGGTATGCCATCTAGGGAAATCTTAGGTGTTCCCTAGCAACCATGCTTTATGTAAGAAAAGCCTTATAGGCCTTGATTCTTCCTTGATGTCCATGTAACTATTTTGTTCACATATACCCATGTAAAACATGAAGCTGTTTGCTAATATGCAGGATTAGGTTCATAAATCATGTCAACTAAATCATGCATTGTTTGTGCAACCCAGGAACCACAATATTTTTGGATAAATAAGCAAAATTGTTAAGAAATTCAAAATAATTCCTACACTTTTCTTGGCTTTTACACTGTTTGTGCCATTTTCTGTTACTTCAGAACAGCATAATTTAGGGCAGGAATATCAGTCTTAATGTTGCACTTCTAATTTTTGTTGGTTTGGTTTACAATCTTAAAGGGTCTCTCTTGCCTACTTAGATTTAAATTATAAAAACTTTTAAAGATGTCTAGTCTGTTAAAACTGTGGCATTATTTAATTGCGGTGCTTGTTTTTAATTAATTATTCCAACAATAATAATCCAATAATCTAGCATTTTGGGTAGGTTCATAAACATGAAACTGTGCACAGGGATACTCCATTACTATCAAAAAAATACACAGAACTTGCACACTAGGTCTCTGACTTTCTAAGGTGAGCTGTTAAATTACTAATTTGTAAAATCAATTTTACAAGGTTAATTGATTACCCTCTTTATTTTTATGACATGCTATTCTAGACATGTATTTAATTAGTAAAAACTGACTATATTATTACTAAATCTAAATATTGTCAGTGAAAGATTCTTAATATAAAAGTTATGGTGAGAATACATTTCAAATGTCTGGTGACATCACACAAGATTGGGTTCTCCTTTTGACCTGTAGAAATGATCATTTGTTTTTCCTCTACCAACTATCCTACACCCAACATGTGCTACCTCCCTCACAAGTGCCTTGCTCTCCCAATTTTGCCTTTCCATTCTGCCCCTTTTGCAAGGACTACTTCCAGTGATAAATAGTGCCTAAAAGCCGTGCTCATTAATGTTTGCAGCCTGGTACAACAAACTTCTGTACAAGAAAGGCTGATGATTTGTTTGGCATTGACATATCACACTCCTGGATTTACATGTCACAACATTTTGGAGTACAGGATCTGCCGAAAAAGCTCCCCGCTGTTGGCAGAGCCGTGGCTACACTTTACTTTCACTTTCGAAATGGCGCATGATTGGCACAGCGCCCGAGCATCAGTATGCAAATGAAGCCCTGGATATTTAAATCCCACGCTCATTTGCATTTCCAAAGTGCTTGATTGGCATCCCTCTGTCGGCAGAGGGATGCAGTCTAGACGTAGTCTACTTGTATATTAAGAGACTGCACAGCAATGTTATGACTGGTACATTATTGCTGAACCTAACTCAAGATGTAAAATCCTCAATGCAGATACACTTCACAAGGATAATGTATCTACAGATACCCACACTAAAACTCTCAGGAGCTTGGAACATAATATTCTAACTTTCTGAGTCATACATAGAATAATAAAAACATAGGAATGGAAGGGGCATTAAGAGGTAACTCAAATCCGCATCCTAAAAACAGAATTAAATACACCTTGGTCATACATGTGTGTATATTCATATTTTGCAGTAGTCTTCATTTCCTCTTATGGAGACCTGGAAAAAAAGGAAAGATATATGTCACTTTCCAGAAAAACAGTCTTGTAGTCCAGCATGGAAAAGATTGTCCTGCAATGTCCTAAGCCCCATTTAAATCTCTAACTCCCCTCTCCCAATCAGTTATGCATACCAAGTTTGAGATCTTGCTACATGACTGATTCACTGGGTCCAGAGTTGTACTTGTTAGAGGATTTGAATGTATTTTCAGTAAACTGGCCACAACCAGAGAACACTCTGAAATCAATTCTGATTAAAACATCACAGATTATAAGCAGTAAGTGCTTCTTGCTTTACATAATTTCTGTTTGCAGCACAAAGCAAATTTGATATTATTTTCTTTTGAAGTATAGTTTTCTTTTCAAAAAAAATAATGATTCAGTTTCAATGAGCAGAATATTTCCACCCGAAGTGTGTTTAGAATGTTATTCTCCAAATTGATGGAAT
This sequence comes from Pelodiscus sinensis, assembly GCF_052426305.1. Classification (NCBI taxonomy): domain Eukaryota; kingdom Metazoa; phylum Chordata; order Testudines; family Trionychidae; genus Pelodiscus; species Pelodiscus sinensis. The sequence continues at coordinate 300,925,602 of NC_143052.1, read as the reverse complement.
GTATGCACTTGTCCTTTTTTACGGTGATTTAAGATAGTTGTACTCTGTCAGAATAGAACAATAACATAAACTATTTATGTGTGATGGGAGATGGGCTGTATCATATTATTAGCTCCATCACTCACTATTGAACATTCCATTCTGATAAATGTGTAAATGTTATCTTCATCACACATATGTAAAGATCATCATTGTAAAAGCCAACAACTACCAACAGTTAACCACATAGTGATATTCATGATACATATTTCTAAACATAGGCGGAATCTCTGGTACAATACATTGTACGGTGACTCTTAGCAAATATTGACTTTTAAAATATAGATCTGCATTGCACCAACAGTAATGCCTCTATTATAACGCTTGTGTGACTAGGATTCCTATGTGCATTGTTCCTTAGTAAGGCCCCTGAAATATCACTTATAATAGCAAGTCCTGCATTTTGCTTCAGCTACACCAGACTTACACGGCTACATTTCTATTATAATAGCAGTGGTTCGGTTAGAGCTGTGGTCTCAATTTTACACCACTCATCAATTTCTTTCCAGAAAAGGAATCCCCAATTGACTGTTTAAGGCAGTTTCCCTCCCCTTTTTTACCATTGTAGTAGCTCTGAGACTCTGTCCCAGTAATTGTATATAACTTAATGGTCTGTAATACCATTGTAAATGAGGAGTTGATTTACTAAAATCAGCAACAGCTTAATTTGGCTCAAAGTAAACATACATATTTTAATTTAATTTTATTTATTTGAGTAAAAAACTTTTCTCACATGAAAAAGGAAATCTTAAAAATTGATATAACAAGAAATGGTAAGATATTATGAATTTTATAGGGTATAATCATTTTACAATGCTAACACTGGAAAAACAATGTAAACATTGCATAAAGCAAATTCCATATTTCTTTTATTCCTTCTTTCATCTCTAGGCCTCAGGGGAGCCCCAGGATATTCTTTGGATCAAGCCCATCATCTTCCCATAGAAATGGATCCATTAATTGGTATGTTAAGGATCAAATTGTGATTATATAGTTGAAAACAATGTTTAGTAAATATTCATTATTTTTGAGGGCTTGCACATGTGCATTCTACTGTTGGTAGAACTGACATCCCATGCATAGTCACTGGAAATTTTTCCCTCAGTAGTACCCATTGGGGCAGATTGAGCACACTCTGATGCTGCGCACTGCTAAAGTATCCAGCCAACCCTGTGTCCCGTCAGTTCCTTCTGAGGGTATGTCTACACTACAGCGCTAATTCAAACTAACTTAGTTCGAATTAGTTAATTCGAACTAAGCTAATTCGAACTAACGGATCCAGACTAAAAAACTAGTTCGAATTAGCGTTTTGCTAATTCAAACTAGCATGTCCACATTAAGTGGACCCTGAACCGGGGTTAAAGGTGGCCGGAAGCAGTGCTGGCAGGGCAACAGATGAGGACTTAGAGCGTGGAGCTGCTGTCTCAGGCTAGCCGAGGGCTGTGCTAAAAGGGACCCAACCCCCACCCCGGACAGACAGTTCTCAGGGGTGCCCAGCTTGCAAAGCAGTCATGGCTTGGATTGCCCGGAGTACCCACACTGGGCACATCACAGCACTCGGCCATCAGCCCGGCGGCACTTGCCGCAGGCTGCCATCTGGGGAGAGGGGGCAATTGGGGGGCTGCAGGAGAGCTTCCACCCCCAGAAGCCCGCAGAGCCAGCCCAGTCCTCCCCATCAGGGACTCGTACCCCATTCCTCCCTCACCTCCTTCCACTTACCCCTCCCTAGCCCCCCTTCCTGATGTACAAAATAAAGGACAATTGTGTTCAAAAATAGAATCTCTCTTTATTGAACAAAACGGGGGGAGACTGGGAAAAGGAGGTGGGAGAGGGGAAGAGAGAGGGTGGGAGAGGGGAGGGCAACTAAAATGATCAGGGGTTTGGAACAGGTCCCATATGAAGAGAGGCTAAAGAGACTGGGACTTTTCAGTTTAGAAAAGAGGAGACTGAGGGGGGATAGGATAGAGGTCTATAAAAGCATGAGTGGGGTGGAGAGGGTTCATCAAGAAAAGTTCTTCATTAGTTCCCATAATAGAAGGACTAGAGGACACCAAAGGAAAGGAATGGGTAGCAGGCTTCAAACTAGTAACAGAAAGTTGTTCTTCAGAAAGCAAAGAGTCAACCTGTGGAACTCCTTGCTGCAGGAGCCTGTGAAGGCTAGAACTAGAACAGAGTTTAAAGAGAAGTGAGATCAAGTCATGGAGGTTGGGTCCATGGAGTGCTATTAGCCAGGGGGTAGGAGTGGTGTCCCTGCCCAAAGTTTGTGGAAGGCTGGAGAGGGATGGCACGAGACAAATTGCTTGGTCACTGTCTTCAGTCCATCCCCTCCAGGGTCCCTAGTGTTGGCCGCTGTCAACAGACAGGCTACTGGGCTAGATGGACCTTTGGTCTGACCCAGTACGGCCATTGTAAGCTCAGGGCTCAGGGTCGGGGTTCTCAGTGGACCACCTTGATTTTCATGCACACCTGCTCCTGGGTGGCCAGGCTGGCAGCTCTCCTGCCCTAGACGGCCACTTTCCTGTGCCTAGTGCGGAGGTCATGGATGAGGTCCACGATGTCCGCACTAGACCAGGCGGGTGCCCGCTTCTTGCGGTCCTGGGCAAGCTCCCGGGAGTCGCCAGCCTGGTCCCGGGAAGAGGGGGAGAGCTGGGGGGCATCGGGTGGCTGGCTCGAGCCGTGCCAGGTGCAGGGTCTGCTGGCTGGGTGCTGGCAGGCTTGCACCTGGCACGGGCACTGTAGCCAGCCAGCCCCTGGAAATAGAGTTTCCCTGGTGGTGCCCACAGTGGCCACCAGGGAAAGCTGGGGAGGGCTAGCCTCCCACTAGTTCGAATTAAGGGGCTATACAGCCCTTAATTCGAACTAGTAAGTTCGAACTAGGCGTTAGTCCTCGTAAAATAAGGTTTACCTAGTTCGAACTAAGCGCTCTGCTAGTTTGAATTAAGTTCAAACTAGCGGAGCGCTAGTGTAGCGCCTATCAAAGTTAATTCGAACTAACATCCGTTAGTTCGAATTAACTTTGTAGTGTAGACATACCCTTACCACCTATGACAGTCTCTGGAACAGTTCATCTTGCATTCATAAGTTGTCTCAATGGACTTTGTTCCTTATACATTGTAGGTAATGCAGGTTGAAACTCTCTTAATCAGGATTCTCTGTAGGGATGTGAACAATGAGTTGACTGTCCGATAACCAAATGCTTATCGGATAGTCGATAGGCTAGTCGCTTACCCTCTGCCCTTGCTCCCTCTATCAGAAAGAGGCAGCAAGTGGGGAGGGAAGTGAAGGGGGTACTTCAAAGCAGCAGCATTACTTGAAGCCTGGGGCCAGACCCCGGCCTCCACGCAACGCTGCCGCTTTGAAATGCTGCGTGAAGCCTGGGGCCAGCTGGGATGTCCCCAGGCTGCATGCAGTGTTTCAAAGCGGCAGCACCATGTGGAGCCTGAGATCAGCTGAGGACTCCCCCGCTGACTCCGGGCTCCGTGCGGCGCTACCGCTTTGAAACACCGCGGGGAGCCCAATGTCAGGCTCCTCACAGCATTTGAAAGTGGCAGCACTAGGTGGAGCCTGAGATCAGCTGGGGAATCCCCTGATGACTCTGGGCTCTGTGTGGCGCTGCTGCTTTGAAATGCTGCGGGGAGCCCAGCATCCAGCTGCACACAGCATTTCAAAGCGACAGCGTTGCGCAGAGCCTGGGATCACTCCCTGGGGCTGTTGCTACACTTCAAAGGCAGAGGCGCCCTATCGACTATTTGATTAATCAGTCAATATTTATCATCCTTAATTCTCTGGTTCACAACATCCATGATCTGGCATGGATGTTGCAGGATCAGAGAGTCCCCGTGGGAACCCAGGGGCAAGGCTTCCTACAGGGCCAGCAGGGCAGTGGGCTGTCCGCAGAAGGCTGTTGGCAGGTCTGCCAGGTGCATGGCAGTGAGGTCAGCAGCCAGCCAGCGGTACTGGTGGCAAGGATCCAAAAATGATCTCCCCTGGTCTGGCAAAATCCCTTATCCGGGACTAGTAAGATCTCGAGGATGCTGGGACAGGGAGGTCCAACCTGTAATAGTAAAATTGCTAGTGTTTATTTAGTTAGATTTTCTGTGTTTATCTTCTTTTCTGTCCATCCCTGGTGTCAAGGGATGCCTGGTTCAATGGCAAGCCCTGTCTTTCCTTTAATAAAGCTATGACCCTGAGTTACCATGAGTGCATTGTGGAGGCTCATACTGGGGACTCTTACCAAATTTGCAAGGACTAAAGTCTCACATGAAAAAAGATGGGAAAACCAGAGTAAAATTTCTGCTCATGAGGTTGGAACTGAGACCCCAGGCTGGTCAGAGTTGGCACCAAGTTCCCCAATATCCATTAGAAGTGCTTTTTCTATTGTGTCAGAGTCCCAGTAGTAATAACCATCCCCAGTGCCTGGGAAGAGTCATAAAAAGCAAATTTTCAAAAGAGATTGGTCTCCAGCACTCCTCTGCCTCAGTGGCACCATTGACTCCAGCATCTGTGTTGGTACTGTTGAGTCCAGAGCCAGAAGATGCTTCCATGTTTGTGGCAATGCATTGTACCAACACAATCTCAGTACTGACCACGCTCAAAGTATTTGCTGCTGACAAGAATTTCCTCTTGCTGTTGGTATTGGTGTTGCTGGCAGTGAAAGACACGTTGCTTTTGACGTCAGTGGGCATAGGGGAACTGGCTGGATCATTACAGGTCTCAGTACTAGACAGATTTCATGTATCCATGACAGCTCATCCAGTGGTACTATCAAAGGGGAAACCTGTGACGCTGGTCACAATACAGACTTCTCCACGTAGGCACCAGTTGCCAGCTGCATAGCAGATTCACCCCAATGGTCACCAAAAGTCGTCCTCTTCAGAGGAGAAGATTCAGTCTTACTCTTACTGTCCTTGAAGCTGCTCTCATTCCCACCTTTCTATGGATCCACTTACAGGAGTAGCGTCAAGTGGTGGGCTAGGAAATTATTGAGGTCTTACACTGGTCCTGTGACCCTTTTGGAATTTATAGTGTCCCCCTCCTCCCCAGTTTCCAGGTGTTCCTATTCAATGGCTTTGAAAAAGAGTCCTGGACCTTCCCACCAGGTGGGCAACCATGCCCGACTCCAGTACTGAGCCTGCTAGCAGAGTTCAGGAGCAGGCATAATAGCATGCTATATCAAGAAAGGAAGGAAGAGCATCAAGAGGCAGTCATTATCCTTCTTCCTTAACAAGGCAGTCTAAGAAGGAGGCATATTGCCTCACCCTAGACACTATACGGCTCATGAGGAATTTTTCAAGGGAGTGGCCTTTAAATCTGGGCATACAGATGGAAACAGTAAATCAGTCCTCCAACAGTCTGTTTTTCCTTTGTTTGAAAACCACCTTTCCCACTTCCTCAGTGTTTGGCCCCATATGACTACAGATCCTGGGTCTTGAGCATTGTAGAAGTGGGATACACCCTACAACCATTCTGGTTAAGTTTAAATATTGTAATGTTTTTGTTTATAAATGATTGGTACCTAATTGAAAATGTTTGCAATTATTTCATAGACTGTTCATATTTGAGTCACAATTGAAATGGGTAGTTAATAAGAATAATTATTATCGAGGAGTTAAAATGTATGGGAATTTGGTTTTTTAATAGGTGCAACATTACACAGACTTAAAAGAGCTATATGAAATATTTTGAGAATTAGAAAATGTTTTGAGAAACATGTTTATTCTGTGAGTTTATGACTCTGGTACAGGTTGAACCTCTCTAATACAGCACTCTGGTCTGGCAACATCTCTGGTTCGTATGATTTTAGTTAGCCAGGTGTGTCTGCTTATTATGTTTCTCCCAGTCCCATAAAATTTGTTTACATTCACCAGTCCTGGATCTCAGTGTTCTGTGCTTTATTTAGCTCTAATTTACCCCTAAATGTCTTCTAAAAGCCCAGCAGACAGTGGAAGTGTTGCAATGCTGCTAGACAATATTGACCTCCCATGGTTTGGCAAATTCTCTTATTAGGCACAGGTCATGTCCTGAGGCTGCTGGAGTAGAGAGGTTCAACACAGAGTGGATTGTGGGAGCCTATATTTTTAATTGTTATTGTTTTACTTTAACTGTAAATATTTGCTGCGAGATTTTTAGATAGAAATTGAGTCGGGATGTTTCTTGCTGCACTTTTTGGAAGCATACGTGAAAGCAAGATGGTAACATGAAGTGTCTCAGTAAAAGGCTCCATTTTCCTTATATGTATCCAATGTTGGAAGTCTTGCTATACAAGTAGTAAGTCAGGAGATTTGTCCTTCCCTTCTCATTCTGTATATTCATTTTTATAACCAAGGTTGAAACAGATTGTTTTTAAAGGTCCTTTATCTCATCTAATAGTGAAAGATTTAAACACAATAACCCCAGTTAGCGATAACAGGAATTTTCGGGTTATTGAGAAATATCTGCATAGTTCCTCCATTGTTAAGAGAAACATATCTCTTACTCTGGGCAAAGTTCTGGGCATATTACCCCCTTACTTCCAATCCTTCCTGACTAACAGCTCCATTTCAGAGCTGTCAACTAGAAGTGTTGGATCTGGGCTCCATAGCCCATTCAGACTTTTTCCACCTGGCGGGTTTTCCTGCTGTTATTGCCTCTCCTGACATCACCTTCAGTGCTTTGGCTCCATACCTGATAAACAGACATATTTTAAGAATGCACATGGGATATAAATAGCTGCATGTGGTTGGGTCTGTCAACTCTATGATCCGATTACGCCTCCAGAGGTGTGGATTACATCAAGGCCACACAACTCAAGCTGAGAGCTTCACCGCAGAGGATACAACACCAAAAGTTGCCTCCATAAAGTTTATTTATGTTTGGATTTAAATTATAAATGGACCTTATTCATTTTCCCATATTTCAATGTGTAGTTGTTTTATCAGAGAATACTTCTGCAAAGTACTTAAAATATTAGCACATATCATACAATATGTTAGGCAGTTTTATCAACAATTGTCACAGCATGTAAAATCTTTTGTCTTATTCCAAGGGAAACTGAAGACTCACAATAATTTTATGTTTCTGACATCTAGTATAGACAGCTCTAAATGTTTATATTCAAAATGCTTACTGAACAGCAAATTCACAGTTCATTGAAAGTTAAATGTATTCATTTTCTCCCTTAAGTGCATGACAGGTAGGTATTGGAGTGGCTTATTTGTAAATGTGTTTTGCATTTCTTTACAGCCAATAACTCTGGTGTGAACAAACGGCAGATCACAGACCTTGTGGATCAGAGCATCCAGATCAATGCACATTGTTTCGTGGTCACAGCAGATAACCGCTACATTCTTATCTGTGGCTTCTGGGACAAGAGCTTTCGGGTTTATTCTACAGAAACAGGTGATCATAAACACAATATCCTGTTTCTTATGGGCTCTTAGTTCACTAAAAGACTGTTAGTCACACTAACAGTATTTAATGTATTGTGCTTACCACCCAAAAAAATTAAAAAATTCTTCTTTATAAATATCTGCTTGTAACAGCTTATGGATGGTATTTTGAAGATGATGGATGAAAATTAAATACCAAAAAGTGTACTGTTTTGCTCATGAAAGCTACACAAACCATTGTGATATCAATGAATTGATTGCTTGTGTAAATAGGTGAACCAAAGCTATTAAATTATAATATTTTTAATTGGGTGGGTTGATTTTTTTATGTGTACTTCACATTCAGTTGTTCACCATTAATAATAGTGAGTGTTTTTTTGTTTGGTTGACCTAATGTGAAAGCAAATTTATACTGCCCATAGTTGTTAGAATTTTCCATTGCTCTGTTTTTGTTTTATATATATTCTGATCAAATTTCCACTGTATGATATTTGGAGCCCTTTTAACTTAAAAGTAGGATTGCCAGGTGCCCCGTATTTACCTGGACAGTCCGGTATTTTCACCCGTGGTCCAGTAAAAAAATTTCAGAAAATACCGGACACCTAAAATGTCCAGTATTTTCTGATTTTTTTTCCCGGACAGGAGGCGAAAATACCAGACATCTGGCAACCCTACGACACACTCGGCAACTGGGCCCAGCCCCCAGCCTCCCTCCCCCAGCCTCCTACACCCCTAACTCTCTGCCCCTGGACTCCCTGCTTACCTGGTTCTGCAGGGAAGCTGCATTTTGGCTCGATCATGAAAACAAAATGGTCACCAGAAAAAAGCCTAAAGACCAAGGGGAAGCAATGCCTTCCCTGGGTCTTAGTGCTCAACTTCTCCCCTGTTCCTATCCCTATTCTGACTCTGCAGACACTCTGAAAGGGCCCATGCTGTTTTAATGCTGTTTATATATATATATATATTTTGCTCAACAACTTTGGTCTTCCCCCTCTCTCCCGCTTCTTTTTTTGGGGGTGGGGGTGTTTGGTATTTTTGGTTAAACTATCTGGCAACCCTACTTAAAAGCTGATTAGAGTATTAGAAAAAAAAAGATGACTAAGGTTGTAGACCTGCAGATGATATTAATGTTGGACAAATATAGGTTCTTTCAGTATAATAAAGTAATATTGTTATGGAGCAGTTCCTTTGATTTTATATAATCAAATGATTAATCTGTTACAAGATTGTGTAAAATCATTTTTAACAGCAGTAAGTTAAAACTCATGGAACAATAACTGTTTAACATTTAGGGTCAGGGGATAGGGTTGTGGCTGATCTCCACAGAGCACAGATCCAGTTTAAACCTCACCTTTGTACTTTCCTGATCCTGGAATATACAGGGCTGTATAGGGCTATCCATCCTACATCAAGTTAGTGCAGGCTTTGGGATGCTTACATTAATGCTGGCAACAAATGTCCAAAAGGACCAAAAATATGACCAAATTAAATATATTTGGTTTCACTGTTAAATTTGCTTGTTGTCACTTGTATAAAAAAGAAAACCAATGCACATGGAAACCAAATTTGTAATTTCTTTTAATGCAGGAAAATTAACTCAGATTGTTTTTGGCCACTGGGATGTTGTTACTTGCCTTGCCAGATCAGAATCCTATATTGGTGGTGACTGCTATATTGTCTCTGGATCTCGTGATGCTACATTGCTTCTTTGGTATTGGAGTGGCCGACACCACATTATAGGGGATAATCCAAATAGCAGTAAGTATATATTGTGATAAATACATGCTAAGTGCATAATTTTATAATCCATATTTTGATTTTTAAATCTACTCCATTAACATCAAACCATTATAAAATGTATATGTTATTCTTGTGAATTGCAGGTACAGTATAATAATGATGGGAAATTAGTTCAGAAAAAAGTGAATATAGATCTTTAAATAGTTTTCTGGTAAAATGTTTTTGATAAATCATTTTGGGGGGCCCAGTTGTAACCTGAGAGCCTTAAATTCATAATTATCCTTTTCACCTGTATCCTTTTCTTAAATTCATAATTATCCTTTTCACCTGTATCGTCCTGTTGCAACATGCTGTAATAAAAAAAGTCCTCTGGAGTCAGGACATGTATCTCCGTGTTTTGCTTTCTCCTTCCCCATAAGTATTTCCATTCCATTTTAATAATTAACATTTATTTTGTAATGTCTTTCTCTCCCCTCCCACTTTTTTCCTTTTAAATCAGTACTGCAGATGTTAACCTTCACAAACAAAGGTGTCATACATATCCTAGAGTCAAATTCATAACTCTGAGGAACAGTCTTAAAGAGGAGTAAAATATTGATATAGGACTGGTGTGTTTGAATAAAAACAGGGGGAAAATAAAATGATAATAAAGGGTTCCATGTCATTTGTGAGGGAATGCTAAATTTATTATTATGATGTCATTCCTCTGTGGTAAAAAAGGGCAGCTTTCTAACAGTACACCACAACAGCTTGGTAAAAGAGTAAATCAGACAGGAATAAATGCTCAGTAATCATTTGCTGAGTCAAAATGTTTGCTATTGTTTTTCAATATTGGAGCAAAAATGTTTACAGTTCTGTCAGCTAAAAACTAACAGACTCCAGGGTGAAATTTGAAAAATTGTAGAATAGCTTTGTGAGAGTTCTACAGAATTTCACAAAAGAAGCCTATGGCATAATTTATATAATAACATTTGAGGATGGTCACTCTGTGTCACCCTGAAACACAGAATGTTGACTTATTGTGCAGTGATGGAAAGAGCTGCAAGTATGGTTGAGATGAGAATAGTTTTTGTTCACAATATCATCAGATTGGAATGGAGTCTGGTGGTGAAGTTGTCTCCAGGCTTTTTGTTTTCCCTTGTGCCTGTTGATATTGACCAGCTCTTTTCCTCTCTACCCAGAATATATAGGTTCAAAGACAGACTCTTGAACTGAAGTAGTAAATATTGTTTGTTTGCTGCTTCAGTTAATGATTGGTCCACCTGTAGGGTTAAATGCACAACATAGGGTTAAATGCAGCATGCTCCCACATTCAGGTGCGTGCCTAACATACATTCCAAAGTTATTGATTATATACTGCATCAACACTTTTTCTGCCTAACACTAATATTAGTTTGTTAACTCAGTTGTTTACCTGATTGAACTGCTGACCAAAATGTTTATCAGAACAGCTTGCTGACCAAGATGATTATCTGGCTGTTTTTTCCCTGACAGACAAGCAGGTAGTCTTTTCACATGTCCCAACACCTAAAATATGTATTTCACATATCAAATCCTGCAGCTGAAATGCACATTTGCTTTATCTGCTTCCAATTTCCCCTCTCACTGTCTCAAGGTCCCTGTTTACTACTTCTAAATAAATTGAGGTAAACACACATTGCTTTGTCTAGGATAGACCTGTTTAATGTTTGCCTAGGCAGGGCTTCCATGGGTTTCACCATGATATTATTGGCCAGCAAGGTATTAGCTTTCAAATGGTACCTCTCAGGGTGTAATTTGTACCAATAGTGCATAGGATGCGAATGCCGGGTGCTTTCATGTGCAAACATATATTCAGCAAGAAAGATTTTATCATTTATAGCCATGACTTCAAATTGTCCAATAAGTGACTGATTCACACTATAATACACATTTTACAATCCTTGCAAATATTTTTATTATTGAAGATTTAAGCCTTAAGTTAATGAAATAGTTCTATTAGAAAATATTTCTTCGTTGCATCTACATTTCTTATACATTTATTGCTAGTAGATTAGGACTTGTCTTGTAGGAAAGATGAAATTAAGATGTTCAGTGTAGGTTATATCCAATTAGTTAATATCTTTAGAATGGCTCCCTAGAAAGATGCAGATAATACTTTCAGAAAAGGATTAGTTTCTTAAAAGCTGTCATCTGGAGACACAGATAAGATATTTTATATCACAGACTGTGTGGAGGTGAAGAATTCAAAGAAAAATGTCAGGTTATAGTAATTATGTGGGCTAAGTGCTTGACTTTATAATGATCTTTTAAACTGAAAGACAGTTAATTATCAATTTCAGCTTCAGTGCATCCAATTACCAAAAGGAACGTTAGTTGTTTCAGAAAATAGTTTTTCTAAAGCACCATAACGTCATTAAATATTTTTAATTATATATTTTAAAACATGGTATGTGTGTTAATATATAAAATATAAACCAGGTTTTGACTTAAAGAAAACATCACTCTGGCAATTAATAGATTATTTCCAAAAATATTTTGAGAAACAATGTGTCAGGATAAACTCCTTACTGGTTTAGCTACAGTTCATGAAAATCTAATGTGTTTGTTGGAATCCTGACTAAACATTGCATATGTCAATGTTCAAACCCATCAAACTCCAGCAGAACTCTTTACTAAACAATCCTTATAGATATTGTGCTTAGTAGATGACCTCAGTTCATGATTGTCTGTGTGGGAACTAGTAGATCAGCTCTGGTTTAAATCAGAGGAATGGGAAATAATTGGTTTAGGTAAGAGTCTTGAAACATGCTGCTCCAGCTCAGTGGTTAAGAACTTGCTCACTTGGAAAGAGGGAAGGGAATCTTTATTACAATGACCTCATTAAAATTTCCTATTACTGAACTGAGTGGTAAGTATTTGTGAGATCAGGCCCTATATTTGTCAAATAGTTTATGGGGAGATTTTCAAAGGCACAGATGTGAGTCAGACACTTAATTGCTTTTGAAATATTTGGTATTAAGGTTGACAAATCTATTTATAATAAAAAATAGTTAAGTTTTCAGTTGTGAAGGTACAGTAATTAAATGGTAAAGATTTTCTTACAAATGCAATTCATAATACAGCAGAGATATTCGTGTTTTAAAAATATAAAGGACAAATATGAATCTCTTGTGTTTAGTCTCCCATAACTGCAGAGTTACTGTAGAATATCATTAAATCCAGTTACCGCTTTGTTCTTTTTTTCTCTTTCATGATTTTTGGGCACTTTCTTTTGCTTGTTGCTCATTTGTATAAGGAGCTCTTCTGACACAATAACTGTATTAGTCCTCATCAAAGGCATACCAAAGACTGAATGATATTCACTAAAGTTTAATATGTATTGTTATAGCTGTTTTAATTGTATATTTTATGATGGCTTTACTGAATGTCTCATTCAAACAGGTGATTTTGAAAATAGAAAAATATCTCTTGTTTATGAATAGATACCTTAGTAGATAGAATTGCAGAAAAGTGAGGAACAGATTATTTCATCTGAAACAGACACAAATTCAGACACTAATTTGGAAGTGATAAAAATTAATTTGCACACTTTAATTGGAACCAGCCTCCTGCATGAAAGGAGAGCAGAGCAGGCAGCTAGTGCTAAAAGCTGATTGAATTTTTTGTCAGGTAGGTATGTTGGACTTGGCTGCTTATCCTCTTGAGCCTCTCTGAGCAATATATTACATTCGGCCTCTGACTGGTGTTCTTTAAAAGGATCAATGCTATTCCTGTTTTGTCCCTAGAGCCTGAAATTTCATTGATCTTGGGACTTGACATTTCTCATTACATACCATAGCTTCCAACAGGATAGCTACAAGAAGTGTGAGTTAACACTGCTTTTCTAACTGTGGTTGCACTGACCATTATAAATACATGGTGTCTATCAGCCCAGAGCTCAATTTGTGCACCTCTTACAATGTATAATTCTTAGAAGTGCTAAGTATATATTGTATCTATACATATGCTTGAAAGTGATGCTGAGAACTTCAATAAAGGAACCCAGTCAAAGTATCCTGCATTTTTATTTAGCTCTATAAAGAATTCCTCAAACTGTAATCTTTGATTTTCTGACACACTTTGAACTACTTCTTCATATGGCTGATGTAGATCTAAAGAGGCAACATTAGTTTCACATTTAGATTAATTTTCACATTAAGCCAGATAATTGTGTCAGGAGTAGTGGAATGTGTGCCACTGTGATGCTTCATTTGTATTTGTGAATTGAGCACTGAGTTGTTATCTGTTCAACGATCTGATCTGGGTGACCACAGTCACACACTGCAGAATTTTTAATTTTCCATTTGTGCAGCAAATTGATTTGATTTAATGCACAAATGAAAATTTAAACTTTTTAGGTGAACATTCCAGATTTAAAAGGTTCTGTGAACTTATATCTGAAAGCAGAATTGTTTTAGATTCAGAAGAGCCACCAACACTTTCCTTTATATTTTGATTCTTTTAATACCCTATGTTTGCAATGTAAAACCTCGAAAAGGCTGAATTTTAAAAATATACCCCAGAACATCTTGCACCATGTGGACAAAAATAGATGACTTCAGAGATATGTTTGCATATGTATTATGTTTGCATTTGTAAATATTTACTTTGCATGAACTATTACATGTTAGTGCAATTTAAATCCCAATTTTTGAACTGGCCTTCTTGCTTCTGTTCATAGAAAATGTAGCTAAAATAGCACTAGGCTTCAGAGCCATATTGTAAATAAGTCCCCTTCATTGTTCCACTCGTTCAATCCAATGAAAGTTGGCATGAAGCTATTTGCTCATCTTAACTATTCTCATCTTTTGAGTGGTGACCAAATTATGCATCCACTATTGTGCTGTATATTTTGGTAAGTGAGCCCATTAGGTGTTCTCATTTTGAAATAAGACACTAATTTCAGCATTCTATCTCATACATCAGAAGTAATGCAATAAAAAGTACTTAACACTTATATAATATCTGCATCAATAACTCTCTAAGCAAGATATCATTAAAGATGGCCAATAAAACAAAATGAAGTTAAGTGATTTGCCCAAATTCACCTATAAAGTTAGTGGCACAGCCAGGGTAAGCAGCCAGATGTCCTGACTCCCAGACTTGTGCTCTTGTATTAGAGCACACTTACATACCTCTTTTTAGCTTTTTTCCACTTATGCAGTATTCACAGCCTACTTCCTATGGTAATTTTTGTGGATATATAAAGCTCTGCAGTGTTCATGTTTCTTAACAAATAATGGAACAGTTCTGCCAGGGATGATATGTAGTGAAGCTTATCTTGAACTTAATACTATCAAAAATCTGCCTTGGTAAAACATCAACTCTTTATAATTCGGCAACTTTCCCTAATTAGATAGCTGAATCATTTTCAGATGTAGCCTGGTAATTTTATCAAATTGTGTGCATATTTTTTGACTCTAAAAATTAGAAATTATTTTTTTCAATATAAAAAACAGGGCTTTGTTGCATTTACTTTGTGTGGTTTGTTTTTACAAAGGAATCAGCAATAAGATGTTTCTATATCATGCACATATTTATTGAACTTAACATATATAGCTCAGTTATAGGCCTGTTCTTCATCCCATCAAACTCAGTGATTAAACAGAAACAGAATTTGATTTTTTTGTCTTAATTTGGCCTTTCTTCCAAAAGAAGGCTAGGAGACATTTCCCTGTAGCAATAATAGATATATATTACTTCCTGTAAGTGGCATTATACTGGGGAGAAAACCCAGTGTGTCAGAAGAAATGATGACATTATTCATATTTCTTTTTTACTCTAAGAGCATGGCATCTTCCACAGAAGAGTTTTTGAGATAGATTATGCATTGCATTTTTGTCATAAAAAACAGAAAATAACTTTTATTTTAAACCTTGCAGAAGAACTCATTTTCCTGAAGAGAGAACTCAGTTGTATGTGCATTTTATCTTTTGTTACCCCATAATGGTTCTTTTGCAGAGATGCCACGTTGGGAAAATTACTATAAGCTGATAGTGATGGTGTTTCAATTCATAGTGGGATAGTTTCACCTGCAACAACTCCCTCTGTGTCATAGCCTTTAACCTCTAGCTGCATCTATCAGTGGTGATGTGACAGTGACAGAATATTTTGCTATATTTTGAATGATTGCTGAGGTTCATGACATCTGTTCTTTCCAATGAAATGTTATGTGGCTGAGGTTCTCTTCTCCATGCTGCAGTTTTCCCAGTAGAAAATATCACTGACTACAATTTTATTTTCTTTCTTTCAGGCCTTAGGGGAAATACTGTGATTTCTTTAACCATTTATCTGTCCAAATAATCTAATTCTGTGGCCATATTTTACAGACTTACAAAAGAATATTAAAAAATAGGATTTTTTTAAATTTACATTAAGGGTCACTTCCAGTCTGTATAGGCTTTATCTCTTGCAAATCAAAAGGTTCATAGTTCACATCCAGTTAAATTATAAAAATGTTTTTCTACATTAACTCTGTTTTGCTGATTTAAAGTTAAATATTTGCAGCTTCAATGTGTTATGTTTTGCTATTGCAGACTAACATGTTACAGATGATATGCTGATTTCTTTGCCAAACTGTGAGGGGAAAAAAATCTTGTTACAAATCATGTTCTGCTTTCCTTTTAGAATTTAAAAGCACATGAGATAATTTAACTTAATCATTTATTAGTTTGATGACAGTCTAATCATAGTGTCATTCCTCTTACCTTTAATACTTCATGCAATCAGCAGTATTGCCAACCTCAAGAGAACAAAAATCATTAGACCCCCCAAGAAAGCATGAGATCATAAAACATTTTAAAAACAGTATCAAGCCCTGATTCAGTCTGTCTTTTGGCTTTTTAACTTTCCTCTATTATTCTGGCTATGTATGTGTAATAATTTCAGTTTGAACCTTTAATTCAGGCAAACTGCATACCTCTCCCTGGTTCTTCAATATGGAGTGTCCACTTATCTTCTCCTTACCCCTAAGACAGGGGAATTGCCATCCATTTCCTGTTACTGTCTTGACTTCTCCCATCTCCTGTCTTGAGCCCCATCTTCCAGGGCTTCTCCCTTTCCCCCGACCCAGTAGCACTACCTCCCTCATTCCCCCCCCCCCTCCTCCTGCTTTATGGCCCCCTTGGAGCTTCATTTCTACCAGGTAGAGGAGAAATTGTGGGTTCAGAGCTGCTTCTTGTTTTATTGCAAGAGTTCCTCTCTTAGGTGTAAAATCCTGTGACTTGCAGTCTGTTCTAAAGTTGGCAACACTGTACCATTGCTACCCAGAGGGAACTCCTTTAACCCACCACTACAGCCAGGATTGGGGAGCTACCATCCTGTCCCATCCATTTCCTACCCCACCTCCTCAGTCTCCCTCCTGACTCCCACATCCTCAGCCTCTTTCCTTCCTCTCCTCACCCCCATCCTCAGCGTCCCTTTTGCATCTCCTGAATCTGTCCCCTGCTCCCGCTGGGCCATGCTGTCCTTCACTCTCCCCATCCACCTTTCATAGAGTCTCTGCAGTGCCTCATAGTCCATGTCCTATCATGAAGCCATGTGGGCATGTCTTCAATCTCACTAAAAATAGTAGGACATGATAGCCAACTTTAAGAAAAGCAGCTTGACTCCCACATGCACTATGAGGAAATGGTGGCCATCTTGCTGACTTTAGCCCTATTGCCAGTAATAGGAGATAATGGCCTTCTTGAATAATGGAAAATTCATTCTTTTCATCATATTTTCATGAGAGAAGTAAAAAAACCACCCCCTCATCACTAAAGGCATGAATGATAATATCACTAGAGTTGGCAATAATGAATCAGTCATTTTTCAACCATATAAACACTTGGGTCTAGATAATCCCCATCACACACAGCCCTGGGAAAGCATCCCTTGTTGAGAACTCATCAGGTTGCTGGGGAGGAAGGAGAGGGTTTCCACATGCTGTTCCCACATGCTTTTAAACTTTCCTTAATCTTGGTAGGCTCAAGTCACTGTGTCTTAGCTTTTTGGCACACTTCATGGGCATAGACTGTGTCTGTTATACCCTCACAGGTGTGGGATCTTGCAGGGCACTCGGGACAAGTGCTGATCTCTCAGTCTCTCCAGTGGCTTAAGCACACCTTTCCTTAGAGTTCCATCGTTGTGAGCATTTGATTTCTCCGTGGACACATGATGGTTGAAGCACATAATAAACATCTTTGCTAAAAGGATTCTAAAACAATTATTATTTTCTTTAAAGAGCACAAGAGATGTACAGATCCAGAAATAAATACACTATGGACCCTTGCCTCCTTTCATTTCCTCACCACTATTGGGTGGTCTTTGGGATTTGGTCAGAGTCCTGTAGAGTGTCCTGGATCCCTTGTCCTTCACTTGATTTCTCTTCTGAATCATTGGTTGGGTTGTGCACATGTACACACTTGCTTGTTCTTTTGTCTCTCTCTTTCTCTCAGCTTGCAAGAATCAAAGAATCATAGAAAGTCGTCCTTGCATACAGTTCCAATGCCCACTGTCAGGGCAATAATCAATCTTTTAAGGCAATCAGAGCTGCCCACCGGCTCATATGTTGCTCAGTTACTGTCTATCTGGTGGACCAATTTTCCTGGCAAGGCTTTGTATGTGTGTCCTTGCACTGGAATAGAAGATTATCAAGATTTAAATACTTTTTATATGACAAAACTCAAAAAACAACGGAAGATCCTGCAGCATTTTAGAGACTAACAAAAAATGTAGATGGTGTCATGAGCTCTTGTGGGCATAACCCACTTTTCCATCACCCCTTGCTCCATTCATATGAAGAAGTGGGTTGTGCCCACGAGAGCTCATGACAGCCTCTACTTTTTTTGTTAGTCTCTAAGGTGCTGCAAGACCTTTCGTTGTTTTTTGAATTTTTCCATTGAAGACTAACGTGACTTTTTATGGTTAACCCTGTGTCACCACTCCCTAGAAGTCCAGTCCAACTTGGAGGTACAAAGACAGAAGACAGACAAAGCCCAAGTTCAAAATAACATTTGCAGTCTGACACAGATACATATATATAGAAGTCAAAGATATTTATGCTTCTAATTGTCATGTAAATTAATCAATAGAAGTTAGAAACCATTGAAATCAGTAGAGGTTAGGAACCTAAATACCCTGAGAATCTGGGTCACAGTTCATAATCTCAAGAATTCATGAATTGTACATATATCAATTCCCCAAATTATCTCCTCGATACTTGTACAACACATAGACTTCACTGGAGCCACCCTAGACTTCTTAACCACCAGAGCATACCTACGAATGGACAGGTTCATTCCAATGTACAGCCTCATTTCCACAATACAGCAGAGCCTACAGTCTGCAGTACGAGCTTGTCATCAACTGCTAACCACATGACAGCTTGTACATTTGTGAAGATGAAGGATTACTCTTGATCTCATATCCATTTACTCTTTTTAGGCATGTTACTATATCTTCGAGTGCTCTCAAGTCTCTCAACTGCTAGAAAGACCCTCACAAGCAAGTACTGTAGTGTTGTGCTGAGAAAACATGAGAACAGATAACTGCACAGTGACTGTACAAATATCCATGATAGTTATATTCTGAAGTAGGGCTCTGGAGATAGATTGAGACCTTGTGGAATGAGCAATCACTCTAGGGGGGGATGCATTCCAGAAGTTTCATAACAATCTAAGATACACCCTGAGGTCATTTTGATAGTCTGTGAGTAAAAAATGGGCTGTTCTAACATTCTTTTTATGAAAGAGACAAAAAAGGTCTGGGCAGGCCCTGAAGTATTTAATTCTATCAAAGTAAGAGCCCTTCACACATCTCAGAATATGTAGACTAGCCTTCTTTCTTGAAGAGTAACGCTTGGAGTAAAACACTGCCAACTGAATGTACTGACAGATGTGAAATTCTGATGAGACCTTTAGCAGGAAATGAATAGAGGTTAAAGAGTTGCTTTATTACAATAGAAATGTTTGCAAAGAGGGTCAGTTATGAATGCCCCAAGCTCTCTCAACCATAATTTTGGCCCAGAGGGTAAAAACGTAAGAACAACTATACTGGATCAGACCAAAGGTCCATTTAGCTGTAATCCCATCTTCCGACAGTGGCTAATGCCAGATGCCCCAGAGGGAATGAACAGAACAGGTAATCATCAAGTGATCCATCCTCTGTCATCTATTCCCAGACTCTGGCAAACAGAGGCTAAAGACATCTTCTCTGCCCACCTTGGTTAAACATTGTTGATTGATCTGTTCTCCAGGAATTTATCTAGCTCTATGTGCTCATGAGTAATGAGATCTTGAAGGATAAATGATAGAAGGAACTGTTCCCCAGGAGGTTAGACAGAGATTTTCTTAAGGCACTGAGGACTAGGCTAAGGTCCCAGCATAAAAGAGGTGGGGGAAAAAGGTTATACAAAATCTAACCGAACCTGTCAGTGATAGGATGTACAAAAACCTTTGACTTCAGTTGGTAATGAAATATGTTCCTGAGGAGAAAGTTGGGTAGGAGATATAGCTTAATTAGCACATCGGGTTTGGAAACACCTCCACTTTTACCGGTAGTTTTTCCTCATGGTGGGTTTTTCTATTGCTCGGGACTGCAGTCTTAACAGACCTTGAGGTGCTGTGATGAGAGGCTGGGGTGGGGTATAGTGCTTGATTCCTGTGTCAGGACATCTGCTGTCAGAGGAAAGTGAAGAGGCAAAACAGACACAGGAACCACGCTTTCTTCAACCTTGATTGTGCTAGTAGAGTAGTTAATGCTCCTCTTGTTTTACTTTGCTCAAAGCCATGAAGAAAGTAAGCATACTACAGGGTGTGATATCAAGGAATGAGGAGGCTGTCCCCCATCAGATTGAGACTGTAATCCTCCCTCAAGATGAAGCTCTGGCCCTATGTGTTGGATGGCATTATAAAGAGAGCTAATTCTGGGATGTACCAAAACTAAATTGCTGAGTTCCCACTCATGGTCATGGCAAAAGTGTTTGCCTGGAGAGTCTGCCAAGTCATTTTGCTGGCCCATCAGGTAGAATATTTGGGCGTTTATACGCTGAGACATACACCAGTTCCACTGCCTTATTAACTCTGCAGAGAGAGACTACTATCTTCCTCTTCCTTGATTATTTATGTAGCACATCACTCTCTTGCCCAACATTACTTTTACTGAGTGGCCGCTTATGTTGGGTAGGAAGTGATCACAAGTATAACAAACTGCCCTGAGTTAGAGAATGATTATGTGAAGTGATGTCAATTAGGAAGTCCAATAGCCTTGGTTTGTGAAATGCTGGAGATGGTCACCCTAACCCTAAAGGGGAGCATCAGTGTTGATGACCTTGTAGCAGGCTGATTGCAAAACCTCTCTTTTTAAATATGTTGTATAGCCAACTGTCAGCGTGTGGAGTACCTGTGTCATACACGTACACAGAAACACATGCATATGCCTGTAAATAAATTCATATCCTGCTGTTTGGTTTCCTGTATTTTAAATCTCAATATAATATGCATTCAGAAACACATAGATTCCACAAAGGAATTCAGAAATCCACCATAATTTTTTCTTATTTCTTTTTCCTAGAAGTATGTGTTATGTTACATTGCATATCATTGTGTTACTATTACCTTTAATAATGCCATATTCCATGTGTTCTCTGGAATGCATTTCTCTTTTCAGTGTAGTTAGAATGCACACCACAGATTTTCAGTATCCTACTGTCATCCCATGAGACATACACAGCACATCTCCCATGGTTACTAAATAATAGAGGTATATTTATGTAAACAAGTGAGCATTGATGTGTTGCTTTATGAGAACCCTGATGAGGTTCAAATACAGTTCTGCACAGAAAATCTAAGAATGAGACATTTAAGCAGATTGCACCTTCCTCTGATGCTTAATGATTTAAAACAAATTGCAGCAAACCTCCTCCTTTATTGCTGCAAAATGTTTGATTTGTAATTCCTTACTATTGCTTTTTTTTACAGGTGATTATCCTGCTCCTAGGGCTGTTCTAACGGGTCATGACCATGAAGTTGTCTGTGTATCTGTCTGTGCAGAGCTGGGACTTGTTATCAGCGGTGCTAAAGGTCAGAAGTCATTTTACATTTGAAGTTTCAAAAATTCAAAGTCTCCTTCAGTGACTGTTTGTCAGTGTTCCTTTGAGCCAAGTTTAATTTAATTATCCTAAGTCTCCTCTACCAAAACATACTTTAATAGTTTCAGCAGCTGCTAACGCTGAACATTACATTTTCTATTGATACATATGACTGTCAGACACAAACACACTTGGTATATCAGAAAACATTACCTTCTATCTATTCCAGTGCACAGACTTTGGTGGAAACTCAGATAATAACACTGTACACACTCGTAGCCTGATACAAACCAGCAGGTAGAAATATAGGAAAGTGGGAAGAGCCAGCTAGGAAAGCCCCTGCCACCAAGTTAGCTGAGATATTTCAAATAAAAATTAGGCATATTTAGGTTATCCCCATTCTCCTGGGCAAGAGATTGTTGGATTGTGCTTGGACCCATGAATAGATACAAACATGTACAATGTTGGGTTTTTAGTGAGCAGTTCTCCAAAGAAGCAGAAGCCTGGACATAGATATGCCATCTTCCATTAGAAAGTGTTGAGCCTTACGTTGAATTATTATTTGTTTCCCTATTTCTCCAATTATTTCTCTGTAGAATTTAGAGTACCCATCAATTATTAATAAAAGTACTCAAAATAACCCTTTCCTACTCACCTCTGTTACTTTATGTCTTCTCCCTTACTTCCCTTCTTCTCTTCTTCTTCTCTCCACATGATTCTATTCACTCTTCACGGGTCCCCATGCCCCATTTTTTTCTATCCCAGCTCCTTCTCCTGGATTATTCATATACCTTCTCCCCCAAATCCAAACCTCTTCCTCATCTCCTCAAGATGATGTCTATTTCGTCTGTGTCTCCTCATAGGAATTTATCTTTCCGCTAATTCCTTTGAAGGGTTGTTGCTTCTGAGGATAAAAAGGCCAGGTTGATTAATCTTTGTGCCCCATACATTCACAGTCAAGCTTGTTGGACTGATGAATTTTATGACAACTTTGAGCTCACCGTTTATTTTCATAGCTGACTTTGAAACCCTAAATACAGGAAATACTATTGGGTCATTAATTCCAATAATGGCATATAAGAAGGCTTCTGATATTAATTCTTAGCCCATAAGCCAGTTTCATAATATTTTATTGCAATAGGACTGTATCCTTTTGAATTGTATTGTTGCAAACTATTTTCCATTATAATGGTTAGGGTAGACCAATGGTCCCCAATGCAGTGCCTGCGGGAGCCATGGCGCCCGCCTGGGCATTTATGTGCACCCGCCGAATGATCTGGGCCAGCCCCGCCCCCAGCGCACAGTGCATGGGTGGCCCTGCCCCGGGCACGCGGCGCATGCTCAGCCCCGCCTCCAGATGCATGGTGTGTGAGCAGCCCTGCCCCCAAACATGTGCCACGTGAGCAGCCCTGCCTCAGATGTGCACCATGTGAGCGGCCCTGGCCCCGGGTGCCTGGCAGCCCCAAAAGGTTGGGGACCACTGGGGTGGACTATCCTCAGCTTCATTAGATGCTAGTTGAAATGTAAGGTGTTAGTAATGCAGATCTTTTTAGAGGCATTGTGCTAGATAACTCAAGACTTGCATATCAAATAAAGAGTACATCCCTGATTCATTAAAAGGAATTGGGACCTACACTGTTAGTCCCAGAAACGCACCATCAAATTCTGCTCTCCTAAGCTGTCCTGCCAATGCTTTTTCCTTAGTTATGCCAGCCCCTATGGTACATAGATTCAAGTTCTCTGGTCTGTGTTTTCTCACTGATTCCTCTTCTCAAGCTTCCCCTGCAGTTTCCCTCCTTTTCAATTTCTCTACTTCTGTTTTTACCACAACACTGCATGGACTCAGCTCTCTTGGGAAACCTCACATGTCCCTGACTGCACCTTTCCTGTCATTCCCTTACACATTATGCTTTTTCTAGTACTTCATTTCACTGTGGTAACAGACATACAACTCCAGATAATAATGCACGAGGACATGACTAGGCAAGGAGGCAGAGTTTCTATGCATTAAATTGAGAATATTTCCCTAAGCCTACTTATGTTCTTGTTCAAACATAAACATGAGTGGTGTGTCTGCATGTTTTTAGGCCAGCATCCAAAATAAGATGATTTCCTTTATTTATCTTCTCCAGTCCGTGATGGTTCATGTGGGCTGAGAATACAGCTAGTTTGTCAGTCTACTTCTCTTTTGAGTTAATTAGTTTTTAATTGTTCTAAAACTGGGTCTATCTGTGTCTCACAATTTTCCTGCATTTCATTTACTGTTTTCAAAGTTGACAAATGGCAGTTTTAAATGATTATTTTTTTCTATGGAGGCAATGTCCAATGGCCTTAGAAATGATTCAACTTTAATTTTATTAGACTCTATATGGAAAACATAGTCCTTTTCCCAAATAATTTATAAACTGTATCCCAGATTCTGCAACAGCATCTAACTGGGCAGACCTGTGGGCCCATGTGTTGAAGTTGGCTGAAGTTAGGGGCTCTAAGCAGGTGCCTGAATCCAGTTGCTGGATCTGGGCCCACGCTCTATAAGAGAAAGATTGTGCTGCTTGTTACACTTGTGACAGACAGGACTATTGCTCTTAGCACAGAACCTTTTTCTAGATTCCCAAAGAAATTTCCACCACTCAGACGTGGTAAAAAATTACTTAAATGGTTATTGATGAGCCCAGCACTTGAAAAGTATGTTGTTCCTTTTATACTTTTGCCACAAATGTTGACTTTTTAATTTCATGTGTTATAACACTCATTCAGTATTAAAAACTGAGTATGTTATACATCCATGGGGGGAGAAGACCTGCAGGAACTGGCAGTGACTGCAAGAGAAACATGTGGTGACATGGCTCCCTTGTCCCCAGAGAGCTTTCTGTACCTTATACTGATAGGGGCCCCATCTGTTTGGCTGTCTGATGGGGGGCGGAGGAGTGGGATGAATTCACATTAACAAGGGGGGGAGATGCAGCTTGACAGACTCCTGAACAGTTGGGGGGAAGAGGATGGGATGACTTTGCAAAGATTAATTTTTAGAAAGGGGATAAAAAATACTCACAAATGAAAGCAATTAATGGTCAGAGTAAATAAAAAATATTCTGCTTTTATGCTGTACCCTTTTCCTTCATTTGCCATCTGCTTTGTTGTTGTCGCAGTAGTTTCAGACTGTAAGCTCTTTAGGTAAGGGACTATGTCTTCCAGTGTTTGTATAGTAGTGCTGTAACATATACTGCATGTATGCATACTATATATAGTTTGCAACATGAACATCTGTATACTATATTTTATTGTTTTCAATGTACAGAAGGTCCTTGTCTGGTACACACAATTACTGGAGATTTGCTGAGAGCACTGGAAGGGACTGAAAACTGCTTGTACCCACGCTTAATTTCAGTATCTAGTGAAGGCCACTGCATCATCTACTATGAGCGAGGACGATTCAGCAATTTCAGCATTAATGGCAAACTCTTAGCTCAAATGGAGATCAATGACTCAACCAGGGTAAATCAAAATGCAAACAACCCTTTGACACTGCACTCCCTTTTAAAACAAATGGAATGTATTTGTAACGTTATTCAGAGAAAATAACATGCAAAATTGCTGTTCTCAGAAGATGTCATGTTCAAATAGAAATCCTCTTATGTCCACCTCAAATTAGATGTGAACCTGGCCCACCATGGGGTGGGGGAGATCAAAGGAGGCGGTTGCCCTGAGGCCCAACAATTCAAAAGGGCTCAGGGTTCCCCTTTGTTGCCACCACTACTGCTTTGGGCGGTACTGTGGGTTGGCTGCCCCCTGCCCTGTCCCTTCTGCCTGAGGCCCTGCCCCTTCTGGACAAAATAGATAAGGACAAATAGCTTGTGATACCAGAGGATTCCTAGAATTTAAGTTTAGACTTAAATTTCAGTGGGGAGTATGTCTTTAAAATGAAATTGTTTGAAACTAATTCCTCCTTCACTGATTGGCCAAGGTATGACTTCAGGCCCTGTTCTCCCCCTAGCACTAGAAGCAGTGTAAGGAGTTTTCTCCTCTGCCTTAGGTGTTGGTGATGGCTTCAGAGACTATAGGGCAGACACAAGTTTTTCATGCTGAACTCACGTTTTGGCACGTAAAAGCTTTGCAAGTCACAGGTGAAATTTATTTATGTATCATTTTAAAGCACACACGTAATTTGTTGAAGATTTGGGGCCCTTAAACTCTTTATTTTTAAGTATTTATCTTCACTTTTAACTGTAGGAAGCAACATGAAAGATCAGTCCACAGGGGAAAGCTATTTGTGGAACTCTGTTAGCTTTCCCCAGTACTAACTGAGGCTACTGCTTTTGTTTGTCCCTTTTGAAGGCCATCCTCCTGAGCAGTGACGGGCAGAATCTGGTGACTGGGGGGGACAATGGAGTTGTGGAAGTGTGGCAGGCTTGTGATTTTAAACAGCTCTATATTTACCCTGGTTGTGATGCTGGCATTAGAGCAATGGACCTGTCTCATGATCAGAGGTAAGTTGCAGCATGAGCATTAAAATGATCCCAGTAAATGTTAAAGAGAACTATTAATACTGTTCCCTTGCTGTTAGAGTGTTGAAGCAGTGATATATATTTAATTTAAAATAAATGATACAAATATGCTCTCAGTTATTTCTTATTGATCTAGCTGACTAGGCATTTTAGGCTCTGATCCTGTAGGTGCTTATACATGTGCATTAACTTTAAGCAGACATGCAGTCTCATGCACCTGTTCCTCCCTTATTGTAAATAAGGACAGTTACTCTGACTTCATCTGAAATGCACTGATTTATGGAAGTCAAGGATCTGGATTGATTGCCTATGCATGCGTGTTTACAGGATCAGGGCCTGAGTGAGGATCAGGGCCAGTCCAAGAATATGTGAGCCCGGTCTCTGAATCTCCTATTTTAGTGTGATTAAAATGTAAAGCCCTAATGATGTATTTATGATGGCATGTGAGTGAGCTTAGTGTTTTCATCATTTGTCAGTATGGTGTTTGTCAGCAAAACTCACACTTATGAAACACGAAAAGTCCCATTTTAAAACCATTTCAGCATATTTTTCTTATTGTTTTTAGAGTTTGTAAACTGTGTACCACTGTTTGATACAGCACCAAAAATAACCATACATCAAATGCCTACTCAGTTTGTTTGTATATCGTTTGGTGTTCTGAAATAAGATTTCTGTCTCAGGATATGTCAACACAGGTACTTTCATCACTAAAACTTTTGTTGCTCAGGAGTGTGAATCTAACCCCCAAATGACAAAAGTTCTAGCAACAAAAAGTACTGGTGTGCTCCCTCTCCTGAAGCTACTCTCCCGATGATAAAGTGCAGCCACAAAGCAGACCTTACAACAGCACAGCATTGTGAGGTGTCCTGTGTAGGCATAGCCTCAGATTTAGTCAAATCCAAACAAACTTACAGAATGAGACTTATTTACTCTTAGAATTCTGCCATTTTATATTGCAGTACTGTAAAGTGTTCTAAACCTCTCTTTTACAATTAACAAATATAGATTTGTTTACTAGATTAATTTCTCTAACTTCTGGTTCTAATACTGGGTTCTGATACCCCATTTCAGCAATGAACATAAGCTCATGCTTACTTTCATTACATGATTATTCTCAGTTAAGTGGGAACTGAGAGAATGCATTTTGTAGTGTTTAGTATCATTTGGTTAACATCCAAGATCCAATTGTAGGATGCATGTAAGAAGAACTCAGGCTCACAATTGAAACTAGAAATTCATTGTCATTATTTCTTCTAAAGAAAGAAACTAGGAGCATATTCAGTATGAAATTGTTTAAATACACCTAATTAGTGCAATGTTTATATATGACTCTCAAAGAGAAACCCCTGTGCTGTTACTATCTTTAATATTAAGCATAAGCTGAAGTTTTAGAAAGTTAAAGGATGACTAATGGTAAAAAAATGTAACAAATCCAGCACCTACAGTCCATCTTTTTACCTTTTTCAGAACTCTGATTACTGGCATGGCTTCTGGTAGCATTGTAGCTTTTAATATAGATTTTAATCGGTGGCATTATGAGCATCAGAACAGATACTGAAGCTGAATGAAGAACTGAAAGCCAAGATAAAGCTGAGAGCACAAGTGCTACAATGAAAGGCATAATATCTGGTGGAAAAACATGTCTGCATTGACCTCCGTTGTACATTCCATTACACCCAGCAATAGCTGTACATTGTAGTCAGCAACCATTTTATTTTGTGTGTTTTTTTCACAACTGAACACCAGCTGCTGAGAAGCAAGCTCGTATCATGTAAATTATATGAATTAGGAGATGTTTTGGTAATTATTTCATATATCTTTGTTTATTGAGAAAAGATAGTAGGATGCGCCACAAGAGACTTTTGAAAACTCTGAGGAACCTTGTGTCCAGTTGTTACGATGTTTAGTCTGTGAAACTAACATGCATCCCATTTCCAGTCTCTTTTCAAGCTGAGAAAAAATATGTTTGATACTTTGTACATCAGATGCACATCTTAACTTTGAAGGGATACTTTTGTAAAAGTAAAACCTTGTATAAAGAACAAAAATGTTTCTTAATTTTATTGTGGAGTTACAACTTGCATGTACTTTAAACCTGATGTCTTGATGGAACAGGGGTATTCACACAATTAAACTGGAGATCTGTCTAAGGGTACAGCTTGTGTTAAAGGATTGAATTTGGGTGCAATAGGTAATTTTGACATTTTCACCAAAATACGTTTTTCACTTTTTAAATCTAAACTCATTCTCTTCCAAGTGGAGTTCATGAAGCATTTGGATAAGAAGCCATCATTTGCCATACTTATACAATTAAAGTTAAATTCTTTACTTTTAAACTTATGGACAAGTCAGAAAGAGAGGGTAGTGGAAAGGTTCTGATTTTCATTATATCCTCAAGAGTCTTGTAATGCCCTATAGTGCTTAATGACTCCCAACACAGCAAAAGTGCTATACTTCTGGATTCACCACATTTGGCATATGGTCCACTGAGGTAACAGAGGAGCCTCAGTTACATTTTTCTCTTATTTTTCCTCTGCATAGCTTGATTTGTTTAACAACCTTAGCTTTAGTGCAAAGATAAGTTATTATTTTATATTCTTTTAGCTTCTTCTGAAAATCTCACAGGAAGTCACATTCTCAGCCTAAGGCACTTCACATTTTACAATACTGTAATGATGACTATCAGAATAATTTTTCACACATTGTACTGATCAAATTATACACCCAGGGGTATATACACTTTACTTCATGTTTCTTCTTTGTATATTTGGTGACTGTATTGTCATAGATGTACATATTGTGTCGGTAGGGCTATGAGGCATGTAACAGGAATGTAATTTTCTCAGAATTTACACTCACTTGCAGTCATTTATTTAAAATGATAATGGATTCTTTGTATTGGCACTTTGCACCAGAAACATATCATTATTTATTGATGTGATTACTTATTTGTTCTCCACCTTGTATTAGTAAGTTTTAGCACTGAATTCCTTCTTCATTGTTGTTTGTATTTATAAGATTCTGGAATCATGGGGAATCAACGTAATGATTAAGTTATTCATCACCAGTCTGTAAGCAATATCTTGAGTTTGTAGCTTAGAATTGGGAGAATACTGAACATCTGGAAGACAAGTTCATTTCATCTTGAGATCATGGTGAAATATTTTGGATATATAAATTCCTTAAGCTATTGTAACCATGTTTTATTGCAAAGATGTAAAATATGCCAGATGTGTGTGAGTTGGAAATCCAAAAAAGAAAAATAAAATATGCAAAGAATTCAGTGATTGTTTGTTTTTTTATTTAATTGAATTTTCACCAAAAATATCCACATATTCATGGGAATAAATAATAGTTTTAAGAAATGTTCTATAATATAACCAATGTGTATAAAAGTGGTTCTCTTAGAGGTTGTGGTCTCATTCTCTGACGTGTTTGTCAGAATTATAGATACACAGTTTGATTTGTAATCCTTTAGATTACCAATGCATAAAGAGAAAATATTAAAATCTTTCTGAACAGCAAAAGGGAAAAATAGAAGTGTTTGAAGAAAGTAAACGTCTGATTAAAAATCTCCTGTCATTTGGATTATTGTGAGCAATTACCATGCAGTTCGATGGGCCTCTACTCAGATGTCTAGGTCTAGTCAAGGCCATGTTGGTCTCTCTCAATAACTGGCTGCATAAAAGCAGTAGACAACTGTAACGGTCAATAATTTCAGTGTACATCAATATCTCTATCTCCCTTCATCAAAATCTTTCAATGAATTATCTATGTAAACTAAAGTCATGTGAAAAACCTTAATAAAACAAAGTGTATGTTTGTGGAAGTTGTCCTATATCGCTGCTTTAAAAAGTTGCTTGATCTTTCTAAGGCTGGTTTTTTTTTAATTGTGGTAACCTTCTACAGGTTTAACCTCTCCAGTCTGGCCACCCTCAGGATCTCACCAGTACCAAACCATAGAATTTGCCAATCCACGGGAGATCAGTATTATCTAGCAGCATTACCGACACTTTCACCTCTTACTGGGCTCTTAGAAGACATTTAGGGGTAAATTAGAACTAAATAACAGCACAGGACTGAAAGCCAGGACTGGTGGCTGTCAACAAACTTTATGGGACTCTGAAAAACTTCGCTACACCCATGATAAGTGGATATCCAGTTACCTAAAATCATGAGGGACCAGAGAGTGTTGGACTAGAGAGGTTCAACATGTAGTTACATGAACACAAAAGAATGCTCAAAATCACAGTCCCTGCCATCAAATAAAAGAAGTCATCTGCATTTTTATATTTTGTTTACTGAGAGGAGTCCTTAGAAAATACTTCAGCTTTACAGCTACTCGACATTCTGACTTAATGATTTCTTATTAATGTTGCTACATGAAGACTGTCAGTGTTGGATTAGGAGAGATCTATTTAAAATAATAAAAACATTTTCATGGTCAGAGTCAGAATGTGTCATTGGGAGGAAACTGATCAAACAAAAGACCATCCAACAATAACTATTACTGTTACAGCAGTGCCTAGAAATGCTACTAATTTAGAAGGGAAGTATGGATCCTGAAAGACCATCCAAATGGGGCCAGAGACAAAGGAGTTTCACAAACAGGTGGGAAAAGGGTAATGCTAAGAAAATTTACAAGATTACATTATTTCTGATTCAATGTATTGTGTTGCTTTGGTTTTTAACCTCTCTCTATTTTTTCCATTTCTTAAAAAGCCTTCTTTTGTCATTGATGACTTGCCCTCTTCCTGTTGCTTTGCTTTTTTTAATACATACCCACATTTTATAACATGTAACCCTTCTGGAACGTGGTGCTGGCAACAATAAGGGCCCGGTTCCTTATTTAGGGGTTCCTCTTAACGATACAAAACAAAAACAGCTTGAACCTCACCCACTAATCTGGGAAAACTAAACACCACTCCTGGGTGCCTCTAAGAGGCAAAATGTCCCACTCATGAGCACTGAGTCAGTGTATAACAAAGGAAAACTTCTATTAAAAGGAAAGGGAGCCCATCCTTAATTTGGGGAATAACCACAATCATGATTTGAAAGCATGTAACCATAAGCAAATATTCACTCCACAAGTACATTGGGCAGCATTCTCTGCTGACTCACATTAGACTTTTACACTGCATTGTCAGAATGTCCCTTTAACACCCCACTTCCTTTTCCCTCTGCACCCCAGTGAGGTGGTGGTTCTTGGTTGGCAAGGACCCAGAATTCAGAAGAGAGTTCATGTGGGATCACCTCTCAGCTATGAAAGGGGGAAGGACACATCAAGCAATGCTGCCACTGCCTCTGCAACTCTTTTACTGTTACTATCGCTGCTGTTGTAATCACCACTGCTTGCCACTCACTGCCACTCTGAGAAGCCACCACTTAGCTCAGCTATTAGCATTTTCACTGTGCAGGGGGGACTTCCATACCCCTAATAATTTTCTTGCCCTTTCTGAACAAGTAGGAAGGAGTATGGCAGAAAGGTATCTAGCGGTTATAGTGGACCACAATCTGAATATGAGTCAACAGTGTGATGCTGTTGCAAAAAAAAAGCAAACAGGATTCTAGGATGCATTAGCAGGTGTGTTGTGAGCAAGACACAATAAGTCATTCTTCCGCTCTACTCTGCACTGGTTAGGCCTCAGTTGGAGTATTGTGTTCAGTTCTGGGCACAGCATTTCAAGAAGGATGTGGAGAAATTGGAGAGGGTCCAGAAAAGAGCAACAAGAATGATTAAAGGTCTAGAGAACATGACCTATGAAGAAAGGCTGAAAGAATTGGGTTTGTTTAGTTTGGAAAAGAGAAGATTGAGGGGGGACATGATAGCAGTTTTCAGGTATCTAAAAGGGTGTCATAAGGAGGAGAGAGAAAACTTGTTCATCTTGGCTTCTGAGGATAGAACAAGAAGCAATGGGCTTAAACTGCAGCAAGGGAGGTTTAGGTTGGACATTAGGAAAAGGTTCCTAACTGTCAGGGTAGTTAAACACTGGAATAAATTGCCCAGGGAGGTTGTGGAAACCCCATCTCTGGAGATATTTAGGAGTAGGTTAGATAAATGTCTATCAGGGATGGTCTAGACAGTATTTGGTCCTGCCATGAGGGCAGGGGGCTGGACTCGATGACCTCTCGAGGTCCCTTCCAGTCCTAGTATTCTATGATTCTATGAACCTTTTCCAATTCCAAGATATTTTTTGAAATGGGACAACGACATCTGCATACAGTATTCAAGATGTGGGCCTACCGTGCATTTTTATGGAGGCAATATGATATTTACTGTCTCATTTGCTATCCCTTTCTTAATGTGTCCCACCATTCTGTTCACTTTCTTGGATGCACATTGCACAAAAATTGAGGCTTTTTTTCAGAGAACTATCCACCATGATGCCAAGATCTCCTTTTTAAGTGGTAACAGCTAATTTAGCCCCTCCCCCAAGGTCCCCATTTTATATGTACAGTTGCACATTGGAAAACATAATACCATTACTTTGCATTTATCAACACTAAATTTCATCTGCCATTTTGTTGCCCAGTCGCCCAGTTTTGTGAGGTCCTTTTGCAGTTCTTGCAGTCTGCATTGAACTTTACTGTCTTACATAGTTTTGTATTCTCTGCAAATTTTTTCACCTCGCTGTTTACCCCTTTTTCTGCTATTTACCTCTCTCCATTCTGAAACTGTGAATTCATTCTTACCCTTTGTTTCACCAGTTACCAGGCTATAAGACCTTCCCTCTTATTCTGTGACAGCTTAGTTTGCTTCAAAGCATTTGGTGAGAGACCTTATTAAAGGATTTTGGAAAATCTACATACATTATATCTAATGGATCCCCCTTGTCCATATGCTTGCTGACCCACCAAAAGAATTCTTGTAGATTGGTGAGGCATGATTTCCTTTTACAAATACAATGTTTACTCTTCTCTAACAAATTATGTTCATCTATATGTCTGACAATTTTGTTCTTCACTATAGTTTCAACCAATTTGTCTCATATTTAAGTCAAGCTTATTTATGTCTAGTTGCTCTAGAGCTCTGTTTAAAATTTGGTGTCACATTCTCCAGTCATTTGGTACAGAAACTGATTCAAAGGTTAGGTTACAGACTACATTTAGTAGATCTCCAATTTCGCATTTGAGTTCCTTCAGTACTCTTGGGTAAATATCATTTGGATTTGATGGCATATTACAGTTTAGTTTATCAGTTTATTCCAACACATTCTCTAATGACACCACAATTCCTCAAATTTGTCATTTACAAAGTTCCCCAAATATGTGACCTAAAAATGGCTTAGGCTTAGAAATCTCCCTCACATCCTCAGCTGTGAAGACTGATGTGAAGAATTCATTTAGTGTCTTCCCAATGGCCTTTTCATACTGAGTGCTCTTTTAGCATCTCAATTGTCCAGTGGCTCCACTGGTTGTTAACACTTTTCCTGCTTCTGATGTAAGCAGGAATATTTTTTTGCTATTACCTTGAGTTGTTGACTAGCTGTTCTTCACATTCTTTTTTGGCCTTACTAAGTATATTTTTACATTTCATTTGCCAGAGTTTGTTTCTTTCTATTTTCCTCGCTAGGATTTAATTTCCACTTTTAAAGGAGGCCTTTTTGTCTTTCACTGATTCTTTTACTTTGTTGTTTGGCCACGGTGGCATTTTTTATAATTGTTTTTTGTTTCCTGATCATGGTATTGTGTTGAGTTTTTTAGATTTGGGATATACATTTAAGTTGAGCCTCTATGATTGTGTTATTAATATGGTTCCATGCAGCTTGCAGAGATTTCACATTTGACATTGTACTTTTTAATTTCTGTTTAATGAATCATCTCATTTTTATATACTTCCCCTTTCTGAAATTAAATGCTACAGTGTTGTGCTGCTGTAGTGTAATTGCCACCATAGGGGTGTTGCATTGAATTATACTACTATTACCAGTTGGTCCATCTATAGTCACCTCTTGAACCAGGTCCTGTGTGCTGCTTGGGACTAAATCAAGAATTGCCTCTCCTCTTGTCGAACCCCCTGTCAACTCACAGGGCCAGGGCCCAACAGGGTAGTGGATTTGCTTCAAGACAGAGTCGATTAGGAATAGTTGCTTTTATTAATCTCACTGCGTGACTACTATTACAGGCTTAATACTGCCAGATGTTACACAGCTACTGTGAAATAATACATCAATAAGCACAGCAGTGCAATGCATAAAAATGAGCAACAGGCACTTGGAAATGCTTACGCCCCTTCAGTCTGTGGGGAGTCCCGTTCCAGTCACCTCACACCAGGCCATAGTGTATGTGGCTCCAGCTCGTGGGGGGGATCCAGGGCACCCTTTGAGGTCTAAGTCCCTGGTAAGACTCAGTGTGCATGAGACTCCCTACACTAGTTATATACTACAGTTATTTTCCGGGTGTGCACGTACCTGGCTCAATGCCTTTCTTATCACTCTTATGAGCTGATACCGAGATCAAACTTGTTTACCTCTTAGTAGTTTTCCAGCTCAAGGCATAGGTTAAAGCTGATAAAGCCCAACTGCTATTTGGGCTTGCAGGGTCCCAGTATATGCTAAGCTGGGTACAGCAAGGATGGAAACTTCCATCCCAGGCCTGCTAAGCTGCTGGATCCACATATGACTTTTGTGTCACACTCCGCATTATTTTTTAAGGTTTTTTTTTTTTTTTTTTAATTTTTATAGCCTCTCTAATCTCCCTGAGCGTTTCACAATCACTATCACCATCCTGGTCAGGAAGTCGGCGGTATATCTATACTCCTATATTCTTATTATTAGAACATGGAATTATTATCTATAGAGATTCCATGGTAGCTAGTGAGTCGTTCAGTAACTATCAGTATTAGGATCTTTGTCCAAAATCCAACCATTTCTGGGGCAGTAACAGAAGCACACCTTTTCCTTTAAGCCAGTAAGGGAAGAAAAAAGTGAAGACACCTCGTTTTTTAACCCTTGGAAAGACTAGTTAGACCCAATTTATTGAAAACACTTTAGACAAATAATCATTATGCTGTCAGGGATTGTCACAGACTGTAAAGCCAAAAACACTGCCTGTGAACAGTTGTTATGGAGAATGCATGTTATAATATACTACAGCACTGCTGACAAGAAAGCAGGGTGTTTGAAGCAAGCCTAGGACAGCCAAGGATAATAGCATCTGGAACAGACACATGAAGATAAGGGCTGACTTTTGATCACATCAAGAGACCCTAATACATATAAATAACATAAAGGAGATTCATGCACACAAGTTTTAATTAACAACCTTGCTATGTGGTTTACACCCACGATTTTTCAATCCATTAATTGTAGCACAGTTGCTGATAGTATTATTCAGTTATTAATACACATTGAAAACTAGCTAGCTAGCTACACTAAAACACACACATTTATGATTGAATTGGCCTCATTAGCATTAGTCCATATGGAAATGTAACACTCTCAACTTTGTATGTATGTATATATTCCTCCCAAACTGAAGTTTCCACTATATCTTCCCAGTGGGTTACAGTCCATGGAAGTTTATGCCCAGATAAATTTGTTACTGTTTAAGGTGCCACCGGATTCCTCATTCTTATTTATTAACTTATGTATCTTGATAATATAATCTACCACTCCAGCTGCATTTCTTACCAATTTCCTTCATTTTATTTCAGTTTTTCATTTCTTTGCAGTGAATGTTGGTAGAGCAATGTCTTCCGGTCCCTATGCTCAGAAACAAAATAGAGCAGCTCCAAATCCTTTCATATCGTGGTCCTAATCTTGTGCACACAGATCCTGAGCCCCATTGGTGACAGTGAGGTTCTGCCCAGTGGAGGAGCCCATCCACACAGAGGAAATTGCAGTAGTTGATCATTCAGTGCTACACCCCACCAGTCATGTCACAATTCCATGGTATGGCTGATAGGCTGCACTGAAAGAATTTGTTTTGATTTACCAAAGGCCATGAGGACCTAGATCAGCAAGGTACTTAAGTGGGTAAAGTCCCACCAACTTCTGTGGGACATCTCCTTAGCCTAATTGTACAACTGTGAAAGGACCTTGTAGAAATGGACCCTGGGCCTTCTTGGGGAATGTGTCTGAATCAAGTTTGAAACTTCTGTTTTTGCTGTGGCCATTTTAAAAGTGTTTTAAATGTCCTTTTCAATGATTCATCCCCCTGCAGACCCCACATGCACTTTGCCATCCTCCACATGGCTGAAAGGCATTCTCAACTTTTCATAAAAATCCAACTTCAGCTAAAATCATGCATTATTCAAAAAATGAAAGCCTGTGAAAACTAAGGAATAGACTGTAAACTACATTGTAATCTTTGCTCTGAAAGATACCCAGTAAATGTGCACTAAAATAGTCCTAGAAAAGAATTTCACAATCATCAATACATTTTAGGCTGAAATCAAATGTATTTTTAAAAGGAACATTGTAATCAAGATTTTTTCATTCAGTCTTCAGTGAGATATTCTAGAGCAGGGGTGGGCAATAATTTTTGACTGGGGGCCACTTCAGAAATTTTTTAAATGTCCTGGGCTGCCCTGGAAGGGGTGGGGGCCTCAGGCGGAAGGGGCAAGGCCAGGACACTTCTGTGCTTCCCCCCACACAGACCCTGATTGGTTTGGGGCTGAGGGAGTGCACAAAGTCTTTGCTTCCCTCCCCCTCACCCCCCAAGAGAGAACTGACAGCTGTTCTCAATAGCTGGTGTTTCCCTCTAGGTGCCCGTGCCCCTGGCAGTGGGAGGAGACTTTGTGTGCTCCACGCTGGTGCCCCCAGGTCAGTCAGGGCCTGGGAAGGGGGAGCACGTGAAGTCTCTTGCTCCCTGCCCCCGCTCTGCAAGGGAGCACCGCGCTTACAGTCAACCACCAGCAACTGGCAGTTGACTTTAAGTGCTGAGCTCCTTTCAGGGCCGGAGGAGACTTCATGTACATCAACATTCCACATGAAGGCAGATTCCAGGCACACCATCCCTGATGACAGCACTGCACACCTAGGCTGTGTCCAGACTCAGGGGTTTTTTCGGGAAAAGTAGCCTTTTTCCGAAAAAACTTCACCTGCATCTAGACTGCAGCCACGTTCTTTCGAAATTAAATCGAAAGAATGCGGCTTTTCTTTCGACGGCGGTAAACCTCATTTCACGAGGAAGAATGCCTTCTTTCGAAAGTGCTTCTTTAGAAAGAAGGCGTTCTTGAATGTAAATAGGGCTTCTTCAAAAGAGAGCATCCAGACTCACTGGGTGCTTTCTTTCGAAAAAGCGGCTTGCTCTTTCGAAAGTTCCGCGTGCAGTCTAGACGCTCTCTTTCGAAAGAGGCTCTTTCGAAAGTATCTTTCGAAAGAGCCTCTTTCAAAAGAGGCTTGCAGTCTAGACATAGCCCTAGTAACAGAGCTCTGCGACTTTGTCCTCACCCACAACTACTGCCAATTCGGAGACAATTTGTATCTTCAAGTCAGCGGCACAGTCATGTGCACCCTCATGACACCACGATATGCCAATGTCTTTATGGCTGACCTTGAACAACGTTTTCTCAATTCTAGCCCCCAAGCACCTTTACTCTACTTACGCTACATCGATAACATCCTCATCATATGGACCCCTGGAAAGAGACCCTTGAAGAATTTCAGAGGGATTTCAACAACTTCCATCCCACTATCAACCTCAGCCTGGATCAGTCCACATGAGAAATCCACTTCTTTGACACTACACTACAATTAAATGATGGACAAACTTCCACCACCCTATACCGGAAATCTACCGACCTCTACACTTACCTCCATGCCTCTATCTTCCATCCCAGACACATTTCTCAATCCATTGTATACAGCCAAGCCCTAAAATACAACCGGATTTACTCCAATCCCACAGACAGAGACAAAAACCTACAGGATCTATATATAGCAGTCCTAAAACTGAAATACCCACCTGAAGAAGTGAAAAAAACAGATCGACAGAGCCAAAAAAGTACCCAGACATGAACTATTTCAAGACAGACCCAAAAGAGAAAATAACAGAATTCCACTCGTCATTACATACAGTTCATAACTCAAACCCCTCCAACACATTATACGCAATCTACAACCTATCCTGGAAAATGACCCCTCACTCTCAGAGGCCTTGGGGGAAAGGCCAATTCTCACTTACAGATAACCTGCTTAATCTGAAACAAATTCTTTCCGGTAACCATGCAACACAGCTACATCATAAGCATCAAGGACCCACCCCTGCAATCAGCCCTGGTGCTAAGTCTGCCTGCACATCTACACAAGCGTTTTCATCACTGGACCCAATCACATCAGCCAACAAATCAGAGGTTCATTTAACTGCACATCTACTAATGTGATCCATGCCCTCAAATGCCAGCAATGCCCCACTGCAATGTGTATCGGCCAAACTGGGCAGTCTCTACAGGAAAGAATGAATAGACACAAATCAGATATCCGAAAAGGCAACACACAAAAACCTGGACACTCATTAATGGAGCTCCAAGTTGCTGTTTTGTTTCAGACCAATTCCACAAGCCAATACACAGAGAAGGATTGGAGCTTAACTTCATTCACAAGTTTAATTCTTAGGCTAATGGTTTGAAATGGGATATGGGATGGCTCGCACATTATCAACCAACCAAACCATGAAGATGCTAATGGTTCTCAATGTCTGTGTAGAATCTGGTGTTGGTCATCTTCCTTTCCAAGTGTTAACTAATGGTTCTTATCAGCCTCTTGTAACTATTTAGTCTTTAGCATAGTCTTCAATCTCCCTGGACACACAATTGCAGATCTAAAGGTAGCCATCCTGCAGCAAAAAAACTTCAGGACCAGACTTCAAAGAGAAACTGCTGAGCTACGGTTCATCTTCAAGTTTGACACAATCAACTCAGGATTAAACAAAGACTGTGAATGGCTAGTTAACTACAAAAGCAGCTTCTCCTCTCTTGGTATTCACACCTCTAGATCAGCTACTAGAAGTGGGCCTCATCCTCCCTGATTAAATCCATCTCGTCATCTCTAGCCTGATTCTGGCCTGAATATTTATACCTGCCTTGGAAATTTCCACTACATGCATCTGACGAAGTGGGTCTTTGCCCACGAAAGCTTATGCTCCAACACTTCGGTTAGTCTATAAGATGCCACAGGACTCCTCGCCGCTTATTTAGTCTTTGAGATGCTACTAGACTAATTGTTGTTTTTTAAGTTTTTCCTGTTACAGATTCACTCAGCTATCCCTCTGAAGCTTATCTGCTCACTGTCTTTTTTTCTTCCTCCCCTTCAATTTTTTTTTCTTTCTCTCCCCCTTCTTTCCCTTATTTATTCTTGGATCTGGACATCCAACACTCCGGTCATCTGAAGAAGTGGGTTGTGCCCATGAAAGCTCATGATACCATCTACATGTTTTGTTAGTCTTTAAAGTGCTACCGGACTATTTGTTGTTTTTTAAGTTTTTCCTGTCACAGACTAACTCGGCTACCCTTCTGAAGATTCCAATTAATGTATTTTATAATTGATAAAAAACAAGAAAGGCAGTGATTTTTCAATAATAGTGTGCTGGTGAGACTTTTGTACCTCTATGTTTGATTTTTTTAAGCAAGTAGTTTTTAATTGAGGTAAAACTTAGGGCTTCCCAAGATAAATCTGACTCCTGAAAAGGGGTACAGCTGTCTGGAAAGGGAGAAAGCCACTGTCCTTCCCCACCTTTCATTGTGCTACACAGCATAAACTCTTACAGGGAAACAGAAAGCCTTGAATACATGGGTCTTGGCACATAAGTCAAGGATGTCACTATTTACAGCTGTTGTGTTCCAGTTCAGATTTCATATTGACATGTTATGCTAATGATTTGGGATTTCAGGTGTTTTAAAACAAACAATATAAAAGTGAAAAGGAATTGCATAATGGTAAGCAAAAATACATATTAGAGTGGGGTACATTGAAATGCAGAATGTCTTTTGAGTAAGGACAGCATGGAAATAAATTAAGAAGTAAAGTAGATTTTCATTATAATAATTTACTTTCAAATCATACAGTGATAGGAAAAACAGGAACAGACAGCCCTGGTAACAGACAACTTCATTTCCTGCCCCGTCACCTGGCCTCATCAGAATTATGTACTTTAAGTTCCCTGTCACATGACAGAGGTCAGTACTCATCCGCTCCAGTGGTTACTGTTACATGTGCGCACTTTCCATGTAAGGATCATTGAGTTCTCCACAAGTGAATTTTAAGCCTCACAGTTCTTGTGTGAGGTAGGGAAATATACCATTGTGCCTCTATTACTACTAAAACCCTGCTTATCTCAAAAGCTGCTACTAAAATAGTGCCATGAAAAAAAGGAACTGAATATACGGGAAGACAAAACATTGTCCAAAACTAGAAGGAAAAGATCATTGACAGCTGACCAAATTCTACTTTGCTAAGTCCCTCCCCAAACTACAGCCATCAAGCTTTATAGCCTGTGCCTGGTTTACAGAAAAGCCCACTCCACAAAAGATTGTTCTGAGCAACGACTGCTGGTGTTATCAGCATGGTTAGAAACACACAAGAGATGTACTTTGAGAAAAAAGAAATGCATCTGAAAGTATTAGGAATGCAGATGACCTGCACGATACTGTTGGAAGTACAGAGGGAGTACTCCATCTCAGTTCTCCCCCCCTCCCCTGCTAAGAGGGGCACCTTTCCTCCTCTCCCTAGCTCAGTGGATAGCTTTCATTGATAGCTTTACAAATGTTGGAAGCTTTCAGGATTGGGCCAGTGTTGTCTTCATATATTTCTTTAACACTTTTAGGGTGCTTCTGCACAGCACTCTTCGCTTGAAATAAGCTATGCAATTTGTGCGATGCAAATTACTTAGCTTATTTCAAGTGCATTTCGAAATAGCTTATTTTGCAATTTGGTACTGTCACTACAGCACCAAATTTCAAAATAACTCACTATTCCGAAATTCCCCTTAACCCTCTTGGAATGAGGGTTACCAGGACTTCGGAATAAGCTTCATGTTATTTTAAAATCTATTTCGAAATAACGGGCTGCTTCAATAGATGCAGAATAGCTATTTCAGGATACTTCCAGTGTCCCTAAATAGCTCCACAGTGTAGACGTATCCTTAGCGTCCCTACGTTTAAAGGAGGGGGCTTAGCTGCTTCTTCTCAGTTCTCAGAGGCATCATCGAGGTGTCCTCTGTCTGGGATGCTGTATGCTCTTAGTTTAAAGCCATTCCTTCACCTCCCCAAAGGCCGTCTGATTGGCCTTTCTGTGTTGGGGTGCTGAATTCTCCCCTGGTACATCTGTTGGGCTATGTTGATGATAGGCCAGTTTTTACCAAATCATACAGTGACATGCAGACATGTTTACAAGTGTATACATGGGCAAGAGCTGCCCACATTAACTAGGCAAAGAGCAATTTGAACTTCCTGGGCTGCTGACAGTGTAGCAATCTCCCTTTGTTGCCCCCAAAATTGCAGTGGGACACCTCTGGGATTAAGGTGCTGCAAGCTTTTTTCAGAGTTGATCAAAATATGCTAAGGAACTGCGAAGGGGCAGAAGAGGAGGTACAAGCCACCTGCAGAAGTGGCTCTGGTGCCTTGGACTATCCTCAATCTGACAGCCCCAATGTTGTGGCACCAGCTACTGTATCTGATCCTCCCACAGGCTTTTTGGCCTGGGCTCAGAGGCACATTAACAGTTATCACTGGTTGTGTCCTTCTTTGGTGGTCCTGCCATTAGGTGAAGGGGATCAGGGGAGCATTGATTTAGTCAGCCAGGTGGCAGCATTTTGCCTCCAATCTGATCAGCAATTGCTGTACTGACTCCTTGCGGGCCTGGAAGTCCCTTGCTTTTTCTTTCTCAATTATGCAAGGGGACGGGGAGATGAGCTTTGACTCCCACCTATTTTTGTTGGCACCTGGCTGGTGGCAGAGTCCACATTCACCTCCATTTCTGTAATGGTCATTGTAAAGCCTGGTGATTGCTGCCAAGCATTAAAATGCCAGAAGAGGCATTTTCCAATTCACGACTCTTGGAAGAGCCATTGGTTTTGAACCCATTTTCCAGCTGAAGCTCTCCTCTCCAGGAGCCTGTTTCCTGCCTTTATGCTGACTGGGTTGTCCAAGGTGGCCCACTTGATTGTTCCTAGATG
The DNA here is from genome assembly GCF_052426305.1 of Pelodiscus sinensis. Classification (NCBI taxonomy): domain Eukaryota; kingdom Metazoa; phylum Chordata; order Testudines; family Trionychidae; genus Pelodiscus; species Pelodiscus sinensis. The sequence continues at coordinate 300,883,744 of NC_143052.1, read as the reverse complement.
GTCAAGCTGGATGTCAGCGGCAGCTCTTTCTGTTCAAACCTGAGTCTGATGGATGCACTTTTTGTGCAATGTCCTGTCAGAATTACAGGCGACGTTCCCTCAGTGAGCTCCTCATCCCAAAAAGTCTCTGCCCAGATTTTTCTTCCAGGGGGGACCCTGTGTTCACTTCCCTTCTCATCTCCCACAAGATCCTTGTGCAGCCAGACAGATTGTTGTCCTGGAAGGATTTCCTTTTGCCATCATAATGAAGAAGCAGCTCTGTGGCAGGTGTGTCAAATGGCAGCATTATGCCTCCCTCACAGATCTCCCTGACACAGCCCAGAGGATGCTCCTGTTCTTGGGTGCGGGCATGTCTCCAGTTTGACCAATGTGATCAGGGGCAGATGAGAGTTTTGCAGGGCCCAGGGTGTGGGGCCTATTGAAGTGCGGGGTCCGGGGCAGCACAATTTCGCACATGCGCCACGGCCACAGCCGACAGGTAGTAGCGTGTGTGCGGGGCTATTGAAGCATGTGGCCTGGGGCAGCTGTCCCACCAACCCTGCCCTATATCCGCCGCTGAATGTGATACAAACCTTCTCCTAAATGCTCCCATGATTTTCAGTGGAAGATAATGCATAGCACTGTCGCAACCAAATGTTGTGGGCAGCTCTGAAATGTCTGCACAGAGCCCCTTCTGCTCAGCTTCAGACAAAGTGTTTCCTTTTTTCTCTATATTGGTCCCATTTGAGTCCTTTTTTATTACCCCTCCCCCCCACACCTTCAGCTTGGGACTCGTTTTCCCCTGTTTGTTCTTAGAGAAGTATTCCTCGTTCACATTCAACATCTTTCCTGCCTGGCCACATTTATGCTGGGTCAGGCAAAAGTACCCATCTTAAGGCCTGACCAGAACAGAGTGGCCAGGATAGAGTGGTGTGATTCCATGCACAGATTGTGGTCCAGCTGAAGATCGATCACACCTTTTATAAAGTGACATGTTACCTGGACACTTTTTGGTTGACTTGGTATTTTCACAGTATTTTGAGTGTACCTGGTGAAGCTGATGCCCTAGAAATCTGTATTCGTTTAGAGGCTTTTTTTTTTCATTTTATTCATATCTTTTTGTATATCTACTTTAATTTCACTATGTTTTAATGTAATTTTAATTGACTAAAGGTGTTTTTTTTGTGACAGCTCTCTTTCTTCCATTCTTTGTTCCAGAAGGCTGCTCTGGCTACAGCACCTAAGTCTGGGAGACCACCCTGGTTCCTGGGTGTGAATCCAAAGCAATTATAGGCTCTTCCCTCTTACCTGGGCTTAGGTACCTATCTGCCTTTGAGGGGTGAGGGCTAGCCCCCTCAGCCACTCCTCAGCACTTCAAAATGGTTTATATGGCTCCCCGTTGATCACTACAACACCCTTTGTGAATGTAGCCCATGTTGCCTTGGGAGATTGTGGAAATTTGAAAGAATGCCCTGAAATGTAGAAAATTTCAGAATTAAAAAGTGCTCACTATCTTAACTCTAACAGAGAACATTAAACCCAAATTATAGATTGGAAGCCACTTACAGTCATGATTGAAGGGCAAGCAATAAAGTACGATAGCTTCCTAATTGCAAATTAAAGGGAAACTAGACAAATGCTCTTCCACTCTGAATCATAAAGAGGACACTTCCGTGTTCCTACTTTGTGGCCAAATGTGCTCCCTTTATAAGTGCTTCATGGAATGACGTCCCAGTTACTACGTCCCATTGTAAGCCAAGTTTAAACCAAGATTTAAATGACAGCCAAATCCATCTTTAATAATATTTGATGATTGTTCTTACAGGCTTTATTGCAGATAACATGTTTAAACAATAGCTAGAGAACAGGCACGCAAGCCCAAATAACCTTGACAATGCGCTGTACTTCAATCATAAAATATGTGCTTTCGCTTTATGAATGGACATGCTTAGTTTGCTAATTAGGGCTCGAAGGGATATACTGACTCTGGACTTTCAAGCACCTCTGACTACACATAGTACTTTAAAAAATGTTGTGATTTTACAAGTTAGAGAAACCATACAATAAAGGCAACATACATTTGGGCTGATTGGAAAGCAGGCAACAAGGGGGAGAACACTGAAAATGAAACAAGCAATCTTATGAATGTCAAGCAGATAACTATTCAACAATATTCTGCATAGAATGCACATTGCCCCAAAAAGAATGGCTACTTTCCAGCCTAATGAGTCTCTGAAGTGCCAAGGATGATGCATGCAGACAGGAGATCTTTTGCACATGCTCTGGGAATGTTCAAATTTAACATGATCCTGGCATCAAATGCTAACACATGTAAATGATTATAAATAAAATCCCTCTATGCCCTGAAATAATGTATTCTTTGTTAAATAATGACACAACAGAGGGCACTATGAAATGACCTGATAATGTGGCTCTTGCAGCATGGAATTAACAGTTGCTACATGTAAAACAGAGACTCTCCTGACCGCACCCCATCAACTTACAGAACGTTCTACAAAATTCAAACACACCAGTCTGCAGGGCATAGTTAAATAAAGCCCTGCTCCTGCAAATGGACTGTAGTGATTACACAGCAAATGTAGAGCTTATTAATACCCACAGCCACACATAGGCTGGCTCTTGGGCATAATTTAGGCCTAAACCTTTCAAATATATCAAACATCTGCTTCAGTGCTTCACACCTAGAGCCAACAGCACAATGGCAAGACTGCAATTCAGCAAGAGTGTGGGGGGAATGTCCTCTTTTTACTTTTTTCATCTGTTTTATATACTTTATGGCTATACATTTGGGTTACAGATACAGGTGATCAAGCTACAATATTTGGTACAGATTCATAAGGTATAATTACTAGTTAGCTTTTTAAAAATAGCCATGTAGCCAGCACTTTGAAGCTGCAACTTGGACGCCCAAGCCACAGCTTTAAAGTATTGTCTAGCCAGACATTTTTAGCACATTAGTGCAAGCCTTGCTACACCTAGTCTATCAAGGAGACTGGGTGGCTCACTCTTACAGGCTGTGTAGACATACCCTTAGACATATGGAGGACCGTCAATGGCAATTAGCCAATGTGGTCAGGGATGCAACCCCAGGTTCTGGTTGTCCCTAGCCATGGACTGCCAGAAGATTGACATGGATGAGGTGATGGATGACAGGGGATGATTGCCTGTTCTGTTCATTCCCTCTGAAGCATTGGCCATAGTCAGAACGCAGGATACTGGGCTAGATGAACCATTGGGCTGACCCAACACAGCCATTTTTATGACCAAACGAGCTTTGAACTGACCCATAAACTAAAGATTTTTACCACTATTTGAATGTGTGATTTAAGTGGGATAGGAGCTCATGGTACTGGTTGACACTTCAGAGAAATTAGACTAGCTTCAAAATAATTAACTGTTATGATTTGGCTTGTGTGTGTATAAGTGGCAAAGCTTAACTGAAGGATAGCTCAGTGGTTTGTGCATTGGCTTGTTAAACCAGGGTTGTGAGTTCAATCCTTGCGGAGGCCATTTGGGGCAAAAATTTGTCAGGGATGGTACTTGGTCCTGCAGTGAAGGCAGTGGACTGGACTTGGTGATCTTTCAGGTCCCTTCCAGTTCTAGGAGACAGGCAATCTCCATTGTCAAACTAAGTAACTTGCCTAAACAAAGCTGTAGAATTTGGTTGAGCCACTATGAGCACTCCCATAATTCCATTGGCACATAACATTGATGAGAAATAACTAGTGAACATCGTTTACGGAATATAATTCCTTACTAATATAAAAAAATCACCTACAAAGACCAGCATAGAAGTAGGATAAAATTTGCCCTTAAAACAAGATGGTGGTAAGAACTTGAATTAATTGAACTGCTGTATGTCTTCAAAATTATAACATGCTAGGCTGAATTCCATTTTTGACAGTGTGAACACTATAATCTAATTCTATTTATTTTGCTTCCTGTAATTTTTTCCTACTTTAAAAGCTGTTTTGGCTAACTCATAGTTTTATAATAATTCTCCAGGCTATAATTTACTGAGGGAAAATAAATCCAAAGAACAGCAAGACATCTAATAGAGATAACTGATTAATAGGGTATACAACAGAATGTGTGTTTTATAACCTATCTTTGTTACAAATCCTTCCACGCAGAGCTCATTCCAAGATTTCAGCCTTAGAGATAAAGTGGGTCCCATGCTGGAGAAATCCAAAGCATTCCAAAATATAATGTGCTTTTATAACAATTATTTTTCTTACAGAAATCTTTTAATATATTAATTTAATTTGTTGCATCAATCAGACTGTAGTGTTGGGGGAGGGGGCAAAGAAACTGGACTGTAGGGAGTTACAGTTACAAAACTATCTGAATTCAACCCAATATTTAGTGAGGTATCCACAGAGTTATTAGGGGTTTTACCTTTGGTTAGGACTGATGCTAAATTTCTTAGGTCAGAGTCTTTCCTCTGACACACTATTTCTTAATCCACACTATTTCTATTGAAATCTACTTTCATGTCTTCAACATATATTTATATTATTTTAAAATGCAATCTATTTTTTGTAAAATTAATGTACATGAGTTATTGTGCCGGACATCAGCTGTCTCCCTCTTAGCTGCAGGACTAACAGGAGTAAAAGCAGGAAGCATTATCAAAATACAAGATCTGTCTTTTATTGCTTACAGCCTAATCCTCTCACTTTATGGTTGTGCTTAGTATGAAAGTTGACCAAGAAGAGTGCATCACAATTCGTACTGTTAGCTCTAATTTTGCTACTGGCATTTTATTAAATAGCTTGGGCTGGTGGCTTTGTAGCATTTGTTTGTTTAGGAATGAAGGTTCCTTTTGTGGTTGTACATTAGTAGCACAGTTTATTTTTTCTACTCTTACCACAGGGCTTAGCTAAACAAAATCCTTTGTCTGCTATTGCTATCTTTAAATTTATATAAGTTCAGGACACCCCGCCAGTTGCCAGAGGCACTCATAAGCTCTCCTTCCTAGCACAACAAACTATCAATATATCCCCACTCATGCGCGTACACTGAAAGCAGTGGCTTTTTAGTTCCCTCCGGCTTCAGAACTCCATTGATGGCCACAAAGGAATTGGATGAGAAGAAAGCGAGACTAGTTATTATAAAATTCTGACAGATTGACTTGGCAATTTTATCCCGTGATATACAGTATAATAAAAAAATCTCTACAAAGAGCCTGACCAAAGAGAATATCTGACACCAAAAAAAAAAAAAAAAAAAAAAAAAAGTTTGGGCTTGAATGAGAGGAATTCACAAAGCTGTTCTTGATTTTGGAGTTAAAGGAAAAGGAATACTGAATTTGAAATTATTCTGCCTCAGATTAGTGTAAATGTGGTGCCCAGAACATGCCAGTCGATTATTTTCTCAATCATTTATGGGAGGGGAAGCACAATCTACTACTCTCTGTGGATGAGATCATCCTATGATGAGGATCTGCCAAATAAAGCTAATCAGAACACTTTTAGTAAATTTAAATTTCTTTGCTGAAATATGCTGTTTCATCTATTCATATCTATGTTAGTGACATTTTCATCAACAGAAGGAATTTCTGCTAGATCGTGCCCTGGCTTGGGATACAGGCAACTTCAGTTCACACTACTACTCTACCTAATTCAGAGCAAGATGGGAAGAAAAACCCTGCTCTGATTCAGGCAGATGAGAGCTTTAAATCTGGACATTACATATTCCAAGCCAGAGCCCAGATGTGCATTCACAGAGGTTTTGATCTGAAAATGGACAATGATACGATGGAATTGTCACAAAAATATTTGGAAAATTTTTATCATCATGCCAATGGGGAACAAAGACTGATCCTGAAACCTCAAAAATGTTTCAAACCAAAGTGTCATCCTCCATTAACTCTACTGCCAAAGGTCTATGTACCACTTCAGTATTTGAGAGCTGAAGTAATACTTCCCTGCTTTATTAGAGGCAAGATAGGTCTCTGTGGAGCAGAGAATTTTATCCTAAGCATCCATTACTGTAAGTCTGAAGAAGGATTGGCCTAGAAGAAAGTGTGTGAAAACCATCTTTACTGATATAAGCCTAGGAAAGCAAAATCCATTGACTGCTGCCTGGACTCTCCTTGTCATGAAAACAGGACATTTTTCCATCACCAAAGACCTGGTTAGAAGAGTGGAATACTTGGAAAATACTTGAGGCTATATAATTTAAGTGATCATAAAACCAGTAGGAGAGGATGCAGATTATTCAGATTTATGATCTGATGCTAGTTTTTCAGACATACACCCTGTCAGAATTTCTTTCATCCAGTCCAACCGCTTAAAGATGAAAGTAGCCTTATCAATGTTATCGTAGAGCATTTAAAACAAAAAACAAAACCCCCAAACAGAACACATGCCCCTTCTATCTTTCCTCAAATTATTAGGAGTCCACAATGTTCAGTCCTACAGGGTAAGATCCAGCCAAAATAAACCATATTTGATGGTATGGGAGGAATAGGGCTAGCAATGAAAGGATAAAACTGCTCTCTATATTAAACATCTGGGGTTTACATATCTAAAGAGGAGATAACTGAAATCTGAAACTTGCACGTACATGTGCAGATTTGCGGATGTCGTCTTTTTTTTTTTTTTTTTTTTGGTACACATACTGGCAGATTTGTTGACCTCTCCAACTTTTTAAGCCTTTTCATACTCTCCATGTTAGATATACTGTTGCTGATAATGGCCAGGGACATGAGAGAGCAGACACATTTCTGACAATGATTGTCAGCAGCAGGCCCCCTTGATCCATTGCTGAGAATGATTTAACTACTACAGGTTGAATCCCTGTGGTGTGGGACTCTCTGATCCAGCAACAGCCATGGTCCAGCAGGACCACGGATGTTGCTGAACCAGAGAGCCCCAGCCAAAGAGGTTGCCACTACCTGGGAGCTCAGGCAGTCTGGTAGCCAGTAGGGCCAGCGGCCTGAGGACAGTGAGCCTGGCCAGCAGAATGGCAGCAGAAGCAGGCTGGCAACTGGGAATGTGGTGCTCCGCTGGCTGGAGGAGGGCTAAGGACACTGGCTGGCTGGCAGTCAAGAGGCAAGTCCCAGGAGAGCCCCAAGCCTGACCTCCACTAGTCTGGCAAACTCCCTTGTTTGGGACCGCTCAGGTCCCAAGTGTGCCAGACCAAGGAAGTGCAACTTGTAGTTGAGACAGGCCCACACTAGACTTGTCTACACTAGGGAACTGGACCATTGCAAATGACAACATTTCAGCTGCAGTAAGGTGTTCCCACACATCACACCCTCAAGTTCCTCTGTATTATGCATACTGTTCTCTGATTGGGAACCCGAAGCAAGGGAGTTGTTGGATTAGCAAATTCATAATGAGAAAAAATATGTTACCAAACCCTTTCTTAAATGTGAACCCAATAAACTAGTATAGTGTTTGTCACTATATAAAATGCCATGGATTTTATCAAATAAATGGCTTTGATTCATTTTTATAAACAAGAAAATCCTTAAATCTATAAGCATTGCACCTTGTAAAACAAGTCTCATGTGCATAAGGATCACATAAGCTGCTTTTCAAAATAAAATACACACTCAGTAGAAGAAGATCAATTATATGGAGGGCTGACTGCTTGGGCATTATACAACTGTGCAGGGTGGCCCGAGAGCAAGGGTGGAACAACAGTGCTAGTGTTTTCAGGCTTTTCCAGCACTACCATGGGGGGCAGAAATATGTAGTGCCACATACTACATGGGTGAGCTCTTCTCTGAGTAAGTCCCTTTGCAAAAGTGCTGATAATGCTTCTTCCCTCATGCAAACTCTTTTGTGCGTGGACAAAGGTGTGTGCTGGGCCAGGGCTTTAAATAAAAACTATTCAGGCTGGAAGTAGATGGTGGGTCTTGGCATACTAGAAAACATAATGTGCACTTATATGTAAGGTGTGGATTACATGAAAAAGCAACATTATTTTACAGGCGACCCTAATAGGGGCACAAGAGCTTCAGTGTTTTAGGGCTGAAGCAGGGGATAATGTCAAGAAGCAGAATGTGCTGAGCTCAGCTCAGGTAAAAGGAAAGGGCCATCGGCCCAAATGCATGACCCACAGCAACCAAGAATCCCTCCTCCTGGGAAACCGAGGCAAAACACGGTGGAAGGGCAAGCAACTACTGCCTCATAGGGAAACACCCCAATTTTCAACGAGTGTCAGCAGATCCTCCTCCTACAGCAAAGTAAGCACAACCTTAGGAGCCAGGAATTCCCTAACATGGGAGAGTAGGAGCAGGGTCAAAGGAATGAATTTTGCATTTAGTACTGAATGGTGCGGTCCATGCTCGGCTCTGCATCAGGCAGTATTGTCTTCTGAAGTCCAAGTCTAGCCTCTGTGAGAGAAAAAGAGAGCTCTGCTCACACACGGGCCTCCCCAGAATGCTATGGGAGAGGCAAACTCTCAGGTAGCTAGTACCCAGTATCATTCCAATGGAGGACTTTGAGTGTAGGCCAGACACTTGAGCTGAGCCAGTGCAGCGAACAAAGCACCAGAGTGCTGTGGTGACAGCAGTGTAGTTTGCTAAGCAGACAGGCTGCTTCATTTTTATGTCAAGTGGAGTTTTTTTTTCCCTTCATTCCTAGGCACAGTGAATAGTTACCAGCCTGAAGGTCATAAATGTATGGATCACACTGTGGTCAGGTCAGGGTCTGATAGAACAGTCTCAATCTTCTGCCCGGTCGCAGATGGCTATAGACATTACTTAACACTGTGATTATTTGGGTAGAGGCTTTCAACAGAAGGGATTTTACAGAGGAGGCGCTTCCCTCACGCTACCAGCATCAGCTGAATGTATCGGGAGTTAGCTTTAGCCAGCTGCCTTTCATCCTGGTGCTGATTTCAACTAAGAACTGAGAGAGCTGGAGAGGGTGCTATTTCCCTGTGATGCAACGGAGATGAAAAGCTGGAAGGCATCCACCTACACATGGCATGTTAACCTGTATCGTCTCACCGTCAGCGCCAAGCACCACAAACTGTGAACTTGGAGCTGATTGCATCCATAATGGACAGTCCTGTCAAGAACTACAAATCAAGAAAAACGGAAGGAGATACAGGTTGAACCTCTCTGGTTTGGCAACATCCCCGGTCTGGCATGATTTTAGTCAGCAGGAGCTCCACTTATCATGAGTGTGGCCAAGTTTCTTGCTGTCCCATGAAGTTTGTTTACAGCCACCAGTCCTGGCTCTCGGTGTTCTGTGCTGTTAGTTAGTTCTAATTTACCCCTCAATGTCTTCTAAGAACACAGTAAGCCATAGACGTGTTGGTAATGCTGCTAGACAATACTGACCTATTTTGAGTATCATGGGCCATGCTATTGTGCTAAGGGAAGGTTAGGACCCATAACAGGCACCCCAGTTTGGTTTCCACAAAAGACAAGAGCTTGCACATTCAGAATTAGGGGCCTGGCAGCAGCCATAGGACTGCATTATTGCCATGGACTGCCCTTCAAATTACAGTGATGTCTCTTAGCATTTTTCAGACTGCCTTTGATAAGTAATTAAGCTTTTCCTCAGCAGTATTCCGAGGTGGTCTCTGTATTGAGTAGTTTGCAACTATCACACTGCACTTCAGTGTTGCCTTCAATCTAAAGATCTCAAAGCACTTCACTAAGCCATATGATCCACAAAGGGATTTAGGTGTTTTAGTGCAGAGCTAGAAAATTACTGTAGTCCACAAAGCCTGATTTAGGTGTCTAGGCTCCGTTTACAGTTCATGAGGACAAATAGGCACCTGAGGAGAAATAGGAATCTAGGCTCTACTAAAGCCAGCATGCTAGGTGGGGAGCCATCTAAGCTAGGCAATGGGCAATACTAATCAGAGGGGTGTGGTCTAAGCCCCAACACCCTGAGGGATCTCAGCACCTAAGCCCAGGCTGCAGGGAGGTGTCTATGTCTGCTACCAAGCCCGAGATGAGAACCCAGCTCCTGAAGTCAGGCAACTTAGGTACATAAGCCCAGTTTGTAACTGCTCACAAAATGACAGAGAAGGCCATTTCCCTTTACCCCAGTGGGAAGGTTTCTCAGCCAGAGTATGGAAAAAACCTTGATTCCCTTCCTTCTCCTGCCTGATGAGAAGGGATTTGGATCAGGATTTCACACCTCTCTGCAGATAAGACTGATGTTGCCCTGCCTTTGAGGATCATGCTGAGGCTTGCCCATAAGACAGGTTTGGATGAATGCGTGAGGTGCAGGAGACATGCCCAACAGCAGAAACTTCGGTGCTTAGGAAGCTTTTAGAGCAGAAATGTAGGTGCTTGTTGTGCTCAGGTATCTCCTCGGTTAGGTTGCAGCTGAGCAGAAGTTTTGAGAATCACAGTGACACTGAGACCTGAGACTTATGTGCCTACTTGTGGGCTCTAGAGGTATGTCTAGACTGCATCCCTCTGTCAGCAGAGGGATGCAGATTAGGCAAGTCGACATTGCAAATGAGGCAGAGATTTATATATCCCGTGCCTAATTTGCATTAAAATGGCCACCACGTTTTGCCGACTCAGCTCTTTGTCGGCAAAAAGTGGCAGTCTAGAGGGGGATCTGTTGAGAAAGAAAGTCTTTTTTGACAGATCCTGTAAACCTTCTTGTAGGCGGCATACGGGATCTGTTGAAAAAGGCGTTCTCTCTCAACAGATCCCCCTCTAGACTGCCGCTTTTTGCCGACAAAGTGCTGAGTCGGCAAAATGCGGTGGCCATTTTAATGCAAATTAGGCATGGGATATTTAAATCCCTGCCTCATTTGCAATGTTGACTTGCCTAATCTGCATCCCTCCTTTGACAGAGGGATGCAGTCTAGACATACCCTAGGTGTCTAAATTCTTTTGTGAACCTGGCCCTATGTGGATCAAGCCTTATGGTATTGCACAATATCTGTTCTTATACGACTCTTGTACCTTGAATAATCCAATTCACTATTTTTCTCTTTTTTTCTGGCTATACTGCCACTGACTTGCTGTGACCTTTGGCAATTCCCTTAAACGCTTGGTTTTGTCTCTGCCCCATCTTCCAGATGAATATGGTAACTTCTCTTCCATTCTCATTCAAATCTGTAAAGTGCCTTGACATTCTTAAATGTAAGGTGAGTCGCAATGCTTTTGACTCAACAAAAAGGGGCTTAAAAGTATTCAGTGTTTTACAGGTTTAAAGAATGGTCAAAAGAGTAACATTTCCTAGGGAATGCATGAAAATGACTTTCTAATGATTGCCGGACACAAGATCTAAGCAGTGAGGTAAGATGGCACTTTCTTCAAAGTGATCTGCTTCCCATTTAGAACACGTCTTAAGAGGAATAAAGGAATAACTTTTTTGATAAGGGATAATGAACTGTCATTGTCTCACCAACACAAATTAGTCTGCTTGGGAGGAAAAGAAAAATACTTTAAGAGTGACTGAAAGAGGAGCTCTGCAGTAGAAACTAGAGCTCAAAAGACTGACATTGTATCTGACAAAAAGGAAGATCCCACTCACGAGACTTGCAGAAAACAAATTGACATTTAACACCTGCAAGCATACATCTATTGCCTCATGCAACTGGTCAAGCCAGAAAGAAAAGATGAAGGGGAAAGGTAAGTTGCCTGTGGTACATTTGAAACTATCAAATAAATCACAGAGAGCAAATGTTTGTTTCCCCCTCTAGAGAAAGATCCACAATCATTGTGCAAGTTCATGATAAATTACCCAAAGACAGAAATGAAGTGATCTGGGAGGATATCTCAGTCTGCAGAAGGAAAGGAAAATGAAAGCAAATGATTTTAAAATATGTTTTCTAACATGGATTTCTGGACATGGGAATAATTTAAATTTCTGTCCCCTGAAAACATTTTTAAAAATTGGTTATTTCAGTCATGAAAGGTTTATAGTTTGCTCCTCCAATATACATCAAAGTGTACCAATATGATGTTTGTGCTGATGTACAAGGAATTAGACACCTGAACTAAAACCCCAGATCTAGTCTCACATCCAAATTCTAGGTTTCATGTTCTCTATTCATGGCTGTTTCCCCTATCTTGTTTATTTAGATTGTAAACTCTTGGGGAAAAGGCCCTGTTTGTATGTTTGTACAGTAGCTCGCACAAGGGGGGTCCTGATCTCAGTTGGACCTCTAGATGCTTCCATGATATAAATAATAATAACTGCATCTAAAATGTAGATTGTATTGAAAGCCAAATCAAGATTCTGTGACATGAGCCTATTATAATATTATCATAAATGGAATCTAAACAAGCCAGTTGGAATACAATATGTTTAGCTACTATTTTCTAGTGACTATCTGCCTTACTGTGTTTGTCTTTCTGGCACTCACAATCCAAGGTAAAGCCAGCAGTAGTTACCAAAAAGTCATTGAGGCTTAGCCAGTCAAGTTTCCTGGTTTACACCACTGCACTGAAAGATAAAGCAGAATTCATTTAATCTGTTAATCAAGAGACTAACATTCAAATGCCCTATCCTGGAGCTTCTTAAACTGACATAGTGTTGAATGATAGAGTTAATATCAGCTGACAGTTTGCCAGAAGCCATTAATTTAAACTCTCAGTTTTGTTTCAGGGCCTGTTAATTTTATCCTGGCCTTCCAAGGGGAAGATTTCAAGGAAAGAACAGCCATGTTCTGGTTTTTCTAACAGAAAGGTCATTTGTAACTCTCCCTCCATCCTCCACCCCATTCCCCCTCCCCCCCCCCCAAAAAAAAAAGATTCTTTAAAGCCAAGCAGAAATGAAATTAGACTTTTGTTTATACAATACTCTGCCTGATCCTGGATTTATTTTTAAAAGTTAGTAAACTCTCCTTCCAATTTAAATTGAATAAGTAGGTGCAGCTGAGTAAATGGACAGGGGCTGGGCAGCACTCATATGTTTTCATTTTAAGATTAGGTGAGGAGGAAGATGAGGTAAAGAGGCAAAAACAGGAAAAAAGAGAGATGCAAAACAGAGGGGCAAAATATTATAATGCAAGAAAATTACATTTTGAATAAAAAGCCAATGTCAGCTGTGCTTTGAATTCACTTGTCAAAGACAGCGGTCAACTGTTTCTGACTTACCCCACTCAGGGCCCTGTGATCTAGAGCATGAATCCAGATAAGCAGCACTTAGATGGCCCCGGGGAAGTATGCTATTACTTTCATCAAATAGGTGCATTTTCATGGAATGGTATCCAGTACCAGCAATAGGCGCATCCACATCACTAATGTGGTGGATCTTCAGCATTTCCCTAATGCAGCGTTTCTCAAATTGGTCCATAAAACCACTTTGAGAAACCTGTTAATTGGCTGTGCTGGTTGGTTTATTTACTGGTGCTGCGGTCACAGAGCCTTGCGGCTCCTATTGGCTTCGTTTTGCCATTTGAAGCCCAGGGGAGCTGCGGTAAGCAGCGGCCCAGTCCACGCTGCTTCTGACAGCTCCCCTTGGCTGCAAACAGCAAAATGGAGCCAATGGAATCCGCAAGGCTCTGTGGCTGCAGCAACAGTAAATAAACAAACCAGAGCGGCCAGTTAACAGGTTTCTCAAAGTGGTTTCGTGAACCACTTTGAGAAACACTGCCCGCCCTAATGGAAGTCTCCTCTGAAGAGTTCAATTTCATTTTAAAAAACATGTCCTCCTGTGCCAGGTAGCAAACAGCATCTGTAAGTTTTCAGATACGTAATATAATAATCCTGTTTAATTCTGCCTTTTCCCTGTCAAAAGCACATATTAGACTACTAACCAATTCCTTTGTCTCGGGCTACATCTAGACTACAGGGTTTTGGCGGTTTTGGCAGAAAAGCCTCTCCTGGAAAAAAAAGTGGTAAAAGCTAAGCAAAATGCAACGCACATTGTGCATAGCTTTTTCTCCAAAAACGCCGCAGTCTAGACCTACCCTCAGAGGGACAGCCATGTTAGTCAGTAACTTTAAAAACAATGAGTAGTCCTATAGCACCATGGGGTACATCTTCACAGCAGGGCTAAAGTCAAATTAAGATATGCAATTTCAGCTACATCAATTGCATAGCGTAAGTCAAAATGTCTTAACTCAGCTTTTTGCACTGTGTGCACAGCAAGAAGTCGAAGGAAGAACACTCTTTTTTCGACTTCCCTTACTCCTTATGAAATGAGGTTTTCCCTGAGTTGGAGTAAGAAGTCCTCCAGCTTGACATTATTTCAAAATAAAGGCTTGTAGTGTAGATGTGTAGACATGCTGCTGTGTAGACATACCCTTACAGACTAACAAAAATAGATATGCAGTATCATGAGGTTTTGTGGGCAAAACCCACTTCTTCCTTTGTGTACATAAAATAATTATGGTACCGCAGCAAAACTAATTATGGTCACAAAAATGGCAAATAAAGCAGATTTTGTGTGCATTGAAAATGAGATTTATACATTTTTGCTAAAGTCAAAGGAAGGAAAAGCAAGGTAATAATGTAGCTTTATTTTTTCTATTTTTTATTTGTGAATAGGAAATATATAAAACTATTTTGCTGCCACAGCACAATGACTTTGTTCAACCTTGGCAAACAGCAGAGGTCTACACACACTTTGAAAAGCATCTTTTCCATGCATGATAGAAATGGCTTGTGTGGAGTAATTTGCAATGAATTCCTACCTCTGAGTACTATGAAACCAACTTCTCAGCTTTAAAATAGCCCGAAGAAACTATGACAATGGAGGGATATAGTTCTTCCTTCAATGAAAATGAAGACTATTAAGCTAAAGTATTTGATTTCATGCCTCGTTCATGCACTTGGGAGCATTTGCAACAGAAATGTAATCTGATCTCACTAATGCTTTGGCTATAGTATTTATAACATCCTCTGTTGAAATATTTTCACCCGCAGACCCCATCAATGATTTCGCTTTCCTGCCTGCTTGTTCTGGGCAAAAAAAGAGAAAGGATTATGCTAAGTAATTAAGGCCCAGTTTTTCAAAGGCATGTAGGCTCCCTCAGTTGAAATTGATGGGAGTTAGGTGCCTAAATATTTCTAAAAAATTTTCACTCACTTTGAAATGGGTCAGTCACACTTTCTGTGCTAGCCTCTCCAGTTAGTATCTTGGGGTATGTCTACACTACCCCGCTAGTTCGAACTAGCGGGGTAATGTATGCATACCGAACTTGCTAATGAAGCCCGGGATTTGAATTTCCCGGGCTTCATTAGCATAAAGCCGGCGCCGCCATTTTTAAAAGCCGGCTAGTGCGAACCCCGTGCCGCGCGGCTACACGCGGCACGGGCTAGATAGTTCGAACTACGTAGCCATTCCAAACTATCTGTACTCCTCGTGGAACTAGGAGTACAGATAGTTCGGAATGGCTACGTAGTTCGAACTATCTAGTGGAACGAGTGGAACGAGGAGTACAGATAGTTCGGAATGGCTACGTAGTTCGAACTATCTAGTGGAACGAGTGGAACGAGGAGTACAGATAGTTCGGAATGGCTACGTAGTTCGAACTATCTAGCCCGTGCTGCGTGTAGCCGGGCTACGTAGTTCGAACTATCTAGTGGAACGAGTGGAACGAGGAGTACAGATAGTTCGGAATGGCTACGTAGTTCGAACTATCTAGCCTGTGCCGCGTGTAGCCGCGCGGCACGGGGTTCGCACTAGCCGGCTTTTAAAAATGGCGGCGCCGGCTTTATGCTAATGAAGCCCGGGAAATTCAAATCCCGGGCTTCATTAGCAAGTTCGGTATGCATACATTACCCCGCTAGTTCGAACTAGCGGGGTAGTGTAGACATACCCTTGGTTCCTTAGTCAAGGTTCCAATGCTTGACTGAATCACTTCAGTCATAGAAGTTTGATAACTCATAGCTAGCAAATATGGTGCTTGCTGCAATCCTCCTACTAAAAATGCTCTCCCCTCCCCAACATGTATGATTTCATTAGCAAGAATCTGTGATTTTCTGTCGTGTATAAAAGGCTGATTTATGATGCTGGCCTAAAACCCATTATTTTCAATGGTGAAATCAATCTTCATATCGCAGCCATTTCTTATGAAGTAACCAAGAGGTCCATCTAGCTCAGGGCTACTCAACTTTGGAAGCCCCGGCGGCCACAATGATAGAGCACGTGCCGAGGGCCGCAACTTAAGCGTGGTTGCATATATATGCAAATAGCTTTTTTCACACTGACGGGTATGAACATAAAGATTAAGACAAGACTACACAACACACAGGTCCCCGTTTACGTCAGTTCTACGGATATTCATAAAATGTAGTATTTACTCAATTTCCACCCATATGACAGCACTTTTAATGAGCAATGACAGTGCAGGAATTTAACTACTAAAACGCATCTTAACAGAAGATCATTATATTGACTACTTTTTTTTTTTGGCTCCCACCCGCAAGCCAAGTGTTGAGCCCTGTATAAACCCAAAGTGCACCATAGGCCTCAAATAACCAGGCTGCAGGCCACATGTGGCCCATGGGCCGCGTGTTGAGTAGCCCTGGTCTAGCTGGACAGCAATATAGCTCACAAAACAAATAGCTTCATTGGTTAGAGGAGGTCTTTTTTTGCCTTGCAAGTGAAGCTCTTTGCCTCAGAAGAAAACATAACAGCACCTCTGTCTTTGGAATATCGTTCTTGTCATTTCCCTGTATAGCTAAGCTGTTGAGGAAGATCCCTCAGGATGGGATTAACATTAGCAATGCATTATGTATTCATTGTGAATAAAGCATTGAGTAAATGTAGGGATTTTCTGTTGACAAATCATGTGGGAACCAATCCTGATATCTGTGAATTTATTTGTAACTTCTAAAGCCTAGTTTACAATACACCCTCCTTCGATCTAACCCACACAACTTCAGCTACACGTATCTCCCACATGGTTAGGTCAGCAAAGACTGCTTTCCCATTGACTAGAGCTACTCTTCTGGAGTCATACTTATTCATTCATTCCATGAGGAGTAACGGTAGTTCAAATTAGGATCTTTAAGGGGGGATTTAAAAATGGCGGCGTCCGGGAACAGGCAAATGAAGCCTGGGATATTTAAATCCCAGGCTTCATTTGCACCTCCACTTGCCCTCATTACCCTACCTAGCTCTAACTAACGAGCTAGTGTAGACATACCCTTCTATACTACAAGTCTTCATTTTGGAATGTAAACTTTAAGGTCAGCAAGTAAACAAAGTCACCTACAGGTAAGGGAATGTACATTTTGCATCTTTGCACAACTGTTTTGATTGTGTTGTCTTTCAAGGTGACTTTTCTGAACTCTCACTCTTAGATCCAATGCATTTGTGAGTTACAAGAACTGTTTAGTCATATTCCCTACACCTTCAGGACACAATAGTGCCACGCTTACATGCCATGTTTCAACCTATCTTTCATTACCCTTGTGCTTAGATCACCACCAAGCCATGTAGACTATTACCAAGCCAGAACAGATGCCTGTTACAGCAAAGCTGTTTCTCAGTCTTTTAACTAATGAAATTCTGGTCCTTGCTTCATGCTTGGGGAAACCTCAAATATTTGCCTTTCTCTTCACTGCTTTTAGAAAAACAGTAATTCCTCAAGAAGGGGAGTACGGATCTGAACTGACTTCTAAGTTCCCGTATCGATATGTTGCTCAAGTAATGTATTTATTGATACTGGACATGCAATCAGTTCTGAATTTTCTTCAATTATTTTCTGCGAATTGGGGATATTTGGCAAGTGGCAATGAGCATGTGAGAAGAAGCTACAGTTAGAGCACCGCAGTTATGAATGTACATTAACAATATATATTGTGTAAGGAGGCTAGAACACCATTAAAAACTCCATGTCCAGCCAAGTGGACAATTCTTGACACAGGCATTATGCAAGACAGCAAAAAACTATTCATCCAGTAAGTCCCTTGCAAGTCCCAGTGTAGCAGTCATGCTGGAGGAGGGGCTGAAAGGGTGTTTCAGGGGCGGGACTGCAGAATCACACAGCAATGCAGAGATTCCAGATTTCTCTGCAGCCACAGGATTACCCTGGCAGGCTTCAATAACTTAGTCCCACAACGATGTTTAAGTTGTACCAGTGGCCTCTCCAGCTCCCGGAGCAGCCCAGGATCAGAAGGGCACAACGTCGTCTTAAAAGCCTCCTTCCAGCAGCGGACTGGCAATCAAAATAGGCTCAGGAAATGGGTTGAGAAAGGCCCACTTTTTCACATCAAAGAATTTAAAAAAAAATTATTCTTTGACCCCCCCCCCCAATTAGCCACACCCTTGACCCCTGTTAGCCACACCCCCCGACTCCCATTAGCCAGGCCTCAGGGAAAGATGGACACATGACCAGAAGTAAAAGGTGTCATGTGACCCCTTTAAGGACTTTTCCCACCATCGTCCTACCAATAGGGATTAGTTTGGCCCCCACCAAACCTCCCTCATACAACTATCCTGCAATTGCATTAACCCAATGTGTGTGTGACATTAACTCAGGGGCAGAGAGGCTGGGGGAAGTGTTCCCTCTAAGAATTTCCTCCCATAAGCAGAATGAATTTTGTGTTGTGCACCAGTACTGAGTTCATGTGGCTTGTTTGGATGTGCCACTGTGGCACCCAAGTTATTAATAAATATCTTATAAACCTTTACCTTTTTCCTCCGCTGCCATGTCTCCTCTCCTTGCTCCATCAGCTCCCCTGGTGCCTGCTGCCCCCCAACCCCTCACCCTCCTCTGCTGTCCTGACTCCTGCCCTTCTCACTGCTCTCAGCCCTTCTGCAACCTGCCCCCTCCACCAGCCCTTCTCTCTCCCCTGTGCCCACTCCTCCAGTAGCCCCACTCGATCATGTGAGCTACCCCTCCTCATCCCCTGTCCTAACACCTCCCTCTGCATACCTGCCCTGCCCTTCTGCTTCACCTCCAGAATCCCCTGGCACCTTCCCTTACCCCTGCACCCTCCTGGTGCCCCCCTTCCCTCACTGTCCCTGCCCTCTTTTTCCCTGATGCCCACCACCTCACCACCCTCTGCCCCCGTTCCCCTCGTGCCCCTGTGCCCTCACACATGACTTGCTCCATCTCCACCTTCCTCATGCCCACCCCGTCTTTCAAGCCTTTGCTCAGCATCTCCCCCTCTCCCCTCTAGCTCCCAATGCTCTTATCCTCTCCTCTCCCAGCATAACTCTGTCCCTCCTCCCACTGACACCTCCCCTCCTGCCCTTTTCCTCATTGTCTCCACTTGGCCCCCCTGACATTTGTCTCTCCTCCACCCTGTCCCTTGGTGCCTTCCCCTGACTTGCCTCCCCTCCCCTCAGCACAAACCCCTTCCTCTCCCACCCCTTCCTCCTATTTTTCCCCCTCCCCAAACTTCTGCCTTCCAGCTTGTGGCACTGGAGTCTGCGATCGGGCCCCAGAAGTCCCTGCAGCCCTGACCCCAGCTGCTTCTGGGGCTCCTGACCACTTGCTGGGCCTGGAGCTGGGTCGTGTGGTGCAACTCTGGGCTGGGCGGTTTTAAAGTCCTGGGCTGTGACATCACACCACGCCCAGGCATCTCACCTCTCAGCTGTTGCACGGCCACGCATGTACTCCCTTGGCTCCACCATGCCCCGTACATGGCTGGTGCCGGGAATTTAAAGTGCAGGCCTACGGTGCCCCGTCACAATCCCCCTCCTCCTCCAGCAGCCACCAGCCATCCCTTTGGCCCTTCTCCCTGAAATTCCTGGTATTCTGCTGGGCCAGTCCACCCTCTGCCCCCTTCTCCCTGGGTTGTGAGTTGCACACTGTGTCTCTTTGCGGGGCACTACAGAGTCTCACCTCGGGTGCATTATGTTGCCATATCTCATAGTCACATAGGCTCTGGTCAAAACATACTCTAGTGCAACTCACACATATGGCTAAAGAAACTTCCTTCTTTGGATCAGTAGAGAAAATACACAGGAATATATTGGGGGTGTTCAAATGAGAAAATAGCCTTGCAAGAAAAAAAGCAGTTAGAAATGGACTCTTGGACCAAAACTATTTCAGCACTAACTCAGAATCAATAATAAATTAGTGAGGTATACATCCATTCTGCCTTGCATCATGAACCTGTCAGTGTCCCCAGTTAGTATCAGGCTGGGTCTTCCAAAGTATGCCTAGGGACTAAAGGAAGTGATACTAGTAGGTGGCACTCTTCTCTGAATCAATAGTGAGCCAATAGTATCCCATCATTTGGGATGTTCTTCATAATTCACTTCTAGTGTTGCTCCTTGTGATGATTCTCCTATTCCAAGTGTATACTAATAAAACATTTATAGTAGCCCCAATGTACCCCACACACATCACTTGTATTATAAATCAGCATTAAGGAATATTTTAGGGAGTTTTTATTTTTAAAATGGGATTATTTCTTATATCCTTTGGCTGAAAACCCTGGTGCCTTAGGGTACGTCTAGACTACATGGCTCCGTCGACGGAGCCATGTAGATTTGTTTGTTTGGCAAAGGGAAATGAAGCCACGATTTAAATAATCACGGCTTCATTTAAATTTAAATGGCTGCCCCGCTCTGCCGATCAGCTGTTTGTCAGCAGATCGGGGCAGTCTGGATGCTCCCCTGTCGACATAAAAACCCTTTATCGACCTCCCCGTTAAACCTCATCCTACAAGGCATAACGGGGAGGTCGATAAAGGGCTTTCAGGTCGGCGCGTAAGTGTCCAGACTAGCGCGCTGAGCCGACAAACAGCTGATCAGCTGTTTGTCGGCTCAGCATGGCAGCCATTTAAATTTAAATGAAGCCGCGATTATTTAAATCACAGCTTCATTTCCCTTTGCCGATCAGCCTAATCTACATGGCTCCATTGACGGAGCCATGTAGTTTAGACACACCCTTAGTTACCAGGAGTCCACCTGTTCCTGATCCAGAAGGAGACATTAAAAATCTCTAACCACTGTGATCTAGAATATATGTTCAATACTCTGCATTCCAAGATGCTAAAAATCTTATCTCATAGCCATCTAAGGCTAGAAGTAAATGCTTTCCACTGAGAATATCCCATTTATAAACTCTCTTTCTATGCTTGGATGGCCATAATGGTATCAGACTTTACAGTCAAGATACTTTAATCTTTAGGAAGTCTCTTACTAGTCCAGAACAAAACTTGGACCATGTTGGGCTCTTGACACATGTTCCCTTTGGGAGACCTTCCTCAAAAGAATAGTACAAGCATGCAGAGACAAAATCAGGAAGGCTAAGGGGACTAGATGACCTCTGGAGGTACCTCCCAGACCTACATTTCTATGATTTGGAGGCAGGAGGAGGAATTTTCTCTTGGAAACCTTTGCTTATTTGCAGGGCTTGCCAGCCACGCAGTTCGGCACGCTGCACATGTGTAGACCGCGCTGCACATGCGCTAATCGTGCTGCGTGGCTGTGCCAGCTTGTAATCTACTCACCACAGGCGAGTAGATTACACTAATTGTCGAGCCCTGCTTATTTGTGTATGTGAAAGCTGTTTGAAGTGGCTTAGGATATGGGTTCTATAATAAGTTATGGGGTAGATGCACCGGCACCAACTTTTCAGTGTGGCGTGGGGGTCTGTCCCAGGCCCGGCCCTGCCCTCATTTCACCCCATCCCCCAAAACCCTGCTTCGTCCAACTCACACTCCCTCCCTGTTGCCCTCTCCCCAGCCACATTCCACCTCCTTCCTTGAGGGCCTCCTGCATGCTGCAGACCAGCTGATTGCAGTGGGCAGGAGGTGCAGGGATGGGGAGTCACTGATTGGCTGCTAGGGGGGAAGGTGCTGGAAGGGACGTGCTGAGGGTTGTTCGGCACCCTCCATTTCTTCTGCCTCTGGGTAGATGGAATAGTTGGTAGAGAGCAGGGGAGCAGGCAGACCTTTATGGAAAACTACTCTAGAATTTATTAAAGATGAAAATAGTAGGGCAACATGTAATTTCTTTGCATACCTATAGACTTTAACAGAGCACAATATCCTTTTTAGGAGTGTTTTAAACCATGCTATTGAACTCTGAAGTAGAGAAATGATTCCCTATTGAATTCTTCAGATCTGTTAAAATGCCTAGTGAATGTATCATTCCCTGTAAATTTTACAGACATTTTCCAAATATTAAGTCATATTGTAAAATTGTCACAAAGGACTAACACCTCCACCTACATCCTGTGATAGATATTTCACAGCATAGCACTTAACAATGACTGAAAAATCATTGATTTATTTTGGGGCTACAGCTTTCTTCTCTGCAGCCATGGAAGTGAGAATTCCTCTGGCCTGATAGTTTAAAGTAAAAAAAAAAAGTATTTTAAAAAATAGTGCAACTGTCATCTTTTGTTACACTCACAAATAAATCTGTGGAGATAGCACTTATGCCCAGAATTGTTTATATCTGGGCCAGAAAAGAAGTCATGGCCATTTTAAATGTGAAATAATTCCCCCATGCAGTGAAGAGGAAAAGCATAACAAGGGAACTCACATCTTCAGGTCTACAAAAGAAACAGCTTTCAAAGAGAGAGTGAATACCGTATTCTGTGAACTTGACATTATACTTTTAAAATATGTTACCTAGCATTTAAATCTTCCATGGTCTGTACTGAAGGATAGATTCTGCTAACTATATGAAGTCTGTTGAACAGTTCTTTACCTGCCACATAGTTCCACTGATGTGCTACTCAACATAAGTAAGGGTAGCAGACTCCTTAATTGGTTACATTACAGTTAGCTCACCACTGGCTGTGATTTTGGCTGAAATAATCAGCAACTCCTATTTAACAGGTCTACTCAACAACAGGAATAACCAAACAAAACTGTAGAGCCACCTCTTTGGTGCATTGCTAGCCTGTTGGAGATCTGAGTATGGTAGAAACTTCAGGACATCTTCCCCTGTTTGATCAAGAAGACGACACATGAAACAGGAAAGATATTAACAATCCAGTCAGTCTCAAAGGAGGCTGTGGATGAATAATACAATGGTAGAAGTGTTTGCAGCACCAGATTTAGAGAGGAAATGGGCTGCCGCAAAACAGGTGTCTAGTATAAAGATCAGGGGAACTCTGATGTAAAGGTGGAGGTGGGAGTACGTTGGCTTAAATGACATTACATATGAACTATGTGTGCAAGTGATATTGCAACAGATATGCCAGGTCCAGGCAAATACACCCAAGTAGTGGAGCCTCATCCATCAATCTTCGTGCAGCTCTCATTGTTCCTTGTTTCACAAAGTGTATCTAAACAGGTCTTTGGTTTTTATCTTGAACAAACAAAGCCTTTTAAGAAAGCCCATGCAGCTCTTATTTCTTGTGACACCGACACATTAGGTCTGCCTGTGTCCAAGAGAATGACATTAAAATGGCTGTCTTCATGCATTTCTCAGTGGTACTCCCTGTGGAGTTGTCACTTGAGGGTCAAATTGGAGCTCATTCAACCAGTGCTGCAGCACTGACAGTATCCAGCCTCAGGTCAGCTCTGACTCTAGAGATTTACAAGGCAGCCACTTAAGAGTTCATGGTATAATTTTACTAATCTGTGTTGCCTCCACTATGTATTAGCTAGGGATTCTAAATTCACTTTTGCTCTAAGATAAGAGCTGCAGTTAACTATCCTACCCCATTCTCATCTGTGTCTTGTACAGTCTGGGCTGTACGTCAGCCACCTTTTTGTGCTTTTTGATGTCGATAGTTTTAAACATTTTTGATGTGTTAGTTACTGTAAAAAGGTCATGGTATAGAGCACAATGTTTTCACAAATGGTTGAAAAATATCGCAGAACGTCATCATTAATATTACATCTGGGGAAAATGTTGCTAAAGTTGCACTGCAGCATAGTGAAATTTCGTATGTATTTTTAGGAAAAAATACTATTTTTTTAACCAAAATGTCATTTGGGTGAGGCTGACATCTACTTGGTGATATCCAGGGTCATTTAGGTTGATTTGTTTTGTTTTGTTTGTTTGTTTGTTTGTTAAAAGGACAACAGAGGCCAATGTATAAAATAAATATAGCTGTTCATTTAAAGTTGCATGCACAATGAGTGGCTGAATAGTCAAGTTGGATGACTGCATGCACAAAAGACTAAGTAAGCAAATGATTAACTGCACTTAGCATACAAAGGTAGGGGTGTTTTATGTATGTGCATTTTGAATTATTGATCATGGGTCCTTACTTGTTTGGAAACTTGGCCCTCATTCTTTTTATTAATTGAACTCCCTCCTCCCTTGCATAAAATCAGTATAAAAACAGAGAGACACATTATTCTCTGTAGAATAGAAAGGAGTCAGGGAGAAAGCAATGGGGCGTTGAAAGCTCTTCGTTTGCCAGTGTGGGACAATAAATGCTCCAAATGGAACTACTTAGTCTCATCACAACAGAAAGCTATTAAGTTGGTTTCACTTACAAAGATAGAACAGTAAAATCACTTCACTGAAATTAAAATTGGCTGTTCCAGTTTTACATTAAAGACACACTTATAATGGAGACAGGTTTCCTAGGTACAATTCCTCACTCCATCCCAACTTGCATTTGTGTCCTACTGGAACAAAGTTTGCAGCTAAAAATACCTTCCTGCCATATAAGGTGTTGGACACTCCATCTTTATGAAAGGTCTTATGATGACTGTATGCGCCAAGAGGCTTGCATTATTCTTTACTTATGTAACGCTAGAGGGAAGATGGGAGCAGTTTTGATCAAAAGCAATAACCATTTTAACATTTTGTTAGTCTTTAAAGTGCTACCAGACTATTTGTTGTTTTTTAAGTTTATCCTGTACAGACTAACTCGACTACCCCCTGAAACATTTTAACAGTAACAGTGAAAAATGGAATCCAGGAAGATGAAGCCATAGTCATCTTCTTGATCCTCAATCTTGCTTTGCCTAAGTGTTTGCAATAGAGGAGTGGACACTGATAGGCAAGCAGCAGCAAAGAGGAGAGTGACTATTAATGGAATCATGCAATCACAATAGTCTTACCACAGGGAAAAGAGCACAGCAGTAGAGCTGCAGATGGTACCTTTTATTCACCATCCATGCCAAACAAACCCCTTTGGTTGTGTCTTGTATTTCTGCAATGGTTTAACAGATAAGTAATTAAAATAATGCTGGGCCAAATGTTTCAGCGAGAGGCAGCAAATCTGTTTCAAGAAAGTACCATATGAAACAATTCAGAAAAAAAAGAAGGAAAGGACAAAATGGCTAAGAAGGCAAAGACCTTGCACCAGTCCTTGAAGATGGTTACCTAGGGACTGCAGCAATGTGGAAAATTTTAAGTAGTAAACCAAAGGGTGGTATATTAATGTCTTAATGACTAAGATTATATGAAGATTTGATAAGACTTGCTTAAAAGAAAAGAAAAGAAAAGAAAAGAAAAGAAAAGAAAAGAAAAGAAAAGACCCCTTCATCAGGGAAATAATGTGCCCACGGAGAGCCTGAGTTCCTACAACTAGAAGCTACCATATGACGATGATGGAATGCATAAGGAGGCAGGCAAACAGGGAATAAGAGAACAGAAACAGATGTTAAATATTGTTATACGTTTAATGGAAAAGATATTAATTTAAAAACGTTGGGGCTCAAAATTAGAAATATTATAGTAAATTGGACTCAGGATCAAGGTACAATAATATAGGTGTTAAGGAATGGAAAAAACAATATATGTGAGAGTTTTAAAATTACTGTTCATATGGTGGGAACTATATAAAAAATGTCTTATTTGAAAAAGAGGAACAAATATAATGGAGACTTGACATCTGGCTGGGTGGTCTCAATGCTTTAAATAAAGGGTAATATACATGGCAAAAGCAGACTTGGTACTTATGGGCGAGATTATTAATGTCATGCCTGATAATGTTAAAGAGAAGCACATCCTAACAAAAGGAAAACGGGTTTTATGCTCACTAAGAAAGGATTTTTTTAGTGTAATATATTTACTGGAAGAAAAATTATGATAAATACCTGAATACTTCTTGGACGCAGCCACCATATGTCTCTCTAAGGCAATCCAATAGAAGATGAGTGGCAATACTCTTCTCTAAACACTTCTCTTATTATTTCAGCACAACTTATCAATGCAGACGGTATGTTTGGGGGATCTTGACAGATAAGCTAGTCACCTTAACCAATATGCATGCTCCTGATCAAGGGCAAACACCTTATTTTTAATTAGGTGATTTTGGGGAAGGATGTATTATTCTAGGGGGCAAATTTTAGTGGGGTGGTTCAATCCTACCTGGGATTGAGCAAATGTATATTGAGAGTTTTCAGGAGGCAAAAGTAAAAATTTTATTCTATCACATAGGAAATTAGGATATGGTGGATGCCTGGGTGGGAGTTGCATATTATTCTGTTACTCATGGTCCTATTCTAGAATCGATATAATTTTTATTTCTAGGCCTGTGGCTAATTTGGCTAATCTGGGACTTTATAACCTGGTTTGATCATGCCCCATCTATATTAGATTAAAAGACTGGCACTAAGGGAAAAAAATAAAGGTTGTGGTAGTTGAGGAGAGGGGTTTTTTTGTATCGTCCTGTGGCAGTCTGCACCCCTTTGCCCACCCCTTTTCTAAGGTTATGTTAAATGTTATACAAAACATACTGGCTGCGTCTAGACTGGCAAGTTTTTCCGCAAACGCAGGTGTTTTTGCAGAAAAACTTGCCAGCTGTCTACACTGGCCACTTGAATTTCCATAAGAACACTGACGATCTCATGTAAGATTGTCAGTGTTCTTGCGGAAATGCTGTGCTGCGCCAGTTCAGGCAAAAGCCCTATTGTGCAAATGCTTTTGCGCAAGAGGGCCAGTGTAGACAATGCGGTATTGTTTTGCGCAAAAAAACCCCGATCGCGGAAATGGCGATCGGGGCTTTCTTGTGCAAAACCGCGTCTAGATTGGCACGGACGCTTTTCCGCAAAAAGTGCTTTTGCGGAAAAGCGTCTGTGCCAATCTAGACGCTCTTTTCTGCAAATGCTTTTAACGGAAAAACTTTTCTGTTAAAAGCATTTGCGGAAAATCCTGCCAGTCTAGACGTAGCCACTTTGTTTAAGGTATCACATGAAAACTCATGATTTGCTGATCATTATTGTCCTGGTAAAATACATGTGGCAACATTGTTTGTAAAGATAGCAAATTCTGTTGCATGATAATATCAAGATACAGTCCAACATTTTCTGGAGGGCAGTGATTAACAAGTTCCCAAAGATAAAAGGCTACCCTATACCTTAGACTGGTGTCAGTGGGCTCAAATGGACCACTACCTGATTGGGTGGCTACTCCTCAACAAGAGAGAGGGTGTGAGCAAAAGATTTACATTTTGACAAGGACACTGCTTTAGGTTCCTGGTCTCACAGACTTTCTATCTCCTGAACATCAGCTGGAGGTGATTCTTATGCAACAGAAATGTCTATAGGAGGAAGGGGCAGAGATCCCAAATAATCTCTCTCCTGCTTTCCACCGTGGCTTCATCAACACCTGAAGAAAAAAGGAAGCAGCATTGGACAGGGGTGCAAGTCCTGGTTGATAGAGGTTCTGCCAGTAGGGCTGTTGGAATATGAAGTGAGAGAAACTTCTGTTTTGTATTTACTTAGCTTGTTAAATTAGGTGTTAGTAGCGTTTTACCTTTTATTTCCTTGTAACTAATTCTAACTTATTTGCCTCATTACTTTTAGTCACTAAAAATCTATCTATCTATAGTCAATACATTTGTTTCATTGTTTTACCTAAACTAGGTTACGTCTACATTGGCAAGATTTTTTGCAAATACTTTTAGGGTGTGGCTAGACTACCTAGTTTTGTCGACAAAAGTGGACTTTTGTCGACAAAACTATACCAGCATCCACACTACCGCTGAGTTCTGTCGACATAATGTCGACAGAACTCAGCAGTTTTGTCGACGCTGGTATACCTCATTTTACGAGGCATAACACCTTCTGTCGACAGAACTCTGTCGACAGAAGGTGTTATTGCCTGTAACACTGCGTCCAGACTACGGAGTTCTGTCGACAAAGCAGCTTGCTTTGTCGACAGAACTCAATGTGTCTGGACGCTCTTTGTCGACGGAAGTTTTGTCGACAGTATCTGTCGACAAAACTTCTGTCGACAAAATGCGGTAGTCTAGATGTACCCTAGATGCAAGAGTCATCATAAGCTTGTATTGTCCAGGAGGGTGCTGGACAGTACAAAATACACATTTCTGGGGGAAAGTCGGGGACTGGGACTTTGCTGGTGTTGCCCTGTAATGTAATTCACAAATAGCTGGCCATAGCACTCATAGGCTACGTCTACACTACAGACTTCTTGCACAAGAAGCCTTTTGCACAAGAATAATTATGCAAAAGCTTCTTGTGCAAGAGCATGTCCACACATCAAAGCACCTGATTTTGCAAGGTGCTTTTGCACAAGAGAGCATCCCTACCATGGGATGCTCTCCTGCATATAAAAGCCACCTGGAACGAGTTCTAGCCGGGCTAGAGGTCACCAGTTGCTCTTGAGTACTGTTGCCAGAGCCCTCCAGAAACACGCGCTTAAAGGGACCTACGCCCCCAGACAGCCGCTTGGTTTTCAATCAAAATTAGTCTTTTTTTTTTTTTATTAAGAAATGAGGTTGGTCAGGAGGAGGAGGGCTGTGTGAAATGGGAGGGAGGATCATCACTGGGAGGGGGGATGAGGACTGGGAGGAGTACTGGGGCGGATAGCTGAGCCCCCTTGGGTGCAGGCACATCGTTGGGGTTGGGCAGCTCTAGGGGCCCCAATGTGGAGGGCAGGAGGGGCAGGTAGAGTGGGACCAGAGGGGGCAGGAGGAGTCACAAGAGGGGCCGAAGGCATGACTAGGGAAGGAGGTATGGCCACAGGGAAGGCAGGGAGCAGAGGCATGACATGGGGAGGGGAGAGAGGCATGGCAGGGTGGGTCATGGGTATAGGAGGGGGCAGGAGGGTGGAAGGCGGGAGCAGCAGCAGCAGGTGCCTGTTCCCCCGGGCGGGACAGGATGTTGACCAGGGTGTCGCAGCATGCCATGAGGTCACTCCATGCCTGCTGCTGCCACTCCAGGTCAGTATTCAGCCGGTGCGACAGGGTGGCGTGTATGTTGCACATCACCCGGATGTGCTGGCGCATCAGCTCCTCCCCAGGCCTGGCTTGTCTGTGGCTCAGTCAGCCTCTGGCTGGTGGCTGCGGTGGTGATGTGGCTGGGCCCTCCGTCCCGGCTGGTCCAGCTGTGGAGAAGACACAAGAAAGAGGGGCGCTCAGTACATCCTGCACACACATTCCCTGAGGCTGTGCCCTCCTGTGTGAGTGGCGACCGCAGCAGTCTGCGGCCCGCAGGAGGGGGATGTCCCAGGTGCAAGGCCTTATGTGGCCTTCACTGCACACCCTGTGTCACGGGTCCTGAGGTGGCCAGAGGACTGTGCTGCCGGTCCCCCTCCCGCCACATACACACACCACGGCCAGGCAGGCAAGGGAAGTGTACGGCCACAGTGGATCACCTCATGGGTGGCAGAGGAGCCATGAGCAGCCTGGCCCTCCATGAGGTCTGCACACACACCTGCGGTTCGCTGGGCTATCAAGTGGGAGCGGCTGCTGCCTCTCACATGCAGGCAGGCCTGTGTGCTGTGAGCTGTACTCCAGGGTGTGTGTGGGGGGGCTGTGCTTGCACCCTTGCGGCTAGCCTGTTTGCAGCTGACTGTGCTCCCCCCTCCTCCCTGGGGGCAAGACTCGAGTGGCCAGGCATCAGGCTGGCAGCGGGCTCCCAGGCATGTAGAGGGCTGGCTGCTGTGGCCGCATGCCGCACCCTCCCACTGCATGTGGTAGCATGAACCCAGACTGCAGCAGCATGTGCTGGCCTAGCAGCCCACATGACAGTATGCCCCCCACCCTCTGTGTGCCCACCTCCCCCACCCTGTGTATGTTTGCGTGGGCCAACGTACCTGAGGATCCCTCCCAAGCCTCCTTGGAGGCCTGGGAGGCATCCAGGCTGGCAGGGACTGGCTCCTGGGACACTGTCCTGGTCATCGTCCTCCTCCTCCTCCGTTGATGGCTGGACCTGCCCCACCATCTCCTCTGGCTTAGGGACAGGCTCTGGGTGCTGGAGGATGGGCTGCTCCAGCCTGGAGTCCACCATGATGGAGGGGAAAGAGGGTTCTCCCCCGCCCAAGCATGTGGGCGAGCTCTTGGTAGTGAGGGCAGGCTTGGGGTCCTGTCCCTGAGCACCCCCTCCACTCCCTGGCCTTAACGTACCCCGACAGAGCTCCTTCACTTAGTTCACTTGCTCCATGGTGTGGGCAGGGTGACCTCAGAGTGACCCCTGTGGTTGGTCCCTGGAAGGGCCAGGAGGGTCTCGGGGAGCTTGACAGGAGGCCATTTGTAGCTGCAGCAGAGTGGCATGTTGAAGACTCCTTCTTCCTGCAAACTTGCAGCCACAAGGCTTGTGCAGGGTGCCTGTGGCTTTAAAGGCTGCCAGCAGACAGGAACAATAGAGTTCTGACTGAGTTGGCTGGAGTGGCCCAGTAGCCACCATTTTTTCCCCCCCTGGAGGCCAATTCTTGAGTAAACACCCCTTTGGAGCGTCCACACATGCCTTCTTGCACAATAGCTGTAGCACAAAAAGCAGTTATGCCTCATAAAAGGAGGTTTGCCTACACCAGCCAAAGCCCTCTGTTCTGCAGTTTAACTGCTGATTTACTTGTGCAAAACCTCATCTGAGGTGTGGACGCTCCACAGGTTTTTGCGCAAAAACCTTGCAGTGTAGACATAGCCATAGGCTGCGTCTAGACTGGCAAGTTTTTCCACAAAATCATCTGCTTTTGCGGAAAAACTTGCCAGCTGTCTACACTGGCCGCTTGAATTTCCGCAAGAACACTGACTTCCTACTGTAAGAAATCAGTGCTTCTTGTGGAAATACTATGCTGCTCCTGTTCGGGCAAAAGCCCTCTTGTGCAAATCATTTGCGCAAGTGGGCCAGTGTAGACAGCTCAGATTTGTTTTGCGCAAAAAAGCCCCAATGGTGAAAATGGCGATCGGGGCTTTTTTTCACAAAAGCGCGTCTAGATTGGCACTGACGCTTTTCCACAAAAAGTGCTTTTGCGGAAAAGCATCCATGCCAATCTAGACGCTCTTTTCCGCAAATGCTTTTAACGGAAAACTTTTCTGTTAAAAGCATTTGCGGAAAATCATGCCAGTCTAGACATAGCCATACAGTATAGCTGGGAGTGATTTGCCTGCTGGAGGTTGTGTGTGAGTAGACCAGGAGTGGGTGTCTTCCCAGTGAAACAAGATAAGACACACCTGGTTGGAGAATTGGGAGGACACAGATAGCTTTCAGTTCATATTGTAAACTGGGTACTGTCAGAGACCCTGCCTTGGAATCCAAGATCTTGATGGAATTTTTCAGACATACATAAAAGAAAATGACAAGAAAGGGGTTCATAGAATCATAGAATAATAGGACTGGAAGGGACCTCAAGAGGTCATCGAGTCCAGCCCCCCGCCCTCAAGGCAGGACCAAGCTCCGTCTACACCATCACTGACAGATGTCTATCTAACCTGTTCTTAAATATCTCCAGAGAGGGAGATTCCACCACCTCCCTTGGCAATTTATTCCAATATTTGACCACCCTGACAGTTAGGAATTTTTTCCTAATGTCCAATCTAAACCTCCCCTGCTGCACTTTAAGCCCATTACTCCTTGTCCTGTCCTCAGAAACCAAGAGGAACAATTTTTCTCCTTCCTCCTTGTGACACCCTTTTAGATATTTGAAAACCGCTATCATGTCCCCCCTTAATCTTCTTTTTTCCAAACTAAACAAGCCCAGTTCATGAAGCCTGGCTTCATAGGTCATGTTGTCTAAACCTTTAATCATTCTTGTCGCTCTTCTCTGCACCCTTTCCAATTTCTCCACATCTTTCTTGAAATGTGGCGCCCAGAACTGGACACAGTACTCCAGCTGAGGCCTAACTAGTGCAGAGTAGAGCGGCAGAATGACTTCACGAGTTTTGCTTACAACACACCTGTTGATACAACCTAGAATCATATTTGCTTTTTTTGCAACAGCATCACACTGTTGACTCATATTCAATTTGTGGTCCACTATGACCCCTAGATCCCTTTCCGCCATGCTCCTTCCTAGACAGTCGCTTTCCATCTTGTATGTATGGAACTGATTGTTCCTTCCTAAGTGGAGCACTTTGCATTTCTCTTTATTAAACCTCATCCTGTTTACCTCTGACCATTTCTCTAACTTGCTAAGGTCATTTTGAATTATCCCTATCCTCCAAAGAAGTCGCAACCCCACCCAGTTTGGTATCATCTGCAAACTTAATAAGCGTACTCTCTATCCCAATATCTACATCATTGATGAAGATATTGAACAGTACAGGTCCCAAAACAGACCCTTGAGGAACTCCACTTGTTATCCCTTTCCAGCAGGATTTAGAACCGTTAACAACAACTCTCTGACTACGGTTATCCAGCCAATTATGCATCCACCTTATCGTGGCCCTATCTAAGTTATATTTGCTTAGTTTATCAATAAGAATATCATGCGAGACCGTATCAAATGCCTTACTAAAGTCTAGGTATATGACATCCACAGCTTCTACCTTATCCACAAGGCTCGTTATCTTATCAAAGAAAGCTATCAGATTAGTTTGGCATGACTTGTTCTTCACAAACCCATGCTGGCTATTCCCTATCACTTTATTACCTTCCAAGTGTTTGCATATGATTTCCTTAATTACCTGCTCTATTATCTTCCCTGGGACAGACGTTAAACTGACTGATCTGTAGT
This sequence comes from Pelodiscus sinensis, assembly GCF_052426305.1. Classification (NCBI taxonomy): domain Eukaryota; kingdom Metazoa; phylum Chordata; order Testudines; family Trionychidae; genus Pelodiscus; species Pelodiscus sinensis. The sequence continues at coordinate 300,851,102 of NC_143052.1, read as the reverse complement.
TTCCTGGGTTGTTCTTATTCCCCTTTTTATAGATGGGCACAATATTTGCCCTTTTCCAGTCTTCTGGAATCTCCCCTGTCTGCCATGATTTTTCAAAGATCATAGCTAAAGGCTCAGATACCTCCTCTATCAGCTCCTTGAGTATCCTGGGATGCATTTCATCAGGACCTGGTGACTTGCTGACATCTAACTTTCCTAAGTGATTTTTAACTTGTTCTTTGTGTATCCTATCTTCTAAACTTACCCTCTCTCTGCTTGTATTCACTACGTTAGGCACACCTCCAGACTTCTCGGTGAAGACCGAAACAAAGAAGTCATTGAGCATCTCCGCCATTTCCAAGTTCCCTTGTTACTGCTTCTCCCTCCTCACTAAGCAGTGGGCCTATCCTGTCCTTGGCCTTCCTCTTCCTTTTAATGTATTTATAAAGGGTCTTCTTGTTTCCCTTTATGCCTGTAGCTAGTTTGATCTCATTTTGTGCCTTTGCCTTTCTAATCTTGCCCCTGCATTCCCATGTTGCTTGCCTATATTCATCCTTTGTTAGTTGTCCTAGTTTCCATTTTTTATACGACTCCTTTTTTATTTTGAGATCATGCAAGATCTCCTTGTTAAGCCAATCTGGTCTTTTGCCATATTTTCTGTCTTTCCTACACAGCGGTATTGTTTGCTTTTGGGCCCTTAACAACGTCCCTTTGAAATACTTCCAACTCTCCTCAGTTGTTTTTCCCTTCAGTCTTGCTTCCCATGGGACCTTACCTACAAGTTCTCTGAGCTTATCAAAATCTGCCTTCCTGAAATCCATTACCTCAATTGTGCTGGTCTCCCTTCTACCTTTCCTTAAGATCATGAACCCTATTATTTCGTGATCACTGTCCCCTATACTGTCTTCCACTTTCAAGTTCTCAACTAGTTCCTCCCTATTTGTTAAAACCAAATCCAGAACAGCTTCTCCTCTGGTAGCTTTTTCAACCTTCTGAAACAGAAAGTTGTCTCCAATGCAGTCCAGAAACTTATTGGATAGCCTGTGCCTCGCTGTGTTAGTTTCCCAACATATGTCTGGATAGTTGAAGTCCCCCATCACCACCAAATCTTGGGCTTTGGATAGTTTTGTTAATTGTTTAAAAAAGGCCTCATCCACCTCTTCCACCTGGCTAGGTGGCCTGTAGTAGACTCCTAGCATGATATCACCCTCGTTTTTTACCCCTTTTAGCTTAACCCAGAGACTCTCTACACAGCTATCTCCTACGTTCATCTCCACTTCAGTCCAAGTGTGTACATTTTTAATATACAAGGCAACCCCTCCTCCCTTTTTTCCCTGTCTGTCCTTCCTGAGCAAGCCGTACCCTTCCATACCAACATTCCAATCACGCGTCCCATCCCACCAGGTTTCTGTAATACCAAGGATATCATAGTTGTATTTATTGGTTAGCAATTCCAGTTCTTCCTGCTTATTACCCATCCTTCTCGCATTTGTATATAGGCATCTAAGATACTGATTTGATCTTGCCTCCCTGTTGTGCCCTGACCCTCCTTTCTCCTTGCCATTATAGGCCGTAGTCCCCCCCATTTCCAACCCATCTCCCAGTCCCGCACATGCAGCACTTACCTCTGGGCTTTGCTCACCTGCCCCCGTCGAACCTAGTTTAAAGCCCTCCTTTGTTAAAATGTTCTCTGAGATGCTGGAAAAGCAGTAGTAAGGAGGATCCTTATAAATAAAGTATCACACCAAAGATGAGAGCACTTGGTTAGCTCTACTTCTGGAACGTAGACATACAGTTACAGAATTCAAAGGGTGTTGAAGAAAATAAATGAAATGAGAAGAAAGATAAAAATGTCACACACAGGTAAGACCAACCAAAATTAAACAAAAATATTATGAAAAGGTCAGTAAAGCTGAAGGGCTTTTAATCAAAATATTTAAAAGGAAGCAGGATAAAATCAGCCAACCCCCTAAGAAATAGGAAGGGAAGTTTAGTATGGGCATCGAACACATCTTTGAAATGTTTGCTAATGTTTTCCATCCTTTGTAAAATCTGAATCCTGAACTTAATAATAGATATTTGAGATGTGTGCAGCCATTTCAGCTCTCAGAGGATGATGTGGCAGCTCTTGATAGGAAAATTGCTTCAGATGAAGTTGAAACTGTAATTAAAAATTTAAAATCCAATAACGCTTAAGGTCCCTCTGGGTTTTCTGGGGAGTATTGCAGAACGCCAAAGTAAGTGCTGGTCCCTTTTTTAACTGAATTGTTAACAGCGTCTTGCAGGGGAATGAGATTCCAAGTCATGCGAAGAGGCAAAAATTGTAGTCATGCCTCCAGAAAGAAAAAAAAAAACCCTAGAAATTGTGTCTCATAAAGACCTGTTTCTTCAATTAACATGGATTGCTAAAATTTATGCCAAGGTGCTAGCAAACAGACTGTGTCATTTTGCTCAAATAGGTTTACTCTGACTGTTCTGGCTTCATTGATGGCAGTCAGCTTTCTTATAGTATTAGAAAAACTATGAATTGGATCTTTACTGTTAATTCTAACAATTCTTGTGCACTGCTTTCTCTGGATACCATGAAAGCCTTTGACCAGCTGTACTTGAAGTAACACACAGAGATTTTTGGTAATGTATAGTTTTGGAAATCTGTTTTATAGGGGCATATATGCCTTCTATTCTTGTTCTTGCACATCTGCTTTGGTTAATGGTCATCAACTGCCACATTTTAATTTATCCAGGGCTACAAGACAGGGCTGATCATTATAAGCCCCCATTGTTTGCTTTGGCAATAGAACCATATGCAATAAGTGTAAGAAACAGAACCTTGGTAAAGGGCACCAATATGCCTTCAGGATAAGAACATGAAATAGCATTGTCTGCTGATAATGTCTTGTTTTACTAGCAGGATCCAGAAGCCTTGTTAAAAATTATAGAATGATTGACTACGGAATTTGGGCAGGTATCAGGCTTCAAAATAAACTGATACATTTGAAATTTTAGAAATTAATATTCCCAAGAAGATCAAAACAAGGCGTTGTCTGTGATACATATTTAAAAGGATAATGGAATCTTTGAAATATTTAGGGATACATATTGTGGAGAAACATAAAATATTTTAAGACAAAATATCCTCTGATGTGAAATAAAATAATAAAAGGTTTGGAGAAATGGAACAAATATGAAATTGTTTGGCTAGTTAGACTTGTCTTAGTAAAAATGAAAATCCTTATTCTTTTTGTTTCAGTGCATCCTTACTAGTGTCTTGGACATAACATTAAACAACATGGCAGGATGTGCTAGTCAGAGAGAATTATAAAAGACCAAGTGGGTGATCCTAAAGTTCTGCATAAGCCTATAACGTGGTGTGGTCTAGGTTCTTCTTCTATTATTATTATTTATTAGTAGTATTATTATTATGATGATCACAATTATAATATTTGATCAATGGATAAACAATAGACCCTCTAAATATTGGGTAAATATTCATAGTAATTATTGTGTTCAAAAGCAATTTAGGTCATCCCAAACCAAAACAAACAAACAAACAAAAAACCAACAAAAAAAGAAAAGAAAACACCCATCCCTCCCAGATCACCTTTGCAGATTGGGACAAATTTTTTAAATTCCTGTCACTGAGCCTCTCTCCATACCTACTTTCATTGATAATCAAGACTTTAGCCATACAAAATATCAGAGAGCATATTTGTGGTGTAGTAAAATATGAACTGTTCTTGTAATGAAAACAATTTCACTCCAACTAATATTCCAACAAGAATATTAACTTAATCTTGAATCAGTAAGGTTGATTGTAGCCTGATACCATCTTACTGTAATTTGCATTTTCATAAATTAGAGAATGCCTACATTCAGGCCACACATATTACTTTAATGCTGCCTCCTTATAAATCTGCATTAAATTACATGAGCAGGTACAACTTTTTCTATCACGAGGATCATCAATAGCTACACTGCTGCCCTCTTGCACCTGAGCTAACGGAATGATTGGCATTAGAAAATATGCTACAGCCATTGGAGGAAATATTCCATGCACTTTGCTGCAGATATCCCGCTTGGAATTTGAAGCATAGAGAGGTGGGGGATGGGCTTCAGAAGCTGAGCCTGTGCATCCACCTGCATATAGCTAATCAGCTGATACGACATACTGACAAGCCAGCCTGCCTAAGTTAAGAGCACCACCACACTTGAGTTAAAGGATTTTGCGTCTGGCTGGGATTTGAATTTGGGGGCAATAGTTGAACTAGAACGTGAATTAACTCTGAAATGGACATGAGTCCTGAAATGGCCTGAGCTTGTTCCCACCGAAGTCAAGTGCAAAGCCCTTTCGTACAACATAAAACAATGCTGGAAAGTGAAGACTGCTGTATGCAGTTGAAACTGAGAAGGAAGTTTAGGCAGGAAAAAGGAAATAGGGATTTTGACAGGACAACTGGGATAACATAATGCCTCCAAGAAGTGCCAGGGGTTCATTAATGACCATGAGCAGTTACTGAATCCCCTCCCCAAACCAATGGTCTGCTGATGTCAAAACAACTTTGCTACCCCTGCCTCTTCTGGTCCCGCTACAGGGAGAGCAATCTTTTAGAATTTGTCCTGGCCCTACATCCAGGAGAGATTTGTCAGGGTTTACGTGATTAAATAAACCTCTGAACTGGGTCCTTAGCTCACCCCCTTCTGGAATGCAGCCAATAGTTGGGGCCTTCTGGCACTATAACTGCAGCCAATTGATCCAGCGAAGTAGACATGAAAATCACCCAACTACAGCTGCAATAGCGCATGGAAGCTTTTGAGTATTTACTGGCTTGATTCCTGACCCTGTTGATTCTCAATCATCACCCAATTTTGATGTCTAAATTTTTTCACTGTTGCTTTCATTTCTGCACTGGCTACTGTATATACACTGACAGGCTCTGTGTTCTTTCTCTGTAAACAAGATCATGGGTTATTAAAACAGTTTCCTAGCTAAAAGTAGGCCTCATTATAAAGTTAAGCAGATATACTCTCTATGGGGACACATAACTGGGTGGTAGGTATTTAACTTCTAAAACCAGGCAGCAGAAATATTGAACTTAGGTGGCCATGGATAAAACCCAACCGTCTAGTAACACTAGAATTTCCCTGCAAGGATGAGCCAGGTACATGGCATTAAGTACCAAGTACTGGCAATTGGCATTAAGCACAGTCAATTGGCATTAAGGTGGTCATCCAAATGTAAGGATGCACTTAAGGTCCTATTTAGAACGGCAAAGATTAATGAGTAGGAAATGTTAGGTTTGTTTTGCTTTCTTATCATTAATAAAGTTGCAGCCTGTTAGGAAAACTATGTGATATGTCTTCATTTGGGATTGTCCTCAGGAAAGGAAACCTTTTGAAGAAGGAAGATTTTCTTTCACTGCTCAAATGGGACTTATTCTTCCTAGATTGTAATTCCCTTTTGTCTATTTTCATTTGCTCACAATCTATAGAGATCTATTTCTTCCTCTCCCTCTACCCAAAACAAAACAAGATTTCAAAAAATGGAAGGGGTGGAGAGTGTGGCAGACAAAAGAAATTATTTTCTTCAGTGTTTCTTGTTTTTTTTTTAAATACTTCTTTTGATTTCTCCGCCTTACACCCATGTAACTTCCTTCTGTAAGCAAGAACAGATGTTGCAACAAGCAAAGTTTACACTTTGACCTTGAGAGTTTGTGCCTTTTATTCTATGATGCATGTTTGGATTCAGAGTGAAAAACCTGCAAGATGTACCAGGAAAAAATATTGATTTTCCTTTGTGTTTTGTACAACATGCCAAATCCCACTTGTTTCAGTTTATTCAAGGCTTTTATGTTCCAGAATTTTCATACCGCTAAAAGACACAGATACCATAGTGATGAGAATGGTGTAAATACACAAAGTGCATGAAATAAATAGGGATCTCTAAAGTTATTCTTAGCAAATCAACCCATTGCCCTTTCCTGTGTGAACATTGAATTATGGATGATTATGTATTGTCTGCTCTGTTACCCAGGGGACAAAGGCAACTTAAAGAAATATAAATCCAAATGTGACCCCTCTATCAGGGTAGCCCCTGTTTCAGAGACTCCAGGAACCCTTTTCCCATATTTACCACCGGTGTGCTGGAGTAATCCCTCAGTGCACCCTCCCAGTGTGACATGGAAATAACTTATCTAGAGTGTCCTTTTTTTGTTAACAAATGTATTAAGGGATTAAAATTACAATATGTGGGAAAATGGGGAATTCAAATGAGGATCAAAGAATAACAAACAATAGTAAGCATCCTTAATCAACAATAACAATAACTATATAAAAGTGAAGATACATGTGTCTAAGAGTTCTGCACCAGTGTCCTCCAGGCATCTAAATACATCAAATTTAAAATTATGTGGCTCCCATTGCTACTCCATGCTCCTCCCTATGGTTTTTCTTTTCTCATCACATAGACTTCCTCCCATGGCTTCTTCCATCTTTCCCTGGCAACAGATCCCTTTCTGCCTGAGGAGTGTGACATCTCTCCTCTGCTCAGTGGCCCTCTCTCTTTCTGTCTCCCTAACTCCTTTGCCCATATCTAGTTCTAAGAATAGACTGGACCAGGCTGAAACTAGGTTCCTGATGCCTGCATCTGAGAAAAGCAGCTGGCAGAGGTTGGGGATCTGTTGCAGAGCAGCTGCCAGACATACTGCCCTGGGATGATGGTGAGAAAGCACGTCTGTGGGAAGACTTTTCTACATCCTGGATAATCCAAGCCAAACCAGGACTGTTGGCAGGAACGCTGGTGACTTCTGTTCAGCCATCCACTTATCAGGAGGAACCAAATGGGAATTGAGGGAGGGGTGTCAAGATGCCTTGGTGCTTCTGTTTGACAAAAACTTGAAGACAAGCCAGGCAAGCAGCTGAAAATCTGCCCTAGCTACATTCTGCTTTCTAGCATCATCTTGTTATGGAGCACATCTGCAACCAGGCCTGGAGTCTTGAGGCTTCCGCCCAAAACGCTTCTCCTCTCATCTCTGCTCATTTCTCCAACTCCTACCCCCTACCTTAGTACCATGGGAGCAAGTCAGAACACTGAGGCTACGTCTACACTACGATGTTTAACAGAAGAGGCAATGCAAATGAAGCACGGATTAGCATTTTCTCGTGCTTCATTTGCATAATCTCTTTCGATCTGTTTTTGCGCAAAAACAAACAGTTTGGATGTTTCCTTTTTGCGCAAAAACCCTCTTTTGCATAAGATCCTTATGCTGCAAAAAGGAGGTATAACGATCTTGCACAAAAAGAGGTTTTTGCACAAAAAGGAGACGTCTAGACTGCTTGTTTTTGTGCAAAACCCACTTGTGCAAAAATAGATCAGAAGAAATTATGCAAATGAAGCACAAGAAAATGTTAATCAGCGCTTCATTTGCATTGCCTCTTCCAGCAAACATTGTAGTGTATATGTAGCCTAAGATGGCTAGAGCTCAGAAACTTGATAGCCCCCATCACTACCACTGGTGCTGCTAGCTAAATTGCATGGTCAGTTGCATGCAGCAGAAGGTACTATGTCCCTTCCCCAAGTGAGTTTGTGTACCCAAGGGGACCCATGCAAAGTGTTGCAAAACCAACCACACTCCTAATATCTGAGGGTATGTCTACACTACCGCCCCTAGTTCGAACTAGGGGGGTAATGTATGCATACCGAACTTGCTAATGAAGCCCGGGATTTGAATTCCCCGGGCTTCATTAGCATAAAGCCGGCTCCGCCATTTTTAAAATCCGGCTTGTTCGAACCCCGTGCCGCGTGGCTACACGTGGCACGGGCTAGATAGTTCGAACTATGTAGTTATTCCGAACTATCTGTACGCCTCGTGGAACGAGGTGTACAGATAGATCGGAATGGCTGCATAGTTCGAACTATCTAGCCCGGGCCACGTGTAGCCGCGCAGCACGGGGTTCGAACAAGCCGGCTCTTAAAAATGGCGGAGCCGGCTTTATGCTAAGGAAGCCCGGGAAATTCAAATCCAGGGCTTCATTAGCAAGTTCGGTATTCATACATTACCCCCCTAGTTCGAACTAGGGCGGCTAGTGTAGACATACCCAGAGTGCTTAACTCATGGTACTTTTTCTTGTACTTTGTCCAGTCTAGTTTTAAATGGCCCAAGCAATAGGGCATCTGCTCCCTTCTCTTGATAGACTAGTCCACAGCCTAATATCTTTCTTTGTAAACAAGGTTTTTCTAATGTTTTGTCTAAATTTCCATTCCATCCTATTACTTATAGTTATAATCCTTGGTATCCACCTAAATAATTCCTCTTCTTTTTTTGTTTTGTTTTGCTTATACCCTTCAAATATTTATAGACTGTAGCATCTCTCCCAATCACACACCATTCCCATCTGCCTCTCCCTCATACCCTTACTTACTCTTTACCAAAACATATAGGCTATGTCTAGACTGGCATGATTTTCCGCAAATGCTTTTAACTGAAAAGTTTTCCGTTAAAAGCATTTGCAGAAAAGAGCGTCTAGATTGGCACGGATGCTTTTCCGCAAAAGCACTTTTTGCGGAAAAGCATCCGTGCCAATCTAGATGAGCTTTTGCGCAATAAAGCCCCGATTGCCATTTTAGCCATAGGGGCTTTTTTGCACAAAACAGTACTGTGCTGTCTACACTGGCCCTCTTGCGCAAATGATTTGTGCAAGAGGGCTTTTGCCCGAACAGGAGCAGCATAGTATTTCCACAAGAAGCACTGATTTCAGACAGTAGGAAGTCAGTGTTCTTGCGGAAATTCAAGCGGCCAGTGTAGACAGCTGGCAAGTTTTTCCGCAAAAGCATCTGATTTTGTGGAAAAACTTGCCAGTCTAGACACAGCCATACACTATATATAAGATATACTAGGTAAAATATAACATTAGTTGGATAGATCTTTAAATCTTGATGCTGAGAATATTCTTTCCAGAGTTCTGACTCCTTTGAATATGCCTGTGTACTTTGTTTACATGTGTGCCCTGTTAAAAATCAATACTTAACAGATGCAGAAGGGCACCTTGGAAACTAATTTTAAAAAAAATAAAAGAGAGCTTTTTGAAGAGGAAGAAAAAGCTAAGAGATTAGAGTTGGCAGCACTCCATTGTGTGACCGTGCATTGTCAGGGAACCCAGCAAAATACTGCTCTTACCATTTCCTTTTGATTTCTCTGTGTAAATCTGCTCTCACCTAAAGCTTGACCGCATGATGGTACATACTCACATTAAACTGATTATTTCTGTCTGAGCTGGGTGTAGAATAGGCACTCTAACTACCACATAAAAATGTTCCTTTTGAAAATAGCACCATTTGACTGCAGGAATATATATTTTCCCCACTAACACGGCAATATTTTTTCAATTAACATCTTAAAATCCAGGCAAATTATAGGAGAGGATCATGCAAACTAACATATGAATGTGACATCCTGCTAAGTGTCTGGGTAAGAGAATCCTTTTGATTCACATGAGAACACATAAACATCCTATTTCAAATTCCACACGCTCCAGTTAAAATAAACTGGATTCTGGACTTACTTCCTATCCTATTGGGATCCTGGCCATTTCTTGCAAAATTTGCTCTGAAAATATTTACTCACCCTGGAAGTAGCTTCTTATTTATTGAGCATATTCAGGATGCAGGATACTGCATAAGAAAGACAGACATGATCCAGGCTCTGTGGAGTTGACATTCAACAGTAAGTTAGATCAACACCATAGTTCAAGTGCAGAATATAAGAACAGCTGACCACTGGAGGATTCTCTCAGCATAGGCAAATAAGCTGGTTGACAGAGCTGCCATTACAGCTACTGTGCCACCTAATTCCCGATAGCAGGGAGACAGCAGAGTGGCCTGCGCATTGCCAGTGTTGGCAGATCACATCCATAGCTGGTACGCTAGAATTGAGAGGAAGTAGGGCACTGTGGGTAGCTATTCCACTCTGCAACTCGCCACCTCCTGCCCACTAGGACATGTGATAATGAGGAATGGCTCATAACACATCATGGGTATGGGCTCATCAGTGCATGAGTCGTTTTTTTCTGTCTCACCATCCCATGAGTTTCCAACTACGTTCTGTATGCTATGAAGGATTGTGATTCTGGTCAATGTGCATGAAATACTGGATGGCTTTGTGGCAATGGGATTCCCTAACTGCGGCTGGGGGATAGATGGTATGCATATCCCAGTTTTGACCCCAGATCTCTTGTGACAAGAGTACCTCAATAGAAAGGAATACTTCTCTATGGTAATGCAAATGCTTGTGGATCACCATGGTCATTTCACTCATCAGTGCAGGTTGGTCATGGAAGGTACATGACACACGCACCTCCAGTAACACTGGCCTGTACAGAAAGCTGCAAGCAGGGACTTTCTTTCCAGATAAGAAGATTCCAATGGAGGGTGTTAAAATGCACTCAGTGATCCTGAGAGAGCCAGCTTCCCTCTTACTTCCATGGCTTATGAAACCATACTCCTGAAACTTGGGCAAGGCGCACTTCAACTCTCAATAAGGTGAGCAGATGCAGAATGACCATTGAATGCACATTTGGCAGATGAAAGGCTCACTGGTGCTGTCTTTACACCAGGTTAAACATCAATGAGGAAAATATTCCCATGGTCATAACCTGCTATAAACTGTATAATATTTGTAAAGCTAAGGGTGAAAAGTTTCCCCAAGGGTGGAGCATGGATGAAGATTGCCTGGTGACTGATTTTGAGCATCAGATTATAAGGCTATCAGAATCATGGTGGCTTTGAGGCACTGTTTTGACAAGTCCTAGTAATGTCTCTTTCCATAGTGCAGTCTCCCGTGCTTTGTTTACTTGCTGCCTGGAATGAACAGGTAGTTGAGAACTAACATAGTGTTATCCCCACATTCTTCTCTTCTGAAGACTAAATAAGCCCAATTCCCTCAGCCACTCCTCATGTGCTCTAGCCCCCTAGTCATTTTTGTTACCGTCCTCTGGACTCTCTCCAATACTTCCATATCCTTTCTGTAGCAGGGGGCCCAGAATTGGACACAATACTCCAGATGTTGTCTCACCACTGCCAAATAAAGAAGAATAGTCATATCCCTAGATCTGTCGGCAATGCTCCTACTAATGCACCCCAATATGCCATTATCCTTCTTGGCAACAAGGGCACGCTGTTGACTCATATCCAGCTTTTCATTCCCTGTAATCACCCAGGTCCTTTATAGCAGAACTGTCACTTAGTTAGTCAGTCCTCAGCCTGCAGCAGTACATGGGAGTCTTCCGTCATAAGTGCAGGACGTTTCACTTTTCCTTGTTTAACTTAATCAGATTTCTTTTGGACCTATCCTCCAATTTGTCTAGGTCACTCTGGACCCTGTCCCTACCTTCCAGTGTATCTACCACTCTCCTCACCTTAATGTCATCCACAAATCTGCCGATGGTGCAATCCATCCCATCGTCCAGATAATTAATGAAGATGTTGAACAAAATCAGGCCCAGGACTGACCCCTAGGGCACACTGCTCAATACCAGCTGCCAAGTAGATATCACGTCGTTGATCACTACCTTTTGACCCCAATGATCAAGCCAGCTTTCTAGCCATCTTATAGTCCATTCATTCCAGCCATTCTTGCTGGTAAGAATACTGTGGGAGACCATAACAAAAGCTTTGCTAAAGTCAAGGTATATCATATCCACCCTTTCCTCCATATCCATAGGGTCAGTTATCTCATCATAAAAGGCAATTAGGTTGGTCAGGCATGACTTCCATGTTTACTGTCCCTGATTATCTTCCTTTCTTCCAAGTGTTTCAAAATAGATTCCTTGTGGAACTGCTCCATGATTTTTCCATGGACTGAGGTGCAGTTGACAGATCTGTAATTCCCTGGCTTCTCCTTCCTCCCTTTTTCAAAGATGAGAACTACATTTGCCTTCTTCCAATTTTCTGGACCTCCCCCAGTCGCCATGAGTTTTCAAAGATAATGGCCAACCTATTCCCAGACTTGTTTGCTAATCCCACTTCATTCATGATTTTAGCTCATGTTCACACATTTACATATAATGTTACTACAGATATTTGCTTGCGCTATCATTAACCAGATATTAGTTTTCAAATGATTCCTGACAAGACATATTTTGTACAAAGATTATTACAATAGCGTATAAGGAGTGAATACAAAGCCCTCTCCCCCTCTCCCCCAGCATACACATGTTCACGTACCTGAGGTCCCTTTCATTAGGGACTGTTTGGACTGGTTAGATAAGGGCAAAGTCTCAAATAGATGCTGCCTCATGGCATCACGGGAATTTCCCATCACGTCTTTCACCCTCCTCCTCCTCACTGCTTGTGACAGGGATCTCTGTCTGAGGCTCCTCCAGTGCATCCATGGTGGTCTATTAGGTGCTGGTGGGGTCTGTGTCGATTATGGCTCACAGCTGACCATAACAGTATCCCTTCTGTAGTTCAGCAACAGTTCTATTGTAGCCTTCCCTGGATGTGTGGCATACCGGGTAAAGTTACTTCACTTTTGCACTACTGATGAGTCCTGTCATCCCTTTTCCTGCATCCCCCCTGGTTGTCCTTGCAATTGTCCTCGTTTATCTGGCTGGCTTTTAGCTATGTTTGCACAGTCTACACATGCCCATTTGAGCAAAAACAATGAGTTCCATGGCACTTTAAAGACTAAAACATTTTTGGGGGCCTCTTATGGCCATAGATGCCCAAGTGAATTTATTAGTCTTTACAGCACCACAGGACTCCTCGTTAACATTTTAAATAGTTTACCATATATGGGAATGGCATAAAATACCACAGGAACTCACAGAATGAAACTGTTCACATCACTAACTAATGTTCAGCTTAGAAGCCATAAAGACGCACCTGTCAGCACTAAGAACATTTGGTTGGTTTTCTCTCACAGCTACATGATTTGCTATTGGATTGACCACAAGACTGGGATCCAGAAACTCCTAAATTCTAGTCTCAGCTTTGTCACTGCCACATGGAGATTGGGCAAGTAATCATGACCCACCTTTTCAATGATGTACATGCAACAGCACAAGTGTGAAACCCAGATTTTGGGCATCTCAGGGTACGTCTACACAGCAACAATATTTCAAACTAACCAGTGTTATTTCAAAATAACTTAGTCTGCATCTATACAGCAGGCAGTTATTTCGAAATACTGTCAAGCTGGGGGACGTTTTACTCCGGCTCCTGTAACTTCATTGTATGAGGAATAAGCGAAGTCGGAGGAAGAGTGCTCTATTTTGAAGTAAGTGCTGTGTAAACACTCTGGCTGTGTCTAGACTGGCCGCTTGATTTTGCGGAAAAATTTGCCAGCCGTCTACACTGGCCGCTTGAATTTCCGGAAAAGCACTGACGATCTCATGTAAAATCATCAGTGCTTTTCTGGAAATACTATGCTGCTCCCATTCGGGCAAAAGTCTTTTTCCGAAAGACTTTTGCGCAAAAGGGCCAGTGTAGACAGCATAGTACTGTTTTCCAAAAAAAAGCCCCGATCGCGAAAATGTCGATCGGGGCTTTTTTGCGGAAAACCACATCTAGATTAGCCACGGACGCTTTTCCGCAAAAAGTGCTTTTGCGGAAAAGCATCCTGCCAATCTAGACGCAATTTTTCCAAAATTGCTTTTAACAGAAAAGTTTTCCGTTAAAAGCATTTTCGGAAAATCATGCCAGTGTAGATGTAGCCTCTCAATTTTGAAATAAGCTATTTCGAAATTAGCTATGCACTTGACGTAGCTCAATTTGCATAGCTTATTTTGAATTAAACCCTGCTGTGTAGACACACCCTCAGTGAATTGGATACTCAACTATACAATGGGGAGAAAATAATTCTTATCTGCACTGAAGGGTTCTGATATGATAAGGAAGCATATGGGGTATAGAAGCAGAAAGTCAGACAGAAGTACTTTTCATGGGGGGGGGAGTGTTTCCATGGGTCCTCAAATCATAGCCAGATGGCACCTGTGGCTCCAAGTAGTTGCTAGATAATGGTGGCAGCTGCACTTTGAGACACTGCTTTGATAGGCTAAAGCACACAGGGCCGGATTAAGGGAGGGGCTAGTCGGGCAGCTGCCCTGGGCGCCAACCTATGGGGGGAGCCTGATTGAAGTAGTAAGGGGCACTGTGCGCATAGGTGGCCACCTGGGGGCATGGCCAGGAATGCACCGGTTGCCTGGGGGCACAGCGCCCCGTACACATCAATCAGGTGCCGTGCACCCGGGGCGGTGCTGCACATGTGCCGTGCGCCCGCTGCCCTGAGGGTAGCCATGAAAACTAATGCCTACCCCAGCATACTTACTCGGCTTTTGTGAACCAGAAAGAGGATACTTCTTGGTCCAACAGCTGGAAAGGCACTGCAACAACATAGTAAGTATTATGGACATCAGTGGCTATCCATTTCTGCTAATAAAGGTACCAGTTGTCATGGTCTTTCAACCACTGATAGTTGATGCCTGTAGCCAAAAGAGAGAGACTGCCCCATGCAACAGTTGCTTTCCTTAAAAACTCTCATAACTCAGGCATTGGCACATCATACACACATTGCCATGATAAATGTGTGTAAATTACAATATTCAGGAAGGGTTAGGAGATAAAGTGAGTTCCAGTATAAAATAGTACATGAATCAACAGCGAGAGAGTTTCCAGGCTTGGTGAAAAGTTTGAATCATTGTTTATGTAGTTATCAGACTAATTAAGTCAAATGGTTCTACAAATAACTATTTTAATACCCCCAGGAAAAGTATTTCTTTAATGAGAAGAGCTCTGATAATTAAACTGTACTATTTTCTGAATAGATTATCATTGTAAGGGACTAAGGAGTGGGATAAATTTGAACTCTTTGTCTCAAAGCTTCACCAATTAGTAATGAGCAACACCAATTCTGTCCCAGTGTATAGATCTAGCTTCTAGAGAAATGTTGTTAAGAGTGATTTTTAAATAGCCTTGTGCAAATTAAGGATGAATCACAGGTTCATTTAATTATAAAATAAAAAAGATTTTGAATGTTTGCTTTTAAACTGGATCTAAAATTTGTGATTAGAACAAGTACAAAAGATCAAAAGGGTATAAAATACTTGGGCACAGCCATTTTAACATGCCGTAATGCTACATTTACACATACCACCATCCATATTGCTCAGCACTTTTATTTATGCTAGAATCTTGGCTCTGTCTTGACTGAGTGAACAAGATTTCTTAGAGTTTTAGTCCTTTTGCTTACACTTACCAGATATGCCTGTGTAATTGCAAACAGATAAGGTATCCTGTTTTCAGTTCTCATGCTCAGTTCCTGCGTAACGTTGCTTTATGCTGTTCTAAAGTTACGTTCCACTCCAGAGATGGCTGTGTTTCAGTTTACCAATACATATCAATCCATTTGTTTCAACTGTTCCTCAGGACAATTCTCAATTGTATCCCTCTTAAAATCTCTTACAAGTTCAGAGCCAATGAGTGTAAATAAGAAGTTTTGTTTACGTTAGGCCCATTCCTTACCTCCTGCTTCTTAACATTTAATGTTGCTTCCCAGTCCTTTAGGGCATGTCTGCACTGGGAAGTTATTTCAAAATAACTCTCCTTATTTCAAAATATCAAGGTGAACATCCACACAGCAAGCTCGTTATTTCAAAATTATTTTGAAATAACGGGCTTGTTATTTTTGAAACAATAATCCCTGCTTGTGATGAGGAATAATGCTTATTTCAAAATTGTTAGTTCGAAACAGCATTAGTGTGGATTCTCAGCTGCTGTTATTTCGAAATAATAGGCCTCCATGGCTATGTCTAGACTGCAAGCCTCTTTCGAAAGAGGCTTTTTCGAAAGTATCTTTCGAAAAAGCCTCTTTCAAAAAAGAGTGTCTAGACTGCAAGCAGTACTTTCGAAAAAGCAAGCCGCTTTTTCGAAAGAAAGCAGCGAGTGAGTCTGGATGCTCTCTTTCTAAAAAGCCCTGTTGGCATTCAAGAACGCCTTTTTTCGAAAGAGCACTTTTGAAAAAAGGCGTTCTTCCTCGTGGAATAAGGTTTACCGCCGTTGAAAGAAAAGCCGCGTTCTTTCAATTTAATTTCGAAAGAACGCAGCTGCAGTCTAGACGCAGGTGAAGTTTTTTCGAAAAAAGGCTACTTTTTTCGAAAAAAACCCTGAGTCTGGACACAGCCCATAGGCCTTTCACAGCTACCCTTGTGGCCACTCTGGCCACAGCCCTGACAACTCTAATGCTCCCCTTCTCCTGAAGTCTTTAAAGTTGTGGGCAGAAGGGAAAGGGCTTGTGGCATCACAGGCGCCCTGGCAGCCCCATGCCACACAGAACCCTACATTTGAGGGGCCATGGCAGATACCAGCACTCCCGCCAAGCCCCCCACAACTGCTAGCATGCCAGCAGCCACCACAGAAGCCCCTAGCCAGATGTAAAAAAGGGCACCGACTTGGACCGGTGTGGAGATCTTGGATCTTATCGAGGTCTGGGGTGAGTAGACAAACCTCCAGGATTTCCATACCAGAAGGCAAAATGCAGATGTGTATGTCCAGATGGCCACCAGCCTGGGCCAGAAGGGGCACAGCCACACCCTAAACCAGGTGCAGATGAAAATAAAAGAACTGTGGCAGGCTTGCACAAAAACCAGGGAACAAAGTTCCCACTCAGGGGAGGCACCATAGAGCAGCCGCTTTTACAAAAAGCTGGTTGCCATCCTGGGAGGGGTGGGGAGGCTGGTCACCTCCCCTCCCCTATCGTTGACTCTGGCCAAGACATGCCTGGCATCATCCTCCACGAGGGTGGGGCTTTGGAGGTTGACGACGACAAAGAGGAGAAGAAGGAGGAGGAAGAGCAGGCTAGCTGGACACCAAGCCCTCAAGCCAAGAGGTCGTCATCTGCCTGGAGCTGGTTCTCCCCTCTAAGAGGTGTATCCCAGGGTTCAGATGAGCCAGGAGAAGGCAGTTCGGGTAAGTTGCATCACTTTGCCTATATACACACGGGGGTAGGCAGCATGGGGCTGCGCGGTGTTCATTTGGCCATCTCAGCATGGAGCTCACACAACTGATTGTGCATATGGGTGTAGATGCAGCATCAATCCGGAGCACTCAGTCCCATGACACTCTCACACAGGAACCCATTGTTTCTTTTCACAAGGTTCCTGCACAGGCCTGTCTTACTCTGGACTCCATGGTGGGACATCTTCCTACAACAAGCCACCACTAAAGAATCTGGGGTCTTGGAAGCACTGCTGCACACTGCACAGGCTCATGCCTGTACTCTTGGGCAGCATCCACTTCCACTCCCAGGTAAGCATGGTGATACAGAAGACCCTGATTCCCTGCATGGGACCCTGCTAAGGGGAGAAAGCGGAGGGGACCCCAGTAGCACTCTCCCCAGAAAGCAGCCTCTGCCACTCACACACACCTCCCCAAGCATCCTCCCCCTCTCCTCCAGCGGGCAGGGATAGAAGTTTTCTCTCTGTGGGATGCTGGACCTGGCATGTGTGGGACATGGAAGGTAGCTGAGCCACCCTATCCCACCAAGCCTAC
The DNA here is from genome assembly GCF_052426305.1 of Pelodiscus sinensis. Classification (NCBI taxonomy): domain Eukaryota; kingdom Metazoa; phylum Chordata; order Testudines; family Trionychidae; genus Pelodiscus; species Pelodiscus sinensis. The sequence continues at coordinate 300,833,584 of NC_143052.1, read as the reverse complement.
TTGTCCCTGGGATGTGGGAGTAGTGAGGCTTTCCTGGGATGTTCGTGCCCCTGCAGGAAAGTGCTCACTGTGTAGGCAACAGATGGCCTTGCTTGAAGCACATCACCATTGTCTGAACCAAGACCTTCGGTGTCAGATCAAAGATTAGGGCTAGGCTTCATGCACAGTGTCTCCTGGGAGGACTTCCCTTGTCACTTTTCTTCACAGCTGTCCCAGCTGCAAGCATGGCATGTCTACCACCTCCTGCACCAAATTCCTGATGCCGCAAGCGCTGCAGGTAAAGGCGATCCCCACAAGAATTTGGTGCGGGAACACCTTGAGTTCCTCCATTCCCTCAACCAGAACTTCAGTGAGGACCATCAGGAGCACCAGTCTGACCAGGAGCTCAGGTGGATAATCTGGGAATGCTGTCATGCCAGCATGAGGCCATGTGCTCCTCAATCACCACTGTCATAGAGCTCATGGTCATGGCTTTCAAGTGGTCCACTAGCTGCCCCTCATCATACCTCCCCAACTTCCAGCACCCACCCCCACATCCACCCCCAAACTCCCAGCACCCGCCTTTACACCCAATTCCCAGCAGCTGCACCTGCACCCACCCCCCAACTCCCAGAACTTGCCTGCTCTAACTTCCAGTACATGCACCATCCCCTGCACCTGCCCCCACCCTCTTGGATTCTCATACTACCCTCCCCCAAGGGGCCACCAAGGCCTGGAACACATGGCAGTGGGACCTCCCAGGCAGCCAAAGCCTCACGAGGTACCCAAGGCTGCTCCATCCCTGAGCCCCTCTTCCTTCTCCTTTGTCCTCCCCCATTACAGGTTCTTTCCCCAGTCCCTCTCCTGTTGTATATTCCCCAAATAAACATTAACGAGTTGTCTATCAAGACAAACAAGGCTTTCTTATTTGGTCTGAATGAGAAGGTGGGAAAGGAGGGCAGGGGAAGGTAGGGATGGGAGTGGAAAGGCACCCAGGAGCAATCTCACAGGTGGTCTTGGCTGAAACTCTTCCTTGAGAACTCCCAAATGAGCACAGTCCCCTGATGAGCTCGCTGAATGAAAGTGGTGCCTAGCTGCTCAAAAGCCCTAGCCAACTGCTCAGACTTTGCTCCCCACCCTGGCTGGAAGGTCTCCCCCTTGCTATCCCATATGTTGTGGAGCATCCAGCAGGCTGCCAGAATATCCGGGAGGATATTCTGTTTGCTGCAGTCCAGGTGGGTGAGGAGACTCTGGTATCTCCCCTTGGGGCGGCTGAAGGCACTTCCACAATTATGTGGCACTTCCTGAGCCTGGTGTTGAAGAGCTCTTTAGTGGGGTCCAGGGAAGTGTAGGGCTTCATAAGTCAGGGGAGCAATGGGTAGGCTGCATTGCCCAGGATGCACATGGGCATGTTGAAATCCCCAACTCTGATGGAAAAGTACCCCTTTCTATCTATATAGTTGGTAGTATGGTGGTCAGGGCCAGGATAGGGATGTGTGTGCCATCAGTGGCCCTCCACACACAATTGGGGAAGCCGATGGTGGCAAAGCCAGTGACGATGGGGTTGATGTTCCCCAGAGTGATGACCCTCGGCAGCAGGATGGCATTGATAGCCTTGACCACCTATAGAATCATAAAAACATCGAATCATAGGGTTCCAAGAGCCCTTGGGAGGTTGCCAAGTCCAACCCCCTGCCCAAAGGAGGACCAGCCCCAACTAAACCATCCCAGCCAGAGCTTTGTCAAGCCAGGACTGAAAGACCTCTAGGGATGGAGATTCCACCTTCTCCTAGGGAACCCATTCCAGGACTTCACCACCCTCCTAGTACAAGAGTAAAAGAATCAAACCTGCATGAGCATGGCCCCAACTGTCCATCTCCCCATGTTGAACTGATTCCCCAGAGAGCAGTAGCTGTCCGGTGTGATGAGCTTCCAAAGTGCGATGGTGACATGCTTCTGGAAGGGGATGGTGGGTCTCATCCAGGTGTCCCGTTGTTGGCGGGCAGGGGCAAGCCACTCACAGAGCTCCAGGAAGGTGGGCTTCCACGTGCGGAAGTTCTGGAGCCACTTCTTGTTGTCCCACTGCTGCATGATATTGGGGGTCCCACCAGTCCGAACGTGTCTCCCCCCCCCCCCCCGCCAAGAAGCGGCATTGCACAGTGTGAAGGGGAGGACAGAAGGGAATGTGGTGCATCATCTTGGGCCTGGGGGATTCCTACAGCACCATGTGGGTAGTATGCATGAACTGCTCCATGAGGTGCAGGAGTAGACCAAAGAGCCTGGCACTGCTTTGCAGCAGCTCTGGCTCCATGATGAGAGTGCTGTGGCCTCTGCAAGGGCAACCAGAGCATGCAGCATGAATTTGCTATCCCTCCAGGGGGTTGGCAGTTGGAGAAGAGGCGTGTGAGACACGGCTGTAGAGAGGAGCCCTTTAAGCACAAGTCTCAGCTAGCCTCAGGAAGCAGCTTCTCTCCTGATTCTCACTCCGAAGTGCTTCCAGGGGGCTTTAAATGTGATTCAGGTTCCAATCAGTGTGGACATGCTATTTCAATATAAATCTCTGCTACTTCTATGATGTCTGGCAATGTGAACGTGCTGTTTCAAAATAGGTATTTTGGGAGTTATTAATTCTAAATACGTTTTTTCAAAATAATTTCCCAATGTAGATATAGCCTTAGTGAATGTAAATCCTTTAGATTTCCTGGCAACTTTTCTATAGTATTTGTTAACTTCCACAAACATGTATTTTCTGCAGCTATATCCAACTCCCTATTCACTATTGACTTATTGACATTAATAAACAGCCATTCTCTACAATCTTTTCCTATGACTTAACAAGCTAATCAATCCTTTTCGATTTCCTTTTGTCTCTCCATAAGTTAAAGGCATGTAGTTTTCCTTTCCTACACTGCAGCTCTATGATAACAGAGGTATCCTGAAATAGCTATTCTGTGTCTTTTGATGGCACCCATTATATCGAAATATAACAGGCTCACTAGTCTGATATCCCTGTAAACCTCATTCCACGAGGATTAAGGGATGTTTCAGAATAGCAGTTTATTGTGAAACAAGTGCTGCATAGATAGCGCCAAATTTTGAAATAAGCTATTTTGAAATTGACTCGAAATAAACTATCCAATTTGCATAGCTCAAATTGCATAGCTTACTTTGAGCTATGGGAGCAGTGTAGCTGCACCCTTACAGAAATTGTACTAGTTCAAACTAAACAAGTTATGCTTAGCCAAGGGCCATGCTAGTATGCCTTTACTATTCCATCCCAGAAACTGAAAGGAGAATTCCAGCTGGTAAATCCTGGAATCTCCCCTGCTTTTTTTAAGCAACTTCCAGAAATAGTTGTTCTACATAATACAGGCTCATCAGTATTTCCACTCTTTCACACTCTGTTTCTTTCAGACTCCTTAGATTAATACCAGCTGCTCCTGGAAACTTACTGCATGTGACGTTCTCAAGTTGTTTCATAATTTGCTCCTTAGAGCTCAGTCTCAGTTAAGGCCATAGCCTGTTTTCCAGTTAAGGCCATAGTCTGGAAAGTGCCTTTGGCATGGAAACTCCTCAGCACCTTCCACAGGAAAGAAACGTGTGTGAAATGTGTTTGACTTCTTTCTTACACGAGCATCCTATTCACACACTGCTTTCCTACTGCCAACCAAATAAATAACTGTATCTTGATCTTATTCTTTATCTCATCTGGTTCCACCTTGAAAGCTATGCAGGTTCTGGTTTATTCTAGTTTGCATAGTTTCTTATCCCACACCCAGTACCATCAAACAGAATGCCTTCTAATGCACGTCTAATAGTGCATTAATCAATAGAAAGGACATCTATTATGTCTTGTTTGCCCTCTTATCTCTTCCCAGGGGAAAAATCTTGCTAGGTTCTTCATTTCTATATATATGGTACAGAAGGCCAGGTCTAAGAAATGTGCCTTACACTTGGAACAAAAGTTGGTGAGTTTTATGATGGTGCTTAGTTCTTGTGGGAGATCATTCCATAATAGTCTATATTTGCAAAAACTACAAGAAGTCCTGTGGCATCTGAGGGTATGTCTACACTACAGCACTAATTCGAACTAACTTAATTCAAATTAGTTAATTCGAACTAAGCTAATTCGAACTAGTGCATCTAGACCTAAAAACTGGTTAGAATTAGCATTTTGCTAATTCAAACTAGCATGTCCACAATAAGTGGACCCTGAACTGAAGTTAAGGCTGGCCGGAAGCAGTGCCGGCAGGGCATCAGGTTAGGACTTAGAGTGTGGAGCTGCTGTCTCAGGCTAGCCGAGGGCTGTGCTTAAAGGGACCCGACCCCCACCCCAGACAGACAGTTCTCAGGGGTTCCCTGCTTGCTTGTCTAACTCGATGAGGGACAGCAAAGCAGTCCTGGCTTGGAGTGCCCTGAGTGCCCACACTCGGCACATCATAGCACTCGGCCATCAGCCTGGCTGCACTTGCCGCAGGCTGCCATCCGGGGGGGGGGTGTCAATCGGGGGGCTGCAGGAGAGCTTCCACCCCAAGGAGCCCACAGAGCCACCCCAGTCCTCCCCATCGGGGGCTCGTACCCCATTGCTCCCTTACCTCCTTCCACTTACCCCTCCCTAGCCCCCCTTCCTGATGTACAAAATAAAGGACACGTGTTCAAAAATAGAAACTCTCTTTATTGAACAAAACTCGGGGAGACTGGGAAAAGGAGGTGGGAGAGGGGAGGGCAACTGAAATGATCAGGGGTTTGGAACAGGTCCCATATGAAGAGATGCTAAAGAGACTGGGACTTTTCAGCTTAGAAAAGAGGAGACTGAGGGGGGATATGATAGAGGTCTATAAAAGCATGAGTGGTGTGGAGAGGGTACATAAAGAAAAGTTCTTCATTAGTTCCCATAATAGAAGGACTAGAGGACACCAAAGGAAAGGAATGGGTAGCAGGCTTCAAACTAGTAACAGAAAGTTGTTCTTCAGAAAGCAAAGAGTCAACCTGTGGAACTCCTTGCTGCAGGAGGCTGTGAAGGCTAGAACTAGAACAGAGTTTAAAGAGAAGTGAGATCAAGTCATGGAGGTTGGGTCCATGGAGTGCTATTAGCCAGGGGGTGGAACGAGGTGTACCGGTAGTTCGGAATAGGAATCCTAGTCTGAACTACCTAGTTCGAGCCCCGTGTAGCCGCGCTGCACGGGGTTTGAACCAGCGGGGTTTTAAAAATGGCGGCTCCCCGCTTATGCAAATGAAGCCCGGGAAATTCAAATCCCGGGCTTCATTTGCAAGTGCGGTATGCCTACATTACCCCGCTAGTTCGAACTAGCGGGGTAGTGTAGACATACCCTCGGTCTCTGATTGCACCCCAACTCAATTTTGTCTTTTTACCAGAGAAATACCACCCTTATTGTAGAAAGTTCCACTGTGGCAGAGAAGGGTATGTGTCTTCCTCCTCAAACTTTAGGCAGTTTTTAGATTCCTTGAGACTAGCCTATGAAGCACCTTTAAGTAAGGATTGAACCCTTCTACTTGATTCAAAGTACTATAAGAAGCCAGTGCTGAGAAGAGAAGAGAAGAGAAGAGAAGAGAAGAGAGAGAAGAGAAGAGAAGAGAAGAGAAGAGAAGAGAAGAGATGTTGTTGCAGAAACCACTGTTGCTGAAAAGATGTGCTACAGCCTTTTGTACTAACTGGAATTTCCTACGTGCAAAAGGTTTCAAACCTAGTTATATGGCATTGCTGTAGTCTAGCTGAAAAGTGACTACAGGATTAATAACTTAAGCCAAGTCATCTCTGCCAAGATGCAGTGGAGTCTCCTAGTCAAGCCATTTCTCTCTAATGCCGTTATGTGAACGCTTTTAGGGTGCATCTACACTGCACCATTATTCCAGAATAACAGCAGTTATTCCATAAAAACAGTACTAGTGTCCACTCAGCAACTGTGTTATTTTAAAAGAAAATTGAAATAACTGAGGCTTTTTCTGATGTTGGTAAACCTCATTCCACCAGGAATAAGGCCTCTTCCAAAAAAGCTCTTGCGGAAGAGGGTGCGTGTGGACTGCTAATATGTTGCTCCACTGCTGATATGTTGATATAGCTCTTCACCAGAGCCGTTCTAAGTTATTCCTCCCCTGTGCCTCCTGGGGCTTTAAATCGAGGTAGTGTGTCCACATTAGGGGAGCCTGCTTCGGTCTAAATTTTGAAACTTCCCTGTGGTGTGGATGCTCTATTTTGAAATAAGCTATTCTGGAAGATATCTTTTCCAGAATAGCTTTTTCCAAAATAAGCTTGCAGTGTAGATGTACCGTTGGAGTCATTAAGAAATACAGGTATAAACCTAAACAATGAAAGAACTGACAAATTGTGAGTATGTATCTGCAACAAAAGGAAACTCCACGGTGTCTGCAAACACTTCAGATGCTTCCCTTTGCTCACCAGTATCACCTCTGGTTTACTCAGGTTTAGCGTCAGCCAATTATTCTTCATCCAAGAACTAATTTAATCCAGGCCCCTTGGCCATCTTCTTGGTCATGGCATGTTCACATGTGATGAAGGACTGTCCTTCCTATATAATGCTTTCTAAATTGTTCTTGTCTGTCCAAGCCAAGGTTTCTAGCTCAGTTTGTAGCTTTGACTATGATCATGAATACATTTTATGCCTAACAGCTCTGCTAGCTCAACCTTGGCACTGTGCATTTTTAGCACACATCAATGACAATGAGGGTGTGTCTAGACTACATGGCTCCGTCGACGGAGCCATGTAAAGTAGTTTAGTCGACATAGTCAATAAAGCGGGGATTTAAATAATCCCCGCTTCGTTAAAATAAAAATGGCCCACCGCACTGTGCCAACAATCAGCTGATCCGGCACAGCGCGGCAGTCTAGATGCGGCGCGGTTGACAAGGGAAGCCTTTGTCGACCACTCCGGTAAACCTCATTTCACGAGGCGTTCCAGAATGGTCGACAAAGGCTTTCCTTGTCGACCGCGCCGTGTCTACACTGCTGCGCTGTGCCGGATCAGCTGATTGTCGGCACAGCGCGGCGGGCCATTTTTATTTTAACGAAGCGGGGATTATTTAAATCTCCGCTTCCTTGACTATGTCGAGTAAACTACTTTACATGGCTCTGTCGACGAAGCCATGTACTCTAGACACACCCTGAGAGTTGTAGGCATTCAGCAGTTTTTTGTATCAGGACTTCACCAAGCAGTATAGGTCTTAGATGTGGTGCACTGATCAGTTTGCACTGTGTAGGGATCTTACAAGGAGATGGTTTTCTGTATAGCAATGGTTTGCAGGATCTGATGGAATGCTTCCCTGGCAGCTAGCTGGAAGGAGGGAGAGACTGTGGGTGTGTCTATGTAAACACAGCTTGCTCCTGCTTTGCTTAGATTTGCTAGATGGAGTAGTATTTTGCTCATTTTGATCAACTTAATTTGTGACCCAAATGTATTAGCTATGTTTGTATTAAATGCAGGGATAGTTGAAATGTGGTTACCAATTGTAATTATTGTGGGGATACAGAAAAGCGGGATTGTGTTAAATCTGCCAAAGGGGAAGGCCTTATTGTTAGCAGAAAGAACATTGCTAAGCAGGGGCTTAACTTTCAGTGCTCTATGAGAGTAAGAAGAATTAATTCAGGTTGTTCTGGTCAGGAGGCTAAATACCTTCTCCAGAACAGTGGGGTCAACGGCCACTGTGGGCCTTGGGGCAAGGTGTGGGGGGTGGTTCTGGCTCTCTGCCCCAGAAGGGGCAGGGCTGGAGGCAGCCATACCTTTATGCTGCCCAGAGTGTGAACCCCTCCCGTAGTCCTCAAAGCCACGTGGAGCACCTGGTGAGGCACTCCGGTGGTGATTCAAAGGGGACTTAGGCTGCTGCTGCCACTGTTGCTATTGTAGTTCTAGTCTGGGAGTTCTGGTCCCCTTTGAATTACCCTGTACCAGGTCCCCTTTGCATTACCACACACCTTTCCCGCCCCCATTGGTGGGCCTGCTCCAGGGGTACTGCCTAATCTGGTTTGACTTGTTCTCCCCCCTGAAAGAATAGAGCAAAGTGGCTTTATTGGGAGTCACTTTCTTATGTTAATTGTGGTAGAGGCATATTTCTTCTACCCTGCCTACTAAGAGCTAATATCACTGGTAGCTGAAATCACTTGCTACTGAGGTACACAGGACACAGCTGAGAGGTGGCTGGCAGCAGGTGGTGACTGTCAGTGGGCAGCAGTGGAGAGGCACTGCAAAGGAGAGCAGTGAGCAGTTGGATGGCGAGTGGCCAGTGAGCAAGTAAGATACCTCCTTACTTCCTCTCCTCCTCCTCTGCAAATGCACCTCTGAATTCCAACTCTGCGCTGACCAAGGGAAGCAACTGTAAGTGCGGTGCGAGGAAGAGTTCGGTACACGAAATAAACTTTTAAGTTGCTGGACTCAAGAATCTGAAAGGGAAAGGATACTGCCCAACCTACTTGGGCTGAAGCTTATACTCATGTTTATGAATCCCGTATGCAGTGTTTTCCCAAATGAATGCCAAGTTGCTTCCCCCCTTTTATTAAACGTTTCTGTTCTACACTTAGACTCTGCATGCAAGTGGGGAGGTACTGCCTCTCAGAGATATCCAGTAGTGATGTGTGAATCGTCCGTGTGATTGGATGGGAGCTTGGGCCAATTCTGTGTTGGGTTGATGGCAAAATACTTCTCAATATTGTACCCAAACCTGACTGCTGCTGGCTCTGCCTGGAAGAAGGATTATACAATATTCTGAGAGGGGTTCCCAACCCCTAAGAAAGAGCATCTCACCAAATCACAATAAAACCATCCATCCCCCCAGTCCCTCAAGTAAAGCTTCTGAGAACACATTGGCTATGTCTAGACTGGCATGATTTTCCGCAAATGCTTTTAACGGAAAAGAGCGTTTAGATTGGCACAGACGCTTTTCTGCAATTTTAGCCATTTTAGCCATCGGGGCTTTTTTGCGCAAAACAAATCTCAGCTGTCTTTTGCCCGAACGGGAGCAGCATAGTATTTCCACAAAAAGCACTGATTTCAGACAGTAGGAAGTCAGTGCTTTTGCGGAAATTCAAGCAGCCAGTGTAGACAGCTGGCAAGTTTTTCCGGAAAAGTGGCTGATTTTCCGGAAAAACTGGCCAGTCTAGACACAGCCATAGTGCCCAGATCTGTTGACTTTCAGAGCATATTGCAGAACCCAAAGGCTATGTCTGCACTGCACACTTATTTTGAAATAACTCACATTATTGCAAAATAACAGAGTGCACGTCTACACAGCAAGCCCATTATTTCAAAATAATTTCAAAATAATGGGCTTCTTATTCCGACTTCTGTAACCCTAATGTCATGAGGAGTAAGGGCAGTTGAAGGAAAAGTGTTCTTCCTCCACCTTTCTGATGTTTAGACAGTTCCCAAAACTGAGTTAAGCTACTTTCACTTGAGCTAATCAATGAATTTAGCTGAAGTTAAATATCTTAACTTGACTTTCACCCACAGTGTAGAGATGCCCTAACAGATGAAGAGGCAGGGAGCATGTGCAAAGTCAAAGCACCCTCATTAAACTCTATTTGTCACCACCAGCCATCTCTCACTTGCATTGGGGGGAATGAAGGAGATAAGCGTGTTTCAACTGATCACAGCTATAGTGATATAGATGGGGAGAAAAGCAGGCTCCTTATTAATCTGAGTCCAAGTCACTTTTAAAAGATTTATATAATCAAATCCAATTCTGTAAAGCATTAATCAAACAATTTGGAAGCCACAAGGCACTCCAGAGAATAGGTGCTGTATGAGTCCTGCAAGAAGTACCATTTAAGAAGGCAGTTGAATTCTGAACTTCTTCTGTTTTACAACTACAGTACATTCAATTAGTGAGCCTTGCTAATGATTATGTTTTAAGAGGTTTCATTAATCTGCATTCTTTACTCTTTAGCTAATTGAAGGCAGGACTGAATAAATACAAGGCAAAATTCAGACAGATAGTGCCAGAAGAACAAAAATGCAAAAACTGAAAAAAACCTGAATAATGCTGAAATGAAGTAAACCATAGAAATGTAGGGCTAACAGAGACCCCCAAAAGGTCACCTTCACCTGCCCCTCATCCCTATACAGAGGCAGGACCAAGTACACTTAGATCATCCCTGACTGGTATTTCTCTAACCTATTCTTAAAATCCTTTAGTAAGGGGGATCTTATTAGCTCCCTTGAAAGCCTATTCCTGTGCTTAACAACCATTACAGTTAGTTTCCCCCCTTTTTTTCTGTAGATTAAGCCCATTATCTCTTTTCTGTAGATTAAGCCCATTATCTCATGTCCTACTTTCTGCTGACATGGAGAGCAACTGATGGCCTTTGTAACTGCTTTTACCATATTTGAGGACTATTATTAGATTCCCCTTCATTCTTCTTTTCTCAAGACTAAACATACATAATTTTTAACCTTTCCTTATAGGTTACGTTTTCTAAACCTCTTTTCATTTTTGTAACTCTCCTCTCTCTGGACTCTCAACAATTTGCCCACAACTTTCATAATGAGTGGTGTCCAGAACTGAATATACAGTACTCTACTTGAGGCCTCAACAATTTGGAATAGACAGAGACAATTACGTCCTATATTTTACAAATGACTTTCCTGTTACTACATCCCAGAAAGATTTTTTTTATTTTTTTATTTTTGTTTGCTATTCTGCCTTGTATTGCAGACTTGTATTCAATTTGTAATCTACTATAACCTCAGATCCTTTTCAGCAGTAGTACCACCTAGACAGTTATTCACCATTTAATAGTTGTACATTTGAGTCTTACTTCCCAAGTGTAGTGCTTTGCACTTGGCTTTATTGAATTTCATTTTATTGATTTCAGACCAGTTTGTCAAGGCCATTTTGAATTGTAATCTTGTCCTTCCAGATACTTGAAATCTTTCTCAGCTTGATATCAACCACAGATTTGATAAGCATACTCCCCACTTAATATAAGGATTAAAAAATGTAGGGCTGGAAGGGACCTTGAGAGATTACCTAGTCTAGCCTCTGTGCTCAGGGAGGAACAAGTAAATCTAGATCATCCCCAACAGGTGTTTGTCCTAACTGGTTCTTAAAATCTTCCAGTGACAGGTATTCAACAACCTCCCTTGGAATAAGTGTTGAACAACCAAAGATATTATCACACTGAAAATAAACACAACAAACCATTTCTAGAATCATTTTTTTACAATACCAGGCATTGTTCACAGTGTAATACCAACTGTACAACCTTTGAGTCAAATGTGATCTTCAAGTACTCCACAGATCTCCCTGAAGTCAGTGGGGTTGCTTGGGCCCACTGATGTTAGAATCTACTTCCTAGGACTACAGCATACTTCCGATTCTCTGGGGCCAAGTACCATAGGGTATGTCTACACTACCCCGCTAGTTCGAACTAGGGTGGTAATGTAGGCAACCGGAGTTGCAAATGAAGCCCGGGATTTGAATTTCCTGGGCTTCATTTGCATAAAGCCGGACGGCGCCATTTTTAAATGCCGGCTAGTTCGGACCCCGTGTCGCGCGGCTACACGCGGCACGGACTAGCTAGTTCGGATTAGGCTTCTAATCCGAACTAGCTGTACACTTCGTTCCATGAGGTGTACAGCTAGTTTGGATTAGAAGCCTAATCCGAACTAGCTAGACCGTGCCGCGTGTAGCCGCGCGGCACGGAGGTCCGAACTAGCCGGCATTTAAAAATGGCGCCGGCCAGCTTCATGCAAATGAAGCCCGGGAAATTCAAATCCCGGGCTTCATTTGCAACTGCGGATGACTACATTACCCCCGCTAGTTCGAACTAGCGGGGTAGTGTAGACATACCCTTATTCAGCTAATCAGGGCTCCTGATAATCAAGAAGGCAGAAGCAGCAGCACAGGAAGTCTACTGCAGCTCCTGTTATGACCCTTCTCTCTTACCCCCATGACCTCAGGGCTGCCCAAGGAGGCATGTGCTGCTCCTCCTGCCCTCAATTATTCCAGCTACAAGTGTAGTGGAGAGGCCGGGGTTCAGGCTGGGAAGAAGAAAGACTCCCACATGGGCTCTTCCTTGCTCCACTAGAACCAAAAGGAATCAGGTGTCATCAGCCCAGCAGCAACAGGGAACTTTCTGCCCACTCATACTCATGACAACAGGCCTGCAGGGGGCTCTCTGCACTGCCTCAGGATTCGGGTTGCTAACCCTCCCACTTTCCTTGGTGGTCGCCTGGAATCATGTCCTCTCTCTGAGGCTACTGGAGTCATTCCAGGAGATTTGGGGTGCTAACAATTTGGTAAGGCAGACAAGATAAGATAAGCTCCCTTACTTGCTTTGGCTCCACCCCACTCCCAGAAGTGGACACACCCTCCGTGGGGTCCCAGGGAGATGAGGGTCTCCATGTACCCCCTTCACTGAAGTGCTGATTTCACAGCCCCATTGCCCTGGAACTGCAGCCAATGAGAGCTGAGGGGGTGGTGCTTGTGGGCAGCAGCATGAGAGACTCCCTGGTCCCCCCACTTAGGAGCTTCTGCCAAAGGGTGTGCTGGTCACTTTCACTCGCACCGAGGTAAGCGACAGCCCCCTCAGCCACTCTCATGTCTGAGCCTCCTGCCACAGCCCAAGGCCCTCACGCTCTTCTGCACCCAAATCTCTCCCAGAGCCCGCACCCAAATTCCCTCTGAGAGCCTGACCCAACACCCTTCTGCACCCAAACTCCCTTTTAAAACCTGCATCCAGCACCCCCTTTTCCCTCCCAACCCCCTGCAGCAGCCTGGTGAAAGTGAATGAGGATGAGGGCAGAGCGAGTAAGTGACAGAGGGAGGGGAGATGGCATGAGCAGGATGGGACAGGGTATGGCCTCAGGGAAGGAATGGAATAGGTGCAGGACAAGAGTCTTTGGGTTTGAGTAATTAGACATTTTGTAGCCCTACACAGGAGCCATTCAGCAGCAAGATGGCCTCCCCAGCAGCTGGGTAGAGACCTCTGCTCCGTTAGCATAATTTCTGCATTATCTCAATCTCTTCCATGTCCCCCAGCATGCCCTCCCCCCCAAAGATAACAGGGGTTTAGAAAATCAGGAGTATTCTGTACATGTCGGTTGCCATACAGATCACATCAGCTGTCCAATATCCAGTCGCAGGCACTGACCAATACAATAGGTTTCTGGAGGAAGCAGTTTTGCCATTAACTGCCTGCAGCTGAAAATTTTCTCTAACTTCATCTATTGAAAAGCTGGTTTATGCTTTGACCCATGAAGGGATATAATCCTTCCAAAACTCTTTTAAAAATCTTTATTGGAGCGTTTGATATGTTTGTTTCAGAATCTTTCTATTGTAACACTGCATGCTCCTGTACCAATATATTTAGCCTTTTTTTTCTTATCTTACTAAATTCTTGCTTCTCTGACAGCTTGTGGCAGTAAGTTTGCAGATAAATTGCATAGTAAGAGAGGATGCTTTTCATGTTATCAGTTTGAAATATGCTGCTCTTCAATGTCATTGACTGTCCCCTTATTCTATTACTAGTAAGGGTGAATAATGGTGCCTGAACTACCTTTTCTCTACCATTCATTGTTATATATATATTTATCAAGTCCCTCCTTATTCATTTCTTCCCTAAAGCAAATATTCACAAGACTTTAAATCTCTCACCCCTATGGAATGTTTCCCTTTCTTCATTTTTTTTCTTGTGGCCCATCTTAGACTCCCCTCTATTTCTGCTATACCCTTCTTTGAAATGGGATAACCTAAATGGAGCGCAATATTTCAGGGGAAGGCATCATGTTGATTTGCATAAATTGGCATTATAATATTTTTCAATTTTATTCTCCGTCCCATTTCTAACATATTGCTTATTTTTTTATTGTTGCTGTGCATTGGGCAGAGCGCTCTCCATAATGATGCCTGGTCTTCTGCCTGTGTGGAGTATAGTTCAGTTAGGTGCATTTAAGAAACAGATATTCTTGATGGTTCTTTATAAATACTGTGTAACATATACCAAAAGGTTCTGTAGAAGGACAATCACATGCCACGACGCTCTAATTTGTGAGGATTAATCCAAAACTGGAATACCTGCTTTTATTGTGCATCTCAAACACCTTACAGTAGGGTTGTATAAGAAACCTCCTCATCTGAGAGATGCAACATCACTTTAGTAATCAATGAAGAGCAGGGCTGGGCAAAAGCCAGCCCTCCTAAAACTTTGATTCGGCCCACAGACTACATCTGGCCACTTTTTATTTATATCCTGCTGCCTATGCCACTGAATTTCCTGGCGATGGCTCATGGAACCTGATCTTATTTAAATAGCTGATGGTCACAGCTCTATCTCGGCAGGAGATGGAATGGGGAGCCCTTAAATAGCAGCAATTTAAAGGGCTCACAGCGCTGCCACTACCACATTGCCTGGAAGCCGCCTGGGATAGCTGTAGCTATTTAATGGGCTTCCATTCACAGTGCTACTCTGGCAGGGGCCGGAGCTGCAAGCCCTTTAAATAACCACAGCAACCCCAGCTAGCTGTCAGACAATGCGGTAGCAGCAGAGTCAGGAGTTGTGAGCCCTTTGCTGTGTTTTTAATTCAAAACTTCCAGTCCCAGAGAGCTCTGGGGGGACGTGGCATGCAACCACGTACCAAAATTCATGCGTGGCCCCCCTGCCAAAATTATTGCCCACCCCGATGAAGAGTTTGCAGTTCTTGCTGAGACAAACTGAAGGGCAATTAGTTTAATGGTCAAGGTAACTTTTAAGAGGATAATCATGTTTCCTATTCCCTTCTGAAGTGAAACTGATGATGGACATATTCATTCTTTCCTGTTCTTTCCTGTTCTAGTAGAACAGAATGAAGTCTATAGGTAACAAATCAATGCTCTGAAATTAAAAGGAGTATGAAGTTATAAACTGAAAGTCAGTGTCAAATACTTCTCCAGCATCAATCTAGACACAGACGGAGAGAAGATTAAATCTGCGGGAGACCTAGAGTATATTAATTAAGTGTCTGACATTTCAGAACATGTCTGGAGTGAATATAACCAATCTAGTCTTCATGAATTGATTTTGTTTGTGATTCTATCTTGAAATCTAGTGGCCAGTATCCTAGATAAAAATCTTTACATCTACATTACATGGAGAAATCAGGAAATATGCTGTGTATTAGTCTGGTGTGTTAGTTAGATTTGGTTCAAATACTGAATTTTTGCACGCTAAACTATGGCAAATAGCCATCCTATCTCTCAAGTTACTGAATTTATTCTGTATCAGATGGGAGAGCAACTGTGAAAAATCTTTACATAAACCTGACAGGATTCCATCAAAGCCAGGTGTTTGTCAAGAGAAAATTTGTCATCTGTTCTCTGAGTTTTCTATGACATTAATGCTTCTTTTGATATAAGATAGAGGGGTCAGCAGAGACAGAAACTGCTGTTTAATTTAGTAGGAATGGAAGCCAGAGGTGTTCTGGGCATTGTAATACTATTTTTACAACTCTTCAAAAAGTGTGTTTATATATACTAGGGGCTATGTCCTCTGCTCACTGCGCTCGCCAACCCCTCTTTTGTGGGGGTTAGGCAACCCCAGCTCTCCCGCATCCTGGCCACTGGGGAGGGCTCAGCTGCAGCCACACCAGCCTGAGTCCCTCTGATTCTCTGGCCTCTCTCAAGATCCTGGAACAGCTCCTATGTGTCAACTCACAGGGCCATGGTCAAACAGGATTATGGATTCACTTCACAATAAAATTGATTAGGGATAGTTGCTTTTATTAATCTCACTACAGGTATGTCTATACTGCAGAGTTTTTTGGAGAAATGGCTGTTTTTCCAAAAAAAAACTTCAGTTATGTCCACACTGCAATCTTGTTCTTTTGAAAAAAAATTGAAAGAACAGAGGGGTTTTCCAACAGCAGTAAACCTCTTTTGATGAGGAAGAATGCCTTTTCCGAAAGAGCTCTTTCAGAAAAAGGTGTGTGTGTGGGTGGAGATGAGGGGTTTTTTTTCAAAAGAAGAGGCCTCCAGAAAAAAGCACAGGTGCCCTGGTGGCCACTCCGATCAGTATAGATGCTATCTTTCAAAATAGCAGATCACTTTTTTTATGCACTTTGGCAGTATAGACGCTTTCTTTCTGAATAAGGTTTTCTGGAAGATCTCTTCCAGAAAAGCTTCTTCTGAAAGAAGCCTGCAGTCTAAATGAAAGTAGCTTACATCACTACTATTACAGTCTTAATACTGCCAAATGGTTACACTGCTACCGCAAAGAGACACATCAATAAGCACAGGCAGAGTAATGCATATGAGAGTAATAGGCACTTAGAAATGCTTACGCTCCTTCAGCCTGCGGGGAGTCCTGTTCCTGTCACCTTGCACCAGGCCACAGTGTATGTGGCTCCAGCTGGGGGAGTCCAAGACACCCTCTGAGGTCTAAGTCCCTGGTGAGACTCACCGAGCATGGGATTCCCTAAGCTAGTTACACTACAAATTGTTTATCAGGTGTGCGCGCACTGGCTCAGTGCCACTTTCAACATTCTCATGAGCTAAGCCTGAGGTCAAACTTGTTTACCACTTAGTATTTACCCAGCTCAATGCATGGGTTAAAGCTGATAAGAGCCAGCTGCTGTTTGAGCTTGCAGGATCCCAGGCTATGTATTCAAGGATGGAAACCTTAGACTGTTCTGTGACAATGCAGCACAAAACATGTAATGAACTGGCCAAGAGATTTCTAGTCTGACCTATAACTTGAAGAATCATTGATTTACTATCCCTGTGCCTTTCCTCACCAGCTCTTCTGATGAAGCTGAAGACTTCAGATAGTCCTCTGCTTGGTAATAGCAAAAAAGAATTCAAGGTATGTTGCCAAAATGAGGCTTTATCCCAAGAGGGGGAACTGATGCTCACATTCTAAAATAGCTGTTCAGTCTGAGTGTACGAATCTGAGATTTCTCATACTAGACACTTAAGGTGAATGGATACATCAAAATATCAGCCTTCCAAAAGAATTAGCACCACCGCTAGTACTAACTGTCACTATACCACAAACAATGGTACTAATTTGTACATACAGCACCACTCATCTGAGGGTCTGAAAATACTTCAGAGACATGAATTATGATTCCCAGCCAGAGGACAACTAGACAAATAGAGATGAACTGACTGAGAATCTAAAAGTGGAAGGCAGCTTGAGTGAAAGTGATGATGAGATGATAGAGTTCATAATTTTAAGAAATAGTAGGAGGAAAAACAGCAATATAAAGACAATGGATTTCAATAAAGCAGACTTTGGCATGATTTTCCACAAATGCATGATTTTCCACAAAAGTTTTCCGTTCAAAGAATTTGCGGAAAAGAGCGTCTAGATTGGCACGGATGCTTTTCCGCAAAAGCACTTTTTGCGGAAAAGCGTCCGTGCCAATCTAGATGCTCTTTTGTGCAAAAAAGCCCCAATCGCCATTTTCGCAATTGGGGCTTTTTTGCGGAAAACAAATCTGAGCTGTTTACACTGGCCCTTTTGCGCAAAAGGACTTTTGCCCGAATGGGAGCAGCATAGTATTTCTGCAAGAAGCACTGATTTCTTACATGAGATTGTCAGTGTTCTTGCGGAAATTCAAGCGGCCAGTGTAGACAGCTGGCAAGTTTTTCCACAAAAGCAGCTGCTTTTGAGGAAAAACTTGCCAGTCTAGACACAGCCATGGAATTGGTCAGTAAGATCCTGTGGGAAGCAAATCTAAGAGAAAAAGCAATTGAAGACAGTTGGCAGTTTTTCAAAAAGACATTATTAAGAGCACAAGAACCATCTATTCCAAAACATAGTCAAGATAGGCATGATGGCAAGCAATGACCTTGGCTTGACCAGGAGCTCTTGAATAATCTAAAAATCAAAAGAGTCCTACAAAAAGTGGAAACTAGGTCAATTTAAAATGATAAATATAAACAAAAAACACAAGTATGTAGGAACAGAATTAGAAAGGCTAAGGTGCAAAATTTTGAAAAGTCATGGAAGATGGGAAAAATTACAAAAGGGAAATAAGAGCAACCCAGGGAATTACAGACCACTCATCTTAACTTCTGCACCAGGAAAGATAATAAAGCAAACAATTAAAGAATCCATTTGCAAACATCTGGAAGATAATAAGATGATAAGAGTCAGCATGGATTTGTTAAGAACAAATCTTGTCAAATGAAACCTGATAGCTTTTTCTTCTTCTTCTTCTTCTTTTTTTTTTGGGGGGGGGGGGGCAGGATTACAAACATTATGGGGGGAAGTGATAAAGTTTAGTAAAGTTTTTGATATAGTCTTTCATGACAATGTCATTAACAAACTAGGAAAATGCAACCTAGATGGAGCTACTGTTACGTGGGTACAAAACTAGTTGGATAACCATTCCCAGAGAGTAGCTATCAATGGTTCAAAGGGCAAAACAAGTGGGATTCACAGGGATCAGTTTTGGGACTGGTTCTGTTCAATATCTTCATCAATTATTTAGACAAAGGCATAGAGAGTACACTTATAAAGTTTGCTGATGATACCAAGCTGGGAGGTGTTGCAAGTGCTTTGGAGGATAGGATCATAATTCAAAATGATCTGGACAAACTGGAGAATTGGTCTGAGATAAATAGGATGAAATTCAGTAAGGACAAATGCAAAGTACTCCACTTAGGAAGAAACAATTCATTACACATGTACAAAATGGGAAATGAAGACCTAGGAAGGAGTACTACAGACAGGGATCTAAAGCTACGTCTACACTGTAGCCTTTTTCCACAAAAGTGTATGCAAATGTAGCATGGAGTAGACTATTGCTGCACTTCATTTGCATAATTAATTAGCAGCCACTTTTGCGCAAGAGACTTTTGCGCAAAAAGGAGCTGTGTAGTTCAGGATGAACGGCTCTTGCGCAAGATGGGGGTTTTGAGCAAAAAGGAGCCATCTACACAAAAGCCTCTTGCTCAAAAGCAGCTTCTAATGAATTATGCAAATGAAGTATGGCGATATTCCACTCTGTGCTTCATTTGCATAAGCTTTTGCAGAAGAAGGTTACAGTGTAGACGTAGCCTAAGAATCACAGTGGACCACAAGCTAAATATGAGTCAACAGTCTAATGCTGTTTTAAAAATATCAAACATAATTTTGGGATGCATTAACAGGAGTGTTGCAAGACACAAGAAGTAATTCTTCCCCTCTACTCTGAATTGATTAGGCCTCAACTGGAGTATTGTGTCCAGTTGTGAGTGCCACATTTCAAGAAAGATGTGAACAAACTGGAGAAAATCCAGAGAAGAGGGGAAAAAAAAGATGAAACATCTAGGGCTCGTCTACACTGGCCCCTTTTCCGGAAGGGGCATGTTAATTTCACCTATCGTAGTAGGGAAATCCGCGGGGGATTTAAATATCCCCCGCGGCATTTAAATAAAAATGTCCGCCGCTTTTTTCCGGCTTTTAGAAAAGCTGGAGAAGAGCATCTACACTGGCCCCGATCCTCCGGAAAAAGCGCCCTTTTCCGGAGGCTCTTATTCCTACTTCAAAGTAGGAATAAAAGCCTCCGGAAAAGGGCACTTTTTCCGGAGGATCGGGGCCAGTGTAGACGCTCTTTTCCGGCTTTTTTAAAAGCCGGAAAAAAGCGGCGGACATTTTTATTTAAATGACGCGGGGGATATTTAAATCCCCCGCGGATTTCCCTACGACGACTCATGAAATTTACATGCCCCTTCCGGAAAAGGGGCCAGTGTAGACGTAGCCAATATGTTTTGTTCAACCTAAATCACTTTTTTTCCTCACAATTTGGCCAGTGAACTGAAAAATCAGTTTCCACACATCTCTAGAATCATAGAACCATAGAGCTGGAAGAGACCTCAGAAGGTCATCAAGTCCAGCTCCCTGCTCTAGGCAGGACCAATCCCAACTAAATCAACCCAGCCAGGTCTTTGTCAAGCTGAGACTTAAACATCTCTAGGGATGGAGACTCCGCTACTTCAAAGGGTAGGTAACCCATTCCAGTGCTTCACCACTCTCCTAGTGAAATAGTTTTTCCTAATATCCAACCTGGACCTCTCCCTCCACAACTTGAGACCATTGCTCCTTGTTCTGCCATCTGTCACTACTGAGAACAGCCTCTCTCCATCCTCTTTGGAACCTCCCTTCAGGAAGTTGAAGGCTGTTATCAAATCCCCCCTCACTCTTCGCTTCTGCAGACTAAACAGACCCAACTCCCTCAGCCTCTGATCACAACACTTTCAGGGCCTTTTCTCTGGCTCTGTATAGTCCTGGGGAGCCCTAATAAAAAAGAATCTAAGTGGAAAGCAGAGCAGAAGACGTGCAAATATTGGGGGAGTATTGTCCTTACAGACTACATCCTCTGATAGAGGAGATACACAATGTAAAGGTTTGGACATTCTTTGAACAGCTCAAGTCATGGCCTCCCTGTTAGGGCATACTAAGTGCAATTCTGCTGCTCTTTGCTTGTACAATAAAGATAACAACCAGTTAGTAGAGTGATTTGTAATCCCAAACCAGCCAGGATGGATCATTTTGGCAAAGCAACTCCATCCTACTGTGCACCTAGGCAGCATAGGCATGTCTAGGCCAATTATACAATCTGCTCCTGAAGTCTTTTCCCAAGTGTGTCACTAGCTGTCCTGTAAGAACTCATTCAGACCTGCTTACACATTAGTCCTTTTTTGGATTTTCTTTTGAATGGCCACATTGGATTATTTTGGGGTGTGTTTGTTTTGTTTTTTGTTTTTGGTGGCGAGGTTATGTTTTTAGAAATGTTTTTTATATTTCAGTTTGTGGGCTGAGTTCCAGCTTCCTTCTAGCTCAGCTTTAATGATAGCTGGAAAAAACATTGCAAGTGAACACTTGTAAGGGGATGGGATTCTTGAGGTAGATTGAATCCAGGCCCCATTTAGTCTTTATATACCACTACTCACAACACATTTCTTGGTAGATATGCAGCACTATTCCCACTCTACAGATGGGAGCAATGAGGCAGAAAGAGGTTACATACATGTACAAGGTTACTCAGCAAGTCTGCTAAAATTGGGGCTAGACCAGGAGTGGGCAAAAGCCTCTCGACGAGCTGGATCCAGCCAGCCTAAGGCTTTGATCCGGTTTGCGTGGCAGTTCCAAGCCCCACCCCCTAGCGTGTTGCCTGAGAGCCGGAGATGTGCGAGCCCTTTTAACTGCTTCTATTTAAAGGGCTCACACCTTCCCCAGGCCTATTAGGCAACACATTGCCTGGCAGCTGCGGGAAGATGAGCCCCCCTTAATATAAGCAGTTAGAAGGGATCCCACATCCCAGCTCCCTGGCAACGTGCTAGCGGCATCGGGATCTGTGAACCCTTTTAACTGCTTCTTAAAGGGCTTGCAGCTGCATTGGCTGGCAGCCATCCGGCAGGTTCAAGCCCTTTCAATGGAAGCCATTAAAAGGGCTTGCAGCTCCCGGCTCCATGCTAGCCCATTGCCTGGGATCCAGGGACTCGCGAGCCCTTTCAACTGCTTCTATTTAAAGGACTCACACCTTCCCTGCAGCGGCCATGCAACAGCCCCAAGGAAGGTGCGCGCCCTTTAAATAGAAGCAGTTGAAAGGGCTCTAGCATCCCCAGCTCCCAGAGAATGCGCGAGCAGTGAGACCGGGAGCAACAAGCCCTTTAAATAGCAGGAATTGAAAGGGCTCACAGCTCCTGTTCTCTGCTAACATGATGCCTGGGAGCTGCAGGGGAGATGCAAGCCCTTTCAACTCCCGCCCCTTCCGTCCAAGGCTCCATCCCTTCTGTCCGAAGCCCCACCCTTTGTGGGGGGGCAGCCCGCAACCACTTCAAAAAATTTTGAAGTAGCCCCCGTTTAAAAAGTTGTGCCCACCCTTGAGCTAGACATATGTATTTCAGACTGTGCATTCCTCTAGCTGGATCATGCTTCCAAAAAAAAAAAAAAAAAAAAGAATTAACTGAAAGCCAAGAAGTCAGAGCTTATCTAATATATCTGATAGTTCATCAAAAGTCCCCAAAAAAGTTTTAGTGAAATACTTGGTAAGCTTCTGCATCACAAACTAACAAAATAAAAATAATTGAGGTATCAAGATTAATGCTGATCATACGCTGGTCTGAAACCTAATGGAAGGAAGGATTACAGAGTGTTGTAAATATGAACGTCATCACAAAATGTAACAATGCTGAGACCAGTTCTGGTTTAAAACTTATATTTGTCCTCTTGAAGCTAGTACAAGCTTTGGGATATTCGTATTCACTGATGACATCAAGGATCAGCTAAAACATTTGAAGAAAGAAACAAATGGATTAGGGAAATGGACAAACAAATGACAAATGTCTTAAAAGGTAAAGTCCTGCATACTGGTAAAACAAAAGAAAAAAGATCTTGACTTAGAAGAACAAGAGAATGCCAATAACAAAAGGGAGCTGTGATTAATAATGATTTATACCACAAATTTGAGGTCTCACCAAGGAAAGCAAAGAGAAAAAAATGTGGACAAGAATTAAAATTTTAGAAAGAGATGTAGGTTAAATAGCCACAATATTTTTTCTCTCTATTCAAAGGGTTATTGAGTTAAAGAACAGGCTGCCAAGGAAAGTAGTTAAAGACACGATTATCAAAGAATTTAAGACTGGAACAGATGGACAGCTGGGGGCTCATAACATTTCTGTATGGGGTGGGTTCATCCTGGCAAAATCCATGGGACTGACAAGAGAGAGCTACAGTTCTTTCCAGCCTAATTTCCTACATAAAAATAGAGCAGAATTCCTTTTACTCATTTGCTATGAATTAGACCGCACCAAACTTGATGCTTTCATTTAAAAGCTACAATGTGTCTGTACTCAGAGCATTCCTATTATGAATCAGATTACAGGGTAACTGCAGGTTTAGGTTTTTGTCATTTGGCGCACATGGTTTATGTTGATAAATGTAGTCAGTCATGGTGGGTTGGATCAAATGTGATTTCTGATATAAGTGCCAAAGGAGGATGTCAGTCTTTGCTGCCATATGGCATGTGGACAGAGCATGGCCAGTATTCAACTGTGTGTTGCATGGTATCATAGTTGAGAGAGACTGATGAGTGTTTAGCCAGGCAACACCTCATATAGGCTTAAAAACAATGCTTCTTTCCTACTCACCAGTGTATGGGGTTTTTTTAAAGGGTGTAAGAATATTGGGGGGGGGGGGGACTGCATGCTTTTGTTCCTGGTAAGTATAAGATGGTAGATTTTCATTAGAGCTGGCTGGGAAATTAAAAATCCACTGTGGAAAAAATTGCAAT
The DNA here is from genome assembly GCF_052426305.1 of Pelodiscus sinensis. Taxonomy (NCBI): domain Eukaryota; kingdom Metazoa; phylum Chordata; order Testudines; family Trionychidae; genus Pelodiscus; species Pelodiscus sinensis. The sequence goes on along the minus strand of NC_143052.1, from coordinate 300,810,377 downwards.
TTCAAAATTTTGTTTTGTCCCAAATGGGAGCAAAAAAAGCAAATTTTAAAGGTTTTTTTTTTTTTTTTTTTTTGCATACTGGAACACTAAAGTATTCAGTCTGTAAAACACTGAAGCAATTCACTTTGATGATTGACAATTTTTATGTAAAAAAGGTTGAAATAAAACATTTGCGTCAAAATATCAAAAATAAATGTTTTGACTTTTTTTTACCCCAGAACAGGAAGTCCACTACTAGCCATGTTTATTTTTAATTTCATTGCCTCAGGGCAGGAGAAGTAAAGGGAGAGCAGGACCAGTGCACTCCTTCCGGTGGGAAGAGGCAACACAGGCTAAAGCAGTGTATACAGTCTGTGCCAAATGGATATTCTGCTTTCCATATTTGTTTCCAGCTATTTTTTAAAATAAATAAATAAAACCTGACACTTTTTCCTGATATATTGTTTCTACTAAAATCGTTTCGGGTTTGCTGTGCTTCTATAGTATTCTTTGGCTTCTGCTTCCACTTATGGATATTTCCTTCTTGCAGCAATGTTTAATAAGAGAAACTCATACCCTTTTTTTTTGGTAAACATGCAGATTATTTCTCCAGGATAGTTTTTCAGAAGTGATCTAATTTGTTTTCTTCGGCTCATCTCACATTTTTGGATAGCCCTGAATCTTTCTACCAAATCTTGATACAATGCCCACATGAATTTATCCCAATAATCTCATATATGATGATTAATCACAAAATATTTGCCAGTGAGTTGCACAACTATTTTTAGACAACAGAATAATGTTGGGAACTAGGATTCCTAGGTTCTATTCCTGGCTCTGTCATGTAGTAATTTGGTACACTCGTTCTGAAAGGCAGTCTAACAAAGTGGATGGGAGTTGGTTCCACTATATTAAAGACCTGGCTACTATTGGCAGCTATGCCAGAAATGACCCCTATGTTATGTGTGACTTATTCCTGGTGTGCTCTAGTGTGTCAAGGCTGGTGTATCATGCTATATGATGCAAAACAGTGGGTGTGTCCCTGTCTCAGCTTCCAATTAGTTCAGTGTGGATTGTATGTGTCAAACAGCACCACTTCATGGATTTAATTGATTTAGCCCAGTAGTTCCCAACCTTTTCAATCTATTAAAATTGTATGGAGCCCCCCCTCAAAAACAATATAGCTTTTCGAACATTCCACTACTTGATAATCATTTGAAATGCATAATAGTTCATGTTATCTAAACAAATATAGTAGTACTGAGAGAGATAATACAGGGTGTGCACATTGAAATGTAACAACTTTGACATGCCATATATTTTTATTGAATAAAATGTTATTGGATCCACCGATTCATTTTTGCTAGCAGCCCAGCTAAACCCTTCTCTCCACTTTTAATAGCTTTTGAACAGTTAGAGCGGGGTGATATATTCATGTAACATGGTCATTTCAAAAAAGAGAAAAAAATGGTATAAAATTACTGACCCATATATAAGCCGAATCCAGGAGACAGTCGCAGCTTATCAGCTTCAGGGCAGGTTGAGGGACATGCAGACTGTGGAGCATGTTGTATCTCAGCTCCCATTGGCTGCTGTTCACTGTTCACAGCCAATGGAAGCTGAGAGGCTCTGTGCCAGCAAGCAAACAAACTCAGACTTTGCAAGCAAACAAACGTCCCAGCAGAGAACAGTAGAATCCGCAGCACTTCCCAGGATCACTTCCCAGCCCTGCAAGGCGCTGGCATGCTGGGACGTTTTATCCATGTGGAGCGTCTGCAGGCTTGGAACCTATCAGCTCCCAGGCCCTGCCTTTCACTGTTCTGGGTCAAGGGGAGTGGTGGGAAGTGGCAGCCGGCACGTCCCTTGGCCCACGCTACTTCCTCAGCTCCTGCCCTCTCTGTCTCCCCTCTGCCCATTCACAGAGGATACGGCGAGTGGGCTCTCATGGCCAAAGGCAGCTCCTGCCACTACACTCTGCCCTTGGCCAGGTACTGAGCCCGGGGGAGAAAAGGAAAGGAAAAGAAAAGTAGGGATTGGGCTCATTGTGGAAATAGGAGGGGGAGAGGGCTGGAGCATAAATAGCAGCGTAGCTGCTGGTGGGAGGATGGATGGTCATGATCGGCAAGCCCCTGGTGAGAATCACCTGGCAGAAAATCCTGGTCCAGCAGTAGGGTTACCAGATGATTTCAAAAAAATACCGGACACACTTGATTTCAGATGGGGGTGGGGACCAGCCGGGAAGGGAGTGGGGCTGACTGGGAGGAGATTGGGGGGAGCGGGGCTGGCCAGGGGAAATGGGGGGGAACACCGGCGGGAAGCAGGGCTGGCCACAAGAGAGTCAGGAGGAGCGGGGTTATCTGCGGGAGATCGGGGGTGGAACCAGACAGCGGGAAGCAGGGCTGGCTGGGAGGGAGTCGGGGCTGGCCGGGGGGAAGCAGGGCTGGCCGGGAAGGGGTTGGGGGGAGCGGGGCTGGCCAGCAGGGGAAGCAGGAGGGGGGAACCAGCCGATGGGGAGCGGGGCTGGCCGGGTGCATGCCGATCCCAGGGTGCTGCCCGTCCCGCTCACAGTCCCGGTGGGGCGCATGGGCAAGTCTGGCCACAGGGATTCCATCTCGCCCTGGCTCTGCCCCCCCCCCCCCACTGCTTAGTTGCATACTGCCTGGCTGATAGACATGCTCACGCAATGTGAGCCAGGCAGTACGCAACTACGAACTGATACTCATGATAATAATAAAACTTACTTAATTAGAAACTAGCAGACATTTATGTGTCCAGTATTTTCTCAATTTGTTTCCCGGACAGAAAGCTTAAATACCGGACTGTCCGGTTCAAAACCGGACACCTGACAACCCTATCCAGAGGTGGGCCCGATCCTTACGTCTGAACTTTCCATGGACCCTTTACAGTATGCAGACCACAGGCTGGGAACCACTGATTTAGCCAAAGGTCGAGTGGCTATGAAGGCACATCTTCACCCACAGCACCTTAACCAGAGGAGCTGATTTAGTGTCTGCCCTACTTGAATCTATCCATCTCTTCCTACAGGCCCAGGCTCTCTCACTGTAATCAGGCTTCTTGTTCCCTGCCTGAATTCAGAGTCCTGAAGAGGTCAAATCACTGCTGCTTTCCCTTTTACAAGGGAGTGTAGTTCCTTTGCAATTTGGCACACATGATGCTCCTGTCTGGTAAGGCCTTTTCACAGCAACCAGGTACTTGGTACTCAGAGCACTGGTGTTTTGAAACCTTTTCCTTCAAAGAGAACCTTTCCTTGGACCTGGTGAGTATGCTGTGGCCATGAAACTGACGTCAGAGTTCTTGCAGTGGACTTGGGTGAGAAGGACAAGATGGCTGCTGAGTCAGCATGCCCTGTGGCTGCTCTGCACTACCAGGGTGGAAAGCCAGGGGATTTTCAGGGAAGTCCTGAGTCCCTCTTGCAAGGCTGTCATTGGAAGACAAAGGGGTAAGAGGAGGGCCAAAGAAGGCATTGGAAGTATTTGAACTAATTCAAGGACACAAACAGGAGGTAGTGGAGAGGAGTTTGGAGGAAGGGGCCCATTTCCCAAGCCTGGGAGTGGGGAGAAACATTTCTCTGGAGAGGCAGCCTTCGCAGAGGGCGTTTTTGGAACCAATAAACCAGAGAAACTTGGAGAGTAGTGAACAGTTCAGGGGACTAGACAGGATATTACATGTAATGAGGGCTAGTAGAGAGACTGGGGGGAAAAGACCCTGGAGAGGAAAGAGCTATAGAGCAGTAACAGCCACAGGATTTAGGAATGGGGGAAGAGCATCACTGGGAATCATTGGCAGCAGCAAATTCCATAGTGGGGCAGAAAGCATAACAGTAATTGAGCCAGGGAGCGTGGAAGAAGGAAAAGAAAGGCTTCAGTAGCCCCCCTCCCACCTCGGATACTGGCATCATGAAGTGTGGCAGTAACCAGAGCAGATAGGTTTACAGTGCCAAAGGAATTGCAGTGCCAGTGTACTGCACTCCAGATAACCAGCAGGATGAAGGTGGTTGCAACTCATACAGAGCATGGTTTGAGAGTGAATCTGAGGAGAGGCTTGCATGTGGAGCAGAAGGATGTGAGCAGGTTAGGACAAACCAGAGCAGACACAGATATGGAGGAGGGGAAGGAGTGGAGCTGCAGAAGGAGGATCAGCTAGATGAACAGAGGATAATGGCCTAGATTAGGGAACAAGCTCTGCCAAGGAGAAAGGAAGGATTACAAAAATTTGAAGACCCAGGAAGCTGGAGATGAGACAGATAATTTCTACTGCTCAGGCTCTGAGGAACATCTGCTGAAGTTGGTGTGGTATCGACCCAGCAGCAGCAATAGTCGGTTTTGCCTATGAAAGCTCATGATACTATATATATTTTTGTTAGTCTCTGAGGTGCTACAGGACTGCTCGTGGTTTTTTAAACAGAGTAATGAACAGTCTTGGTCTTCTCAGGACCCAAGGTCCCTAAAGCAAACAAGGACAATGATGGCCAAGGGGTTACAAGCAAACATGGCATTTGCCACTACTAAATGGGGTGATGTGGGGCTGATGGGATATTATGCCGAGGCTTTGAAGCAAAGAGGAGGAAGGAATGGCAGTCAGTATTCAGAACAGGGGCATGATTTTGGGACAGGGAAGGGATAAAAACGGGATAGATGGGAGGGAAGTTGGGGGGGGTCACTGAGTCAAATTACAGGTCGCTCAATAGAGAGTCTCATTCTGAAAGCCCTGGGGATTGTGCCTTTGTACCCAGCTTAGCCACCAGGATCAAGGGAAATTGACGTCCATTTTGGGATCAACACTCTGATGGAGAGTTTTTGGAATCACTGTGGGTAGCAGCCCATGGCGTTCATTTCTTTAACCACCCCAAACATAAAGATAGTAACAGTTCTATTGAGAAACAATACAGTTCTTATGAAATGACTGAAGACTGATTAAAATAGGAAACTACAATACAGGCGAAGGGAGAGACACATTATAGCTGGTTGGGGAATTTGGACTTGGGAATCAATTTTATGTTTAAATTGAGGAGGATCCTGGGAAATAATAGATTATTACACCTATCCAGTTTGATGGAATTGTCAGGGAGAAGGGGCGATGTTAGCTATGTGGGATGTTACCCACACCTGTTATAAATGTGGGTCTGAGGAACCATTTTTGCAGATGGCTTTTATAAGGTACAGTGCTTAAAATGAGAGGTGTATGGTCATATGGCAGCCAGAAGGGACAAATGTTCATGATGCAATGCTTGTGGGTACAGAACAGAATGGGTAGAGAACTGTACTTGAGGATCCCACCCTAGGCGAGGCTCTAGTTCAGAGCCAAAGCCATCCGTTTGTTACTGGATGTTTCAGTTGTGGCTGAGGAGATATCTGAGGCAGAGGACACCAACCAGTTAGAAGAGAGAATAGATGGGGCAATGGGGCCAAAGCAGAGAGGGAATGTTGCAGGGGCAGGACTAGCCTCAGAGGAACTTAGTATGGAGTTCAGGTTAGTGGCATATTGGAGAGTCCTAGAATGGATGAAGAGAATTCTCTGAGGTAAGGTCCTTGGACTATTTCTCTTCTCTTCTTCCAGGCTCTGCTTCCTTACCTATAGGACACAGCAATAAATTTTCTCCTCAGGCTTGGGGTGACCAGATCACAAAAATCAGAATGGGGGGCTGCCTATATAAGAAAATGCCCAAATAGTGGAATATATGGTCACCATAGTCAGGCCAGCTGGTTAGAGGAGAAGGAGAGCTAGCAGAGTGATGCAGGACCATCATGGCAATAGAAGCTATGGAATTGGTGGTGTATATTGGAAAGGAGCTAGAAATGGGGAGGCATAGGTAGGTCAACACGAGGGGATGGAATGAAGGATGAGAAAATGTGGGTGGTAGGGGAAGAGACAGGGGGAATTGCTTGGGACATCTAGGTTAGTCGCTAAAGATGGTCCTGTCCAATGGTTGAATCACAGCCATCAACTCTCATTTGACAGCCAGTGGAGGAGTCTATACGACAGGCCCAGTCTTTGCCCTGTTCCTATGTTATCCAAAAGCACTGGTGATGGGGAGGCATAAACAGTTGAGAACCACTCATGAGAAATCAGTGTAAGAAGGGAATGAGTTGGATGACAACTGAAAAAAGGAAGGAAGGAGGAAAATTTGAGACTGAGGATGGAGGACAGGAAAGCAAGTGCATGATTTGGAGGATGCCTACTAAACTTCCCCATTGAGTACTCCTGATGGCCTCTTCTGACTGTGTGTGGAAGGGTCCTATAACCTGCATGGTGGACAGGGGAAACTGGACTCTCTGATGGTAGGAGCATTGTGTGTAAACAGTAATAGAGCACAAAAGCAGAGATATGGAAGACAGCAGTTTTATAAAACCTGAAGCACTCGAATGTGTTGATGGTGGAAACTCATTTATACTTTGAAATAGCTGTAGCATTTTAAGTGTTGGCATACACTTAGCCTTTTCACAACCTGTGTCACTTCAGTGTAGACATTACCTGTTCTTATGACAGGAGTTCTCCCATTGGCTTAGATAATCCATCTCCCCAAGAGGTGGTGGCTAACTAGACAGATGTATTCTTCCATTGACCTAGTGCTGTCTGTGCTATGTTGGCATAATGACTTCACTCCAGGGCATGAATTTTTCACATAGCTATGCAGATATGAGTTCCCAGTGTAGATCTACTTGAAGGAAACCTTGATCTGTTTCCATGGGTGAAAGCATAATTGATGGTAAAGGTATGTTGTTCTACACCTTCAAGATTTCTCAGCTGCACATTTGTGAGATACTACTGACGAATGATACCACTGGACTTTGAGTATAAGGATGGCAGTAGGGAAAGGCTTATTAATGTTTCCAGGCACCCTAACTCAGGAAGCAAGAGAACACTATTGTTAGATGAGGTTGTTCTTTTACTATTGTAAAAAGCAGGACTGAAAAGTGGTTTTGGAAGAGGTTCCAAAGGGCAAGTCTCAGGAGAAAGGGAATAGGAACGATGGTAAATATATATTTTGAGAAGAAAGAATACAATTGATCAACTACATTCAGAAGGGAGCAAAACGTGTAAGGTTTCAGACTGTCATGAGTAAGGTATTGTATCATTTATTGGTACAGGTAAGTTTGTGAAACAGTTATTTGATTTGGGAAGGGAATTTGGAAGTTGAATCTGAGACTTTTGGAACTAGTGATTAGTAGCGACTGGGTGGAGCCAGGGGAAGAGGACTGGGTTTTTCACTTCTTTGCTACTTTTAAGGATTGAGAGTATATTTCTCATTTGCGGGCTACTGGGCAAGTAGGAAGGAGAGAGTGAGCCATTTTTTTCATGAGTCTTACCAATGACAGGCAGACTCAGAAAATGAAGCAATATCAATTGTATATACAAAAGGCTAAAGTACTTAGCACACTAGGCCAGGGGAAGATGGAAAAGGGGGAAAGGAAATGGTGGAGATAGAAGTAATATTGTGCTAGCATCATGAGCAACTGCATAGTTTTTGAGTGACATTCCTCTAGAGGGGGGATCTGAGCCCTGGCCTTCTCCCCCTATGAGGAACTTAGGACAGAAGGGGGAAGAGGACAGGCAGGAGCATTCCTGCCAATATCAGAGATAAAAGCACCAGTCTCAAGAATGGGGAGGAAGTAGGAGCCTTCATATCAGGAATAAGACCAAATTAAAGGGATAGCAACAACCATTAGTGTACAAGCCAAGATTAATTGGCAACAGATTTTTGCCTATAAAAATGAGAGGAAGGAGGTGAGGAATATGTTCCATTTGAAAAATGCTGAAGGGAGATATAAAAGAGCCCCTGAGCAGATGTTGGATGAGATACAGGTTTATTAAACCAAGTTGCTTAGGGGAGAAAAGCAGTAACAGCAGGCTTCAATATAGAGGGAAAGGAGAAAGCAGTCAGCATTGTTGGATTCTGTGACAGTCCACAAAATCAGGGTAGAATAGTCAGAAAGTTTGTGCACCACTATTTGGTGTCAGGAGTTTTTTTGTAAGAAATTCAAGATCTCCGGAAAAGGATGTCCCCAGGCAGAGAAGAGTGAACTGTACCAGACTTTCCCATTGGTTTTTGCTCAGGTGTTGAGCACTGTGTTTAACAAAGGGGTGAAAAGGAGGAAATTAGAGTGGTCATGTAGCGAGGGTTTGTTGATCGCGTTGAGCAAAAGATGGTGGGGGGAGGGCAGGTCACTGTCAGAAAATTGGAGACTCCTTGCCCTACAGATTAAGGAAGTTAGATATCAGTTAATTGAATAGTTGATTGATCTCATGAATTCTTATCGGTTAGTGGACTATTCTATAGGCCCCAGGCAGCCCCTGTCCAAATGGGAGAGGTCTGACCTCCCGGAACCAGCATAAGCCAGAATTGAGCCAGGCTACCTCCTTGCCTGGTTCCTAATACACTTTAAATGCAGAACCAGAGTGGGGGTAGGTCCAGGATCCAGTGCAAGCCAGGCCTGAGCTGGGCTGCTGGCCAGCCCGCTAAAAAATTTACTGGTAAAGGGTGGAGGGGAAATGCATGTAGTCTATAGAATTCACCTATAAGCTTTTGCTTATTGGTTAATTGGTTAATCGAATATACTATTGCATCCCTGCTATAGACTATAGATTCCAAGACTTTGGTGCTTCTGAAGTGGCTCCAAGAATGATCCACGCAGCACAGGCTAGGGCAGTCAAAAGTAGTCTACTAGTGGACTCACTGAATCTTCTCCCAGAGATGATTGAGCCAAGACAGTAGGTGCCTAGCAAGTGTCTGTATAAGCCTTGGATGAAAATAGGGCCTTTGATTGGGTGTGGCAAGAGCACCTGAAGGGGTGTTGCAGCACTATGGGATATTCATCAATAGTCTGCAGATCTTTGTATAAAGGAGGCCTGTTTCCGATCCTTTGATTAATGGCTGGCTAGGGCATTATACTCCTGAGGTCAGGAGTGAGGCATGGATGTCCTCAGAACCCATTGTATTGTGTTCTAGGTAGATCCACTTGTTAGGCTCTTACCAGAAAAAAAATTGGAGTTGGGGGGTGTGATGGACCAGACTGGGTCTGGGCACAGCTGAGGGCATCTGATCAGGGCGAATTGCTCAAGCTCAGGGCTCCTTATAGCCCCAGACTAGAGACCTCCCCAAATATGCCACAAACCTGTCGCACTGAGCACTTCAGCTGCACGTCTGGCCAGCCAGAAGCCGCACGAGCAAAATCCTTCTGACACCCCAACTCTTCCTGTGCCCCAACCATCCCTGGGCCTAACACACCTACCCCGAACAGATTTTTCCAGTCCCAAGAAACCAGCCACAGATCCCAATCGATTTACACTCTGTATCTTACCCACAAGATCATGCTGAGCCAGTCCTTTAGAATCTAAAATCTAAAGGTTTATTACTAAAAGAAAGAAAAGCATGAGAGTGAGGTTGTTAAAGAAAATACATTACATGCATTGAATCACCAAGTTCTCGATACAGGCTCTTAGCAGAGATGTTATAAACTGTTATCTTAAAAGTCTCTGGTGTACATCCTATGTCAGGATGGGTCCACAGTTCTTTCCGGTTCCATGCAAGGCTGCATCTGGGATCAGGAGCTAAACTGAAGACATGATGGAGGGTGCCACATGGCACTTATATCCCTCTCCTGGCATCTTCCTGGCCAGAGAAGGGTACATGGTCCAACAACCTATCCCTGTGTCCTAGGCCCTGGCTAGGTTGCAGGTATCAATCACATTCCTGAGGTGTGTATTGGCACCTAGAGCTTCATTGTCTCCTTGCTAATTATCATAGCCATTGGCTGAGCATTTCTTGCCCATTGCTCAGCCACAGACAGAGAATTTTCCAGCATCCCTACAGAGTACATGTTTATAACTCCACATACAGATATTATACAAGTACACGACTAGCATATACAGAATCCATATAACATAAGATTTCAGGTGACAGCTCACATGACCCCCTTTGTACAGACTTTTGGGGCAAACACCCCACTCCCCCATGGGTGCAACAGTGATCTGTCTGATCCCCTTAAAATCCAGTAACGTGACAGGGGGTCCGAGCTGTGATGTGTTAGCTCTGGGGGGTAGCTTTTGCAGCTGACACATCACTAAGGCTATGTCTTGACTACAGGGAGGGTTTTGGAAAAAAGTGGCCTTTTTTCAAAAAAACTTCACTTGCGTCTACACTTCCGCCGCATTCTTTCAAAATTAAATGGAAAGAATGCAGCGGTTTTTTTGACATTGGTAAACCTCATTTTACGAGGAAGAACGCCTTTTTTCAAAAGAGCTCTTTTGAAAAAAGGTGTTCTTGAACACAAACAGGGCTTTTCGAAATAAAGCATCCAGATTGCCTGGGTGCTCTCTTTCGAAAAAGTGAATCGCTTTTTCGAAAAAAGCGGTGGCTGCCTAGACAATCTCTTTTGAAAGAATCGTGTGGTCTAGATGTACCCTCAGAGTCATGCCCTGTCAAAGAATGCTATTTTTCTTTGTATCTAGGAAATGGTGGTGTGTCAGAGTGTGGGGAGGCTGCCAGAAGCAGAATCTTGACCATGCTATAATGGACTCCCTACAAAGGGATGGGAGCTCTTCTTATGGGGCTGACCAGGGACCACGTGTCCTGGCGGACTTCTGGTTTAATTGGACTTTTGTCATCAAAAGGACTGTGTCTGCAGGATGCAGCAAGTCATCAGTGCCAGACTTCTTCTATCAAAGGAGCTGTTGACACAGGCAGGGAGGGATGAGCTGTGCTCACTGGCATGAGTCAGATCCTTGTTTTGACTTTCCTGTCCTGGTTCTTTTATGTGTCTGGTTTTGTTGTGTTTGTTATTATGTTGGTTAGTGTGTTTAATAGACAAACAGAGGACCAGCACCCTTGCAACACCTCAACTTTGTGAATCCTCTCAGTTACCTTGTCTACAAAACTAGGGACTGATACTTCCCCAATCTAGGAGCAAGGTGCATAAAGTTCTGTTCAGCTGTGAAATATCAACACCACTCTGGGGAAGAGCTCAAATTTGACTGAATGGTATCCTGCTACCCCATCCCGGACACTTTTCTGTATATGTGGCTAGGAGCCACATAACATAGCATATACAAAGAAACGTGAGACTGAGTACACATCCTTCAAGTGATTTGTATAGACATTTGGACATCTTTGAGTTCAAATAAGTATGTTAGTAAATGGGTTGAGGTTGGATTTCTGTTTGAATACTCTCATTTTGGGGCTGGATCGGGTAATTTACTTTCTCTTCCAATAACCCAAACTCTGGCTATGGACAATCCAAGCAGCTTCATAGAGTAAATTACTGACAAGTGAAAGCACTGTCGTGAGTAAGTATTAATTATGCGGGCAAAAATGAATATGGCCAAAACTGAGGTAACAAATGTATGGCTTTAGAAGAGAACATGCAATGCAATGGAGAGAGAGCCTGTATCAATGAACCTGGCAGTCTTGGGAGTCACTCAAAGCTGAGAGAGAGGAAGGTCAGTTTTCCTGATGAAGTGTATAAAAATAATAACCTGGTCTTTTAGTTTCTTGCTTAAGTCCCTGTGGGTACGTCTACACTACAGCGCTAATTCGAACTAACTTAGTTCGAATTAGTTAATTCGAACTAAGCTAATTCGAACTAACGCGTTTAGAACTAAAAACTAGTTCGAATTAGCGTTTTGCTAATTTGAACTCGCATGTCCACATTAAGTGGACCCTGAATCGGGCTTAAGGATGGCCGGAAGCAGTGCCGGCAGGGCATCAGAGGAGGACTTAGAGCGTGGAGATGCTGTCTCAGGCTAGCCGAGGGCTGCGCTTAAAGGGACCCAACCCCCACCCCGGACAGACAGTTCTCAGGGGTGCCCCGCTTGCAAACCAGTCCTAGCTTGGAGTGCCCGGAGTGCCCACACTGGGCACATCACAGCACTCAGCCATCAGACCGGCTGCACTTGCCGCAGGCTGCCATCTGAGGAGAGGGGGCAATTGGGGGGCTGCAGGAGAGCTTCCACCCCCAGAAGCCCACAGAGCCAGCCCAGTCCTCCCCATCGGGGGCTCGTACCCCATTCCTCCCTCACCTCCTTCCACTTACTCTTCCCTAGCCCCTTTTCTTGATGTACAAAATAAAGGACAATTGTGTTCAAAAATGGAATCTGTCTTTATTGAACAAAACTGGGGGAGACTGGGAAAAGGATGTGGGAGAGGGGAAGAGAGAGGGTGGGAGAGGGGAGGGCAACTACAATGATCAGGGGTTGGGAACAGGTCCCATATGAAGAGAGGCTAAAGAGACTGGGACTTTTCAGCTTAGAGAAGAGGAGACGGAGGGGGGACAGGATAGAAGTCTCTAAAAGCAGGAGTTGCGTGGAGAGGGTGCATACAGAAAAGTTCTTCATTAGTTCCCATAAAGAAGGACTAGAGGACACCAAAGGAAAGGAATGGGTAGCAGGCTTCAAACTAGTAACAGAAAGTTGTTCTTCACAAAGCAAATAGTAAATCTGTGGAACTCCTTGCTGCAGGAGGCTGTGAAGGCTAGAACTAGAACAGAGTTTAAAGAGAAGTGAGATAAAGTGATGGAGGTTGTGTCCATGGAGTGCTATTAGCCAGGGGGTAGGAGTGGTGTCCCTGCCCAAGGTTTGTGGAAGGCTGGAGAGGGATGGCACGAGACAAATGGCTTGGTCACTGTCTTTGGTCCATCCTCTCCAGGGTCCCTAGGGTTGGCCGCTGTCGGCAGACAGGCTACTGGGCTAGATGGACCTTTGGTCTGACCCAGTATGGCCATTGTAAGCTCAGGGCTCAGGGTCGGGGGTCTCAGTGGACCCCCTTGATTTTCATGCACACCTGCCCCTCGGTGGTCAGGCTGGCAGCTCTCCTGCCCTAGACGGCCACTTTCCTGTGCGTAGTGCGGAGATTGTGGACGAGGTCCACGATATCCGCACTAGCCCAGGTGGGTGCCCGCCTCTTGCGGTCCCGGGCAAGCTCCTTTGGAGCCGCCAGCCTTGTCCTGGGAAGAGGGGGAGGGCTGGGGGGCATCCGGTGGCTGGCTCAAGCCATGCCAGGTGCAGGGTCTGCTGGCTGGGTGCTGGCAGGCTTGCACCTGGCACGGGCACTGTAGCCAGCCCGTGCCCCTTTAAGGGGGCCGGGGCCGGGAGGGGGGCAATAGAGTTTCCCTGGTGTTGGCCAGAGTGGCCACCAGGGAAACCTGGGGAGGGCTAGCCTCCCACTAGTTCAAATTAAGGGGCTACACACCCCTTAATTCAAACTAGCTAGTTCGAACTAGGCTTAATCCTCGTAAAATGAGGTTTTCCTAGTTCGAACTAAGCGCTCCGCTAGTTCGAATTAAGTTCGAACTAGCGGAGTGCTAGTGTAGCGCCTATGAAAGTTAGTTCGAACTAACGGATGTTAGTTCGAACTAACTCTGTAGTGTAGACATACCCTGATTTAGCCAAATATCCTTTAGACACATGACATGAAAATGCTGCTGTCCGTGAAATGCCTAGGCTCTACCATGGAGGGTGCTACCTGAAACTCTTGTGTGTTTTATTTCTTTTTAAATGTATCACCTTGAAAATAAGAAAAGGCAAGTCATTGCATGTGTCTTTCTATTGGCTGCCTGAGTTTTTGTTCCAACCAGTCTCACATACACATCCATCAGGGAAGAAGGATCTGGAAAAGATTTACCCTACAATGACTTTTTCCAGTTGCTTGACTGTGATGCCAACTCTGAGACCAACTCTCCTTCCCTGCTCTAATGGTTCTCCCTGTGGGTCACAACTAGTATGTAGCCACTAGAATGAGAAGCAAGGAGAAAGGGTCATGGGGGCTCTTGAGTAGGCACTTGAGAAGGAGTCCCTGGGAGAGGTCAAAGGAGACAATTCACACATCACTCTCCCTGGGTCAGTCCTTCACAATTGGATAAGCTATGTGCACAGAAACACAGTCCTCCATCTCAATGAAATATGTGCAGGTAGGGACGATAGCATGCTACAGAGCGTATTAATTGGTGGAGCTGGTGCAATATTGAGTGTTGCTTAGCACTTTCCAGTAGAAGCAGTTGTTTTCAATTGCTTAATGCCATGGCTTTCTTTAACTATTCAATTTGCCAATACTGCCTCCTGCTTTGGAATGGGGTTTTGATGTTTGGCAAAATGATCCTGAGATCAGAGAAGTACCTTTTACTATCCCAATAAAACACAACCAGACTTGACTGAGTTATAAGCCTCTGGAAAAAAATGAACATTTGCATCTGCTCAGCAGAGCTTCTGAGATGTATTTAGTCAGGGCCAGCTTCCTATATGCCAGATGAACTAAGTGTGCACCCATTGCTCCACTGAGCATCCAGACATAAAGATTAAACAGCAGCATATACCACTTCCTCATTTGGACAAGTGAGAGATGCGCTGCTGTGGGACTCAGGAAACATCCATGAATTCTAACCTCGGCTCTTACAGTTAATGTTATTTTTTAACTGGGGCCTATGATAGCTAAATTCCAGGCTTGGGTCTGCCACAGACTTCCCATGTGGTAAAGGGCATTGGTATTGAATGGCAGTCCCTTTCCCTCTAGGTTGTTAACAGCTCCCATGACTGTGGCATTTGGACACTTCTCAGAGATTAAACACAACAAACAGTATCACACTGGCTGCCTCTTGAACTGCAAAACCTTTTGCATTGTGTGTCACTGGAATTTGCAGTCTGGACTCTTTTCCTCCCAGTTCATGGCTCTCCAGACATCTCTCATCTGCTCTTTCAGTTTGTAACTCCTCATTGGGTAGATTCTTTGATTTGTGAACTGCTGGTTTTAAGAAATCTCAATCCCACATTGTTATTTGTGGCTTGGCTTTTTTCTGGCTGTGGTTTTACGTATTGGTTGCTCTCCCACACAAGCTTCTGGAACATACGGCATTTCAAGCCTCTCTCTGGGTTTTTACATGCTGCTTCACAGCAGAAAAATCTCTTTCTTGCCAGTCTGTATGCATACAGAGGGATGCAGCTGTAAACTAACCCTGTCCAGGCTTTATATGGACTATAAAAAATTGCCATTTTAAACAGTCATGGTAACATGGTCTTCTAGTTCAAAGCAAGGCCTTACAAGCTTCCCTACTTGCGCTTACAGGGTAAATTTTAATGGCAACCATCTAAGTTTTATACCAGGTTATAGAGCAGGGGTGGGCAATGTATGGCTCCCGAGCTGGATCAGGCCCACCACGCCTTTTACTCTGGCCCATGGCCCACCCCTGAAGCATGAATAGCACAGCTCAAAGTGGCTGGCTGCTCCTATGCCTCTCTGTGGGGCGAGGGGGAGGCTTCTCACACTGTCCTGGCCCTCCACAAAATCTCTCAGCTCCTAGTCACTGGAAAGCAGCCAATGGGAGGTGAGAGATTTTGCTGAGGGCAGGGCAGTGTACGGAGCCTCCCTCCCATAGTGCAGAGACACACATGGAACAGCCAGCCACTTTGAGTGGTCTGAGGCTGCTGGTAGGCTGCTGTCTGAGAGTCCTTCTACTTGGAAGCTGCTTTGGTAAGCACCTCCTGGCCAGAGCCTGCCTCTGTCACCCCACCTGCTCCCTCACCCCAACTCCCTCCCAGACCTTGCATCCCCTCATACACCTGTCATACAGCCCAGAATCCTCTCCAGCACCCATACTCCTTCCCAGATTCTGCACCCCAGTGCCCTGTTTCACACGCCCAGAACTCCCTCTCAGGGCCTACCCTCTCCTGAACCCTAGTCCCCTGTCCACATCTCCTTTTTGCACCCAACTTCCATTCCAAACCCCACAATCCTTTCATAGAAAAGGGCTGCTCTTGACCACTTATCAATTTTTTTCAGTGCCCCCCATAAAAAATTATTGCCCACCTCTGGTATAGAGCATATGAATACGTGCATGCAATGAAGGCTTCTTTACTTGAGCATTTGGGTGAGACTGAAAACACTGGGGGAAGAGGAGTAATTTCTGGCTTGCATTGAGAACAAGATGACACTGTCTAATTTGCAGAGACACTGTTGGAAGCATGGATTATAATTAAGCATCCACAGATGTTTTCAGCTTTTCAATTAAAAAACCCCCAACCCCTAAATGTAAAACATTGCTATCCTCTACAGATTAGTATGGAAACAATGGGAGGCTTTTCTAACACACTTGTGAGGGGAAAACTGTGGCCTTGACAGGAATGTGAAAACTAGAAAAATGTTATTAAAAATCAGAATACTGCACGGCTGGAGCTAGTGTGTAGGACAGAAAGGAAATGGAAAATGTCTTGGAGACTATGCTGTTTCGTGACATTTAAACCTGTGGTTGCAAGCACAAGAGAGCAGTTCTCAGATTGCCTACTAGATTCGCCAGTAAGAGAACCAGCTCAAGAGGTGCCGAGGTGAGCAGTCTGAGTGGCTATGCTCCCTCCCTTTCTGCAAGTGTAGCCTTCACTAGACCCACGGACGTAGTCAGTGTGGAAGGGCTATAGTTCCGCCACACCCTCCCCGCCCTCCACCACCACTTTTTGGGAGCACAAAGCCCAGGATTTTGATGGTTCCCTATATAGTGATACCAGAAAGAGAGAGAGACCAAGATCTAAGCTATGTGGCAGCATGGCCCCATAGCTGCTTAATGAGCCCACCCAACGGCTCAGGGTTGCTGCACACAGAGCTGCCTGGCTGTGGGAGAGGCACTTCTCCCTCAGCTCCCCCTCAGGGATACCCTGCCGGGTGGGATAGACTTGCTGCTGTGTCCTCATCAGGGAGCTGCTGCTGTAGCTGAGGGAGAAGTGTCCCTCGCCCATCCAGGCAGCTCTGTGCACAACAGCCTTGAGCCCTGGGGTGGGGGCTCATTACACAGCCATGCAGCTTAACTAACACACACGCACTCTCTCGAATTAATTACTGGCTTTGCAAACTTTGCCTGCACTAAAAATATAATTTCTTACATTGCTGGGCACTATTTGTAGGGAGAAATTCCTTCCATTTCACACTGGTGAAGGCTGTTATTTTTACCCCCTGCTGACGATGGGTGGAATACTACAAATGTACCAGTAATATTTCTATCTACTTTCAGTATTTATATGGCCCTGTAACAAGACACTGGGCCCTGGGTTGCATATTTATTATGTTTGAAAGGGGCAGACGAGTTAGTCTGTAACAGGAAAAAATTAAAAAACAACAAATAGTCTGGTAGCACTTTAAAGACTAACAAAACATGTAGAGGGTATCATGAGCTGAAGAAGTGGGCTGTGCCCATGAAAGCTCATGATACCATCTATAAGGTTTGTTAGTCTTTAAAGTGCTATCAGACTATTTGCTGTTTTTTAAATTTTTCATATTTATTATGGCCTGTTATCATTCCTGGGGCCTTTCATAGAATCATAGAATACTAGGACTGGAAGGGACCTCGAGAGGTCACTGAGTTCAGTCCCCTGCCCTCATGGCAGGACCAAATACTGTCTAGACCATCCCTGATAGACATTTAACTAACCTACTCTTAAATATCTCCAGAGATGGGGATTCCACAACCTCCCTGAGCAATTTATTCCAGTGTTTGACTACCCTGACAGTTAGGAACTTTTTCCTAATGTCCAACCTAAACCTCCCTTGCTGCAGTTTAAGCCCATTGCTTCTTGTTCTACCCTCAGAGGCCAAGATAAACAAGTTTTCTCTCTCCTCCTTATGACACCCTTTTAGATACCTGAAAACGGCTATCGTGTCCCCCCTCAATCTTCTCTTTTCTAAACTAAACAAACCCAATTCTTTCAGCCTTCCTTCATAGGTCATTTTCTCTAGACCTTTAATCATTCCTGTTGCTCTTCTCTTGACTCTCTCCAATTTCTTCACATCTTTCTTGAAATGTGGTGCCCAGAACTGGACATAATACTCCAACTGAGGCCTAACCAACGCAGAGTAGAGCGGAAGAATGACTTCTCGTGTCTTGCTCACAACACACCTATTAATGCATCCCAGAATCATGCTTGCTTTTTTTGCAACAGCATCACACTGCTGACTTATATTCAGCGTGTGGTCCACTATACCCCCTAGATCCCTTTCTGCCATACTTCTTCCTAGACAGTCGCTTCCCATTCTGTATGAGTGAAACTGATTGTTCCTTCCTAAGAGGAGCGCTTAACATTTGTCTTTATTAAACTTCATCCTGTTTACTTCAGACCATTTCTCCAATTTGTCCAGATCATTTTGAATTATGACCCTATCTTCCAGAGCAGTCGCAACCCCTCCCAGCTTGGTATCATCTGCAAACTTAATAAGCGTACTTTCTATGCCAATATCTAAATCGTTGATGAAGATATTGAAGAGAGACGGTCCCAAAACTGACCCCATGCGGAACCCCACTTGTTATGCCTTTCCAGCAGGATTGTGAACCATGAATAACTACTCTCTGAGTACAGTTATCCAGCCAGTTATGCAACCACCTTATAGTAGCCCCATCTAATTTGTATTTGCCTAGTTTATTGATAAGAATATCATGCGAGTCCGTATCAAACGCCTTACTAAAGTCTAGGTATACCACATCCACCGCTTCTCCCTTATCCACAAGACTCGTTATCCTATCAAAGAAAGCTATCAGGTTGGTTTGACATGATTTATTCTTTACAAATCCATGCTGGCTGTTCCCTATAACCTTGCCACCTTCCAAGTGTTTACAGATAATTTCCTTTATTACCTGTTCCATTATCTTCCCTGGCACAGAAGTTAAACTAACTGGTCTTTAGTTTCCTGGGTTGTTCTTATTTCCCTTTTTATAAATAGGCACTATATTTGCCCTTTTCCAGTCTTCTGGAATCTCTCCTGTCTCCCATGATTTTCCAAAGATGATAGCTAGAGGCTCAGATATCTCCTCTATCAGTTCCTTGAATATTCTAGGATGCATTTCATCAGGCCCTGGTGACTTGCAGGCATCTAACTTTTCTAGGTGATTTTTAACTTGTTCTATTTTAAATTTTATCTTCTAAAATTCTCCCCTTCCCACTAGCATTCACTATGTTAGGCATTCCTTTAGACTTCTTGGTAAAGACCGAAACAAAGAAGTCATTGAGCATCTCTGCCATTTCCAAGTTTCCTGTTGTTGTTTCTCCCTCTTCACTGACCAGTGGGCCTACCCTCTCCTTGGTCTTCCTCTTGCTTATAATGTATTTATAAAAAGTCTTCTTGTTTTGCTTTATTCCTGTAGCTAGTTTGAGCTCATTTTGTACCTTTGCCTTTCTAATCTTGCAAAGGAGGGAGGAGGGAGAAAATGTGTTCATCTTGGCCTCTGAGGACAGAACAAGAAGCAATGGGCTTAAACTGCAGCAAGGGGTATTTAGGTTGGACATTAGGAAAAAGATCCTGTCAGGGTGGTCAAACACTGGAATAAATTGTCCAGGGAGGTTGTGGAATCCCCATCTCTGGAGATATTTAAGAGTAGGTTAGATAAATGTCTATCAGGGATGGTCTAGACAGTATTTGGTCCTGCCATGAGGGCAGGGGACTGGACTCGATGACCTCTCGAGGTCCCTTCCAGACCTAGTATTCTATGATTCTATTTGTTAGGATCAAATCTAAAACTGCTTCCCCCCAATAGTTTTTTCAACCTTCTGAAATAAAAAGTTGTCTCCAATGCAGTCCAAGAACTTATTAGATAGTCTGTGCCCCACTGTGTTATTTTCCCAAGGCTCATAAACAGGAGCAAGCATTGGCTTGACAAGGAAACCATCTAGAAAACTTCCTGGTTCTTCCTGCAAGGGTAGCAGAGAAAAAAAAAAACAGGATTGTGGGTGGCCAGAGCAGGAAATGGGACACTGGATGGAATGAACCAGTAATAATGAGAATTCATTTTCTCATCTCTCAGGTCCTTTGCTAGTGCACTGGTTCTTGCTCACATGCTTGATATCTGACTGATCAGGGGTTTGAATTTTCTTGTCAGACTCCTTGGCAGTGACTCTGGGGCTTTTTTTGTCTCCCTCTGTAGCTGGATCACGTGAATCTCTCTCACTAAAATCCCTGCCATTGTAGGAGCCTCTGGCATTGATGCACTTCAGGCCTTCTGTTCTCTGCTTGTGACACAGAATAATTTGGACTCCCGAGGGCTGTAATTCTTTGGTCTAATTATGAAGGTTGGGCTGGGAGATTCGGGAAGTCAGACTCGGTAATCTGATGGCCCCCTTCCGGCCTTAAACTCTTTGACTAGGGGAGTCCTAGCATGCATTCAATCCCTACATCCTCTCCTCTCTCAGTTGACAGAAGCTAGCAGGGCCTCAGTCCATTTATACTCAGTAGTTTGAACTACGTTGGTCTTGTTTCAGGTTTGCAATTTGGAAATAAAGGCAGCATTGAAGAAAGAGATGTAAAGAGAGCTGTCCTTGGATGGGTTTATTTATCCATCCCCAGCTGGTGAGCCTGCACACTTGTCATAGAATGATAGAACCATAGGACTAGAAGGGTCCACAAGGGTCATCTAGTCGAACCCCTGGCAAAGATACAGGATTTGTTGTGCCTACAAGCTGCCATTACCCTAGTATCCAAACACCTCACAATTTATAGAGTATTCATTTTCTCAACACTCCTGATAGTAATTCACAGTCATTCCATTTAGTAAACAAGAAGCTGAGATACACAAACCAGGGCATCTTGTCTAAGGTCACATTGGAAGGCTGTTGCAGAGAAGGTAATTAAACAATGCTGACACCATAATCAGTGGACCATTCTTTCTTTCCTTCCCATACACGGATGATATGCAAAATGGGTAGTTTCACTTGGTACCTTGTTGGTGTCCCAGGCATTTGGGCAGGGAATCATGTACATTTTTCTTCTTTAAATAGGGGAAGTAATTTGAAGGGGTGAGATCAAAAGGGAAACTAGATCATAGGCAGTGAGACAATATGTGTCCAAAATGTCACTCTACTTTTTCAGTGTGTATAAAATAATGGTGACCTATTTCATAAGTTATATTACAATGATGTCACTCATTCTTGGCAATTACCGTGTATAACTAAGGCCCAGATCCTTCAACGTGATGCTGGCAAGCAGACCCCTGTGCTTACTCAGACTTTGTGCATGCACATGGGTCTCTCTGTGTCAGTTTCAATGTAGGACCAGGGCCTACAGTCTTTTCAGTGTTTCTCGTGTAAAGACAAAGGGCTTGTCTAGACTACAGGGAAGATTCAAAAGAGGATATGAAGAGCTTTCAAAAGTGAAAGTAATCTAGACACCATTTTTCAGCAACTCCTTTCCCCTTTTTCGAAAAGCTGCGTAAAACTTATTTTTTGAGGAAAAGCGGCTTTTTGAAAAGGGAGGGGATTACCAAAAACGCTTCTAGATTACTTTCATTTTTGAAAGCCCCACTTTCAAAAGTGAGATCCACAGGAATTTGCATATCCTCTTTCGAATCTTGACATAGTCTAAGAGCATACTGCAGATGCAGAAGTGACTGACTTTATTTCGCAAGTCTTTCAGTACCACCAATCTGTGATCAAAATGATGACTACCTATATTCAGCATAATAAATATGGAATCATCTTTGTTCACTCTGTTCTCTCTATTTTCTTCAGCAGCTCTACCCAAAATGTAACATTCCTATTTAATTTTCAAACTCTGTTCTCGCCATTTTAAAGATATTCTCCTGGTAGTCACTTTTTCCTAGAATGAATCTTGTCATTGTTCAGTTCAGTTCAGTATTTTACTTGGATTTTTTAAATTATTCCTACAATCCCTCCATAACCTTTCTTTTCTTCTTGTCATTCTCCCCCCCCCAACACCTTCCCTTCCCAACTCAACATTTTAAGATTAATATGTTAGCAACTTTCCCGTTTCCTCAGTTTCTTTCTCATTTGGTTTTCTGTTGCCCCATGCTCTTCTCTTTCTCCCACTCTCTTTATCCATCATCCATTTTTATGGGCAAGCTCTATTTTATGTCTCCATCCTTTCTCTTCCCCTTCAACTTCAGACTTGAAGAGACGAAGAAAAGAAAAACTCCAAAATTGCTACGTAGATGTGCTATTTTGAAATAAGCTAAGGACCATCGAAACAATGCTGAGCTATTTCGAAATAGAGCATCCACACACTTTGGAGCCTCAATCACATTTAAAATAATTTCCTGTAGCTGCTTCCTGAGGCTCATCCTTAAAGGGACCCTCTGTACAGCCGTGTCTCAGGCTCCTCTCTTTGCCTACCTTCTTGAGGAACAGCAAAGCCTTTTCACTGCCTTCTGTGGTTGCCCTTATGGACACCTCAGCATTTCTGCCATGGAGCCAGACCTGCTGGAAAGCAGTCTCCAGCTCCTGGACCTCACGATTCACCTCCTGGTGCAGTTTTTGCAGGCTGCTCTCAAGGCACTACGGAATTTGGGCCTGCAGTTCCCTGTGCAACACCTCCTTACTCTCTCCATGTGCTGCTCATTCAGCACAGCCCCTCTCACCCTCCCCTTTGCCCTGTGCACCACCGCTTCTGGCAACTGGACACCAGTTCCAGCTGGTAGGACCAGATCATCATGGAGTGGTGGGACGACCAGCAGTGGCTCCAGAACTTTGCATGCAGAAGGACACCTTCATGGAGCTGTGTGAGTGGCTTGTCCATGCCCTCAGGCAAAGGGACACCCACATGCAACTCACCATTCCCCTCCAGAAGTGGGTCACCATTGCTCTGTGGAAACTCGCCATGCCAGACAGCTACTGCTCTGTTGGGAACCAGTTCGGGGGGAGGGGGGGGGAGAGATTGACCTTTGGGGTTGTGGTGATTCAGATATGTCACTCTTACTATGTTCTTGGGAGGGAGGTGAACTGCTGGAATAGGAGTGATGATGGTGGAACCCCCCTCCCTGGGAGGTTTTTCGGTCATGCCTTCACAAAGCCCTGCTGGGGGATGGGGGTAAGTGAGGAGTTGGTCCTGCTGTAAGGGGGAAGCGGGATTGGGCTCAGGGAACTCCCACGGGCCCTGGAAATCCAGTGATTCCGTGTTCATCTCCTTCTACAGGTGGTGAGGTCCATCAACACCATCCTGCTGCACCGGTTCATCCTCCTGGGCCACTTGGACCCCATCACCAGCTTTGCTTCCATAGGCTCCCCCAACTGTGAGGGGGGCCATTGATGGCCTTCACATCCCCATCTAGGCCCCCAACCACCAGGCATCCAATTATATTAACTGAAAAGGGTACTTTCCTATGGTCCTGCAGGCCATCATGGACCACTACGGCTGCTTCATGGATATTAATGTCGGGTGGTCGGGGAAGAATCACAACACCTGTATCCTTAGGAACTCCAGCCTATTCCTGAAGGTGCATGCTGGCACTTCTTTCCCTGACCACACCATCAGGGTCGGGGACACAGACATGGCCATGTGCATCATGAGGGATGCAGCCTACCTCTTGCTCCCATGGCTGATGAAGTCCTACACCTGACACATGGACCCTAACAAGGAGCAGTTTAACGCCAGGCTCAGCAGGGCCCACATAGTGGTGGAGGGCACCTTTGGGCATCTGAAAGGGAGGTTCTGCTGCCTCCTCACCCAACTGGACCTCGGCAAGCAGAACTTCCCCCAAGTGGTGTTGGCATGCTGTGTCCTCCACAATATATATCAGAACAAGGGGGAGACATTCCTGCCAGGGTAGGGGGCAGAGGCCTCATGGCTCTCCCCAGGGCCTTTCAGCAGCTGTGCATGGCTGCCATCTGACCAGCCCATCAGGGGGCTGTGTGCATCTAAGAGGCCCCGAGGAAGAGTTTCACACAAGGACACCCACAAGATTTTCCCCTGAGTCTCCCCACAAGGGACCTCTGCAGTGCCCCAGTGTGACTTTCCTCCTCCCTTCCCTTCTGATAAGATAAACCAGACCTTTTGTTTTCCAAGAATAAACTGTGTATTTCTGGGGGGGTAAAAGTAACTGGGGAGGGACTAAGGAAAGAATCTGGGAGGGGTGAAGAGGAGGGTTTCAGGGATGGGGCTGGGAGTGGCACCTGCCTTGGGCGGTCCCACCACCTTTGTGCGGGACCCTCATTGGCCAGGGGGGTGTTTAGGGAGAGAAGCCAGAGGAAGCCAGAGCAGGAGTAGAAGCACTAGGGTGGGAGGGCTGCTGGGCCACTCTATGGCAGTGATCATGTGATCCACAGCAGCTGTGTAGGCCGCATATATGCTGCAGGCTCTTGGGCCAGCTC
Organism: Pelodiscus sinensis; assembly: GCF_052426305.1. NCBI lineage: Eukaryota > Metazoa > Chordata > Testudines > Trionychidae > Pelodiscus > Pelodiscus sinensis. Next base: position 300,786,323 of record NC_143052.1, on the reverse strand, counting down.
CCACCAAGTGTTGTGGCGCAGCACCTGGTCTGCTTCCCACCGCTGGTCCTGCCAGTCCAAAGAGCACTGGAGGCCACGCAGGCAGTCGTCATGTTCCTGCTCAAGGTCCCACAAGCTCATCTGTGGCAACGGCTCCCATAGGGTCGGAAGGCTGGCATGGGAGGCACCTCACTTGCCGCTGGTCCAGCTGCAAAGAACAAAAAGCAGGGCAGTCATCCTAGGGGACCACGTGCCTGAAGCCTAGCCCTCATCTCTGAGCTGACCTGCTTGGAACAAGGCCGCGTGTGGTCTACACAATGGGCCCTTTCCTGCAGGGGCACCGATGTCTCTGGGGGGATCCTCGCTGCTCACATCCTGGGGACAAGCAGGCATGGGAAGGTGCTGGCCAGGTTTCACATTATTGGATTTTAAGGGGAGCAGCCAGATCACTGCTGCATCCCCAGGGACAGGGGTTTGCCCCAAAGTCTATACAAAGGGGGCCATGGGAGGTGTCAAATAAAAGCTTATGTGCTACTGATTCTATATATGCTACTCATGTACTTGTGTGATGTCTGTATGTGGAGTTATGAATATGGACTCTGTGCTGGTACTGTGAATGTTCTCCATCTGAGACAGAGTAACGGCCTGGACTGCCTGCTGTAAAGAAGGATTGTTCAGTCAATGACTGTGCTAATTAGCACATCCCCAAGGACAATGGCTCTCAAGGTTCCCAATACACACCTGAGGAATGTGTCTGGAAACCTGCAAACCTGTCAGTTTCTAATGGCTGCTGATATGGCACACAGGGATAGGTCACTTGACTATGTGACCCGCTCCAGCTTGGAAGGTACCAGGAATGGATATAAAGTGCCATGAGGCGGACTAGATCTTTTCTTCAATTCTGATACTGATCCCAGCTGCAGCCTTGTGAGGGACAAAGAGCTGAGAAGGATTGTTGACCTATCCTGACATAGGATGTACAGTCTAGACATACCCTAAAGGTATGAGTCTCTATTATGTGATCTGAAGCCACAAAATGTCAACTTTGAGTCAGAAGCAGATTCAAACTTCTGTCCAGCTAGTTGAGGCTGAGGGACAACAGAGAACCCCTTCTGTCCTCAAGACCCTAGACAGCTGGTGCTCCATCTTGGCTAAATTAAATGTCAGGCAACATACTCTTTACCACATTTTTCTGAAGTCAAATCTAATGCAGTAAACCTGACAAAGATCCATTTATCTTCTGTATTTGACTTATAGCCACCAAATGACCAAACTGACCCATGCCATTTGTTGTAATAGCTCAAATCATTGCTTCAGTAGCATGGAAGATCCAACAATGTTACATTAATAGCTATATTATTCAGCAAGATATGGGAATCTTTTTATGGGGAAAAAATAGCCAATTTTAAGAAGGAAATGGTGATTCTTTTTATATGAATTTTGCCTTTTGTAAAATACACATAAAAATATAATTGTTAAAACCTAACTATACCTATCTGGATGTTAACATGCTGTCCCTAAGCATCTCTTCATTATGTAAGTCTATATATAACAACACACTGAAATTTCTACCCGTATAGGTAATACTATATTTGTGGCTATTTGGCTTATTGGCAACTATAGACATCAAATTGTGCAATAAATATTTTGTTCACTTTATGAAAATAAAAATCAAGGCCCAGTTTTCAGCAAATAGGAACCTAAAATTCATCTCCCATTGAAGTTACTGAGAGCAAAAGGATATAAAGCATATTAAAAATCCAACTCCTTTGGTCCTGATTCTGCAATTGACCCTGGATATGGCCCACTGATTTCAATGATGAGAAAGGGTTTTAGAATCTTTTTTGTAAGGTTCTCTTTTAAAAAAAATTGGTCAAAATATCTTCATTTATTTAGGCCTTAAAATAATGTCACCTGTTCACAGAAGGTATTTCATATTCTTAACATGGAACCAGGACTGTCAAATTCATTACTTAAGCAAGATAATCTAATAAATGAATAGGTAATTCTGAGGAAATAATGAGAACTCACTGGTGGCACATTAATTATGGCTTTCATCTCATCTACTCAGAACGATGGGATTAGGGATGTGGCCAACAGTGAAAGGAGATCTATTTTCAGGGTCACTGGATTTATCTTTTCACAGAACTAACAATTCAGGAAAAAAAAAGTGATTTCTCTCTTTGTGGAATGACTTGAGCAGTCTAGGAGCAGAGAGGTCTAATTTTTAGTTTTCATTATTAAAAAGTGATACATTTTAGAGCATGGGTATCTCATGAAATAAATATACTTTAACTGAAGTCTTTTTGATCACGTGAAGACTAATGGAATTACAATGACCTCTGATACAAGGTAGCTAGGTATGGCACTAAAAATTCATGTGGTGAGAGTCTAACTTCCTATGTCAGTACAAAAGGGCTGCAAGAAGACCCAGTGTTGGTCCTAATTTTTAAAATGACCACCACAATTTTGCAGTTATTTGTTGCCATTCCAATGAGAAAGGACAGAGCTATCATTATGTAGGATAAATAGAATCAAATAAAGCTATGTCACGTAATTGCTTGGAGGCATGTGGCCTGAGGGCCAATCTGTGTGCCCACTCCGCTACACTTGGAAACACCCCAAAATTCTAACCCATCCTAAAGCCACGTGAGAACACAGCATTTCCTCACCACACATCTCGGTAACCCCTTCCAACATTCTTTTGAGCACATATGACATTTAAATGTGAATGAGCACATATGAAGTGCATGCAATAAGTCCGTGCTCAGGTACTGTACATTTTTTCCAGTATGGCACTTTTCTTTATCCAATATCTCACTTAGAAATAATCACTGCTTTGAAAGATCCCAACATAAACTGTAGTTAAACGAACAGAATGTTCACAGTATCATATATATGATTTAGTACTAAATCTTTGGTCTCAAGACCCAAGAAAGAGCTCGATGTTGTAGAAATATTGAGTGAGTACACATTCTTTTTATCAGGATGAGTTAGAACAGGCAACTTGCAGCATCAGAGGTGTATGCTTGGCATTGCAAGATTGTAACGACCATTTCTAGGACAGAGTAACTTTGCATATTAGAAGACAAATTCTTTTCCTTAGTTTTGCAGTTCTTTGTCTGCTTCATCTGAAATCTTTTTATGAATTTGCTGTAAAATACAAACTAACAGTGCAGTCAGGATAATTCATGTACTTTCATTGGTCTACCACTTCCCATACCTTTCAGCAAAGGTAGCCACAGAGCTCAGGAATGGTGTAATATTTTTAACACTTCTTTATTTTTATCATTTACCTCCCTGTACATTTCCTGATAACTTTTGAATATTCCATTAAAACTAAACCAATTATCAGAACAAATGAAAGTACATTTTATGATGCATCACCCTTTGGTCTTTCATTGTGTTGTCTTTGTTCACATGCTAATTCCCAAAAATTCAGTCATTGACAATGGATCTTCCAATCATTAGTGGTAATTAGCAAAATTTTGCAGTAAAACAATATTCACACTTCTCATGTGGATTGGTAAATAAGAAGTTAAGTCCAAGGCTATATTTGATTTCCATATGCTTATCCAAATTAAACTCCTGGGCTGGGAAGTTAATATGTAAAGTGGGAAATTTTTGCATAGTTATTTTTTAATCATTTCGTGTACATTAGTGTAGAAGTTTAGGTGGGGAAAACGACAAGATGGTTGCATGACTAATATTTAAAGCCTTGTGCAAAATCCCTTAGGAACGCAGCTGGATATAATTCCTTACTAGTTTGATTGCCAATTGAAGTACATTCTAGTATCATTCTGTTAGAATAACATGAAATCATTGCAAGTTCAGACTGCAGTTAAGGTATTAAGTAAAATGGTGGGTACATAATTTTCTACTATTTTATTATCATTTGAAAGTAAGTGTTTTACATAAAAACAAGCAACAATATAAAAGCTTAGCTTATAAAGTTAACATATCAGATCTCATCCCATATTAACCTACATTTATTAGCATAAACAGTGGGATTTGAAAAATGCCACCTGACTTCATTTCAGCTTTATACATTGATACATATCATTTGAAAGTTATTCAATTAGTAGCATGAAAATTAAAGATTAACCTTTGTCATCTGAACTGCTTAGCACTTGCTAGGTTTGGTATTTTCAAAGGGAACATTGGATTTTGCTCTTGCACAAAATCAAAACCATTTGGAAACTTGTTTAAATGCAACCAGTTCTTCAGACATCTCTTTAGCATGCATGAGAAAAGTGCTATTTAATTTCACACTCAACTAATCCTTTAATAATTTATTTCAGGCAGAATATAAAAGGCTATTATTAATTCCTTAATAAAATAAAAAATAAGTTATAACGGATATGTCTTTAACCTTGGACCAGATTAAATAATTATTTTTTCCTGAATACACACCAATCATTGTAAATGACAAATTGTCCTTTGGGAATTATTCAGGACTTTCCCTTTCCTCTACATCACATCTCACTGGGGGAAATTAATCATTTGAATCCCGACTATCTTTACACGTAATTCAATCAACAGGATTTTTTTTTAAAAACTGATTTTAAAAGTTTTCCTAAATTGAATTCACCTTAAATGTAAAGCACAATTACAATAAAGTAATTCCAAAGCAACTACAAGGTAAAATTCATGGTCTACATCAAATTGTCTTAAGTTCAGATCCATAATTCAGATATTTAATTGCCTCTTTCTGCATGTGGGATTTACTAAAGAAAATAAAATCTACCACACACTTTTGAAAGACCAGACCCTTGTTATTTCATTCCATGTTCAGCCCATTGTGTTTATGTGTTGCAGAAAATCTTTCATTGATCTAAGGTCCCTTGTTAGAAAACCACTTCAGTTGCTAAACCTGAACACAGCAAGGCAAATTAAAGATGGCATTTCACCCTTAACTCCTAATACATTATGTCAGGGGCATACATGTAAGGCTCATTCACTCCAATAGTTTATAATGCACCATAAATATTACATCTCTCAAAGCACAGTTTTCATCAGCTTATGACCCTAACATTGTCTGAATATCTTTGTACATTAGTTTTAATTTCTGTCATAGATCTGGCTTAAAAGGCAAGTATATATGGAAATGTGGGCATTGAGTATCTTTAAAATTTGTTGTCTTGTTGTAAATCACTGTAAATAGTTAATACAGTCTACCACTGTTCTCTCTAAGCTGCTTGGCAGCACAACTTCACAGGTGATTAATCAGCCCCACTCAGGCAGAGGGTCAGGGCTCCCTACAGGGAGCTGACTGATTGGGTGGGGCTGATTATTAACCTGTGAAGCTGTGCTGCCCCGCAGCTTAGAGGGAACACTGCAGTCAGCTATTGTGTAAACACTTGTTTTAAAGATGTTTGGTGTTTAAATAGATTAAGTCCAAAGTCCAGCTCAGGCTAAATTGTCTTGGAAAGGATAAAATACAGGACTATGTAGCACTTTAAAGACTAACAAGATGATTTATTAGGTGATGAGGTTTCGTGGGCCAGATCCACTTCCTCAGATCAAATAGTGGAAGAAAATTGTCACAACCATATATACCAAAGGATACAATTTTAAAAAATGAACACATGAAAAGGACAAATCAAATTTCAGAACAGAAGGAGGATTGGGGGGGGGGGGGGAGGAAGGTAAATGTCTGTGAGCTAATGATATTACATTTCTATCACTATTGGAAAGGATAAACCTTCATGTTTCAGGGCATAAGCCAATCACTAACCAGAGTTAGGATGATGGCTCCACTGTGGATAGATCATTCCATAACAATTCATTCATTCATTCGTTTTCTTGTTCCTACCACTGATGCATCCAATATTGACCGTGGTCAGAGAGAGAGAGAGAATGAGCACACAGGACTGGATGAAATTCTGATCTTGCATGAAAATCCAAAGATACTAAACATGGACTGTTCAAGTATAAACACAGATTTAGAAAAATGTGTACATAAAAAGATCCTTTTGAAAATTGTGTTTTGCCAAATGGAACTGGTGTGGTCTAACACTGGAAATATTTTAATAATGTGTATTGTGGAATTTTTAATACCTATTTTTCCCTAACATTGGGTACACATGCATGTGTGTTTGATTAACTGCTTTCCTTTGAAAATGTACTTTTATTTCAGATTAGTATCTGAACAGTGAGGTTGCCTGTTGTACGTGGATTTATTAGGTTAACTGGGAAAATTTACTGGGCAAATCATAGAATGCACATTCAATTGTTAAAACAGTCTTTTGATATCATTCACAGTTCTGGACTCCTGAGGATCCAGTCCTCATCTTACTATGATAAGTTTGTCATTTAAGGGACAATGGGCCCAATTCTTCCACTTACACATATTTCGTGTTGGTGTAATCCCATTTTCTTCCATGGAGCAAGTTCTAAATGTGAGAGGACAATCAAGTCATATACAATTACATGCTACACAGACGTTCTACATAATCCATATTCAGCATTTGATAGAGTAACTGACGTTCATAGTAGTAGAAGTTACATTTAATTCCCTGCCATTGCTTGAACCTCGGGTACGAATGCACCTCAGTTCCTCACATTCGCTGCCTGTTGCATGTAATAGTTTACTATTCTGTGGGCTATAATACTGTAATCTAATTTTGGTTGTTGCATTTAGTATGTGGGGCAGGGTAGCCACGATGACTGCCTGTGGTACGCAGGAAATGAGACTATATGACCTAGTGGTCCCTTCTGCTGTTAAACTACTTGACTTCATCAGCACAGAACAGGGAGAACACACACTGTTACTGTGTGAACTTTAAAGTCCTGTTATTTTTTCGTTACAATAAAATTGCTGGAATAGTTTCTCAATAACCGAGTTTTCTTACTAGGTTTCAAAGCATCCAAAAGTTTTGAACTGTGAGCAAGATATGGGGAGTCATTCTTCCACTCTACGCTGTACTGATTAAGCCTCAACTGGACCATTGTGTCCAGTTCTGGGCACCACCTTTCAAGAAAGATGTGGAGAAATTGGAGAAGGTCCAGAGAAAAGCAGCAAAAATTATAAAGATCTAGAAAACATGAGCTATGAGGGAAGGCTGAAAGAATTGGGCTTGTTTAGTTTAGAAAAGAGAAGACTGAGAGGGGACATGATAGTAGTTTTCAAGTGTTGAGAAGGGTATCACAAGGAGGGGAGAGAAAAATTATTCTTCTTGGCCTCAGGATAGGACAAGAAGCAATGGGCTTAAATTGCAGCAAGGGAGGTTTAGGTTGGACATTATGAAAAACTTCCTGTCAGGGTGGTTAAACACTGGAATAAATTGGCTAGGGAGGTTGTAGAATCTCCATCACTAGAGATATTTAAGAGCTGGTTAGAGACACACCTGTCAGGGATAATCTAGACAGTGCTTGGTCCTGCCAAGAGGGCAGCGGACTGGACTTGATGACCTCTTGAGATCCCTTCGAATTCTATGATGTCATAGTCCAGAACTATAAAACGTGTCTGAAAATGAAATCATTTTTTAATCACCCACACATAAATGATCTGAATCTCCCTTTTTCATACATGCTTTTCAAACATAAATGTCAAAATGGCTAAGTTGATTTCCCTCATATTTTAGGAGAAGAATCACTCAAAGCTGAAGAATCATGTGCCATATACTTGCCCAAAGCATATTTTTATGATCAAACTAAAAATCTTTGAGATTTGGAGTTTATAATGGAAATACTAACACAGCCTTATCTATGACAGTGCTAACAGGCACTGCAATGCTATTAAGAAAACTCTCTCTGCCCACAATCTAAACTAAATACAAGGGATGCCATTTGCTAATGTGTCCCATGGGGCAGCAAATAACAGTGATTTAATGTACTTGACCTGTGGTCATATGGTAGCATTGTGACCCTCAGAGCCATTTTTTAATAAATAAATAAATAAATAAATAAATAAATGAAATATGTCTCAGAGGTTAAAGGATTACAATTTAGCTCTTATTCATATTACATATATTGCTTTCTACTTCAACACTACCTAACAAGCCTTCTCAGTGCTACATACTACTGTATATAAGCACTCCACTGAATACAGAACCACCACACTTTTTAAGTAGTTTATTCACAGGTTTGGCTTTGCTTATTGTAGTATGCACCACATTTAAATTAGATGAGGGATACTGTAAAGCAATAACATTTTCAATTACTAGAATCTCACTTTTCCCTGTAACAGTCTGAAGCAAATTAATGTATTGGTTGATCATTAACAAGTAAACAGTTTCTGCTACAATGTCAAGAAAAAAAACGTGTGTTCATTCATATGAACAGTTCTCATCTACAAAGATTTACACAATGCATGTAATGAGATTGCTTTTCCCTCACTAGTACACTACCAAACTGAAAAGCTGGTTCTTAGGACTCTCTTGAAATTACAAAGAAAGACGGTCTCAGTCACCTATGCCACCATTGTAGGCTCTATATTAAGTACTTAACAAAAAATCTGAAATCACTTGTGGAATTAGTGGAATTTATAACTAACAGACTTACACGGCATTAATGATACCTATGATTCCTGTGAGAAGTTAAACTAAAAATAAGATTAATTTGGTTATAGAAATTCTTGAACAACAACACTTAAATTATTTTAAACCTTAAATTTTCCAAGAATTTTCTGAAAAATTAGCAAACACTGGCTAAAAAAGCAAAGCAGTTTGGATACATCAATGTAGTCAGCATGCCTTGTGCTTTTCTGTTAACCCTCTGAGTACATCTATAATATCCTGGTTCTTTTTACAGATAAATGCTAGTAAGATTATATGTAATGCTGATTTCCATTTTCACCTGATAAATCACATTCTAAATTTATTCACCACAATATTCAAGGTGCACAAAGATGGGAACGGTATCACCACATATGAGTATTACATTTATCAGAAAGTTAGTTTACTGCAGGTAAACTCACTAGAAGAGATAGTCAATTTGCAATATGCATAAAAATAATGGAATGTTGCATTTACACAATGTAAATGCAATGCATATTTTCTTTTTTGTTTTAATGTTTAGCACCAATAAAATGTGTAAAGTGAGTTTGGCATGGTTTACAGCAAAATGACTACTATGCTATATACTCTCATATTAGATTTTTAAGTGTATTCATATAAGAAACTGTAATTCCCAATCTGTGAAGTTTCCTTGATTAAAGTTTAGATATTCTCAGGATCACATATTCTGTCTTCAGTTACACCCATTATCCTACGGGAGTTACAAAGGTGTAAACAGAAGCAAAACTTGACCTTGTGTTTCTTTGGCAAACAAGCATTGACCATTCATTATATGAAACCTTAATTTTCTAATCCAGTGTGGATGGCCTTCTCTTTTAAAACGGTTAGAATATTCAGATAGATTTTCTTGAAACCATGAAAATGTGCCATTTGACAATTTTGTGCACATTCTCTAAGGGGGATAAATAATACACCTGTAAAATGTTCTAGCCTTTGTCAGTAAAACGTGAGCCAAAAATCAGAAATTTGCAAGGGGCTGGAGAATGACTGGAGATTTCAGGGGCTGGGATTATTTTTATATAAGTTTTAAGTGGTGCAATACGGTATATGATAGAGCCAAACATCTTATTTTATTGATAGCCCTGGAGCTTAAAACAAAAGCAAAGGAGACAGGAAGATTGCAAATGAATTTCGAATGACACTACGCATACATCAGATGAAGCGTTTGCTTTATAGTTTCTTTTTTCCAGCTTCTCTACTTGATTCAGGAAAATGATCATTGATCTTGTTCCTTTGAAACTGCCAACTTTTTGCTGATAGTCAACAAACATGTTATTAATTAGCACTTTTGATTGCCATATGCATAACTTTATTTTTGTATCAAGTTGCATTTGTTCTAAAGGGAAGGCAGCATTATAATGTGAGGGGTTATATTAAAAAAAAATCATCTGCTGTAAACGAGCATTGACTTCAATGGAGTTACACTGAGTTTTACCAGCTCAGGGTCTAGGCCCGTGTAAAAGTGCACACTTAGTATTGCCCAAATCCTAGCTATTATTCTGCCAGAGTGGAGGATCCATATGTAATGCAATTACTCTGGTATTGCTTTTCAGGGAGGTGACACCTGGATATATATGGTTCCATATCTACAATGAAGCCTCTTTGTGCAGTGACTCTTTAGAGGTGGTTGTGTGGGGTCCGATTATCTGCCACTAGATAGGCTCTTTCATCCTTTCCCCTCGACCCATGACCTTGACAAGGGAAGCACAATTGCCAAGAAGCACTTTCCCACCTCTGAAGTTTATTTGTGCTATGGCTACTCATTCCTCCTTCCCATTATCCCTATGGAGTTCTACAGAATCCTGCTTAAATTTCTCTGCTGGGGGCAATTACATTTATACTTTAACCAATGTTCCTCTGTTAATGATTCTTTTGTTACCTATAAATACGTCAATCCTGTAATCTGACTGAGACACATCGTGTGCAGCATCCCACTAAAGTCAATGGGACTATGCAGAGACATCGTGGATCCTCCCAGGAAATCAAATGAATAGATTCAAACCAAATAACTCTAATCAAAGGTTGGTTTCACTTGAACGAAAGCCAATGAAGTGAGGTTCCCTTGTTCAAAATGTGTTAAATGTTTAATATATAAAAACATACACAAGTGGGCACATCATAAAGAAGAGAAAAGGATTGACCTAAATTATTTACACATATGCCCATCAGTGAATCTTTTGAGACTGCAAAAATAAATGGCACCTGGCTACTCTAATGATTGGTAATTAAGGAACACAAATCAATAGTTGGATGAATCCTACATGCCCTCCACTTCAGAATTACCTTTGTGTTCATCAGTATTCCTGTGAACACAGACCCAAAGCATAGAGACAACATGTGAAATATCAAAGTTCATATTTTTCTGCACAGGTCTTATATGTATTCATAATTTTGGAAATGTGTCATTTTTCACTCAACTGGGGCCACTTTTGTGTGAACGTGGGGCTGTTTTCACGCAAATTATCCTATCTGAAACAAAGTTTGTGATGTAGAACTTCTCTGTGAAATTAGACTTTCTTTGTACAAGGATGAAATTAAATTCTAATGTATGGACTTGAGGTTTAACACCCTTTTACATGTATTTCTCTGTCATACACACCCCCTCTGTAGATACTAGCACAAATATGCTAGATGAAGTTTTTAGTTTTTCCCACTCTAAGATAAGATTCTCATTGATGTGAACGAGGACAGCAGGATTTCACCCAATGGCTTTTCTTAAATATGAACATGACAGGTATTTCCTCCAACTTATAAATACTGTAGCTATTGTAAGGGTAAGTCTCCTTCCTTTAATGTTGGATTTTCCCCTTTTTCAAAAGTCTCTCTCCTCATTGTAATCAGTGTATCTATGAAAAAACATGATTATGTTGAGAGCATTTCCTCTTCAAAATCCCAGTGCTATAGATAAACTAATTGCTTTCCCTCATCTGTACATGTGTGTGTAGCAGGAGAAAGTCTTAGAACTAGATCTTTACATACCAAAGCATGATAGAATGCGCCCTTTACCCATTTCTCAAGACTCTATCACTACTACACAACAGCCACTAGCAGCCAATGATGTGGAAGCAACAATTTTGATGGTATCATCACATCACCTAATGTAGAGTGTTATGAGGCAGTCCTATCACCCATTTCCCATTAACTTGTATGGTACCCACTAGTAAAGATCAGCACTCTGTGGTAGAATATCATAGAAATATAGAATACGTTGCACTAAAACAAAATTTTAAAGAGCCCCTATTCGCAACTCCTCAAATGGAGTAGGATTTGGATATGGTTTTGGTCAGAATGCTGGGAAAAGGACTAAGGAGATTGGGGGGGGGGAGAAGGAATGTGCAGGGAAGTCAAAGCCCCAGGGTGGGCCATCAAGATTAAGATTATTATGCACTCAGAGGGTTAACATGTGCTAAAATTACAAACTGCAGGTCCTAGCATGACTGAGGAAAACATTCATTGCTCTTATCTTTAAAAAAATGCAAAATAGTCTTAACCCTTTGAGGATCATAGCAGCAAGTCACAATCTAGACAGAGCACAAGTATCATTTCAGTCAGTTAGGAAATTATTATTACAAAGATACTGTAAACACCCTTTTCTGTTCCATGATTCAAACATTAGTACTAGATAGATCAGATGTAATCATTTCACACATGTTGGGAGGATTTTCAGAATCTCAAAGGGTTAAGCCAAGACTTTGAGCAAAAGTGTTTTATTAAAAGGGTGAGTTAGGTGAGCGAACAGTCTCGGATGAACTCGGTGAATAGTCTTCCGATTCAGAGTTGAGTTCCGGTGGAGCTTGCTGAGCCTTAAAACATCCCCTCACATCCTGGTTGCGTCTTCGTCGGAAAACCTGCCTCTCCTTATCAAGAGCGGTGGTCTGGCAGGGGCATAAAATGAGAATAAATGAAATTAGGCTGTGTGTGAAATGCAAAGCTAATGAAAAACATGCATTTGTATGTGGGCCTGCAAATACTAGGGATAATAAATGTTCAGGCCAAATTAAACCTGTTCTGATTCAGTTAGTTTTGAAAGGTTTAGCACACAACACAGCTAAACTTCTTAAAAAGCACATTTCCCAAAACTTAAACAGCAACATGACATCAAGTGTATCTAGTACCATATATAAAGATGCCATATGTTCAACTGCTGGATGCTATTAATTTCATAGGGTAATAAATCCAGATTTCAAGCCAAATACCAGCTGACCTTCTCTCTTCCTTCTCAAAATATAAATCTTTTCCTACAAAGTATAGATATAGGATTGTCTGTTCCATATGACCCAGTCAAGGTTGATACCTATTCACCAATGTTCAAATCAGTGAGATTGTCTAACAAAGATGGATTGTGATGAAGTTGTCAGTTAAGAAAGGTAACGAAAGACGCTAACTCAGCTCTTTAAAACTTCCTCAGGCTAAATCATTTAAGGCTCTGCTGCTGGGGAAGAACACTGATGAGCTCTTTCTGAAGACTGCATCAATCTGATCACCTTGCCCAGAAGGAAGTAGAGACTATGGCCTAAGAAAAGTCCACACTCTTTTATCTAAAATAATTATTTTTTCCAAAGGTGTCTCAATTTACTTGGCCCCTCCCATGACATATTTCCTGCTACTGTGCAAGATTTATGATGTAATGAAACTGATGCAATTCACAGACAAGTTTCTCATTCGGTTTGATCTTCCAATGAAGTCAATGGGAGTTTTTCCATTGACTCCAAGGAAGCCAGGATTTCACCCATAATCTAGAATATAGGATCTTATTCTGTAGTCACTTTGAAATTACAGTGAGTGATGTTATAAAATCAACATTATGGTATTTATTCAGGAAAGCACAACAACAGATATTGAAATAAATTGTTTTCCTGAATGGTATGCTTTCAAAAATCAGGATCAAGGATAAATGGAAAAGAAGGAACATTAATGAGAAAGTCCTTAAAACATTCACAAGTATCTGATCTCTAGTGGAGAGGCAAGGATAACTGTATGTAGAAATTGAATGGATTGAAGTTTTAAGTCTGATATTAAGAACAATTTTCCCTAGCATAAGTGTCACTCTTTAAATGAATGTAGCCAATCGGTTATGCTGTTTCAAAGGGTTTATTGTTTTCTCTTGGGAGATACGTGACCATTTTTCTTCTTGAACATTTACCATTTATACTGTGAGCCTCATCAGAGAACAGAGATACATTTAAAGCTAGACTATTTTTGAGAACAAAATGAAAACTAAATCCATCACTGTAGTGCAGAAGAGCATTATAGCAATCCATGCCCTAAAATAATGCAATCAAGTTTCAGAAATGATGCAATAAAGACAGAAAGATGGACAGAGTACAGAGCCACTATAGCAAATGGATTTAGTTAGGCTGAATTGCTGAACTATTATTTTTATATCAAACTATTAAAAAGTTAAAAACAATTAAACTTGATATCCTTGTTTACCACTGAACTTTTATTTTAAAAAAATAATTAGTATTTTTCAGTATCCTGAACATTTCTTAGCCTCAAACCAACTGGGTTGATGATTATATTTTCATGTGAAATAGATTAATATCTAGATAATTTACACACTGTAAATATACAGCATACAGGTATATAATTCTGTACAAAAATTGTAAATAATGGCATATATTATTATTCTATAACTTACAGATTCCCATTTACAAAATATAGGAGTTTATTTAAAGATTATACCACACCATGTCACCCTACAGTTATTCTTGAAGTAATAGATACTTTTGAATAGAACGTAGTTTATTTTGAAGTCTAATCCAGTGTTAGATTTTTTTTTCAGAAAAAGAACAAAATTATAAACCATCTAAAAAGTTCTGCCCATCAGATAACTAAGTAACATGACATTTATTGCATTTAAAGTAATCTTCGTGTGTAATGGAAAATCCAAATGTTTACTCCATTGTCATTGTTAAATAATCTTTAGGGGCCATTTTATGAAACACACAAATAAATGAATGGGTACTTTTAATTTCATAGGATCAAACATTCAGAGGTATAAAAAAGCTATTATGTCACATAATTCAACTCCCTACTAATTAAGGATTATTTCCTAGACCACAATTTTAGCATTTATGTCCCATCTCACATTTCACTGTTGGGAAGTTTTTTTCTGATACTCAACCCAAATTCTCTCTTGAATTTCATCAATTTGCTTCTCATCTATAGAGACTTGTCTCTAGCTTTGTGGCATTATGTGTTTTTACTCCCTCTTGGAGAGGCACCAACAATCCTTTTACCCAAGCAAATGACTCATTAGAGAAATGCATAAAGCAAGAAAGAGAAAAGTGGTGGAATCTCGATCAATATAAATTTGAGATGAAAATACAACATAGTAGGTTTCATTCTCCAGCCTTTCATATATTGTAATTATAGCACAGACTGTCTCTGCTTCTGTCAATGGACTCAACCTTGAGAGGTACTGAGCATTCTCAACTCCCACTCAGGGTGCAGGATTGGGCCAATGCTGTTCTAGGTGTGGGTCACACACTTTGAACCTATGACTTTTATAACAGAACAAAATCTCATTAAAATGCATTCTGAACACATTGTGGTCATCTACTCTGACCTCCTGAGCAATACAAGCCATAGAAACTCCCCCCAAAACAATTCTTAGAGCATATATTTTAGAAAAAAAAAACACCTAATCATTATTTAAAAAGGGTCAGTAATGGAGAATCCACTATGACCGTTGCTTTTTCTAATGCTGAATTACTTGCACTGTTAAAAATATTTTATTTATGAGGCCACAATTATCTCTCTCCTCTGAAGAAGTTCAGAAAGCAACAAATAATTGTGTGGAACATGGGCAAATGGTGCTGTGCACTGCAGAAATAAAAGAAGGCATGTTTTGTAAATAATATTTTTACTTGCTTTCTTTTCATCTCACCTCAGGGATTATTCTAAATATAGTTAATTTGTCATTAAAATTGGTAACCTGTTTTGTAACAAAGGCCTCTTAAATACATTGCTTGGATGCTCAACAATAATGTAATATAGTATTACATTATTAGATTTATTATTCCATCTGCTATTGAGCTGGAAGGTTCATTGGTGCATGAACTGGTCTATTATGGATTTTCAGGGCATCTCTACTTTAAGATATCTTTTCAATAAATAATAAGAAGCTCTGAAATACACTTATGCCTCACAAGACTGCAAATCCCAGGTTTCATTACCATATTTTAGCATTTTCCCTCTCATCTTGAAGAGAGAGGGAGAACTTTGAGGACCAGATTATATTGGCGGTAACCAAATGAAACTATAGCTTATTTACTCAAGAGATGTAGCTGTCCTCTTACAATCCATCTGAGGAAACGTAAAGCTACTTATCCAATAGCAGGAAAGTGGAGTGCCCTCAACAGTTTGCTGCTGATGGGTCTGAAACATCCTTCACTAAGCACAAATGTATTTTGCATCAACATTTAGTATTTCTGACACCTAGTACCAAATGGCCAACAAGCTATTTATGTGAATTAGTATTATACATTTTGAAGCAACCAGGATGTATTTTTTATCATTATACTGATCATACTAATATGGAGCATTTGCCTGTACGCCAAGATTTTTTTCATGTGTGTTATCTTTTCCTGCCCTCAAAATGGTATTGTAGCACAACTCCCAAACCACTCAGTTTTTCTCCATGACAAATGTTGAATGTGGTGCATCTGGATAGGAGCTCACAACTACATTTTCTTTAAAATATGTGCTAGATTTGCAATGGGAAGAACCCTTTTTTCTAGGTAGGCCATATTTTCTGTCAGTTCAGTAATGACTGGATTTAAGTAACTGTATTTTATTAATGTGACTGTTTTTCTTTTCTCTTAATTTACTGTTAGTCACCAAAAAAATCTTCATTTCATTAATAAAAGAACATCAGCGTGCATTTTGCTTCTGAGTCCATCCATTATTCATACCAGCTAGGAGACTGAACTGGAGATGCAGCTGTTCACGCATTAATCTAAGAAACCCTTTCCTTCTCTCACTCTCCATCTGCAGGGAAATATTTGTAACGTGCTTGCCATTTTGGAGATGCTTTGTTAGCGTTTGAAATTAAATTGACATAACTAGTGAAATATTGACATTTTACTCCTGTTTTATTATTTTAAAAACATATATTTAGATGTTCCCAGCTGGGTAAATTGATTCTACTTTCATAAGGTTCTGCTTGGTGACCTCAATATGTTATGTGATGTGTTACAGTAGATTTTGTGGTGATAAAAATGATCACAAATGCAGCAATAGAAGCAGTTCTGCAGTGTCAGAGCATGAGTTCTTGTGTTTGTTTCTTCATAGGTGTATCCAGTATATATATGTTGTCCCTCGCATACATACCTTAAAACATCCAGTTTCATTTATGCTCCATACTGTACTGGTACATAAAGGCAAGTATAGTGCATGTATAGTATAGTATAATACATTAATTCAGAATTCTGTATTTCAGTTTATCTTTATTATTTAACATCTCCATTCTGTGGGGATAGGACTTCTCAACTGGTTTACACATTACCTGTATATGACGCATGGTTCAAAATTCCATGGGTGCAATTTTACCGAGTTTGAAAATCAGTTATGGTTCTTAGTCACAGAGTGGGAGAGAGATTTTAAATGACTTAAGATGTTTGTTTTTACCAGACTCAAATTTACAGAAAGGCTTCATTCTTTGAAAAAAGTAAACATTGTGATAAAGTGTGATTGCCCACCACCTTGAGACTTATGCAGCCACTTACATCTGAACAAGGGAACATAACTTAGAAATATAGCATTTTGACTTTGTTCCAGGTGTAGATGACTGTACTAGACATAATGGGGAATGAGGTGCGATATGAACAGAGTGGGATCTTAGAATCTGAATTGAGTTATTCAGCTTGAAAAAATGCAGCTACTGTGAGCATCATGTTTTTAAAAGTCAATAATTACATAGATTAGTGTTGTTAGGATGTTACAATTTTGTTACAAGTGAATGGATAAGCCCAATGCAGTTGGCACTGTCATTACATAATATTTCAATAACTTTCCCACACATTTTCTTGATATATTAACTTCACTAGAGTGTATAGCATGCCAGTGGACAAATTGCAAAGATATACTAAGTACTCTAGGTATACCTGCTCTCGAGTATTTTTAATATTCCAATTTAAATGCTCAAAAACCAAAAGGTTCAAAAACACGGTCAACAATAGGTTAAAAAAATGTTTAGATTCAAACAAAGCTGCAAGAGTAAGGAAATTCAAAGGCAAAGCAAGCACTGACCATCTCTTGCTAAATTATGCAAAGTACTGAAGTTAAAATGGGCTTCTGTTTAGGGGCTCAAGTTATATAGGTGATGTGACGTACCTATACATGGCACCGTGCAAAACTTGGGAGAAGACTGAAAGAATTGGGTTTGTTTAGTTTGGAAAGGAGAAGACTGAGAGGGGACATGATAGTGGTTTTCAAGTACCTAAAAGAGTGTCACAAGAAGGAGGGAGAAAAATTATTCTCCTTGGCCTCTAAGGATAGGCAAGAAGCAATGGGCTTAAATTGTGGCAAGGGAGGTTTAGGTTGGACATTAGGAAAAACTTTCTAGCTGTCAGGGTCATTAAGCACTGGAATAAATTGCCTAGAGAGGTTGTGGAATCTCCATTTAAGAGCAGGTTACATAAACATGTATCAGGGATGATCTAGATGATGCTTGGTCCTGTCATGAGGGCAGGGAACTGGACTTGATGAACTCTCGAGGTCCCTTCCAGTTCCATTAGTCTATGATTTCTATGACTTAAGGGCAATGGCATCATTCCCTCTTAAAATTCTTACTTACATCCATGAAGATCAGCAAACTCACCAAACACTCAGGTTGTTAAAAATCCTCAATTAAATACCCTAAGTGGAGATTCTTATAAGAGGAAATCTGTCAGAATTTTGTTAGTTTGTTTTGTCGGTGAACATCCAATAAGTTGATAACTTGCAATAAATGTATATTGATTGTTGGCTTTTTAGAAAGTAGGTCACTAAAGGGTGCTGCTATAAAACAATCTCTCTGCATAAAGAGCACTGTAGGTGTTCACTGATCTGCACTGCCAGAGTACTCATCTATAATGGCAGAAAAGGAAAGTACGTGTCATCGGGAGTACATTTCCTACAATAAAATATGCAGCTTTTAAAACTTCCATCACATCTGGGACTTAAACAATTTATATGATCTAACATTATTTTTATCTAGGCTGCTTTTACTGAACTGGTTTATCATACTTTGTCTGTTATTTGTATACATAAAACACCGTGTAATACTTTTGCCAGTCTCTATGCACAATATCTGCTGCAATTGTTACTTCAGGAAGAGATTTTTCTAAGTGTACTATCTCATCTCCGTGTGGAAATATTTTCTGGAAACAAAGACATTACATTTAAAATACTGCAGGGCTCTTTGTAGCAACAGAGGAAGAATAGCAGGCTTTGAGGGGGACAAAGTTAGCATTGAAAAGCAGAATTAGGAATCTTGAGCACATTATGGAGAAATACATGTAGGCTGAAGGAAATGGTTTGCTGGTTTATTAAAAAGGCAATTATTGTCTTTTTTGGAGGAGAATGTGAGAGGATCAAATGAAAAAAAGGATCAGTTGTATAGACAAGAAATCAAAAGCTCTATTATGAAAGAAGACGTAAGCATTAAATTTCTCTTTGTGTCTGCCTCCATATATGGACCATACTTGTGACACACATGCTTTTTCAAGGCTGTTGGCAAATGAACTGTTGTATAACCCTGAAGGTGTTATCATTAAGAACTTGGAAAATTCTATGAATATCATATACAATTTCTGATTGAAAATAGTTCTACTCTTCACATTAAAATACTGAGCACTACAGTGATTATTTGAATGTTCCTGTTCCTATGGAGATGAAAGAGGAAATATTTGCAATCTATACAGATAACATGTATATAATAATGTTAGTTCTGGGACTATCTGGTATTATAACATTTCCTAATTACGTATATACATCTGAGTTTTTAGCACCACTTTCCCAATTTGGTTACATACGCTGGGTGCACTGTTTAGAACCACACTAATTATAAACATTGTTACTGCCCCCAGCTGGAAAACAGCAGTTTATATGTGAATAAGAGAGATTATCACCAGTCTGCTCCAGCCCATTATTCAAGGATATGTCACTTTGTATGCTGATGGAAGCCATTACTAGCGTTTTAGTCAAATGGCTTTTTTTATATGTTTATTTATTTACCTATTTGCTGGATTGGAATCTTCCACAAGCCTGTGGATGTACAGTTTATTTTAAAACCTGGCTAAGTATTTAAACTGAGTCAAGGTCTCTCAGATTTAAAAAATTTCAATTTTTTTTTTTTACAAATTCCTCTCTTTAGTGATTTGCTCTCTCTGATGCTGGCTGGAGACTTTTTTTTTAAATTATTTAAATAGATACCTACATGATAAATGGAAACAATTATTCTGTCTTCCCTATAAAAACAAAAGATAATATGAGCAAAAGTCTGTGCAGGCTCAACATGGATAGTGATGCTAGTCAGAACAAAATCTTTTAAACCCTTTGATAAAGTTCTGTTTGATTCAAAATATAATCTTTCTTGGTGAGCAAAATGAAACAGTTACAGTAAGACTTCTGTAGTTTACACTTTGCTAAACCTCCAACTTATTACCTCCATTTCAATAAAGAGAAAGAGCAGATGCCATAGTGAGATCTCATTTAGGATGTTATTTTTACAAAGTACACAAAATTTTATTTACTAGTATACCCTGAAGCACTTTGTCAATTGAGAAAATAGATTAATAAAGTACATTCCGTGGTTTATAGAAGTGTCAATAATGCTCAAGCACAAAAGATGAAGTAACAAGGTGCTAACTGCACAAACCAGTAGAAATTTGAGCACTTGTATGGAAACCATTTCTGAATTAGCCATTATAACCAACATGTCTGAATGGTTCAAGGAGGAAGAGCTGTTTTTCTCCTCCACACCCATTTCAAAATATACTGAATTTTCACAGCCATATTTTTTGTGTGTTTTGGGGCCTGATAAGTTTTGTAGAAACTGTGCTGTAAACTGACCCAAGCAATCAGTGAAATGATATGAGGAACAGATTTCTACATTATTGTATATATTTTGCTAATTAAGCTAATTTGTAGAATTGTTCCTTACACAGAATAGGCTTTCCCCCACCCTCCACAATGAAAAGTATTTATCTGGGCTTGAACAACTACAAGTGTTAGGAAAAAGTATTCACTTGGGACTCATTTTATCTTTCCAGCTATCACAAGTAAAATCCTATGAGCAATAAGGGGACAATAGCCAGCAAATAAACACTTGATGAAAACACCACCTGACTGATTGAGGAGGTATGCACCTGACAATAGCTATCATCAAAATCCCTCTTTTTTACCCTCAGAAAAACCATCCCAGCCAAAGTCCCGTTTTATCGTATCGGTCAAGTCAACTAGTAACAACCCTGAAACAGTTACGCAAAGTAGGAAAATATTAAAAATGGATTCATGCAATATTGTTAAAAAATAAAAACAAACTACACGGGGTTTTGAAAATAAAAAGAGAACAAAAATAAATGTACATAATTAGAAAACACAAGCTTACCAGCACATACAATGCATTATATTTCAGTAAACTTGAGAGCATTTCTAGTTCTGTGTTAGGTAAATGCATTGTTCCATCTAAGGTAAAGATTGTGTTTGATAGGTTAAAAATGACAGTATATAGTGCCGTATCTCATACAGAAGAGGAAAAAAAAATGTTGAGATCTTATTGCTGTTCCATGTGTTTAAAAACAGAAGTGCACAGGAAGCAGATGCCTTAACCAGCAATATGGAGTGGGGGAGGGGGAGAATTGCTGCAGCATATCCAGTAGATTTTCTATATACACTGTCCTTTTAACTATAAGGAAAATTGATACTGAGCATGTGCGATGAAGAGAAAGCTGGCAATGTCAGTGTGAATAATGGGTGAAGAAAGGGAATGAGGGGGTGTGGCATCTCAATCAAGATTAAAATGAAACTGATAAAGCAGCATATGGACTGGATAACAAATCAAAAAGCATGTTTATCCACTGAAGGAACTGGTTAATGGAGACTGCCAGCACGTTGCCATGGAAACACTGACTGTTGGAGCTGCACCATCTCATACCTTATCCAATACATTCCTGGTTGTTGGTAGTAGTCCAAAGACCCTGATCTCTTGATGGTAAACCCGTGGTCCAGCTGAGCAGAGAGAAATGGGGCAACTCAGTGGATCGATAGAATGCTAAAGAATTAAGACTCCAGACCAAGCTGTTCCTTATTTAATATATTTACTGTTTTCAGTTTCACAAGGCCCTTATCTAACACCCTGAATCTATGCACTGGAGACAAAAAGTAAGAAAAAGAATAAAAGAAAAAAAGAAACTAGCCCTAGCTTCTAGCTTGCTATATTAGAAGCCATTTTATTTAAATTGAAATTGAGTTTGCGAAATAGGTTACTCAGTGCAGTAAGCATTCATTTAAAAGTATAACAAATATCCTGTTATCGCGAAAGATAGACGTGCCCCTTTAAGTTGCACATAATTGTAATGAAAAAAGTATCTTTTGCAATTAAACAGAGGTTTAATACTTTTTAAAAAACACAGTGTTAGCCATTCCATGGAGCAGGCTACACAGACTACAGGAGGCTTAAATTAGACCACTTTATAATCATGGCATGTGTATGATTAAAAGAATCCGGTTAAGATACCCCATCAATCATGGCAATTCCGGTTTGGTTTTATTTGTTTTGGTTTTTTTTAAATGTTAGCCTTGGAGAGCAAGACTTTTCAGATTCATGAGCAGCATTGCATTGTTTAATATTTTACCTTACATCTCGGGCTTAATAAAAGAATGGCAGAAAGCTGTGCTGTACAATATTCACTAAATTACATCAATTAAAGTCAAAATGGAAAATGAACTTAGTAATACGTAAAAAAAAAATCTGGTAAAGTGTGTGCTTAAAAATATAACTTTGAGCTGTATATATTTTTCTACATTGAATTTATCATCAGCAGAGGAATGTGCATAGAACAAAGGAAAATGTATTATTTTCTCTAGCCTATCTACATTGCACTAACATGTGTTTAGGATAGCCTTCAACAGAGGATTAGATATAATTGTGGGGGGACAGACATGGCAGATGCATTACTGCCCAATGTAATCTGAAAAATTTAATAACTTTCACATTTTGCCCTACAAATGGAAAGGCCGTTGTGTATTTCACTAAGAGTTTGGTGTATTGCTAAAGAGTGTTACTAATTCTAAATTGAGGCAGGATGGTCAAGATATCTCTATATACTAGTTATTTAAACTGCAGCTTGCATCTAAATGTACATTTAACTAACACTTTCAATACAAACGCAAAGAGAAAGATTTAATATTTTTCTGTGACGTTAAATCAACGCACATTTCACCTTATTTAGAATTAAAGGATACTACTTGTTCAAAAGATGTGGCCCTTGAAGCTATATTTCATTTTTTCATTGACTTTTAGTAGATTGATCTACTATTGCCATCTGCTGGCATTTTATTATACTGCATTTCAAGTACACAAAAGACGTAATGAAAAAATAGAATAAAAAGTATTGCACTACAAACTAACTGAATGTTATTACTCGTGTTTTAGGAAGGGATTTATTCTTTGAATTTTAAAATGTTACATCTACCTAAGCAGAATTGAAACAAACATTTTAGTTACCATGGATATTATAGGCTAAGAAAAACAAGTTATAAATAATAATGATAGAACAACAACAGATATGAAATGACATTTAAGTCATAGGTTCTTTCTCAAACCGAGCAAAATTAATAGACTAAAGCTGTTTTCTCTTCTCCACAGCTTAAGAAAAGCCCACTGTTAAAATGTCACTTTTAATTTTATTTTATAATTGCTATAATGCATTTTAAATATCTCTCTCCCTCTTTCTTCCCACCCCCATTCCATGATAAAGAAGCACCAATTGGTTTCCACAGACGACAGAGGCCGCCTGCGACAGTCAGAATGCTGCAGACAGAGGAATTGGTTACCATTTCTAGACACATTGGCAGCCCATCAGCTGTCAGAACAGCTTTTTTCTTTCTTTATGCTACATGGTTCCCCTGAGCCTCAAGCTGGGATTTACTCCCCTAGCCAAGTCAGGGACCTCACACAACCCTAACATAATGTTATCATTAGTCTTTTCTTCTGTCTTAATAATGCCAAAAAAACAAGCACAAAAGTGACAACATACAGGCAAAGCTTTAACATTCCAGACATAAGCACAAATTGAACTATACTCAGTTAATAGAATGTATTGCAAAACATCCTTGAATACTAAAATATTTTAAATAAATTGATTTAGATTTTGTCTTGATTATTTTAGACAGAAAGAGTATCATTACAAACCCATGGGGTACTGACAGAGTATTGTTTTTTTTTTTTTTAAAAAAAACCTCTTTCAAAACATCTGTTTTTATTTGAGAAATAATTACCAGCTCTCTTCTTTAGTGGCTGGAGACATTATAACTAAGCAGTCGAGTCATTAATTTAAAATATTCAAAGGAAAGAGTGTGACGGCATCCTTCGAGAATTCAACAAAAACTCTAGTGCTAAACTTTAAACAGATTATTTAATATATGTTTGCTATTAAATACGCATTTTACATTTTTAGTGAAATATTAGTTTTAGATACAAAAAACATATAGTTATGAAGCTTCCAAATGAAATATTTTGGTCATACCTGTTTTAGGGCCCTAATCCTGCAAATACTTATGCAAATGATTAACTTTATGACAACTGTAAAGTTTATACATGAGTGTTTGTAGGATTGGAACCCGGATGAACATATACTATTCTTATTGGGAATTATATAACCAAAGCAAATGTATGCCTCAGCAAAAGGGGTCCATACAATATATTAGAGCATTACTAAAGAAATCAACAGTCTACTAAAAGTATTTTATATATAAATAAAATACACCTGCAAATGACTGACCTAATAAGATAAACTGGGAGTGGGGGAGGGGCAGCCCAGCTAACACATACAATCCTTATTAACTTAAGCTCTGCATTAAAGGTTTAGCACACAGCTCTTTGCTAGACCCCCATATCATGATAAATTTTACCATATGGGTATATGTATGATAAAGAATATCATGAAGTTGAATTGAGAATTAAATATTGTATTTTAGCTATCCCTTTCCATAAGCTACAGTATACACACATACCAGCGCAATAAAACAGATTTTTTTAAAGGGTCAAGATATACATATTTTACATTTATGTGCTGAACAATATGTTCCAGCATTTGAGGAGTATATACTTTGTAAAGTATACATTTAGAACAGCTTTAGTTAATAAGTTCTACATCAATATAATCTGACATTATATAGGTTAAAAAAAGGAGTTTCCTGAAAGTAAAATTTTAATAGCTATCCTAGGCCAAACTAGCATTAAACTGTTTTTAAATGCAGGGCCAGTGGCTAAAAGTTTTTGCTCTTTTGCCTTTGGTTTTATTTATTCTATTTATTAAGATGTGTTTCACACATAATATATAGAAGGTTTTTGATATTTAAATCAGCATTTGCTTAGCCTGCCTTAAATTTTGCACATGCACGACAGATGTTTGTATGCTCCCAATTTTAGGAAGGTTACTGAAAGAAATCAAACTAATTTCTGGATTTTATAACAATATTTTAAAAATACTGCTAGTTTAGAGGCAGAACTCCAGAATTAACCACACCACGGTATAGGATCCACTCAGAAGGATGCTCTCATTAAATGTATTAGAATTTAAATAAGTACATTACCAAATTCAGTGAGTGTTTTTGCTTTTATTTCATTTATTTCTATAATGTTTGTCAATGGAAATATTCACTTTACCAATGCCTTTTTCACTACTAAAATGGCAAACTGCTGTAAACAATCCATTTCCAGATCAACTGGAACAAACCAAAATATTTTAAAAAGTGTAAGAGGTGAGATTGGGGAAGCATAGTGTCCATCTTTTAAGCTTCGAAAACCTTACAAAAAGGACCTGAGCAGTACTTCTTATGGACAAGCGTGCTGGCAGTCCACTGGAAAAGAACACAGTTTGAACTAGACTGTTCAGAACACACCTGCATTTCATATGAGCAATGAGTTGAGAGTATGTGATGTTTTATTTGTGGGAGAGTAACCGTGGCATTATTGTTTGAAAATGAAAATTAAAAATGCTGACTGCATGTTGGCTGATGGCATAAGAAAGTTGGAAATCTAAGAGAAAAGCATGAGGGGCAATTTGTTTCTGTTTTGAAATAGCTTTTAATAAAAAAAAGTGAGAGGCACAGCTTGAAATCTTAAATACTTCTGAGAAAGTATCCATTTTGCTTCACAAATAGTTCACACCTGCAAGCCAGATTGTGCCTGTTGAGCTGAGTTTATTTCATGCTGATTTAACTCACCATTGGAGGGGCCGAGCTGAGGAACATGAAAGTGGAAACAGTACGAGACAGTGTACACGTGCAGTCACACCATCTGCAATTTATGGAAGCTGGGAACAAACACTGAGTAATTGGATATGGGAATGGTTATGTTCAATGTGTCATTGATTTTTTTTGGTGACTTTATCTGGAGAATTAACATTACCATGAGTAATAAAAAAGAAAGCTTTAAAACACAGGCAGATGTATTAAAAATAAGTAGAAGATGTGAACGTGGATAAAACAGATAGTTACTGTTTAATGGTACTAGCATAAATAATCTAATAAAATTCTGAATATCATCCGTGTGTGTTTGTGTGTGTGTGTGTGTGTGTGAGAGAGAGAGAGAAAGAGAAAGAGAAAGAGAGAGAAAAAGAGAAAGAGAGAGAGAGAGAGAGAGAGGGTTGGGAGGTGTTCATCTTGGAGAAAAAATAGACATTTTCATGAGGCATATACTGCACTGCATGTGCCTATAAAATTTACCTGGGCTTAACCAATTTAACCTCTGCTTGGAGGGATGCAGCTAACATATTGTGAGTAGTGCGGTATGCAACCCTCTTGCACAGCTGCATTTGAAATGCATCTGAAATGTAGTTTCTGCTACAAGGGAGGGCAGCACTTTACAATAAGTACAAGCCCTTGCTGTCTTTTGGTGTCATCTTCTGTACATCAACTGTTTTGTGGGCACTTTTAAAATGTTATAGCTGTGTATTTCAGATGCTTACTGTAATGACAGAAACTCCAGCTGCTGTGCTGTTGGGTTTAGGCCCTGTGTTGAAATGCTTCTTTATCTTCCCAGCTACTGAAAGCTGATGCTCGTTCTCTGGAAGGCCATCATCCTGCAGAGAAAAAAAAAAACAAAATTTTATAGAGAAAATGCAAAATAAGGGAGATAGTGAGGTGATCCTGGAGGTACCTGCAGATGTAAAAAGTTTAATAAAAATTTGTCCTGAGATATGTTTAATGCAATGTCATCTTCTCCATAAATCTATCTAAGGTATTTCTAAGAAACCTTATTGTCATGGAACAGCTCCATTTTCATGTGTTCCTATGCAGCTATAGGGAACACCGGGGTAAAGAAACATGGGCCTCAGGCAGGAAAAACAAAATGTTTGAGTCAGTTGTGGCCGTGTCTCCTCTGAAAAAGCATGTTCTAAACTTGAGTTAAAATTTTAGAAAAGACAAGGCAGTTTGTAGTTCTCATACAAGTTAGCAGTTCAAGTTAAAGACCAAATTACAAGGCCTTTGTAACGGGCCCAAACGGTCTGGTCAGATAGAGCCACTTGAGCAGTACAAAGAACTTCCCACCATCAGATTATGCAAGGTGGCAGGGAACAGTAAACTTGAATCATACAAAATGACGGACCCGTAGAACTACTGCATTTCAGCCTTTTGCAGGATTATTTGTAATCCCACTCCCACCCGCTCCTGCTCTTATAGCAGCAGGTCTTGCAGGACCCTGTCCTGCTGACTGGCTCTATACACTAGTTGCACAAGGGGCTCTTCTTTGCATCAGTAGCTATCAATAATCAAATCACAAACTTAAACTAAGCATTTTAGCACCAAAAGTACAACACAGGGAAGTAACAGATCAAGATCAGAACAGACATTCATTTTTCTGTCTGTGTAACAATTCTGAGAGCACTTTGTACATTACATAGTCGCTGATGTAAATCATTGGCTTTGTGAGCATATAGTAACAAGGTTAGTTTGGTTGGTAGATTGTGACACTGGTTTTCAAAATTTCCTCACTCCTTAATAACATGTGCTAGCTGGCAGAATATGGTGAAATGCACAGCTTTAAAAAATATCATTGTTAATTATTATCTAGGAGAAGGGAGACTTCACGCAGTAGATCTGACACCTAAAATAACCTGTATTCCTCCAACCTGATCTTTCCCAGAAGAAAGCTAGTCTACAAAATAAACTCTTTCCTCTTCTTCATTGGAAAAACAAATCCTCAAAACTTGCATCTCAATTTTTAAAGGATTGAGTCACAAGAATCACTATAGTCCTGATAATCAGTGTAATCTTACTATATATTTTAGAAATGTGCGATTGTCTGTCTGTCCATTTGTTCAAGAACTCTTCCTAAATAGTGAGAACTAGGACCATCATATCTGATATGCAGTTT
Organism: Pelodiscus sinensis; assembly: GCF_052426305.1. Taxonomy (NCBI): domain Eukaryota; kingdom Metazoa; phylum Chordata; order Testudines; family Trionychidae; genus Pelodiscus; species Pelodiscus sinensis. The sequence continues at coordinate 300,758,234 of NC_143052.1, read as the reverse complement.
CCTATCATAACTTAAAGCAAGGTAAGGGTTTGGTTGTGCCAGGATAATGAGATATAACTAGAACTCAATTGTTTCTCATAAAATGGAAAAGGAGGGGTCTGTTAGGAGCGACAATTATACTGAAGAATGACCACATGGGGGCAGCGATAGGGACTGGGACAGCTATAACCCCATTGGGCCAGTAGGGGGCAAGGATGGAGAACGGGACAACTATCTACTACATATTTCTGAGAGTTTGTATATATCTACTACATATTTCCGAGTGTGTGTGAGACTGTGTGTTCTCCAGCCAGGGGACATGCACCCCTCCCCTGGCTGTTCCTGCTGAAGTGGCAAGGGATGGGCATGTCTCACAAGCTGCTGCAGTGACAAAGGGCAGAGGTTTTCTCTCTGCCCCCAGAGCAGCCTGCGTACAGAATCCCTCATTTCTAGCCCTGCTTGAGAACAATGATTTAAAATGAAAAAAAAACCCACAAAAAACCATGATTTGCGTTAAGGACCCAAGCAATACCGGGTAAATTTTCTAGTACTTTTAACAGGGAAACCTACAACCTAAGCTCCAGAGGGGATATTTAAGATCCACATAACATAGGATACATTTTTTGAGCAAAGTGCTCAAGCTGTGACAAAGTTATAAGACATTAATTAATCTGCCAGTGCAACACTTTCTAACTACTACTGCTATTACCTAATGTGCATTTTATATTGGTATTCAGGTTCCAAACTGGAATCACCTCATCCAACATCTAAAAACAGACATACATGTAGGATGAAACATGGCAGCTGCTTAATATCAAACAGCAATGGTACAGCACATGTTGGGAAGTGAAGAAGACTATCATGCCCACAAGAAACCACAGGAGGAATTGTATGTAGGCTAAATGCTCCAAATAGGAAGTCGGACAAGACACTGCAGATGTTAACTCTCCCCCTCCGCAAAAGGGCATTCACTAGTAAGTGTCTCAATCTATGTGTTAACCATCTGATATACACACTTCCCCTCACAAGTGGTCTCATCTGTAAGATGAGGGACAAAACTGTCAAGAGTGACTGGTGATTTTGGATGTTCAACTCAAAAACACCTTAAAGAGGCCTGAGTTTCAGAAAATGTGGAGCACCAGTTCTCTCAAAAATAGGCCCCTACATAGGGTCTCAAAAGTTGGACAACCAGAAACAGAAGCACCTAAAATCACTTGTAACTCTTGAAGACCTTGACTTAGGATTTACAACATACTACTTCAATGTACAATTGTTTACTGTCACAACTGTCTAATTTGGATTTTCCTGCAAACAGTCAATTACTGCTCTAACAGACAGAGGCTGCTAGTGTCATTTCTGTATATAATAATAATCAAGAACAGCGCATGCATTATATTTGCATCAGTTTCCACAAAAGGACATGTAAAGATGCAAAGAAAAATAAATTGAATAATAAAAAAAAAAACTTAAGCAAAGCTCAGGATTGCCTGTGTCCTACTGCCTTGAAGCACTCAGATCCATTTCACATGCTGGTCACAAAAAGTGTCCTTTCCAGTACCAACTGTGCCATATGAAGATGCCATTATATAAACAACAACAGAAGAAAATCAGAGCAAATAAAAATCCTGGGAAAGCCTTTTGACTCTGTTTCTTATAAGGTTTCCAGTGAGATTTGGGCAGCACTCAATGGTATGACCAAAAATATTGTAGCTGGCAAATAAAATATCTTTTAAAATTAACTGTGTTTTAAAATTAGCATGTGAATGCTCACGTTATTATTATTTACTGATGCATACTTATTTATTTCACAGACAGTCAGACATAACAAGGGAGACTAGGGAAATGATTTAAAGCTACAGGTTTCCTAATCCCTTTTAAGCAGGTGTGTACAAAAAATAATCCACTTTTTGGGTTATCATTTTAATAGGGGAAGGGTTTACAAAATGTAATCCATCCTTTTCACCATTATAACTTATTGAATTACAGTAAGTTAAACATTTTTATTACTCAGAAGTCAGGAACAGGGTATACTTGTACCACAACTTGCCATTGGTGCATTTTGGATTATATAACATTTCCAGTGTTTAAAATGCCAGCTCCCAATCCTCCAACCTCTTTTATAATTCTTTCTTTCACAATGAATATGAGCAGGCAAAGGAAACAGTGAGAGTCCCAGTAGGGGAAGTATAAAACAGTGGGTTTGTTTCTAGCTCTAAGAGTTCTGTATGAGAGACAAATCCAAATAAACTCAAGTGAGGGGGCAGAGAACTGCTGCTAAATTGCATTCACAATCCAGAATCTCCATCTGTCTCAATGGCAACAAGCCAAAGTCTTTTCAGGTTTTGTTTTTTAAATTGAAAACAGCTGGGGTATTATTGATGTAGGAACAGTTTTACTGGTCTGATTCTGACCAATACAAGTTTTGTTGTTTCTAAGAGAAATCCAGCTATTGTTATCTTCAAAATTGAAACTGAAATGATTGTTGGTTACTATTGAAACTGTCAAACTAAATTCCATCAATGTCATCAATTTACAAGATAATCATACATTAAAGAGTCATAAAAAGCTGCCCTTGAGAATGCAATAGCTATTTATAGCCTACAATAGACTTTTTACATAGAATAACCAGGCAGAAAATTTCTATAAAAATGAAATTTCAAAGATAAATTTTTTTAATGAAAATCTTCATGAAAAATTATTTCTATTTTCCAAGCAGCACTGCTACCCATCCTTTTATTGCTATTTCACTAGTCTCAACACTATTAATAAGTCCAAAATATGGGTACTTAGAGGTATTTAAACAGTTTTCCTAGAAAAGTGAAGTGTTATTTCACATATTATATACTAGGATGTGAATTAGTTTCCTTCTATAAATGAGAATATTTTAAGAAGTAAAATAATACTAAATTTCACTTATAGCCCTCCAGGGCCTTTGTAAACATGAGTAGTCATTTTTATCCCAACTTTAAGGATGGAGAAACTGAAGTAGAAAGAAAGTAGAGGTAGATCTAGGAATGGAAAATGAAAGGCCTGACTCCTAGTCCAATGTCCTCTCTATAGGTTCACAGTGCCCCTGTATAAAAACAGATTTTCTCTTCCGAATTCTTGCTCTCACACATACGCCAGGTCCCATTTCAGGAAATAATCCCCATTCAGGACAGCACCTAACCAACATAAGTCTCATTTAGTTCAATGGACCTTAAATTTATGACAAAAATTCAGCCCAATTTTTGTGATAGCTCAATTACAGGTGGACTCAGGCATGTGCTTATGAACTTTCCTGAACTCAACTCCAGAAAACTGTCTAGCAAATTAGTCCAAGGAAAAGGTATTTCTAGCCTGATTAAGCTGTGAATGGTATCTAGTATATAGCTGAAGATGATTTACTGAATGCTATAAAGGAATGATTAAGGAGGAAAAAAAAAACCCATTAAACTGTGACCAAATCCTCCTCTAGTATAAACAGGAATGTAGTATGTTTTCACTGTGATGTACTTGCAGAGTATTAACAACAGTATGACTTGCGACACTAAGGCAGTACTCCCCAGACTTTTCAGGGAAACACCTGCCTTACTATTGTCCTCACAGGCGGCCAGTGAACCTAGGCAAACTAGGCAGTTGCCTAGGGTGCCGCCGGCCCGGGTGCCCGATGATTACGTCATGACTATTGGCGGCCGTGCAGGCGGGGGTGCCGATAGAGCCTTCCGCCTAGAGTGGCAGCTGCCGCAGCCAGCCTCAAGCAGCTCCTGATATTCTTCAACCCCCTCCCTCCAGGGATGGGAGTGGGGCTGTGACTCCTGGAAAGGGAGACACAGATTCCTGGGTTGTGAGGAGCTAAGATTGGGGCCACAGCTGAGGGCAGAGCAAAGCCAGGAGCAGGGCTGGGAGTGGGGTTGTAGCCAGGAGTCAGGTTGGGGTCCTGGGTGCAGATATACAGCTTGGCTGTGGTTGGAGGCCAGAAGCCAGGGCCGGGGCAGAGCTGGATCGGGGGAGGGACTGGATGGCACTCCCTCCATGTCCCCTATAGGGGCTGGCTGAGAGCATACCATACTCCCATTCCCAAACATTCCTTTGTGACCCCTAGGTAGGCACGCATCCAAGTTGGGGACTTCTTACTCATGGAAGTAACAGTCCTGATTCTTCATGCAGCTTGCTGAAGTTTTAATAAAATGCAGCTTTGTGTAATTTAAAGAAAAGGGGGGGGGGAGCTTTGAGGTTTCATAGCCTCCAAAGGTGTCAAAAAAAATCAACAGAGCTCCATTATCTGAAAATATCTGGAAGAAAATAAGGTGACAGGTAACAGCCAGCATGGATTTGTAAAGAACAAATTGTTCCAAACCAATCTGATAGCTTTCTTTGATAGGATAACCAGTCTTGTGGATAAGGGAGAAGCAATGGACGTGACATACCTAGACTTTAGTAAGGCATTTAATATGGTCTTGCATGATCTTCTTATCAATAAACTAGGCAAATATAAATTAGATGGGGCTACTATAAGGTGAGTGCATAACTGTCTGGATAACTGTTCTCAGACAGTAGTACTTAATGGTTCACAATCATGCTGGAAGGGCATAACAAGTGGGGTTTCGCAGGTGTCTGTTCAATATCTTCATCAACAATTTAGGTATTGGCATAGAGAGTTATTAAGTTTGAAAATGATGCTAAGCTTGGAGGGGTTGCAAGTGCTTTGGAGGACAGGATCATAATTCAAAATGATTAACTGGAGAATGGTCTGAGGTAAATAGGATGAAGTTTAGTAAGGACAAATGCAAAGTGCTCCACTTAGGAAGGAACAATCATTTTCACACATACAGAATGGGAAGTGATTGTCTAAGAAGGAGTGCTGCAGAAAAAGATCTAAGGGTCATAGTAGATCACAAGTTAACTATGAGTCAACGGTGTGACACCGTTGCAAAAAAAAAAAAACACATGATTCTGGGATGGATTAACAGGAGTGTTGAGCAAGACACGAGAAGTCATTCTTCTGCTCTACTCTGCACTGATTAGGCCTCAATTGGACTACTGTATCCAGTTCTCAGCACCACATTTCAAGAAAGATGTGGAGAAACTGGAGAGAATCCAGAGAAGAGCAACAAAAATGATTAAAAGTCTAGAAAACATGAGCTATGAGGCAAGGCTGAAGGAACTGGGCTTATTTACTTTGGAAAAGAGAAGCCTGAGAGGGGACATAACAGTGGTTTTCAGGTATCTAAAAGGGATGGAGGAGGGGGGAAATTGTTCTCATTGGCCTCTGATGATAGGACAAGCAGCAATGGGCTTACACTGAAGCAAGGGAGGTTTAGGTTGGACATTAGCAAAAACTTCCTAACTGTCAGGGTGGTTAAACACTGGAATAAATTGCCTAGGAAAGTTGTGGAATCTCCATCACTGGAGATCATAGAATCATAGGACTGGAAGAGAATCATAGGGCTGGTCGTCGAGTCCCAAAGCAGGACCAAACCCAACTAAATCATCCCAGCCAGGGATTTGTCAAGCTGAGACTTAAAAACCTCAAGGGATGGAGATTCCACCACCTCTACCTTACCTTTCTTCCCACAGTTCACACACACTTCAAAGACAATTATCTCCGTTCATAAAGAAAAATGATTACAAATTGGGATATAAACATGCTGCGAAAAGAATATATGCTGCAAGAAGGAAAGAAAATACCACCACCAACAAAATCTTCTGCCTTAAAGTGATCACAAAAATGCAAAATTGTCTGATTTTATATTGAACTGGATGTCTATAAGCTTTACATGACAGAGAGGCTGTGCAGCTCAGAATTAATGATTAAAATTGCTTCTAGCTCAACAACAGTATGGATGATAGAACTACTTGAGCATTCATTCTGTAGGTACTTTACACACCATTTCCATTCAGGAATATAGGAATCTATTCAGATACTTTTAAATTTTTTATTTAGGGTATTATTGAATTAGTCTGTACATTTGAATTACAAATGTTCTTTTTGGAACTGCACTCCCTTTAAGTATCTGAAACTGGGAGGGTAATAATTTCTTATATGGGCTTGCTCCAAGATTTTGATAAGTGGTCAAGGGCCATACTTTTCTATGAAGAGGATGCGGGGTCTGGGATGAAGGTTAGGTGCAGAGCTGAGGGCAAGGGACGGGTGCAGGAGGGGGTGTGGCATCTGAGAGGGAGTTTGGATGAAGAAGGGGATTGTGATCTGGGGCAGGGGCTAAGGGTGCAGGGTTGGGGAGGAAGTATGGGTGCAGGAGAGGAGTCTGGCCTGGGGAAGAGGTGTAGGATGGGGTGCAGGGTCAGGGAGGGAGTTGTAACCTGCGGGTTGGGGGTGCAGAGGGTTTGGGTGATGACCTGGGGCAGGAGGGGCAGGGAGGAAAAGGCTGGGGATGGGGTGCGAAAGGCAGGCTCTGTTCAGGAGGCACTTATCTAGGTGGCTTCTGGCCAGCAACCCTGCAGGACCCCGAGGCAGACTCCCTGCCTGCCTGAGTTTCCAGCCAATAGGAGCGGAGAGATTTGGCTGGTGGCAGTGTATGAAGTCTTTCCTTCTTTCCTCCTCTCCCCCTCACCATGGAACCTGGAGCAGAAAGCTACATGGAGCCGACAACTACTGAAAGTGGTGTGGGGCTGCTCTGTGCCTGAGGGTTCCAGTGGGGCAGCCTATGGGCCAGATCTGGTGGCTTGGCGGGCTGGATGTGACCCTCAGGCTGTATTTTGCCCACCCATTTTAGAAAATGCTGGCATTTAAAGTATTTGATGGTGAATAGTTAAAGGATTATGTAACTGCCAACAGGCGGGTTTGAACCTGGGACCTCTGAAGCAGAATATAGGAGCCTCTACCCTCTGAGCTAAAAGCCAGCTGGCTCCCAGCCCATACTGTAGAGATCTCTTGATCTTAACTGTTGCTGTGGTCTAGGTACCACTTGCATTGCTCAGTAACCACACGAGGGCTAGGTCTACACTGGCACAATCTTGTGCCAGAGCTATGCAAATGAGGCTAAGTGTGTCTACTTCTTGTGCAAGAAAAACCCTCTTGCACAATGCTGTTATGCTGATTATTTTCAGGAATAACGGCATTGCGCAAGAGGGTTTTTCTTGCGCAAGAAGGGGCAGTGTAGACAGCTCCTTCTTGCACAAGAGCCTCTTCCGCAAAATGGCGGCTCATTAGTTATACAAATGAGGCTCAGCGATATTCCACACTTAGCCTCATTTGCATAGCTCTGGCGCAAGATCCCAGCATTGTAGACATAGCCGAGGTATGTAGGTTACAATTACACAACTAAAATAAGAATCAGTAGTCCCTGAAATTACTTACATTAACCCACGGATGTTCAAGAACTTGCAAGGCTGAGAATCGCTGATCTACATCTACCTGAAGCATCATGGTGATAAGTTCCTGGGAAATGGAAGATAAGATCCTATTTAGAACACATTTTTATAAAGAAAAACAAAAGATTTAATTCAGAAAAAATGATCAACTGACTGTAGTAAAGCACAATGTTCAATTAATGACAGGGTGGAAATATGCTAAGGTAATTTAAAAATAATATCAACTGCTGAACTTCTGAATGTGAATTTCTAAATCAATAGTTAAATAATACATTGAAAAGCTAGAAGTCTAAGTGCTGAGTCAATTTTGTAGTCCGTAGTTTTAGAGGAAAGAACTTCACACGTAATGTGCAAAAGAAGATGGGTGCATGAAATCAGGTTAGCTATCCATTTAAAAAATAGCCAATTTTCTGCAAAGCAGCAGCAGCAGATCTATCTAGAATTTGGCTCTCTCTGGGTCCTAATATCAATAGCAGAGTGAATATTTAAAAAAGAAATATTTCTAACTCTTAAAACCTTAGTTTTAAAGTGTCAAATTCTTCATTACTCTTTTCCCTCCCTTTCCTACCAGCATTTAATGCATTTTTTTCTCCTGACCATGAGTGCATAGAGAAGACAATAGTAATGGGATGCTAAATAAAGGGAAATCAGAAATGACAGACATCAATTATTCTCAACAAATAAATGGGAGCAGAACAGAAAGTAATGAACTTATACATCAAAATGGGAAAGTTTCAACCAAACTATTTGTAGTTAGGTAATGGAACAAGCTTGGTAAAGGAGCTGTGGAATTGTCATTAGATATTGAAAACCAGAACTGATGCTTAACAGATGAGTGATAAAATTAGGCATGATAAAATTAAGCTTGCTGCAATACAAAGGAAGGCATTAGAACAGAGGAAGGAATGCTGATGGAGGGGCAGGAGGCAAAGAGGGCAACTGGCTACCAGAAGCCACTGCTGCTACTGCAGCAGCAGCGATAGATGGAGTCCTGGGCCCTTTAAATCGCTGCCAGTGCTCTGATCTGGATGGCGGGTGGCATGGTGTTGGTGGCATGGAGAGCAGACTGCTCCAGCACTCTTCCGAGAATGCGGAGCTGGCCCTGCTTCCCTCCGTTGCCGAGGAGCCTGGCAAGTCTGTCAGCTCCCCTGAACAGAGGTTCGTAACCTTTTATTTACTGAGCCTTCTCCCCCACAACGTGCTATAAAAATTCCATGTCTCACACGTCCCACAATAACTGTTTTTCTGCACATACAAGCCAGGCTGAGTGTAAGAGGTTAGCAGCGCCACTGGCTAGGCCCCATGCCACATGAAGCCCCACAAAACTAAGCTCCTCAGATTTTGGCTTCAGCCCCAGACGGTGGGGACCCAGGCTTCAGACCCATGTGGTGGAGCTTCAGCTATTTGCTCTGGGCCCCAGCTAGTCTATCTAATGCTGTCCCTGTTTGGCAGCCCCATGGAAAGCAGCATGCAGCTCTCAAGGGGACCCCAGACCCCTGTTGCAAACCATCGGATTGTAAGACTCCTACTAATACTTGATATTTCTTTCAGCTCCAAGAACTGTATCCGCTTTGTTAATTTTATTAGCTTGGAAACTAAAATTCCTCCCTCATCCCCTTATTATTTCCCAAAATAGGGGTATAAGGGAAACAAAAGTGTTTAATAGGGTCATTCCCAATCCTCACACTGCAGATGAAAACACTGTTTTGTGATAAATTAAATATTCATATAGAACGTACTTAAAAGGACAGTGTTGCAGATATTTATCCTATGATTATGTGTTGGCATTCCCCACACTTAAGGTAAGACAAGGAAAGTGACAGTGGGAAATCTATTCGATATATCAGGGAAGGGAATCTTTTTCCTAGCAGGGGTCACTGACCCGCAGAAAAAAATCAGTCATGAGCCACACCCAGCCCCATAGGGCTGGGGGCGGGGAGGGAGAGGGTCGGTGGCTCAGGAATTCCCTACGGTTGACAACTATCTTAAGTGAGATGGACCAGGCACCATTGCTGCAAATGGCATCCTGTCTATCTGGTTGGCAGCCCTATAATTGGGATAGGGTTTCAGACTGCAGGAGAGGCCTCCAGGCTAGGGCAGATGGTGCGTATGTGGGAAGGGTGTGAGGGCTCTGACTAGGGGGTGTGGACTCTGGAGTGGTGATTGGGATGAGGGTCCAGCAGGGGGCTCTGGACTGGGTCCAAGAGGTTTGGAGTGCAGGAGGGGGCTTGGGACAGGAGGGTGGGGTGGGCCCTGGATGAGAGTTAGGGTGCAGGAGCGGGCTCAGGGCTGGGCCAGAGGGGAGGGGAGCAGGCTTGGAGGGAATTTGGTGCAGGAGAAGGTCAGGGCTGGGGCAAGGGGTTGGAGTAGAGACTGGACAGGAGTTAGAGTATGGGAGGGGGCTGAGGCAGAGGGTCGGGGTGCAAGACAAGGTATGGGGCAGCTCCTGGATTTCTAAGCACCCAGAATGTCCCTGAGGCCCATTGGGAAGTGGGAGGGCAGGTGACTCTCCACTCTGAACTTGCCTACAGACAATGCCCCCACAGCTCCCATTGCCCACAGTTCCCAGCCAACAGGGGCTGTGGGGATGGTGCCTTCACCTCCTACTCTAGCGTACCAAAGAGACTGCTCCAGAAAATTTGACCTCCAGGACCAAACTCAACCTTGCTGTGTGTGTTTTATTGTGTCGGGGACTAATCCTGAAAGATACTCTGTGCCCACAGCTCTTTCAGAATCAAGCTTTTCCTTAGTACTTGCAAATTGCTTAAAAAAAAAAAAGAGGACTAAAAAAATGAACTGCTTGTTAATGGATTGACAAAACAAGTCAGAGTCCCATATACAGGCAACATTAAGGAGTTACAAGCAAAGTACAGCTTGGTTTGTTTGACAGAACTATCAGGACAATTCTTTCATGTGATTAATCATGGAACATGTTTTCCTCAGAGCATTATTTATGTTTAACAATACAATTACACTTGGAGATTCCAACTGGAATCCATCTGCCATTGTGCTAGTCACTGTTCAAACCCACAGAAAGTAAAACAGTTGCTACCCCAAGGAGCTCTCAATCTAAGATGTGCATATTTTTTGATCCAAGTTACTGGAAGTTTTAATTGTTCAACAGGTGATGACAGGAGGCCTAAAACTAGAGTTGGGCAAAAATTTTCTGAGAAATAGTTTCAGTGAACCAGACATTGCATTTTAAGAGAATAAACTATCTATGAATTCATACTGAATTTGGCAAATAGATTTCTCCCTCCCCCATAAAGGGAAATACTTTGAACATGTTTGTAAATGTTTGTTTTACATTTTAGCTAGATTTCATTACTTAAAAGTAAAAACACCCAACAACAAAATGAAATGTTTCATTTGAACCAAAAAACTTTTCCACTTTGGGTGGATCCAGGACAAAATTATATTTTGATTTAGCCATCCAACTGAAAAATCATGTATTCATTCAGCTCTACTGAATATATATACACACACACACAAAACAAATACTAACAAAGTGCTGCCCAAAACAGCTTACAGACGAGAATCAGATAATACTACAGTAGTGACACAGAGGAAGTTGCACATGTCCCTCAAGGGAAAATCTAGACCTAAAGCTTCTCAAGTACAGGGAGACAAGAGAAAAGTAGTTTTACAATCTCTTTGCACGCACACTGATTATACCGAGCATCTTTGCTAAATCAGAAGAAAACCAACTTTGTAAATCTACCTTTGCAGAATCCGAAACATTATCCCAGTATGGAGATGGGAAATCCACCTGGCCCATCAATATCTGGTCAAACAGCACTTCCTGGTCATCTCCACATCTGTGAAGCAAACAAAATCAAAACAAACATCATTTCCAGAAGTAGTTTTATATAAACTTTAGAAAAGCAAGTAAAATTCTTTTAACTGCAGTTTACTCAGTCTGCCTTTTGGGGCCAGGTCCTGTCCCCATGCCGCATAGCTACAGCTGTGGACACAAGGGGCACTTAAGATGGAACACAATTACTTTTTAAAGAGAGAAGACAGGGAAAGAAGTCAACTTCTAGGACAACCTTCTGTTGGCTCTCCCCACCTTTGGAATATAGTTCCCTTTTTATTTCTGAGCTTGCCTATCTTTAAGGCAAAACCCAGCCCTTCTTTGCTTTAATGACGAGCAGAGATTTGTGAGGGGAGACTTAAAAAATTTGCTTACAGGCTTAAATCTCTGTTGGAACATTTACATTTTGTTCACATGTTCCTGTTTCCAGCTTACTGTGTTTGGGGAGCAAATGAGGAAATCTGCTGATTTCATGATGTATTTTTAAATGGTAGCCAAGGGCACCCAGAGCTGGCCATGGGTGCATGTGTTTTAGAAGGTAGAGTATAAATAAAATGCTAAGAGCTTGGAGTTTTTACAATAACACAATCGGGATTTGTGTAGTTTGTATAAATTGAGAGGCAGAGCATGAAAAAAAAAACCCAACAACCCAGCATTACAAGCAAAGATGTTTTTCCCCAGCAGATCTCTTAGTGCAGGACAGGCACATGGACCATTCACAGCAGAAAGGTGCACTGCTAACAGTTGAATAAGACCGTACCCACGGAACGGAGGAAAGCCACACAGCAGAATGTAAGTAATCACACCAGCTGCCCAGATGTCCACCTTCAAGCCGTATCTAAAAATATTAGAGGTATTATGATTAGAGACACCAATCCTGTAAGAACTACAGTACACAACTGAAAGAAAATGATGTCAATGCACACATTTTTATTAAATGAACTGATTTTTTTTCCTATATTGTACAACAATTTCTATCAAATCCAAGGCAGGTGTTTACAGTTTAAAACTACAGTGGACGTCTGAACACAGATGATAAAAGTGTACCGATTTCTTGGATGCTCTTTTGAACTGTACTGACAGGAAGCCTGCAAGGTACCATTGGTCATTTGCCCAGGGAATGTTTACTCTACACACTATATCGGGGGGGGGGGTGGGAAAAATCAAGCCTGCCAAGCATTTCTCTCTGGTCCGCCCAGCTGTTTAGCATAGGATGCATACTTACAGCCGACAGCCCGTGTTCAGCTGCCCTTCCCCTACCTGAGATGTCCCCGGATTCTTCTGCTAGCTGTGCAGAGTTGGGGAGGGAGGGAAGGGTGAAGGGAAAAGTTGAAGTCAGGGTGTTCTCCTGTCCCTGTACCCCATCTCTGTATTGCAGGGATTTAGGAGAGGGAGACACACAGTGGAGCTGATCCTGTCTGACACATGTAAGTGACTCAGAGGAGTTTCTGTCTTAAGAGGTCTCTCTCTCTCTCTCTCTCTCTCTCTCTCTCTCACACACACACACACACACTCACCTCACCATGCCCCATCTCTGTAGAGTAGTGGGAAGGGGAGAGGGAAAGACAACAGTCAGCTTTCCGTCTTAAAGAGATAGAGTGTGGCTTCTCTCAGAAACTTACCTAGCACATACAGTTTGTGTCATTGTAACACACAATCTGGGCCACACTGTGTCACGAACAGACAGAGTCACCATCTCATACATATACACTGCCTCACACTCTTCCCCCATCTGTGCTCCACACACACTCAATCTGTATCAGAAAATCTCAGTGTCTCTCACTCTCTTTCTCTCTCTCTGTAAAGCGCAGTCCCACCCCTTCCGGGGGCCCAAGAGCTGGCCTGTGATCCATGTACCAAAATTCATTAAGTGTCCCCCTGCGAAAATTATTGCCCACCCCTTCCTCAGTGCTGACTTTCTACTTTAAAGTTAAGAACTGCCATTCTACCCCCGCCTCCCCATAAAAGGTAGGGAGAAGCCTAAATTAAGAGAGTTGTAACTGATATAGTGGTGAGAACATATTCCACCTTGCACACTTAATGAAACTTTACTGCAAATAGTTTACCCAGCTTCTGCAATGATTTCTGGAGCTACATATGTAGGGGTGCCACAGACTGTGTAAAGAGGTCCATCCACTATTGTTGCCAGCCCAAAGTCTCCCAGTTTCAGAGACTTGCTCCCATCTTGGTGTTCATAAACCTAAATGAGAAATAAAATCCAAAGGATCAGCAAGGTTCTATGTAAATGGATGCACAAACAATTTGCTAACTTCCTGAAATACTCTTTGCAGTTGAATCTGCCTTTGGATTCTTCCCTTCCCAAAATACTGACAATGCCATTTAAAAAAAAATCACCGTGATTAAGATTAAGGGTTTGATTCATATATGGCTTCTATCCTAAGAGAATCAACATACCCAGGTAATTGGCTAAATATTCCGGGTACCCCTTTATTGGCTGATTATCAAAGATCACAAAGATCTTTCTCTTGTTAAAAACTAAAAGTATAGTGGCATAGTAGAGGCCAGTGCTTTTGATTTGAAGTTCATAGGTTAAATCCCCACTGACAATCATGGTATCTTATTAAAATTAATTAAATTAATTAAAATTAATACACAAAATAAAGGCTTGTAGAAGGATTTAAACTTCTGAGCTAAAGAAGTAACTCCATTAGTTGGAAGCAGTTGTAGGCTTTTATTCTCCAAATGGATGAGCCAATAGAGAGATAGCAACACATTCAGATATCATGTTATGTGAGTAAGCACTTAGGCTCACTTTTGAGAGCTTGCAAAACACTAACACTAACACTGGAATTATTAAAAATACTCAGTGTTGGTGTAACTCTTCTTCCATTGAAATGAATGGTATAATCTCACAATGGAAGCAGAATTAGGTCAATACTGAGGGCCACTGAAAATCCTGAATCATGATCTCTTGAGCAGTGAAATGCTACTAATAATTTATTTTAATTTTCCTTTTAATTAGTGCAAGATGAGACTTTGTTTCAGAAGCAGTCAGTACAGATAGATAACAGCTACAATACAAACATCCCAATTTCTACTGCTTACCCAACGCATAAACACTGACTGGTAATGAAATAACAAAACAAATATTCAAACTAAAATAATTACATTTAATAATATAAAATGTTAACCAGCAAATCATATCTTAAGGCAGTAGTTGGTGGGGGTACTGTCTTCCAATTTTTACATAGTGGTGAAAATTAGTGCAGTTCACTCTGACAACATTTTAAAATATGTTCAGTCTGCTTGCGGAATCTAATGTATACCACCCTCTTGAACAGACAGAGCCATGACAAAAGTCTCATTGAATTACAAATTCCTGTGAAACCAACTTCTGAGATTTCCTTAAGAAATGGGAAGTAAAACTCTTCATCTGCTCACTTAGTGCAAATCTTTCTCTAGAAAATCCCTTCCACATCAACTGAAACTTTTGCTAGGGATCCAACAAACCCAGTGGTCACTAGCCATCCTTTGAAGATAATTTTTTTCCTCCTTTGTTGTACAGAAAGATCAAGAAATCTTCTCGCCATTCTTCTGTATTGTAGGCTACACAGCATATTACATCATGGTTTCTATATTAGGAGGTGAGAATCAGTATTCACAGAAATCTCCTCTTTCTCTAATTGTTTTTAATAAGTACATGGAACTGGATCTTGTCATATGAGAGGACCAACAATCTGAGATGGATTCACACATCTCTGTTTCTCAGTCCACAAAAGATGGGTGTGAAGGACATTAAAAATGTAATTTCAGCTTTATTTAAAACACAGATTCTTAACTACATCTGGTCCCTGAAATGAAATGTTTGCTGAAATTGGAGTAATAAATCTAATTTCAACCAACATTTTAATTAAAAACTAGCAATGAGAAACTTTAATCAAACACCCGGTGGAAAATATAAAGAAGTGGTTTAAAGGTCTGCAGCTGAAGCCATTGTAATTAGTATTCATCCATAATGCAATTGCCTTTTATTATGGAAAATACTTTCAGCAAGTTTGAAAACAACAAGCAGTCCTGTGGCACCTCAGAGACTAACAAAAACATATAGAATTGTGAGCTTTTGTGGGTAAAACTCACTTTCATATATGAATTGGTTAACCTAGTGCATGTTCACAGATTCATTTCCCTATTCACACTGGTGATGTGAATGAATCTCATAATCTGAGCAACTGATTACAGAAAAGGCCTCTTAAGTAATTGAATCCATTCCTTTGCCAGTGAGGAATTGTGCAGTAGGGTATATTTTCTAGGCTTCTGTCCAGTCTTTTTCTGGGGACGAGGCTTCGACTGTTTCCTTAAGAGACTATTTCAGTTAATTTTCTAGTAGTGCTAGAACAGAATAGCTTGTCCCCACCCTGTTATAACTCTATGTAGAGCATTATATAAAAGTGCTCCTGATGAGAAGCAGTGGTATGTTAATTGCCAGTCAAGGCACAAGGAATGTGAATGATAATTTAATGCTCATCTCATTCAGAACAAACACTATCCATGTTCTATTGCATTTAAGTATCGAAGGGCAATTAGAGAGATGGGGATTAGTGCAAATTACCCACTATGAAGTGCCTACACTGTTTTAACTAAGCAATAAAACTGGGTAATTGTACAACACTAATTGAATTCAGAAACACATAATTGTGCGCCACCATATGTATCCTATTATTATAAAGATTGCCAGTATTTTCTAAGCGGCTCTTGTGATCACTGCAGATGGCAACAGTCGAAGAAGTTGTTCTCTAGGGTTTATTATATAGCTATCAAGACATATCCTGATTTCACAAAATAAATGTGCTAAATAGCAGCAATTATGAAAAATGTTCCAATTAAAACATGGAAGGTGTGTGCTCCAGAGAACAGAGCAAGTTGATGCATGGGTACCACATTATAGACTTTAAGCACATTCAAAACTCATGTAGAGTTCTCCAACATGGACTTTGTTAAGGATAATAAACATAACAATAGTTACCATTTGTACAGACATTACCAACTTCAATGTATTTTTAAAATGTTAAGAAACTAATCCTAATCATACACATGACACATACATACAATCCTATTTTTCAGATCAGTTCATTGAGGCGGAAAGGGCAAGACATTCCTAAGGCCACAGAGAGTCCTTGGCAGAGACAGAATTGGAATTCAGAAACTTTTAGCTCTAAGCAGTGAGCTAAAAAAATCACCATCACCAACTCTATCAAAGCCTGGATGAATTTTAGACCAGTAATATAGTTGATGAAACAAATGTTAACTTTCTAACCGAGTAAGGTCACCTGATGCCATAGCAACCTATTATGTCTCAACATGTTTAGACATGCTTTTGACACAGTCCCAAATGGTATTTTCATAAGTAAACTAAGAAAATGTGGCCTAAATGAAATGACTGTAAGATGGGTGCAAAGCTTCTTTGAAAACCCCCAATCAGAGTAGTTATCAATAGTCTGCTATTAAACTGGAAGGGTGTATTTAGTTGGGTCCTACAGGGTTGGGTCCTGGGTGCTGGTACTAGTTAACATTTTCCTTATTGACTTGGATAATGGAGTGAAGATTAGGTTTGTAAACTGTATGGATGATAGCAAACCAAGAGAGGATCCATGTTCATAGTGACCATGAAAACTGGAGCATCAGTCAGAAATCAACAGGATGAAATTCAATAAAACCAAGAGCAAAGTACTTCACTTAAAAAGGAAAAATTACATGCACCACTACAAAATGGGGAATAAGAGGCTTGGTGGTATTACAGCTGAAAAGGATCTGAGGGTTATAATGGGTCACAAATTGAATATGAGCCAGACCTAGAGGAAAGTTTAAATAATCTTAAGAAAAGAAGGTTCTGGGTGGGTAACTGACATCAGTCTTCAAACGTGTTAAGGACAGTTTTAAACAGGATGGGCGATCAATTGTTCGCCATGTCAACTGAAGGAAGGACAGGAGATAATGGGCTTAATCTACAACATGAGAGATTTAGGTTAGAGATTAGGAAAAACATTCTAACTAGAAGGATAAGTGAATTCTAAATTAGGGATCCAAGGGCAGATATGGAATCCCCACCACTGGAAGATGTTAAGTACAGACTGGACAAACATCAGACAGGGATGGTTTATGACTCAGTGCGAAGGGCTGGACTAGATGACCTACTATTCTATGTTTTGTGAAAGATGGGCAGTTACATGTGGTGACAACACATCTGGTGTCAATATGTACCAACAATCTGGAGACCTGACTTCATTTATACTAATACCTTTTTACATTCCCAGAACAAATTAAAAGGGCCCTAGTATAAATGATGCTTTATATTTCTCACATGAGTGCTGCCTAATTCATCCTACCAGTGAGAACACACACTGTCTATGCTGCACTATATACCTGATAAGTTCTATGGAAATGCCCCCTACCCTTCTGTAGCTCTTTTTCTTTTAAATCAGTGCAGTTATAATAATTTTAACATGCAAATGCTTGCTTTGAAAGTTAGGGTCCTTGTGAAAAGTTTAATGCCTTCTAGCCATTTCTGAGTATCAACAGCAGCATATGACCTTTGTAGTCTCTGCACTGGAAAATATACTCTGGAACAATTTGAATAAAATGAACAACAACATGATTACTCATGAGAGCCCAATCGGTATTACCAAGAAGAGGGTGAATGGGGGGAGGGGAAAGAAAGAAAGAAAAAATGCTCCAGGCTACTCCTGTCAAACTTTAGGAATTTAAGACGTCTGAATACAACAGTATGGTGAGTCTTTTGCCATGAAACCTTCCCACACATTCCAAGTCACAGCATTAATGAATCCTGACATGTGATTGCTAGAACTTATGCATGCAGCCATCTATGAACACTAGCAATAAGACTGATATGGGGTGTACATGTTCACATATAATGAGAGCCCTGGCTTACATAGTTTTAGCATTTTCTGAAAAAGTAGGCCAACAACAGCTAGCACTACACAGACACCAGGCACTGTGGAGCTCTGAATTGTACAAATCCAATGCTCGGCAAATGTACTACAATTTACTTTAACCATCCCAGAACAATTTTCCAATGCCAAACAATATTTAGCACAGAAGATGGTATACAGTGCACAGCTGAGAACTTATGTTCTTTACAATTTAAACTATGGTATTGTTGTAAAAAAATTCTCAGCAAGTTAAAATAAATTCAGAGAACAAACGCAAAAATGATTAAGGCATTGGAGAAATGAATTTTCTGGTTAAGAGTGAACTAAAGATGAGAGTGGATACAAAAAAAGGTCAACAAATATGTAGACTCCAAGCAGAAAAAGGATTTAGTTAGCGTGTTTTTTCAGTAACTAAAATGGGAATTAGATTGGGCTCCCAGAAGAAAATCCATGACATTAAATTAGAAAAAGGAAGATTTAGGCTGTCTGACAAGGAAAGTGTTCTACAAGAAAGACCTACTAGACCATTTCATGAGACAGGATTTCAGGTTCCTATTCCTGGATTTGCTATTGACATACTATAGGATTTTGGGCAAATCATTTCATTTTAGCTTGTATGTCTGTAAAATCAAAATACTATTTATCTCTTTCTGTAGGGGGGCCCTGGGTAGCTTGGTACTATGTAAAGGTGTACAATATTATTTCAAGGGAAGTGCCTAACACCCTATTACATGAAATATTCACAAACAGATTGAGAACACACTCAAAAATTCACTGGAATTATCCTGTATAGTGGTGTCCTAGGACCAAAACTACCTAAAGACATAGACTGTTTAACTTCTAAGAGCCTGACTCATCTATATATTTTGAGACTGCTGTTTGGTTTTAAAGACAGTTTGATGATGAACAGATTAGCATGTGAGAAAAAGAAAGTTAAAAAGCTAACAACAGACTATTTAATTGACAGCACAGGTAAACTTTTCCCAATTCAGCAGTAACAATACAGTAAATAAAGTCTTCACTTACCAGTAGATTTTCAGGTTTGATATCCCTGTGAACAATGTTCAAGCTATGAAGGTATTTGATGGCACTGGCCAGATTGTACAGCATTCCACTAGCATCCCGCTCTGTGTATTTGTTAGTGGAGGTAATGGCATCAAAGAGATCTCCTCCCTGGAACAGAATAACCATGGTGCATTAACAACTTCCTGTTGTACAGCTATAGCCCTGCTTAATAATCTTCTTGGAAAGAGAAAAGCAGCATTATGGCACATGGTGAGGGCCCCACAGAGGTCCCCACAGAGGTCCTTCTTACCTACAAAGGCCTTCTGTTGTGGTGAAAGAAGGCTGGGCATACCTCCCCCATTCAGACTTTTTTAATAATGGAGATTGCCTATCTCCTAGAACTGGAAGGGACCTTGAAAGGTCACCAAGTCCAGTCCCCTGCCTTCACAGCAAGACCAAGTACTATCCCTAATGAATTTTTTTGCCCCAAATCCCTAAAGGGCCTCTACAAGGATTGAACTCACAATCCTGGGTTTAGCAGGCCAATGCTCAAACCACTGAGCTATCCCTCCTCCTTGGTTAACACTGCTCTGTGTGTCAGCTACTGAATCTGAAAGTAGTAGCTGAGAAAAATGTGAAGCAATCTATTCCTCTCCTATAGCCAAGCATGCTACTTCTGCAACATTTCCAGCACGGCCAACCTGTTTCTTTAGCACAAATTTGCAGAAAACCAGCGTATTCACCTGGGTACCAATCCTTGCTACCATGTATTATAATTACAAACATCTACATTCAAAACATGATCAAGAATCTCAGTTAAATGCAAAATGATATGTATATTTATAATTAAAGATGAAATTATTTCCCCAAACATCTCTCTCTACTCAGCATATATACCAACGCATTAAAGGTATCTGCTTTCCCCTCTCAGAAACCTTTGAAAACATTAATTTCCAAGATCTCTCCCCCTTGCAGAATGTTTCAAATCTTCTAGTTTTCTACTTCCTGATGTTAATATTGGAGTCCTCCAACAGCAAATATGATATTTTATTATTCTGTAAGGCATAAAGCGATTTAACATGGTTAACAATCTATGTTACTTCCTGGTTATCAATAAATGTATTTTATCTCTATTGCAATCACCCATGCCGTTCTGTGTACCTTCCTACATCATAACACGACAAGGTGCCAAAGCTGGCTGGATGCCACCTCCAAAGTGGGGAAAACAAAAGAAAAGGAATGAAGAAAGAGAAAGTAAGTAAAACTCCTCTGAAGTGAGGAGAGGGTTTATTTTATCCATTTCCAAGGTCTGGGGCAGCTATTGAATCAGACCGTGTTACCAGCCGTGAGCTGAAAGAGAAAAAAATCTTCAAGTGACTCAGAAGCATCAGGAGAAAGTGAAGAGCATAAGGAAAAAAGCAGGTAGAGTCAGAAAAATAAAAGGGTGCTATGCAGAAGAACTGGACTACAGGCCAAAAGCACAGCAGCTCCATCAAAGAAATCCAGTCCCATGAAGAAAGAAAAGGAGGGGACCGAGGATGCAAAAAGAGTAAGAAAAATCAAGCTGCCTAGCAGGGACAGCAACAGCAAAAAAGAACAAATAAATAAAAAAACCAGAGTTTTCTTAAAGGAACAGAAGTTATTTTTTCAGGGCAATGGAGAAAATATTTCTTACAATCCCAGCACTGCCAACTTTCATGATTTTATCATAAGTTTAATTCAATTAGATATTTTCCTAAAATACCAGGCCCCAAAACATACAAATCCCAGTTTTCATTGGGGAAAACAAAAAATTTAAAAAAATCTGTTTGTGGCCTTTGTGATTACGGAGAAAAACTAGAAAACATGTCTGCTAAAGACTCAAAAAGTAGAAGAAAAATAGAGACCCAAAATAATTGAAAGAATGATTGTTTGGCCAAGCTGATGGTCATTAGCATAGAACTCAACATTTTTGTACTGTTGTGTTTGCTATTAGTGTAATTCCTAGAGAAAGCATTAATTTAATTTATTATAATCAGTACGGCCAAAATTGAGAAGTTGTGTTGAGTAGTTTCATGATGCATCAGGATTTGTCAATTACATCAATAAATATGGAGGAAGAAACACAGGACATATTGAAGCTAAGTCAAGATAAAAAGAACAGTATATGAAACAATGAAAAATCTGTGTGACATATATGTAATTTGAGTAACTACCACGAAGCAAGCTAGAGAAACAGAAGGATGCAAACTGCAATAAAATGAGGTTCAATGAAAAAATGTACAAAGAAAAAAAAGCAGAAAACATGAACAATTTCAAAATAATAAAAAAGAAAGAAAGAAAAACTGGAAGGCAGGTGGGTATAAAATGTGTCTATTTCAGAAAAATGAGCCTGTTCAGCATTGTGAAGATCTCCAAAGTAGAAGTGGATGATGTGCAGTGGAGAAGAACAAGAGAAAGAGAAGAGATTGACCAATGAACATAGCTGTCAGCCAGTGTCAGACTGTGGGCAAGATGAAGACAAATTTTCAGCACCTTTGTCACCAGTCCAGAAAAAAGCATCTTCCTGAAAATTATAAAAGCTCAGCAGTGGATTCAGCAGCAAATTTAATAAAATCTGCAAGCTGCAAAGATAAGAGAACTTGTGGTAAATTAAAGCAAAGTTAGCTCATTCCAGAATGCAAATTAGAGTTGTGCAGCACAAATTTATTTTCACTTTCGGTTTTAAAAGTCAAGTTCACAAGAAAGTTTGAGAGAATACAGGAGAATTCTGTATAGTTTAGATTTGTCAATGACTACTTGGTGACACTGATCAAGCCTCTTGGAATCAACCCACAGAGGAATCCTGAGTTAGAGACTTTGAATTTTAACCCTGGTTCTCCAACTTCCATTAAGTAGAAGATGGAGTAGAAGAGGGCCAACCTTAAACTCAAAAAAGATTAAGGGAAAAGACTGGTTCCTTCAAAATTTAGAAGAGATATTAAATCTGAAGTGTCATGGTTTAAGCCAATCTCTAACTATTGGAGATCAGGATGAGACCTAATGTAAGGGCAATTTAGCTCACATCTACTTATTGTGGGATTCTTGTACCTTTCTGTGAAGCATCCAGAGCTAGTCTTTATCAGAGGCAGAATACTGAATGAGATGAACCTCTGGGCTGATCCAGCATGGCAATCCCTTTGTTTTTATATTTGTGTTCCTAAACCTCCAACTATAACATCAATTATATCAGCCAAGGATCTAGCCCAAAGAGGTGGGGGAAAAGATCAAGCCTCAGATATAAGGGAAGAAAAGAAAAGATAAGTCTAAAGCCAAGGACCAAAGCTCAAGAAAAGGAAAAGGAAAAGGAAAAGGAAAAGGAAAAGGAAAAGGAGGGAGCAGACAAGGGTAAGAGAGCTGGGTTTCTGCAGCCCCTCCAGTAAAAGTGTTCCTACTCCATTGCTTATTGATGTTAAGTGTTTCTGAAGTTAAGAGAGGAGAGAGATGTGCTGGAAGGGACTTAAAGAATTAATATGTTTGATAATTATTTTTTGTGTGTCATCTTTGAAGCACAAGTATTTTATAACTTGCCAAGCTATGCTTAGCTTATTCATACATCAGGACAACGCACCCCCACCCCCATTACCTAGACACTAGACATTGGGTGAGAGGAAGGGGGGTAAGGATGCAATTTCAATCCTTATCTCTTGATTCTCTGATTTTTTGGAATGAAGTCAGATAAGCAACACCAGAATGGAGTTTTTATCATCTGCACATAAGGCAGTAAGTTTGTAAGTAGAGTAACTAATTATTTATTACCTTGTTATGTACATTACATAATCTCTTTTCTGCTGTGAAATCATATCCCTGAGCAGTAAAGGAAACTCAACAATAAATCTTGCTTGTTAAATTGACTAACCCATTAGATTTAAATAATAATTTTGTTTTGTTGTGTAGAAAAGAAAAGTGGCAGAGATCAGGTCCTTTTATAAGCATTGCTATCAGTGTGTTTATATTGGTGTTTCTGAAGTGTTTTTTCTTACACTTCAAGCTCTTAAAAAAAAAAAAAAAAAAACAGTGAACAATATGCCTACCAAGAAATGAAGGCAATATTTGCAGCTGCAACTTTTGTCAAACACGTTAGTGCCAATTAATGCAGGGTGATACTAATTGCAACCATGCGCTACCACATGCCTTTTTTTCTTGAATTTCTTTTGTCTATGTGAACTTGATTTAAACTCGGGATTTCAAAAGCTAGTCAATAACAGATGGTTAATCAATTCCAACACCCTGTGCTGTACAAGGGAAATGGCAATTGTTGAATTAAAAATATCTTTCCACAAACACTTTCCTTGGTGTCTGAAGGCACATTGTAATATAGTTTTTACAATAAAATATTAACAAATAGAACAAAAGGAAAAACTATGTAACACTTTAAAGACTAACAAGACGGTTTAATAGGTGATGAGCTTTCATGGGCCAGACCCACTTCCCCAGATCATATTCTGGAAGAGAATTGGCATGACCCCATATAGCAATATATGTGACCATATATACCAATTCATGCCAATTCTCTTCCAGAATATGATCTGAGGAAGTGGGTGTGGCCCATGAAAGCTCATCACCTGTTAAACCATCTTGTTAGTCTTTAAAGTGTTACATAGTTTTTCCTTTTGTTTTAGCAAGATCAGACTAACACGGCTACCTCTCTATTACTATTCAACAAATAGAACAGACGTTCTGAGAAATAGTAATATCTGATTAGGACCAATCTCCTCTTATTTCCCACCTCATGTACAGTAAAAAACCATTAAGTCAATATGCTCATATAAATTCAGATTTATTTCTGTGTGTGAAAAGCCTGAACGTTATCATAGCTAAGAAAAAACAAACCATCGGATTAAACTTCATGGCATCTGCAGAAATTCTTAAGGTAAAAAGACAGAGTGAGAGCACACAAGCACATATGTGGGTGTGGAACAGAAAAAGTGTGGGAAAAATAGAAGATAGATTTTCCTATGGAATCATTAAAATAGCTCTTCTCTTTATAACCCTACTTCAGGACATTCCCCTTTGAGAGAGCTTGCAGTCTCCTTTTGTTTAGCTGAGCGAGAACTGGACTATTACTTAAAACCAAGCAAACACCATATTGCATGTCAAATTTTCAAACATGGATGGCTAAGTGAGTTGATCCTGCAAAACTTGCCTGTGTGTTAAGTGATTGCTCAACACTAAGGTGAGGTGGGGGAAGGTGCAGGGTCTGCATAGGAAACTGAGTGGAGAGGAGTAGACATTTAAACCTAAAATGGCCCAGTGTTTGGAACTTGAGCAGCCCTATCACACAGTGCATCTCTGATTGTTTTACAACGTGGCTGCCTTGGTCCCCAGAATCCCAGCACCTGATGGGGGACCAAAGAATGGTTTTAACACCAAAAAAAGACAACAGAGGAGGGGAACTAAGAGGTGGCAGAAGTCATTATGCATCCAGAGATCAGGTAAAAGGAGGGGCACAACTTGGACAGTGGTTGAAGACCTCGTTTCTTTTTGTGAGACAATTCAATTTTCCATAGGTTACATTAAAGGTATAATGCAGAGATAAGTCCGTCCAAGCAGGATCCTATTTAATGCATGAAGATGAGGAGAGAGTATAGTCTTCTAATTCTGGTTTGGTTGGGAAGCGGTGGTATTCTTTCCACATGGTAGAACTTTTAAGAGTTTAAAGGCCAGTTTTTAACACCATGGTGAAGGTTTTACACTCAACGGGTTTTTGTACAGATAGTGCTGGCACAAATTAATATCTATGCTTGCAAACTGGATCCTAACCATTTAAACCAGTGGATTTCAAATCATGATCTGCAAGGCCACCAAAACATTGCTGGAATAATGGTAGGAATGGTTTATTGAGAATGGAACTGATTAATAAAAGCATAGCTCTCTTCTGCAAAGTATTCTTCCAATTGAAATATTTGGAGAACCGTTGTTTTTATAAGAAAACTTGAAGTGCATATCTGGTCTGTAAAGTCACTATGGAAAATAGCATTTTCTTACTGAAGAGCTCAATGCCCTGTGTTTCTTCAGAATTCTCTAAATTTACTGATACATATATTTTATTAGCTTTCAAATGCAGTGAGCTGGTTTGTATTCTGACTTGTGTATCATTAACAGAACAGTTAGCTACATTCAGATTTAGACTCCTTATTGCCAATTATACATGGGCCAGAAAGTACCTGGCTTGACTAGTATATTCCATGCTGAGTTTTCAGTTCTGGCAATTAGGGGAAGAAAATCTGCTCTTATAAAGTGAACACATTCAATATGGAATTAACTACAAGGCAATAAATTCAGAACCAACTACATAATGCTGTTTTACAAAGTCGTTTTTCAGGATATAAACACACTTTAAAGAGTAATGGATTTTTTTAAAATCTCAATTTCAATTAAAAGAGAGAACTTAACAAAGGGTCCCTAAACTTAATGGATATAGATGACACCAGTAATGTATTTTAAATACAAAACCACCCTACTTTGTTTCATGAAAAGATGTTTTTACAAATGCTCTAACTGGGTGTCTTTGTTTTATCTATTGGCTTAATTTGGGTCCAAATCCTTTTTGTAACAAACTAGATTGTGGGTCCCCAAAGTATTTTCCACAGTGCACTTGCTGGTGTGTTCCACAAAAATCTATTAGGTCCCATAGAGCTGGAAATGAGCAGAGCCTGCAGCCAAACTGTGTTAAAGGGAGCTAAAATTCAGTTGTTTTTGTGCATTGATTTGTCATGTAAGACAGTGCTGCAGTTACCAAAGGAATGTTATGTGATGGCATATGTGAGGAAAAGTGGTCCAGCTGATCATATGTAAAGTGAGGTGTCCACAAGACACATTGATATATGGTCCACAATATGACCATAATTGTGCCCCCAGACAACAAAAGAATAGAACACACATCTCATGTCATACGTTACTCTAAATCTTTAGTATAAAAGCAGCAATCATGTACTATGGTTAAAGCTATTTGAGTACAATGTCTGAAGAGGCTGATACAATCCTGAATTGGATTCAGGTATGTGGATGAACTCCTTCAAAATACAAACCTTTACAAGCTCCATGACGAGATACAACTCAGTTGGCATGTCCATCTCCTCAATCAGAAGAACAATATTGGGATGTTTGACTCTTCTTAAAATAGATACCTCATTCTGGATCATGTGCTCCTGCCACAAAACGAAAATCTTAAATGAATACAGATGAGTGAGAAAACTATTCCTCCCTCTCCACCTCCCGATTGTGCCATGGCAAGTTCAGAGGCACTTGGGACTTTCAAAAAACTTCCAAAGAATTGAGGAAAAATCACAAACGTTGTTTTAGGTCAGTGTTTCTCAAAGTGGCCCATGGACCTGCTTTGAGAAAATTGCTAACAGGCCTTTCCAGTCTTTTTTTTTAAGGGGAAGAGGGGAGAGGGAGGAAAAGGAAATTTTATATACAAAGGGAGAACTAGAAGCAATCTAGTTCTATGGAGAGAGGAGCGCGGTTACAGGCGTCTGCAGCCTGAGGCGGTGAAGAGGAACTGGCGGGGGGCCGGACCGCGCGACAGAAAGAGCACGAAAGCCGCGAGCCTGCGGCACATGCGTGGTTCGGCTAGACACTGCTAATGACAAGTCTCCATCTGCGGCGCCGGGGCAAGCCCAGCACCCATAGTGGAGCACCCGCGGGGATATCCCCGAAGAAGAACCTGGGTCATACAAACTGCAGTCAAAGGGAGCCACCCTAAGTAAACAAATTGGAGCAGGCAAGTAGCAGCTCTCTCAGAGTGGTCCACAGACCACTTTAAGAAACACTGTTTTAGGCAATGTAGAAAGTGTCTGGCAAAAGCATCACTGTGAAGACTGAATCAAAGTCAGAAAAGAGAACACAGAAATGTGAAATGTGGAAAGAGAAAATTCCGTTACTGAAGCTTCTTGAAAAAATTTCTAATGCAAAATATATTTTGAGCAGTTAAAAATATGGTTCTATTTTCCCAAAAAACATTAGGTAAAGAATTATAAAACCAAGCAGCAATTCAGTTAGTATAATAGTTGCTGTATACAATTATTGCTACTATTTTGCTATTTTTATAGCATTTAGCACCCTGGGAGCTAAATGCTTTAATGACAGTAGTTAACACACACACACACAGGTAAGCCAAATGCTGAGCCAAGTAAATGCATCTTGCATTGTACTCTGCATGCTGCTAGACTTGTGGTCTCATGGTCTGGCATGGGCAGAAATTTCCAAAGGCAATTGCCCTCAATTGCAAAAATTCTGCCATTAGCCAGAGTTTAAACACCAAGAACTTTCCAACCTGATCTTAGATGTCAAAACAGGATGTCAATCTCACAGAAAAAATGTTTTGTTGGTAACATTCATAATCCTTATTTGCTCTCATACTTACTTTTCCTCTACATTTGCTTTTTTTAATGATTTTCAGAGCATATTCTCTACCAGTTGACCTGAGAAAAGATGAAAGAAAAATTATACTTTTAATTGCAATGAATGTTTCCCAATGGATTTTGTATTTGTTCTTCAAACACATAACTGCGGAGATGAAAAGGAATATCATCTGAATATTTTGAAAGGATGTGGAAAGCACATGGTAGACCTACAATGTTTAAGGACAGTGATTTTAACAGGATAAAATCTGGGACAACAATGGCTCTGGGGATACAATTTCTTTGTACTGATGATAGCAATAGAGCAAGATAATTTTTATAAAAAAAAGCACATCTGATAGGATTTTAGGACTCAACTTCTTAGGAGCAGGAACAGTGCCTTGTTGTTTTTTTTAAAATGTTTGGATAGCATTAGGAATAAAACAAAATCTTCTACCACTTATAATATGGATACTTATTTCAAATGGGTGGATATGGAATCATCAGCTTTATTAGACAAACAAAAGACACTAACATCCTTTTCTTATGTCTTTTACAACTCTGATGCAGAGGTCCTCTGAAAAGACAGAACATGGAATTCCATTCACACAGTTCCAATTACACTTGAATGAAATGGAGAATGAGCAATTCGGTGAACTCTTATAGAAGTACCTTTATTTTATAATAATATCCAAATTGGGCAGTTACTTTAGAATACTAGTGGTTAACAAAAGAAAAAAATCTGCACCAGATATGCACATGGCAATTGTTCTATTCTTCATGAAATGATATAAAGTTAAATTGAGATGCCATGTGTAATGCCAATAAAGGATCCACAGTCTAGAAATTGGTAGGTATTAATGAGTCATGCACCAAAAATATTATTTTAGGGAAATGATTGGACACTTTAATCACCATATTGAAGTATGCAGGTAAATATCTGTAACAGCATAATATCAGAACATTAATTTTAGGATTCATAAAGGCCACATCTGGAAGGGACCATTGTTATCATTGTCTGACCTCCTATAGAACACAAGTCAAAGAATTTCTCAAAAATATTTCATTTTTATGCACCCCAGGACTGGATTAGTTCTTTTGGCCAAAACATCTCAGTGAGATTTTGTGTTCAGCTGATTATAAACCTTGGACTCCAGAGTTCGTAATGGGAATGTGTAGAAAAAAGAAAAATGTGACAAATACTATATCATGTTCAGATTCCAAAGTCAGCAGGGCTCCAAAGAAAGATACAAATTAGGATACAAATTAAGAGAGTTTCCAAAGCAGATATACTGAATGATCATCTCTTCAAAACTACAGCATTGCTGTTCAAAGCTTAATTTAAAAAAAACAAAGAAGCACCCTGACATCTATGGTTTCCCCACTAGAGGGCTTCATGCTACAGTTCTGAGAAATGGGCCATTCTTCATCCTGAGGTGGCCTTCATGTGGATGCACTTATTGAGAAGACACATGCAAAGGTGAGACGGGACAGACAGTTACAGCATCATTGTTAGTTTTTTAGGTGGGTGGGTGGGCATCAGAAATGTACGTGCTTGGGACTAAAATTCAAGCAAAACGTATTCCTCTTCAAAGCTATTGAACCAGACTTAGTTGTCCCAGGAAAGCTTCTTTTCTTTCACAAAAAACAATTTTAATGGCTTTTGTTTTCTGCATAAGACTACACTCTCGAAAACACTAGGAATATTTAATAGCATGGAAATTCAGATTTATCCAAAATATCATATGTTAGAAATTAACTTGTCTGAAAACATACTGCCAGACAAACTGCATACATGATACAGCAAATATGTAACAAGCAGACAACAACTCTGACTGTTCTTTGATTTGGGAATTATACATTTGTAAAAAGAAAATAAAAGCCAGGATATACTACCAACAGGTCATATTTATAGAACTGTCACTTCTGTTAAAGTTTCCTACACCAAATAAGGGCCATAGGCTGCATTTCTTCCTCTCACTAAGCTTTTACAAAATCCAATGGGAGTTTGGGTATCAAAGGAACCCAGGATCAGGGTCATGATTTTTTGTAATGAATACACACACACACTCATACACACCCCACTGGTGCACCCACACCATGTATGTGGAGGAGATATGCATGTGATAAGTTACACACAAAATAAATACTGTTCAAAATGTCATAATGAAGGCCCAGGAAGAGTAAGATTCCATTTTAGCCAGGTGACAGGCTTTTTTTAATAGATCAAAAAGTCATAATTTTGAGGTCCAATGCAGTGCCCGACACAGGAATTTTATGCCAGTGGAAAGAGGAAATTTCCTTAACTCCTTAATGTCCAGCATTCACTCCTGGTCATCCAAGGTTGAGATATTAGACTAAGTTATCATAGAATCATAGAATACTAGGACTGAAAGGGACCTTGAGAGGTCATTGAGTCCAGTCCCCTGCCCCCATGGCAGGACCAAATACTGTCTAGACCATCCCTGATAGAAATTTATCTAACCTACTCTTAAATAACTCCGGAGATGGGGATTCCACAACCTCCCTGAGCAATTTATTCCAGTATTTGACTACCCTGACAGTTAGGAACTTTTTCCTAATGTCCAACCTAAACCTCCCTTGCTGCAGTTTAAGCCCAGTTTAAGTTATGCTTTTCTATGTCTAGAAATGCTATTTTAGGTCTTTTTTGGATGCGTTTTACATTTATTAGTTTAATGTTTCTGTTTCTCTGAACTCATGCTCATGGCAACCAAGTCAGTTTTACAGGAGGAAGGATACAAAGAACAGTTCTATTACATTTGTGGTTTGACACTCAAAAATATTCCTCACTTGCCTGCACATGTTGCTTGTGTTAAAGTATGCATTCTTTTGGGATAATCTGCATGACCAGACTACAAAATCCTGTATTCCCTCAATAGTCACACTACAGGGCATTCTATATAGACTATGGGTTCTAAACTGGGGGGATGCTCCCAGGGGAGGGGGAAGTGAAGAAATTCCGGGGAGGGGGGCATGAGGCAACCCAGCCCCCACCCCCTTCTATCAATCCCCCCCCCCCAAGTTTTGCTGCTATTTTTGTTTTTCGGCCCCGGTCAGTTCTTTTTCATTGTTGTTGTTCAACAAGTTTTGCTGCTATTGGGGGGAGAGGGGACATGAGGGTTTCGCAAAAATCAAAAAGGGGGAGTGATGCCGAAAAGTTTGGAAACCACTGATATAGACAGTATCTCATATCTTTAAAGATAAATTGGAAGTGGCAGCACTATTTCTGGGTGTAGTGAGACCTTACAGTTAGTTCGGTCAGTGTACGCCTACACTGTAGCGCTATTTCAGGATACTTCCGCTATTCCAAAATAACTGACTCTTGACAGCGTGCCTGTTATTTTGAAATATCTTTCAAAGTAATGGACGCGCTATTCTGACGTCCCTGTAAATCTCGTTCCACGAGGATTAAGGGACTTTTCAGAATAGCAGTTTATTTCAAATTTGGCACTGTATAGACAGTGGCAAATTATAAAATAAGCTATTTCAAAATACACTCAAAATAACCTACACAATTAGTGTAGCTCACATTGTGTGATTTATTTTGAGCTAAGGATGCAGACACATGTTCAGTCTTGTACCATTTTCCTCTCAACTTCAGTAACACGTGACAAGCCTAACATTGCTTGGGTAAACGTGTAACTGGAGGCAGGGAAGTCTCTCTGAATTTCACAGTATTATTTTGATGCATAATCCTCCAGCTTGCCTAAGATAGTATTTCTTTCATTTTAGACTTGCCCTTTTCTCCACTCTCACTCTCAGTCTTAGACTTTTTCTCCTCCCCTTTTCTTTCACCTTATACTATTTTCTTGTATATAGCTTCATAAGCACCCTTTTCAACTTGGCTTTTTTCCCTTCCCCTGCGGGTTTACATTTTTCAGCTCAGGGTTCCTATGAATGGCCACTTTTAACTCTGGAGTTTGATCTAAAAGATCTTTTGTGTCATCATCGTAACCTCTCTCAAAGGCAGCTATAAAGGTGCCACAATAGCCTTGGCCATGTACCATTTGATCCCTGAGCCAGTAAAAGGACGCTCAGTTCTTCCAGACTTCCACAACAACTGTAAGTTTGGTATACCAGAGACAATTCAATCTGAATGCAAGACTGGAATCAGTTTCTTTCTTGGGAGACTAGTTGGCATCCACACTATTCTTGATCTAGTCTTTGTGGCCGGCTTCAACGTTTCATGCTGAAATATTTAGATTTGCTTCTGAAACCATCCCAGAGTTTTCTGTAAACTGCTCCTCATTAAGATGTAGTGGCAGTGGATGTGAACTCCCATGAGCAGATATAGACAGGTCTGTTTACCGCATACATCTCTTTCTCTGGCTCTTTTTTGGCCATTCTCTGCACTGCCATCATCAAAAAACAGAAGCTTCATAGTAATCGCTATTGTGGACATCACCTCCACCCTCTGTTTCTTTTATACCACACTCTCTGGTTTTAGGAATGCCACCATTAGTCACTGGAACTTTACAGAAGACATCTCTCCCCACTTTTCAGTGGAGATGTGGTAGCACAGCCTGCTTCAAGGTTTAGAAGTGCAGACGTCAAACTTTCTCCTCTTGTACATATGTTTCAGTCAGTCTCTCATCCTTTATTCCTTTCCCCTTGTCCGTTGGGATATGATTGACACCACGTTGTAGGACAAAGCAGGAAGAGCACAGAGGCCCATGTTTTATTAAGAATAATCTGGAAGTGATGCTGACAGTCAGCACTAGTTCATGGCAGTAAGATCTAAAATTAGTTTCAGGGCCTTACAGTGCCATGTGCAACAAAGTAAACATGCATATGTAATTTTTCCTCTATTTGCACAGAATGCCCGCAGAAGAAAACATGAACATCACATATGCTGGAGCTTTGAATCCTGTTCATGTCTGTTCTAACCAGTCGAAAAGGAAAGATGGAAGAGTAAATTGCAAGAAAACAATGTCCAATATTTTATTTTAGAACACTGAGAGACCTGGTCAACTTGTGCTGAGCACAGGAGAGGAAAAATTATATAACCTACCTCTTCCCCAAAGCATTAAAGTTACAGATTGTCTCTTGGAACTGCTGTTTTTTCACAACACAGATTATTAGACTAGTTTTTCCACTGCTTACATCTGGCACTGAGATATTACCTTATTCCACAGGCCCCAGAGTCTGCAAAAAAATCTGATGCTGGAAGAGCATTACATTAATGATTACTTTTACAGTAATAAGCAAATAATCTCTCACCTTTCTATACACTCCTTTACAATTGCAAAATTTCCATCTCCTATAGTCCTTCCAACTTTATATCTTTCTGCTATTGATGCTGGAACCTGGAAGCCTTCCTCCAACACTTCTGAAAAAATCATTAGTGCATTTTTATTGGTAGAAAAGGAAATGCAGATGTTGCACATAACATGTGCTTTTGGTCCAATGGAAACCATTCAGAATCAATATCTCATTTAGTATATAGCAAAACCATGTTGCTGACATTGTATATACTCAATAGGTTTTGCACAGATCAAATGATGAAAAATAAAACCTAGACTCAGACATGCAAGGTTTATACAACTTGCAGTATATTCACAGTGTAAAAGTGAAATTGTATTTTTTAAATATGAAAGGGCCATTGTGGTCTGCATAAGTGTACCTGAGCCCTTTGATAAGGGTTGGAATTGCTTGACATAGTATGATTCAATATATGTACCAAAAAATCTAACACTCAAGCAGTTATTTTATTACATCCTGTAAAATGAGACATCCATAAAATTCCTCATGTGTTAAGTGCTATTTTTCCCTCAATATTAAATATTTAGTTTTTAAACAAATGTTCTCAATTATATCACCTTCATATGCAACCTGGGCACCAGATGTTTAGGTAAAATTGCGTTACACACTGCCTACACACAGAAAAAGTTTGTTTCTGTTACTTTAGTGCCTATTAAGGCCCCATTTTTTCTTTAAATACAATTTGAAATAGTAGTTTACCAATGCTTACTAATGCTTCCAAAAGCTGTGACTACGGATGTCAATCTACACCAACTAGCTCTGGACCACATAAATATAGTGGGTATATATTAATATCTAAAAAAGACTTTTAAAACAGTGACTCTTAAATTTGCATTCTTTAAGGCCCTACATTTTAGTTGCATTTCAAAGAACAAAATTCAAAGTGTGTAGGATTTTTCCAGTTTGGGGTTATGTTTGAAATGTGACTTATGTGCAACTGGTACACAGAAAATGGTATAATCATATGCATGTATGCTGGAATGATAAGCATCAGAGTACAAGCTACCCTCAGCCTCTATATCATAATCCACAGGTGGGCAAAATCAGGCCAGGGAGCCAAATCTGGCCTGCCAATCTTTTCTCTCCAGCCCGCCCAGCTGACAATCAGAGTCAGCAGCATGTGTTCAGCTGCCCCTCCCCACACCTTGCTCCATCCTGTAACCAAGTTGCTCCCAGGATTCTCCTGTTAGCTGTGCAGAGTGGTGGTGGGGAGGGGAGAGAGGAAAAGATGGAATAGCAAGCTGAAGTTAGGGTGTCCCTCTGCCCCTGTACTCCATATCTTCAGAGAAGGTGAGAGAGGGTGGGGACACACAGCGAAGCTGCTCCATTCTGAAGTGTGGATGGTAAGTGACTCAGGGGAATGCAGAACTGTGGAGGGTGGAGACAATAAAAAACTAGACAGATTTCCTTTAAAAAGACAGCGTGGTTTCTCTCAGAAACGTACCCAGCAGCAGTCAGTGCACTATCACACACAGCCAGTCTGTGTCACACTGTATCTGTGCCACACACAATCTCATACACACTCAATCTGTGTCACAAAGTCTCTCTCTTACACCTAAGGTCTCTCTCTCTCTCCCCCTTTCTCTCTCAGCTCCACCCTGTAGCTCAAGACCCTGCCCTTTGGAGAGGACCAGAGTTGGCCTACAACCAGGTATCAAAATTCATGAAGTACCCCCTGAGAAAATTATTGCCCACCCCGTCTTCATCGTTGGCATGCAGTGAAGGTGTTCACCTGACCAGGGTTGTCATTTTTCTGCTAATGCCCAATGCAATTCCTCTTGCTTCTTAAAACAATAGTTACATGTGCATGGAACACTCTGTATATGGAGCTACTGAGACTGATTAATTTCAGGTGGACTGTGGTCATTTTGTTAAAGATCCTGATTATTTCTTTTTATGCTTTTTAATCACAGAAAGGCTGGAGCCGGGTATTTGCGATACTTTCAAAAATAATTTTATAGATTAAAGGGATAGTCAGTATGAGATATTGTTTTGCATACAACTGCCCTTTCCTTGCCAATTTTATTTTATAATCAAATGTTAAATTAATTTACATCATATCAAAAACCTCATCCTATTCCACATTTAACTCATGTCAGCATCCAGCACACGGAGGTGTATCTGAACTGTTGTGTCTATGCTGGATTCTAAACACCTTGAAACATGGAACAGGCCTCCGTCTGTGAAATGTTAAGCATATTACTGATATATATGAAATGAAAGGCAGGAAATATGTCACATCTCCAACAAGAATGATGACCTTGCAGAATGTTCTTGTATTGTGGGAATTCAGTGTACATGAACAACTGCCAATTATAGGTTCCTACCACCCCCTCTTCAGCAGGTAGGTGAGTGAACTTCGCTAGTTCTTAAGAGTTTGGAACTTCTGTCAGAGTTAAATTCCTCTCATCCTATAACTACCTCATTAAAAAAAAACCTTAAAATAAGAATTATTCTCAAAGTTATTCTATTTAAGAGTAATATTTGACCAGTTGGCCCTGCATTTATTATCATTCCTTGTAATACTTCATTTTAATAAGCCCCCTTGGTTCCTTTTATTTTTCAGCTTTTAGAGGGTATTCCTGTAATTTTCAGAATGCATTACATCACAATAAAACAATAAAAACAATGCAAAGTACTCATGGGGGAGTGCTTGTAAGTAAAATGAGTATGTCAAATAACAATCCATAATAATAAACCACCATCCTCTTTACATCACCATCTAAATATTTTATAAACCCATTTTAAAAAACAGATGGGCCATTAAAGTGGCTGTTGAACCTTCTCTACAATTCAGCCACTTTAATCCCTGATGTTTCTGTGACATTTTGGGTAAAATCCTCAACCTACTGAAGTCAATGGCACTGTTTTCAACAGGGCCAGTATTTTGTAGTTTCAATGAATATCCAGTTTGACTTTCTTCACACTTTGTTTCTCCACACAAAGGGACTGCAAATAATTCACAAGAATTCTAAAATCTGAGCAGACAAAACTGAGCTAATCTAAACCATTTCTGTTTGAACCCGATTAATGCCAATGAGAAAATTGTTCAACTAGATTTACTATTGTTGAGTTACTGGTGGCCTTTCAAAATCTTCCAGACTCTACTGCTTCTCAGAGCTGTTCTGGAATCTGTGGAATCAGTACATAGCAGGCAGTGGACCTGAAATGCTTGAATAATGCTATTCAGAATGCAGGACAAACTTTACGCAAGCACAGAATCCATGATTTAACCAGTCTGGTAAACCTAGTAACCCACTAATGGTTAAGTCAATCAACTCTGCAACTCCTCACTCTCCAGCATGAATAGCAACTAGTTTCCTGCATAGCTGCTGAGCTATTGTTGTTTTGAAACTTCCACAAACCTTCTCCCATCAAAACAGTCTCTTTTACCTTCTCCAGGTCCATCATTTTCATCCATGGAGCTGCAAACTTTGGTGGATGCTAATGAGGTAGAGGAGCCACTGTGTTGGGAGCTCTGGAAATGGAGAGAGACAAATGAAGACAGAAATGATTGTTAAAGTGCACTTGTATCTCTGTACATCTTTACTGTCCCAGAGGGGAGTTCAAAATTTTGCATGGAGATCATCCATTCACCCCGGAAAAAGAGCCTATAGGATGTTTATGAAAATTTAGATTTTTTTGCTCATCTAATTCTCTTTATGCCCCTTCTTACTGCTGACTTCCCAATTTACTTTGTGCTATTCAACTTTTACCCCTTTCCACTGAAAAACCAATTTAGAAAAGGTTCCACATCCAGTATACATTTTTATGGATGAACTGAGAGAAGTCACCAAACGGGGGGTACCCTCTTGGAAGGAAGTTTTACCAACACCAAAAGAGAAACCTCTTATTCTATGCTGCATCTCTCTTACTAATAATTAAATAATGTCCCAGGCAGAGAAATCCCATCTGCAAGTCTAGAGCTTAGAATGTGCCTTCAGGGTTCTTCCATCCTGAAGTTTCCTTCTTGCTGCAAACTCAAAAAATCTACATGTATAACAACGCTTTAAACTTAAAGCAGTTTTAATCAAATTATGAAAACCCTGTGGTAATACTATCTTGTGTTTATCAAGCACTTTTCATGCAGAAAGATCCCAAAGTGATGCACTGTTTTTAATTTGCCTCCAAATTACCTATTATAATGAGTGAGATTATACATCATATAATTTACATTATAATCTACTGGAGTAGGGCCTGGATCATATCAATCTTGGGAGCTCCGGAAATGCAGAACTGTTAACAGTCAATGAATACATTATGCAAATTTAACCAGAAAAACAAACTATTTAGAGGAATCATTTAATCCACCAATTAAGTAAGTAGAACTTTAGGGAAGAACATAACTGTTTGGGACAGGATATGAAGAACCATATGTCTCCAATTGAAACTTCAGTGCGGTACTGAACTAGACAGGATGCAGCTATCAGAGTTATAATCTGTACTGAGTTTATTTGTATTTACATACTGAATTTAATTTCTTTCACACTAAATTGAGATCAGCAGATACAGCAACTCATTTGGCCTATTTTTCTTAAAATAATTCTTGTGATTTGCATATCCCATGCCTAATAGTTTGTCTTCTTTTCCTTTTAGTCATCACAAACTCATTTTCATCCATGTGATCACTTTCTTTCTGTTTTGACCAGGATTAAAACTTCACTCATCATTTTAGATTACATTTACTTTATTGCCCCTTAATGACAAAGTGTGCACAGACTAACCTCATACTGTTCACTGAGGCAATACTCCCGTTGCTACAGGTTTAGGACAAGCGTTAACTATCTCTGTTTAACCTCTGCTACATCTTACAGTGAAAACTTACCTCAAACATTTGCAAATGACAGTGTAGATGGATAAGAAGTAACAAGCATACAGCTTAACTCCATGAATTCTCAAGGTAGGAGAAGATATTCCATGTGTATAGCACAGAATGTTGATATCAAGTAAAATTTTTGTTTTACATGACTACTGGAAGAACGTATAGAAAATATCTTTCACTATTTTTCTTGTGCTTCTCTTAGCTCTCCTATGACAGCACTTCCAAATTATTGCTTCTGCCTTTCCATTGTATTTTTCTTAAGGGTCCTATCATTTAAATATGTTCAGTACATGATGTATATGCCATCATGAAATGATCTTTAAAAATCCTGAAGTGTTATAACCCAAATTATTCTAGCATTAGTATTTTGACAAATTACCACATGGTTACTGCATACAGACTTTGCATTTTAAATGTGGGATGAATCTTATAGCAGATGGTACCTCAAACACTACTGACTATACACCACGGCATTTTCTTTAGCATTGGATTATCTCTTCAGACTACTGACCCTACAGCTCTCAGTTCTAGAGTGTAAAGGGGAGAGAGAGTAAAGTGTAGACATTACGTTGTGGACAGATTTTCTCAACCCGTATGCCTAACTTTAGTCTCATTCATACAAGGGCACCTGATTTTTCAGAGGTGCTGAGCTCCCACTGGGATTTGTAAGTGCTCATTTCTAAAAATCAGACCAAATCATTTACATATATTCCTTAACTTTAATCACATATACTCCCGATTGATGGATTTGAGATTAGGGATGTGATTGTTTAGCTAAATAGGGGGTCATTTTAGGGTGCCTCAATATGGATTTAAGAACCTAACTATAGGAAGAAATGAGAATTTTGGTTTCTCTTAATTTTAGCAGAAAACAGCTTTAATGAGAGACTATTTTAAGGCCTCCATCTCTCTTATAGACATCATATTTAGATCAACACATGTAAGCCAGAAAACTCAGTACTACTTACGCATAACTGACAGAAGTGAGAGTTGTGTGCATGAAACAAGTCGGTATAGACTAAGTTTAAAAAGAAGGGAGTATTAATGAATGATTTCTAACATTACCCGGCCCCAGAAATCATGATGGAAACATGTCCTTTACGTTACAATTAAGGAAGCCCTCCAAGTTTATTAAGCAGATTTTTATAAACAACATTAATAAAGTCCAGGAGTTGCACATGTCTATGTTTGCAGTCATCACACACACAGTCTCATCTGATAATGTTACAAAAGGTTAGAAGGCAGAAGTAACACAAGCAGCTTGACTTTTATTGTGTATTTCTGTTCTCTGGAATCAGATAAAGTGATTTATTTATTTGATTTGTAAGCTAGGAAACTCCAAGTTAATTTAGACTTGAATTCGCTCATTTTTCTAGCCTAACAGAAAGCCCTTTGGGTCCCATTCCCTTGAGGGGCTTAGTGTTTCTTCCAGTTGGTTTGCTAATTCTGATGCAGTTGTTTGTTCAACATACAGTAACCCTCACAGCTGTAAGTCCCATTAGGGTTATTACAGGGGGAGGAGGGAAACCTGTGTAAGAGCAAAGTATTTTCAAACAGACTCTAATGCAATTAGCTCTTAATTTTAAGAGATCTTGAGGAACATGAAATGTCATTAACTTTAAACTGTTTTAACAGGGACCAGTTGCACAGGTTCCTGGCACCTGGCTGCTTTTATGACATACCTACATAAAAGTAATGGCATGAAAAGATCAGGTCTTTGGTGTAGGTATTTCAGATCCTATTCAGGTTCACATAACAGATGGCCAACACACCACACTTCTTATTAATGTGAATAGGAAGATTAGCACTATCAAGTTTCAAACATGCCCTACTGAGAGATTGATTCTGCAACTGTTTTGTAAATATTTAAAGGTGTACCTAAACTGCCATTGTTCAAATTCAAGCACAAGAATGTGGCAAAATATTACATAAATCTGAGGATTCCCCTCTCCGTGCATACACCTTCTTCCAAAACTCATCTTCTTGCCATCAACACCACCCCCAACACAACAGAGGGAATTATTTTGGTGGACTGTTTTTCCCATTTATGAAAAAAACCCATAGCAAGTATATCTAGAAAGCAGGTTAATGCATATCAAATTCCCAAATCTTGAAAATTGAACATTGGATTACATTTTCCAAACTTATCAGAATCTTTATTGGCACATATGGAAACTACAAAGTCTTTTGACAATAGATTTCTTTGTA
Source organism: Pelodiscus sinensis (assembly GCF_052426305.1). Classification (NCBI taxonomy): domain Eukaryota; kingdom Metazoa; phylum Chordata; order Testudines; family Trionychidae; genus Pelodiscus; species Pelodiscus sinensis. The sequence continues at coordinate 300,718,538 of NC_143052.1, read as the reverse complement.
TTTTACTAATGTGAAGGAAGCATCTGGATGAAATGTCAGTAACAGAAATCCACACAGGTGTGAAGCTGAGTTTTGAACACATAGGAAGTTGTGTTCTTTTAAAAGGAAGTTAATGAAACAAAGTAAAATGAGTACATAACGTGTAGGTCAGGCACAATGATGAAGCACATGGTAAGGGAACTCTTTAAATTATTATAGCATATTAATGACTATCCCCCAAAATTATCCAGGATTTCACAAATATAAGCAGAAAGGCTAAGCATTTCAGTATTGAGTGTTTGACCACAACAGGAAATATATGTAAGTGCAACAGAGATTACTAGAAAATAAAGAGGACAGTAAGATAAATGTGCCCATCTCCTTGTCTATACAATATTATGACCCTGGCGTGTTTGGCCCAGTTATACATTTCTTGGGTTATTATATTATCTTACTCCTCCACCATTTTGCTTGGGAGCCCGTTCCCTAGTCTAATGTTCATCATGTTTAGTGAAAATAGAAGAGCAACAGAAGAGTGTAAAGAGGAGATTAAGAGCCTGATTCTGCTCACCTAATTCCACTGATGTTATACTGCCAGAAAACCAGTAAGAAAAAAAAAAAAAAAAAGGTACACTGGAAATATTTCAACAGCAGGAAATATTTTCAAAAAGCTATGTAGAGTGCAAAAATTCAGTGATGAAAAGTAAATAAATAATACTGTTTGGTAAAATTTCTGAAGAAGAATCTCAGCTTTATTTATTAAAGCCTAAATAGAAACCAAGGATTAGACAAAGTTTATTGTGCTCCCTCTATCCAGTGAAAAATATTCTTTATTTTCTTTTGTTCAGTCAGTAACATTTTTGGCACATACACGAGAAGAAAAAAAGCTCAAGGAAATAGTACAGGCTAGTAAAAACTACTTAATGGAGAAACGTCAAATCTATAATATTTGTGCTGAAAGACAATAGATTTCAATGCGCAGAAAGAGAAATGATGCAACTGATTCCTTTTCAAGCTGGGACATACCACCAAAGTGACCTTAGATCTACATTTATTAATAAGCTGCCTTCATCAGAAAAGAAGAGATGAAGAAATGAGTGCAAGCATGATTCTTGTCTATAGTCTGACATCCTGCACAGTGCCTTGACCCACATGATTTAAATGAGATCCCGCTTGAGGAGCTAAACATTTTTCATGTATGCACTTGAGGCTATACAATCAGATCAGTTCAAACACAAACAATAATCTATATGTTTCATTTAGAAAACCTCTGTGTTCTTTTCTTGAGAGTTTAAAGGGAGTGAGGACAAGATGGGAAAGTCTGCAGGAATATCATGCTGGTGAAAAGAACTAAAAATGGCAAACCAAAGTATTTTATTTTGTTCTACATAGGTTCTTGTTTTGCACTCATCACCATGTACACTGAATGCCTAAGTATTCTGCTAGCCTACAGAAAAAGTACGATGCTAGCAGGCTAATACAGTTTTCTATTTGGTGTTCAAGCAATAATCTTAAACCTGTGCTGGATGAACTACTGCTTGGAAGGGTCAATTATAATTTAGTCTCCACCCTCACTCAATCTCTTGCTTCTCCAGAAGCAGATTGATGGGTTCCCTTCTCCTCCCCCCAATATTATATATATCAGTAGAGCCCTGAAAATCCTGGGATATCTGCTTTATATCTGCAAGTATCTGCATCCATAGATGTGGATATCCACAGCTCATAACTTTACTATTGCCATAGTGCAGTTAATGTGAAAGTTGCTTATACAGTAGCACATCAACTTTTTTTTGATGTTACATACACATAACTTTAATCCAAAAGAAAAAACAGAAATTCTAAGAAAGTCACAGATGTGTGTTTCCTATTTCTTCCATTAGATTAGATATATTGCACTGTGATCAGTTTTTATTTTTAATCTCATCTATCTGTCTTGGCTGAATTTTAAAAGCTTTAGGCATTTTAGGAAAGGATTTCTCACTCTGTTATGTTGTGGCCTCTTTTAAATTATTGATGTAATAAAGCTTCATTTTTGTCTTCACTAGGCTGCTGCTCATTGTCATATCCTCTCGTACAAAAAAAATGCAAACATGTTTAAGGAAAACTGTTTGAACCTGGCAGACCAGTTTCCCAATGATCAGAATATAGACTGAACTGGAATTTGTATCAATCTCGCAGCCCTATAGAGTAACTGCTCTTGAAAATCAGTTGAAGAGGCAGTAGTGAGCAAAAGATGGAATGTCACATGTTTCTAAATTCCCCCCAGAAATAAACTAGAGAAATATAATGGAAGCAGAGCAAAGATATGCTGGTGAAACAATATATTTATTTTAAAACACAGCAAATACAGTTTCATATTCTCAGAGTTTGCAGGTGCATTTTTCTAATAATTAGGTGACTTAAGAAGAATGCTACTAAAGCGGAGTTGACAGCAGACCTGGTACACTGCTTAACATACATTAATTTCTCACTTCATACTTCAAATCTATCCAGTCATACACTCAAATTCACCCACAAGCAATTCTAGTCAGGTAAATTTACTGTCTCCAAAGGACCAATTAGAAACAAAATTCTTCCTTAGAGGACCCCTTTCCTCTGGACACTAGAGCCCAGAATTTAAACTTTAAAAGCTACTGAATTCATCCATTATTTAGAGCAACCTATTAGGATCTATGAATCCCTCATGCTTATATTAATTGAACTATCAGATAAGCAATACTCATCCAATATAATAACTATGAGAATTATTTAAAAAAATGATTTTCACATTTTCAAAATAAACCCACTGAACACCGTGTATATTTTTTTCCATTTATTTATTACATGACTTACAATAACTTATGATAATATTAAGTCTAGTGATACAACAAACTGCAACCAGTATGACATGGCCAAATATGAATACAAGTACAACACACTGTAATGTAACAATGGAAGAAAATGGAAGTGATTTTCTTTAGCTGATTGTTTTATTTCAAATAATCAAGACTTGTTTTTGTAAATCTTGCAAGTTTTCCTGATAAATTAACAGGTTGGGTTTTTTTGTTTTTGTTTCCTGAAATCCATTAATACAAAAATGTAATATTTGAGAAGAAAATATCCAAACGTTTTTCTTCCAAGAAAATATCCAAACATTATGGAAAAAGGCCATACACTGCTCTTTATAAAAATCTTACATTTATTTTGTGATTAATATGTCAGTATTTAAAACTAACAAAAATGGAGTTCATCTTCCACTAGAGAAACTCAATACAGTGAATATAGCAAAAACCACAACTAATTACCCCTACATTTCAACATAACAGACAATGTGTACTTATATGAATACTGTACTTTTTCATACTTTACTGCTGTCGGTGACTGAAATGTGAAGGTAATCAATATGCACAAATACAGATATTAAAATGCATACAGATATTTATGTGCACACTGTGTTTATATATAGATTTTATATAAAAGTGTGCATACATACCTGCACACACATACACCCACTGACACTCACACAATGATTTCAAATGGGAGTTATGGTCACTCAGCAACTCTAACAAATCATATCCAAATAGCAGAGTAGGCCATTCAACAAGTAATTAAAAAGTATAGCTATGAATATCCCCTTCTCAGAATTCAGAGATCTGTTATTTCTGTGAAATAATACATCAAACATCAAATACATTTTGAATGTTCTTAAACAGCCACCTGTATAGCTATATCTGCTTATAAAATGATTCCTGTGTGATATAAGGTTGTATTTTTATTGAGTATTCTGGTGAGAATCTCTCTTCTTGAGAAACAAAAAAAAAACCCTCCAAAACTTCAGATTTTTGTATTTGTATTTACAATCTTGATGTATTTGCTTGCATAATAATTGGCTACTAAAAAAAAGCACTGTAACATTAATATTTGTATTGGACAAGTAAAGAGGTAAATTTAGCCTCTGTTTCTAATCTAATTTTTTTTTCACGAAATCATACATTTGGGTACCATTGAAAGATTTTTTTCTATAGTACTATAATTTTAGCATTTAGAGTTGGAGGACATCTTCCCGAACAACATATTTTCCTATATAAAGTTCACATTATAATGTAAATTATAAAGTTGCAAAAACAAGCAATTTTATTTATTTCAATTTTTAAGCAAGCCAATAATTGTAAGCCATATGCTCTTTTAGGCAGCATAACATTACATATCTTTTCTTATTAAATATATGCATACATGTATACACAATGACATATGCATATTTATATAAATACTCACATATACCTGTATACATTTTTATAGCCACAAACACCATAACAAAAAAAAGGTGTAAGGGGCTAAAAAACAAATGAAATGTATTCTTCTGAATTGTTTTATGATTTTGAAAAGCAATTTTCCACACTATGATGCTGAAAGCTTCCAGAAAATTTGACAATATTACAATACAATGTGATTTAATTACAATGCAAAATAGCATGTTTCGTGAAGAGACAAAAGGCCAAATGTGTCAATATATTATCTTTCTTATCACTACCATTATTAAACAGCCTATATACATATACAAGTGTGCATATAAGGGCTCAATCCTGTATCCACTGAAGTCAGTGATGGTTTTGCCATTAATTTAAGAAAGGATCTAAACCAGATTCATCATCAGGTGTGCATAAGAGCTTTTAAAACTGTTTACAATTCTGCAGGAGAGATGTTCAGCTAGTGTAAGCTGCCATAGAACACAGACTTTAATGGACCAATGAGAATTTGCACCAAGTGAACATCTGCCCTTAGTTTATCAAAAAGACCAAAGCATTTTTTCATATATTCATTTAAAGAAGCCAGAAACATGATATAATTTTCCGTGGATTAAAAAACATTTTACCCTTTTATATACTGTGCTTCACATTTCAAATGTTTGTTGCTTTAAAAAGTTGCAGAAAGCATTAGAAAATATTCATGCCTAACCACAAGGCAAGGGGAAGCAAAATATTCACAACCTATACAAGACTTTCAATCTCATGGAAAAATCCTTATGGTAGGAACATATCATGCTGGGTAAGAAGAGGAACTATACAAAGTCCAAATAAAACAAAGATACCTAAACCATTGTGCTATTTAATAACATGGACAAAGCCAGATGACAAAATAAAAGTTGCATTATTTGCAAGCAAAGCTACAATACCAAGTTAACACACTTTCAGTTCACAAATAAACTGGAATCTTCTGGTCTTGGTCCAAAGAAACATTTTATTTCTGCTTATGAATAATGGAATTACACTCCACATAAAAGTGAATATTAATGTTTATAAACAGCATGCTTTTTAATACTGTAAGGCAGTGTTTCTTAAACTGTGGGTCCGACCCCCCAAAGGTCATGAGCAACTTAGAGGGGGGTTGTGAACAACTGAGAGGGTGGTTGCAGCAAGGGAGAGGGGGGTCATGGAAACACAAGTTTGAGAACCCCTGCTATAAGGAATTTCTATTTCTAGAGCAAATGATATACATTGTTCCTTGAAGAAACCCTTAATAAGAATTGTATGTTTAAACGATTAAATGTTAGAGACTAGTATATCCTTTGAAACAGCCTGGAAGGAAAATTGGCAAGGATATAGTACAACTATTAGTCCTAAAGTCCATTTCCCCTCTCCATAGCTACCAAAGCCATGATATTCAGATTCACTGGCAATATCTACTGTCTGTGCAAAATAAATAATGCTTAATGGACTGCTCTGATCAAGTAGTAGTCCATGTGACAGAGCAGGCATGATAAAGTTCTGGGAATTTCTTTTTTTGAACGTAAAACCAATCCCAAACAGCCAGCAGCTTCTTTGTTACTCTTCTATTGCTTTCTCTGAATTTTTGGCAACTGATGCCAACACACTGTCACTTATTATGGACTCTACTGGACTTACTATTTTTTTTTTTGTTACAAAGAAACAAACAACAGGCACAAGCGCAAATAACTTCACCATTACTGAGGCTTTTAGGTAAAACAGGGCACATTTTGATCTTGGCAGAGGCATCTCAATTTCTGTTTGAAATCATTTTAAACCTGAACTCTAAAGCAGGTATGGTGAATTATGGGTTCAAAATGGATTAATCCAATTGCTTCAGCAAGCCAGCCAGATCAGTGTCTTTCTCCCAAAATGATACTACAATCAGATATTGAATATATAAAAGGGTAAGTGTTGTGTTCTGCTGCCCTTTAAATTTTTTTTTTCCATGTTCTCTGTAAACATAATGGTAATATACTAGGCTGCGAGTTATATCATCACATGTCAACATTTTCTAGCTGCATGATTTTATTAAGGACTAATTAGCATAAATGCAAACTATTACATTAAAAAGTTGCTCTATAGCAGCTAAATCTTCTGGCTATTTAAGCTAAATTTCCTGATTTTTTTTTTTTTTAAGATGTTGTATTGGGATGTTACCAGTTACCTCAGGAACACCACGGGTATAGATTTTTTGTTTATTCAGTGTCAGAACCATGTCAGATTCCTAAGTCTTAAGTAATAAGTATTTGATATACTAGAAGTAAATGAATTACTAAAAATAAATGACCACTACACTATGCCTTAAATATAAAGGATAAATATAAATTAAGATTTAACATATAACTGCAGTGATCATAACTATGTAAATTTTATCAGCTAGTTCCTATGCTCACAGTAAAGCAGCAGAAAACAAACAAAATTAGTAGGTGTGTGTTAAGCAGCTGGTTATAATTAAAGATCTACTTTGACACTATAGGAGTTTTGCATATTAATTTTGGATAAAGTGTCCATGATATAGAAAATGAAGGAACTCAGAAAAATTCAGACATTAAGAGGTTGATTCATAATACCACCATTTTTAAAAGTTTCTAATTTTCAAATGGCCTCTTTGGAAAAAGTACAAAACATGTCAGAGTCTGAGAAAGATTTTCCTCTCCTTGCACAAGTAAAATATACTTTGTAAGCCAAATATGTGTTTGCTAAAAGAGGTGTCATTATGTGTTTATAGTATGCTATTTGCTAACAGGTCTACATATTTTCCAACTAAAATGGATATTTTCATAGCAATATTTATTTTCCTATGCAATACAAGTGAGATTAATATAACAGCTCTTGCATGGTACATGATGCCTGTAAAATGTCATTTTTCATAAAGTTATCAAATTGTAGTACGTGAGGATACTTTCAGAAGTGCTTTGAAATTATTTATTTTCAATTAGCAACCATATATGGTTTGTGAACTTTCTTTCTTTAAATTAAGAACTCATTGGAAATTGGTATGAAGGAGCATATTATGGAGCAGCAGGGTGGTGGAGAATATCAATAGTTTTCTGTAACACAAGTTGAGCTATTTATTAAGAAGAGCAACAATGCCCATGTCCATATCATTGTGAATAAAGAAAACTATATTAAAAACTGCAAATAAATGATTTCTTTCAAAAGATAATAGGAGTGTTGTTCAGCGCTCAAAATTGATTTTTACATTGTATTCACCTAACCCAATCATTTTCTTGTAATGTGTGCACACATGCTTAGTTTTCATTTCTGAGTCAAGCACTCAATGCCTAAACCTAAATCTTGTATCAGAAAAGTAAAACCGCAAATGCCCTCATAAATGTATATATTATTTGATTTATGACTTTAATATTAAATATGCAAAACTCTTTTGTGCAATTCACGGTTACTGTAAGTTAGCAGCTAATCTCATAAGAAACGTTAAACCTTCACCAAATCACAAACCATAAACACTGTTCCATTTTTTCTTTTACACTGAGTCTCCTACTGAATCCAAATCATCCGAAGAGAGTGGGCGATACAGGTCCTGTAAGATGAAGGGCAGTATAGATTTGTTTATTGTGTTCAATTTGTAACACTGCAACTGTCCTATAATCACTTTTTTATTGTGGACCAGAATTGTTGATTTAATTTAAAGTCACCTGTCTTAAATCAGAGCCTTAGAAATGTAAGTAAGTCTAGATTTTGTCAATAGGAAATACTTTAAATGGCAATTTATTTTATCCTTAGGTAATGAAGACCCCTGCAATAAAACAATATATGAATGCTTTTAAGAACCTCATACCAGTTTTGGGACTTCGCAATATCAAATGCAAGTAATACTATCCTTTTGTTTCTTCCTTAAACAGTAGCAGATAAGTAAACACTTACCTTATAGTATAAGGTCATCAAGACCTAAAAGCTACTGAACCTACGTAGCATTGGCCCATAAATATTTGGTCCTAAAACAGCTAACTGTTAATATTGCAGCTGCATGCACAATACTATTTGACAGCAGTGCTGCTTTTTTCCACAATTTTTTTATTCAGTAAAAAAACAGCATATAAAATCTCTAGTCACTGGCTCTTTCTGATGGTAGCCAAGCAACAAGCTCATGTCAGCAGGGAGCGAGAGAGAGAGAGAGAGAAGCTTTACTTCTATTTTTCAACACCCACTCTAAGCATCCTCTGACTGATCAGATAATCCTCAAATGCCAGAGGTGTGGGAGTGTAATAGGTAGCCTCATCGAGCCTACATAAGACAACACTTTTCACAAAGATATGCAATATAAGAAAAAGTTCACCAAGCAGAAGGGTACATAATAGAGCATCATTTCAAGGTGAATTAAGTAGAAGTGTTGAACTAAAAAGGGAGGAAATTAATTCTGTGTTCTCCAGTGCTTTACCATGCCCCTATATAAAATAACTCATTAAGGCTATGTCTACACTGCAGCGCTCTTTTGGGATACTGGCAGTATCCCGAAATAGCTATTCCGCGTCTTTTCAGCACACCCGTTATTTCAAAATATAATGGGCTTGCTATTCCGAAGTCCCTGTAAAGCTCATTCCAAAAGGAGTAAAGGACATTTCAGAATAGTGATTTATTTCAAAATAAGTGCTGTGTAGACAGCGCCAAATTTTGAAATAAGCTATTTCGAAATTAACTCGAAATAAGCTACGCTAATTTTGAGCTCTGGGTGCAGTGTAGATGCACCCTAAAAGAGCATGGATACCGTGAGTTTCATGCTAGCACTCTTTTAAACATGAAATGGATTTACAAATATTAAAAACAAATACAAGACATACACTGCTGAAACCTTCAATCATACAAAGACACCACTATCACGTCAGATGAAAATGGTGATGACTCAGCAGTAATATAATTCTATATTTTTCCCCTCAGGAGACTATTATTCTATTTAAAAAATCCTAAAAATTGTGACTAACAAAAAAGGAATATTTAAGGAATTTTTATGCTTTTGTTTGATTTTTTTTAAAGACCATAACTCATGAACATTTGTGTTTTCTTTGTAGGTGCACAAGTCTGGAATTTCACATGCATGTATGGCCTCAATAGTCAAGAGTGCTCATAAATCACCAGTTTGCATGAATGCATACAGCATTCAAAACAAACCCCACGTTCAGGAAATCACGCTTTAAATGTGTCCCTGTCTTAGTAACCACTCTAGGTTGAGGCATAACTGTAAACAGATAGTCCTTACTAATCTTAATGCAACTATTTATCTTATTCAGATTTCTTCCACAGGTACATATCATTATGTGTTGGTATTTCTGAAGTGCAAAGCACATAAATGCACCTATTTGTCAGTGAGGAGATATGATGGGGTGTGTTCCTCACAATCACTTTGAAGGGGTTAGTGTATGCCAGAGGGACACATTAACTTATTAGGCTGCTAGCTCAGGAACAGTTCAGCTGAGAGGTAAGCCCTAATTAAGGGAAGCTCACCTGTGCAGGAAAAGAGGGGGCGTCTATGAAGCCAGAGTACTGATAACAGAAAGGAGGCCAGAGGGAAGAAATCTGCAGTCATTTCCCAGAGGAAAGAAGATGTTGGTCAGGCTATGGAATCTAGTCTGCATTTACTCCCTGGGAGGAGGGAAGTTGGGCTGGCAAACCCAGAGAAAAGGGGAGCCAAAAGGTTTAGGACTTGGGGAAAAAGCAATGAGCTTTAGGATGGTGCAGCTGGATGCTGCTGATTAGAGGGACCCTGACATGGCACTGAGAGTAGAGGGTGAGCCCAAGCCAAGGTTCCCCTGTTAATCACTGGGGAAGTGGCGCCATCAGGGAAGTGGCCATCGGCAAGGAAAGACTTCGATACCATGAGAAGGGGAGTATAGTGGCCTAGCCAGAGGACCAGCCTAAGATGACAGAGCGCACTGAGTCACAGAGATACTAAGAGACGGCTGGGCTTGCAGCAAGAAGCAGAAGGGGCACTGGACTTCAAAAGAGAAGATCCCCCAAGTTTCAAGGACTAGACAACCCTACTGGTGAGTGGACCCCGTGGCTGGTCACCCTAGTTGTACAAAAACAACACACAGACTATCCCTGCCTCCCCTGTGGCATTCCTCAATTATATGGATTTTCAACTATGTAGCTGTAGAAGTACACACTAGAGATTAAAATACTAAGCTCATTTTCTATTTTCAAAATTGGTGTAAACTAAGTATGAACAGTAACTCTAACATTAAGATTTCAATTTTAGACAGGAAATGCAGGATCTCTTATTAATACAGGTTGAATCTCTGTAGTCCAGCACCATCAGGACCTCACCGATTTGGCAAATAAAAGAATTTGCCAAACAATGGGAGGTCAATATTGTTTAGAAGCATTTAAAACACTTCTATTGCTTAGTGGGCTCTTAGAAAACATTTAAGAGTAAATTAGAGTGAAATAACAGCACAGACCATTTAGAGCCAGCACTCATGGCTGTAAACAAAGTTTATGGGACTGTGGGAAACTGTGTCCCACCCAAGATAAGTGGACATCCAGCTAACTAAAATCATGCTGCATCACGGATGTTGCCAGACCAGAGAGTGATAGACTAGAAAGGTTCAACCTGTATTAAATTGTCTATGTCGCACATACAGAATTGTTCTGGATTGCTAATTATACTGTTAAATGTCATTTGCCTATGGAGTGAGCCCAATCTTGTCCTGAAATATTAATGCACAACACTCACTGATTTCAATGGATGTTGCATAGTTACAGAAAGATAGGTCTGTGCCACCTGTATACAAATAGGTGAGGATGAAACTTGCTTTTCCATTTCCTGACTTCTGAGTGTTTAAAATCATATACTTGAAGGTTTTAATAGTGTGGGTTTTCATGAATAACATGAAATCCTGGCTTTATAGGAGCAAATGGCAAAACTTTCATTGACTTCAACAAGGCCAAAACTTCATTTTTTAAAAGTATATGCACAAATATAATAAGGGGTGATGGTAGCGACCCCTACACTTAGGTTGCCACTTTCAATTAAGACTGAAAGGGAAGTCACCAGACTGATAATGCAGTCGAAGCAAATGATCCCTTTCAATTAAAAAAAAGACTCTGAGGATCTTTTTTTTTTTTTTTTTTTTTTTGAGAAGCATGAATACCCATAATATTTGCAGCAGGCCTTTGGTATTCAGTGGGGAGAAACTCCTCAAGCTACAGCTGACTTTTCTTCGTAGCATTTAAATTCCAAAGTGTTCCCCATTTCTTCTCTCACACTTGGGGTTCCACAGGACAATTCTAGCAGACTGGCAAAGTTGCTGAACACTTTAAATAGTATAGGCCATGCTTCAGCCACAACAGCAGACACCGAACCAGGATGACATGTGGCACTAAAAACATGGGGACTCCCTGGCAGCACTTTGTCCCAGGCACCACAAAGTCAGGGGCTCCCTTATAGGTTTGGCCAGGAAAAGATAAATCTAATTTGATCACTCCTTGATGGAAGACTCCTTGGCCACTATTAGGCTATCTATAAGCATAGGATGCAACTTGGCTAAAATAGGGTGGTTTCTCCACAAATCCTCTGAGATGGTTGTGACCTGTGACCTTGTATCAATTAGGGTCTTGCACAGGATACCATTCACTTCCTCAGTTCCCTCATTCAAGGGTCCCATCAGGCTGGAATGCCAGTTTGTGGCTGGCAGAGTATGCTGGTAAGTTGTGCACACTGATGCTACTGGGGGAAGACGTCTCCCCAGCTCTACAGCTTTCACCTGTGCCTCAGTGTTAGACGTAAGCAGTTTAAATCAGGAGCCTCACTTTGTCCTGACACCATGAGAAGAGGCTGAGGGGGTTGCCAGCAGCCACATGCTATGTGGCCTTCTTGTTCACAACAGTGGCATATGAAACAACCTCTGGGACTACAGACACAAACATAAGGGGTACTTCGACCACTTTCTCATCCAGAACTTTGGGGTATTGCCACATTGCTGCACCTTGCTGCAGCACCTGTGACTCCAGTTGTCCTATTCTCACATGGCTCCGTTTCTAGAGGGCAGTCATTTCTTGGACTAGCTCAGTGAGACCTTTCTCTGCCTCCAGCATCGCATGATCTGGGGTACTGCTGGGTAGAAGCACCTTAAGAGCAGACTGCACAGCATCATCTGACAAGTCAGCTTGTTGCAGACTGGCCTCTGGGCTGGCCTCTCCTTTCTAACCTCTAGGTTTTCCTCTCCAAGGCTAGCTGACACAGTTCTTCTTGCCACTGTCAGAATGTCACGTAGTGAGGCTGCACAGGTGACAACCTGTGCCACGTGTCTCGATCCTGGACAAGCCCAAGCCGACACAACGTGGTCATTGGCAGTTGGGACTTTGACCTTAGGGGATAACATCATTAGCCTCTACCACATGAGCTAAAAGCTAACTGGCTCTTAGCTAAGGCTGTAGAGCAGAATTCACTCTCCCTTGTCAGTCTCGGTGCCTCTGGGTCACATATGTTTCTGCATATATACACATATTTTGTCTCCATATTAAAAAAAACCAACCACATAATACAGGGTTTGTTCACCCCGCCTTCTTCTCTTCTTTGACTTCAAACAAAGCTCTGGGACACATTTTGTGCACAGGAACACAAGTAACTCCCAGTAACTCCCACTGAAGTCAGTGGGACTGCTTGCAATTATTGAAGGCAGAACCTGACCTTTTTACAGGAGAGTTATTGCTATTTTCGTTTATCTTGAATTTCAAAAGATAATTTCCAATTTGCTGAACATGTTGGTCATACCACCACCACAGAGTGTTTAAAGCCCTGTGTAATTGCAGCATCTCAAAAACACTCTGATGTGATGCACTTGGCATGGAAAGATAGAAAGATGCTTCCTTTCGACCCTCTCCCAACGAACATAGAAGAAAGTGTCTTTTGCCCTTCCTGATGGGAAAAAACCCCATCAGTGATGGAGAGGGAAAAGACTGAGATGTATCCAGGAAAACAGGCAGCCCCAGAGCCAATAAGTGCCTCGTTTGGGCTGCTGATGCCATCCACCTTGATGGAGACCCGCAATATCAGTGTGAAATTCCATAAATTCTGATGATATTTTCCCGGTTCCCAGTGACTTATTAACAGTTAATCCATAAACTTTGGAAGTCAGATCTTAAGGACCATGATAACACTGCTGCCAAGGAGGGGGCTTCAGGCAAAACTCATACCACATGAAACTCACTCTCTCACTTACCTGTGTCCTGAATCATCCAAAACCTACTAAAATGAGGCTTCAAGTCTCACACTCTCTCAGGTTTGCTTATGACTTCCTATTTCACAGGTATAGGGAGCTAATACGTAGTTTATTTAAAATTGAAGGAGATGAGAAAGTCTGGGTGCAACTGCATTTGTAAGCCACACTGAGACATGGTGCAGTGACTCAAGATTTCTAAGGCCTGCAGACCACAGTTGAGATAATGTCAGAAGAGACGATAAATAGACATGTTTCATTCTCGCTAGACTGATGCAATTAATTAAATCAGTGTGAACAGCACTGACCTGCCCATGGCCAACTCCCATACAGGAGAATACTATCTTGACCCAAACATGTTCTGTTAATAGAGGGATTACTACAGCAATAACACAGCTATCACCATCATGCTACAGGGATGCGCTGAATGGTTAGGTGCGCTATGTATTGTAGTCTCCCTAGATTTTTGTTATTGGAATTTAAAATCTAATTATGATCCTGGGCCTCCAATGCACTAATTCATTCTACCGTTGCCCTGATACTGAGCCACTTTGGCCGATCTAGCAAAAAGCTATTATATATGGTCATGACAATTTAGCTAAATTCTACAGAGCACTTCCTCACTTTGCCCCACAATTAAAGCTGGGGTGCCAAAATGAAATTATGGAATTTTTAGGAGGTCTACATTTTCCTTCAATTGTGAAATGCTTGGCCAAACACAAAGACATAGAAGTGTTCTGAACACAAGAGCAATGATCTCTTTTATTCTTCTTAAAGATAAGCCATTACCCAGCACACACATTCTGAAAGGTGGAGAGCTGCTGCATTCCAGTTGTGTAACAGGCACAACAAGAATTGTAGCCAAGCCCTTCTCCCCATATGTCTGGCTAGGTGCAACGAACACTTATGAGGAAGGCAATATTGGTGACACCCATGCTAGATCCTTGCTCAGTCAGTGTCAAAAATCAGTTCCTTGTTTCCTTACCCTCTGTTTTCGCAGACTTCCTGGACTGGTAGGAGATGGACTTGGAGACTTCCCAGAGCGGGGAGTAGAAAGCTGGCTACCAGGGGTTCCATTAACTAGAAGGACAATAAATAAATAAATAAAGTAAGTAAGTAAGTAAACAAACAAACAAACAGGATGATTAAATAAAAGTTTGACTCATGGTACCTGTAGAGTAAAAGCAGAGGAAAATGATTAATAATCATGTCTTAATTCTATTTATGTTTTCTTAAGGGAACCATTCACTCTTTAAGATTTGTAAATGTTAAATAACGTAGTGCAGAAAGAAACTGCTTTTCTGCACTGTGATTCTGACCCTGCCAATTTATACAGTGCTTAAACAAATATGCAGCCACTCTAAAATGATTGTTTAAGTCAATGGTGATGAACTTTCTCTTTTTTTTTTTAATTCTATAGTGCCTATGCATGCCTATCATGGAAAGTCATAATGCTTTGTTGCCTTAACAAATATTACCTATATTTAAACCCTAATTATGCCTGTCAGTGCTACCAACTAGGAATAAAAAGCAACCCTGCTTGCAAGAACAAATCACTGAAGCTTGCTGTTAATCCTTCACATATTTGAAGACATTTTTGCATTACTATCTGACCTAAACATCACCTCAGAACTAACTCTGATGGACTTCAGACATATCATTGAACTGGCCATAAAATCTCAACTATACATTATACCAAACCATCACTTACTTAAATAGTAAGCTCCTTCAGAATATTTCAGTGTATTTAATTTTAAGAAGCATTTTCAGCCTTTGTAAGATATGCTCTGTTATATTCACAAATAGCTAATACCCAAAGAGTATCCTAATGTACTACAAAGTGATCACATATAGGATGTCAATAATATTTTTAAAGAAATAAATGCTTTTATGTATCTCTTTACACACACAGCCATATTAACAAATCCATATTATCAATATCAGAAAAAAATCAGCAACTAGACATCTGAATTCTCAATCTTGTGTGAATATTTACATACTAAGGTATCAATAAGGCATTTAACTTACCTTCTATGAGCTCTAACATGGACACAGTCTTACTGTTTAACCTGTCAACAGCAAGCACAACAATGCTAGCCCTGTACTAAGACAAGCTGTAGCAGAAATGAGAAGGGGTGGGATTAGTTAAGGATAGCTCAGGCTGCTCACAGAGTGAGCTGAATGAGATGCAGGACTCATAAGCAGAAGCTTTTTCTGCGTAAGGCTGACGTCTTCCGAGCAGCAGTGGGAGGTGCAGGTGGTGTCTTAGGGCTACATCAAAGGTGTCAATTAAACATTAAGCCGCTGCTTCAGAATGCTGAGCAACTACAACCCCCACTCTGATTCCATGAAGCCCAGAAAACCTAAGCAATTTTATAGGCTGTGCACTGAATCATAATGAGGAGCCTTTGGGGGCAATATAGCAAATGACTCATCTGAAAATCAAAATGACAATAACTCTTGTATATATCCTTGGCTGACTGGCAGTCTAGCAACTGATAAATCCTTCAGAGAATGCAGTGGGTATTTTAATAGATTTTTCTTAATGTAGCAAATATCTCAGTGGTAAATAGTAGGCCCACATACATTTATCTTCGGATACTGCTCTAGAGAGCATTATAAAACAGGCTATAAAGCATCAGAACTAAAGAGCACCATACTGCTGCATCTCAGTATCTGCCTTTTGCAATGCATTTGTTAAGGTAAACGTGTAAAATACCTTTGTGGTATCCACAGGAATGATGAGAAAAGGTTAATTTGCATGTAAATAGGTTGCTTTTGCAGACACATTTTTCACTTGACTTAAGGTTTAGTTCATAGCAAGGGTAATGGGTTATATGTATCAGCACAGTGATGGGGAAGCATGTAGCACATTCACATATTTATGGAAATTCATACAGTATCTTGAGGAAGGAATCAATGTGATTTCTGTGACAAACTAGCTCTATTAACATGTAGGTGCTGCATGAATATATGGTGTTTAAGTAGGGAGAAACAAGCGAGAGAGATTAAAAAGAAGAAGTTTGAGTCTAATCTTCAAATATGTTTGTTCTTTTTAAAATCAAGGCTAAACTATTGCAACATTGTCTATGAGAGTATAAATGTGAAAGCCATTTAAAAGCATAAGCTACAGTAATGCAGAAAACCTTCTAAACTGATGAGACAGTCTTATACCTGGCTGTTGTCAGGGTGAAATTCAAGGTTCTGACTACTATTTAAGAAATTCTAAATGATTTAGATCAGTGATGGGCAACCAAAGCTAGTAAGTGGGCTGTATGAGTGGCCCAACTTCATCTCAATGGGCCACATGATTGAAATTGGGCATGCACATTAACCCCCAATAATATTAAATACTTTACACTTGATTCTCCTTCTTACCTTTCCAACACAAAGCAGTCCATTATTGGGGCAAATTAAATTGCCAGCAAAAGTAGTGGCTTTAAATGTGTATATCTGCTCATTTTGCCACAGGCTGCTCCATCCTCCCCTCTGCTCCAACCCCTGCCCCAACTCCACCCTGTCCCTCAAACCCTCACCCAGCCTCTTCCCCCAAATACACCCTGTCCCTTCTCTTCCCCCTCCCTCCCAACATTTTCAGAACACTGTGAATTGGCTGATTCATGCCCAGTCTCTGCTCCTCCCTATCTCTCTGGGTGTGTCTAGACTACATCCCAGGGATGTAAATTAGACACTTCAAAATTGCAAATAAAGCCGGGATTTAAATGTCTGCACTTCATTTGCATAATGGCAGCCGTTGATTTTTTTCGAAATGGGGCTTTTCAATAGAA
Organism: Pelodiscus sinensis; assembly: GCF_052426305.1. Lineage (NCBI taxonomy): Eukaryota > Metazoa > Chordata > Testudines > Trionychidae > Pelodiscus > Pelodiscus sinensis. Next base: position 300,701,348 of record NC_143052.1, on the reverse strand, counting down.
AAATAGCTGTTTAGATGGGGATCTTTCAAAAATAAAACCCTTTTTCGAAAGATCCTGTAAACCTAATTTTTGAGGCTGCCACTGATCTCTGCCCTATCCAGCTTCCTTGAGCCCCTGCACTGCACTAAATAGGCAGCTGTATGGCAGTGCAGCAATGCAACTTACGGGGAATTTAGGTCCAGTCTGATCTTGTGAATAACCCATGTCAGGTGGGTTAACTGGACACCTATCATAGTGAATGCCAGTGAAAATGGGGTTGGTTTAGATGCTAAAAAAGGGAAAGCACACGTTAAAAACCACTTAGACAAGTTAGATGTCTTCAAATCACCAGGGCCTGATGAATTGTATCCTAGAATACTCAAGAAGTTGACTGAGGAGATATTTGAGCCACTTATCTTTGAAAAGTGGTGGAATATGTGGCTTAACCACTGCAATAAATTAGGTAGGGAGGACGTGGAATCTCCATCATTAGAGATTTTTTAAGAGCAGGCCAGACAGACACCTGACAGGGATGGTCTTGGTCCTGCCATGAATGAAGGGGACTGGACTTGATGATCCTTTAAGCTTCCTTCCAGTTATTCGATTCTATAATTGGCAATCCTAAGGTGTAGAGTCATCAAGAGTAGGCCTTATATCAGAAGTGATCAAGTCTCTTCCAGTCTCTGTCATTCAGCATGTTTTAGGGGTGTTGTTACCTGCTTCACTTGTTAACTGCATCTATCACTAAGGAATTTGGTGGTGTGGGGTGTGAGAAGAAGAATTCTGTTCCCTTTGCTAGCACATAGTGTTTTTTAGTCAGACCTCTTGCACATGGTCAGGATTGTTGTTTGGGTCTGCCAAATTGACTTAACTGGTTCTGTAATTGCTACATTCAGGATAGAGTGATTTTGGAAGAAGTCGATATCTGTAAGATGTCTAGTAGTTTATATTGTGCCTCTGGGACTTCTTCCAGTGAGATGTTCAATGAGCTCATGACTCTCTTACAGAGGTCTTAAAATTCTTTCAAATCATCCCCTATTTTGGGAAGTAGGGGCATGTTAGTGTCGTCAGGAGAAGATGATGAAAAGTGAACTGCAGGTCCCATCTCCTGGTCAGAGGTTTTCTCCTCTCTGGCCACCTCTTCTGGAGGCTCACATGGTCCTGGTACGGAAGGCCAGGATGAATAATGTGAGCTCATTCTGGGGAGGAGGACGAGGGACTGGGATATTTATGATGTTGTAGGGGCAATGCTGTCCATATACTCCAATAAGACCACTATGGTGGAAGATGCAATGGTGGTATCAATGGATGCCTGTTCCACTGTTGATCTTTGTGCCCAGTGTAATATGCCCTGTGCAGTGGTCTGATTGACACCTGGATGGGGGAAGAATGGTGTGAAGAGTATAATTACCCTTTGTCCTCATTCTCCTCGTCACTGGAGAGTGGGGGATCAGATTGAGGTGAAGTGACTTAGTACTGACCATGCCCAACGACATTGGTGATGAGAAGGGAAGGTTCTGGCATTGAGTGGTGTAGAGCCATGTGGTGCTGAGTGTCTATTCGGCTCCGCCTTTTGCATTGGTTTTGGTTTTCCCTTTTACTGCTATCAGAGATAGCTCAATTGGGGTCTTTTGCTCTCATGGTACTGGAGGGTCCCACTGCAGTCAGCTCAGTAAGATTTTGACTGTTTGGAGAAAGCTATTTCTTGGATGATTCTGGGGAAGTTGTAGCCTGCTTTTCTGCCATCTTCTTGGCAGTATGGACTTTAGTCTGAGCTAGGAAGAGCCTCTGTCAGAGGCTGCTGCGGATTTATGCAGGGTGGGGGTCCATGCTTCGGATTCAGATGCTGGCTGTAGAGACTTCTTTATCAGGAAGCATTTAAGTTGTAAGTCTCTTGCCTTTCTAGTCCAGAATTTCAGGTAGTGGCCCTGCAAGCATGCCTGAAGTCTGTGTGTCTCACTGAGGTAATGAACACACTGGGAGAGCCAATCTGGTACAGGTAATGAAAATCTACAGGTGAGGCAGCTTTTGAAACCAGGCTTTTCTGCCCTCCCTAGGGGAAAATTAAGATTCTGTCAGACCAGAAATTCAGGTTTCTGCTGTTAAGGAAAAATATTTTTGGAGGGAAGAGAAATCAAACTGGGAGAAAAGAACTAACCATACTTAGCTTTTCTTAAGTCTAACTAAAGAAAACGATGCTAATAAGATTAGCCATAGAAGCACTGCTAGATGCTCTGACTCAAGCCAAAGGTGGTAGAGAAGGAACTGAGAGGGGTTAGATTGCATAGTGCCAAGAAACCGCCTATGCCAGCACAAGATGGTCAACATGCATGTATGATGCAACCAAGCACTGTTACCACAAATCTCTGATTACAAGCAGAGGAACATATGAACACCTGAAGTGAAGAACTCACAGGAGAATCACGGTAAAACAAAAAAAGCAGTCATGTAGCACTTTAAAGACCAAATTTAACATACTTAACTACATATCAATAGCTAATTAAACTGTAACGCTATTAAATGATTTTGGCAGCACTGAGTACATGTATGCACACATGTGAAACCCTTTGCTTATTGTTTGCTCTTACTGTATTATGCCTGATTAACCCCGTAAGGCAGGGGTGGGCAATAACACAGTGGCGGTTTGGCAGAGTTAGCCCCTGGCAGGCAGCCACCACTGTATTTTTCTGCATGGCCACAGGAGATCTCAACTCCCATTGCCTGAGGATCACCATTCCCAACCAATAGGAGTGGCGGGAAGTGGCACGGACAGGGACACTATTTCCTGCAGCTCCCATTGGCCGGGAATGGCGATCTGCAGCTAATGGGAGCTGTGATTTCTGGTACCTATAGCCATAAAGGTAAACATAGGAGTGGGACCTGCTAGGAGCTAACCCTGGTAGACCAGATCCTGCCTGTGGGTAAGGTTGTCATGGAAAAGATTTGTGTCTTAACTAGTAAATGGAAAAACATACAGCGCTACAGATCTAAACAAAATATAATCTTTGAGAACTGATGTCATCTAATCATATTAATGGAAAAACAAGTGACACTATTGTAAATGAATTAGGAGGTTGCCTGCATACTGCAGCAAATAATTTGTTTTTAAAACCTGTACCTTAATTTAAAAAAAAATGAATAAGACTTAAAGTTTCTGAGTGTCCTATTGGCGATCTGGAATTACCAGCATACTGTACTAAAAATCATACTACCTAATGAAATCTGAACATCTTGCACACTGTAAAACATTTGTGTTTGGCTGATTATTTTGTGCTCACTGATAAGGATTGCCAAACATGAAAGAATGTTTGAAAAGAGGGAAAGAAGGGTGTTGTGTGAGGCTTTTTCCAGAAGAGAATACATCACACACTCACATTTTAAATATATATCGGTTTTAGAAAAAGTTATAATAATCTCAGTAACATATATAGTGTCATGGACATTAATCCATCATTCTGGCAACATCTTCAATTTGTTTCTCTCCTTCACAAACACTTTCACTCTCCAAGATGACATCATTTTAAAATAGTTAAGGAACAAAATGTACCTTGTGGTTTTCTTCCCCCTTCTGTTATTGTATTTTAATTGTATGTAGGTCTTTTAGGTGTTACATCAAATAAATGATTTCCATGCAACAGCCTAGATGGAGACAAGGAACTGTAATTTTTACCGTATATCTAGCCAAGGCCAAGCCTCAAGGATCAATATCAGGTTTATGTTGACTAGCTGTAGAGGTAAAAACAGTATATTTTCTCTACGTGGACTTTTCCTCAAGTCTGCTATCTCAATATAAAAACACTTTTGGCAGGAATGGATGAGCAGCGAAACTAAACTAATATTGTGGTGCTTTTGTGAAAAAAGTCTAGGAATGTGAATGGTAAAGATCAGTCTCAGTATAGCAAAAGAAGGTCCCTCCTCTGGAAAAATAATTCCAAGATCCAGAGTGACCATGGTGACAAATACACAAATCCCAGAAAGGGGTCAAACGTAAATCCCAAAATACAAGGCCATGCACAGTAGACAACACTTACAGGATGGAATAAAAAATGGTATTGTCTGCATTGGTATTTTGCCCTAAATTATGACTAATTGGCCTTTGTATCCTCTCTCCTTTTTATGAGTTCTTCAGGCATCTATGAGTTTGTCTGCTAAGTCAATGTAGTGTGTCAAGTTAAAATTACCTACAACTGATCATCAGCTATTGAGAAAGTAGGAGAAATATGTCTTTTCAGGTGTTTTGCGAGTTGGACTTAAAAAAACCAGTCTCTGTTAACCGATTATGGTTAGGATTTTTTAAGTTACAACTCAACTCTGTCTTAGTTTCCATCTCTCTTCCTCATTCACAGACCTTGGAAGACTGGCCAATACTTGCCTACAGACAACCCCCTAACCTGAAACAAATTCTTTCCAGCAACCACACAGCATACCTCAGACACACTCACCTTGGAACCTGCCCCTACAATATACTCTGTTGCCAACTCTGTCCACACATTTATACAAGTGACACCATCACAGAACCTAACCACATAAGTCACAACATCAGAGGCTCATACAACTGCACATCCTCTAAAGTGATCTATACCATCAAAGGCCAGCAATGCCCCTCTGGCATGTATACTGGCTAAACTGGACAGTCTGTACAACAAAGGATAAATGGATGCAAGTCAGATATCAGAAATGGTAACACACATAAACCTGTAGGGGAACATTGTAAACTGCCAGGGCACACAATCATAGATTAAAAGAAGCCATTCTTCTACAAAGGAATTTCACAAGCCAACTACAGAGAGACAGTGCAGAATTGACCTTCATATGCAAATTTGACACTGTTTGCTTGGGCCTGAACAAAGACATTAACTGGATGGCCCATTATAAAACCAGCCTTCCTTACATTTAACACCTCATTGACATCAAAAGCTAAGTATGGGACACTTCCAGCCCACTCAGTCATCCTCATTAACACTGGCACTGTAATCCACTCAGTCATCCTCATTAACACTGGCACTGTAATTACAGGTACTTTTTTTTTCCTTTCCCATTTTTTTCCTGTTATAAATTCTGAGTCTCCCCTTTTTTCTCCACTTAAGCTCATCTGAAGAAGTGGATTTTGCCCACAAAGGCTCATGATATAATCTATGTCTTGTTAATCTCAAGGTTCCACAGGACTACTTTTTGTTTTTAAAGTTACAGACTAACATGTCTATCCTTCTGAGACTTTTTAGGCTCTTTTGAAAAATCTCAGTCTAAACATCTCCATTTCCCCATCTTATGTCTTGATTTGATTATAGCTATAAAATGTTAAATAAATGTCAACCTTTAGTTTCTTCAGGATAAATGATGAACAACATCTTGATATCCATAAGAATGTAGGGTTACTTCACTAATCTACACCGGGCTGCAGGGAAAGTTTTGCTTCAACATACTTATGAAAAAAAGTCAATTAAATACAATAATAATGTGGTAAAAACATGTGATCAGGGCTGGATTACCCAACAGGCAGACTAAGCACATGCTTAGGGCACCAGCAAAGCAAAAAAAAAAAAAAAAAAAAAAAAAAGAGAGATTTTATAGTATAGTATTGTTTTTATTTTGAATTACATATGGGAGTGCACCATAATCTTTTCAGTGCTTAGGGCCTCTAAAGGTCTTAATCCAGCCCTGCATGTGATCCCACTGAAGACAATCTGATTTGTTAAGTCCCAGCTTTGGGAACCTAAAAGTACTTCTTGAGATATATCTGACCAAGGTGATTTAAGAAGAATGGCCACTGGGATGGCTAAGGGCCATAGAAGGAAATCACAAAGCAAATTAAAATGTCCTTTTATACAGTAAAGGAAAGGATAAGTACTAATTCTACAGCTGCTCGCATTACGATCCCATCTGTGCTTGCAGAAGCCCTATTTTCTTTATAGATGTATACAATTTTAAACTGGCACTGAAACTTGGTACAGGTGAAACCTCTCTAGTCCAGCAGACTCAGGACCTGACTGGTGCCAAACCAGAGAATTTGCCAAACCACGGAAGGTCAATATTGTCTAGCAGCATTACTAACACTTCCACTGCTTACTAGGCTCTTAGAAGACATTTATGGGTAAATCAAAGCTAAATAACACCACAGTTTACAGGACTGGTGGCTGTAAACAAACTTTATGAGACCATGGTAAGTGGACATCCAACTAACAAAAAGAAAAACATGCTACACCACAGATGTTGTTGAACCAGAGAGTAACAGAGTAGAGAAGTTCAACCTATATAGGATTCCTTTACTGAAGCAATTTTTTTAACACATGCCACTAAGTAATCTACTATACTTTATACACTCTTTTTGAACCTTGTCTGCTTTACAAAGAATATAGATACCATGTAAGCTACCCTGGTCATAAAGACTTAATTATACCACTTGCTAAATTAAAGTCAAATGGGACTTTTTTAATCTAACAGGAATGGCATTCTTGAATAACATCTCTTCTCACAGCACTGAAGTACGGTGTTTTAGAGTATATAACCCGCACTCGTGTTTAACCCGTGGTTTTTCTTTGCTGTGTTAAAAAAAAAAAAACCACACAACTTAGATTACCCACAGACGTGTATAACCCGTGGGTTCTATAGGCTAATTCACGGTAATTGCACATACCAGGATAAAATGCCAATGTCCTGCATTCCACCCATCTTTTGTTAGGTAGTCATCCTTCTGCCAGCGAGGGGAACGTAGAGTGCAGCACAGGCAAGTTGACCAGCCTGCAAGAGGGGAGCCGCACTCGTGCCCAGACCCTGCGCAGCTGCAGCCAGATGCAACCCACCCTTCTCCGGGAGGGGGAACAGAGAGCACAGCGCAGGCACACTGGAAACTTGTCAGGCTCTCCCTACAGTGGAGCAGAGATGACCCAGCTAATGGGATAGAGCTGCTTATGAGTAAAAATAAACTTGTATACCCCTCAGACATTATACCCCATGGGGGAGAGGGGACGGGGTTTGTAAAAATGTGTATAACCTGTGGGTTATATACGCTAATATACGGTACCTTTGGGAAAGAAAGAGTTTAGAATGAGTTTTGGGGGGCGGGGGGGCGGTGTTTTGGTTTGTAATTAAATTTGATTTAATGAAAGGTAACTAGCTAGCTGATTGTCCTGGAGACTCAAACTGAGAGTTTTTTTAATCAAAAGGATTTAGCCTCAGTCTTAAACTCAAAGAAAAGGTGCAATACACAGGCAATGGTAACACAAACTGCCCCACTTTACCATCAGTGAAATTAAAAATCATGACCAGGAAACGAAGGATCTAATTCTTCATGTGCTTAACCTGTGAACAGGCTGCCAACACAGATATTGTTAGTTAGCCTGAAGCCATCAACTCATTCCATACAAGCTGCTGAACAGCCTTCAAACATTTACTAATTCTGATTGCTGGTAAAAAGGATATTGAATAAAATTTGACTTTTCATTCTACAGGACCAGAAATATTTTTAAGCTATCCTACACCCTTGAAATATTTAACAACAATAAAAGGGCACAAAGTATTATATAGACTTTGAAAACATTACAAAATTGACAAAGGCAGCAGGGTCCAATGGGTAGGGTACTAGACTGAGATAAGCCCTCTGATGCCACGTTGGCAAATCACTGCACCTCTCTGTATGTCGCTTTCCTCTCACCCTTAGTCTGTTTGGTTTCTGTAGATAACATGTTCAGGATAGGTACTGACTTTCAAAAAGGGGTATGGACAGATTGGGGCTCCGATATCACTCTGGGGCTTCCAACTATAATACACAACCAAATTACACAACAGTGAAGCAGCAATGCCTGTTTTCTGCTGTCTGCAAATTCAGAGCATGGCCTCTAGTATGTCAAAGGCATATAAAAACAACAGAAAATGCACTAGTTTGAACTTTTAGAAAAATTTCTCTAAATCCTATAAAAATCGAAGTGCAGTTGTTGGTTGTTTAGTTGTATATAACTCATCATGAAGCTGAAGGAGCACTTGCTTCCATTTCCATTAAAAGCATACCCACATACCATGAGCAGACTTTTTAATCACGTCTTAAGCATGTAAAATGTTTCTTGTCTCTGAGAAAAGATGGTGGCAATGGGACATGTTATCTTCCTCAATTACTGGTGCTTGCCTCTATGGTGCATTTTTATTTATGGGTGACCTCTCTCTTCTAAATCCCTGCACAATATATTTCTCCAAACTTATAGCTGAAAAAGAAAGTGAGCACTCCTGGTTTTACAATGATTTCTTCTCCAAAAGGAATGAACATACAAGTTCAGTAACCAAAGAGGATAAAATTTAAATTTTAATTTAAGATATTTCTACATATGATTGCAAGTGTAGCTTAATTGTTATTTGCTGTTCTGAGTCATTTGTAACAAAAACAGCACATTTATATTGTCTGAGGGTTTTGTACAAGGTACTGGCAAATAATTATTACACTTCGATAGGGTTTATTTTTTAAATAATGTCCTCAAATTAAAGTCTTCAGTATTACTTATTATATCCTATTTACAAATACAATAGCGCAGAGGTAAAACAGACAAGCAATTAATTCTGCTAAAGGTCAAATGCAAGGCATTATAATTTAGAAGCTACTTTAAAATATAAATAACTGCAAACAACAAAACATGGCTCTGTTACGACAACTCAGTGAAAATAAGACTGTGCAAACATTACACTTTCCTGTTGAAACAATAAAGAAAACTTTACCCTTTTTGCTCAGTACTGAATGATGACTGCTCCTATGGAAATCACTTCCTAATTATAGATGGTGAAAATAGCATTGCTTAATACTTTCATCATAAAATCCTGTTTTTATTTACTTTCATATTTTAGAATGAACTTTTCCATGTCAACTATCTGACTAGGCTGCATTGTTTTGGAACATTTCAGGGAAAATAAAGCATCCATTTATCAAAGTGAGTTAGGGAAAACTGATATTTTCCCATTTTACTGTCCTTAAAATGTTTCATTGAGAAGCTTTAGTATCCCCATGCTTTAGGGCAGAATGTGAAAATTGGCAAGATGGCTACCTAGCGTCAAGATGGGGGCAGGCGATGTGACTAGATGGTGCTAGTGACACAATGGGAATGAGACAGTAGATGCCATGGCACCAGCAAACTTGAACAAAATCTATAATCTAAAGGCCTAAAGGACTGGCAAGAGCATAGTTTTGGAGAAAGCCTTGGAATGCAACTGGCCCTTTGGGATCAGAAGAATCTTTTCATTTGATGAGACTGGTTTTTAAAACCTCTCATACGTATAAGGAGTATTACAGGTGGCAGCCCAATAGAACTGGAATGTCTGAGGGAATTGCTTGCATGATTTCTTGTTAACCAGAGTGGTGGAACAGAAGTGCTCTTTATAACAGGTTGGGTGTGCCTTTTAGTAGAGGAATCCCAGTCCAAAGCAGTGACAACTCTGTCTCTAAGCAATTCACCCTGAATTGATACTCTCAACAATTGATACTCTCTGGGACCCACTTGTTACAGTAGGATTTATGGCAGCATCTACTTGAAGCATACCTAAATTGGGGTGGGACACCCCCTCCCCAATCCACAGGCTGGGACTGCCAACCCTAGCTTAGGGTCCATGAGTCCAACTGTACCTCCCTGCTGCTGGAACTGTGCAATGCTGCCCCAGGCTCCACCCTCAATGCTAACCCCATGGGGAGTGTGCCTCCAGGGGGAGGGACTGGACAAGGCTAGCACTAGGGCCAGAGACCAAGGCACCAGCATACAGCACCAGCATCAGGAGGGGGATGTGTCCAAGCTGACAGACTCCTAGGTGAGTTCAGGGGAGGTGGGGGGAGAAGTGGAACTTGAGGCTCAGCAGGGCCCTCTTCTGTCCATGGGCATGCTCTGCAGACTGAGTGCCCCTGGTACCTGAGAGGTAAGAGGTTGGGGGGCGAGGGGGAAGAGACTTTGCACAGAAATGTTAGTGCACACATCAATGTAGTACAGGAAATCCTTGCCATTCGCAATGGATTCTGCAAATCATGTATACATCAAGATAATTTCATCCATAAGCTTGGCCTTACTATCAGTGAGGAGCCAATACAACAGCTAATACGCCCTCACTTTGTAAAATCTGATTTAACTCTACTCTCCTTGCCTATAAATTTCATGGTACCAGTTTATGTTCATGGAAGAAATAAAGAACAAATCCACCCTATTAAGTTCTCCATGTCTACGCTTTAAAAACTGTCTGAATAAACAACTGTCTCCTATAAACATTATTTAATGCTAACCACACAATCAATACTTCATCCCATTAGCTCTTTGCAGGATTCCTCTCCTTCTGCTGTGTCATATTCCTTGGACCTAAACTGACCACATAGTTCACTGGAAACAGTGTTCAAACAATGAGATTCAGTCAAACTAGGATATCTGGCAGACTAGTAGACAGAAGAGTTTTCAGTGTAAATAGACCAGATGGACATGGGGAGAGGAAAGTGGTAGAATACATTAGCAGGGTCAACAATGTGATGGCAGCAAATATGTCAGTTCCATAATTTTTGGGGAGCAGGGGTAGGTTTGCTTAGGGTGAAACAGTTAAAAGACAAGAAAACACAGCTCAGACTGATAGAAATTGTGTTTGCACGGTGTATAGCCATTCTTTGTCAGGCACTACTATAATAAACATGATTAACTACTGTAGAACAGTAATTACCACGTTTTGGTATTTAAGATTTTGCAATACAGGTATTTTTCTATCATTTATATTAGAAAATAAATGTGTCTCAAATATTGAGGTAACTGTCTGATGCAAATGGTTATATTTTAGTGTAAAGTATTGTTTATGTACAGTATCTTGCAAGAAACTCAGAGATGTTAACACTTTACAAATTGCATTCAAAAACATTTGCCTCTGCTATTGGAAACATTTTTCCTTTGCTTTACCTGAGCTGGTAGATGCAGGAGACTTGCTCCGTCTAGATGGACCTGGGCTCTTGGTGGTGCTCCTACGGGATGTTGAAGCTATTTTGGTATAGGAAGTAGATTTCACTACCCGACATTCTAAAAAACAAAGAAACTGTACAAGTTAGCAGGTAAGGAAACCAGCAAAGCAAACCTGAGCAAAGAAAGCACAAACATTTAACTTAGCAATGGGCAACCAAGCCTAGTGAGTGGCCCTCCTTCAAATCAGTGGTCTTCATGATTGCCAGTGCTGGGCAACCTGTGGCCCGCGCACCCCTCTTACGTCCCTTTTCCCCCATGCCTCTCGTGCACTGAGGCACTGGAGCCCCACACCTCCTATGCTTCCCCTTCCCTCCCAGCACTTCTGAGCACCATGAATCTGCTGTTTCCTGATCCTTTCCCTCCCAGAGCTTGCACAGAGATAAACAGCTGATTCATCATGCTCCAAAAGTGCTGGGAGGGAGGGGGGAGAAGTAGGAAGTGCAGGGCTCCAGTGCCCCCATGCACCGGAGCAGACGGGGGTCAACAAGTAGAACTGTAGTGGGCCACATGATGCCCACGGGCTGCAGGTTGCTCACCACTGATTTAACACATCCTTATTTTCATTCCCCATATGAAGTTTTATGGGAAAGGAAAAAATTAATGGGCCCTCGGTCCGGGTTCAATAAAAATTCAAGCTTTTGACACTCTATGGTGAATACAATACTGCAAAGATACGGACTCAAATATTTTGTTTATTTATGTGTACAGTGTTTTCCAGGTAAACAAACCTGAAGACTGCTTTTATGTATCAAACTATTAGACTACCCGATATGATGCAGGTGTCCATCTCTCATGAAAGGTTTAAGAAAAATGGAGCAAGGTTATTGCTCCTGGTTAAGTATCTGGTGAGCAACAGCCAACTCTGTGGCACATGCAATTCATCACAGGTTGAGGGAAATGGCACTGTTTGCTCATAAGAGATTAGTAAAATCACTGAAGGGGCAAAATTACCCTCCCACTTGAGAACACGGCTGTTCAGGTTAGAGTTTATATCCACCCACACAGCTCTTGCATTTATGCCTGCAAAATGGTTATTGGCCTGAGCATAGAGAGAATGTATGTGTATGAAAGCCAAGAGCTTACAGTCATAATGGCAACAAATTTAATCACCAGACACTTCACAGAGTTAAAAAAAAAAAGAGAAAAAAAGGCTTTTTAGGCAAGATAGGAATAGAAGAGATGATGCCACTACACTTTCCTATTTAAGAGAAATTGATCCACCAATTTATTTGTAAATCAGGACTGTCTCCCCATTTTCCTTCCCACAGGTTTCTTCCAAATTTTTTTTAAGAGAAACAAATAAGCTTTTTGATGTCACTGGCCAAAACACAGATTGTATACGTACATCATTTGTCCCTGTAGTCAATCAGTGGCACTGAGACATAGTTTAGACAACAAGGAAGGAGAATCGAGCACAGATGATCCACTGTACCATATCTATCAAAAAGGGATTCAATAAGGTGTATTGCTTGTGGCTTTCTGAACAATTTTCAAGACTTCAAACTACTGGAATGAGGGGAGGAGGAATTGATGAATTACTAGAGAAATGTTTGGAGGAGACTGCTATTTAGGAAAAGAGAGCCTCGAAGAAAAAAAACAAACTAACACTCACGCTCTTCTTTTTGTGTTAAGCAGAAATGAGGGATGCATTTTCTCTGTTCTGAAAGAGATTCTTAAAAGGTAATTGCTAGCTGAAACCAGTAATACAAGAGAAACTTCACACTAAATACAGGTCCAAAAACCTTTTGCACATGTCAAATACAGGAAGTTCTTTAGGTCAAGGTTTAAAATATAAGGTAATATAACATGGCAAGCCAAATTCTTTGTTTTTTATGGCATTATGCCATTAATGATGCATACTGGAAAAAAACCCTATAAATATAGAATATTTTGAATACATATCCACACTGGCTAATTAGTGAGGAAGGAAATGTGTTTAGATATTATGTTAATAGGTACTATGCAAACCACTAATGAAGACAAATCTCATCACCCAAAACTGTTAGACTACAGTCTAGTTCCCTTGACAAGTGCAAATACCTCACATATAGTCTCTTAAAAGCAAGGAACTATCTAGTTTCCTTACTGTATATTAATACCTGTGTTGACACTATCACATATAAAACTTCCTTCCACTTCTAATGGGTCAAGAATACAATGCAGACAACATTTTTCCTTCTTGCACCAATATTAATTCTGACTGCAACAAAATCATCATATATTTATTACCTACATATGTGAACTGATTGCCTTGTCAGCGAAGCATCCTGTGGCACCTTATAGACTAACCGAAGTGTTGGAGCATAAGCTGTCGTGGGCAGAGACGCATTTCATCAGATGCATGCATGTCGGCGAGGAGTCCTGTGGCACCTTATAGATTAATCGAAGTGTTGGAGCATAAGCTTTCATGGGCAAAGACCCACTTCATCAGATGCATTAAGGTGCATGCATCTGACAAAGTGGGTCTTTGCCCACGAAAGCTTATGCTCCAACACTTCAGTTAGTCTATAAGGTGCCACAGGACTCCTCGCCGCTTTTCAGATTCAGACTAACACGGCTTCCCCTCTGATACTGGATTGCCTTGTGTGTACATAGGTGGCATATGAGGCTGGATTTAGGTTCTTGCATTGCAGTACAAACCCTCAAAGATGTTATGAGACCTAATTTGCATGTGAATTATTGTGTTTAAATGTCTTACTGATGTTTAGAGTCTAAACAACAAAGAAGTTAGACTCCCAGGGCAAAAATGGGAATATTTTAAAATAATTCTCTAAATCTGAGTAGTTTTATCCTGAAAATCTGCATAGAAATATCAGTTGTCCAATGAAGAGTTAAAAAGTCTTAAATTTGGTGAAGTAATTTCTAACTGTGCACCTTAGTACTGCTTCCATAATAAGAAGGAAACAGAAGCTCCACTATTGTTAAAGCTCTCATTTAGGTGCTCATAGCTGCTATCTCCTTCACTTCAGGCAAAGTGTAAGTGAGAAGGCCAGGAGGTGATGGGTACTAAGGAAGAGAGAGTAAGAATTGAAGCGCCTGTCCATGTTATTTCTCCCTATGTTCGGGTTGGGTGTAGGTCATGCTAATCCTTCAACTGCAGTCCTGGGGGGATACAGCAAATTGTCCAGAAAAATCATGACTAAACATGACAAATAACGTCACAGTATATGAAGAAACATCTGGGACCAGGATAAAAAAAGGGGAGAAATGTCTAAGACTCCATTGTAAGAAGAAGCACAGTGAAGTACCAGTAACTTAGGTATCTGGATAGCCAAGGACAAGTAGAAAATTAGAAAAGTTAATCCTCTCCCTCAAAGCATATGGCTGAATTTTCCACTCACCACAAAGATTATAATCCTATGAAGAAGCAATCACATCTAATTTGAATAGGGCCAGGAAAGTCAACCCCCCCCCTCCCCCCAATAAGAAAAATTTACACGTGAACAACTGGAGACTGAGCACATCACCTTTAAATGCTTCTCTTTACTCCTTGGTGTCAAACATTGAAATCCTCCTCCTCTACCCCACCTCTTTCCTTTTGCTGTGCAAACCATACCAAGTTCAGTTCAAAACTGCTTTTGTATCATTTCCCCTCCTCTCAAGAGGCCCTGAAATTTGTACAGATGAACATTTTTCCCCATTTTTAAATATCATTGTGAAGCTACAACCAAAGTTTGTCAAGTTTTGTATTTCCTGTGAGTACATGCAGAGATTTTATACGCTAAGACCATGGCCTGAAAAGCTAAGCACACAGGTATATGTGCCTTTGCTGCACACACAAGAGTCATGCAACTTTTGTCTTCAAATATTGCAATAGCACTAGTTAAAAAGGGTAAAGACATGCCTACATGACAGTTCTACATCAGTGCTACCATGCCAATATAACACACTTCGTCAAGTCAAGCTATGCCAATCAGAAAGCACTCTTCTGATCAGCAAGATTAATCCATCTCAGTGAGAAGTCTTAAGTTTCTGTTGACACAGCATTGGTGTTGATACAATACCGGTGAAAACAGCAAAACTTGAATTTCTTGACAGGTGGAGGGTTTTTTCAATTCCCTGAGCAATGTAAATTAGATCAACCTAACTGGTGGTGTAGATCTGCCCTAAGTTTCCACTGAGGAACTTAACACTGTTGTATATTACTAAGGGCAGGTCTAACTTACCAACTCCAGCTATGTGACTATTGTAGCTGGACTAGATGTAACTTAGGTTGAGTTACCGTGAAGACTCCACTGTAGGGAGTCAATGGAAGAAACTCTCCCATTTATTTCCCTTATGCATCTCATTCCAATGGGAATAACAGAAACAACCAGAGAGTCATCAGTGGTCAACTTAACGGTCTTCACTAGACCCACTTAAGTCAACCCCCGAGGAATAAATTACCAGTTTCAATTGCCCAGTAAGCACAGAAAAGCTCTAAGCCTTTGCTTGCAACAGAGATACTCAGACTAACAGGTCTTGACTTTGCTGCAAAGCTTATGTACGTGATTCTGCTGCCACAACTCAACTTCGAAAACTAAACCATAATGTAAGCTAGCCGTTTCCACTTCATGGAACTAATCATCTCAGAATGGGCACAGCTGTAAATAAGGACTAAGCCAAATGTGACAGTGTGGGGAGGGTAAAGAGCTAGGTATACTAGATTCAAAAATTATTAGAAAAAAACCCTTTCCAATTAAATTGAAATGTTAATGGAATTTCAGACAAAGGAGAAGGGAAAAAACAAACAAGCAACCCACCCTCCCCCCCCCCCACCACCCGCTGTACATGGAATTACCCCTTTTCTGACTGCACAGTGATTCATATGTTCAACAGCATGAATTTTTCTTATTTTCTCCCCTCCCGCTCACACCCCCAACCAAATCAGAGAGTACTACAAAAACAAAGCCGCACCCACATGGAGAAATGGAGAAAAAAAGGCCACTTGACTCTTGGTCATAGGAGCAGGCTTAGCCAAAGGAGAGCAGAGAAATAAGAGGTGACTTCAGAGTATGTTCAGGTGGTACTCAATGTTTGGCAAAGCTCTATTATTTCCACTCACAACTATCAAATGTAGATTGATGAGGGTGCAGGACACGGAATCTAAATGCTGATTATATGCAGAATAATACAAAGCAAAAGGGAGTCAACATGGTTCTAATGCCATAAAACTCAGTTCCAAGATGCAGTATGCCAGATAATAGCTTTTCAGTGAGAATGCCTAGCAATGTGTTATATATTATACCAGCTAGAGAACTGTAAAATGATGACTAAAATAACAGCTACAAAAATATCAGCTACAAAAATACACAAACTGTCTCTGGTTCTTTGAGTTCTATTGTAGCAAGGAGAGTTAGCTTAGGAGGTTCAAGACATCTGAACAATATTACTAATAATCACACTGAGAAAAAGAGCAGAGATTCAAATGATAGGAATTCACACCACGGAGAAACCTTAGAACACAAGAATGGCTATACTGGATCACACCAGAGGTCCATCTAGCAAAGTATCCTGTTGTCCAACAGTGGCCAATGCTAGGTACCGCAAAGGCTGAACAGGTCATGATCAAGTGATCCACCCTTTTGCCCTATGATGGACAGATGGAGTGCTAGCCAGCACTCAGTGACTAATGGGTTAAACGCAAGTAGCTGGGGGAGTTGGCAAGGAGCCAGGAGAGCCAATGGGGTAGAGTGTTGAAATTTGAATTGGAACATATGCCTGCTGCTGTTTTCTGTGTGTGCGTTTTTAAGTCAGGAGTTGGGGGAACAAGATGAACTGAACCAGGCAGAACTAATAAAGGTTAATAAAAATCACCTTTTTGGGGGCTATGATTTGATTCTTGTGTCCTGGGAGGTAACAGGAGGTCTGTGCATGCATGCCTAAGAATAAGACGTCAGTTATTAGAGATTGCAATTTGTTTTTTCTCTGTTTTTCAAGCTCTCTTGTGAAAAATGAGCTTGCTGGTACTCCTCTGGAAGAAGTTCAAGTGCTTTTTTCCTGGGTCTCAAAAGCAGGAGAGTTTCACTTGATGGTGGCCGCCTAATCTCACAAGGCAAGGGAATCTGTGACATTGGGGAGTTTTTTAAGCAGAAGCCTAAAGAGGCTTTTTAAGGTCTCTTGCGGTACCCCACTTTCTTCACTCAAAGTGCCAGAGTGGGGAACGGTCTTGACACACCCATTCCCAGCCTCTCACAGACAGAGCCTAGGGACACCATCCCTACCCATCCTGGTTAACAGCCATTGATGAACCTATCTATCCTCCATTAATTTATCTAGTTCTTTTTTTGAATCCTCTCAGACTTGGCCTTCACAACATCTCCAGCAAAAAATTCCACACGATGACTGTGTGTTGCACCCACAGTTTAAGCTCAGCCTCCGTCTCCTCCCTTTGGAGCGAGGGGCCCATGCTGGCACTCCAGCTTCACAGCCACCACAAAGCTGGAGTACCAGTTCCGGCTTCCCACTTGGAGGCCCACATGGGTGCGTGTGCGTGTGCATGTGCATGCGCGTGCGTGAAGCCCGACCTTCCCCGCCAGACCCAGTTCACAGACAAAGAGCAAGCAGGTCCACATGCTGCTGCTCACCCCACCCTGGTGGGGGAACAGCAGTGTGTAGTGACTCACTTAGGGATGTAAGCAACTAATCGACTAGTCAACTATCTGATAAGCAAAAGTTTATCAGATAGTCAACACACTAGTCAACTAGTCACTTCCCTGTCCCTTGCTGCCTCTATCAGAAAGAGGTGGCAAAAAGGGGAAAGAGGAGGGGAGTGCCAGTTCCCCCCAACTCCAGCTCCAGGGGAGGGGTGCAGTGGCGCCATTCCACTTCTCAAATGTATAAGAGACCCAACAGGGGACTCCCCGCTGGCCCCGAACTCTATGCGGCATTTAAAAGTGGGAGCACCTCATGGAGCCTAGGGCCAGCAGGAGACTCAGAGTCCCCCACTGGCCTCAGGTTCCACATGGCATTTCAAAGGGCAAGTGCCACATGGAGCTCGGGGCCAGCAGGGAAACCCATTGTCTCCAGGCTCCATGCGACATTTCAAAGGCGGAATGCCATGTGCCTCTGTAGCAAGAGACAGGCAGAAATTCCACTGACTATTCGATTAGTTGATTAATCTAATTTTAACATCCTTAGAAGTGCTGTCTGGAGGCTTTTCCCACTGATCCCATTGGCTGGAGTTGCATCCAATGGGAGCAGCAGGAGGCCGTGTCTGGGAGCTACGGGGGCACAAAGCCAGGTAAACATCCCCCCGTACTCTCGGATGCATTAAATCCAGGCCCATGGATTTTTTGTATGTTTTGCTTTTCTAAATAGTTCCTAACTTGTTCTTTCCCCACCACGGGCTGTCCACCTCCATCCTATACTGTGTTGCCTAGTGCATTTGTCTGGGAGCTGACCCTGTCCGTGAAGACAGAGGCAAAGAAAGCATTGAGTACTTCAGCTTCTCCCACATCTTCTGTCACTAGGTTACCTCCCTCATCCAGTAAGAGCCCAACACCCTCTCTGATCGCCCTCTTATTGCTAACATGCCTGTAGGAACCTTTGTTATACTTCACATCCCTTGCTAGCTGCAATTCCAATTGTGCTTTCACCTTCCTGATAACCCCCCTGCATTCTTGAGCAATATATTTATACTCCTCCCTAGTCATCTGTCCAAGTTTCTACTTCTTGTAAGCCTCCTTTTTGTGTTTAAGCTCACCAAAGATGTCCCCGGTAAGCCAAGCTGGTCTCCTACCATATTTGCTTCTCTTGCTGTGCATCGGGATGATTTCTTCCTGTGCCTTTAATGAGGCTTCTTTAAAATACTGCCAGCTCTCCTGGACTCCTTTCCCCTTCACGTAAGCATCCCAGGGAATCCCGCCCATCAGTTCTCTGAGGGAGTCAAAGTCTGCTTTTTCTGAAGTCCAGGGTGTGTATTTTGCTGCTCTCCTTTCTTCCTTTGGTCAGGATCCTGAAATCTACCATCTCATGATCACTGCTTCCGAGGTTGTCACCCATCTCTACTTCCCCTACTAGTTCCTCTCTGTTTGTGAGCAGCAAGTCAAGCTGCGCATGGCCCCTGGTCGGTTCCTTCAGCATTTGTACTATCCCCAAAATTCTCCAAAAACTTCCTGGATTGTCTGGGTACTGCTGTATTGGTCTCCCAACAGATGTCAAGGTGATTAAAGTCCCCCATGAGAACCAAGGCCTGCGATCTGGAAGCTTCTCTCAGTTGTTCAAAGAAAGCCTCATCTACCTGATCCAGCGGTCTATAGCAGACACCAACTACAACATCACTTCTGTTGCATCTGCCTCTAAACTTAACCCATAGACTCTCAACAGTCTTTTCTCTCTCTAAATACTGAAGCTCTGAGCAATCATACTGTTCGCTTACATACAATTCAACTCCTCCTCCTTTTCTCCCCCGCTTGTTCTTCCTAAACAGTTTATACCCTTCCATGACAGTGCTCCATTTTCTTGGTCTGTCTCTTGCATATGCCTTCTGACAGGTATTCTGAACAGCCTTTCATCTCACACTACTTCATTGTAAGCTTCTGAACTTCAGCCCTTATCTAAGTCAGTAAAGAGGGAAAACCTTTATCTGCAGAACACTAGTTTGAAAGACACTAGTTTTTATAGAAAAGCTCAACCTTAGAAAACATCATGCAGAAATGGTAATAAGGGAACATCCAGTCAGCAGCGTTTAATCTAAAACATATCAGGTCAATTGACATTAGAGATTTCTTGATCAAACTATGTTTCAAGTAAAAATAAAAGTTAAAATTGAAATGTCCTATTTACTCTTGCTTTATGTGCATTATATCTGTCAGTCTGCATATTTATAATGTGCTTATCAATGTGTACATTTGATGTTTAGTATAAAGGATTGACAGGGCGAGTTCATTTATTTTTATGCAAAGAAAAAAAAACCATGGCACACTGGAATGAAGATAAATACAAACCAAATTCCTTCTGGCACTTGCACAGCTAATTGGTTAGATTAAAAAAGATTCTTAGAACAAAAAGATAAGAACTACTCATAACTCTTCTCACTATGGCCCATGTAAATTCTCCAAATTTTTTCACTAGCATACTTCTAACTAGATTCCACAATAGATAACCAAAAAAGAAAAGAGTCGGATGGCTGTAAGTATGTTTACAGTTCAGTGAGGATAAAGTGCCTAGGTTAAAGGACAGGTTAAAATTTCTTGAGTATGGTGACTATTGAGATATAAACTTCTAAGTCCTCTTTGTCAGAGAGCTCATGGAGGCTAGACTGACTAGCTTTAAGAATGTTTTCCAGCAGGACATTGGCAGAGTTAATGTCCCAGAAGATATAAACTGTTTCTCCACAGATAGTTTGAAATCTTGTTGGCAATACTATAGCTGGTTACTCAAATTTTGTGGGTCAGTTTAAGAGGTACAAATTCTCTCCAACATGACTATAACATAACACTCAATGGTCCTACTGATGAAGGGTTTTTTTTATACTGTTCAGAGCTAAAAGTATGTTTCATGATGTTTTGGTGAGTTCTGCAATTTCTCCAGCAGGAAGTGCTCTATCTGCTTCCTTACTGGTTGCTTCTGTTCTCCCACATGTACATTTCTGAAGTGGAGTCTTCTTCCTTTAATCCATTTATAGAATTCAGATACATGAAAAATACTGAGAATCTGAAATGCAGATCAACAAAAGTGGGCGCAATCTAATTTAAAAAAAATATAAAACAAAGTCACCAGTAGGGATGTTCAAATGTATTAAGTAACCATGTAACTGCTGAAAATTTCGGCAGTTATATAGCTACACACAGGAAGGCAATCGGCTCCCTGAAAAGCTGGGGTGGGGCTGATGGATGGCTTTTAAGCTGGCTCCTGGTGAGTACCAGGATCCTGAGAGGTTAACCAATGAGCCCATGCTCGTCAGTTAGCTGCATACACGGTTACACTTTCACACCCCTAGTCACCAGCACCATATTCTAGGTCTCTCAGTGAATTATCTATTTTGACGGTAAACTTCTTAAGGCAGGGATCGTGTCTGTCTTGTACACATTACTAAATATGCAGCCAATGCTTAAACAATAATAAACATTGGGGATTTAAATATTCAGGGCGTTCACTTTCAGGCTGTGTTGCTGTTTAGTACCTTTTTATTATTATAGATCTTATTTGTTATTGTATTGAATATGTTATGTGTAATCTGGGGAGAAACTGTTGTCTTAATGCAGAGTGCTTCCTCTTTGTAATGTGATATTACAGCTAAGTTGCACAGAGTTCATTGATATTAGATCCTGTTCCATTGGAGTTGGATTTCTTCCACGTAAAGAAAATGAGTCATTACTATAATCAACAAAGCATGTTATGTCTGGCAAGTGGCTCAAAATTATTTCACTAGATGTCTCTATTTGTGAATTAAATATTGCTTTTTAAAAACGTTTGTGGTTTGAGGTAAGAATCAACTCTATCTCTCTGAAGAATCTGCCCTTTTATCCTAAAGCAAAGCAAATTCAGAGTACGGGGCCCAGATGTCTGCCCCTCCCACTGATACCTTTGCATTTTCTCCCACAGCATCTTCTCCCACATACCTTCCTTGTGGTGACCCAGGCAATGACTACCCCATCAAGATGATGGCCTGAGGATTTTACAATCTAAAACTACCAAGTATGGTGCAGGACAACACAAAACAGTACAGACCTCACTAAAGAGTGTGATCCTACTCTGAAAATTGTATGTAAAAAAAATGGAAATTTCTTATTCAACAGATCTGATCATTGTGTACTCAGAGTCCTGTCACTTACTGTACACTTACAGTACCATCTTTGCATAATGCATATGATTACTTATCCATGACTGCTTACAGGATAAGTGACTTTTCCTCTCTTGGACACATTATACAAGATACAAATATTATACACTCACCTTGCACAAGTGTGAGGGGAATGGCCATGCGATAATCTGCTGAGTCATGAACTTGTCACTGAACTGCTCTCAACTGACAAATCCCCTGCCTTCTGGGCAAAAATTCCAATACTCTAAACAGCTATAAACCACCACCATTTCATGAAATTATCAATCTTGACACAAAAGTGTTGTGTTCTTATTCCAAAAGATGAAGTTCTTCCTTAAAGTTTATGCTTAGCTGAGGCCCAAGTGACAGCTTTTCTATGCCTTTAACATTGATATCCTATTGCCTTACAGGACTAGAATAAGTGTTTTATATCCTTGTAATGGGAAGATTCCCAATTCCTAAAATGGGATCCAACACTCACTTCAAATCCTGGAAAATCCTGAGATTAAGTACTTTAAAGCTGTGGTATTTTTAGACATAAAACAATCTAGAGATGGTGGTATTTTTGTTCTTTTTTTTTTCTTTTATAGCTCTCTGTAGAGAGGAATTCAGGGTAACTAGGAGTCTTAAAATATCTGGCTTTACATAAGAACACTTGGAAAAATAGTTCTAATAAGTGTTAAAAACTTTTAAATAAATAATTGTAACATATTGTAGAATTTTCTATGGTATATACAGCACATGTAACAGTGTGGCATAAAGCTTTCACCAGGACTCATTGCAATTATGTACATAATTCACTCAAAAGTAACATGGCCTTCCCAGTCTCAAGTTGATACTACTATTTCTTAGGTCTCAAACAGTACTTTTCTTCAGTATCTCCCAAGCACTTAGCATCTTTAATGTATTTATCTTTCCAAAATTTCTGAGAGGTAGGGAAGCATTAGCTCCATTTTACAGATGGGAAACTGAGGCATGGAGAAGATAAGTGACTTGCCCTAGGTTACAGAGGAAGTCAATGGCAAAGCACAGAGAAGAAAAACTTGAGTCTCACAAGTCCTTGGCTCCTGCCCTAACCACAATATCATCCTTTTCCTCAGGAGCGGCCCTAGATGAACTGTTGGCAATGGCGACCTAGACAAAACACACGATCGGTGCACAATCGGCGCCCCCGCCTCCAAAGCCCTCAACAGCCATTTATCTTGGCGCCCTAGGCGACCGCCTGGTTTGCCTGTATTGACGTGCCGCCACTGGTTTTCCTTCCAGTGGCATGAAACTTCTGTATCACAATACTTTGTATTTTATACATACCACAGAAAATGCCAGAACATTTTAAAGGAAAAAAAATGTTTAGAAATGTCTCAGAGCTTTTAACAGAATGCTATCATGAATTCTGTGAATAAAAATCACATACACAAACATGACAAACAGAAACCAGCAGAGTGATTATTTCCCTTCTTAGTTTAATCACTAGCTGCCAAGCATCCATGTGTTTTTCTGTGGAGCACACCTGCTAAATGCCTCAAATAGGACCTAGCTCTCTCTTTGGAATGCTAGCAAGCAATGGTATCAGAGTCCATGAACTACAGGCTAAATAGTAAAAAGATTAATATATTATTTCTAATTTATTTATGTTTAACTCTTTCCCCCTTGACTCGCCTTTTCCTACATGTCACTCCTAAGGGAATTCTGTGCCAATAAAATATAAAAAAATTAAAATTCTTCAAATTTGGTCAATAAAGAAATGTGCAGTCTCCAATATGGCAGTGGGGAAGCACAGGCCACTGACTGCACAAATGTGGGAGATTACCCCGTATCGCAGCTCCCAGGCCACAAACTCAGCAGCAAAGCTTACCCAACTCACACAGCACAAGGGTTGAATGTGCCCCAGAAACACCCCAGTCTTACTCCTCCATTCTAGGCATGGGCAGGCAGGCTTGCAGGTGGAGAGGATACAAGTGTGGGTTTAGAGAGTTCTGTGTGGGGCAATGTAGGTACAGGTGGTTCAGAGTGGGGGCTGAGAGTGGGGGGAGATCGAGGTGAAGGTAGTTGGGGCACAGCTTGGGGACCTGGGTGTGGGGACTCAGTGGAAGATCTGAGTATTGGGAGACTGGAAATCGGTGGGGTGATGGTGCCATGCAGCTAGTTGGGGCTCAGTCGGCTAGGGATCCAGGTTCAAGGGTCTGCTTGAGGTGCAGAAGAAAGGAGCTCATCAGGGTGAGGGGTCAAGTGTGAAGCTCAGTGGGGTGTAAGGATGATGGGGAAGGAGCCTGGTAGGAGGTCTGAGTGCAGGCAGTGAGACTTGGTGAGAGGTCTGGGTATGGAGAGATTCTGGATGTATGGGGATTGGACAGATAGGGGAGCAGCTTCGCATACAGTGACTCCACCCCCTGTGGCCAAAGAGCAATAAGGGCAGGAATTTGGGGGAGGTGTGCAACGCAGAGCCTCTTGCAGGCAGGGAAGCTACTGAAGGTGTGTCTGACTCAACTGTGACCAATCCTTGAAGGGAAAGAGCAAGTTTCCTTATTCCCAGGCCAGGAAGGATTCACAGCTGAGCCTTGAACAGGGTAGAAGCCACCAGCGAGGACATACCTAGCCTTGTTCTCTCTCACCCCCAAGCAGTGATTTACCTCTCTAACAGCTGTGGCTTCCCTCCCCCCCCATGTCAAAAAGTTATTTTTCTGTAGGGAAGCAAAGAAATCTGCAGGGGACATGAATTCTGCATACATGCAGTAGCAGAGAATTCCCCCAGGAGTAGAAGTGGTGTTGAATCTGATTATGCTCGTAGTTTATTGATAATAATCTCTTTAGTTACCAAATTTACATTATGACCAATGTTTCTGGGATGTAAGTGTGTTTTGGTAATTATCTGAGATGCCAGATAATTTACATGTAGGCATCATGTGTTCCGAAACATCTAACTCTTTATTCAACGTTTTTAAAAGTTTTGCATATTATATAAAAGTGTGTAAGCTACTATTGCAAGATGATATTCTCATGATAATAGTTACATGATTACTTATTTGCAAATGCAAACATGGTTCATTTCTAGTTATTGCCCAGATTGCAGAAAAAGCTAGAGATAAATTAGTTTGTTAGAAATTAAAGTATATATTTTTTAAACGGGGGCATAAGTTATCTTTTCATCTCCTGACAATACACTGGTAACAGGAAAACTTAACCAGTGACTCCTAAAACTAATAATGGACATTCTAAATAAAACGTCATTAGCCATATTTCCTACTCTCAGACAATTCACCAACGATTTAACATTACAGAGGAGCTGAAGCTTGATTATCTCAAATAATGTATTTATTTATAGTTAATTACTGCATATCAGAACAATTTGGAACTTTCTTGTGATGCTGGAGATGAATGAAGCTATAAAAAAGACTCTGCTAATACATCTGTGCCACAGACCAGCCATAACTATATTTAAAAAGTGAAAAAACACTTATTCTACAAATCCACGTTAAAGTTGAATGAACATAAATAAAATGTCTTCACAATCCATATCATGAATGCAGAAATTCGATTTCTATCCATTACATGCTGAAATCTTCATATTGGATAAACTACAAGGAGAAAAAATATGGTAGGACAAAGTAACTTGGCCAACAAGCAGATCCAAATCTCTCCCTTGGTGGGAGGGACAGCTGAAGAAAAAATTAATATTATTACAGGCAGTCCCCGGGTTACGTACAAGATAGGGACTATAGGTTTGTTCTTAAGTTGAATTTGTATGTAAGTCGGAACTGGTACATATTTTGGGCGGGGGGGGGGGGGGGGGGGGAGACAGGGAGCTGGAGTTAGGTGGAAAAGACCCTGATTCTCATACAACTTCCTTATTCTAAGAAAAACACATACTGTTCCAAATAGAATTTTTTGGTTGATATTTTAATTAAAAATTGATCATAAGTTTCAGTGTTTCATGCTATATCCAAATCTTCCTTTTCGGGTACCTGAAAGATCCCAGTTATTCATTTAATAGTCAGAATCTTTGTTTTTTATAACTAAAAAAGTTTATTCAATGCATATTACTGTTCCAAATAGAATTTGCTACAGATGGTTCAGTGAAATGGGTATTAAGTGTAATCAATAGTCATTGGAGAGCACAGTGAAATATTGATACAATCAAAGCTGTTGTTGTACTCTGCTGAGCAGAAAATGGAAATCCCTTCCTGTGAAGTGTGTGTGTGAATTTATCCACAGGATTAATTTTAAAGAAAAATTCTGTGTTGGGAACAGGAGTTTAGCCACAGGTGGGTCCTCATTGTCCACTCACCCACTTTGCAACCAGACCCATCTCCTCGGGGCTTACCCTGCTCCGCTCCAGCCCGGGTGTGGGGTTGGGGCTTATCCCCTCTTCCCTGCTCCTCCCCATTTTTGCCCACCCACACAACTGGGTAATTTTTCAGCTTCACCTCTGCCAGGCTGGAAGGGACTTGTTAATTTCACGTGACGCTAACAAGATACTTGCAGTTCTAGTGCTGAAGAGGGAAAGAGCTGTTGCTCCCAAGGTGGGGACTGTAACACAATGGGTCTCACTGCCTGCTGCTCCTGCTGTTCCCTGGGAAATTAATTTTTCCGCTCTGGGGTGCCCCCTTTTGGCTGGTGTCTTGTTCCCCCCAGCAGACCCGCGTCCTCCGCGGCGAGAAAAGCCGCTCCGTGTCTCCCTGGTCTGCTGGGGGGGGGGGAGCGCCCCCCACGCCGCCAGAGGCGGCAACAGTGGGGGAGGCACCCCGCACTAGCTGCGCCTCCCCCTGTCCCCCGTTTGTAACTAGGGATCCGACGTAAGTCGGATTGATGTAACCCGGGGACTGCCTGTATATCATAATGTCTTGATCTACTATTTTTCTCCTTACATTTAGCAGTAATCACATGCACAATGGGGAGACTTGGGAAAGATAGGTAGCTAAAGCAGATTAGTATGAAATGGGTATAGATCCAAAAAATGTCAGGTCCCTCTTCCTGCAGATTGCCATCTGGGCAGGAGACTGCTTAGTGACTCCAAATCAAGCAGTTTGCTTATCAGAGAGAGTGAGGCACGCACACTATGAGCTGCTGCTGTGGATGGCAGGTACTTGGGCATTTCACAGCCCGAAATCAAGGAATATAACCTGCCTTAATCTAATCCCTGCAGTATAAGCACATTTGAAGTAAAGATTTAAAAAAAAAAATCAAAATGCCTACTTGCAAAAAAATGTAACAAAAAATTTCTTTAAGCCTACTACTTTGTTTAAAGCTAAAGGTTTCAAAGTCTACTCTGACCAAAAAAATCATGTGCCATATTGGATAAATAACTTCATTTTGGAATGGCCATTTGGCTGAAAAAACAGTTATAATTTCTCTGGCCACCGAGGATTCAGACCTGCATGATCACAAGATCAGGACAGCAGGAATGTTACAACACATTTACTGTTCCATCAATACAAAGTGGTGTGTACAAAAACTTGTTCCTTGAATATTATATTTTTAGGACAGTTACTCTAATTAATCTATATTTCAATCCGCATACATAGAAGATGAACAATTTTCTTCAAGAGTTTCTATTACCTTTTTAGGATAAAAGATTATTTTCTTATTGATTTATAACCTATTTGCCTTCCTATACCAGGCTGAATAGTAGACTTATCCCCTTCAAATGGACCACTTTCTGGTGTCCATTATTTAAGCACAGCCATATTAATTATTAATAGGATAGTATAAACATACATGCTATTTTATTAATTTTACTTGAAATAGTGCCTGGCTAAAATACTTTAAACACAACATTTTAAATGAGTAAAGTTTATGGTTATGAAACCAAGACAAAATATTCTAAAGATTGCAGGAGTGGGTTCCTGGATGAGTAGGATTTAGGTGTGCTGTGTGGTTACTCTCACAGGCTTTGGGGGACAGGCCAATCCTCACCTAGAGACAACCCCCAAACCTCAAACAAATCCTTTCCAGTAACCACGCAGCACACCATCATTCTCCTCCAGGAACCCACCCTGGTGCCAACTCTGTCCACACATCTAAACCAACAAGCAATATCACCACAGACCCTAACCACATAAACCACATCAGAGGCTCATTTAACTGCACATCCACTAATGTGATCTATGCCATCAAATGCCAGCAATGCCCCTCTAACATGTATATTGGCCAAACTGGACAGTCGCTACAAGAAAGAATTAACAGACACAAATCAGATATCTAAAAAGGCAACACACAGAAACCTACATGTTTTGTTAGTCTCTAAGGTGCTGCAAGACTATTTGTTGTTTTTTAAATTTCACTTTAAATTAGATGTTCATCTCTGCATTAAGGATGTTAAGGACTAGTTGCTTATCGGATAGTCGAGTCGAATAGTTGCTCTCCCCTCCCTTGCAGCCTCTATCAAATAGAGGAAGCGGGGGGAGGGGAAGAGAGATGAGGGGGTTTTTCAAAGCGGCAGCACCACATGGAGCCCGCTATTGGAGCTTCAGGTGAATGAACATTCAATGTGTTACAACAAGTAAATGGAACAAGAGCATTTAAATGGGCTCACAATGCTGAACATTAACAGTGATGTTGCATGTAAATTAGATTTTTCTTCAATTATAAATGAGTTTGCACACAACCAAGCCAGAAAAATATTCCTAAAATGAAAAGTTTTGCTTGCAGTGGAAATTCACAATTAAAGTTACATTTTTAATATACATGCTATTGGTATAATGACTTAACTGTTAATAAGTAATAGTCTCAAATATTCATTTTCATATATTCTTTTGGTTTTAGTATGACCCTGTGGATTAAAAGTTAGATAACTTGGGAGGCTGGGGCTGGGTTGGAGCCTCTAAACTCAAAATGGCCTGGGCATCTGTCATCTTTTCAGAGGGCCTCCCCTCTAGCTTCTGGGTCATAGAGGTTTTCAAGACTCAATTCAACAAGTAGTACCTCCCGTGTCCTCCTTTCCCGTGCCCTGCTGGAAGCAAAAGCGGGTCCTCTGTGCTTCTATTGGCATGCATATGTACTGTTAAACACACAGAAAACATTCAGAGGAGCTGTGTGTATGTGTCATTATGACTACATACCCCATCATTTGCAATTGCTGTTACAGAATCCTTCTAGAAAAGCACTTCATGTCCACAAAATACCAAACTTTTTCATGATCAGTCATGTCCTAAGAAATACTAAATAATTCAGTTCTGCGACTCAAATTTAAGTCGTGACATTTAAATGGAAAGCGCTTTGGTGCAAGAACATTTTGTCAGTAAAGCACCATTCACCGTGATAGGGCAGTATCCCGTTTCAACTGCAAAACACATTATGGAGATTATTGAGGGGGAGCTAGTAATGCTGCCTATAGTTAGGGTTGCCTGATACTTAAAACAGTTGCTCTCAACCTTTCCTGACTACTGTACCTCTTTCAGGAGTCTGATTTGTCTTGTGTACCTCCAAGTTTCACTTCACTTAAAAGCTACTTGCTTACATAAATCAAACAGAAAATACAAAAGTGGCATAGCCACACTACTACTGAATTTTTTTCCCATTTTCACCATATAATTATAAAAGTAATCAATTTTGTACTTACATTTCAGTGTATATAGTACATAAAGCAGTATAAAGAAGGCACTGCATGACATTTTAGTTTGTATTGACTTCGCTAGTGTTTTGTATGCACATGCACAAAAGCACGCTGTCCCCCACAGCTCCTCTACTAGCTATTTTAAATTCTCCCACCCAGTTCCACCTGCTTTGTGTATCATCATATGACCCTCATTCAGCTGTTATTTCCATACCTCATTGCAACTCGTTCCTTTCCCTAAACTGACCGAACAGGTGACAGCAACAGGTTTTAAAATCAAATATATTAACTAGTTAATTTGGAGGTGCCCTCAACAATGCCAAGTATCGAGGGTTAAAAGCATAGATGGGGGGAGGTCACATCTTCTCCTCAGGATCTCTGGGCAACTCAAGCGATCCTCCATTGCAACTCCATGCTAGGCCTGTTCATCCTCATTTCTCTGTGCAGGGACATGCAATACTATTCCAAAATAAATATTATGAAGTTATTACAAGAGAGGATATAAAATATACCAGTATTTAAATATACCACTGGAATCAATAACCCATATCTGATTAAATTTTAGTGATCAATACAAGCAACATCCAGCAGAAAAATCTACTGGGTTTTCATATACATACAGAATAGTGATAGAAATGTAGCCGTGTTAGTCTGGTATAGCTGAATCAAAAAACAGGACTATGTAGCACTTTAAATACTAACAAGATGGTTTAATAGGTGATGAGCTTTCGTGGGCCAGACCCACTTCCTCAGATCAAATAGTGGAAGAAAATTGTCACAACCATATATACCAAAGGATACACAACCAACACCCCCAGCTATCTCCGAGATACTACTGACTTCCTAAAGAAACTATAAAACATCGATAACCTCCCCAATAACACCATCCTTGCCACCATGGATGTAGAAGCTCTATACACCAACATCCCACATGAAGACAGATTACAAGCAATTAGAAACACTATCCCAGAGGACACCACTGCCAATCTGATAGCAGACCTATTGTTCTCACCCACAATTATTTCCAGTTTGAGAACAACTTATACCTCCAGATCAACGGCACAGCCATGGGTACAGGCATGGCCCCACAGTATGCTAATATCTTTATGGCTGACCTAGAACAACGTTTCCTCAACTCCTTTCCCCTTTTACCCCTTCTCTACTTACGCTACATCGATGACATCTTTATGATTTGGACACATGGCCAAGAAACACTGGAGACATTCCACAGAGATTTTAACAACCTACACCCCACCATCAATCTCAGCCTGGACCATTCTACATGAGAGATCCATTTCCTGGACACCACAGTACAAATCAGCAATGGAAAATTAGACACCACTCTCTACAGAAAACACACTGACTCATACAGTTACCTACATGCTTCCAGCTCCCATCCAGCACACACCATACAATCCATCATCTATAGCCAAGCCCTTCGATACAACCGCATCTGCTCTAATCCCACTGACAGAGACCAGAAACTTCAGGATCTCTACCAAGCATTTATAAATCTCAACTACCCACCCGGAGAAATAAAAAAGCAAATTGAGAGAGCCAGACGAATACCTAGAAACCAACTACTTCAAAACAGACCCAAGAAAACCAACAATAGAACACCACTTGTCATCACCTACAGCCCCCAACTTAAACCTGTCCAACACATTATCAATAAACTACAGACTATACTGGAACAGGATACTAAACTCCGAGAGGCTCTGGGAGACAGACCCATAGTCTCCTATAGACAACCACCTAACCTCAAGATGATTCTCACCAACAACCACAGGACATACCACACTAATACCAACCCTGGTACCTTCCCTTGCAACAAACCCTGTTGCCAGCTTTGTCCACATATTCACTTTGCTGATACCATTATTGGACCTAACCGAGTTATAAGATCAAGAACACATATTCCTGCGCATCCAGAAATATAATTTATGAACATAAGAACATAAGAACAGCCATACTGGGTCAGACCAAAGGTCCATCTAGCCCAGTATCCTGTCTACCGACAGTGGCCAGCACCAGGTGCCCCAGAGACGGTGGACTGAAGACAATGATCAAGCGATTTGTCTCCTGCCATCCCTCTCCAGCCTCTGACAAACAGAGGCCAAGGACACCATTTTATCCCCTGGCTAATAGCCTTTTATGGACCTAACCTCCATGAAATTATCTAGCTTCTCTTTAAACTCTATTATAGCCCTAGCCTTCACAGCCTCCTCTGGCAAGGAGTTCCACAGGTTGACTACATGCTGTGTGAAGAAGAACTTTCTTTCATTAGTTTTAAACCTGCTACCCATTATGCAATCATGTGCCGAAAGTGCCTGTCTGCTATGTACACTGGACAAACGTCTCATACACTTCGCCAAAGGATCAATGCCCACAAAACAGATATCAGACAGGATCACAAAGAAAAAACAGTTTCTTGCCATTTCAACCAGAAAAGACATTGTCTCAATGACTTGATTACCTGCATTCTGCTTCAAAAGCCTTTTAAGACTTTGCTTGAAAGAGAATCCTCTGAACTGTCATTCATGCTTAAATTCGACACTTTACGCTCAAGTTTGAATAAAGACGCTAATTATCTTACCCATTACAAAGATAGTTTCCCCAATTATCACCTCTAATATCATTGGCTCACAGACATTTACCTCCCCCCTTCCCCATCCCCCTTCTGTTCTGAAATTTGATTTGTCCCTTTCATGTGTGTTCATTTTTTAATTGTATCCTTTGGTATATATGTTTGTGACAATTTTCTTCCACTATTTGATCTGAGGAAGTGGGTCTGGCCCACGAAAGCTCATCACCTATTAAACCATCTTGTTAGTCTTTAAAGTGCTACATAGTCCTGTTTTTTGTTTCA
This sequence comes from Pelodiscus sinensis, assembly GCF_052426305.1. Taxonomy (NCBI): domain Eukaryota; kingdom Metazoa; phylum Chordata; order Testudines; family Trionychidae; genus Pelodiscus; species Pelodiscus sinensis. The sequence continues at coordinate 300,669,249 of NC_143052.1, read as the reverse complement.
TATACATACAGTACATTCTGCTTAACTAGCCTAGTGTCAAATTAAGCACTATGAACATGCACATTTTATTTTACATTATTGCCAATATATTTGCCCAGTTTTAGGCTTCCAAATAATGTATACGCAGATTCATACCCCCCCCCCCACCCTTAAAAGTTAGTTGTTTAAGAGGGGTAAAGGTAGTGGAGCACTCACAGGGACAATCATCTCAAAGAATCTGTCACCGCACAGGTGAGTAAATTTCTCTTCTTTGAGGAGTGTTTCTGGGGGTGCTCTACTATCAGTGATTATAGAGGCATGCCCCTCAGTGGAGGGTTTTTGGAGCTGCTTGATGGACGGAGGATAGCACTGCTTGACCAAGGTGAGCATCAGCAACTGACTTTCTCCAAATCGTAGTGTTTGTGAAAGCTGTGGGTCGATGCCCCGGTAGCTTCTTTACAAATGTCAATGATAGGGTACATCCTTGAAGAAGGCTATTGATGTAGACATACTCCAGGTAGACTAGATGAGAAGACCAGGAGGAGGTTCCACATCATGTTCTTGGTAGTGTAGTAGGATAAGTTAGAGAGTCATTTTGAGAGGCATTATTGTGGAAACAATCTAGAGGATTTTCTGAATGTCCTTGTTCTCTCTATATAGAATGCAAATGTTCTATGAGCATCCACTGTGTGAAGGGACACCTCCCTTTTGTCAGCATGTATTTTAGGGAAGAATATAGATAAGTACATAGCCTGGCAGAGATGGAAGAATGAGGCCACTCTGGGTATGAATTTAGAGTGTGAGCAAAGGATTCTCTTTTCCTTGAGGAATGTGATATAAGGTGGGTTGACCATCACGGCATCCAGCTCTCTTGACCCTGCTGAAGTGATTACCACTAGAAAGGTGATTTTCATGGAAAAGTCTAAGAGCGAACAGGTAGCTAGAGATTTGAAGGGCTTCCCATGAGGATGCGGAAGACTAGGTTAAGGTCCCACATAGGAGTAGGGTCTCACAGTATAGGGCAAATATTCTGTATGCCTTTGGGAAAGCATTTAGTGAGAGGTTGAGTGAATACAGAAAGCCCTTCTACTTGGGAGTGAAAAGTAGTAATGGCAGATAAATGCACTCTGAGTGAGCTAATGAAGAGGCCCATTATTTTTTAGCAACAACATATAGTTTAGTACTGTGGGTAATGGAGCTATTAGCAAGAGAAGAGTTCAGAATTGGAAATCATGTGCAGATTAAACCAAAAAGGTACTTGTGGAGGTGAAGCTTACATGTCTCACAGCATGAAGGCCATTTTTGCCAAATCTCAGCAGCTAGACCAAAAAAGAAAATACATGTACATAATCTTTTAAATAATCTGTATTCTAGTTGTGCCCAAAACATGCCTGGTGCTATCCATACACAGTTCCTGAACTAAAGTTCCTGTGAGCTAGTAAGACAAGCAAAATATGATTGTGGTGAGAAGGATGCATTTCACCAATAAAGGATATTCTGTAGCAGAAACTGTGTCCAATGATACACTCATTTCCATACTTGTCAGTATAGAAGAGAACATATGTTTCAGGGAACTTGTGACTCGTGAAAATGCAGAAATGCTTGTATTGAGATGTCATCCAATTACTCATAAGTATATAGCTGTGTTAGTCTGGAATAACATCATGTAATGCTGCCATATGGACACGGATCAATACCGGTTTACCAATCTCTGAGACTACTCTTTCCCTTTTAGTAAACCACACAGGTCAAAACTAAATATGGCAATATGTTGGAAATAGCCTATAAGATACATTAAATAAAAATTAGACTTTGGTATTATCATCTGTCTTTGGAAACAGCCAAGGTATAAGCCCAGACAAAGGATGAAATAGAGCAGCACTGAGGTTTGTTTATTTGTAGAGATTCTTAACGGTAAAACAATTCTCTCTCTCTCTCCCCCCCCCCCCCACGCGCCGCCATGGCCATGACAGATTACTTTCCCTTTTGCAGGTGGCTGAGGCTGCCCAGACTACACCTACCTGGAGATCAGCCATGAGGCAATGTGTGTCCCCAGAGTTCCTTCAGGCCTGTGGGAGGACCACCTGGCCTCCCGTTACACCAACCTTTTGGGGCTGCCAACCTTTTGGGGCCCCAACCTTTTGGGGCTGCCGTGCGCCCAGGGGAGGGCCGCCCATGCGCCAGGGGCCGGCACCGGCATGTGTCACGCGCCCGGGGCAGAGACCGCCCATGCACCTCGCGCCTGGGGCCGGCACTGGCAGATGCCGTGCGCCCGGGGGCGGGGACGGCCCAGATTGTTCAGCAGGTGCATATAAATGCCCCGGTGGGTGGCATGGCGCCCGCGGGCACCATGTTGGGGACTACTGCTCTACAGGATCTATAATAAATAACCTTTCAGGGGATCCTCAGATTATTCTAGAATTGTTTATTACTGGTAATTTTTTACTTCCACTTTAATTTTTGCAATAGAAAGGTAGTTGAAATTGGATATTGAGTGACAAACTACTGCTAAAAAGCAGTCAGATTTACGTAGGGATAGAAATGAAAGAAGGTATACCGAGATTCTAGGAAGTATTTTTTAGCTCACTCAACACTAGCCCACAAATGGTTATGAAGCTGAGAAAGGGCCAATCAATGGGAAAAGCCATGATGAGGGTTTAGACTGGAGATGCAACCAGATTGGCAGATGAAACTCAGTTCTACAAATGTAGGCTAGGCTAGTATTTATAAAAAGCTGGCAACAGAAATAGCTGAATTAAGGAAGTTTGCAGCCACCATTAAGGGATGTATTAAGGGAGGCAATGAAAGAACCCACGGAAAGAGGCTCCCTTGAAAGGCATATGCAGAAGAAAGATGGGTGGAGAAGAAAGCCTGTAGGGGTCAGAATAAGAAGCAATCACAGGAAAAATCCAGCAAGGCTGGGGACTTTGCAGATTTTAGCTTTGTGTTGTAGGGTCCCTGGGCTGGAACCTGGAATAGTGGATGGGCCTACGTTTCTCTGCTAGCCACTGACATAGTGGCAGTGCCAGGACAATGGATCCCATGAGACACTGCACCCTGGAAGGGCAACCTTATAATGATTTGGCCAGAGGCCAAGTCATGAACAGGAAGCTGCAGTTCCTGGAATAAGAAAGGGACCACAGGATGAGAGAAAGGGCAATGAGTTGAGAGACTGCAAGGGGAAGCATCCATTCCGGAAGAAAGCTAAGCCCCAGAATAGGTAGTAGGTACCACTACTGGCAGTGAGTGAGTCTCCTTTGACAAGCACTTATTGTTGCACTTCCTCAGACCTGCTGAGGAACAAACCCGGACAAAGGGTGGGCTGCAGCAGTATTGCTTTTGGGGTTTTTTATTGGTACAGATTCTTAAGGGTAAGGTGATACTCACACACATAAATCACATTCCTGATGGCAGTGTGGAGGCAGGCTGCAAGTGTTGTGTAGTTTACTTTAGATTTTGCTGGTGGCTGGAGTGCTGCTGGCCAGGCATCAGTTTCTCAGAGACTCGGCTATGAGGTTCTTCGGGAGATCTTTTTGGATCTGCAGGAGGCTTTACTTTCTCTGGGCCAGTCCCAGGTTTTCGCTGTGTTGTTACATCTTGTCCAAGAGAGAGAGAGAGACAGACTTCTACCTGGCTGCTTGTCATGTTAATTTATGCACGTTGCAGGGTCCTTTCTTGCCTTAAAAGTTTACTGTCTTATGATTGGGTATTTCTTATTCACACTTGCTTATGCACTTATACACATTCATAAGCAGGAATACAACTGCAAAACGACTCACTTTATCATGAAATCTTTGCTTCGGCCTAAAGAAGAGAGAGCATTTTGATGAATTTATGACAGCAGATTATGAAAGCCTTTGGGAAGTCGTCCAACCTATGTTCCAAATTCTGATGGCCAAAGCCACCTGAAACGTACAAGCTAGCACAAGTAACCAGAGAAATAGGAAGTTATAAAATCAATGTCCTAGGGCTGTGTGAGGGTCAATTGAAAGATCAAGGCTTGCTAATATCAGGAGACAAAATAATTATTTATTCAGGTGAACGTAAACATGAGTAAAGGAGTCAGAATTATAACGATTACTGCTGCGAATGGCTTGGCAGACAGTATCAGACAAGATACTCACAGCAAGATCTAAATACAGACAGACTAAGTATGCTGTAGTACAAGTATATTCATCCACAAATGATACAGACAAAGAGAATAAGGAAACGTGGTGAAATGAATCCTGAACCGTGGCATAGTGCTTGTTATGGGAGACTTCAATGCCCAGACTGGGAAGAATAGGAGAGGCTAGGAAACAGTTATAGGCCCTCACACTGGAACACTGTCAAGTAATGGTATTAGAGTCTGAGAATTTCATGCAGAAAATTTTAGTATTTGCAATTCATTTTCAGCACAAAAAATTCATAAAAAGAGATCTGTGTATCACCAGATGGTTTAATACAGAATAGACTATATATGTATCAGCAAAAGATGGAAAACATCTGTGATAGATGCCAGAGTTTTTAGAGGAGCAGACATAAGTAGTGACCATTATTTACAGAAAGTAAGCTTTAGTTTAAAGTGGAAAAGAAGACTAACAGACCCAAGCAATCTGACATAAAGCTGCAAGACTCTGCATTATAGAATGCGTATCGCACAGAACTTAGAAAGAGAGTTGAGGCTCTCAGAAACTTTGAAGCAAACAACATAGAGAAATGTTGAGATCAGCGAAGAGGAACTGCCAGAGCTAGACATCGATGTATATCAGACCAAAGTTGATGAGGTTTAGAAAGCTTTACACAAGAATGAGGCATCAGGGCTAGATGACATTCACCCTGAAATGCTCAAATATATGGGTGAAGAATTGGCAGCAGAAGTATATTCATTATGCAATAAAATACGGAGAGAAGAAAAAGTTCCAGAAGAATGGATATTTATCATTAAGCTTCTGAAAATGGGAGACTTAAGTACCTGCTCGAATTGGCAAGGTCTGACAATTTTCCGTTGCAGGAAAAGTCTTACCTAGGATTGTGTTAAACAGGATGAAAGAAAAAGTGGATTCCATGGCGAGGTCATTCATGCACAGATGTGATTTTTCCCCTTAAGAAGGATTATTGAAAGTGCAAACTAATTTCAAGGAAACCTCAGTATTAATTTCATAGACTTTCAAAAAGCATTCAATACTGAAAATATGGATACAATGTGAAATATTGTTAGGCAGTATGGAATTCCAGTGAAACGTATCAAGGTGATGAAGGCATTTTACACTAATCAATATGGTTTAAGGTGGAATCATTCAAGATTATTCAATCTAGATTTTGCTGATGACATTGCTTTTCTATATGAAAATGCAGAAGGAGTTCCAGCATGCACAAATGAAGTTAAAGAAATGATGGAGAAGGTAGGACTGCAATTCAATGAAAAGAAATACAAAACCATGGTGTTACAAATGGATCATAATCAACTACCGATTATGGCTCTCAGTTGGAAATCAAAAATACAAAAAGAGAGGTAGACCTAGGATGACTTGGACTCATACGATTATCAATGACATAGTAAGGATGTTAGATGTAGATTAATCAACTAATCAAATAGATGATACAGGTGTCTCCGCCTTTGAAATATAGCAAGAGCCCTGCCAGCTCTTCCTACATTTCAAAGGCAGAAGCACTGAGGGGAGCACGGCTCAAACAGTCCCCTGCTGGCCCTGCACTCCTGGCAGCACGTTGCTTTTGAAATGTACAAGAGGCTTCCTAGGGCTCTTGTAAGTTTCAAAATCAGGGAGTATGGGGCCAGCAGGGGAACTTAAATAGTCCCCCACTGGCCCCACACTCCTTGCTTTTGAAATGTACAAGAGCCAGGGTGGGAAGGCTTTTGTACATTTCAAAAGCAAAGCGCCGCTGGGAGCGCGAGGCCAGTGGAGGACTATTTAAGTTTGAGTCCCCAGCTCACCTCAGGCTCCCCCGCAGTGCTTCTGCTTTTGAAATGCTTTGCTCTTCCTACATTTCAAAGTAGAAGTGCTGCCAGTTCCCCACTGGACCCCTACTCCTTCTCCCCATGGAGATGGTGCGGGGGGGGGGGATCCAGCTTTTAAGCCGGCTCCCCACAGCACCGGATCCTGCTCCCCACCCTTCCTGCCTCTCTCTGATAGAGGCAGTAAAGGAGGTGAAGTGACTAGTCGCTTAAATCCCTATGACACAGAAATATTTTTTTTGAAAATAGGATGATTTGGGTCACATGGTAGCTGATATGCAAGCATGGAGAACATGGGTAGCCCAATGTGCTAAAAAGCACAGGATGAATGAGGGCTGAAGGTCTAACTTGTATCTGCATCATTTTGCTAATCTGTAAAATTGTAAAATGCTCCAAAATAATTTAATGAAAAATGCAATGAGTGCAACGGCTTTGTAAAAGTGTGGGGAAAAAATGTAGGATTACAAAAAAGTTAGTGCCGACCTGACTTAATAGTCTAAGTCCTGCTGACTTGCATTAAGACTTAGGCTTCTGAGTCCCACCATACTTTTTCAAAGTGTTACCTTATCTTCTTTCCCTATATTCTAGCCTCTTATAATTTTAATAGTAAAAGGATATGTTATATCACATTTAAAATACTTAAATAAACAGCTTTTAAAATTAGTTAAGTACCAATACTACGTTGCCTCTCTGTTTTTTTGGAACCAGATTCTATTTCTGAAATAGTCAAAGATATTCATGTTAAACTAACAGCACCAAGACTTACAGAAGTGCTGAGTACCTGCATCTCTTACTGGATTTCAGCAGCTCTGAAAAAATAAGTCTCAGCTGTTTATGACCCACATTTGTGCATTCTTTTAGAAAAAGGAAAATGGGCAGCCATAGCTTTGAGGACTTTGGTCCAAGTACAATTTTAAGCTAATTTCACATTTGCCTTTAGCATAAAAATCAGATGCCTTGGAAATTGATAACTATCATGGACATTTAGATAATCTCTCTAATTGTTCTTTAATGACATCTAATATGAGCCTTTTATTTCCCTTCTCTTCTCTCAGTTTCTTACTGAACCTCAGCCATTAATGTAAAATAAAGTACATTAGGGACCCCATTCTTGCAGCTCCTTTCCTCAGGGCCATTTTATCTTGGCTTAATGATTAGCTATGAAATAACAGACCTTGCTGCCACAACAGTTCTGGTCTGTCACACCCACACAATGTAGTCATCCAAAGGTGCTCATGTATGACTGATATGGAATCATTTTTGGCCATTAGTTTCAAGAAACGATTAATTGCTTGTGTATTTGCATGCAATGTGGTTGCTGATAAAGATAGTGAAACACTGAAAATATCATTGGGAAATAAAGTACCTAAATTATAATAAAAACATGTTTTCATCTTAAACCATTCTTGTGTATGTGTCCATTGCCTGCAAGTTGGTACTAAAGGAGTTAAACACACATGATTGCTCTTTCCCTACAAATAAGATTACATAACATACCTGAAGGGATTCAGAATATTGGGATGTGAAACTTTACATTTACTGCCTCAGATCTGCCTATACTGTAGCTGATGAAAGTCAGGGCCGGGCAGTGTTATTTGATGAAGAAAGATATAAAACTAAGCTGTCTAAAACAATAAAACCACCTGTCAGTCCAATAACCACGGGTATAGGAATCCTACTCAACTTTAATCTGAAGAGAACAGAAAGGATGACAGCTATGTGCTGTTCTTATTTTCTTTTTAAACATTAGGGATTTTGAATGATATTGTCAAGTCTTCATTTCAAAGTATTATTTGTTAAGACTCAGAATACACTAAGTAGAATAGTGATAGAAATGTAGCCGTGTTAGTCTGCCGAAAGTGTCCGTCTGCTATGTACATTGGACAAACTTCTCAGACACTTCACCAAAGGATCAATGCCCACAAAACAGATATTAGACAGGATCACAAAGAAAAAACAGTTTCTTGCCATTTCAACCAGAAAGGAAACTGTCTCAACAACCTAATTACCTACATCCTACTCCAGGAGACTTTCAAATCTGCACTTGAAAGGGAATCCTCTGAACTGTCATTCATGCTAAAATTCGACACTCTTCAAGGGGGGCTCAACAAAGACACCAATACCTTACCCATTACAAAGATAGATTCCCTAATTATCACCTCTAATACCATTAGCTCACAGACATTTACCTTCCTCCCCTCCCCCCCTACATTCCCCTTCTGTTCTGAAATGTGATTTGTCCTTTTCATATGTGTTCACTTTTTAATTGTATCCTTTGGTATATATGGTTGTGACAATTTTCTTCCACTATTTGATCTGAGGAAGTGGGTTTGGCCCACGAAAGCTCATCATCTAATAAACCATTTTGTTAGTCTTTAAAGTGCTACATAGTCCAATACACTAAGTAGTGTATCAAGCCACAAATATTGGAGAAAATCTCTGTCCCATAGAATCTAGAAGATGAATTCAGAAAAGAAAGACATGCCGGAAAAGTCATATGAAATACAGGTTGGACCTCGCTGGGGACCTGACTGGTCCTGAACGAGTGGATTTGCCGGACCAGGGGAGGTCCCTCCTCTCCTGACCCGTGCTGCCACCAGGTTAGGGATCTAGCCTTCCCCCCACTGCAGTCCCAGGCCCCTGGAGCTCTCTAGGTGCCACTGGTCCCACTGCTGCCAGGGCCAGAGCACCAGCCAGAGTTCCCCAGCTGGGGCAGAGCTCCACAGCTGCCTGGCTCTGTGGCTGGAGCCCAGCTCCACAGCTGGGGCCGAGTTCCACAGCTGCCGTGGGGGCTGCGGGGACCAGAACTCCCTGCCTTGTCGCCTGCTCCACACCTCCCCCGACATACACACACACTGGGCTCCTGACTGAGTCACCGATGCCCCCTACGGAACTCCTACCCCATTGCCAAGAACATTCGTGGTCGGTGCCAGACCACGGATGCTGCCAGATCAGGGACTCCCAGATAATAGAGGTACAACCTGTAGTTATCTTATTGGGGGGTTGTGTTACAATTGTATTACAAAATTCAACCTCATACCTCAATATTATAATATTATTGTAGGATACAAAGCATCTAATGAGTATATTGTAAACAGCTTCGAAGGTTGTACAAAATACCAATGTCTCCAGGTTCCTCATGAATTTAGAGAGTGGGCATCCCAGGGTTGCTTTTAAATCTAGTATGATATATTTTTCTTAATGCTATCTGGCTTAAGAAATTAATTGTTACTGTAATTAGTTATAGCTCAACAGACATGAGTCAGCCTGAAATGATCTAAGTCAGATATTGGGATAAATGTGACACTTCAAAGATGAAAACCCTCAAAATAAAAGAAGATTTGAAACATTATAAAGAATAATCTGGCAACACCCTAAACCAGGGTGTTGAGCCCCATGTAAACCCAAACCGGACAACAGGCCGCAAACAAGCAGGCCATGGGCCATGTATTGCTTAGCCCTATCCTAAACACATACTGGGGAACACATTCAATATAACATTTAAATAAAGAGAGATTTTAAAGAAATACAAGTTGGAAAATACTTGATAAGTTGGCAAACTCTAAATTACAGGCTCCGCAGAAAGTATTAAAACAATTTCACATTATGTATCTCTAAGAGCTAGGTTCTTCAGTTTCATAGAGGCACCACTTTCAGGTTTAAGGATGAGATCATCAGTAAGACTGTCAAACCCAACTAAAAATGTAAAGCCGTGGTCACCAACCAGTCGATCGCGAGGCCTTGACCAATCGATCGTGAGGCGTTTGAACCCCTTCATTTCGCCCCTACCCTCAAGAAGCCCCACTGCTTACCTCCAGCGAAAATGGAGGAAGTGCCGGCTTCCTGCAGGGTGGACAGAAGTCCTGCAGCTTTGCACCACTTCCGGGTGTTCCGGAAGTGCATTGACTGCTCCCCTCCCTAAGTTCTTTGGCGTGCCAGGAACTTGCCTAGGGGGAGTCCCCGGAGGAGGCACACACTGGGGCTTCCCTCCTCTTCAGGAAGGGGAGTTGGCACCGGAGGAGGCATGCATGGGGGCTTCCCTGCACCACGGGTGGGGTGAGTTGGCCTGGGGGAGGCGCAGGCGCGGGAGCTTCCCTCCCACAGGAGTTGGCCTGGGGGGAGGCGTGCGCACACGCCCGCGTGGGAGGTTCCCTCCTCGGCTCGGCTCAGCGGGGTGGGACCCTGGGAGAAGGCTGCTGCAGGGGACTCCCTGCCCCCACTGGCACCCTGTGCCCTCCCCCCTCTCTCCTGTTCCCCACTGGCACCCTGTCCCTGCTGCCGAACCCTGCTCCCACCCCAGCACCCTGTCCCCTCCCCTCGGCACCATGTCCCCTCTCTCCTGTTCCCCACTGGCACCCTGCCCCGGCTGCAGAACCCTGCCCCCACCCCAGCACCCTGTCCCCTCCCCTCGGCACCATGTCCCCTCTCTCCTGTTCCCCACTGGCACCCTGTCCCTGCTGCCGAACCCTGCTCCCACCCCAGCACCCTGTCCCCTCCCCTCGGCACCATGTCCCCTCTCTCCTGTTCCCCACTGGCACCCTGTCCCCTGCTGCAGGACCCTGTCCCCTCACTCCCGGCACCCTCTCCCCTGCTGCAGAACCCTGATCTTACTCCAGCACTTTGGCCCCTGCCCCTGCTCCCTTCCCATGTCCCCTGCTCCCACCAGCACAGATGGGGCCACATTAGTGAGGCTTAGGGTTTTTTTGGGTGGAGGCTTCCCCCCCCCCCCCATTTCCCTTGTGTGGCCCCAACCGTCTTGTCTGTGGGTCAGTGACCCCTGACTCAAAACAGGTTCTCTGCCCTTCTCATAAATAAAGACAATGCAGAAACTTTGTGTGTTTAACACAGTATTTTATTTAAAAATTAAGCCTGGCCCCAAAAAAAAAAAAAAAAAAAAACATTTGAGGCCAAGCTCCCATCTAGCCACAGCATTATAACACTCCTGCACCCCCCCGACTCTAGATCTGAGCCTATCATACACTGAAACCCCCTGCCCTGAGCCCCTCACATACTCCAACCCAAATTCCTGCATCCTCACAGCCACAAGCCTGTGGCTTGCTTAGTACCCAACCCTCCATCGGGCCTAGAGTCCCCTCCCCGAGCCAGCATCCCCTTCTCCACCTCCTCCTGCATCCAGATTTCCTCCCAGACCTTGCACCTCTCACCCCTTCCCAAACCCAAATCCCTCATTTCCACCCCAGAGCCCACACATCCTGTCTCAACCCAGTGAGGGTACGGCTACACTGCAGGAGTTTTTCCAGGATTCCAGAGATATCCTGGAAAACCTCTTCCACATCCAGGGATGCATTTGTTCTTCTGCTGTTTTTAGTGGAAGAGCGGACATGCTCTTTCGGTAACCCCTATATTCCTCGTTCCATGAGGAATAAGGGGGATTCCAAAAGAAGGGTTTTTTCTAACATTTGGTTCAGTCTAGACAGGCCAAATGTTGGAAAAACCTCTTCCTACATAAGAATTGGGGAAAAAAAGTGGCAGCGTAGAGTGTATAAGGGTTGGGGATAACAAGTGATGGAAAGGAGAAAAATAGAGAGGGCCGGGCTTCAAGGAAGGGGTGATGTCTTGGGGGGAATGGGGGGGGGGGGCAGTAGATCTTCGCTTGTTCTGAGATTTAAAAAGTGATCTTGGGTGTAAAAAGGTTGGAGACCACTGATGTACAGGAAATGCCACACAGAGCCAGGGGTCAGCTAGCGAGTCCCCAGCTGACCCCAGGTTCCATGGAAATGCTGCGCAGAGCCTAGGGTTATCTCGGGCTTTGCGCGGCATTTCAAAGCAGCAGCGCTGCACGGAGCCCAGGATCAGCTGGGGACTCCCCAGCTGACCCCAGGTTCCGTGCAGTGGTCCCGCTTTGAAGTACACCACTTTCTTCCCCCACATTGCTGCCTCTCTCTGATATCCTGTCGACTATCCGATAAGCATTTGCTTATCGGATAGACAACTAGTCCTTTATATATACCCTGAACCCCAGTCCAATGCCCCAGGTCACAACTGCTTCCTTCATCCAACATCCATCCCAGACCCTGCATTTCCTCCATTAATATCATGTGAAAGTGTGACCCTCGACCACTTTCCAAAATCTTGGAGTGGCCTCCCATCAAAAATTATTGCCCACCCCTGGGGTAGTTACTGCCTGCAGTGGCTCAGAGCTGTGGAAGTTTCCTCCTACCCATGACAACTGGGAACAACTTGACTCAGTCTCCCATTCATGATGGCTTGGAGCACTTGGTGACCCCTGCCACCTCAGATGGTGGAGGAACCTTGCAGCTATTGGCTGCCAGGATATCCGGGGAGAAGGGGACTCCTGCCAGCTCCCAGCCAACATAGGTTGAAGTCACAGAGGTCTCTTAAGTTACGGATTTCATGACTTCCATTACATCCACAATAAAATCATACCATTATGCATTATCACCCCAATACCATTTTTTAAAGACAAACAGACTTATGTGCTGGGTTAAACTTTGTAAAGGTTGAGTTAAAACCTCTTGAAACTGTTGTGAATGAGTTCTCCACTTAAAATCAGTTGTAAGAGAGCGCTGAAGTAAGGCCTAACAGTCTGCCTAGACACTAGCAACACACAGGAGAAAGGTTCAGCTGCATATTGTGACAGATTGAAAAGAGAGATAGAAGGTAAAACTGAAAGTGTACAGCTGACCTTGGAAGAAAACTGGTGAGAGGATTTTTGGGATGGGGTGCAGGATAAAAAACCTTTTTTTGATGCTGTCAGCAAAAGTAACTATTTCCTGCTATTTGATTCCCTCTGCATTCACACACAGGACTTTGTACAACCTATGAAAATAAACAAAACTAGTAAGAAAAATCTGACATCAATTTCTACTCCCAACTGGAACACCAAATGTTGACTGTCTGAAGTCAAAAGGGGCAGAATCATAGGACTGGAAGGGACCTCGAGAGGTCATCGAGTCCAGCCCCCCGCCCTCAAGGCAGGACCAAGCTCTGTCTACACCATCCCTGACAGATGTCTATCTAACCTGTTCTTAAATATCTCCAGAGAGGGAGATTCCACCATCTCCCTTGGCAATTTATTCCAATATTTGACCACCCTGACAGGTTAGGAATTTTTTCCTAATGTCCAATCTAAACCTCCCTTGCTGCACTTTAAGCCCATTACTCCTTTTCCTGTCCTCAGAAATCAAGAGGAACAAATTTTCTCCTTCCTCCTTGTGACACCCTTTTAAATATTTGAAAACCGCTATCATGTCCCCCCTTAATCTTCTTTTTTCCAAACTAAACAAGCCCAGTTCATGAAGCCTGGCTTCATAGGTCATGTTCTCTAGACCTTTAATCATTCTTGTCACTCTTCTCTGTACCCTTTCCAATTTCTCCACGTCTTTCTTGAAATGTGGCGCCCAGAACTGGACACAGTACTCCAGCTGAGGCCTAACTAGTGCAGAGTAGAGCGGCAGAATGACTTCACGAGTTTTGCTTACAACACACCTGTTCATACAACCTAGAATTATATTTGCTTTTTTTGCAGCAGCATCACACTGTTGACTCATATTCAACTTGTGGTCCACTATGACCCCTAGATCCCTTTCCGCCATGCTCCTTCCTAGACAGTCGCTTCCCATCTTGTATGTATGGAACTGATTGTTCCTTCCTAAGTGGAGCACTTTGCATTTCTCTTTATTAAACCTCATCCTGTTTACCTCTGACCATTTCTCTAACTTGCTAAGGTCATTTTGAATTATGTTCCTATCCTCCAAAGAAGTTGCAACCCCACCCAGTTTGGTATCATCTGCAAACTTAATAAGCATACTCTCTATCCCAATATCTACATCACTGAGAGAGATATGAGAGAGAAAGAGAGAGAGAGAGAGAGAAATGTCTACACTGCATTCCTCTCTCGAAAGAGGAATGCAAATGCAGACCAACAAAATTGCAAATGAAGTGCGGATTTGAATTTCCTGTGCTTCATTTGCATAATCGCGTCGGGGCGTTATTTCAAAATACCCTATTTTGAAAAAAGAAATGCTGTGTAGACGTGGTTATTTTGAAAGAAAACCCTTCTTTCAAAATAATCCTTAAATCTCATTTTATAAGGAGTAAGGGTTATTTCGAAAGAAGGGTTTTCTTTTGAAATAACTGCATCTAGACAGCGTTTCTTTTTTCAAAATAGGGTATTTCAAAATAGCGCCCAGACATGATTATGGAAATGAAGCACAGGAAATTCAAATCCACGCTTCATTTGCAATTTCGTTCGTCCGCATTTGCATTCCTCTCTTGAAAGAGGAATGCAATGTAGACATACCCAGAGAGAGTTTGTGACACTATGCAAGATCAGTGTCAGAAGGAAAGTACCCTCCACACACCTGGATTCACTGAATCTGTTCTTCAGAGTTTAACCCCTGAAACCCACAAGGTGGGGGTCTTTGTCTGGATTAATGGGGGGGAAAGGATAGTGACTCCTTTAAGCTTGCTCTCCCTCCCTCCAGCTAAAGACATTGGGACACGCAGGAAAAAAGAGAGAAGACATTACCTGCATGAGTAGATGAATCATTGGTGCTCAGGGAAGCTACTGCTCCCTGTGTACCAAGACAACATATAAACCTTCCTCCTTCAGCCTGAATCCCATCCCATGCCCGGATTAGTAGCCAAGGTAATTGCAAGTATCTTCTTGTGGCAAGTGTCTAGTGCAGACACTCATTTCACAGGGAATCTGGAATTGGAAGCAGATTTAGGAGAAGGTATTCTCTAAATAGGGTGAGGACTAGGATTCGGGTTGTGGCTCCAAATGTCTGATACAGCAAAGGTAGGCCCCTAAACCTTAAACAAGGGGAGATCAGTGGAGTTCCAGCGGTGGATCTGAGCCCAGGTGTTGAAAGCTGGTTGGCTGACAGCAGCCCCCTGCTAAGTGGAAATGAATAAGGAAGCAATCATGACCCACACTGTATAAATTATTGCTGGATTATTCTCAGAAGAATAATGTAATAAAGTTACAGCCTAATTAAAACACCCCCCTTGAATTCTGTCTCTCTTTACATGTGTCTAAGACAATTCCTCCTCTTAGACCATGTGTCTTCATTAGAAACTCCTGTCTTCCTTTTCTGCTGGTTATCAGTCACAATCCTAAATGTTTAGAAGAGATATTTTTCTTATTTTATAGTGGCAGAACAAGATACACAAGAGATTTATATTCCTTTGCTTTCTAATTGCCCCCTGCCCCGGTTGCTAACGAGTAGCAACCCTGCACCTTCCTCATATCAGCAAAGAAGAAGCAGTTACAGGTTTTTTGTCCCAGCTTGCTTCAATCCATTTCAAGGCTATGCAGGATTTTTCTTCCTTAAAACAAGTATTATATTTTCTCCCAAACAAAATTAAAGGGATAAAGCTTCAACTGAAGAACTGTTGAATTCAAATCACAGCTGCATGACCCACCACCTACATGTGCTCAATGACATGGCAACAGGAAACTTTCTTAATTCTTAGTCATCCTTTAGAATATTTCACATAGAACATTAGCTCTGCTATGTGAAGAATTCCTTTGAAAGTAACTAGTTTACTGACACATTCAACTGAGATGCATCATACTTAATTTGTTAGGGGAAGGGAGCTGCATTCTGGGCTGTTAGAGGACATTTAGGGGTAAATTAGAGCTAGATAACAGCACAGAACACTGGAGTGGTGGCTGTAAAAGAAAATTCATGGGATCATGGGAAACTCGGTCACACCCATGAAAAGTGGACATCAGACTAACTAAAATTATGCCGGACGACAAATGACTCCAGATTGGTTATCAGTCACAAAGTTCTGGATTAAAGAGGTTCAACCTGTACAGATGTTGGTCTGATTTTAGCACTCTGAAATATTTTCCAAGTAGCTCTTTCAGCTGTTGTACTGGATTTTGTATTTGATAACATTAAAAAAAAAAGAGGATTACTTTGGCACTTTAAAGACTAAAGCTTTAATAAATACTATGGATGAAGGTTATCCTTATATGCCTTTAGAAAGTTTGCTACTTTCTAAAAGCTAATGAATTATGGATTTTGAATAATTATGCTCTTTTCAAATGATCCTAACAATGTAACAGAATCTGTGGACATTTCTGGTTAGAAAAAAAAGTGTGTGCACTCATCCAAAACTTTTGGTATCTCTACACCTCAAAATATCCAAATAGGAGAAGTAGAGAGTTAAGGTGTTGTGACGTGATATTACACCAAATACACGTTTTTCCCAGTGCAGGAACCTCTGAAGCAATAAACAACAACCAGTGAAGATCCAAGTATTTTGACCACATTCTAATACTGTTCAATAGATGGTAATGTACATTCAGGTTTTCAAACTAAATGATGAAGAAGAGAACACTGAAATGTCCATTTATCTTGAAGATACATCATATAAACGCATGATGACTAGAGAAAGTAGAAGCGTCTCTGTACTGCATGGCAAAGAATTACCTAGCAAAGGGTCATAAAGTGTGTCTGTTTGCAAAGAGTTCAGATTCCATCTGTTCCTCAATTAGAAAACATCCATGGTATATAATAAATACAAATATGAATTGATGTGGACAAGACTACAGATATTTTATTTTACACTAAATTTCCTACAAATTTGATGAGTAAATTAACAACCAAGTAGGAAATAAACTACAACAAAATGGGCAACAAAATCAAATACAAATCTAAAAGATGAAGACCAATCTCAGAAGTATTCTGAAATCAAAAGAGGAGGTTACTTACCTGTAACTGGAGCTTCTTCAATGTTCATTGCTCCCAAATGGATTTCAAACATGTAGGTGTGCATGTGCGCCATGCACAAGAGCTGAAAGGTTTTTATAGCAATGGCCATTGACCCACATGGGTGTCATGCATCCTCTCGTGCTCTCGGAGAAGAGTATAATAGGCCATGCAGCCTGATGCCACTCTCAGGACCTGATTAAGGGTGGGGCTAGCTGGGCAGCTGCCCGGGGCGCCAACCTATGGGGGACGCCTGATGGCAGCTGTAAGGGGCACCGGGCGCCACCCCTTAGAGCTGCAATCAGGCACCGCGTGCCTGATAGCATCTGTAAGGTGCGCTATGCACCAGTGGGTGGGGCCGTGCATGCACCGTGCGCCCGAGGGCGGAGTCGTGCATGCATCACGTGCCTGCTGCCCGGAGCACAGGAATGGCTCAAGCCAGCCCTGGCTGCTCTAGTACCCTTCTTCCCACTGATCAGACAAATCCACAGCAGAGGGGATGGAAGTAAGGTACTGGACTCAGAGCAGCTCCAGTTACAGGAAACTAATCTTCTCCTCTTCTTCGAGCGAGTCCCTATATTAATTCCAAACATGGGTCAGTAGTGATCAGTGTGGAGACGGGTACAAGGATTGCTCAAGAACACAGCCTGTAGAAGAGCATAACCCATAACTACATCCATAGCTGCTGCCTGCATAACATGAGGAGACATGAACATGTATATATATATATATGGTAGTACAAGATTACTCATTTTTAACGTTACAGACTAACATGGCTACCCCTCTGAGTCCTGTTACGAAACATAGATGGGGTAAGTCAATGTGGCTGCTTGTGCTAGTGTAGAAAGTGCCAAGATGACATCGGGGAGTATTATGTTGTTGAATGTGTAGTATTCGCAAATACACCTGGACACCCATTGGAAATGCGCCGGGGGGGGAGGGAGGCAATTGCAAGGTGTGGTTTCATTGAGGTCAGAATACTAATGAATTTGAGATGATGAGGGAGTGGAAGACTTTGTTCTCGTGGGAGGTACAGGGTTTGGAGTGGACTACCAGGAGATGGATATACTGATTTAGAGGGAATTAGGACAACACTTTAGGAAGGAATTTAGGGTGGAAAGATGAGAAAACTTCTTCTCTGTGGAAGATGATATAAGGGGAGGGAGTCCACTATCACTGCTGTCTGGTTTAATGACCCAGCTAGCCAATACAGGAAGGTTACATTCCTGGAGAGATTGGAAAAGGAGAACATTGCCATACGCTCAGAGTGGTTTTGTGAGAGTGGAAAAAATGAAATTGAGTTTGAGTTCAAAGGTTTCCTGCAGACCTTTTAGAAGTGTATGGTGGTAGGGTGTGTGAAGACAAAAGCACCGTGCACAAGAAGGAAAAATGCACAGAGTGCTCGTAGGGGGACCCACATGGAACTAAGCACTAGGGCTGACTGAATTTGAGAAAGTAGCAAAGACTATAGGAACGGATATCGTATGCAGTGGGCATTGGAGATGGTGAGCACAGGAAATGAAGTACTTCCATTTGCCTGGCAGTAGGCCCTTGTGGATGCCCTCCTGCTTTAAGTAAGGAAACGTCACACACTGTTGGAGCACACTATGTCTAAGCTCATCCAAATCCCAGGCTGGGAAGTGAACAGGGCCAGAATTGGAATGTCAGAGTAAGCCCTGGTCTTGTGAGAAGAGATCCAGTAGCATGCAGAATTATAGTCGTGTGTAGATGGGAGAGGGCTAGGAAGCCCGTGAACCAAACTACTGGGACTAAAACAGGGTGATGAAGATTACAGTTGCTTGATCCAGGAAGACCATGTGCACAACTTGCAGAAGGAGGGGAAAGGGGAAAAGGCATAGTGTCCAGGGAAGGAAAATGGCACCACATAGAATTTGGATTTCTGGATAAAGGTGTTGAGTACTCAAAGAACCAGAAAAGTAGAGGGGGCACCTCCCCCTCATTCTTGGGATAAGGAAATTCAGGAATTAAAACTGCTTCCATAGTGGCAATGTGGGACTGGCTCTGTGATGCCTTTGAGGAGAAAGGCCTCGGTTTCTCATTGCAGGAGGTCTTGATTGCAGGGATCATCACAGAGCACAGCCAGGGGAGGGTGATGATATGGAAACAACAGGAATTATATAGAATATCCATGATGGATGATCCCTAGTACCCAGCTGCCATAGTGCTCTTGCCCCAACTGTAGGTGAATAGGGTAAGACAGCCCCCAAGATGGTATGGGGTGCCAGAGACAGAGATGGTAGTGGGTTATGTCTTGATGTGTATATCAAAAAAGTGTTGTTTGGACAGCTGGGGGGAGAGATTCAAGGAGATGGTCATGGAGCAGGTGGGGTAGTGTTGTCTCTAGGATTACTGCCATCAACCTAGTGCCTCCTGCTGGCTTTGATAGCATGTTGGATGGGGGCCTGGGTCGGGGATCGCACGGTTCCTTTTGCTGCCTGTATCTCAGCACTAGGAGATGCTGAGAGTGCTGAGTCTGGCAGAAGAGTTTTTAAGGAAATGAAGGGACTCATCAGTCTTGACACTAAAATGTTCAAACATTGAAAGAGAGAAACCCTCTATAGGGGTTTGGACTCCTATGGGGAATCTGGAGGATTGCAGCCAGGGGCTCTACAGAGCACTACTCTAGTTGCGAACAATCAGGAAGCAGTGTCGGCTGCATGCATAACAACTTGGTTGGCCAGCAACTGGCCCTCATCCAGAAGTGCCTGGAACGGCTGCTGTTGGTCTGGTGGTCACTGATTCTTGAACTCTGCTAGCTCTGAATAATTATTAAAGTCATATTTAGCTAACAGGGCTTGATAGTTGGTAAAGCTGAAGAGCCCCATAGAGGAATATGCTTTCTAGCCCAGCAGGTTGATCTTTTTTGCATGGATGTTCGAGGATACTGGTGGGCTCACTCTACCACTGTGTAGATCACAATGGAGATGGGGGGGGGGGCGCCTTGCGTAATGAACTCTTTTCCCTTGGTGGGAACAAAGTATCTTCTCTTTGCCCTCTTCGGAGTTGGGACACAAGAGGCAGGGGTTTACCACAGCATTTGTACCAATTGTAGGATGACCTCGTTGATGGGGAGAGCTGTTTGAGAAGGCACTTGCGGCTGGAGAATGTCCTGGAGCTGATGCTGTAGTTCCTGTATCTCCTCTAATGGGAATCCCAGATTTACTGCCACCCACTGGGGCAGTTATCTTGATATTGGAGGTGATCATCCAGTGGGGACTGGAAGGCAGGAAGAAGCACCTTGTCTGGGACAAAAAGGCTACAATGGGGACTCGTGGCACTGATTCCACTTCTCTCACCTCTTCCTCATAAGCAGGTGGTGCTGAAAGTCACAAAGGGGATGGCTGCTACCACACAACCAATGGGCCCTGGCATCCTCAGTCTGGATCCCTGGCTCACCAGAAAGTCTAATAGAATCAGAGAATTATAGGATGGGAAGAGACCACAAGAGGTAATCTAGTCTAGTCCCCTGATCTCATGGCAGGACTAAGTATTATACAAACCACACCTGACAGGTGTTTGTCTAGCCTGCCCTTAAATATCTCCAATAGTGAAGATTCTACAACCTCCCTAGGCAATTTATTCCAGTGCATAATTACACTGATGGGCAAGAAGTTTTTCCTAATATCCAGCCTTAACTGCCCTTGCTGCAATTTAAGCCCATTGCTTCTTGTCCTACCATTATAGGTTAAGGAAAATAATTTTTCTCCCTCCTCCTTGTAGCAACTTTTTACGTTCTTGAAATTTATGTCTCCTCTTAGTCATCTCTTCTTCAGACTGAACAAAACTG
Source organism: Pelodiscus sinensis (assembly GCF_052426305.1). Taxonomy (NCBI): domain Eukaryota; kingdom Metazoa; phylum Chordata; order Testudines; family Trionychidae; genus Pelodiscus; species Pelodiscus sinensis. Next base: position 300,648,797 of record NC_143052.1, on the reverse strand, counting down.
ATTCTTCCAATCTTCTCTCAGACGTCATGTTTTCTAGACTTTTAATAATTGTTATTGCTTTTCTCTGGACCTTCTCCAATTCCTTCACATCTTTCCTGAAATGTGGTGCTCAGAAGTGGGCACAATATTCTAGCTGAGGCCTAATCAGCATGGAGTAGAGCGGAAAAAATATTTTTCATGTCTTGATTACAATCATTCCTGCTAATATATCCAAAAATGATGTTAGCTTTCTGCGTCACTGCTACACACTTGACTCATATCTCATATCTCAATTGAGATCCACTATGACTCCCAGATTCCTTTCTGCAGTACTCCTTAGCAGTCATTTCCCATTTTTTATGCATACAACTGACTGTTCATTACTAAGATAAGTGCAGAAGAGTCTCTTGGTATAGGTGGTCCTCGCAGGTTGCAGTTCTATGATTCTGCAGCAGATAATAAGCTAGGGACTGAAGTGGCCAGTGTTGAGAGTCTGGATCTGGCTCTGGGAATCCCTTTGCCTCAGAGAATCAGTTCCAGTAGCGAGCGTGCTGTCAGTACCGGATGGCTGCTGCATGGCAGAGGGATGTGCTGTTTGGGTAGCAGCAGTAGGCATTAATCCAATAGAGAGAATAGGACAGAAGTGGGCAGTAGTCCAGAGAGTAGGGCAGGCAAAGGCATGGAAGGAGCAATTCCTTCATCCACAGCCATTATCCTAGGAAACTAAGAGTACAAGGAGTCACATGGAACAACCCCAAAGGTCCAGATGGTGAGAATGATATGGTCAGGAGACAAACTTGCTTCAGCAGATCCTGACTGAACTTCTCCTCATCCTTTGAGCATATCTGAATGGGGATCTACTCTTATGCATAAAGTCATGTTCCTTGGTCTATTGTTAGGCCATGTTTGACTGCCTTGATACCAACAGATCCCATGCTGCAGTGTCAGGTGGAGGGGCTCTCACCACTGGTCACAGATGCTGCACAGCTGGTTCCACTGGTCCTGGATACAAATGCACCATTAAGAACTTCCAAAGGTCTCTAGCTTCCCGCCTATGGGGCAGAAAGGACTTGCGGACAGTACAGTAGGCCACAGTGTGAGCCTTGCTGAAGCAATACAAGCAACACTGTTGCTCACTGATCACAGGAAATGATCACAGACAAGAGGCTCAGTTTCTAAAGCCTGGAAGCCAGGGCACAGACCTAGGGGGTGGGGGACTAGTGAAGAACTATGCTAACTTGAACAATATAAACACATAGAAAACACAGTGAGGGAACGTCTAGACTACAGGCTTTTGTCGACAGAAGTTTTGTCGACAGATACTGTCGACAAAGCTTCTGTCAACAAAGAGCGTCTACACTACATTCAGTTCTGTCGACAAAGCAAGCTGCTTTGTCAACATCGCAGTGTAGACGCAAAGGACAGTTTAGATGCAATAACGCTTTGTCGACAGAAGGCGTTATGCCTCGTAAAATGAGGTTTACCAGTGTCGACAAAACTGCTGAGTTCTGTCGACGTTATGTTGACAGAACTCAGTGGTAGTGTAGGTGCAGGTTTAGTTTTGTCGACAAAAGTCCACTTTTGTAGACAAAACACTGTAGTCTAGACACACCCTAAAACAGCTACCTACAACTACGTACAAGGGGAAAAAATGGATGGAAGATTACTCCCTTGGCAAAGAGCACAAAGGAACAGGGGCTCAGACTCAGGCCACGTGGCACTAAAAGGGAACTGGAGAGGTGTCGACCTGCACAACCTATTATACTCTCAGCTGAGTGCATGAGAGGACACTCAATGCACATGTGGGTCAATGGACACTGCTACAAAAAGCTTCCAGCTCCAGCAGATGGCACACAAGCGCACCCACATTTAGAATCCATCTAAGGACCATCTCTCAAAGAAGTTTGTGCTATTTTCTCATGCTTCAATTATACCATCTAACCACTGAACAATTTACAGGGCCCTCAGAGAAGACAGTCACAGCTAGTTCACAGGACACAGCTACTTTTTCCTCTGATAAACTAATTCTGATATCCCCATGTCTAAACCAAATTCCAAGAGATTAGGATACAAATAAGAACAAAAAGCCGGGGTGGTCAAAAAGATCAGCTCCATAAGATAACGAAATATAAAAGCAAACACATTCTGCCTGCATTTTTGCCATTAACCGATCACTGTCACAACATTTTCATCACAAATCAAAATTATCTGTGAAAATTTTCCAAAAATAATTGCATTGAAAATATTTTGTGGAAATAAACTTGATTTTTTTGACTAGCTCTACTTTATTGATTAATGTTTCAGTCGTACGTTTTGCTTTTAAGAGCTTACAACTTCTGAAAAATCATTCAACATTGCTTCAAGCTTATGAAGTAAATTAGCTTCAACTTCAATCCTGCTTGACTGGCTTCATGATGGGTTACAATAATATAAATGTTAACTAAGCATGTTCTGTGACTAGATAGGGAACTTTTTTCCCCCCACAGAAACATTAATAGAAAATGTCAGCTATGTAAATATTCATGCAAATAGTGTGAGTAAAGGCTCTTAAGTGTCCACGTGGCTCTCTGATGTCCTTCCTTCTATGCATAAAATGTTTAATCATCAACTCAGAGCAGAACTAATACCTTAATTTACTGATTACCCCTACGCTATGGAGTTAGCTAAGAGATTGTGGAATCCCCAACAGTGGAAGTAATTCATTACAGATTAATCTGGGGTGGGCAATAAAAAAAAAGTGGCAGCCTGCCAGGGTTAGACCCTGGTGGGCTGCCACCACTATGTTCTCAGCTCTCATTGGCACCCTCAGAACCTGACTGGTGCCAAACCAGAAGGGTGGTCAATATTGTCTAGGAGCATTAACACTTCCACTGTACTAAGCTCTTAGGCGACACTTAGGGGTAAATTTGAGATAAACAACAGCACAGAACACTGAGAACTAGGACTAGTGGCTGTGAACAAACTTTATGTGACCATGGGAAACTTGGCCACACCCATGATAAGTAGACACTGAGCTAACAAAAATCATGCCAGGCCCTAGATGTAGCTGCACCAGAATGCCAGACTAGAGAGGTTCAACCTGTAACAGTCTGTTCCCTAACATTTTAACTTAGGTTATGTTTCTCTTGAGCTCATTCTCTTTTAAAACAATTAACTGGAATCCAAGATATTTTTCAATACAACAAGGATCAGGGCAAGTCAGTCATGAGCTATAATAGTCATCATATGCTGCCACAAAAGTGTTAAGAATAGGATAGTCTTGCGTCATGTTGGAAAGTGTACTGGGGAGAGTTAATGTTTTCCAAAATCTCTTTCTCTCTCTAGCCTGGCTGTTGACAACATATTAAAACACCACACTACACTGGAAAACTTTATACATATGCCTCTGTTGAAAATACCATTATATCTCTGAGTCCTCAGAACCCCTGGTAAATTTTCTCATTGCCAAAGTGTCAGTTTCTGATGGGGGCAGAGTGAGTCAACCAGCTCCTGCATCTAGCCAAAATGCTGCTCAACACATCAGCCCGTGTTCAATAAATCAGAGCAGATGGGGATTAGATTGAGTTTTCCCTCTCTCCCCCTTTCACAGGCAGGACCTAATCAAGGTTATAGGAACCTACAAGGTATAAACATGATATTTCTAATTGTGTGCATGCGCGCGTATGCGTGTGCGTGCGCGCGTGCAATAATAATCTGATTTCCCTGGTGCAATGTTTCATCCTGACAAAAGGATGTAATAAGGCTGCTGGCACAAGGAACTTAGGCTAAAGACTAACACTGGCCAGCAATTCAAGGTGAAATATGTTTCAAAGAGACTGAATCCAGTCTTATTTTCTTTCCCAGAAAAGTATAATTTTCATCACTGTTTCCATTAATATTAATATCTCTTCTTGTCAAGTGATCAAAACTTGTTTTTACATCCAGCCATTCTGTATTTGTTGAAGCGTGGCAGCAGATATTTAGTTTTGCAGCAGCATTTGTACAGGAGGTGTCTCAACAGCAGACGAACAAGACTTTCACACTTATGCTGATGATGCTTATAGCTTCAAAGCACTGAGTCAAAGTTAGATAGAGATGAAAAATTAAAAAATGGTTACTTACCTTGTAACTGTTGTTCTTTGAGATGTGTTGCTCAGGTACATTCCAGTTAGGCGTGTGTGCCACGTGCATGGATGCTGGAGCTTTTTTCCCTTAAGGACCCTCTTAACTGCCTCTGAGCAGAGGTGTTCCGATCCGGTTAACCGTGAAGGTTCCAGGCCGCCAGGTGGAGGGATGACAGGATCAAATGGCATAGCCGCCCTCCCCCAGGTGCACGGTGATTAGGTCTGGAGTCACCGGTAGCATGATAGGCTCTTCCACTGCTAAATCCAGGAGCATGGGGTACCAGTGTTGACATGGCCATGCTGGGGCTTGGGGCTATCAAGATGACTATCAAGAGGACCTTGTGTAGCAAGGGGAAGGGAAGAAACATGAAGAGAAGGAGGGGAGGCCACTGCACCAGTAGTGCTTCCCCTAGCGAGCCCTTCCCCTGCCCCAGATACGAGTAGTAGCTCAAACACGTGAAGTTTCTCTGGGAAGTGAACAGGTTGAGAGCGGGATAATCCCACCTTTGGAAGACGATATCCAAGATGTCCATCGTGATGGACCACTCATGGACCCTGAACGACCTGCTGAGCTTGTCTGCCAAGATACTGTGGACCCCTGGTAGGTAGGATTCCTCCAGGTGGATCCCATGTGTGATACACAGGTCTGAGACGTAGGGCTTCCTTGCATAGAGGAGAAGACATAGTGCATGGTCATGGTGTTGTCTGTCAGCACAGACACTACCTTGTTCTTCAGGTGGGGTAGGAACGCCAGGCAGGCTAAATGGACAGCCCTGTGCTCTTGACATTTATGTGGAGAGCCCCATTTAGGGACCACATACCTTGAGTTCTGAGGTTCGACAGGTGAGCTCCCCAACCTATGTCCAGTGGATCGGTTACCAGCTGCACAGACGGGGCCTGTCTGGCAAATGGGATGTTATGGCAAATGACCTATTCCTGTAGTCACCAGCCTAGCAACCAGAGAACCTCCTCCGGTTCCGTGACTATTGCATCCGTAGGTGCTCAAGTTGGGTTGTGTATTGTTGCCAATCACGCCTGAAGGGGTTGAAGCTGCAGTTTGGCATGCTGGACCACGAAGGTGCAGGCTGCCATGCTGTCTGAGGCCAGGGCTCTGGTCAGAGGAGTAGCTGAGGGGATGCCCCTTGAAAGGGCAGTCACCGAGGAATGTCAGGAAGGAGGTGGTCCCTGGGCCTGATCCAAAAAATTCCAAAAAGGCTGTTAGAGTTGCCATTGGGGCAGACAAGATTATTGAACGGCCAGGTTGGGGTGCCAGGACCAGTGCTGGGATTGGGATCGGTGCTGCAACCTGGATCTGTAAGATGAAACCCTGGAATGGATGGAGTCTGTGTCTGACTCCGACAAGTAGTCCATTGCCAACCACGGCAGTGCCAATGATGGTGCTGGGAAGCGATGAGACAACCTATGTCTGGTCATCATGCTGGCTTTTCTCTATGGGTCAGTGCCGGTAGTGCCACTGGCAGTGCCGGTGGCGGCATCGGGTGTGGGTACTGGCCCTGCATCGGCAGCACTGCGGGGTAGAGCGGCCTTGTGATGATTGGTACTGGTGCCGCTGGCATCACTGTAACCTGTGGTGCCATGACGGGTGGTGCCGACAAGGCGGTCAGTGCCCAGGTTTCTGTGTGGGTTAGTGCTGGTGGTAGCAGAGTCATCGGTGCAAGCAAAGGTGCGGGGGGAAGAAAGGCTGCTGTTGTGGCCAGCAACCACAGTTGCACTCTCGGCTGAACTGGTGCCTGTACCAAAAGAGGCACCCAATGTTCCTCATCGGCAATCGTGACCAGTCCCAGTGATGAGCTCTATGAGCTTATGTGCAGCATAGAATGCCTCCGGAGTCAATGGCTGCTGGACCTCTTTGACCACTGCATCCAGTGCCGGACTCTCTGCATGTTGAGCACAACCGGTGCCGACATGGCACAGGAGCTTCCTGATGCATTGCCGTGGCCATGTTCCCATCTCCATGGTGCACTTTATGGCTATGCCTCATAGGGAATCTTCCCTATGTTGCCTCTTCCTAGTCGGTGCCATAGACTGCGACTGGAGCCTTGATGTCGAAGGCTTTGCTAGTAATGCATGTTTCGGTGCCAAGGAAGGCTCTCACGGAGGCCAGCATGTTGCAATCACCTGGTGCCACTGGTTGAAGTGCGGACTCCATTAAAATGAGCTTCAGGAGCAAATCACATTCCTGTGTTGTTCTTGGCTTGAAGGTCTTGCAGATCTGACAGCTATCCGTGTGCTGGTCCTCTCCTAGGCACTTCAGACAGAAGTCATGCGAATAGCCATAGGGCATAGGTTTAGAGCACTTCACACACTGCTTGAACACATGCGGACCCCGGACATTCCCTCTCGAGAAAGGGAGAGATAAGAAGGGGAAACATCCCTATACGAAAAGTCAACTTCAAACTATTTATACTACTCGCCTAATCTAACCTACAAGTACTAAGAACTGTATTTACATGCTAAGAGATAGACTAACTATGTAGCCAAGTGCTCCAGCTCCCGCGGGTGATAAGAAGGAACTGAGGTGGTGGAGGGCCAGCAGGGGTATATACACACTGGCACCACTCCATGGAGGTTCCCTCACTGGCAAGATGGATACGGCTAAGAAAAAAAGCTCCGGAAACCATGCACGTGGCATGCATATACCTAACTGGAAAGGACATGACCAAGTACTTGAAGAACATGGTACAATCTCACCAGCCACAATGGTTTACTTTTGCAGTATACGAAAGAAGGCCTAGAACTGAGGCTTTGTACACAATTGACACTGCAGGCTCACTGTCAACATAAAGTGGTGTTCTAACAAGCTGTCTTCTGGCCATTACATTACTCTTTTTATTTATATTATTTCTTAACAACACCATGTTCATCAGGCAACAGCAAAGAAAATCTGGCAATTTGGGCCAAAAGAAGAGTTCCCAAAACAGTGAACAATTCATGCTCCTATCAGAAAGATAACTATGGCCACATTCAAAAATATTAGACACACTTGAAATTTCAAATGCTAACTAGGGTTGAAAAGAAGGAAGTTTCTTATTTGTTTGATAATCTGACAAATTGAATGTAATTCATTAACAATCACCACCTTCTTCGTTCAAACATTTCTTACACAGAGTCTCAAACAGAGATTATAGTACATATGTTCTACGTTAATGTTTTGCACTCACATGATGACACCCAGTGTAGGTCTACAATTCAGAGTTTTTCAGAAAAAATGGCCGTTTTTCCGAAAAAACTTCAATTACATCCACACTGCATTCAGGTTCTTTCAAAAGAAAATCGAAAGAACAGAGGGGTTTTTCCAACATTGGAACACCTCTTTCTACAAGGAAGAAGCCTTTTTCCGAAAGAGCTCTTTTAGAAAAAGGTGTGTGTGGATGGGGAAGAGGGAGTTTTTTCGCAAGAAGAGGAAAGAGGAAAAAGCACAGGTGCCCTGGTGGCCATTCTGTCCATAGTAATCAAAGCTTACATGCGAGATACCGTCCACACATAATGGACGCTATCTGTCGAAAAAGCAAATCACTTTTTCAATGAGCTTTTGCAGTGTGGATGCTCTCTTTTGGAAGAAGCTTTTTCCGGAATATCTCTTCCGGAAAAGTTTCTTCCAAAAGAAATCTGCAGTCTAGACATAGCTCCTGTGTGTTCAGGTCCTTGGGAAAAATCAAGGCAAGGCACAAAAGTTATTCGATCCTTTTGTCAGCTGTTCTACAATCCTGTTGCTAGCAAACAACTAACTTCAGAAACAAGGTAAATTTAACTGCTTGCCTGAAGTACCTGGGCTACCCACATAAGCAGCTACTATAGCTCATTGCAGCTTATGTGTGTATATATTGCAATGTCATTCAGCACAAATCAGTATTTACAAAGTGTCAGTTTGCATTAAACACAGAAAGTACTTGCATATCAGAATGCTCTGCTACATATTTAAGTAAAATCAAAGAAGAGAAATACCGTTTACTCACTGAAGTCTGGAAAACCAAGAATATCTACTCAATTTTAAAACGAATCCACTGGTAGTCTTTGGCTCAGCTACACTAATTCATGGAAAGGGTGAGCTACCAATTAGACCAAATATTGGCATTGTTGCCATGAAGTTTGATGATGGGTTCTTTATTATTTATTTTAATAGGATGAAATCTGAATACTATACCAAAAAGTTAATTTCTGAGGATAGAGAATCAAAACACTGAACAGTACAGACTATATATTTATACAGGAATTAATAACTAAAGGAGCTCCCCCTATTGATCACAGATATAATGCTTTTTTATATGAGATTTAAATACAGTAATTCCTCATTTAACATGTGCCCACTTAACACGTTCTCGTGATATCATGATTTTTTTTTAGGGAACGTTTTTTGAATTACACGGCTGTCCCCGGAATAACACCATTTCCTCAGCTGGCCCGTCGCTGGCGGCTGTGCGGGGCTTCCCCCGCCTCCCTGCAAAGCGGTGGAGGGTTCTCTGCTCACCGTTCCCCGGCAACCCCCCCCCTTTGCCGGATGTAGTGTGGGTCCCGACAGACCTGTCACAGGGGCATACTCACTCCCAACCCAATCCCCCTCCTTTCTCCTTCCCTTCCCCAGAGCCAAACACCTCCCCTCCCTGCTGTAACCCAGTCCCCTTTCTCCCCCAACCTTCTATCCCGGTCCCAACAGACACCACCCCTTAAAACTCAACCCCCACCTTTTCCATTATTTTCAATTGGAAAATTGACCCCGTATAACACATTTCCACTTAAAACGATCATTTTTTGGAACATATCTATAGCGTTAAATTAGGAATTACTGTAAGAAGGGGGAACGTTGAGCTAAGAACAGACAATTTTTTCTTGATAAAATAGGAAAAGTTCAAGTTCAGAAAAGCTTTGCCTATTTTTCCCAACCTCCACTTTCAATTTGTGGACATCGTGTTCCTCTTCACTTCCTTTGTTCAGGCCAAACACACACAAGTGCTGTTCTTATGGTATATCTGATCTGACTGTAATCAGGAATACTAGAAATGCAATGAAAAAACCTATGAGTGACATTTCCAGCAGCACTCCAGAGAAGCAGAAACAGACCTGATAATTCTCACCCCATTTGGAGTGAAACTCAACCATTGCTAATCATCTTCATGCATCTCAGGCTTTTCATAAATGCACTGTTGCAAAACAGACTTTTTTGAAATCTCACTTATTTACTTTATGACAACTTGAGAGCCCTAGGAAGATTAATCTCTGGGAAGTGTGGGTGGTGTGCCAACCATTAAGAGGAGGCTACTTGGGCAAATTAACTTTTTTTTAGCTTTTCACAAAGCTGAAACTAATTAAGTTGCAACAAAACGTCACACCTGGTAATGAAAAAAAAATATTTTGCAGTCAGATTTATGTTTATTTATTGCTCACAGAAAAACCTGTGATTGCTCATTGAAGATCCTTCTATTGGAGAACATGGTTTAATGCAAATGTTCGAAAAAACAGATAGTATCCTGTTTTCAAGGAAGTAGTATGTCAGGCAAATTGAACTGTGCAAAGTCAGGCCAAGTTGACACATTCATGGGATATCTCCCCACAAAACATCCACGTGAAGGAGTTGTGACATGTCTAAAGCTCAGCGTTCCCAAACTACGGGCCGCGGCCCGATACCAGGCCATGGGAAAATAATACCGGGCCTCAGCGTGGCTGCCGGGACGGGAGCGGGGCAGGCTGGGAGGAGGTGGGGGGGGGGGGGATTAGCCACCAGAAAGCAGGGTTGGGGGCAGCATGGCTGTCCGGCAGAGATTGGGGAGGGCAGGTGGTGGAACCAGGGCTGGACAAAAGCCGGGGTGGGGGGACACACTGGACAGGGGAAATCAGGAGGAGGAGGACAGGAGAATCAGCTGCCGGAAGCAGGGCTGGATGGGGGGGCAGCAGGGCTGGTCGGGGGGGGTCATTGGGGGAGAGGGGCTGACCGGGGGAGATTGGTGGGGGGAAGGGGGGGAACCAGCCACCAGAAGCAGGGCTGGATGGGGATAGTAGGGCTGGACTGGGGAGATCGGGAGGAGAAGGGGGGGGGAGCAGGACTGACCCGGGCACATGCAGACCCGGGCACACGAGTGAGTCTGGCCCCGGGGATTCCATCCCCCCCACCCGCCCCCCCCCACACACACCGTCCCTTGAGTAGTTCCGAACTGCCTGGCTGGTAGACACTCACACAGCATGAGCACATCTACCAGCCAGGCAGTTTGCAGCTAAGGACTGATACACCCAATTATAATAAAACTTACCTAATTAGAAAAATACCAGACATTTTATATGTCTGGTAATTTCTCAATTTGTTTCCCAGACAAAACCCTCAAATACCAGACTGTCTGGTACAAAACCAGACACCTGGCAACCCTACCCCTCCTTGGACCCTCCCTCCTAGCCAGATACCCTACCCCCCAATCTGCTCCTGTTCCCGCCTCCTGGAGTGCCATGCGGTGCCGGGTCCCCCAAGCCCTGGCCGGGCGGAGGATGGAGCCGGGTGAAACACAGAAAATTTATTCTTTTTTAATATGCGTTTATATTTTTGGGCTGCAAAAAACAGTACTGAAAAAAAAACGGGATCCAACTAAAGTAAAAAGTTTGGGAAACCCTGATCTAGCCAGCTTTCTATCCATCTTACAGTCCATTTATCCAATCCATATTCCCTTAACTTGCTGGCAAGAATATTGTGGGCGACTATATGATGAGCTTTGCTAATGCTAGCACTAGGGGCGTTGGGAGGACCAGAAACAACTTATTTGAACATCATTTGCTTAATGAATATGCACATATGCAAATGAATGTTACCAGTCCTCCAAAGCTCATGAATGGATTTACTGGTCCCCGTGTCAAAAAGTTTGGGAACCCCTCCTCCGAGTCAGCATTGTACAAAGGCCCAGAATGGTGCTAAGAGACAGTGTGACACTGCAGAAGAGACAAAATGGAGGTCCTAGTAATTAAAGATCCCTTGGCACTCCTGAAATTGGCACGGGCAATGTTAGCAGCACAGTCCTCAATACTTTCCAGCTTCGGTAACTGTATCACTGCTTACTAAATTTCCTTTGCACCTTCAACTCCTGTCCAAAATTTGTCTGTTGCTGTTCAACAATTATCATACTACAACTCAGAGGTGGCTACAGTACATGTCAACATGGGATCGACTAATCTGTGTGTAGTATGTCCATATAACTCGATAATGAAAGGTTTTATAAAGATATAAGGTGTCTGTATGTGAGTGCATACACATGCTTCAGAATATCACTTTCCTTGCTTATCAGTATGTATTAGCTATTTTTCCCACACACACGTCCCTCAGCTTATAATACAGATAAAGCATTTCCCCTACCCTCCAAAAGCTTTAAGTCTGGGTCCAGATAATCCAAAAAGAAAAAAAATAATCACCACACTTTCCATGTCAGGCAAATAAAATCAACACATTATAGAAAAAAATTGTATTTATTTTTTTATATTTATATATATATATATATATATATATATATATACACACACACACACACACACACACACACACACACACACACACACACACACACACCAGAAAATAAGTGACCTTTAAACATATCTACAATTAATTTATCTGGACATTTCTCCTTATTCTAATCAAAAGGACTGTCCCATAAGACTCAGTTGTTATACATTATTTAAAGGGGAAAAAAGTGCTGAAGATTCATCCAGCTGCTAAGGAAAAAAAATCTGGACAAGAGAAAAAGAAGCAAACCCATTAGTCAGGTCCCAGTCTACATCACAAATTAATTAGATAATTTAATAATTTTCAGCCCCTTTTTTGTATTCCTTATGCACAAGACAACTTGCCATTTCTTAGTTGCTACTCATGGTCCAGCACTTAGAACATTCTTTAATAAAGGATAGGAAAGCTCAGACCAGAAACATTTTTCTCTAAGGTCTATTTGCGCCAGTGATGTTACACAATCAGACTCTGAAAGACTTTACAATAAAACACAGCTCTCCTTGAGTTCTCTTAGGAGAATTCATCTTAATTTATAATTTTCAACAGACTTCCATATATAGTTTTTTCATACTACTCCCGGGGTATTACCAAAAATCCAGATTTCAAGGATTTAGAAGGGAGGGTTGGAAAGAACAGACACAATTTTAAATAATTCTGTGATGTCCAACTGAGAGATAAGGCAAGATCCATGACAACAACTCAATTTTGATTTAAAATAAGACCATATAAAATAGAAATTTAACAGTACAAACAACCCTCATTTCCTATAAAAATTATTACTATGACCTTGGTTTTAGATAGGCACTTGTGAGTTAACAGATAACTGGCTCTTGATAACCTCTTTATGGTTTCTAATACAGAAAACCAAAATAACTGAAAACTTACAATTAAAGAATAGACATCCTAACTGTGTGTCTTAAATTAGTGTTGTAGACTCAGCTGACACCATTTTGACATTATTTTACAGTTCATATAAAACCTGAAAAGTTGCCCCACACTTTAGTTTTGTGTCTTAAAAATGTTCGATCTTCTTACCACTTTCATCTAGCAAGAAATCATCCTGGTAACGGAACTTTTCTGGTCCACATGCAATAAAAATGTCATCATCACCAAAGAAATCCTGAAGGCACATCACCTGAAAAGAAAAGGAATGTATTCAACATGGGATCTTTCATAATAGCAATTATAACAATAAATTCCTCCAAGTCTATGTCTGCACGAGTACTTTAAGTATAATGAAATCAACAGAGATTCTTCTCCAGAGAAATTTCAAAGCAGTACTTTGGCCATCTGTTATGAGTAAGAAACATTTTTATGGACACTGCTGGAAGAGAGATCTAAAGAAGATAGAATGATGTAAATGTCACATTTAAAATAAGATGCATTGCTATGGTCTGAGGTTAGAACTTCTGTTTATATATGAGATTGTGTTCAGTAGCTACCGGATAATTATTTGCATTTACAGTTCACATTCATATTCTTTGACAGCATTTATATCAGCAACAGTTTTGCAGGCAAAATTTACTGTGGCTCTTTCAACAAAATCTGTGTTACAACAAAAATATGCCCTGCCAGTTTCCCAAGACTAGCTGACATGGGGGAAAAACCCATTTTGATCAGTAATATTCTCTGACGCTATCTTTTTTACTTCCTCCAAACAACAACCCACAGAAAACAAACACCGTCTGTCAGGCATATATATCTTTGAGAAATCCAGTCAGTAATAGCCAGGAATTTGACTTCAAGTTGACCAAAAGATTTAAAAAACCAAAAACAAAAGAACTGATATAGAAAGTCAGATCTGGGATAGGGTAGATTAGTGTTCATAGTTGAAACTGCCTTACCAGAAATGGTATTGCATTAGATTCATTCTTAACTTTGCTTAAAATAAAAGGTTTAATGTTTCCATTCTCTACAATTATTTCACTAGCCATCCAGCAAAAGATTGGCAATATTCCCAAATTCTGTCTTTTGGCCTTTTCGATCTTATTTTAGCAACCTCCAAAAACAAATTAGAAATCTAATTACCTTTTAAAAGATAAAGTCCAGAGTGTGAATTATATAGATTAGATCAGAGAAGAGCTTTTAAAGTTCCATTACTTGTAATATCCTTTTATGAACTCCAACTTAGTTACCCCCTGGTAATTTTATTCTTTTTGATGTGGTAAACAATGATATTCTTTCTGGCTGCCCCACATCTGGCAAAAAATTAGGGACCACATTTTTAAAGGTTTTTTTTATATTATATATATATATAAAAATAATACCTTATAACTGAAGATTTTTGTATCAACATTTGGACAGAAGAGTTCTATGAATGGTGTTCGTTTATTCAATATTGCTGCACATGCATTAGAGGGAGCAGACTCGCTCTATATGAGTTCCACAATAATTTAGGAGGGCAGGTAAATTCAAGAGGATGAGATTGGAAGAGGACAAAATAGCCATTCAATTTAAGTAATGCATTGGCTAGTGTTCATAGCCCAAGATCCAGCCCAAGCTATAGCTGTAAAGTGCTGCCTACACAGCTTTTTTTTAAGATGACTAGTGTGAGCTCCTCTAAGACCATCCCCCTGAAATGGAAGGCATGCTCCAAAACACTGTATAGACAAATCTTAAGTAGTCTGGTGACATTCTCTTTGTTGAATGATTGTCAGTATCATATAATGCATTAGGGTGGTAAAATTGTAACTGATATCCATTGTCTACTCTTGACTAATCATAAGACACTCAGAGATAGAAGAGACCTCTTAATGTCATCTTGTTCGCTCCCCCTCCCCTGGTTCAGTACAAGATTGCTCCCTAAAGTATATTTTTCAGCAGTTTAGTTATAAATGAGTCAAAAGATAGGACTTCCCTTGAGAGACTATGCCAGATAGGCAAACAGAGTGATCAGCTGGTATACATCCAGAGCCGTTTCTTGGCTTTGTTTGAATGGGAGAGTAATCAGCCTGCACCTGGCTCCTTTTACAGGTCATTAGTGTGAAACGAGATGCCCAGACAGACTCACAATGCTTCTAAGAAGTGTTATGTCAAATGCTAAAATGCAAATTTTAAAGCAGTCTCTGTCTGCTGCCCTCAATGTGGACCACAGGAGAATACAGAAAGGCAGCTCCTCCTTAAGTAAAGGAACCAGATTTCAACTGAAATTCACAGAGCAGTGTGTTTGAATAATTCTCTCAAATCTGAGGATGGTATACTTCTCTCCCTATTGTCTTTGTCTCAAAGTCTTTTATTCATGCCCACTTTATTAATCTGCCATTATGCACAACTCATCCCCGGAGATCAGGCTGTTTATAAAAAATTAAAAATTGCCATGAACATATATGGACTTCCTTCTTTATGTTCCGGTTCAAGTTATCTTACAAGGCAGAGATTTAGACAAAAGTCATTAGAAGGTATCTGCAGTTTACACATTTCAAAAGCAGATCCACATAGAATTCATTCTTTTTTGTTGGAATGAAATCTCCATGGTGACAACTGCATCATCAAGCTGTGAAAGCCTTTCAGCAGAGTTTTTTATAACGAGATTCTCTTTACAAGAGTGCCCTCTGTAAATGAACAGAAAATGTTCCTGTAGGTATTATTTGGTTCAAAACAGCTAAAGCTGTATAACAATTGTGTCTTTACCAGGTGCTTGTGGTGTCACATATTAGCCTAATACCTCAAAAACAAATAAGCAATCTCATACCTCACATTATATCAGTTCATGTCTCCATCATCATAATCAGGAGTCCCAGACCAGTGAATTTCGATATCAAGCCATTTTGGATGCTAAATGTAATCAAGCCTCCACACCCTCCATAGTGCACTGAATTGTGCACTGCTGTACCAGAAAAAAAAATTTCTTCCCGGTCCCACTATTGAATTGTGTGAAGAAGGACTGACAGCTCATTCATGCAAGTCTTCGTTTTAATAGCTGTTTATTTCAATAACTGACAAGTTCCACAATACCTCAATTTTATGCTGTTGTAACAAGTGAACTCTCTCTAAAACAATGTTTTTGTTTTGTTGTGTAAGGAGTCATCTAGTCAGAGGAGAGGAATTCCTGGCTAGACTATATCTTGCGCCAGGCTATAATCCCCTAGTTAGTCTTCTGTTATAAATGAGACATGGTGCTCTATAATTTAAAAGAGGGAAATTCAAAGAGGCCACACTGTCTACATATGTCACTATCCTTTTTCTGAGAAACCAGTTTGATTCATAATGAATAATGTTTTCAATTTTTCACAACAGTCATCTGAAGTTTACATCTTTTAAATCCAAGGTAGCAGAGAGAAGCAGTCAGAGACGTGGGCACTACACGATACTGTAGGTCCGTGGTCCCCAACCCGGTGCCCACCGGGCTCTTTACATGCGCCCGCAGAGCAATCTGGGCTGGCCCTGCCCCTGGGCGTGCGGCAGGTGCCAGCCCTGGGCGCATGGCCGGTCCCACCCCCGGGTGCACCGCGCGTGCCCTGGTGCCGGCCCCGGCCCCGCCCCCGGGGGCGCCGCGCGTGCACTTGCCGGCTCCGGCGCCGGCCTTGGCCCCGCCCCCAGGGGCACCACGCGTGCCCTTGCCGGCTCCGGCGCCGGCCTTGGCCTCGCCCCTGGGCGCGCGGCGCTTACGGGGGCTCCGGCCCCGCGCGCGCGGCTGGGGGGGAGCCCGCCCCCTGGCGCCCGGCAACCTGAAAAGGTTGGGGACCACTGCTGTAGGTACTATCCCTTGAGACTACTACATGAAGCAGAACTTGGACAAATAGTTTTTTTGGGAGTAGAAGAGGAAAGAAGGGTATTTTGCTAAATATAGTATAGGGCTGTGGGGTGCCCCAGATGGCAGATGGGTGGGCTCAGTGGCTTGAGGTGACATGCTCTTGGGGCTATCACCTGGTGCACTCACATCCTCCCACACAAATGTTCATCCTTTGGAGTTATCTGAACACCTGATTTCAGAAACTACCATTGTGAAAGGCCTCTCTGGATGATGTATTAAACTGTTCAAGCTCTTTTCCCCTGACATCACCACTGAGTCATGGGAAACAGCAATGAATCATAGAATACTAGACCTGGAAGGGATCTCGAGATCATGAAGTCCAGAGATTTGTCCTCACAGTAGGACCAAGCACCTTCTAGATCAGTGGTGGCCAACTCGCGGCTTGTGAGCTGCATGTGGCTCTTCTCCCCCAAAAGTGCAGCTCGCAAAGCCTCTCCTGCACCCCCCACCCCAACGGCTTCCGCCCCCAGCTCCCCTGGGCAGTGATTCAAAATGGCACCCAAGATGGCGGCCATCAACGGGAGTTTGTTTTTAAAGGGGCAGCCTGGACAATTCTGTGGGGCTCTTTTTTTTTTTTTAGTGTTTAACAATTTGGGGGGGGGGTCCTTTTTTTTTTTTTTTTTTGCTTGACAATTCTGTGCAGCTCTTCGCGTTATTTTCTCCCGCCACTGTTTCAGCTCTCTTTGTTAAATGGGTTGGCCACCCCGATCTAGATCATCTCTTACAGATGTCAACCCAATCTGCTCTTAAAATGAATAAATAACACTTATTCACACCCAAAAGCTCTCCCAAAGATAGCTTTGCTTACTTCAACAGCTGCACTGTTTGCAGCTGCTCCAATGTACTACTGCACTGACTGATTACATGGCTCAAGATGGCATAAGTTATATGAAAAATGAGCAGTACAGGGACTGAAATCTTGGGGGCACAAATGGATCTTATTTCCGTCTGGTCTGGAACACGCCTCTGGCTTAATTCACTGGATTTGCTTCTCCCTCTTTATCAAATTTAACGTTTGGCCTCCCTCAAAGCTCTTGACAACACCTTGTTCCTTCCCACCCTATTTTAGACCCTATAATGCCAATATTCAAGTCCTACATGCCACTAAAACTCCATTTCCCTTTGTACTGTTTATTTAATAATAATATTTCTGGTACTGAGTACTATACCTGGAATGTCCTCTCTAACCTTTGTCTATCTATAAGACACCAAGATATTCCCTATCCTCCGAGAATCTCAGTTCCCTTCCCACCCCCTCTTCTAGCATCCTTTCTGTCTGTCCTCTTTCTCCATAGATCCCAGCTTCTACAGCATACTGTCTCTCATAGACTAAGGTCAGAAGAGATCCTCATGATCATCCAGTCCAACCTTCATATTGAGGGATATCTCTACACCCTCACCACAACTATCTGCACTTTTATTCTTCTAATGGTTTTCATTCCCATTGCATCAGAGTGTCTACTAGAGATCACGAAATAAAATAACTCTTTCTGGCTCTGTGGAGTCTACATTCCATGTCACTCTACAGAACTCACAAAAAAGCAATGGCAATCTCTTCATGGCACTCCTCTTCTCTATCCTCAAATAGCCTATTCCAATTTGAGCCTATTCCAATTTGAGCCAGTTGATAACTCCTACTTTAAACTTTCTTTTCTCTTGTTTTAATGGCTTTCCCACCAGCTCACACTGTTCCTTCAGTGTACCCCTTGATATTTCCAATTTCACTTACCCTACTCGATCAGTTTCCCAGGGTTTTATCCTTGGCCTCTTCATCTCCTTCCATAATAAATTACTCCATTTTCATGATTTTAGTTATCGCTGTATCAAATATAGGCTGTGACACTTCACCCTAATATTTTTTTGGAAATATGTTTTGAATATGAATATGCATAACTTAAATATGCTTTATGGAAACAGGTCAAGTAACCTATCATTCAAGATCCTGTGATCTCCTGAATGTGTGTATTCTATTTGTGTCCATATAGCATTCTTATATGTGAACACAGAAATATGAACTGTAAACCTGCTTATTAATCTAGAATTTCTAGCAAAAGCCATTGGTGGTAATTAAGGGACTTAATGTTCTGGTGCTCAAAGGAATCATCTGTAAATTATTTTGTTTTTCCTGTAAGCTCAAGCTGTGGTTGGCCCTACAAAGACATGTGACCATGCCACCTGCTGCCAGAAACAATCTTGAATCTATTTTTCCATGGGAATGGGAAAAATGAAACAGGATTTCCACTCTGTGGAAATTAGATTTAAGGAACAGGAAGCAATCAATGATCATATTCACCTGGCCTTTGAAACTGCTTCTGTAACCCACACACCTTCTGGGTGTGGTGCACTGTCCCATCAAGTGGCATAGAGACCACGTACAGAGAGAATAATGAGCCTATTCCATGGCCTTTGCTAATAAATAGCCAGCTGATTTTTAGCTCATGTGGTAGAGGCTCATACACTAAGTTCCCAAAGGTCCCAGGTTGGCATTACACTTCCCCTCTCTAAGGGAACAGAAATGGAAAGACCTGAAAACAGAGAACCCTAACATGGCCAGGAGCTGCTAAACCCAAGACAAAGATCATCTCTGACTTCAATGATTTTACTTGAAATGAGGACTAGGATGAGAAATAGAATTTGAAACAAATTTCTCTTAGGCTTAGCTGCTGTGTGTTGTTCATTTTAGATTAGTAAATTTATTCATCTGTTTTCACTTGCAATCACTTAAAACAATTTTTATACCTAATAAAGTTGTCACACCCATTTGTAAATAGTTGTTACCTGGGGGAAAGGGAAAGCAATGGCTGCACATTTCTCACTTTCATTGTAAAGAGAGCAATCTTATGAGCTCTCTCTGTAAAACTTTTATACAGAGTAAGACTGATTTATTTGGGGGTTTGGTCAGCTCTCTTGGGAGCAGACAACCTTCTAGAGCTGTTAACAGTGTCTGTGTTACTCTGCTGTGGGGTTGATTCTCCAACTCTGTACTTCTGCCATAGTAGAACAGAGCTTCTGGCCCACCGGGACGAGGTGATGGGGCATCCTAGAGGGCAAGCAGGTGGGCTGGTGGGTATGATCAGCACATTGGTTGACAGTCTCAAGGGACTCTCTGTGATCCAACCCATTACACAGGTTTCATTCATATTCACCTCTTTGCACTTTTGCCAATGAACAATTTACAGTGGCAAAACCAGAACTCTGCGTCTTCCCTCCTTCCACTAAATACTGTTTACATCAAGGCAGATAAATCCACCAGCCTCATTGTTTCCAAAGCCCATAACCTCAGGACTTTCCTCATTCCTTCAGCCCTCATTTAGGCTGCTGCTATGTCTTGTCACTTCTTCCCCTTGGGTACGTCTACACTACAGCGTTATTTTGAAATATCTAATTTTGAAATAATGTGTCTACACACAAAATTCAGTTTGAAATAGCTTTTTGCTATTTCGGAATAGTGCGTCCACACTGATTGGACGCTGACTCGCATTTAAGGCCAGCCGGAACTAGTTCCGGCAGGTATCAGGTCAGAAGTTATCTTGTGGGCAGGGTGGCCAGCATGGCACCCTGGGAAGAGCTGGAGGCCCCTTATTTCAAAATAAGCATCTACACAGTGCTTATTTCGAAATAGCAATTTCGAAATTGGTACTATTCCTTGTGGAATGAGGTTTACCAATTTCAAAATAAGCCCTCCGCTATTTTGAATTAATTTCAAAATAGCAGTTGGCTTGTGTAGATGCTAGGAAAGCTATTTCGAAATAACAGCTGTTATTTCAAAATAACTTTGCTGTGTAGACATACCACTTGAGAATGTCTCAAACACCTGTCTTTTCCATACAACTTCCTGCCATGAGAATTTCAGTTTTGCTCAAATTTTTCATTTTGTATGAGAAAAATCATTCCCAGATTTATGGATCCTTTGGAAATGGGACCTTTGGTAGGCCCGGTTTCAGGCTTCACAGCTTTGGAACAGTCCATGTGAGATAGGCTACTACACAGCTAGGGCTCCCAGGCTGGCCAGAAACCTAGCTTCCAAGGTCTGAGGCTCCCCAAGTCTGGTAAGCTGCTTGGATTCAAGGCAGCCACAAACATTTTATACAAAATGTTTAATCCTTTTTCAAACAGGATTTTGGATTTCCTATTCAATGGAAAAATTCAGTTTTTCACTGTTTCAGAACATTTACTTTGAAAGGTCTGAATTCCACTTTTCAGCCAGATCTAGCTTGTCTGTCTATCCTTTGATTATGAACGTCTCATGACTTGAACTCTCTCATCTTGAATACCTGGAAAACATCTAGTGGAACAAATTGACAGTAACAAATAATCCCCATGCAAAGAACCACACATACCTGGAAATCTGTATGCAAACAGGGCCAGATACACAACCCACTGAAGTCAGCAGAAAAATCCATTTATTTTAATATATTTTGGATCCGTTGTTAACCTGATTTATAAAACTGAGCAACCAACACAACTTCGTCATGAATACAAGCTTATGGACCAAATTCAAGATTGCCACAATTTCTAATACAGTAATTACTCATTTAACATATGCCCCCTTCACACATTTTTGCAATAGTACAATTTCTTTTTATGGAACTTTTTCAAATAACACGACCGTCCTCTAAATAACACGAAAATAATCAAGCGGCAGACTACTTCACACAATGATATAAATTGGTGAAAACAGTGGTAATATGCATGAGTGGATGAATACGTGTGATCACAGAGCTCCTGCGCTCACTCGCGTTTTTATCTTTGTGTTTTAACAAATCGTTGTGACTTGTGTTGCTAGATATCTAATGTTGACGTTGACGACCCGGCACCAACAAAAAATGGACTTTGCCACCACCACCTGAAATGCAACCACCACCTTTTCCATTATTTTTAATGGGAAAATTGACCCCGCATAGCATGTTTTCGCTTAGTATGAACATTTTCAGAAACACATCTATAGTGTTAAATGAGGAATTACTGTAACTACTTGGGTTTAGGAACAAGAAGATAGAACCCTCAATGTCTAAGAATCTAGCACGATGGGAGTGTAAAATTCTCTCACTAATCTATTACCGAGTCTCAGCGGAGTAGCCATGTGAGTAACTTTTTTTTTCAAGTGAGTAGTCTTGTAGCATCATGGGGTATGTCTACACTACAAAGTTAATTTGAACTAACGGACGTTAGTTCAAATTAACTTTCATAGGCGCTACACTAGCGCTCCGCTAGTTCAAACTTAATTCGAACTAGCGGAGCGCTTAGTTCGAACTAGGAAAACCTCATTTTACGAGAATTAAGCCTAGTTCAAACTAGCTAGTTCGAATTAAGGGGTGTGTAGCCCCTTAATTCGAACTAGTGGGAGGCTAGCCCTCCCCAGGTTTCCCTGGTGGCCACTCTGGCCAACACCAGGGAAACTCGTCTGCCCCCCTTCCGGCCCCAGACCCCTTAAAGGGGCACGGGCTGGCTACGGTGCCCGTGCCAGGTGCAAGCCTGCCAGCACCCAGCCAGCAGACCCTGCACCTGGCATGGATCGAACCACCCACCCGATGCCCCCCAGCTCTCCCCCTCTTCCCGGGACCAGGCTGGCGGCTCCCGGGAGCTTGCCCAGGACCGCAAGAGGCAGGCACCTGCCTGGGCTAGTGCAGACATCGTGGACCTCGTCCACGATCTCCGCACTAGGCACAGGAAAGTGGACGGCTAGGGCAGGAGAGCTGCCAGCCTGGCCACCCAGAAGCAGGTGTGCAAGAGAATCAAGGGGGTCCACTGAGACCCCCGACCCTGAGCCCTGAGCTTACAATGGCCGTCCTGGGTCAGATCAAAGGTCCATCTAGCCTAGTAGCCTGTCTGCCAACAGCGGCCAACCCTAGGGACCCTGGAGGGGATGGACCGAAGACAGTGACCAAGCCATTTGTCTCATGCCATCCCTCTCCAGCCTTCCACAAACCTTGGGCAGGGACACCACTCCTACCCCCTGGCTAATAGCACTCCATGGACCCAACCTCCATCACTTTATCTCACTTCTCTTTAAACTCTGTTCTAGTTGTAGCCTTCACAGCCTCCTGCAGCAAGGAGTTCCACAGGTTGACTCTTTGCTTTGTGAAGAACAACTTTCTGTTACTAGTCTGAAGCCCGCTACCCATTCCTTTCCTTTGGTGTCCTCTAGTCCTTCTTTATGGGAACTAATGAAGAACTTTTCTGTATGCACCCTCTCCTCCCCACTCCTGCTTTTAGAGACCTCTATCCTGTCCCCCCTCCGTCTCCTCTTTTCTAAGCTGAAAAGTCCCAGTCTCTTTAGCCTCTCTTCATATGGGACCTGTTCCCAACCTCTGATCATTTTAGTTGCCCTCCCCTCTCCCAGCCTCTCTCTTCCCCTCTCCCACCTCCTTTTCCCAGTCTCCCCCAGTTTTGTTCAATAAAGACAGATTCCATTTTGGAAGACACGTTATCTTTATTTTGTACATCAAGAAGAGGGGCTAGGGAAGGGTAAGTGGAAGGAGGTGAGGGAGGAATGGGGCACGAGCCCCCGATGGGGAGGACTGGGCTGGCTCTGTGGGCTTCTGGGGGTGGAAGCTCTCCTGCAGCCCCCCAATTGCCCCCTCTCCCCAGATGGCAGCCTGCAGCAAGTGCAGCCGGTCTGATGGCCGAGTGCTGTGATGTGCCCAGTGTAGGTACTCCGGGCAATCCAAGCCAGGACTGCTTTGCAAGCGGGGCACCCCTGAGAACTGTCTGTCCAGGGTGGAGGTCGGGACCCTTTAAGCACAGCCCTCGGCTAGCCTGAGACAGCAGCTCCACGCTCTAAGTCCTCCTCTGATGCCCTGCCGGCACTGCTTCTGGCCATCCTTAAGTCCGGTTCAGGGTCCACTTAATGTGGACATGCTAGTTCGAATTAGCAAAACGCTAATTCGAACTAGTTTTTTAGTCTGGATCCGTTAGTTTGAATTAGCTTAGTTCGAATTAACTAATTCGAACTAAGTTAGTTCGAATTAACGTTGTAGTGTAGACATACCCTTAGAGAGTAAGGAGGGAGGAAGGGAGGGAGGGGAGGGAGAATCATAAGCTTTTGTGGGGAAAAGCCACTTACCGGACATTCTGTTTCTACACCAAATATGCAATGCATGTGTTCACACTACCATTAAAGAAAAAGCAAATCAGTGTCACAAAACACAGGCAATCATATTCACAAAAGTCTTCAAAAAGCCCCACTAAATATTTCCCCTTGATAATGAACCATTTGGCCATGTCAGTCATGGGTTTCCACTACAATAAGGGAAACTGAACTCAGGCTTACTTCCATAAAGTATGATCCCATGACAATTGCACAATTCATCAGCATGTGCTTATAAAGGAAATTTAATATACAAGAACAAAGGTTGCAATGGGATGAAGAGATAGGTGCAAGAGGTATTTTTTCCTACCGTAAGTTATTGCAGTTTTGAGAATGGTATTTCAATAAATCAGGTTTTGAGGTACAGTATAGCAATTCTAACAGGAAAAAGGATTATGAATTGATCCAAGTAAATTAATCTGAGCATCTGATATTAAACTACATGCAGATTAATTTTCCTTTGCCAGATTCAAACACATTTTCTGTTTCAAATGCAGTGCAGTACTGCCATTTGGTGGCCAGACACACAAACTGCTGAGGAATCAATGCCTATGGAATCTAGTGGTTCTCTTTCAGCTTTTCCCCATCAAGACAATTTTAGTAATGACCATCAGGACACACTTAATCTAATTACAAGGAAGTTATAATTACATTCATATGTGGTTAGTTTAAAATGGAGGTTTCTTATTACTTCAGGATAAGGCTTGCAGATGGTACATAAATAATTTAAAAGATTAAGACAAGGAGAGTTTTCAAACCAGTTCCAGGAGCACTATTTTATATCATCCTACAGTTCCATAGTCTTTTGTTGTTTTATTTTACCAGGAACTTAAAGAAAAGAAGAAGTTTCAGGGTACAGAAGACAAATAGATATACATTTTTACAAAAGGCTAATTTTCCAACCAGAATGACATAGAATAATATCCTTTCACAAGGCAGCAGTAAAGATTCTCTCCCCCCCCCCCCCCCCTTTCTGGAATTCTTTGAGCTTGAGACAAAAGAACAGAATTTCAAGCATAACAAGATACTACATACTCAATACAGGTTCTTCCTCATAAGAACAATAAAACCCTCACATCTGGTTCAGCCAATCATACCAGTGGTCTCTGAGCCAGTGTAGTGCTTATTTTGATATATTTATGTACTGAAACCAGCTCTCCCCTGCTGTTGGGCTTGAATCCACAGGTACCTATCACAGAGCAATCTGATTAACTATTGTTGCAGCTGTCAATTTATCTTTAAAAAGAAAAAGCTAGTAGCAGCAAAGTAGGTCAAGAGTACCTATAATGCATGAAAAAAAATATGTCTTGAATACAAGTGAGAAAAAAAGGCAATTTTTAAGACTCCTTTGTTAAACTGCAGAGTGGTATTTAGTTTGTAAATTAAAGGGGTTTACAAACACAACTGCTATTTTCCCATTTTTGGATCCAGTATTCCTCATACTAGTTTACTAGATGTATCTAAAATGTGGAAACAAATAACATAGCTCATTTTGCATATAACACTGTAAAATTAGGTTCATACAACCTTGCATTAAATTTTATTAAAGAAAAGAAGTAACATTCAAGGATTATTGTTCATTTTCCACAGGAAACTTCAGCAGATATAGTATAAAATGTCTTCATTGCATTGAGAGGAGAGGGGGAGAACAATTAGGGAGCTGAGCCAGTTTAAAACGAAAAATGGAGTCACATGCCAAATTTCTGAAAATTCATAATACAAGTTTTTCAGAAGAGAATGGAATGGCTTTTTAAAATTGAAGTGTAAGTAATACATTAGAAAACATTTTGCAGGGTAAGCTTTAGTCATATTAGAAGAACATATGTATTGTAGTCTGCCACTCTTAAAAGTAATAAATGGCTACATTAAATTGGCTTGTTTTATAGCAATATATATTATACTAATCATGCATCACTGAACTTTTTTCTATTACTTCTGAAGTAGTTTTATTTTTTTTTCTGAAAATTTGTAAGCATGGGTTTTCTTTATTAGAAGTAAGATGCATGTAATGAGATACTGGCTTCTAAGTCCAGAAAAAATAGTTTCGGAGGTCAATTACCTCATTCCATCTGCCCAGGATTAGCAAATGAATGGCATAAAAATAACTGAAGCAATCACTGAGAGAAAGAAAAAGTCTCAAGGAGTAGTGTGTGTGGGAGACAATGTAGAAAGTCATCCAAGACCACTGCTCCTTAAAGGGCTGGGGCCAATTGTCTTTTAGAGTTCAGTGAGTTATTAGTCCTAAATGGGAAGGTTCAAAAGAGTGATTAGTTGCTTTAAAAGGAGTCTCCAAGCTCAGTCAAGGAAGGAGCTGCTGAGACAGAGGGGAAAAACAAAACAAAACAGGGCACAGCCACACCTGTGAAAAACCTGGAGTAGAGGGGACAGTCTATAGACCACAGAGAAATAGGACTATAAACATACAATCCCCAAAGAGGAGGTATGAGAAGACTGAACTTGAGTGGAAGAGTTTACAGATTGTGGAGGTCGGGACAAGAAACACATAGGCCTAAGAAGAAAGGCTCAAACCCTGAACTTAAAAAAGGAAGGTCTTTTTGGCAGGAAATGGGTTAATCTGAAGAAATAAATTCCAGGAGGAAGGGAAGACCCTTATGTTCTTCAAAACTCTGTATGTAAATTAGGAATGCCAATAAGTAGTCAACTAGATGATTAACCAATAATCCTAGGCTTATCAGTTAATCTAGTTAACTACTCGCATCTTCTCCCCCCCCCCCCCCTCTGTATCAGGGAACCAGGAGCCAGTGCTGGGGGGAGTTGGCTGCTGCTCAGAGGTAGCAGTACAAGGTGGGGGAAGCAGGGAAGGCTTCTGCAAAGCAGCCTCTGTCCACAATAAGCCGGCAGCAGTCTCTGTCCACAGGGGGGGGCAGCAGCCTCTGTCTGCAAGGAGCTCAGACCCTGAGACAGGGGCTGTTGCAGTGAAGTAGCCTCTGTCCATGGCCAACCCGGGCTGCCATGGACAGAAGCTGCTTGGCAGCAGCCTCCCCGGCCACACCCCCGAGCAGCCTCTGTCTGCTTTGACCAAAGTATGAAAGGTTAAAATTATCATTTGTGCAGTTATTTTGGAGCATAAACGTTACAAATGAAGAACAACCATGTCATCCAGTCCAACTTCTGCAAATGGAGGAGGCAATCCCTCATCAACCATTTAAAAAAAATTCTTACACCATGCTTAGTGCTCTCCTGATTCAGGAACAATACAGTGCAATATAATACCTCTCTTCCTTTCTCTCTCTGTGCACCTTAGTCTTGATTGCAAATATGTTTGGCTTTGTTAAAGTTTCTTTTGAGAGTGGAGATGAGTTAATGAGATGTCAAGCAATATGGGTTTTGTGAAGATCACTGACAGTTGACCATTGAGGTTAAATTGAATTTACTACTCCTTTTACTTGTTGTGTGAGAATATTTCAACATGAACATTGATAAGAGTATAAAACATTACTCAATTGTATACAATCTGGAACCTTAGCAAAAAGCATGGTGCCTTTTGGCTAGATACACTTGCTAAGTGAAATCTCAGTATGCAACAGTGGGAAAAAGTGTCTTGTAGAAAGCAAAAAAGAAAAAGAAAAACAGATGTCAAGGTTTCAACAAGTCATTGTACAGTGAAGCTGGAACCCATACAAAAGCAATACCAGTGTGGTGATAATGTAGCATTTCATGTAATAAGGACAATAAAATAGCAAAAAAATGTAAAACCCTGAACTCCAAGACTCCTTCTTCAAATTCCAGAGGGTCAGTTGAGGCTGAACAACTATAATCCTTTCACTAGCCAGATCATATGATCCAATTATTTAAACTTTTATGCTCCAGGAAAAGTGAAAATTGAGAGTTTCTCTTTCTTTTAAATGCAGGCTGTAGGTAATAAATCTAAAGTGCAATCCAAAGAGACATTTAGATGTGAAGTCACTTAGATTATTTGGCAATAATTTCCATTACAACTGCAGATGTTAACATGACAGATGGTCAGTGTAAAATAAATGTAAGTCTCCATGTAAAAAGGCGGTTATTCCAGTGATGGCTAGGATACCAAACCATGAGGGGGAGCACTCAGTTCTCTTTCAGTTATCTGTGGCACCTGTCTTGCTGTTAACTGTTATACATTCAGCCATGACAATTCACAGAGATTGGCTCCAACAGACACATTACTAAATGATGGGGATGATGAGCTACTGAGCATAACTGAAATAGGGTGGGATATTCTCAAACTGGGAAGTCAATAGAGAGGGATATTCAGTATGAGTCAGAAAAGGGAAAGGAGGTGTAGGAATATTGTTGCATGTCAGAAGTATTTACAATGCTAGTGAGTTACAATCTGACTATAGGTTGAACCTCCCTGGTCCAGCCCCCTCAGGACTGGAGTGATCCTGAACAAGGGAATTTGCTGGACCTGGAGAGATCAGGCATCCAGGCTCTCCCGGGGCTCCCCTCCTGGCTGCTGCCCCAAGAGAACATGAAGGTCAGACCTCCTCTGGCCCACCACCTGCCTGGCTCTGTTGCCCCCAGCCTGCTCTCAGGGCTCTGCTCTCTGCCCCTCCCAGCCCCGTGCACCAGGCAGCAGCTGCGCTTGGGGTTCCCCGGCCCCATTACCAGGTGAATCCGGGGCTCCCTGCCTCCAGGCCATTGGGCCTTGCAGGCTGCCACCAATTGGACCGTCTCCACACCTAGCCACTCTCAACCTCCAGCTAGGGCTCCCTGGTCTAGCAATATGTCGTCCTACCAGAGCAGGGATGTTGCCAGACCAGAGAGGTTCAAACTTGTATTAAGAAAGCAGTATTGAAATTAGATAAAGGGAATGAAAATCAAAAAGAAAACTATACAGCCCTTCCTGTGTTGGACCAGTTATGAGGAGAAGGCAAAGGTGAGTGAGAGAATCTTAAATTCTAATTCTAGCTCTGACAGTGACTTCCTCTTTCACCCTCAACAAATCACAGTTTCTCTGTCTGTAAAGTGGGAATATACTTATGTACTTCACAGGAATGTTGTGAGGATTCTTGTTTCTAAAGTGCACTGAATATGGGAAGTGATACATAATGCAAAATGTTATTAGAAAGTATGTTAACTGAATGCATCAATACTCTCAGGGTAGCAACTACTGAGGAATAAAAAAAAAAAATCTACTGAGTTAAGACAGAAAGAAGCATAAAAATCCAGCAAAGTGACAAGAAGATGCGAAATCAAAATTGACACTATCAAAGCAGGACAAAATAGATCAATTTCTTTGAAAAAGCAAAGAAAAAACTATGCACAGTATTGCTTCATGAGGGAATATTAAAAGATTTAAGAGTTAAAAAAAACCCACCAAAACCCTTAGCATGGACAGTGCATGGGGAAAGGCAATCAAAATCACAGATGCTATTGATGTTTAAAGGGAAATAGTCAGCAAAACAGAGAACAACATTAATAAAGTTGTAGGATCTAAAGGGGATTCAAGAGGAGCTCTTGCTAATGAATCAGAAGAAGAAAGTGCTTAGCAGGATTACTCAAAAATATTAAATCTATAACAAACTCATCTTTAACAAGAAAATAATGAAAACAAGATTTTAATATTTAAGTAGTGATTAGCGCATCAGGAAAAAAGTTCCTTTCTTAAAAGCAGATACATTTAAGAGTATAAAGGGTACCATTCCAGTTAGCTGCTAGTTAAGAGAAACTTGGGCTAGCATGTAATACCATTGCATTCCTCATTATGCAAACAACTACTTGGGACAGAGGTCCTCCTCAACCGTGGTGGTTCCTGTGCTCTCAGGCAGATTACTTGCTTCAGAGGCTCACAGCGCCCTCAATTTAGATACAAGTTTGCTATTGCTTTTTTAATCTGTTCATTGGCAACATGGGGAAAAGAGAGGAAATAAAACGTCAGTCTTTGCAGCCCCTTCCAATGGCAGAGGGTCAGACAAACCTCTGTACCAACACCAGTCTTTCTGACCCCCCCCCCCCCATGATGAAATGGGGAGTTGGTGGAGGGGGGGAACTGGACCTGCCCTCTTCTCCAGGTTCCAATCCGGGGACCCTGTTATATCAGCTGTTTGCGATGTCTCTGGTATCAGCTGTGTGTCAGCTACAAATCCTTGGCCCACTTTCCTATGACCTTCTTCAGCACCTTCCTTACCGCAAGTTCTTCCTCCTTGCAGGTCAACATGTAGACGACTACACGATTAACTGATATTCCTATAGGCTTATCAGTTAATCCTGTCAACTACACACATTTCCTCCCCACCCCACTGTCTCTGTTTCAGAGGCAGCAAGAAGGAGGGAGGTGGGAGCTGGTGCCCAAGGGGAGCCTGGGCCCACAATGGACAGAGGCTGCTCTGTGGTAGCAGCCTCTGCCCACAGAGAGCTCAGACCTCTCATGGACAGGGGCTGCTGCTGCCTCTGGGATGGCAGGCAGGAGCCAGTCTCCACAGAGAGCTGGTTTTTAAACTGGCTCTCTCGCAGACCAGCTTCCAATGGCTCTTATAGAGAGGCAGCAGCACGGGGTGGCAGGGGGCTCCCCAGAAGCAGGGCCAGGAGCACACTGGCTGCTGGCCCTACCCCTGGATCTACAAAATAGTTGTGTATTTTTTGCAGTTACACAATATTCAATTACACACGAACATCCCTACCTCCTGGTACCTTCTTGTAAAAAGTAATATGAGACACATATAACAGGCTCCAAGAAAACTCCAAGATTCTTACCGCTCTAGCAGTATGCACTGTGATACAATAGTTAGCTAACTAATGGTTGAACTAGATGTCCTACCAGTTATGTAATTCACTACCTGTCCTTGCACAGCTTCAAATTGTTTTGTTTATAAATACTGTCTATGTTCTGATTCAGGATGTTAAATTGCAGTTATCAAACTAATCATATTTAGTGGAGTCTCCATCCCTAGTAAGTCTCGGCTTGACAAAGCCCTGGCTGGGTTGATTTAGTTGGAACTGGTCCTGCCTAGAGCAGGGGGCTGGACTTGATGACCTTCTGAGGTCTCTTCCAGTTCTATGATTCTATATACTCCTACTATACGATTAGTTGATAGGACCACTATGCAGAACCGCAGCAAGGATAGCTCCCCCCAGCATCCGCTCA
This sequence comes from Pelodiscus sinensis, assembly GCF_052426305.1. Taxonomy (NCBI): domain Eukaryota; kingdom Metazoa; phylum Chordata; order Testudines; family Trionychidae; genus Pelodiscus; species Pelodiscus sinensis. The sequence continues at coordinate 300,618,293 of NC_143052.1, read as the reverse complement.
CGTTCCACTCCCTTGATGCTTCTCAGAGGCAGCAACGGGGGGCACCGCAGGGAGTATGGGGCGAGCAGGGACACAAGCAGTCCCCACTCACCCCATATTCCCATTGTAGCACTTCAGCCTTTGAAATGTAGCAAGACACAGGGCTCTTGCTACATTTCAAAGGCTGAAGCGCTGCAGTGGGAACCGGTGCAAGTTGGGACTGCTTCAGTCCCCGCTCTCGCTGTTTCCCTGCTGTGCCTCTGCCCCCCGTGAAGATAGTGCTGGGGGGAACTGGTTTTTAAGCTGGCTCCCCCCAGCACCAGCTCCTGTTTCCCTGCCTTACCAAGGGAGGTGAAGCGACTAGTTGAGTCACTACTTGACTATCCGATAAGTTTGTTTATCATTGGATAGTCAACCAGTTGCGTATATCCCTAGTTCTGATTCTGTTAGCTACAGTGAACTCTAGTCTAACTAACCTAAATTCACAGTGATTCACTCATGTGATGCTTCACCTAATTGGGGGATGATGTGATAAGCATGATAAAGTTCAGGCTACACAATTTAAAATAATTTGTTGAGTTTGTAATTCGTACAGGCTGTATGTTCTAATACACTAGAGAGATCAAAATGTAATTATGGAAAACTCAACAGCATGTTGTGAAAAAAGAAAACTGTATCAAAAGTAAATTTCAAGTTTGAGATTGCCCTGTTGCGTGTTTAACACAATAATGCTTCTACTACGATGGTAAATACCGGAAGCAGGCTCAATCCTATTTCCATTGAAGTCAAAGGATTTGTTTCAGGGCCCTAACTTCAAAGGTTTTCTGGATGTAACAATCTCAGAAAAGGCAATGACTATAAGCCGTGTTGCACCCTGGGTTGCGATCATGTAAGACCTAACAACCTTAGCAGGGTGGCACTTAGTCGGTAACTGGATCAGAGACACCAAAAGAAAAGAAAAACAACATCACAGCAAGAGGTAAAGGTGATCCAAATAAGTTGTTGTATTCCTTCAGGGGGCTTCCCTGGGTGCAAGCTAGACTGTGGGACTTCTGAGCCCACTGTTTCACACACTTGGGGTGTCCCTCTTACACTGTGATGCAGTGTCAAACCAGAAACCTCTGTCAGGTACTGCACTTACACAAAAGACAGAACTATGCAGCACTTTAAAGACTAACAAGATGGTTTATTAGGTGATGAGCTTTCGTGGGCCAGACCCACTTCCTCAGCCTTGCACCCTAGAACCGTACCACCTTGCACTGGTCAGAAGCCTGGTTCATTACCTCTCCCTCAATGTGGATAGGACATATATTAGCCCTTATAGCCTGAGCTGATGTTTCCCTAGGCACTACGACCAAAACGCAGTTTTAGGTAAAATATAAAACAGATTTATTATCTAGATTTTTTTATGTGATAAGTAGCAAGTGTAGAGATCAAAGTTGGTAACCTAAGAAATAAAAATAATCTGCAATCTGAATTCTACAAACTAAAAGGATTTGACTCCGTCTCAGCCAGATAGAAGGCACAAACCGGTACAGGATCATCAATACATGGGCTGGGAACACCCTCCCCCAGTTCAAAGTCTTTGTCCTCCAGACTTATTCCCAGCTGTTGAGTTTTGGGGGGGGGGAGGAGGAGTGGGAGAGGAGGTGAGGCCAAGTAATGGTGTCACTTCCCCATTTAACAATTTCTTTCTGCTTTCTAGAAACATTGTTTGCTCTGACTTGGGAACCAGGAAGGCCTCATTGGTCAAGCAGTCTCCATTGTATATGTGTTATCGCTGAGAAGTCTCCATTGTACAAAGTTTCTGGGACAATGGATTGTTTCCTTGATGGATGTTGATGAGCCATCAACCACTGTCTGGCTGCTCCACGGTTGTACCTGAAAGGCTGGTTGTAGTTGTTCCCACCCTCATAACATATTTCAGTAATACACACATAGCAAAACTTCATAACTTCACATGCAATCATAGCACATACAATCTAATAGGCTATTGAAGTTCAATAGGTCAAGACTTAAAATAAGGCATGCTTTGTACAAGATGTATCAATTTTATTACAGTGGTGCATGTAGGGGTCCCAGGGTGTTGTTCTGAGGCACAGAATTGTACCCCTCTCCCAGAGAGGCAGAATAAATAATGGACGCTGATGTTATAATTCTTGTACAAGAAATAACCTGGGGTCCATCCCACTTGTAATCGTTAAAGATTTTTCTCCACAAGAGTATGGTGTTTCCAGGCATTTGGTCAGGACTCTGCAATAACAAACTCCAAGGAGATGGATGGATGTTTACCTGTGTTCTCTGAGGGTGATTTGAAGGTTCAGATGAGGGGGCTGGGGATGCAGTCATAGGGGATAGGAAGGAATATGCAAGGAGGAGACAGCAAAGCTACCACCAGAGCATGGGGAGGCCACTTGGTCTGCTAACAATGGAATTTCCCCCAGACCTTCTTAAGCCCTGAAGAAAGAGAGCAGAGCTCCACTCCTACAGATTTTAAAATTCTCCTAAATAACTACAGGTTTTTGCGAGACAAAATAATTCCTACAACTAGTCCTACAGCTGGAAATGCCAAAAATGCAGTTTTACTAATACTGCAGAGACTTTTTTTTTGTAGTAAAGATCAAATCAGATAAACTCCTTTGTTGACTACCAACAGGAGAAATGAGATATGCAGATTCTGCTCCCACTAAAGCAAAACTTTAGTTGACCTCAACCACTGAAAATTAGGTCTTTTGTTATTTTATTGTTGTCACAGACAAGCTTGGTTCAGTCTTGCCCATGACTGGGCAGCTATCCATCCTCCAGGTGAGTGGGATGATGCCTGAATGCTGATTATTGGCCCTGCTGCAAGAGATCAGAGAGAGGACTACTTGCAGTAAGCCATGAACTCTGTTTGGGGAAGGAAACCCAGGAAAGCGAAAGGAACTTGTTCTCTGGGAAAAGCATGGGGAAGCCAGGCTTGAAGAGACACACAAGGAACAGGCTAAGATCCTGTTGTAGGGCCGGGAAATAGGTCTTAAGCAGGGAGACCACTGAAGTAAATTGCAGTGGACCCAGAGGAAGGGAAGCAATGGACAATTGCTGCTGGAGAAGCAGCAGCAGCATAAGAAGAATTCTGCAGGGCCCAGGAATAGGGGCAAAGGCAGAAATATTTAGAGTAGCCCATGAGGTGCAAAATTAGTTTGGATATTTATCTGCCTTGGACCTTTGTTACCCCAGGAGAACTTTTAAGTGACCTGATCAGATGTCCAGACCACATAAAACCCAGAAATAAACAGGACCTCATAGGACTGTGAAAGGAGCCATCAAGGGCATCTGAGACAAAGCTTCCTCCAAAATAGCACTCTGACAGCCGGGGGCACCAGAACAGTAAGAGCAAACTATTCTCAACCAATAATTTTCAATAAGTCCCCCAGTTACTGAGTAGACTATATAGGTCAAAGACAGGCAATAACTTGTGGTGGTGGTGGGGGTCGCTTCAAGAGTTTGGTAAGCTGCACTCTTCCATGATATTAATGGAGGAAGTGTGGGGTCTGGCATGGAAGCTGGGGGCAGAAGGGAGCATGGGGTAGAGGACTGGACACAGGAGGGATCTGTGTGAGATCTGGGAGGGAACTTGGGTAAAGGAGGGGGTTGTGACCTGGGGCAGGGGATTGGGGTGCAGGGTCTGGGAGGAGGTATGGGTGCAGATGGTTTGGATTACAAGGTGTAGGGGGTGTAAGAGGGGGGACAGAAGCAGGAACTAGCCAGGAAGCGCTTACTTGGGCAGATCCTGGCTAGCAGTCCAGCAGGTCGCTCAGCCAGACTCACTGCCTTTCGCATGAGCTGCAGGGACCATGTGCAAGCCCCAAGGGAGGGGTACTTTGTGTACAGCTTGCCCTGCCAACAGGCAGCTCCCATTGGCTGGTTTTTGGGCCCTTGGGCTTGCAGCACTCACACAAGCACATGGCCCTTGCAGATAGCCGCTCTGAGCAGCTTGAGAGAGTGGCAAGGAGCCTGACTGAGGCTCCTGCGAGGCTATGGGCTGGATCCAGCCTGTGGGCTGTATTTTGCCCATCCCTGGTCTAGATGTTCGCTTGCCACATACAGCAGAAGTCTCTTGAAAACTGGTTTCCAAACTCTATGTCTGTCCCAGAACAGTAATGTATGGCTGTATTTTCAAGGCCACAAAGAGGCAGGACAATTAAACTGTGTAACATCAAGAACATGAGTATCTTAACTGCACTTGGTTTACATAGCATTGTAATGTCCAATCATTCAATTGCACCATACTTACTAGGTAACAGAAGAGTAGTTACACACTATTACAGGAGGATTATGTGATTGTTTCTCAGGATAAATTAGCTGGTAATTAATTTTTTTATCTATAATTACGATTTAGTTGCAATTAACGACAATGTGTAGTTATTTGGAAGATAAACTAAATCATTTGAACAATATCATCCCTGAAGTCCCCATTGCCTTTAAACTGGATAAACTCTACTCAAATCATCTTCCTTCATCACATTTATGGATGTGGTCCCTTAGCCCTCCTTCCAATAAGATCAGGATTTCCATGTAATCCTCTTCTACCTAGAAGTCATTAGGTCTGCCTGTTTCCCTCTCTTATAATAAAAAGTATCCCAAGTACATACACAATCCCTCTCTCCTCACAAGATTAGCAATTTGGTGTGGAATAAGCTCTCAGTGGAAACTCAGAAGTGAATTGCCCCAGAACAACGCTCTATTCATAGGAAAGCAAAACCAAAGCACAAAAGATAGGCTGAAGGCTCCTTCTAGCCTGGCTATACATGTCAGGAGGAACAGGAGCTTAAGTGTCAGTCTTCCCTTGATGATGCTAGGGGGACAGCTGTATAAACTTCCCTCTCCCAGATCTGTCATACCTAGAGCGGGTAGATGTAGATCTCTTTCACTCCACTCAAAAATTCTAAAACTATTGCTGGGAGAGGGAGAGGTATCAGGGTGTCATGTTTTAGAGCATCTCTCATTGGAAGCTTGCCTTCAGTGAAGGGAGAGGGGACATGGAAAACACTGTTTTGTCGAGGAGAGTGTCTTGCAACAAGGAAACACTCCAAAGTTTACAGTTTAACTAAACCTCCTCACGCCTTTGGTGTTTTCTCATCAGTAGTTATTAGGAATGCAAGCAAATAATGATTACCAAAAATACAGCATCAATTCTTTTGTCAATAATCCAACTGTTTCAAGAAAATCTATATAGAGCATATGCACCATCTTAACATTAAAGAGGCTTGAACAAACACTCCATTTTATTCATCATCACATAACTTTACCATGACTTCACACAACAACAGCCAAGACAGAACTGTCACCCTTACGATACAGGGTACTGTTGAATTAGCTGTAAATATTACCATGAGTAAATACTTTTGTTAATGAAAGGTTTAAAAAGTTCCAAGTGCCTTTTAACTGGCCTAATTGGGATGTCACTAAAATTTTGATCATCTTATACAGATTTCAAATTCTGTTTTATTGATTCCCACTATCAATAACATATTGAAGACTTGTCCTGTTTAGTGGGAACTGATTTTCTACCCTATAGAACTAAACTGTTTAACACAGTATCCACTTTCATACACCACAGTGTACATCCAAATAGGTGGGAGAGAGAAATAATTAGCTATCACATATGGTTTTTACTTTTCTGTGAATATAAAATGTAAGCTACCTATCTCAACAGCCCTCTGATGTAATCTTCTATTTACACACAAGGTGGAGCTGTGGCTTAACAAACACGTTTCAGTTATTCAGCTCTACACTTCAATCATTTCAAGGCCATATGCTAAAATGCTGTAAATTATTTAATGAACAAGACACAACATATAAATATGACAGATCTTTTTAGCACTGCAAAAATTCAATTTGCTGAAGAGAGGAAATCTCTATGCTAAATAACTAGGACAAGAGATGATAATATTCCTCCAGCTAATGTTTGAAAAAACAGATATGATCTAGAAGCAATTCACTGACAAACTTCCCTTTATTTTCCTTCTTCTGGTGTGAATAATCTACACCATCAATAAGTTCTGAGGATCCCAATTTGTCATTGCTTTACACTGTCCTTCCAAGATGTCCTCCTGATTTCCTAACCAGTACCCTTCTATCCAGACATGACTAAGAGAAATTAATTTGAAATCCCATCTAGAATTTTTTCCTTTAGTGATTTAAATGGCATGTCTCCCCACCCATGAGACATGCCATTGCAGAACTCCAAGCCAGATGACTTTAGAATATAAATATAAGAAACTAGCACATTTACCCATCATTGCTCAGGTCCCTAAGAAGGAGCTCAGGTTAAGTGGCTTGAGGTGGGGTGTTTGTGTGCAGGACTCAGTGTTGGGGGATGAAAAGGGGCTCAGGCCAGGGGATGGGCATGAAGGAATCAGGACAGAGGGTTGGGAGGTATATGGAGGCTCAGGGCTGGGAGATGCAGGAGGCTGGCTGATCTCTGAGCCTGCTAGAAGAGCCCTCCCTCTGTATTTTCTGAGAGTCGTCATATTCCAGGAAAACCCCATTGTCCTGGCACACCAAACTCTTACCTGACTTTAAGTTATGACACAAGGAAGCTGCCTACCAAATTGAAGAGTTCATGAACAACAGACACACAGACAAACTCTCTCAAATATATAGTGATCTCCCATTTTCACATTTTAGGAGATCCAAATTCTGTGTGTCACTCCCACATCCAAATCTCTGAACTTGCTTTCCTGCAAGTATCATGAGTGAGTGAGTGGTGATGAGAGATGAGATTAATGATTGACAGTTTTTCCTTTCTTCCTTCACTTCATTCTCTCCTCTCACCCAGTATTTTTTAGCTTCTCTGTTCCTCACAATCCCAGAAGCCTTTTCTTTTACCTCATGTCTTAATTATCCTCTCCCATTCCCACTGTCTGCCTTTTACCTCTTCAAACCCCCACCATCCATTTTCTCTGTCAAGTTAAGCAAGAAGAACCTTACAGTCCCTAACCACCAGAGTGAAATGCCTTTCTGAATCACCTTCAATTTCTAAAGGAAGATGAGACAAGAGGCAGTACTACAAAATACAATAATTGTCATGACCAGTGGATATTGATCCAGACAGAAATGTATGAATGAACATGCACTGTGGATGTAGCCAATGAGTAATCTTACTGTAATCAACAGAAGAAATGGTGCCCAGAGAAAGTCAGTGGGGCCACTGACATGCTAAAATATATGCATGTATAAGTGTTTTGTGGAATTAGGGCAAACATGCTCATTACATGACCGAATTAAGTCCATAATGCATCTACTATATATTTTATAGAGAGCCTGCGTGTCTGAGTCAATTTGCGCAAGAACTCCTCCTAAATGGCAAGAGCTAGGATCACCAAATTCAGCATACAGCTTCCTTTTATCATAACTTATAGCAGAGTCAGGGTCTGGTAGTGCCAGGACAAGGGGATGTGCATGGAATGTGATTGTTTTGCATTAAACAGAAAGGGAGGGAACAGTTATACTCACGAATGACTACGGGGGGCAGCAAGTGCCCCAGCCCCAAGGAGAAGCTGGCAGGTCTCTTGCATGACTCAACACCCCCCACCCCTGGAAGAAGCCTGCAGGCAGGCCTTATGGTCCCCGCTATCCCAGAGTTGGGCAATGCCGGGTAAGTCTTCAAGTATTAATACAGACACAAAAACAAATAGCAAAACACTGCAGTTTTTAAAATAAATAGCAAAAAATCTCCTGAGAGAGCCTTGATTTCTCAGCCCATTGGCAAATGGCTCAGCTCCTCCTCAGAGGACTCTTCCTTATAAGTTTATATAAATAAATGAAAAATAAAGATATAAAATAAAGTGATTTTCTTGTCCATAATTTGCAGGAGACATGCTTCAGCACCACCACTCCTTTCTCGTCTCCATGCTCTGTGAAAGTGTGTTCTTTATAGAAGTCTCAGAACCCTTGCCTGAAACACAAACTACAAACTGGTCTGCCTCCGTTGACTACAAATGAGACAGCCTTAGTGCTTAGTGAAGAGAGAGACAAGTTCAGCACATATAGCTCTAATGCTTCCTAAACCTTGATGAACTGTGGTGTTCCCAGTGAACTGGACACTTGTGCAGCTGCGCAGGATAGATTCAATTGTCACCCAGATAATTAGCATAGGGCCCAAGGCTAGGTTTTTGTTTCTTCTTGAGGTGCACATTTGCAATTGACTTCGTACACATGAAAATTTATTCCACAAATGGATGGAAAATATTAGAGGGAACACTGATGGGCTTGTATGCATATCAAACATTTCTAAGGAAAGCAAACACTCTGAACTATCCCATTCCAAGATCAGAGCCTTAGTCCTGGTTTACACTAAAAATTTATGACAGTACAACCACATCACTCAGTTTGGGAAAGCCAAACTTCGAGTGCTGCAGTTATACTGACCTAACTTCTGGCGCGCACTCCATGACGTTAAGAGGACTTCTCTCTTCAATGCAGCTCCTGCCTCTTAGAATAACGTGTTTTCGACGATATGTGGCCAATTTTAGATTCTTTAGTTTCACAAACAATATCCCAATAGGCCAAACATTTGCACATTTTTGGAAAAAGTTGCCCACAAAAAACAATGGTGCACTTTTTAGTTCTATAGTTTGTTAAATCTGTTTTTTCAACAAAAGTCTGGAAGTCACAGCAATTGGTGACTTTCTTGTTAGTTTTAAACTGCAGTGTCTTGATAAATTGATGTTACCATGGAGATGACAAATGAATATTACCCAACTTGCAATGAGCTTCAGATTTCAGTTTGAACCATTAGCTTTCAAACCACAGCTCATTCATTATTCATTCGCAACAAGGAAAGAGCTGAAACCCAGAACATTACAGCCGATTAGAATCTGAGCATTCAATCTAAAAGAAAATGTATTTATCAGCACACCAAATGAGAAAAAAAAAAAAACATTGACTAGGGTTAAAACAACTTATTTAGAAGATTTTCTAAATCTCTACACAAATTATCCCTTCGACTAAAGACATTCATAGATAAACTGGAGGGGCAATTTGATTACATTACAAATATCATTCTAGACAGACTTTGGAAAGTGAAGAAGCAGGCAGAACAATAGAGAACTAAACATTATTTAACCTCTATAATAACCTAGCTGATTTTAATCAGGTACAGTATTGGGCTCTGATACTGTCCGATATTAAAGGAGTATAGTACTGTACTGTCCTTTCTTAGGTACTAAGTAAAATCAATATTGAAATCTTGAAGAAAGGCCCATTTCCTCCCACAAAAAGTCATGGGATGAAAGGAATCTTGTGTCAAATATTTTGCATGACAGCAGGCTTCCACACTTTGTCAGGTCATTCTTATCTTAGTAATCCATTATCACTGGCATCATTCATGTCAATATCCAAGATCAATTTAATTTAGGTTGTTATATGTTGTCCAAAAGTAGTTTTAAAGCAATGAACACTTTCATATTGAATTACATTTTTGGCTAGCATGAAAGCTACAGAATAACTGATAAGGGCAATAAAAAAAAGGGGGGGGGGGGAAGAATTTATAATGGGAGGTCTCTCACATCTGGATAGGCTGATAGCATCCAATCTCTTTCAAACTGAAAGGGACAGTCTGTTAGATGTGCTTTGGCACTCTCCTGGGTAAAGACAGTCAGTTACAATAATTCATACCAAATTGCGTCTCATCATTTGAATTACCATCCATTAAGAACTGACCTGAGATTACTTAAACTCATTTAATCCAAGTAACAGGTTTAATACTGGGGTGAAAGGGGTAGCTGGGTAACAAGAAGCGATGAGCAGAGATTATTGTTACATGAAAAGGCGACAGTGTAGTGGTGACTTATCTTGCCCCAGTAGAACTGCACCACTGTTTGGTATCAGTTGATTATGCCTCCTTTTTCCACTTTGCAGAATAAATGACTATCAACTCCAGCTGCACTAGCAACCTGCTCTATAAAATATCTTCCTACGTCACACAAGAAACACTGTAATAGTGGAACACTACCTGAAACCTAGCCCCCCCCCCCCCCCCCCCCCCCCCCCCCCCCGCTTCTTTTCAATGAATAAGAAAAATATATAGGCAAAACTTCAATTTTTCATTTCCAAGCTGCTTAACCCAGGCACAGTTCCCCTGCTTCAATGATGCATTCCTGCAGAAGAATGAACACTTCTCAGACTTAGAGACCCACTTTTTCTTATATTGCAATTAGGAAAGGAGCTACATAAACTTCCGAAGAGGTAAATGTCAAACACAGAATTACTTATGTAAGGGAGCACTTCTATTCCAAATTTAAAGTAAAATAATATGTCACAGAGAAATCCATAAATTGTAGCAGTGCTGCAGCCATTAAGACTTGGATCTGCCTATGGTTTTGAGAAAAATTTTGACACACGAATTATCAGTACACAGATGAGTGTCTCAGAGTTAAAGCGCTCCCTGTGTGGCCAGAGATTTGAAAATTTTTCATTCCCTACCATGCTCATGATATTCATTTGGTCCCTGGCATAGTCCAGTATTAATCACTGCAGTGTGTGGTAGCTTTCCTAGCATATAAAGATTATTTTTCTTGATATGAACAACAAAACAACCCCCGCACCCCTGAGATAAAGCAAAACATTTACAGGCACTGTATTTTTTAGATTAAGTAAAACACAAAATATTTATATTTTCAGTGGTATAATGGTTCGGTAAATGGCAAAAAATGACTCAATGAACTTCAGGTTTTTGCTACCTATTTTGGAGGACTCTGCATCATGCCTAGCATATGAGAGTCCAAGAAATGTGGTGACTCTAGAATCCTGGGTTAAGCCTCAATAAACTTCCCTTCTCCTGTATTCCCTACCCATTTTCATAACCCTGTTATTTCCTGCAGCAATCTGAAATGCTACTATGTCTACCACCTCCAGCTGGGTGGGATCAAAGCATCTTCATCTGACAAAAGACCTTATGAATCCACTAACAAGTGGATGCAACAAATTCTCATTGCCTTTGGCTGCTTTTACTTGATCAGAGGCTATTTAGCATCTTCCTCCGAATGTTTTCTCAAATGTAGATATCCCTAATATGCAATGTACCTAACCCTTTGAAACAAGCATCTTCTGTTAAACTGTTTAATGAATTTGACCCTAAATTGTCAAAGAATTTTTTAAAAGTAGCTTCTTTAAAAAAAAATAAAGTTTAACTCAGTTTGGGATGGCAAAAGTGTTTAAACCCCAAAACTAGAATGGTAAAAGCACCAGCTCTGGCACTTGAAATGGAGGACAATATAGTGGATTCCTGACAGTAGACAGGAACAAAGGCTCACTCCTTCCCCCAGTGCGAAATCTATTTAACACACAAAACAGAATGTGAGCTGACCTTGATTCTGGTCGTAGTTCTTCTACCAATTAATTTCCTCCATGACCCCCAAAAAAGGCACTAAACTGTGTGCCCTACCCTACTCATTTGTAGAAAAGCAGTAATAAAAAGTAATATTTGTATTAAACTGGCATCAAAGCTTAAATAAGATTTGCAAAGCACACAGAAATCATTAGATGGAACATGCTACTATAAGTGCAAAACTGATAAGGTTACAGGGGAGGAATGCCTCTTTAAATACAAGTTAAAATATTTATATTAAGTCAATATAGACTTACGCTTATATATAGTGATCTGATATCAAAGTAACAATGCATGCTCTTGCAAAATGTTTAGGTTAACAACAAACTTTTCCTGTGAGGGATTAATTACAGACAACTTTAAATTTCAGTGAAGTACAAAACTGCAAGACAATGGCTGAATTTAAACCAGTGCTTCAAAGCAAGTGGAAAGCTTAATATTTTGGAGTAGCAGCAGCAGCTACAGTCTAAGTGCATGGGAAGAAATACTCTTCTCTTTCTAAATCAGTGAAGCGTCGTTGACAGTACTTAACCTGTCTCTGCGGAATGTCACTCAGGAGGGCAGACATGACAACATATATCAACGGTATTGCAGAGAGCCAGGCAATCTTCTTACCATAGTCTAAAGCAGAATGAGGTTTGCAGCACTGTCAGTCTAGCAGACCTTTAATCCATCAGAGCACTTTGGTTGCAGAGACCAAGACAACCATTTATTGATCAAAAGTCACACTTAAGCTACAGAAGAACTGAAGAAAAATATCATTCAAACTAAGAATCCATTGAATTATAGTATTGCTCTGCAGGATCCCTTTAACCTTCTATCCAGTGGTTAAAGTAAGTACTTTCAACTCTGACAAACTAACAATTAGTACTGAAATTGTGTGCCTTGGGATGACTAATATATAGGTTTCAACAAAACAGCTTAACCATTTCTTGGAAAGAGGTTAAGGGAAAACATATTATTTTGTCCAATTTTTAAAAATTCTTACAGCCGTTCCACTGAAAAGCTCTCTCCATTCTTTCTGGCAGAGACTTGAAACTTGTCCGACAGTACACACTGAGGTTTGAGTAGTTCCTTTGACGAAGTTATAAGCTTCTGGAAATTGCTACTTGCATAGGACTAGTACATGCTTACTATGGCCACCCAAACAAATTCTCTGAACATTCCACTTCCAGTAAGCATATTCCATCCCTACCACAATAAGCACACTGCATCCCTAGACTTCACTGAGCATGCTCCAGCGAGGACTACACAAAAAACTTTTCTACAATTGCTCCTGCGATGTCAGGGTCAGAAAGATCCCTGATGGTCAGGGACTAAAAGATCTAACACTATTAGAGAACACGCCTTTCCAGAATTTGCAACAGCATTGGGGATTCCTTACTCCTGATATTCCTCTGCTGTGTGCAACCCAATGGCAAAACTGTGCGTCTCATTCCCTCCGAGGATATGTCTACACTGTGAATAACTAAAGCTGACTCAGATTTACAGAATGCAGACTGGAGCCCAGGCTTTGGGGCCCTCCAACCACATGAGGTCCCAGAGCAACACCTACTGCAATTTTACATCCTTGTAGCCCAAGCTCCATGAGCCCAAGTCAGCTGACAGGGGCCAGCCACAGGTGTTTAACTGCAGCATAGACATACCCCCAGGGACTAGCATCACACTGTATGGAGTGTCTCACAACCAGCCTCAGGGCAGACTTTCAAAAAGCATGGCAGAGGCCTAAAATGGTTGTACGTTCTATAATGAGATTTCACCAACCCAGTAAAAGCACTGTAACAGTCTTTCAGTGGAGTAACAGACAGTCCCCATCTTGCTGGATTTAGCGATAGATGGTCACTTTACACCAAAAATCGTAACAATATTCTGGTTATTCCTAGTTCCAAAGACTGGCCACTTACCCCAGATCAATTTATCTCTCAGCTCTCATATCAAAGGCAATGCTTTTAGCCAATCCTTTAGTAAACTATGAAAGGATTAACTAAGAAAGAAATGAGAGCGATATCACAGGGTTCAAGCAGGCAAGCATAGATACACAAATCAATTACAGTCAATGGCTCCAAAAGGATAATCTGTATAACACCAAATGTCTTTTAGGGCTAAGTGTAAAAAGATTCAGGCTGATCCTGGATCACTGCTTCTATCACATGCATCTGACGAAGTGGGTCTTTGCCCACGAAAGCTTATGCTTCTACACTTCAGTTAGTCTATAAGGTGCCACAGGACTCCTCGTCGCTTTTGCTTCTATTTGGACTCACAGGGCCAGAACTATCAAACAGCAAAAGAGATGAAAAATTTTCATGTCAGTTGTTTTTATTTCCTTCTTCCAGAACTTAAGCTTATGGGATGAGCTCTTTAGCACATAACCTCTTCATGGCATGACAGGGAAATTAACAAAGCCCTTGTATTGTGATGTCCCACGATGGCCTGTTTAGCTTTGCTAGGCCTTCTTTATGGGTAGGAGACACTCTTTCCTAACTGAGTTCACAGTTTCAGAGCAAGCATTTTACAGCTACAAAGCAAAAATTTAAATATTATGTTCCAGCATTTGATAAAGATTTTATAGGTGAGATTGTAAGTATTTTTAAGATTGCTGCAGTATCACACAGGTGAAACAGACTATTTCCAGCAATGAATTTGTCAAAGCTAATGCCTTGGCAAGAAGTGGCACCTGGTCTGCCATCATGTGCAATGTTGGTATTTCCTGGTTTTCCAGCTGGGCACCCTAGGGAAGCCAGGGGATGGGGGGGCGGAGGGAGTGGCTGGGAGGCAGGGCCCGATCGGCACAGAGAGCCTGTGGTTGCGTGAGACGCCTTGGGAGGGGAAGAGGAAGCCCTGTACGTGCTCCTGAGCACTGTTCCAGCGCATTGTGGAGCTGCACCTGGACTCACTAGTGCTTCACCGGGACTGTGTGGGACAGGCAGTGCCCTGGGATCTGCACATGCCCGGGTCAGTCCCGCTCCCCGCTGGCCGATTTGCCCCCACTTCTCCTGATCTCCCCCGGCCAGCCCCACTGCACCCTACACCCCCCCCCTCCCGCCAGCCCTGGTTCTGACCGGCCGGTTCCCCTGCCCAATCTCCCCCGGCCAGCCCTGCTGCCCCCCCAACTCCCTCAGCCAGCGCCACTGCCCCCGACACCCCCGCTTCCCGCTGGCCAGTTCCCCCACCCAATCTGCCCTCGCCAGTCCCACTGTCCCGACACCCCCCCTCCAGCCTTGCTTCCCATCAGCCGCCCTCATCCTCTCCCCTCCTCCCAGCCAAGCCCGCCCATCTCCCGGCCAGTCCCCCGGCCCGATTTTTTTTTAAACTCACCTGGTAGCCCTACCACCACCACCACCACTAGTAACTCACCTTAAGTGGTAAGGTCTGTGCTGTGGATCTAAAGGTCCAAACAATTGCAAAGTCTCTAGCATGTCAAAGTTAGAAAATGCCAGAATGAAGGCTGCCCATGCAACATGTATTCAACCTCCTTATGTGTTCAGGATTTAATTACATAATCACATACAATTTTTCCATCAAGCCTCTGCTTCATTCCATTCACAGAATGGACCTGACCTGTGGATGAATTGGGGCTGTGTAGTGAAGGAACCTGTGGTAATAACTCTGTCTCATTTGTTGCACATATTGGGAGGTGTGTACTTAATGAGAAAGGGGACTGAAGGGAGACCATGGTTAAGGCTGTTGAAGACCATGCTTTGTAAATATAATGTGCTATTAAAAATGATGTACAGGCAGTCCCCGGGTTACATACAAGATAGGGACTGTAGGTTTGTTCTTAAGTTGAATCTGTATGTAAGGCGGAACTGGCGTCCAGATTCAGCCGCTGCTGAAACTGATCAGTTTCAACAGCAGCTGAATCTGGATGCCAGTTCTGACTTACATACAGATTCAACTTAAGAACCCCAGGCATCCCCAAGTCAGCTGCTGCTGAAACTGATCAGCAGCTGATTCCAGGAAGCCCAGGGCAGGGGCTTCCTGTAATCAGCCACTGGTCAGTTTCAGCAGCGGCTGACTTGGGGACGCCTGGGGCAGAGCAGCTGGGGTGCTGCCAGGTTGGTCCAGTAGCGCCCAGAGCGGCACTACAGGACCAACCAGCAGCGCCCCAGCTGCTGTACCACAGGCGTCTGGAGCAAAGCCGCGGAGCACGGGGGCAGCGGGACAGCCCAGACGTGCCGTGGCTGTCCTGCTGCCCTCGGACTCCGCGGCTTTGCTCTGCTTTGCTCCCCGTCCTTCTGGTCTGCAGACCAGGGGGACGGGGAGCAAAGCAGAGCAAAGCGGCGGAGCACGTGGGCAGCAGACAGCCCAGACGCATCTGGGCTGTCCGCTGCCCGCGTGCTCCGCCGCTTTGCTTCCTCTCCCTGGTCTGCTGGAGACCAGGGAGAGGGCCCCGTTCGTAACTGCAGATCCGACGTAAGTTGAATCCGCGTAACTCGGGGACTGCCTGTACCTTCTCAAAAATCAGGCCATACACCTGTCATGTGGGGCACTTAACTATAGTAGACACGTCAGAGAATGTGGCTTTAATCTCTCTGTCTTAGATCCCCATCTACGAAATGGGGATAGCACCATCCTTCCCCTTGCAAAGGGGTTGGGAAGATATACTCAATGTTTGTGAAGCAATACCAGTGCTGAGAATCTTAAAAAATTTCATGAAGAAATTAATAATTCTGTATTCAGTTCAGGGTTTAGATTATAAACAATAAATAAAGCATGGGGACTGACAAGGAAAGTTGAAGATAAAAATCAATATTTAATGGGAGCTTGCTGAAAGGGTGGCTATTTCATTTCTTTATTTAGATTTGTACTCATGTTAAAAAATGTGCCTATTCATATTCTCTAGGTGCCCCAGACATTATTGAATTTTCTAAGTGCAGCAGCACAACCTAAAATTCCAAGTCTCTGTCTGAATTCATACCCTCCCTATTCCTCCCCACTGGACCATTAAAATGCTTGGGTGGTGGAGGAGTTTTGCAGCATGCCCTGAAGGTCATCAGATTATGGGCTATTTCAGACCAAGGTGGTTAGCAAATTTCAGTATCAGAGGGATGTCTCAGAAAGAATGCCCAGAGAGTACCCATTCTCTCATTATATCCAGGCAGCTTCAACTCCAGTCTCAGCACTACTAGCTTGGCATAGAGAGGTGGTCCTTTTGACTTACTCTAAACACCGTTCTGAGCAACTAATAAAATGAAGAGCTATCACAGATATTACAGGAGACACACAAGGGGGTAGGAAGAGTGGCAGAAAAATTAAAGGTTATATTAAAATAAGAAAACCCCAAAACATACACAAATGCTCTTAAAATTAAATATTCACTAACCACAGCCATTCCTCCAATGCATCATGCCTTTCAGACTAGAAACTTCAGACATTTCCCTCCCTGTCCATCCTGCACCACATCCCCAATTTCTCTCAAGTTGCTCAGTCGCTATGGTGGGCATAAGCATAGGAACCTGGATTGACAGATGTGGTTCTCCCATATTCCAAAGTGACTTAAGCCCCCGGCTTTTCTGCAAGGATCTAAGTTGGTCACATTTTAACAAGCAGCTACAGGCCTGCTGAAAACCTGACAATCACCCTCTGACCGCCGTATCAGAGGAAAGGTATAGAAAGAGAGAAAAAAAAGAGGGAAGTGAAATGATTATACTCTAAGATAAGAGATCTCCAAGTGAGCTGGGCGAAAGACAGGAAGATGGATGAGGCACAGAACAAGAGCAAGAGATAGAGATCACTTCAAAGGGTTCAGATAAACATCTGAGCTAAACGGAACCCTTGCGCTTTCTGAGGTTCAGTTCTTCCTAACATTTTTAGCCTCCATTTCTGCCTTGTATAGAGTCATTCTTTTAACCTAGAATTGAAATTAAGAAGGGAAAGAATCCTCCTTACCCCGACTCACCCTCAGCATGATCGGATCTGTGTTTCGGTATCACTGTTTCTCTGTGATAGCGCTAGTGCGACCAGCAGGAGCAAAGTGAGACACACAAGAACCATCACGAGCACTGCTTATGTCCTTTTCATATGTGTTCATTTTTTTTTTAATTGTATCCTTTGGTATATATGGTTGTGACTATTTTCTTCCACTATTTGATCTGAGGAAGTGGGTCTGGCCCACGAAAGCTCATCATCTAATAAATCATCTTGTTAGTCTTTAAAGTGCTACATTGTCCTGCATTTTGCTTCTGCTAAGAAAGTGCTACTGAGCAGGAGCACAAGTGTGATCTTGCTGGGTGGTCATTCTTTGCAGCTCTGGGGAATGAGAAAGGGAAGGATAGAGGCCATGGGAAGCAAATGAGCATTATTAGCAATTAAACTTAATGTAAGAGATAAGATGATCATGCATCAAAGGCGATGTAGATTCTCCTTAAGTCATTTTATTATCTTGGGATTGCAATTTCCTGATAAGCATTAAACATTTAGGATCAACATGCAAAGCTTACAGTCTGCTAGGATGATCTCATTTTCTCTGAGCAGTGTTTTCCTTCATCCCCCTCCTCCCCCAAAAAATCCTCTCATCGCTTCCTGTCTGCCACACCTCTTCTTCAGTTTCTTTCCAGCATCCACAATCACTTCACAAGAGACACTCAAAGGCAGACCTGCTGTCCTGCTGTCTGCTCTCTTACAGCAGCACAGTCTTGCCTGTCAGGGCTTCAGCCTGTCTGCAGTTATTTTTAGTACTCCCCTCCTCTATTCACCTGGGTTTTGCTCACTGTCACAGTGACACATAGAAGTGGAGACTGTACTGATGGCACAGATTCCTCCCATACTTTCCTTACAACAGTAAAGGGATTCACTGGTTTATTCTATGCTATAGTGTATTCCTGTAACTTCAGAAACAAAAGGTGGTAAGAGATGGTTAACCTAGGCGGGATTTGGCTTGTTCTGGTGAGGTGTCTGCCTGTAAGGGTGAGGAGAGGGTGAGCTGGGAGCTAAGAAGAGAGAGGTGTAGATAGCCTAACAGGGTTTCCAATTAAATAGGAGAACTGAAGGCAATACATCTTTATAGCTAAGGCACTTATTTTTTATAGATTTTCTTGAACAAGTAATCACCTTGATCTTAGTCATAGAGGTAGGACTTTTGAAAGCAAGATTTGGTCAAAAAAGAGACTATTTGTCAGACCTATTTTCTTATGAATTTTACAGGCAACTTTTCAAAAGGCACAGAGTAATTCTGCTTCACTTGTTCATACAACCTTTGTGGACCTGGGTAATTACTGTTCAGCTAGATCACGGTTTGGTTTCCATACACAAAAGGAAGTCAAGAAAAAAAAACAAGCATAAATCTTTTTATATAGATATAGATATAGATATAGATATATAGAGAGAGAGAAAATTATATCACCTGCAGAGCAATCTATGTCTGTAGCTTGAATTCATTGCTTAATAAAAAATGAAATTCAGGGTATGATTTGAAGAGTTCATCTGCTACACCCTGTTATTGTCAGTAGTCTCAATTCTGAAGCTATGTGAAAAACTTCATGTAATTGAACCAGTCCCCTCTTTCACTATAAGCTTTATAAATGTGTTCAACTCCTACCAGTGTTACAGACTGCCATTTCCTTCTGAATGTAGTAAAACCTAGGAAAGACAGACAAACATGGCTGAAAACGAAGACACGGCATTCCAATACCAAGGGAGTGCAGTAAGGAATTTAAATGGGAGGTTCAGTCTTTGCTGGTTTGCTGAAATATACAATTGTCAAGAAAAACGTAATTAGGGAAGCTCCAAGGAGTTAATGTGGCACTTCCAGAGCGTGTGGTATGGAATGATAGATAGACAATTTACTAATTAATAAGTGACAAATTAATTCTAAAAACAACAAATAGTCTTGCAACATCTTAGAGACTAACAAAACATGTGGATGGTATCATGAGCTTTCATGGAGTACTGCAAGACTATTTGTTGTTGTTTAAGTTTTTCAAGTTACACACTAACTCAGGTGCCCCTCTGAAAAATTAGTTATAATTGATCCTGAACATCTGGATCTCAATCTAGATTCAAAGAATTCAGACACATTTTAAACCTTGACAAGAGAAGCAGAGACAGCCCTAACTTTGTCAATTTCCCACATCACTCATTATCAATCACATTATAAATACCAAAGAAACCTCCTTCAAGGATAGCACTCAGCTGGTCTAAAAACTGCAACAGTTTTAACTGAGCAGAATTTCAAAGGTATTTCCTTTTCACAGTGCCCCTCAATTCCTGAAGAATAAGCAGACAGGCACAGTAATTTTCCAGTAATGAGGAGATTTTTAAAAGTCAGACAGACAATCTAAAAATGAACAAATCTATACCCAGAGAAAATGTATTTCATGTTCCTCCCAGCTTCATTATCAGCGACTGCCTGGGATGACTAAGGCTTCCAGCAACCATTGCTTGACAAAGGATGGATAAATGTGCCATTATTCTGGCACAGTTCGGTATATCCTCCAATGCTTGGCATTGAACGTAAACCTCTGAACCCAACAGAAACTGTTTTCATTTTTAAATGTTCATGGTTGTGTCATTAGCTGACCAGTATTTGATTATTTCCTTCTTGCACAAGCCAAAAGGGATAGCATTATAATGAATTAAAGTAACTGCCATGAATCAATGAGGAAGATTAGTGAACTGCTGGCTGCCTATTTTATATAAGTTATTCTATAAATTGCATACAAAACATTCATCAAATAAAATATTACTTTTGTAAAGGAATACTCTTCTGAAGGAGGAAGAATAAAGTGGAATATACAGCTCTTGTTGAATTTTCATTGAGTGGTAAAAATTGTGAACAAATTTTTCTTTTGCATTTGAATAGATTTTGCTGATCATAAATAGCATCCTCCTTCCCCAACTTCATTACTGCGAATACAGAATCAGAAAGACAAGCATAGTGGAGCTCTCCTGCACATAATTATAAAAATAGGTACTGATAACTCCATGTCTAGCCTTGCTGATTTCACAATTTTCAATGACTCATACTGGAAAGGTACAGGGAGTACCTGGCAATTTTTTGTAATTATGTCTAACCCACTATTCTATGCCCAAAATTAATGATTGTCCGTGTAATTTTCACAATAAACTGGCAAAATTATCAGTTCCTGTCCACGGAACTCTGAAAGGAAAAAATAGAAGCTATGAGATATCTAAACAAACAGCCCACTTCATTGACGCCATCTAGCTACTATGGGAAGGTTTGTTGTTCATGCATCAGGGTTATTTTCCCCTTTCCACTGCTAAACACTACTGATGAACCAACTTTGTTGTGTTTTCTTTCATCTGTCAAAGGTAGACATCTAACACAGAATGGATAAGCACTTCGTATATTTTGTTTTCACTTTTTCCACCCATGCTGCTCCACTCAGAGTACTGCAAATGCCTAAAACTAAATTCAGATACGTGTACTTTTCACTTCAGCACAGATTGCCCTTATTTGCCCCTTTGTCTGTCTGCCTTGCCAATCACTCCACCACTGAATCTTTACATATCATTTTAGAGTTGGATCTCATCTCAATTGCCATTTGTTTTCCTTCCACTAGAATGAACAATGTGTTTTTCTCTCCCTCTCCCTCCCTTTTTAAAATTTGGGAGACATGCTGGAGATCTCGTGCAGTCAGAAGTAAATTTAGTGATAGTCTATAATTTTTAGTAACACAAAAGCCACTGCACCCAACACCAGGCAACTATTATGGATCTCACTAGGATTCATAAAGATGAATTCATTACTGGACTTGCAAGCTGGTGGTTGCCTAGGAACCAGTGCTCATGAGTGAGTTTATTTATTCATTTCACTCGGACATTGACCAGAGGGAGTAGGACAGCCAGGGGAACCAGCTGGCCAGGGAGTCCAGCTCTCAGGAAAGGTACCTGATAGCCCTGGGAACCACTGGGATTTTTGTAATAATTGGATCTACAAGTGTGCCCTAATTGTAAACTCCACTGGTGAAAAGTGAGCAAAGTTTCACAATGTGACAACAGTCTCTTACATAAAACTGTTTCAGAAAAGATATGAGGAGACCAACTGAATTTACACAAACTATTATAACTTGTAACAACTCTGTGCCCACCATGCACTATGAACAGAGTTTGATCTCTGAATCATGAACAATGTGGTAAGTAAGGAGAAGGCTGTTTATCCCAGCAAGAATATAAGTTGCTGGTACAGAACCTGTGTCAATGGGATCTCTTCCCCACTTTTCAGTTGCTCCTCTTTCCACCTAACACAGCTACCTTGACAGCCGCCAAGAGTTCCCAATTTCCCAGTATAGCAACTGCTGCTTTGGCAGTGGCATGGCCTCAGAACGTTCATGTTCACATATTTTAGTAGCCTACCAAAATTTTCCTGAGCAATGAATGTGAGAGAAGGCACAAGAGGTTTGAGCTCAGGAAATCCAAAAAAGAACATTATAGGGAGGAGCTCCAGGTATTTTGCTCTACACCAGGGATAGTCCCAATTCCAAAAGCCTGTTGCAAATAATGGAGTTTTCAGAGCTTCCCACCCCATCTTCTTTTGCAATGGAAAGTGCCAATCAGCCCAAATACAGGTGCAGTGTTCCCTGTAAGCTGTGCACTTGTGGGGCCACTCAGGACAGATTCAAATGCCGTTCCGCTGATTAATAGAGCGCCCACAGCTAGGTTTTTTGTTTCTATTGGTGTTGCACATTCACAGATGCCTCAATGCACATAAAAATGTATTCTCTACATGGATGGAGATTAGAGGGAATATTGTATGGGAGGTCACTACTAGCTATCTTACTTTAAAAACCTGAAGGTAGATCAAATTTTGGGCTGGACTTCATTCTGAAATTACAAAAATGCAAAAGACTGAAAATGATCATAAAACACTCATTCGTAATTTATACAGAGTACAAAAATGGAAGCTTTTTTGAAAAAATAAGATACATTATGGTCTTGGCTCTCGTAGGTCAGTCTTCATGTCAGAATTTGTTAGAACGTCTAAAATAATCAGGGAAATTTACAGTGAAAGTGAAGAATGTTAAATATAGCAGTGTTAGCTAGCATTCCTGCGATACTAAAAAGGATCCAGCAGATATTATATTCAAAAGACACAAATGGAAACTGCACACAGAAGACAACAAATATGTAAAGAACACCTAGGTAAATAGGAATAGCATCAGTGCTTTATGAGTGATTTTATTTAACTCAACATTTTATTTCATTTAGTACTCCTGAAAGGAGCCATGTTGGCTGTCATTCTGGCACCTTCTATCAACTCTAACAATATAAATTAAAAAAATCGTCCATTAAAGGAAACAACTCATGGACAGATTTTTGTAGATATATTTTACATATATATCGTGATAACCCATTTCTAGATTATTCTGATTTCTTCTACATATTCATCATAATAATGAGTAAAACTTCATAAATCCTTAGTCTGCCCATATTCAATGAATATTTAATATATTTTAACAGGAGCATTTTGTATCATAAGGAGATTTTTTTTTAAATTACAAATAACATTTTTGATATTTTTTCCCCCACAGATCTAAATCTGTTGATTCCTTGTAAGTATATAAGTTCATAAAGGAAGGAAGAAAAGTTACAAGAGACACAGTGCATGCGGTCTATCATATACTTACTAAGTTGTTAAAATAAAACTATTAACGCCCTTTACCTTATTTCTGGAAGGGCATACATCCACAGTCCCTTTTGTTGTTAAACATTAATGCAACTGATATCAATCTATATTGGCTTTTTAACACTAAAACCACTCTTACCCAGCACAATTCAAGCCTTTTAAAATCACTCTGAAGATTTAACCCTATTTTTTCTTCTTTACGTTCACAGCTAGGAGTCTGAATCTTATTATGCATCACATCATATGGACCAACCTAATTGGAAGACTCTGTTTATTCTCTCTTCTGAATCACTTAAGTGAGATTTGGCAGAACATTCTTGATTTTGACGTACAGCGAATCTGGGGGTTTGGCATGTTGTTTTATAAAGATGACAAATATCTGCAACAAACCTTGTGCTAATAGTTTTTAACACCCAATATCTGGTGCCACAATCAAATTGATTCTTGATCTTCTCAGTAGCACATGGACTTTCTGAACTAAAAACTACAATACAGGCAGTCCCCGGGTTACATGGATCCGACTTACATCGGATCCCTACTTACAAATGGGGTGAGGCAACCCCGCACTAGCTGCTTCCCCCCAGCAGACCAGGGAGACGCAAAGCTAGCGCTCCCGCTAGCAGACCAGGGAGAAGCGGAGCGGCTTTTCTCAGCAGACACCTCAGCTTGAGAATAAAGGACTGAGGGAAGTGAGGTGTGGGAGAATAAAACTGAGCTCTGGAGAAATGTTTGGCTAGAGTTTCCCCTACAATATGTACCAGTTCCGACTTACATACAAATTCAACTTAAGAACAAACCTACAGTCCCTATCTTGTACGTAACCCGGGGACTGCCTGTAATCCAAAACCAAAAACAACCCACCTTCTTTTCATGGGGGGGGGGGGGGGGAAATACGTTTACTTAAAACAACAGGTTTTGGGGTAATGTTTAAAGATCTTTTTAAGGTGATCTTCTTAAAGCCCAATAAGCATCATGAATAGTTCCAGCATAGGTTTTAAAAGAAAATCATTTTTTCTATGCCTACTTCCTTCCTCTGCCAGTCCTTCCCAGAACCTTTCCTTTTCTTGGAGGGGGAAAAAAACAAAAAAACAAAAAAACCAGGAACAACTGCATTGTCCTTAATCATTCTGGTCTGCATAGGAGAGGTGAACAACCTCTGAGCCCAGATATGAAAAATTAAAAAGAAAACCAAATACTGAAACAGAATTAAATAAATAAAATGAGAAAAGTGCCCAAGAAGGGGCAGACACCACATTTGCTCTGTCTCAAACTGCAGGCAGTTGAGAAGGAAATGGAGTTGAGGCAGTTCTGCTCCTTCCTCTCTATCCTTATGCTGGCATATGAGATCCATGCAGTGTGTAGGTGAGGATTTACACTGCTGATTCGAAATTCCAGTAGAGAGCACATGCATCCTATGCTGGAGCAGCCAGAGAGATGCATGCTCAAAGAAGAAAAATTGCTTTATTCAGTGCTTTGAGACGGATTTAAAGGCAGCTTGACAGTTTCCATTAGAAAACAAACTCTTCCCTTGGTGCTACTCCTCTCCCCTCTCCACCCCAGAAGAGTCCATAGAGAATCCATATCCTCATTCTTACAGTTGACAGGTATGTAACGGAGGATGTTTTCATTACTATGCTGGTGAAGGGTGGTGTACATGATTTGTTAAAACATAAAAATCTGGTCAAAGCTAGTATCGCTAACAGGATGAAAGAAAATTCCTGTTTTCACATGTAGCTTTTAGTTTTATTCTTATATTCCAACATTGAAACAGCTATACAAAAACAGTTAAAATATCAACTGCTACTTGACAAGTAATTTTTCTTGTCAGTACAAGCTTTGTGAATGTTTTCATTGTGTTCACTTGGTTTAAGATTAATAAACAGTTAAAATTAATTAAAAACTTCACTACGGCATTTTTAGATTTGGAATAAAAGAATTGGGGAGAAAAAAATCTGTTTAAAATAGGGATGCTATTGTGCAGTCATTTACATGATTAACCAATAAATTAAGCCTGAGCTTATTGGTTAATCCTAAGGACTAAACGCACACCTCCCCTTGCTGCCTCACAAGTCAGCTCCCATGGAGCCACCTGCTCCTGTCCCCCCCAACCCTGCTGCCTCCCACAGAGGCAGCAGTAGGGGCATGAGTGGGGTATGTGGGAGCTGTTACACACAGGAAGACAGCTTTCAAGCCAGCTCCCTGCACGTGCCATCTCACCCCCCTGTCCCTGCTGACCCCGTGCACTGCTGCCCTCTGTATCAGAGGCAACAGTATGGGGCCTAGAGGGGCAGGCGAGAGCTGGTGCTCAGGGAAGAGCTGGCTTAAAAACCTAACTTTCCAAAGCCATTTATTTTCATAGTTTTCCACCCTAAAAATATTCTGACAGGCCATCCCAAGATTTTCTGAGGAATAAAGCCTTCAGTCTGAATGTGAAGGGGTATGTATTGGAAACTGCCTTCTAGATGACATTTAGGAGCTACCTTCAGGCGATGTTTAAAAGCTACTAAGATCTTGTTTCGTGTGGAATTCTGGTTTGTCCAGATTCTTAACCTGCTACTTAGTCTGACATGCAACTGATAGGCAGTGATGAAAGGGCAACTGTCAGATGTAATTTATTTAAAGATAAGCTATAAAAGCCGATTTATTGCTTACAGTAACATGGCTGACAAAAGGCATGTGTTTGAGTAATGGTTTATTTTAAACAGATTTCACAATGAAAATGTGTAATTTTGCCATGATCAATCAACTTTTCAGAAGAATAAAACAAATAGTGAAAATTTGAAGTGTTCTTTCAAAGTATTCTTTGTTCGCTTGTATTTTCACATATTTTCCACCTAGTTTATTTTCTGTCATATTTTTCTGATCTATCTGACCAACAACTGATACAATTAACTATCACATTTGCTCCATGAATAGCCATTCAATTTAATCACCTTCCTCAGGACCAAATTTTAAATTGGGTTGCACAATGGTATAGCCATAAATTTGGAAAGGGTTCCCTATTCTGCTGTATTTATAACCTATATTATCTCAACTACCATATCCCCTTACTTTTTTGTCACCGTCCTCATCTTTAATATATAATTTGTACTGTTACTAGTTCTGTTAAAGATGAAGAGAATTGATAACTGAACATAGAATTTCAAAACTGCATGTGAGCCTATAATGTGACATTGGTCTGTATCACAGAAAGTCATTTCCTAATTAACACCGAACAAAGAGTTTTAATTAGAAAGAGGAAAAGTCAATTTACCTTACATCCGTATCAATGAAAGAAAAGGCTCCCCTTTCTCCCTCATCAAATATAAATAGTTTGTTTTACTTTCATAACCTATTCCCATCCCTACTATTGCAATGTGGGCACCCAGCTCCAATTGCCCCATAATACTAATCTTTATCACCCACTTGTTAAATTTTTCAAACAAGCATCTTTTCTCATGCTGCCCCTCACAATAGGGAGGAGTGTCTCAGCTTCCCAGATGTGAGTATCTCATTATCCTCCTTCAACCCTCTCTCAGAATTGTCCTTTTCCACAACACCTACAAAAAACTTGACTGGTGTGCTGATATGACAGTCTATTGCCTTTTACTCCTCCTTCCCTTGTCTGTATCCATACATTGCCTTTTGTTTTTATACTTATTTTGTAAGCTTTTCAGAGTAGGGACCATATTTTCATCCGGGCTACGTCTACACTGGCCCCTTTTCCGGAAGGGGCATGTAAATTTCACTAGTCGTCGTAGGGAAATCCGCGGGGGATTTAAATATCCCCCGCGGCATTTAAATAAAAATGTCCGCCGCTTTTTTCCGGCTTTTAAAAAAGCCGGAAAAGAGCGTCTAGACTGGCCCCGATCCTCCGGAAAAAGTGCCCTTTTCCGGAGGCTCTTATTCTTACTTTGAAGTAAGAATAAGAGCCTCCGGAAAAGGGCACTTTTTCCGGAGGATCGGGGCCAGTCTAGACGCTCTTTTCCGGCTTTTTTAAAAGCCGGAAAAAAGCGGCGGACATTTTTATTTAAATGCCGCGGGGGATATTTAAATCCCCCGCGGATTTCCCTACGACGACTAGTGAAATTTACATGCCCCTTCCGGAAAAGGGGCCAGTGTAGACGTAGCCCCTGTGTTTGTATAGCAGCTAGCACAGCGGGGCTCTGGTCCATGGCTAGGACTATAACCCAGGGCACAATAATAATTCTGCTGCTCAGTATTGTAGTAACAGAAGGTGGTTTGAGAAAGATGTTTTTAAAAGATTTAAAGAAATAGTACACTCATCCCCAGGTACAAAATACAGACCGGGATTTCAAAATATGCCTAACTTCAGAATTTTCTTTGTGTAATTCACTGACCATGTCCAGGTAATGAAACTCTGCATGTACAAACATCAATGTCATATACAAACATAGGGAGTAATCCTTCTGCTCGATTTGGCTTGATATCTGGCCATAATAGTACAGCTGGCGGATAATCCCACAGCAGTCAAAAAACAAGAGAGGAAAAAACATCCACATCCTTATGGACAGAGTCAATGCATGAAAGCCTGAGAGATGACAGTTCTTGTCTCAAGGAACTTGCACGCTACAAGGTTGATACTGCAGCACCAAGTGAGACTAGACTGGCCGGTGAAGGCTCCAGCAGTGAGCTAGGAGGTGACTGCATAAGTGACTGCAGAAGAGGAAAGCATGATTCATGGAGTTGGATTTGCCAGCAGAATCTGTTTCCTGAAACAACTTTCTGATCTGCATGAACATCTCCTGAAATCTCAGTTCTCCAGGGGACCCTCATGGCATGTTTTTGTCATCAGTGTCTATGTAGCTACACTAACCAGCAGAAAGGAAAGCAAGAAGCAGTTTTACTCAGACCTTCAGATCAACTCCTGCATTTAAACAAACTCATCCTGCTGGAAGACTTCAACACTAGAGTTGGTAGAAAGAGCAATGACTGGAGAGGGGAGAGAAGAGGACATGGAGTATGAAAGCTGAACTGCAATTTACTCCTTCTTGGGTAAAGAATGTACAGAACACACAGTCTGCTCATCAGTAAAACCAGATTTAGGCAAAATGATTGAAAAACCAACATGGATTCACCCACATTCTAAACAGCGGTGCCTGATTGACTAGATTATTACCAGTCAATGAGACGGCCACAATGCCAGAATTACCAAAGCCATGTGTGATGCAGAACTCTGGACTTATCAGATTGCCAAGAGCAGAGCTGAACCTGCTTATAGTCCCTTCGCAGTGTGAACACCCCCAACAGAAGCTCAACAGAGGAGCCTTCAGCACAGCAATACTCGAGCAGATTGACTATCAGTTGCAGTTTCAGCAGTTGCTTGATGACAAGCTTCCCCCCCCCCCCCTTCTATGTTCACCATTCACCGGCAACCCTTGAGAAAAATAGGATCAGCTCAAAGATGTGATTATGGACACAGCTAAATCAAGCTGGAGCCAAAGGAAAGATTACACCAAGACCAGTTCAATGAGAACGAAGAGAACATTTCCAAATGCCGTGGTAACAAACTGACACTCTAACGTGAATCTTACTTGTATGGCTCTGAGACACGGACTGTTTAAAAACAGCCCATTAAACAGCTTGGGCAATTTCGTATGTGGGCCTTCCACTCTATAAATGAGCATTTTTAATAGGACAGTGATCAATACTGAAGTGCTGGAGAGAACAAGCATAATCTACATTGAAGAAATTCTCCTGAGAGCACAACTTACGTGGACTGGACATATCAGAATGGCAGACTGCCAGCTCACAAAACAGATGCTGCGTGGGGAGCAAAGGGAAGGCAAAAGGAAGAAATGTCATCCATATCACTGCAAAGATAACTTCAAGAGCAACCTCCAATGGGCTGGCCTCAAAGAACTCAAACAGATAGCACAGAACAGGACACCCTGGTGGTGTCTGACAAGATTAGCATGCAACTGAGCTCAACCACTGTGCTTGATGAAATTGTCTCCACGCTGCCCATGAAAGACGCCACAGAAATGAACCATTAAATATCACGGACACAGACTTTCCATGCCCTCAGCGCCGCTGACTCTGTGCATCAGAGTTTAGACTTCAAAGATATAGATGAGAATTGTGACAATGTTTTCATCGCCATCAGTGATGGACAGATACTACTACTTGGCATTACTGAGGCCTCAGCAGGACTAATGTGCCCAGTTTGGGGTGGCAACCCACTGAACAAGATATGAACAAACTGGAGCTAATCCAAAGGAGAAGAAAAAAAGTAATTCAGAAAACTGTAGGAAAGCTTCAAAGAGTTTAGACTAGAAAGGAGACTGATAAGGGGGGACATAATTTTTCAAACATGTAAAAAGTCACTATAAAAAGAACAGAGGCCAATTGTTCTCCACATCCACCAAGGGTAAAACAAGAAGGGAATCAACTTCATCTGCAGCCAGGGAGATAAGATTAGATATTCATAAAAACTTTCAATCTGTAAGGCTACCTAAGCACTGGAACAGACTACTTAGGGAGGCTATGGAATCCCTGTCCCGTGGGCTTTTTAAGAACAGATTAGATGAACACCTGTTGGGGATGGTCTAAATATAGTTAATCTCACCTCAGCATGGGTGGATAGACTATCTGACCTCTTGTGGAGCATTGCAGCCCTGAATTACTAAGTCTCTGAAACCATGATCCTGCTAGTGGCTGGTTCTTGAGACAGTCTTATTATCTTACAGATAAATGGAGATATCAGCATCCCCTCAAATCCCACTGCTTTTTGTTTGAAATGAAAAGCCCACTCCTTGAATGTACCCTCCCATATGAAACAAATTTAAATGCAACAAGTACAGAAGCCCCTCCTAAGCAGTAAGGGTAAGTGGTTGAGAAATGATCAGATATTCATAATTGGTAAGGCAGTTGGATACTACAGCAATGAGCACAGTAGAACAACATGGATGGAAGTTATGGTTATACTGGAGCTAAGATTTAGGATTAATCTAGGACTCTTATTACAGCTCTTTCATTTTTTAATAAAATGCAATGAGGGAAAGTTCTCAGGAATGAGTTACAAGAGCAGCTATACCTTGGGAGAAGAGCTTGATCTGAAATTTGTGTTTAACTGTTAACACTATGTAAAGGAACTCAAACCACAGGGAAAAGCTTTGACCAACCTCGGAGATAGTAACACAGAATGAATGCATGTATGTTTTGGAGCAGGGTTAGGAAGCTACCTGAAAAGCATAATATTCTTAAAATATTTTGCAAGCTTGGTTTGGGTGATTAGCGTGGAAAAGGAAATTAAGAGTCACTGATGAATATGCCACTTTTAAGTTTATGATAATCTAATGCCAAATTATCTCATTTCCTTG
This sequence comes from Pelodiscus sinensis, assembly GCF_052426305.1. Classification (NCBI taxonomy): domain Eukaryota; kingdom Metazoa; phylum Chordata; order Testudines; family Trionychidae; genus Pelodiscus; species Pelodiscus sinensis. Next base: position 300,588,034 of record NC_143052.1, on the reverse strand, counting down.
GAGACTTCTGTGCTACTGTGCATGCACATAATTAATGAGCAGTGTATATTTTTAATTTTTTTGCACAGAAAAAAGCTTCTGCTGAAAAGTTGTCACAGTCCTACCTTTTGCCCACCAGAGAGCACTGTGGTGATAAAATAAAGCAGCCTCTCCCAACCCTACTGGTCTACACTAGGGCTTTATTTTGAAATAACCCCCACAAGTTTGAATTTATAACCGAAGCATCCACGCTACCAAGCCTGTTATTTTGAAATAATGGGCTGCGGAATTCAAAATCTGTACTCCTGCTTTTCATCAGGAGTTATGCTAATTCCGAAATAGTTATTTCAAAATAATGGTAGTGTGGCTGCTCCGGTGCCACTATTTTGAACTAATTACTCCCTAGAGTAATTAATTTGAATTACTTACCAGTGCTTCCTGGGGCTCCAAGTCTGAGGTAGCGCATCCACATTAACAGAGCTTGCCTCGGACTAATTTTGAGACTTTCCCGAGGAGAGGACACTTTAGTTTGAATTTGTTAACTAAATTCAACTGAATTCCTGATTTATTTCAAAATTTCCTAGTGTAGACATGGCCCTAGAGAAGAGGAAGAACCTGCAGAGCCTTCTTCAGCACCTGTCAGCTGCAGTCAAAACTCCATGCTCTTTAAATTGCCATGGAAGCCCCATGTAGCACTGAAGGACTGGCTTGGGGAGGCTAGTTCCAGCTCCACTCCTTCTGCCTGAGATCTCATCCCTTCCAAGACCACAGAGGTGCTCCTTCTAGGGTTGCCAGGTGTCCGGTATTGACCTGGACAGCCCGGGATTTTCGCCTCCTGTCCAGTAAAAAAAAATTTTTTTCCAGAAAATACCGGACACATAAAATGTCCGGTATTTTCTGATTTTTTTTCCCAGCCAGGAGGCAAAAATACTGGACACCTAGCAACCCTAAGACACACTCGGCAACTGGGCCCAGCCCCCAGCATCTCCCCCCAGGGTCCCCGACGCCCCTAGCTCCCCAAGCCCCCTGCTTACCTGATTCCGCAGGGAAGCTGCATTCTGGCTTGATCAAGAAAACAAAATGGCCACCAGCAAAAAGCCTAAAGACCAAGGGGAAGCAATGCCTTCCCTGGGTCTTAGTGCTCAACTTCTCCCCTGTTCCTATCCCTATTCTGACTCTGCGCACACTCTAAAAGGGGTCATGCTGTTTTAATGCTGTTTTTATTGTTTTTTAAAAAAATTATTTATTGCTTAACTCTGAGTCTCAGAATGTTTTCCCTATTTGGGAAGGGGAGGGGGTGTTCGGTATTTTTGGTTAAACCATCTGGCAAGCCTAGCTCCTTCCTATCTTGCCTAGGGGCCAGGGAAGACTGTGAGGAGACAGAAGCTACAGGGAGACAACATGAGGTGTTGGGGGCTCAGAGCAGGGCTCATAAGGGCTAGCAAGGAAGACAGACTGGGCAAGGGCTGAATGGGAATGGAGGCACAGAGCCACAGGGGAAAGGTGAGAGGGGGCACAGGGACACATAGGTATGGGAGTACAGAGATACAAGGGAAAGGGAGCAGTGGGTGTCAGTGTGGAAGGACGGACATGTGGCCAGGGGTGCAAAGACACATGGGGGACAGGTGCAGATGTGCCTGGCTAAGTGGGAGAGGCTAAGTAAGTCAACCAGAGTCTGCATGGAGGAAACTCATTAAAAACAGTCCCTCTGCACTTGTCCCCCCCCCCAAAAAGCAACCTGTTCCATATTTCTCCCACCCCCACTCAACAACCCACCAAGTTCACACCTAGGCTCCTATCCAACAATTACTTCCCTCTCCCTCAGCTCTTTCGTTATCCCTGACTCCAAGCCTTTGCATTGCTCCTGGGGCTGAGGGAAATAAGGTTCTGTGTTGTAGTTTAAATGAATTATTGCTCAGCATTCTGTATTAATATGTGTAGTAAGAAATCTCTGTCAAAAACACATTTTCTGAGTCATTTTTGTTGTCTGTATTGTTACATTCTTGTTGACAGGTAAAATAAAATAAAACAAAATAAAATAAAAAAGCAGAAGTTTACAGAATATGAATACATTGAGCACAGAATTTTTAATATTTTATTGCCGAATGTTTGTATATTTGGTGCAGAATTCCCCAAGGAATATTATAGGTAAACCTATTTGCTAAAATTCTGAAAACTCACTATTGTTCCTAGTACAGTGATAAAAAAAGGATACGTTATACTATCAATACAGAGGGCTTTGCATTGAAAATATAAACTTACATTCACTAGGTTTGGTGGCAAGAAAGGCTGATGTAATCACTGCTTTAAAATAATGCACTTTTTTGCTTAAAATATCAGATTTATTCAGGGCTATCAAATGATTAAAATAATAAACACAATTAATCATGAAATTTAAAAAATCGTGAGTAAACCAGCTTTAATCACACTGTTAAGCAATAGAATACCAGATTAAATGTATTACAAATATTTTTTATTTTTTTCCCTACGTTTTCAAATATTGCTTTCAAGTACAACACAGACTACAAACTATATGGCCCTCATGTCATAATTTTCATTACAAAGATATGTACTTCTAAAAAAGATTTTAAAAAACTGCAATCTAAAAATTCCAGCATAAAGGGGTATACTAATGTTAGTGTATATGGCACTTATATATCTTGCAACACTAACTACAACAGAGCCATGCAAATGTCTAGTCTCAGTTTTAGGTTAACATTGTAAGAAAGAAACAGGGAGCACTATCTCCTGTAAACGTAAATGATCTCGTTTGTTTTATTGAGTGGCTGAACAAGAAATGGGACTGAATGAACCTGTAGGCACCATGGTTTTACATTGCTTTGGTTTTGAGTGCAATTATGTAAAAAAAAAATCTACATTTGTAAATTGCACTTTCACAATAGAGATTCCACTATAAAGTACTCGTATGAGGTGAACTGAAAAATAATTTTTTGTTTCTTTAAATCAAATATTGGTAATAAAGTGAATGCTATACACTTTGTATTCTGTGTTGTAACTCAAATCGATATATTTGAACACGTAGAAAAATATCAAAAATACTACATTTAAACTGGTATTCTCTTATTGGTTAACTGTATGAGTAAAACTAGAATTAATAGTGACTTTTTCCATCTAGTTAGTTGGTTTTGTGTGAATTGCTTGGGTTAACTGTGGTTGACAGCCCTAGATTTATTAAGTAGCTGAAAATTTAGTTGAAAAGTTTCTAAAATAAGAACTATTCACCTGTCAGCGCCTCAATCAATAATTGTTCAATTCGACTGTCTTCACTATAAATCTCTTTTCCAATCTTTATTGTTCATTTGTTCATTGTGCCTGAATAATTACATTATTTTCTTTGACAAATCAGCACACTAGCATCCGCACAAGAAATATGGTAGCGTAACACTCTTTAAAAAGGCTCTCGTTACTTTGCGTAGTCACTGTAAATACCACAAAATCATCTTTTTTCCTGTAATACAACAACATATTCTTGAATGTAATGATTCTGGTGACCCAGTCAATGATCGTTCTCTTGCACTCTCAAAGCGCGTGGGTGAATATTGCAGTTCCTTACCAAATCTTATATATATATGAAATTAGTTTCTACACCTACGATCTTTCTTTAACCGTGACCCTAGTTCTAACTGCAAATTTGGTATTGTCTTGATTCATTGAATGAATGAGTGGGCCTATTTTTTTGTCTTTTTTTCTGGTTTTAAATAACTCTGTATTACAAGTCAAAAAGATAAAAAAAATAAAAAGCAATAGCATGGCTACTTAATTTCTGTGCTTCTAGAAAACTGGGATATCATCAGTATCAAAGGATGTTTAATGCACTGCTTGTGAGAATCTCTAAATATAAAAACCTCAATAATGATCAAAATATTAAAATTCAAAATGAGAATGTTTTTAAAAAACCCTAAAAAATAAAAGGATACAGGTTCCTCTTATTACCTCTGACGTACTGAGCTCTGATGGCTTGAAGAGGAAACAAAAGTACATGAGAAATCAGTAAATTAGTATTATTTTCTATAGTCTGCCTGGCCCTTACACAGGCACACAAGAAGAAAGGAACAAGGATCCTCTACACACTCTGCAAAGCCAGTGCACAGGGCAAAGCCAAATTCCAGTCTTTCCAGTCAAGGAGTGAACATTCAGGGGATGCAAACACACCCCAAAAGGTCAAGGAAGAGGCAAAGCCTTTGAGACACACATTTATGACAGTACTTGAGAATTCCACAACCAATGAACTCAGGACTAAAAGACGTTAAGTGTGGTCAGAGGTGGATGGGTCACAATACTTGTACCACTATGGACACGGGAGTGTTACTCTAGCTTTCCTTATTAGAAAAGTGCTCAGTTGATTTATTTTATAGGCCTAAAGTTAGAGTTGGGAGAGATGCATGTGTCAATCCTAGGCTGTCTCTACACTGGCGCGATCTTGCGCAAAAGTGGCTGCTCTTGCACAAAAACTTGCTGCCTGTCTACACTGGCCGCATGTTCTTGCGCAAGTAAACTGACATTCTACTGTATGAAATCAGGGCTTCTTGCACCAGAACTCTGACGCTCCTGCTCAGGAATAAGCCCTTTTGCGCAACTGTTCTTGCGCAAGAGGCCAGTGTAGACAGGCAACGTGAATTTCTTGTGCAAGAAAGCCTTATGGTTAAAATGGCCATCAGAGCTTTCTTGGGCAAGAGAGCATGTACACTGGCATGGATGCTCTTGCACAAAAGCACATGCCAGTGTAGACGCTCTCTTCTGGAAGAGTATTTGCAGAAGAACTCTTCCGCAAAAGAGTTTTTGCATGAGAACGTGCCAGTGTAGACGTAGCCCTAGAGTCTACAGAATCTACTCAACTTACATTTAGCTTCTCACTAACTATTTTTACTTGGGAATGTGTCTCTTAAGAGGAGAACAAAGGCAGAACTCCTGAGGAGGATGTCTATGGATTCTTTGATGAGTTAGCTATGCTTATGGTGAAAAGACAGGTGCCCAGCGAGAACCTTATAAAAATATCCATTTCCCTGGGTTTAATATGCTCATCTCAATATTAGTACTAATTTTTACACAGGCTGCTGATTTTCTGTCTCACCAAAAATAGAGAAAGAACAGACCACTATAATCCAAGGTCTGAAATGCTGCAAAGCTGTAATAAAACCTAGACTTCTGTTTGTTGATATGGCTAAAATGTTTGCAAAAGAACTGAAAGCTTATTACCAACACCTACATTCAAGATTTTGAACACTGAGCCTTATTTTTAACTCTATGGAGTACAAACATGGAATATTTCTGCATTTTTTATGATGATTATGTGTGACTTAGTTTACTGCCCACTTCTATACTGTGGGTCACATGGATTGAATAAATTAACACCTGCCAGGAATAGGAAAAGGGAGATTGATCTGGATTAACTTAATCACCCAGTAGTCACCCACCATGCACACAGTAACTATGAAGTACAGTCTCCAGTGTCTAACAGACATCCTTGACTTGGTGCAGGGTGGGGTGATCTTTGAGGTAGGAAAGCTGAGACAAAAGGATTTGATGTTGTTTAAAAAGAGCAGCCCTGGCTAACTACTAGAGGAGGGATTTTGGGGAACAGAGGTCAGCACTGCTGGCTTGTTGGTTTGCTCTCTCAACCCAAGGCTGACGGATACCTGGGCTAAGCAGAGCCTATTTAACTATGCAAGGAGAAGCTAGAGGGTTAGCTAAGAGACAACTGAAGGGATTCTATGTTGTGTTAACCCATCTCTCTCTAACTGCTGTGTTCCTGTTGACAAGCAATATTTAGTTTTGAAAAGCCTGAATTGTATGACTGCATATGATTAGAAAGCTCCTAAGAGAGAAGACTCCTGCAGGGAAACAAGACAATATGTGTGCTAATGCTCCTTGATGTACATAATAAGAACATAAGAACGGCCGTACTGGGTCAGACCAAAGGTCCATCTAGCCCAGTATCCTGTCTACCGACAGTGGCCAGCACCAGGTACCCCAGAGAGGGTGGACCGAAGACAATGATCAAGCGATTTGTCTCCTGCCATCCCTCTCCAGCCTCTGACAAACAGAGGCCAAGGACACCATTTTATCTCCTGGCTAATAGCCTTTTATGGACCTAACCTCCATGAATTTATCCAGCTTCTCTTTAAACTATTATAGTCCTAGCCTTTACCGCCTCCTCTGGCAAGGAGTTCCACAGGTTGACAACACGCTGTGTGAAGAAGAACTTCCTTTTATTAGTTTTAAACCTGCTACCCATTAATTTCATTTGGTGTCCTCTAGTTCTTCTATTTAGGGAACTAATAAATAACTTTTCTTTATCAGCCCTCTCCACACCACTCATGATTTTATAGACCTCTATCATATCCCCCCTCAGTCTCCTCTTTTCTAAACTGAAAAGTCCCAGTCTCTTTAGCCTCTCCTCATATGGGACCCGTTCCAAACCCCTAATCATTTTAGTTGCCCTTTTCTGAACCCATTCCAAGGCCAAAATATCTTTTTTGAGGTGAGGAGACCACATCTGTACACAGTATTCAAGATGTGGGCGTACCATAGTTTTATACAGGGGCAGTAAGATGTTCTGGGTCTTATTTTCTATCCCTTTCCTAATAATTCCTAGCATCCTATTTGCCTTTTTGACCGCCGCTGCACACTGTGTGGAAGTTTTCAGAGAACTGTCCACGATCTCTTTCCTGATTTGTCGTAGCCAAATTAGCCCCCCATCATACTGTACGTATAGTTGGGGTTATTTTTCCCGATGTGCATTACTTTACACTTATCCACATTAAATTTCATTTGCCATTTTGTTGCCCAATCACTCAGTTTGGTGAGATCTTCTTGGAGTCCCTCACAGTCTGCTTCTGTCTTGACTATCCTAAACAGTTTGGTATCATCTGCAAACTTTACTACGTCACTGCTTACCCCTTTCTCCAGATAATTTATGAATAAGTTGAAAAGGATTGGTCCCAGGACTGACCCTTGGGGTACACCACTAGTTACCCCTCTCCAATCTGAAAATTTACCATTTATTCCTACCCTTTGTTTCCTGTCTTTTAGCCAGTTCTCAATCCAAGAAAGGACCTTCCCTCTTATCCCATGGCCATGTAATTTACACAAGAGCCTTTGGTGAGGGACCTTGTCAAAGGCTTTCTGAAAATCCAAGTATACTATATCTACTGGATCCCCCTTGTCCGCATGTTTGTTAACCCCTTCAAAGAACTCTAATAGATTAGTAAGACAGGATTTCCCTTTACAGAAACCATGTTGACTTTTGTCCAACAAATTATGTTCTTCTACATGATTCACAATGTTATTCTTTACTATTGTTTCGACTAATTTGCCCGGTACTGAAGTTAGACTTGCCGGTCTGTAATGTAAACTTAGGAGCAGCAGTTCAATAAAGAAAATTAGTATGATTGCTCAGATATACAATATAGTTGTTGGTAAAAGATAACATCTTACTAGTAGCCAACATAGCAATAGTATATACCAGGAGTCCTGGAATCATCCTTGACCCCAAGTTTACTTTTTATCCACTATCTCTCCCTTGTCTGTATGTTCTGCCAGAATTTACTTAATTTTTTGTTAGTATCCATATTCATCCTATAATCACTTTCCATCTCAAATATTTCAATTCATTCTCATATCATAGACTTAATGTTTCATATGCCCATTTCATTGACTTCACAGTGATATGCTTAGGCTAGTCCCACACCTTAGAAAGCGGGATCCAAAACAAACAGGATTCCCTTCCCTCTTTTCTAGCTTCCCACACATTTCCAACTCTAACTCAAAACTGTTAGTTTTGTTTCAAAACACTCCAGGGAGTTGGTTCTTTCTTATTTCACCTCCAGTTTTGTCCTCTCTTCTTCTCCCCTCATGATGAGTGCTGCATTTGGGGTTTACTACCAAAATTATCCTTTGAGCAACCAAATCCCAACCTCTTTCAATCTTGCCTTAAAGCTTCCTTTTTGCTTTAACTTTTGATAGACTATATTTCCCTTCTCCCTTTATTGAAAATCAATGCCTCTCAGTACTCAAATGTATGCTTTATTATTTTTATTCTAATAATTTTCTTTCTGCCTTTCAAACCTGTACAAAATTAACTGTACCCAAATCCAGGAACCATGTTTTCCCTCTTTCTTTGTGTAAAGGGAACTATAAAAATAAATACTAATTGCCAGTACTCCCATCCCTCTTCCTGCAAAACACAGCTTTACCTCCTACAAAAAGTTTGAATAATTGCAATGTGTGCTATTTTACTTGCAAATTCCACTAGTAATTACTCTAATAGCACCTTTCTAAATTCATTTAAAATACTTGGATTCCAAGGGGTGAAGGAGGGGGGGAATGGCGTTACAAAGAGCACATCAGTCAACTGAAATATCAATTACCAAAACAAGCACTTAAAAATATTTTGGATTCTTTTTAAAAATCCTGATATTTCTGGTAGCCTCACAGATTATGTTGCTTCTGTAATAGTTTTCATTGTAGTCACTGGCATCAATGCCTTTCAGGTGATGAGGCCATTGAATAAAATAGTGTATTTTTTTCATTAGACCCCCAGCTAAGTTTTTCCTAAATCATGTAGCTGAGCAGCTTCCCTTTAAGTCCCATGCAGGGACTCAGGGCTGCAGTAGGGAGAGATCTCTCTCCCCAAGCCCTGAAGCTGTCAGGGACAGCAGGGAGGAACTCTTCCCCTCCAGCCCCAGCCGGGAGCCACCCAAGTAAGCCCACGATCCAATTCCCTTAAGGTCCACTCCCAGCCCTGAGCCCTCCTGCAGCCAAAAGCCCACACCCCCAAGTTCAGAGCCTGTATCCCCCTCCTGCACACCAACCCTCCCTCCCCAAACCTTGCACTCCAAATCGCTCATCTCCAGCCCCAATCCAGAGCCTGCATCCCCAGCCAAAACCCTCACACACTACCCCCCAACCCTTAGCCCCTTCCCACACTCAGGACATCTAGGCTTCACCTACCACATGAATTTTGTGATGTGCACCAATATAAAGATGATGCATCATACATCACCTCCACATTGGTACATATAAAATTCATTCCACTCAGGGGTGGAAAAAATTAGAAGGAACACTGGTCCGCAATATACAATGCAAAAAAAGGAGCCACCCACCACAATTTCCCCATCATAGTCCAAAAAGATTTTGCCCTAAAAACGTTTAATATGTTCCCATGAACAAACGGACCATAGCCTATGCAGACTACAACCATACTAATAAAGGAGAGTTCTAACTTCTCAAAAATGAGCACTGTCTGAGAAATCTGCTTTGATCCAAGACTAAAGCAAAGCCAGTTTATGATCATCCACTGCAATCTGTTCAGTAACTAACAAGACAGTCTTATCTATCCCTGTAAAAACACAAACTGTACCAATCCTAAAGTCTTAAGAAAGTGCTTAATGAAAAACCTTATGGAATAATGACTTAAGTCACAAAGTCACAAAACAGATGTTACAGTATTAAAAACCCACAAAGCTCATTTCTGCTTGTGTTCCTACACAAAAATCAAATGAGGTCAGATTTGCATTATATGAGAAAAAACACACCACTATGCTGCTAGAGAATATTAATGGCTCAACGCTCTAATTTTTACAGTTTAACTATTCTTGGTGATTACCTATTTTAAACTGGTTACTTTAGGACACAATTAGTACTTTGACACAAAATGGAAGATTTTTTTAGAGCTCTATCAATTAAACTTCACTCTAGAGTAAACACTGAACCATATGGGCAAAAATTACTTCTACTTCTCAAGGCACGATTTTGAACTTGAAGAGCAGAAGCTGACACTGGAGAAAATTACTGGCAGGGTTAATCTGCAGTTACCTCCACCAGTAGCTGATAAGAATATTAAGAAGTCCCAGTGATTAACAAAGACCTGTGATACTCTTCCAAAGTCTTTATTACTGTTCATCTTGACATATTCCTTTGTCTTCTAAATTAATTCAAAACCATTAAAGCTACATTGCTACCAACAGCTGCCCATTCTACATTTCCGGTTTGTAGCACTATCCATAGCTCCATGTACTTCTGGAAGAATGGTATGAACAACTGGAGACTATTTATTGCCTTACAAATGTTAAGTATATTCTTCACCTCTCAAACCTAGTAGCTGGTCAGTCCTTTTTGCAAAGAGGACAGATTTCAAAACAATTGCAGCCTGTTTTGGTTCTTTTTAGACTCCATGCCAAGCTCAAACTGTACTGAGCCTGGAAGCAGCCTGAAAGCCATGGGCAGGTTTTCAGTAGAAGAGTGCTGAACCAGTGCTACTTCTGCACTACCAGGGCAATATGTCTTAAAAAAATTTCTAAGAGCTGAAACTTGGCATACAAGGTGAACGCCTGGGCATACTCTCCTTCGCTGCCACTTTCTTTGAAAGCTTTTCCAAAGCTCATCACACATCTGGAGCAGGTCAGCTGAGAAAGGTAGCATCATTCCACTACCACCTTTCAAAACAGCTCTATACTTTTACATGCACAAGTGGCAGTAGGGAACTGGAGAGTGAAGTACATGTTTTAAATCTATGTTTGCGATTCCCACTTTCCAGCCTAATGCAGCTACTTTTCTGATGTACCTATTCCTTTAAGGTAACCTGGTGCCTTTATTTGGCTAACTATGAGGCAGCATTTGTTTACAGTAGTTCTCAGAAGATACTAGGGACTTCACAAATACAAAAGACTCTCCAATATCTGGTCCGAAAATCTTACAAACCTAAGTCGCACAGATAAAGAGTAGGAGAAAAGATAACAATAGGAGTGGCGAGCATGTTAAAATGGCCACTAAAAAAGAACTATTGTGTGCACCAGCTACATAGCTTCTATCCAATCTCACAATATAGCTATAATCAACCAGTTAGTCTCTTGCATGTCCGACAGCTTGGCTGACACACCAGGGACTGAATTTGTGAGCTTCCAGAGCTAAAAATCATGAGCTGCTACAGCTTGAGCTAAGGAACAAAGCCTCTGTAAAGGCAGGCCATAACTCATATCCCTCTATCATCTGGCACAAAGGAAAACCTCTAACACACAATCACCACTGAGTTACCTATGACAGTGGTCCTTTCCAAGAAATGTAAACAGAGCAGTTTGTGAACTTGAGTAGAGCTAATAAAAAAAAAAAACTTGTAATGGCTTTTTTAAAATGCTGATTGTTAAAAAAATTTCTATAACATGATTGCAATATCAATCTTACCACAAAACATTTAGGCTATGTCTATACTACAGGGGTTTTGTACAAAAACCTGTGGAGAGTCCACACCTCAAGCATGTCTTTGTGCAAGAAAATTTACAGTAAAACGGCAGAACAAAGGGAGTTTTGTGGTGTAGGTATACCTCTTTCTACAAGTAACTCACCTTTTTGTGCAGGAGTTCTTGTGCAAAAAGGTATGTGTGGATGCTCAACAGGGGTTTCTTGCGCAAAAACAGCCTATCAGAAAAAGCACTCAGAATCAGAACTTTCTTGCACAAGAGTGTCCATGCACTGTGGACCTTCTCTTACACAAAAGAGCATCACTTTTGCTATGTGCTTTTTAGGTGTGGACGTGTTTTTGCCCAAGACTTTTTGTGGAAGATCTCTTCTGCAAAAAGCTTCTTGTGCAAAAACCTTGCAGTGTAGACATAGCCTTAGATTTAATGCAAACTTTCATTTTGGATAAGGCTGAAATATTTCATTTTTACTCTGTTTCAATAGTTTCATATAACAGTTCAAGCAATAAGAAACCAACAAAACATTTCAATCTTATCAAAATAAAACATCGTGATGAGGTCAAAAGTAAATACTTTTTCTGGAAGATGGGAGGGGAAGGGAGATATGAGATTTAGTTTTGAAATGGGACACAAAAATAATCAAACATTTTTAAAACTGATTATTTTTTGGGATGGAAATCCATTTTCCCCTCACCAGCAGTAGTTAGGAGGCCAGAGAAAGTGAATGACTAGTGTGATAATTTGTAAGTGTACTTGCACATGCCCAGCATAGAGGAAGGGGGAAAAGTAACAAATTCTCCATATACTGGAGAAGTCTACAAAAATTTACTGCAAAAAGTTAGTTTTAAATGCAAATTGGACATTTTCCCCAACATTTGCTTGTCCCCATCTATTATATGCTAGTCACATATTGCGTCTGCATTTAACCTACATTATATTAAAGAACACACACTATTTTAAGCATAACTATTGATTCCTGTGAAATACAGTGTTTTTATGACTATTGGAAGGAATGGTGCAATAGATAGAAGGAACACAAACAGGGTGATGCTATATGTTATGTGAGCTCTCATACCAAGGTAAAACAGACTACAATATGGAAAGTTTTCAGTTCCGTTCATTTCTCTTTTGAAAGGTTTAATTAACTGGAAATAACATTTTATGGATGAAGCACTCTGACTACCTCTCTTTTGTCATTTTAAAACATGGGAAGAGGTAAAGAGTTAAGTCTTTTCTTCCTCAGGTGGTACTTAATGCTCATTCTTGAAATTCTGACCACTGCCTTTTTAATCATGCAAACTTTAAGATATCTTGTGGGGATTATTCCTAATGATTGCACACTTTTTCCAAGGTTACAAATAAGGATTTTTTTTTAATTTACGTTTCATCCATGAATCTTCACTGGAAAGAAACTAGCTATTCCTCTTGAAAGCAAATGTCCAGAAGTAATTGAAGCCATTTTTTCCCATACTCAGTTGTCGTGAAGATGATATAATATGCTGTTTTTAGTAGCAGATATTGTCAGATACACTTGATAAACAGTATGTGTCCAAATTCTTTGAATGTCTGAATAATACCTTTCATTTGCATTAACAAATGCCTGCACTTTAAAACTGAAGTTATTTACTGTGTAAATTCCCTCAAAGATGTTTTATGTTCGTAAGGACTACAGTGTTCTACCAGTACAGGAATGCTTGAAGACTTTACCCAGATACTAAAAAGGAAGCCTATTAAATGTCCAGAAAAGGAGGCGAGCTCATGTGTGGAGTTCTCTACTGGATAAGAAAAGTGTCCTATTTTGATTATGCATACTTTATTGTTTAAGGTAAGCATTTCACAGAGTTACTACAGTCTTTATTGGCATTATGGGTTTCCATTAAGTACTTGTTTCTGTTAGTACTCAGCTGGTGGCCAAGCAGAGCCTATGTGGTGATTACCAGACAACAGGAAAGAGAGACACAGACTCAAGAAACATGCCAAGTAACAAATGAAAATACTGTGCAGATTAGTATCTATAATAAGAGATATAATATAAACCATAAAGACAGAAGGGACACCTGTGATCGTTTAGCCTGACCACCTGCACAATTCAGCCATAGGACTTCCATGATTTAACTTGGGGTTGAACAAAAGCAGCTTTCAGAAAAACATCCAGTCTTGATTTAAAAATTGTCAGTGAAGGAGAATCCACTACAATCTTAGTTCCAAAGGTTAATCACCCTTATTAAAAAAAGTGTGCCTTATTTCTGGTCTGAATTTGTCACAGTTTATCTTCCAAACACTAATTAAATCTTATTAAACTTTGTCTGCTAGAGATTGAATTAAGTCTCTTTTATGAAATTTCTGCTCCGTATGTGAGAGACTGATCAAGGGCACCCTTTCACCTTCTCTTTGTAAAGCTACATTGATTGAGCTCCTGGAGTCTTTTATTATAAGGGAACACCTGTAACCGGCGGTTCTTTGTATGGTCCCTATTTGAATTCCACTGTGGATTATGCATGTGCACTGTGCATCTATAGCGGAGAAATTGAAAGTAGTGTCCATTGATCCACTCCTGTACTCCATCTGCGGGAGGGAGGGGGGGGGGGGAATGAGCAGGGTGGACTGACCCCCTCCCCCCACCCCTCCAGTTTCTTCTGTACCACAAGTTAGACAAGATCCAAAACAGAGGGAAAAGGAGGACAGACACTGGAATCAGTACTGCAAGTAAGGTGGTATGCTCTAGTATGCCATACCACTAAGCTATTTTCAGCATACTGGACTAAAACAGGAGGAGCCCTCTGCTCCCCCACGTCTACTTTCAGACTCTCTGGCCTGGCTGTACTTCCCCTACCTTCTACAGAGCTGCTGTGATTATGTACAGGTCTGGGAGGGCGGCGGGGTGGAGACAGGGCTGGTAGTTCTGCTATTTTCCCTTCCCAAGAGGGAAAGGAGCAGAACTCCCAGCCCCACCCCACAGCCCTGGACACTAGCACAGCAGCTAGCAGCTCTGTAAAAAAGCGGAGGGGAGGGATGGGGGGTGGAAATGAGGCAGGCTGGAAGTTCTGCTCCTTTCCCTTCTGGGAGGGGCAGGAGGGAAAGAGAGAGAACCCCTACAGTTCCAGGCAGACACACTGCCTGCCAGAGGTCCTTGAGTATATTTTGGTCCTACCTAGGGAACCCTGACAAAGGGAGCCATGACTCCCTGGGCATGATGATGGCAGTAGCCATAGCTCTCAAGAAGGCATGAACATCATTGACTTCAGACTAGAGAATAGTCTTAGCTAGTTTTTTGCCTTCATATAACAGAGCTTTAATCTCTGTCCTGCTCCAGAAAGCCACCAGCGAACACTGCAAGCCTCGTATAGTTCAGGAATTTATATTTACACAGTAGAGTGTGGTATTTGGCTATCCTCAAGGGGAAACTGGATGAGAAAAAAATTTTTTTTTCCATCCAGCAGACCCAGGAATGTGTCTTCTCTATTGGTAAGAGGTATACCAGCAATGTTGTTGTCTAACTCCTTCAGAAGCAGCAGGGACCACCTAGCTGCTGGGAGCAGATGAGAAATCAGAATTTCCACTCATTCTGCAGTATGCAATCGCCCTCCTTTTCCCTTTTGTGGGAGCGAACACAGGTGACAAGTGTGCCAAAAACTGTCCTAACTCACTCCAGTATGGTTTTGTTAATGGGAAGGGCTATTCTGTAGGCTCTAGGGCTGTTCCGATACAAATTGTTAAACATTCTGAAGTCCTGTATCTCTTCAAGAGGAATCTGAAGCTCACCAGTAATTCTGCACAGAAGGTTCTAGAACTGACTGAAGCCATCAGGGGTGAGGGGAAGGAGACAAAGGAGTCACTGCTTTACCCCAGGATGATGATGGCAGTCTTTCTGGTTCCAGTGGAATTGCCAGACCTGGAGTGTAATGCTCCTCCTCCTCCTGTACTGAATCCAGGGGCCGAAGTCAACATCCCCTTAGAGGAGACCGAAGGGGTGACTCTCTGGCAGGTTGGATCCACTCTGTAGGGGATACTGGTCCCAAGGCTACAAATACAGACAGTAAAAAGTTCAAAAGGTGATCACAAGGGCCCTCATAACAAGGGACTGGAGCAGCTCAAAGACTCATCATGTGGACACTGATCCCAAACCAGTGAGGATTTTTTGGGTGAACATAAATGGAAGGAGAAGGAAAGTTCATCAGATGGTTCAAAGTCTGCTGATAAAGAGAAGGCTGGTTTTGGTTCCAGTGGTGATACCATTGCTGCTGCTGGAACGGGGGGGGGAGAGTCTGCCAACAGACACTCCTTTCAAATTCTCCAGCTCAGGATGCATGGAACGTATGCCTCACCTGGAGTGGAATACAACAGCAACCATCACTTGAAGAAAAAAAGACATTCTTAATAATAATATATGGAGATATACCATCTCAGAGCTAGAAGGGACCTTGAAGAGTCAATGAGTCCAGTCCCCTGCCCTCACAACAGGACCAAGTACCATCCCTGACCTTTTTGCCCCATCCTTAAGTGGCCTTCTCAAGGATTGAACTCACAACCCTGGGTTTAGCAGGCCAATGCTCAAACCACTGAGCTATCCCTCCCAAGGGATAAAATTGAGGATGTTTTACTCACTCAATGCTAATGTTTCCTAATGTTTTCTTCATTCTTCAGAGTCCTCTTCAGCTTTTCAGTTTTTTTCTTGAATTATGGACACTTACCAGGATGCAACTACAACTTGAATACAATATCCAGGTCTAGATAAAGAGATAAATAAAAATAACCTCTCTACTGCCACCTGATTTTCTCTTGTTTGCATATCCAATGAGCGGATTAGCCCTGTTGGCCACATTGTAACCTTGGAGCTCAGGTTCAGCTGATTATTCACCATGACACCCAAGTCATGGTCACAGTCACTGCTGCCCAGGAAAACATACCCTTTTCCTGTATGGCTTACTTTGCTTCTAGATGCATAATTTTGCATTGGATATACAGGCAGTCCCCGGGTTACGTACAAGATAGGGACTGTAGGTTTGTTCTTAAGTTGAATCTGTATGTAAGTCGGAACTGGCGTCCAGATTCAGACACTGCTGAAACTGACCGCCAGTTCTGACTTACATACAGAATCAACTTAAGAACCCCAGGCGTCCCCAAGTCAGCTGCTGCTGAAACTGATCAGCAGCTGATTCCAGGAAGCCCGGGGCAGAGCAACTCTGCCTGGGGCTTCCTGTAGTCAGCGCTGGTCAGTTTCAGCAGAAGCTGACTTGGGGACGCCTGGGGCAGAGCAGCTGGGGTGCTGCTGGGTTGCTCCAGTAGCGCCGCTCCTGGGTGCTACTGGACCAACCTAGCAGCACCCCAGCTGCTCTGCACCAGGCGTCCTGATTCAGCCGCTGCTGAAACTGACCAGCAGCGGCTGAATCAGGACCTGGGGCAGAGCAGCTGGGGTGCTGCCGGGTTGGTCCAGTAGTGCCCAGAGCGGGCGCTGCAGGACCAATCGGCAGCGCCCCAGCTGCTCTGCCCCAGAGTCCAAAACAAAAGCCTGGTCTGCTGGGGGGAGGGGGGAGCACACTAGCTGCGCCCCCCCCCCTCCCCAGCAGACCAGGGACACGGAGAGCAGAGCCTCTGAGGGTCCCCAGCAGACCACAGGCTCCCGGACTGAAGCCGCAGCCGCGGGAGGGTCCCGCGCCTCTGAGGCTTTGCCAGAGCAAAGCCTCAGAGGCGCGGGGAACCGCCGCTGCTGCCGCTTCAATCTGGGTGCCTGTGGTCTGCTGGGGACGGTCCCCAGCAGACCACAGGCACCCAGATTGAAGCGGCAGCAGCGGCAGTTCCCCGCGCCTCTGAGGCTTTGCTCTGGCAAAGCCTCAGAAGCGCTGGAACCCGCCCGGTGCCCCTGGTCTGCTGGAGACGGTCTCCAGCAGACCAGGGGCACCGGAGCAGCTTACGAACGGGGCTCTCTCGCCCCGACTTCCGGGGCGAGAAAGCCCCGTTCGTAAATGCGGATCCAACATAAGTCGGATCCGCGTAAGTCGGGGACTGCCTGTACTCAAATGCTATTCAACACACCAGTCATCATGTGTCTGCTCAGAATAACTTAAAATATTCTGGGAGGGGGGAGGAGAGCTTTCACCTGAAAGAAGAGGCGGCAAATGATTAGAAAATTAATTTTCTACCATTGTCATGAATGCGATTGTCCTTGTACAAATTTATGTGGAGTAAATGGCATCTGGTTTTTCTACTCGGTGGTTCCATTCTCAATCTGCACAGCAGAGTGAAACTTGCCTTACACAAAATGTATAGCCAGGGAGATAATGATCCTGACAAGGACTGAAATGGTGTTCTCCCCATCCTCAGTTCATTAAATCTATGAATGCTAGTTAGCGGAGTACGCCTGTACTGCTAGACTACATGTGCCTCGAGTCAAGCCCTCCTGGCCACAATATGTATAGGACATGTATCAACATTGTCTTTTAAACTGCAAAGTTTCCAGGATTGATTAAAATTAAAAACAGCTACTGGAAAAAGTCACTAGCTGGGTATATTTTGTGTTCGCTTTTTAAACATCATATAATATTCAAGTTATTGCTATAGAACAGTCCTAGCAAATGCAAATTAAATCTAGAATTAGTAGTTATTTGGCTGACTGAGGTATCTTCTTGGTAAACACTGCAATTTGTATAAAATGGAGTCGATTCATGTACCTTTTGCTCACCAGCATCTTAAATGATACCAACAGAATTCCCAAATAGACTTTGCCAGAGTTTGATTTCATGATATGAAATCTGAAGTTGTGGTGTGTAGAACTGCACATAGGCAGACTTCAGATTAATTACTCCTTCACTGAAATGTTGCCCATCATGCGTAGCTCATGCTGGGGAACTGGAGTGGCAAACGTGGGAGCCTGGAAGGAGTGTTTGCAGGTCATCTGCTTGGAGATAGAGGTGCCCAGTGAGTTGAGTGTTTCATCCATTTGTTTGTTTTCTGTAAGGGTTCTGAGGCTGAGTTTTGGAACAGACACAACTGGTCTGTATTTTTGTTTTGTTTCAGATGAGTACCAGGTGTATGGTACCCTTAGGTCTGGTATCAGCCTCAATGTTTGAAGTATTTGAGTGGCTACTATTATGAGGTGGAACTAAGCAGCAAGCCTTAGTATATAATTTCAAGTCAGCTACCAGGCAAATTCTTGAGCTTGAAAACCAGGGGCAGTGAACAGGAAATGTAGAGATTAAGTACATGAGGGTCTCTTTCTACATACAGTTACTATGCTCACTGCTGTGGGGGAGGGGGGGTATGCAATGGGCCATGTTTTCTTTCCTGCCTGAAGCCAATTCAGACTCTCTCTGTATCAAGTGCAAGTTGGAATTTATAAAGAAAAGTTGCTTGTTTAAGAAGGGCAAATACTGACACAAAAGAGAGAGATGCTAAGGAGTAGGTTGAACCACCAGAATAGGATGCATCCACTCCACAGATTCAAGAAAGGAAGGAACTGAGCACCAATAAACCCGACAGAGGAAACTAGAAAATAAGTTCGGCAGCCCTATCACCAAAACCAAGAGCTCCGTGAAGCATTCTAGTGGGCTGGAGGCAGACAAGAATAGGCAGGTTGTGGTGATCAGATACAACGGGCCAGGAAGCATTCCACACAGCTAAAAACATCACTGCTGAAAGAGAAGAATGGCCAAGTGATCTGCTGCAAGATCCTCCCTGCCCCCATGAGCAGAGACAGAAGGCTGACAATTCTGGAAGTGCTTGTTTGCTGGGTAATTGGTGTAAAATTTTGGTTTAGAGCCAGGGTGTCCAACAAGTTCTGAAGCAGTAGCCACTACATCAAACTAGTCACACTCAAAACAGCCAAATAGCCACATGCGGCTAGCATGTTGAACGCCATGGGTTTAGATAGCAGAAACAGTCTAAGGGACAGGCTAGCCAGACTAGTGAGAAGGATGTTAAATTAACAACGAAAGGAGATGGATGAAAAGAGAAACACATGAGCACTCATTTAACACAACTATCAAGATGTCAAGAAGAAAATGTTTCATGGAATCAAAATACACAAATAGAAGATTTTTTTAAATTGACTACATATAAATTCTAGGATCCGGAGTAATTTTCTTCTTTATAAGCTTACATTCAATCTATTTGGTATAATAAATCTGGTATGGTGAGTCATATGGTTGAAATGTTAATAACTGGTTATAACATTTAGGAGGGATCAATTGGGCAAAAGGGGAAGGAGGAGTGGTACTCTGTCAAAAAGAGTTTTACCCACTTCTGAGTCACTGACAACTCAGAAGCAAATAACCTTACATGAGGATGGATTAGTGTTCTACCAGATAAAATGCAAGATAGGAACAGAACAGGATAAGCAATTCCATAAGTACCTGCCTATTGTATATAGGGGAGGAAAAGCTGCATTATCATGGAGAACTTCAATCTGTGAGACATATGCTGGAGTCTCACATAGCCAGTGCTAAACAGCCTTGAAGTTACTAAAAATTATAAATGAGAAATCTTAACTCAAAAGTATTCAGTTCAAAATGGGGGGATTCTGTATTAGAACTGATCTTGACTGATGAACAGGAATTAATCCCCGAACAAAAAGAATAGTAGATGCAAAAGATCATGATTAGATTATATTTGGTAAGTACAGTAAACTTCCGATAATCCGGCACCTTTAGGAGCCAGGGGGTGCCGGATTATCAGATATGCCGGACTATCAGAAGGGGGGGCTATGAGGTGTCTGGAGTGGGGTGGGAGGGGATGACACCCCAGATCCCTCAAAGCCCCCTTACGATAGTCAGGCTTTGCCCCAGGAGTCCCTGATTCAACCGCTGCTGATCTGTTTTTCAGCGGCGGCTGAATCGGGGACCCCTGGGGCAGAGCAGCTGGGGTCCTGCCGGATTGGTCCCGCAGCGCCGTCCTTTGGTGCTCGGGACCAACCTGGCAGCACTCCAGCTGCTCTGCCCCAGGCGTCCCCAAGAGCAGCTGGGGTGCTGCCGGGTTGGTCCAGCAGCCCCGAGGGGCAGCGCTACGGGACCAACCCGGTAGCACCCCAGCTGCTCTGCTCCCGGCTTCCCCAATTCAGCTGCTGGTCAGTTTCAGCAGCAGCTGAATGGGGGAAGCCTGTCCGGCTGCCCCAGCACTTCCGGGTTCCTGATGGTGCCGGACCATCAGGAGTCCCGGAGCATTGGATGCTGGACTAATGGAGTTTTACTGTAAAAACAAAATAAAGTTCAAATCAGTTCATTCTCTCACACACGCACAGGGTCCAAAAAGGAGGCTATGCTGTTAAAAGTCAACTTGTATATATGGGAAGATTCAGCAGGTATTAAAAAAATGTAACGCATTAAAAAAAGGGAAAGGTGATAGCAATAAATACAAATTAGAAAATAGGAACTGTAGAAAATGGATACGGAAATCAAAAGGACGCAAAAAGAAATCTATTACCCTTAATTCTGCTGGCCAAAGGGGGAGGAGGGGAAGAAAGGGAGAAGAGAGCGTTAATAGATATTGGGAACAAAGGAAATCCTAACAATGGCATTAATCCATTACTAAATGGAAATGACCAAGCTATTATTATTATTATTAATAATGCAGAAAAGGCAGAAGTGTTCAATAAATATGTTGTCTGTGTATGTAAAAAATAGTCAGATTATCTATTCATATCAGACGATGAAGTACTTTCCATTGCAACAGTTACTAAGGAAGATGTTTAAAAGCAGCTATTTTCAAACAGTAGGTCCAGATAACCAGCCTCTAAGAGTTATCAAAGAGCTGGCTAAGGAGTCCAACTGAACAATTAATGCTCATTTTCAATGTCTTGGAACACTGGATTTAAAAGCTTCAGAGCAGTAGCCAAGTTAGTCTGTAACAGGAAAAACTTTAACAACAACAAATAGTCTGGTAGCACTTTAAAGATTAACAAAACATGTAAATGGTGGTATGAGCTTTCGTGGGCAAAACTCACTTCTTCAGATGACCGGAGTATAATGGGTCCAAAATCCAAGGATAAGTAAGGGGGGAGGGGAGGAGAAGAGAAAAAAAGGGAGGGGAGGAAGGGAAAGAGACAGCGAGTAGATAAAACTTTAAAAACAACAATTAGTCTCTCGTTTTCTCTCCCCTCCCCCGCCTTCCCTTATTTATCCTTGGATCTGGACTAATTATACTCCAGTCATCTGAAGAAGTGGGTTGTGCCCACGAAAGCTCATGCTACCATCTATATGTTTTGTTAGTCTTTAAAGTGCTACCAGACTATTTGTTGTTGTTAAAGTTTTTCCTGTTACAGACTGGAGACATTCCTCAAGACTGGAACAAACTTAATATTGTGCAAATATTTTAAAAAGGTGTATGTGATAACTTGGGTAGATACAAGTCTGAGTATCAATTCATGGCAAAATAACTGAATAACTGATGTAGAACTCAAAGAATTAAAGAGAATTCTATAATTAATGTAAAAACAAAAGAGACCTTGTTATACAAACATAACACTTTTTTCCAATACAGTGTAGTTGTAGCTGTGTCAGTCCAAGAATATTAGAGAGGCAAGGTGAGTGAGGTAATATCTTTTATTGGACCAACTTCTATTGTTGTAAGCTTGGTGAAAGAAAAAAGGGTTTGAGCTTACACAAATAGAAGTTGGTCCAATAAAAGATATTACCAAACTGACCTTGCCTCTGATGCATTTTTCATACAAATATAAAATGCTGATGTGATAGATGTAGATTCCCATAAGTTATTTGATAGCAAACATTTTGATTAAGAAAATAGATATAAAAACCAACAAAGTGCACACTAAACTGATTAAGAACTAGCTCAAGGACAGGGCTCAACACACAATAGTAAATGGGGAATCATCACTGAACAGGTGTAGGAGGATCCCTCAGGAAACAGTTCTTGGTCCCATGCTATTTAACACTTTTTTCAATGATTGGGAAGAAAAAAATAATTACTGATAAAGTTTGCATATGACAAAGATTGTGAGAACAATAAATTATGAAGAGGACAAGTCACTGAATGAGCCACCTGGATTACTTAGTAAACTGGATGCAAGGAAACTGTGTATTCCAATATGCCCAAAGGTAAGTTTAGGAACACAAATATGGGCTGTACTTACAGGGGTGGAGGTTTGTATCATGGAAATCACTGACTCTGAAAATCGATTTTGGTGTGACGGGATAATCAGATTAATTGCTTCCTAATGTAATGTTGTGGGCAAGAGAACTGGTATGATCCTTTGATGTAGAAACAGGAGAATATTTTTTAAAAGAGGTTATTTTACCTCTATATTTGGATTAGTGTTTCTGTTGTGGGGTGTGAAGTTGGTGGTGAGTTGTTGCCACAACAGAAACATTATTCAGGAACCTATCCCTGCAACAATCCCCGTTGCCAACTCTGTCCACACATCTATTCTAGTGACACCGTCACAGGACCTAATCACATGAGCTATACCATCAAAGGCTCATTCATGTGCACATCTACTAACGTATATATGCCCTCACATGCCAACAATGCCACTCTACCATATACACTGGTCTGTCTCTATGCAAAAGAATAAATGGACACAAATCAGACATTAAGAATGGCAACATCCAAAAGCCATTAGGAGAGCACTTTAACCTCCTTGTGCACAGAGTTTCGGACTTGGACGTTGCCATTCTTGCAAAACAAAAATGCTCCCAATGGGGATTTTCCAATTCCAAAATGATCTCCCACTGACCAGTAGCAATCCAAATTTCCATACTACAATTGCCACTTCTCCACTGTCAGTACAGCTCCCATTCTGGTCTTCCAGATCTGGAAGGCTTGGATGAGCTCAACACCCACATCTAGTAATGTGGCCTTTTCGTATTCAAAAATTTTGCATTCACTTATCCTAAACCTGCATTATAGTGCAGCCCCACCAGTGTTTGTTCTTTGTGTAAGCGGGGGAATGATCCCGCTATTGTGGGGAACTTTCCTGGCTTCTATACTACCCCGGTGAAATGGACCAGAGAAAGGATCTGAGTCCCCACTCCCACTTCTTTTGCCCAAAGGCCTCCCTGACTCTGAGGGCTCCCTTCCCACTCTCCTGAGTAGCAGAGTCCTCGAAATCCCAACAAGGCTGGGCCCAGGTTTTCTGGGGCTTAATCCCCGACCTTGTAGTCACTTGGGGTAGGGGCTAAGGTATCCCCACTCTGGGGTGCTCTCTTCACACTGGATGCTTTCTTGACCCAGTGATCATTTCATACAGTTCAAAGCAAACGATTTATTAAACAACAATTAAAAGGAAAGAATAAGGAAAAACGAGAAAGGTTAAATGAGAACACATAGCCCTGCTCTGTAGCACGGGGACATCACAAACAGTAGCCTGAAGAGTATAAGGACAGTTCACAGTCTGTTCCTTATAGGTCCTAGGGCTCTCTCTCAGGCCCTGGCTGTGCTGCAGGGGGGCTGCAGCTTGGACACGCTTGCTCTGACAGTGACCACACAGCCTCAGGCTCTAGGTGGCAGGACCCCTCTCCCAGTTGAAGTTACAATCCCTCTCCAAGTCTGGCCTGCAGGGCCTCTTGGCTGGTGGCATCTCTCTGCCCAGAGTTTCTTCCCCCCCCCCCCTTTGCTGGTCCCAGATGCTCACCACACCCAGCTGCAGTCTGTGCTGCTTTGCCAGCCTCCAGCTCCTTGTGTTGCTTCTCTGACCCCTTTGGCTCTCTGGTCAGTGCAGGTCTGCTGCTCAGCACAGGGTCTGCGCTCCTTGGCTGTGTATGTGGCTCTGTCAATGCAGGTCTGTCTCTCCACACAGCTTGCTCTTCCTGCTGCTCTTCTCAGCTCTCTCTCATTATCTCACAGAGACCCAGAGAATCCCAGCTTCCACGGTGGACATGACCTGGCCTTCTAATTCTCTCATTGATCTGCCCAACCTGTCAATCAGGCTGAGCTGGAGTGTTGGTGTCCTCCCATTGTCCCTGGGGTCTGTCAGTCTCAGGGACCCTTCCCTTTTTGTTACTGGGAGCTGGCCAACCAAAAACTCCCACTGAGTTTTAGTAAGGGGCTAACAGGCCCCTTACGTTTGGGTCCAGAAGCAGTGCTTGATCATCTGCAGCTGCTCTGTGAATGCCACCCAACAACCTTGAATTGTTTTCACTATATCCCTCAGCAATCTCCCTCCCTCATCCCGCTACTGTAGTCCTTCCTGCAGGTCTGCAAATATAGGAGGATCATGCATCCTGTGTTTCCAACATTCACAACAACAGTGCAGAGCTCTGTGGTTCTAGGCTTCTTTCAGAGATTGGAGACAGTGAAAAGTGCTGTGCATATTTGTGGAGTATAAAATAAAGTACAAAAATTATTGGACATGTAAGGTTGCATGATGGAAATTTGATTTCTTGCTCCCAATCATCCCTGAGCACCTTGTTTCTACCTTGCAACATGTTGGGAAAATTTCCCAAAAGGCACTGTGCTGGACAGTGGCACCCATCCCTGATCATGGTGCAGTGCGATTTTTTTTTAAATCAACACAAGCACTACTGGTGAGTACACGCTGCACCAAAGCAAGGAGCCAAGTATGCACACACAAACAACATACTAGCTGTGGCAGCTATACACCAACATAACTTGCATCAAACAAGCTTTGTAATGTATACATGACCTCCTATCCACTGACCCATAAGAAATCTCAAAACCTTTACAAGTTACAGATGTTGGAAAGGAGCAGATTTTGCCTCCTTACATATTTTGTCACTGGATTAATTATTTTCAGCAAATGTTTTCAGACAGCTTTAAGCACATCAGTGTGAGGATAGGAGCAGTTGCCTTGGAAACTAGACTGATCAAAATGCAATAAGGACAGAAGAAGCCTTAGTCAACAGCTTCACAAGTGTTCCCATGATTAAATAAACATGCTAGGTGTCAGACTTTAAATTACTATAAAGTCAGCTAAATAATTTGGCATGATTAGATGTTCTATCCATATAAAAATAAGTTAAATGAATTAGGAGGGTTCTTTTCCCAGATGGATTCTGATGTTGGTACATCTTCTTTTTTCACAGATTCAGAAGAGATGCACCACATTCCTGGTCACAGGCAGTTATTCAATCCCTTAGTATTTCGGAATTTGATGGATTGCTTTTCCCTTTTCTCATATATACAAGATTAATAGGACATCAGCAGATCCACAAGAAGATAATTTACACTAAGAGAGGCAACATTATGGTTGAGATTCTCTATGGCATGGCATCAGAAACAATCCCTTCCCCCCTTTTGGATGCAATTTATTTCCATATTCCTGATAACACTGTATGTGGAACATCTGCACAGACTGGCTTTAATCTAAGCATCGTATAATATACAGTCACTCAAAATGGGTGTGTGCTAAGACAACAAATTATAGTTACTGAGGAAACAAATTTATTTCCTGATTTGTGAATGGGAGGGGAAATCAATTATTGAGTATTTACAGTATTCCCCCCCCCCTTTTCCATTTAACTCCATTATTTGAGGGGTGGGGGGGGGTGTAAAAAAAAACCTATATGCAAGTGACATACAAGCTTTGGAAGACTGCACAATCAGTAAACTTGAAATATTTCAAACAGCCAAGTATTTCAACGTGCAGAGTTCTAGACATGTGCATGGATTATGCATTTGCACACACATACAACCATAACACAATGAAAGCCAACGAAGCAACATTCTTGAGATGCCAGTTGTTTTTAACTTATTGCCAAATACATGTGTAACGCTGATGGGTGGAACAGAATCTGGGACCTCTGGAGCTTGGTGCATGAGCCTCTATGGCTTGAGCTAAAAGCCAACTGGCTCTCAGCTAAGGCTGCAGAGCACACTCATTCTTTCTGTAAGTGGCCTAAATGCCACTACATTGGAGAGTGAACTATACCCAGTAGGTGTGTGGGTTACACATGCATTATGAATTTGTCCATGTAAGCAATTCAGGGCCATGTTACAAGATATTAAGAGGGGAATTTCAAGTGAACTCAATGTTGTCCAATCTCTACTCCCATCTAAGTCAATAGGAATAATTTCACTGATTTCAATGGCAGCTTTCAAAGTATCAAACCCCCCTACCTCCAAAAATTAATAGAAAATGAATAATTCTACACTCACACTGGACTGTTTATAAAGTATGAATGAAACAGTACAGCAGAGAGAAAGACATTGTGCAAAAAATGTCCAGGAAATTTTCAAAGACACAAAGGGGAGCTATATACCCAACTCCATTGCCCATTAATGGGGGTTGAATGCAGAAGCCATCAGGCATCTCAGATCTCTTCCTCAGCCACCTCCCTTCCCACTACTCCATCATGGTTAGAGAAGAGAAGAGTGATGTCTTATTCCCCCCTTGCACTCCCTCACAAGTGTACCCTTCTGATGGCAAAGTTTGCCACTTTCCATCAGGAGGTGGAAACCACAGCTCTGCCCCCACTGAAGTACCTGGAGCAGCAGCAGTGTACCTAGCAAGCTGTGCACTTGTGCAGCTGCTCAGGAGAGATTCAAATTAGGAATGTGAAAGATTAACCCTAAATGGGTGATGCTTACCAGTTCCAGTTCACCAGTAACCTGTGGGGGCTGGAGCAGCTTCTTGCCTGCCCCAGGCAGGGGCTGCTCTAGACCCACAGGGGGCCTGCTGCGGACAGGGGCTGTTCCAGTGGGGGCTGAGAGCCAGGAGCTGGCAGAGCTAGCTCGAGCCCCAGTGCAGGGGCTGGTAACTGGGAGCCAGTGGTAGCCCCAGCCCCAACATGAGATTGGGAGCCAGCAGCTGTCCCTAGCATAGGGCTAGAAGCAGGAGCCCCAGGGACTGGGGGCTGCTCTAGCTGGGCTGGAGTGGTCCTCAGCCTGGGTCCTGCTTTAGTCGGTTAACGTTAATTGTCAGGGTAGCCTAACGTCTAACTGAGATTTTACATCCCTAATTCAAATACCACTTGGTTGTTTAGCAGAGTGCCCACATCAAGGTTTAGTTTCTACTTGTGATGCACATTAGCATATATCTTGGTGCATTTATATACAAAGCACTGTTTGTACTTCAACAGGACAGGCCAAAATGCAAATGGTCACTGCCATAACAATCCTCTTCGTGTACATGTACCCAGAGACTGATTAAAGTGACTCAACCATTCCTTCCAAAAAGGATCTATCGTCCCTTTGCCCAAAAGCACTCAGCAAGCAAGGAGAAAGGATTAAAGCCACAGAAGGCCTATACCTCTCTCAAAGTTTAGGTAAACATCGCTATCTCGGGCATATCCAGCAGGGCCCCTACCTTAGTTTTGCTGTATGCTCTTCCTATGCCAGGATCCCTCACCAAGAAGCTGTTGCCTGCTCCCACACCTTTTCCTCTAGGCCAGAAGGTTTTATGACTGCGTGCTCTTTTGATCTGAGGTCTGGCTTATACTTACCTGGAAGGTCCAACTAAGATACGCAACTCTAGGCACATTAATTGCATTGCTGGAGTCTACATACCTTAATTCGACCTTTGGCTACATCTCCACAGCAGGAGACAGATGCTTCCATTGACTTCTCTTACTCCTCACAGGGAGCAGGAGTTCTGGCATTGATGTAAGTGCCCTCAGCATTCGATTTAGAAAGTCTTTACTAGACCTGCTAAATCGAACTCCGATACATGCACTGCTGCAGCATCAATATTCTGGGAAGTGAAGACGTGCCCTTAGTCTCTGACCTCGGGAAAGGCATGTATGTTCCGTAACAGCATACTGGCAGGTAGGGATTTGCCAATAGCTCCTTCTTAAAGACCCCTGGTATTCTCCATGGAGATATCTTCGCTCTGTCACTGTTGGTTTCATGCTTATCCCTGCACCCTCTCCCCACTACAGCCTCCTTTGATTTAACACCGTTTAAAGACAGAATCATATCAAGCAGGCACAAATATCCATACAAATACATACATCTCTCCCTCTCATTCTCTACAGATGCTTAACAGCTTTGTATAGTTATGGGAATCAGAGTGAGAAGTTTAATAGTTACATTCATCTCCCACTGAAATTATAAAAAAAAAAAAAAAACATAACCAGACTCTTTACAGTTTCTTATTAGATTTGCTTGATAAACTCCTTTTAAATTTTACAAATGGAGAAATGGAATGGTCCAGTGGTTAGGGTACTAGCTTGGGAATGGGGAGTTCCCAGTCCACCACTAATTACCTACATGACCTCGGACAAGTTACATATAGTCTCTCTGCCTCAGTAAGGGTATGTCTACACCAGCCCCCTAGTTAGAACTAGGATGGCTAATGTAGGCGTTAAAACTTGCAAATGAAACCCGGTATTTAAATATCCTGGGCTTCATTTGCATGTTCCTGGGCGGGTGCCATTTTTAAATCCCCTTAGTTCGAACTGACTGCCCGCAGATACACGCGGCAGTCAGAAGTTAATCCGAACTAAGTCTTTAGTTCAGATTAACTGTTACTTCTCCTGCAATGAGTAACACTCCTCCTGTAACAGTTAATCCGAACTAAGGATTTAGTTCGGATTAACTTCTGACTGCCGCATGTAGCCGCGGGCAGTCAGTTCGAACTAAGCAGATTTAAAAATGGCGCCCACCTAGGAACATGTAAATGAAGCCCAGGATATTTAAATCCCGGGCTTTATTTGCAAGTTAGAATGCCTACATTAGCCACCCTAGTTCTAACTAGGGGCTAGTGTAGACATACCTTAAATGGTTAAAAAAAACCCCATCATTTGGGACTAACAGCACTTTCCTGCCTCCCACTGGGATGAGAAGGAGAATATTAAAAGAGAGTGAGGTACTCATATACTGCAACAATGAGGCATCGTAGGTATGTAACAATTTTATAGATCGATTTTCAATGCTCCGGTGGGGCAGAAATGCTTGCCAGGGATTTTCTTCAAACTTAAAAAGAATGCATATTGCTGTAGAGCTTCAAATAAACCCATGTAACTTTCGCTCACCTTCCCTTCAACCACAGTAAGCATAAAAACTTCAACTGAGCAAGCCTTCTCCAAGCCTATCCACAAACAAAACAGCATTACCACAAGCACTCACATGAGAGCAGAAATACCTGGTGAAAGAGCAGAATTTCAGTCTTCATGATTATATTTGATAAAATGTCTGCAAATATCAACAAGTACATTTATAAATTAAATATCTGTATTTAAACCTTGTAATAAAAGGATTCATATCAGACTGCACCTCTGAAATCTGGCACTTTCTGGTCCAGCAAGCTGACCACGGATACTCCTGAAGCAGAGAGCCCAGGAACGTAATGACAGGACAGCGAGCATTCCGACCTGGGTTGGAGCAGCGGGACCAGAGGAGCCCCACAGCAGTGCTGGGGCCAGGACCACGGAACTCCAGCAGCCCATGTAAATGTGGGACTGAGGAACCTTGGCCACCTCAGCAGCACTGGGCTGGGGGCCGGAGAAGCCCGGCAGCATGCAGCAGCTCAGGACCAAGGGCTGGAGAACCACCGCAGCCCATGTCAGTGTAGGGCTAAGGCGAAGAAGCCCAGACACCTGCAGCCGCACGGAGCCAGAGGCTGGGGAAATCTAGCCATCCGCAGCAGCGTGAGGCTAGTGCTAGTGCCAGAGAACCTTGGCCGCCCATGGCAGGTGGAGCGGGGAAGAAGAAGTGGAAGCAGCACGATGGACTGCCCGGCAGGGGAGGGAATAGAAGGGGCCAGAGACAAGAGGCCAGCTGGCTCGGGGAAGGTGACAGGGGACACCTCCCCTGGCCCGGCAAATCCTCTTGTTTGGGACAGATCAGGTCCCAACAGTGCCAGGCCAGGGAGGTCCAACCTGCAGTATGTTTTGTTTGTGTGTGTGTGTGTGTGTGTGTGTGTGTGTGTGTGTGTGTGTGTGTGTGTGTGCGCGCGCGCACGCGCACACACTTACATCAATACATAATTTTACCTAATTAAAAAAAACAAAGCCAATCAGCAGCTATTAAAGTGTTTTAATTCTTTGTTTAGTTTTTTTTTACCTGATCTAATGGAGTTCCATTAGCTTCTTGTAACCCTTGTTACTCTCCCCTGGTAACCTTTCGTTTCAGACATTAAGAAATGGTATAGCAGAATATTAAACCGCCCAGTTTGAGAGAAAAGAGTGTCACTGAGTCTCCCCAAGGTTGTTGCTTGCCATTGTCCTGACACACTGTTTTGCTGAGTGCTCCTCTAATTTGCATCCCGGCCACTCGTCTGTGGAAAGCACTGTGCTGACACTGCCATCTGATTTTAGAGCAACAAGCTAATGAAATTTTAAAGTCCTGATTCCTCTTCATGGCCTGCTAGACAAACTGATGGATAGACCCAGACACTGGAAAAAAAATGCTTCCAATGACAAAGACAGACAGTTGGCAAAGAATCCTGGGTGAAAGACATCCTGGGTGAAATTCAAAGCGGTGCTTGTATAAGCTTTCTGCACCATTTCAGTCCTACAGTAAGTGTCATCACAAAGTGTTCCCTATGTCAGTCTCATGTAAGTTACCACAGGATCTCGTAATCACTCTCATCTTGAGAATAAGCCACACAATCCATTTTTTAAAACCAAAACTGATTTAATACCCATGTAAGTGGCTCAGAGGCTGCAGCAAGTTTGAGGGATGGAGCACGATGGTGTTTTGCTGCATGGTTTTGAACTCTCATGATGTTATTAATCCTGCACTACCTGGCATATTTTTTAAGCCTCAACTTTGGGAGTCATAGGATTATGTAAATCTCAGCTTTCATTTTTTTTAAATGATCTAGTCCTAACAAATATGGAGAAAAGCTCCAAAACATGAAGATGATAATAAAAAAACCACACCTCCAAATATTAAATTATGAAATCTCATGATTTTGCAGGACCTGACTCTTAATTATTGGATACATAAGACTACAAACGTTGTAGTACTCCCATGGTACAGCCTGCATTAGGGTGTGCAAACACCATTCATTCACATATATCCCAATTCCTCTTCTTACTGAATTCTGCACAACCATGACTATGAAAGAGACAACATTTAGGAACTTTGGCGTCATACCTGGAATTTTAGCACTAACACAATGGCTGATGCATTATTACAGATTCACAGTATGCAGAATTACAAATGTTCAAGTCATGAGCTGCAATGCTGAAGTGTTTAGTTACATCCAGAACAAAAGTTTTGATTTTCTTGGACTCCATAAAAAGACATTTTAAAAAACAAGGAAAATCACCACTGTAATGACCAACTTACAAAAATAAAGTTAGGTTACCAGCTAAATATCCATCCAGGAACATCACTTACTAAATTCACACAACACATTCAACAAGATGACCCTGAATATTTATTAGTACAGTACATTGCAATTTTTAAACACAACTGATAGAATAGTAAAATGAAAAATAATCTATATGTTTCCAGTTTCCCTATTCACAGCTTTCATATACACATTAATTAATAAACTGTGTTGCTAACTCTGGTGAGTAATGAAATTTTGTCCCCTGCAGGACCAAACTCCTGAGATACGAGAAGCGCCATTCTTCACATGAATTTCAGATATGTCCAACAGAAAACCCTCATTGACTTGCTACTTCCCCCCCCCCCCCCATGAGACAGGGAAATCAGAAAGACAGCTAATCAGGGATGGTGCAGGAGGGTGACAGAGCTCTTCCAATCTTTCTTGTGGATCATAGAGGATTTGTATAGAGGAAAAGGGTGGAAAGAGAGCAAAGAGTGGTTCTGTTCCAGCAATAGGCCATGTAGGCTAGAGAGTGGGCTACATGAGTGGCCCTCCATCATAGTTGGCCACAAGACTGCCATAACCAAGATGTTCGCTCTAGGTAAGGTAGTTTTAGTAAATGCACTTGCACACCTAGAATTTACAGGATGGGTGACTGAAATCTAACAGCATTCTGATCAGATGCAGAAGGAGTGCATGGCTCTCGCGGTCAATGTTGTAGGCAATCCGCATGCACCTCACATCATGTGCCCTTATTTTATGTGTGTGTGTCACTTTCGTAAAACAGGTGGAGGAGGGGGTAGAAGAACTATGGGGATGGAAACCAGCAGAATTTAGCAACCCTGTGCATGGGCAACAGTAAACAAAATGCCTCATGGGCCTCACATGGAACTTCAATTGGCTGCAAGTTGCCCTCCACTGCTCTTCCCTTCTTTCCCTTCCTGTCCTGAGAAAAATGCTACAGCTGCTCCCACAAGCCTTTGCTTGGAGCAAGAGGAGACCCTGGAGCTGAAGGAATAGGTGTACTAGGAGGGCATAATTCATTGCTAGGCCAGGGGACTGCAGATGTGGGGCAGAAAATTAACATTTAAATTTTGGCACTTAAGGCATTACACCGTAGAATGACCACAAGGGGCAGCCAGGGTCCAGAGATGGGGATTAGGACAGCCCCATTGGATCAGCAGGGGGCAGGGGTGTAGAAAGAGAAATCTACTACAGTATATATTTCAGAGAGTTTGTCTGTATGCATGTCTGTGTTTAACCAACATTCCTCCCTCCATGTTTTCTTTGTTTTTAGTGTTCTATGAATTGCACTGTACACTACTTTTGAACAGAGCAGCAGGAGGAGGTATTGGGTTGGCAGGTGTATTGTGGGTGGGCCTGGGTGCTAATGGTGGGCTCTGACCTACCCTTAGGCCTACATTAACATTCACACAATTTTCAGCCTGCACTCTCTTTTGCTCAATTTATTTTATAATGACTAGTCACAAAGAATGCATCCTAAATGTCAGCTGCTGCTAGCCGCTTCAACCACTTGAAAATGGTGACTTATTACAAAGATATCACTTTATATAAAAATATTTTACCTGTGTGTAAATTAGAAAATATTGATAAACAAAGTATTGGCATATGATGAATATAGAAAGGTAAACTGTCAAAAACTTCTACTTTAAAGATATCTTCATTTTAGCAATATCCCTGGACTTCACTTGGGAGGATTTTACAGACTAACTACCATGAAATGAGTGGGTGGATAAATCTACTTTAATTAAGCACATTGTGCACAATCTGTGATGCCATGTTTCCAGGACTTCACATTAACAGATCTTGCACCTCCATAATCTAATTCCTGAAGCAACCTTGCATTGTGTCTTTGGGCATTTAGATTAAAATGTCAGAGTAGCAGACTTTTAATTTGAGGAAGATTCAATTTTCCTTTTTCCCCTCCTCCGAAGTCTCTTTTGTATTGTTCAACACCAGTGTGCTGTCATTTCAAGTGAGAGATTCTTTCCATTGCAAATGTGTACAAGAGGAAGTTACTTGTATTTTTAGGCCCGGGAATAAAAGCAAAGTATGCAGCACAAAACCACCACAACGCATTTGTTTAATCATTCAGTTCATTTCTGAATAAGTACATGTCTTATTCTGGGAATTATTTTGATTCAAGAAGTTATTTACATTAAGAAAATCACTTTGACAGATCTAAGCAATCTTCTCTATAGGGAGTACCCTCACTCTTAAAAGGACAACAAGGTATTTCACGGAGTTTGGTACTTCATATTTTTGTTTTGACTGACTATTTACAAGATACCCTTCTCAGGTTAAAGATCTCAACAAGCTTGTCTGATAAACAGGGTTACTTCTATGACAATCTGAAAAAGGCAAAATTAATTAGGATTAATACTGAATCATTTTAGCTAGTTTCCAAAATACAAATACTCCTGAAATGTATTCAGAATATTAACACATTTTGAAGAGTGGGAATTATATTCACAAATTTAATTTTCATACGAAGAGCCAGATGCTGTCTTTTTGAAGAAAACAGTTCTTAAGCCAAAAGTGTCATTGACTGTGCGTATGTTACAATGACAGCAAAATTTCTACCAGATTATGCCCTTTGAGTTTCACAAATCTGTACTTACAGATCTGGGCGTGGGTGGAATTTACAGATTTGCACTTTGGAAAAATTGCACGTGGCTAGCTAAGAGTTAGTCCTGAACCTGGATCTATATTGAATTATTCCCACCCACTTCCAGTCTCACATACAGAGGAGGCTCTGTGTTCTCATTTCAAAAGTGAAAGGATTCCTGATTAATTTATTGCTGAAGAGAAAAATACCACCTCAAAGTAGTGTTCCTTTTTAATTAAAAATATTTGAAGCAAATATATGTTGTCCTGAAAAAAAGTTCTGTTTAAATCATTCTAAATATTAGTTACATCATCCTCCTCCTTCTCCTCCTC
Organism: Pelodiscus sinensis; assembly: GCF_052426305.1. Lineage (NCBI taxonomy): Eukaryota > Metazoa > Chordata > Testudines > Trionychidae > Pelodiscus > Pelodiscus sinensis. The sequence goes on along the minus strand of NC_143052.1, from coordinate 300,553,750 downwards.
CTCCTCCAGGGCAGCAATAACCCAGAATGGACATAACAACACAGACAAAAATATGAAATAAGGACAATGCATGAAGTTACTGTAACTAACCTTGTAGGTATTTTGCAGATACAGGCAATCCCCGAGTTATGCGGATCCGACTTATGTCGGATCTGCACTTACGAACGGGGCTCTCTCGCCCCGGAGCTCGCAGGCAGCGGGACCGCCCAGAGCGCAGCGGTCCCGCCACCTCGACCTCCAGGGCGAGAAAAGCTGCTCCAGGTGCCTCTGGTCTGCTGGGGACCGTCTCCAGCAGACCAGGGACACCCGGAGCAAAGCCGGGGAGGCGGAGGGGTCCCGCGCCTCTGAGGCTTTGATAGAGCAAAGCCTCAGAGGCGCGGCACCCCGCCGCCGCTGTGGCTTTGCTCCCCATGTCCCTGGTCTGCTGGGGACCGTCTCCAGCAGACCAGGGACGCCGGGAGCAAAGCCGCAGCGGCAGTGGGGTCTGGCGCCTCTGAGGCTTTGATAGAGCAAAGCCTCAGAGGCGCGGCACCCCGCCGCCGCTGTGGCTTTGCTCCCCATGTCCCTGGTCTGCTGGGGGGGGGAGGGCGCACAGCTAGCGCGCCCCCCTCCCCCAGCAGACCAGGCATTTGTTGTGGATCCTGGGGTAGAGCAGCTGGGGTGCTGCCGGGTTGGTCCTGCAGGGACCTACCTGGCAGCCCAGCTGTTCTGCCCCAGGCTCGAGATTCAGCCGCTGTTGAAACTGATCAGTAGCTGATTCCAGGAAGCTGGGGGCAGAGCAATTCTGCCTCCAGCTTCCTGTAGTCAGCCCCTGGTCAGTTTCAGCAGCAGCGGCTGAATCTGGAGCCAGTTCCGACTTACATACAAATTCAACTTAAGAACAAACCTGTAGTCCCTATCTTGTACGTAACCCAGGGACTGCCTGTATTTTGTTCCTAAGCAATCTCTATTGCCCCATCAACTTTTATCATCATATGAATAAATTACATGCAACACAACAAAAACATATATTCACTTCAGCATTATGTAATAAAAACCTACAGGGTCATATGTCACTCATGTCAAAGTGGGAGACATGTCACACTTATTAATGTATTGTTTGCACTGATATAAATGAGTGTGCCACCTACAAGATGAACGGAAGAAGAGAACTAAGATTTTTCCAAACTGCCAAAGTCCCATTTTCAAAAGTGACTTAGGTATTAGACACTTTGGTGTCTAAGTCACTTTTGAAATTAGGAATTTGGTGGTTGTAAAACTTATCTTGGGTACCTGCCCAAAGAATTTATAATCTACAGATTTGGACCAGGACCACTTGCTTGCAAGACTGATCCCCTACATTAAAATGTAACGGGAAAAGTGAGCTTCACAAAACTCAGGTGGGCAAAGGAAAAACAAAAAGGGAAGTAACAATAGGGATGTGCAGGTACTCTGGCTGACAATATAGGAGACACTTGATTGTAGACTCATGAGTGTTTCAGTTTAATTTTGACTACTGAAGGACTTCTAACTCATAACAGGATAATGCTTTGCAAGAACACTTGAAAGGAGGAGTGAATTGAGATGTGGTAGCCTGTCTCAATATGGGAACCCACTTTACCCATACCATAGACTAGTTTAAGTTAAATGCCAGAACCAAAAGACAGACATGATATGAATGCTAAAACCCTACTTCCCAATTAAGACTACCAATTTCTATTCAGATTAGGGATGTCAAATTCTGTTTTACTGGTTAAACATGATGTTTAATGGGTCAATTGATTAAAGGTGGAACAGGTGGGGGTGGAAGCTTTCTAGCCCTGCCAGAGTAGCCCCTGCCTATAACACGTTCTGACTCACTACAGACAGCAGCTGCTCTGGACAACTGGAGCAGCCTCTGTCCACCATGGGCCCTGTGGAACTGAAGCTGCATCCTGTGGACAGGGACTGCTCCAGCCCCCACCAGTTAACTGCTTAACCTTTCACACCCCTAATTAAGATATATTGTATCCTATATGGCATTGGAAAACCAAGAGAGGAAAAAAAGACCATACTAAATTATTTCACTAACCCCAAAAGATCTGAAGATTCAGCATGAAGACTAATTTTTCCTATGTTTCCTATTCACAATGACAGGAACTTTTCTTTCAAGTGTCTCAGCACTAAATCCAAGAAAAAAAAAACCATATATTTTTCTTTATATTACACAGCACAATGTTCCCCATTAGAAGTAAAAATACTGTTCTTAAAAATATGTTGCTTTACAATCCAATCATTGTTTATATACTATTAATCCAATTCCACACATTGTTCTAAGTAATAATTTTGGTATTTGAATCTCAGTTTTGATAAAACAGGTTTGTTAGTCAATAAAGATTTGTCTGGTCTCAGATGACTATTTCTGACAAGATTCAAGAGCATAAATTAATTACAACCTTTGCTGGAATAGTTTAAGATAAGAATCAATTTCCTTTAGAGTCACCTGTCTCATTTAGTCCCATGATGTAATACCTCTGTAATATTACTTTGCTTTTGATTGTATTTTTCATATTAGAGCAGAGCATTTTAAACATAACTTACAATTTGGGGATGAAAGGTTGAATGTTTAGCCAAATGCCGCAGGGAACAGAGTCACATGGATTCAAATAATGTGCAGGTGATTTCAGCAACATTTGCTACATTTAATATGAAATAAGAACTCAACTGATGCCTGCCACATGAAAAAGTTAGACAGTTCCAGACATGGCTTTTAGATTCCCAGAGAGCAAAGGGTATTGTACAGGAGGTGCATTGGTGATTTAATCTTTCCAAATACTTGAAGTTATCTAACACTGCAACTCAGATAAATATTTTTTTCAATGACTTAAGCAATTGAGGGAGTAGACTTCCCTGAAAAGCAAAAAAAAAAAAAAAAAAAGCTTCAGACACTATTATCAGCACAATCACTGAGGAGACACAGAAAAGTGTCTGGAAGGGTAGCCTACTATATTAGTTTGATTGTAAGCCACTCAGCAATCACCACAGATGAGAAAGTAGTACAGACCTGCACAGACCAGAGCCAGAGATTCAGACCCATGCAGAGCCTGTTTTCAGGTCCTTAAGCAGACAAAGAGACTCATATCATAGATCGGCAGGTATAGTTTGGCCTGATGTAACGCTGAGACATTTATATTTCATTGGCATTTACCTCTCATTTAGAGAGATACTGTATGAAAAAAATTGAATCCTAATCCTTTAAGGCATATAAAGTAGCTATAGAGAAAACAAGCAGAAGACGCTGAAGACCCCTCCCCCATCCCATCATATCCCTTCACACTCAGGCTAGGTATACACTACAGGGGATTTGCACAAAAACAACTGTTTTTGCACAAAAACCCATGGAGCATCCCTACCTCAAGCACAGTTTTGCACAAGAAAATTTACAGTGCATCAACAGAACAGAGGGGTTTTTGCGGTATAAATTTTCTTCTTTCTACAGGAAATAACTCCTCCTTGCGCAAGAGCTCTTGCACAAAAAGGTGGGGAGGGGGGGTTGGGAAACAGGGGTTTTTGCGCAAAACCAGCCTATCAGAAGAAGCACAGGTACCCTGATGGCCATTCTGTTAATGGCAATCAGAGCTTTATTGCGAGAGAGCAGCCATGCAGTCTGAAGATCTCTTCTGCAAAAACGTAGGTCCTGAGGCGCAAGAGACCAGTGGCTACTTTATCTTCCCCTCCACACAGTAGAAACTTACCTAAACTCCAGTGCTAACTCTAATCCAACAGCCACCAGCATTTCAGACCCTAGGAATTATATACTGCATCCCACTTTTCTGACTTGCTCTTGTATTAATAGGATAGTCGACTAGTCACTCCCCTCCCCCACCCACGGCCTCTATTAGATAGAGGTAGCAAAGAAGGGAGAAAAGGGGGGATACTTCAAAGTGGCTGCCACTTTGAAAAGCTGCATGTAGCCCGGGGCCAGCTGGGGTGTCCTCGCAGCGTTTTGAGGTGGCAGCACTGTATGGAGCCCAGGATCAGCCAGGGACTGCCCCGCTGACCCCAGGCTCCATGTGGCACTGCCACTTTGAAACTCCGCAGAGAGCCTGGAGTCTAGCTTCTTGCAGTGCTTCAAAGTGAGAGCACCGCATGGAGCCAGGGATCAGTCCCCAGCTGACCCCGCGCTTCACGTGGCATTTTTGCCTTTGTAGCAAGAGCCCTATGGCTGTTGCTACACTTCAAAGGCAGAGACGCCCCATCAACTAATCGAATAGTTGATGCAAAATGAATCAACTATTTGATTAGTCAATTAGTCAATACTTAACATCCTTAGTAACCAATTCAAGATTTCTTTTCAGGGAAGTCTACCACCACCTTGTTCTTCAAAGCTAAGTCCATAGGAGTTGAGGGTGCACACTACATCGAGATGAGGGATGGGAGAGAAGTTAGACCTTAGATGTCTCAAGTTGGGTACCCAAAAAATTGAAGCACCTAAAATGAGAGTCACTTTTGAAAATTTTTGAACTTTAGCCTAAATATTTTAGTTCAGACAGCCAGAGAGCTTCATACAATAATAAATTGCTATAACAAAAGTAATTGGAATCTCAACGAATTCCAGGATGAAAACAGTTTTTAAATATTTTCATCAGCTGAGTGATTTTATTTGCAAATCACTATGCAGCTTCCTCTTGTCCTTTCAACTGAAGATATGGAAGAGCAACTAGCATTAACAACTAATCCTAGTGTAATTTATTCCCCTATTCTGTTCTTTGAGTTATCATTGGATGACAAATGCCAAGCCCTCCATAAGCATTCAAGAGAGATCTGGGAATTGAATTTCCATACAATAATTGGATTGATGCTCTGGTTAGTGGCCATAAATCCTCAACATGCAACGAATTTATCTAGGGATAGTCCTACATTACATACAGTTTAAAATATTCCCCAACTACAGTGAACAAATGGTGTATGAATAGCTTCCAAAATTGCCTTAGAGCCTATAATCCTAATGCAATATTTTTTCTTACCATTTCTGGCCTTGAACCATAACAATTTCTGTTCTTAAATTCACACATTCTGTTGAGAAATGACAGGATATCCTACACTATTTCGTTTTCCTTATGCCTCTAAAAAAAGATCTCAATAAGGTTTTGAAAAAGAGGAATCCAGAAATAGCTAATAACTTCCATTTAATTACTAAGAAACAAATACTAACTTTTTTATATACTGAATGCTAGTTTCACAATCATTACCTGCCCCCAAAAAAGTGATTAGACATCTGAACTGTGTGTCTGACATATACTCTCAGATACCATATTAGGTTTGGTTTATATAGTGATTATTTGAGATATGTTAACTTTGACTTCAAACAACAAATTCAGTCTTCTCTTAATTCAATACACTGCAATGATATACAAATTCAGTATTTCCTTCTTGGTACCACTGTTTTATTAGTGATGGGGAGGGGAATCTTCACTTTCTATGGATTGAGAATACAGTGCCTATTTTTACTAGATGATATTTTAGTCTCTTATAATATAAAATTTTCAATAAAAAGATGTAAGAAATACAAAAGCTCAAGTTTTTTTTTTTTTTTAATATTCCTTTCACAAGGGACCTGGAGAAACACTGGCTGAAGAAATCTCTACGGTCACTAGTGATTATCTTTGAGCAATTGTGGAGCAGAAAAGAGATCCCAGAGCACTAGAAGAGAGCAAATATAGTACCATCTATAAAAAGGGTAAGCAATACCCCTCTGCCATGTATAGTGGCCAAACAGTACAATCTCCACCTGAAAGGATAAATGGACACAAATCCGATCATCATAAATAGTAGTACACAAAAACCTGTAGGAGCACATTTTAACCTACCTGAGCACTCATTAGTGGATTTAGAAGTAGCCATTCTTCTACAAAGGAATTTAAAAAATCAGCTAGAGAGAGAAACTGTGGAACTGGCCTTCATATGCAAATCTGACACTCTTGAACAAAGACATGAGCTGGATGTGCCATTATATTCAACACCCAATTGACATCAAAAGCTAAGTAGGGGACACTTTAAAAAAAAAGTTCCATTCAATTAGCCTCGTTAGCACCAGCACTACAACTGACAGGTATTTTTTCCCCTCTCCCTTCTTTTTCCTGTTATATATTGGGAGGTTCCACTCCCCTTTCCCCCCCCCCTTTTTTTTCTGCCACTCTGCTCAACTGAGGAAGTGGGGTTTGCCCACGAAAGCTCATGACTCTCTCTTCCCCCCTTCCGCCGTATCTATATATCTGTTAGTCTCTAAGGGCTCATCTAGACTACAGGGAAGATTTGAAAGAGGATATGCAAATTCCACTTCCGATCTCACTTTCCAAAGTGGAGCTTTCAAAAGTGAAAATAATCAAGATGTGAGTTTTTTTGGCAAATCCCCCCCCCCCTTTTTCGAAAAGCTGTTTTTCCTCAAAAAATTAGGTTTACGTGGCTTTTTCGAAAAAGGGGAGGGTTTGCCAAAAAACTGCATCTTGACTACTTTCACTTTCGAAAGTTCTTTCGAAAGTGAGATCAGAAGAAGATATGTGAATTCCTGCAGACTAGATGAGCCCCCTCAGGGTATGCCTACACTACAGAGAGGACCAAAACTTGCCGCTGTCTATCTTCCAAGGTTTGAATCAGTGGCACTCTCCAGTCAATGCCAGTAGCCCGTCTTCCCCAAGGAGTATGACTGCATTTTAATAGTAGGTAAAGCCACTGTGAGATTATTAAGCACAAGCATTCAATATTTGGTGGATTTCATTAAAATAAAAAGTTCACCTAAACGAACAGCAAATTTGGTAAAGTGACAGCATGGTCAGAACTGTATAAATAAAAACATGCAATGTGCTCCTTCTCCCAAGATTTTGCAAACTAAAAGAAAGAAGACATGACAATATTATGTGGGGAGGGGAGAGGAATAATCAGAGGCAGGAGTTCGCTGGAACTGTTTGGTGTTTTTCCCATATTCACACTTCTGTGGGCAAAGTGGATAAAGTTAATTTTTGTATGATTTTTCCCTCCAAATACTAGGATAGTCAAATATTTCTGCACAAATTAATATTGGGGGGGTTCACCATTGCATGAGAGGAATTAAACAGAAACTTTCTGCAGCACAATATAAGTAAATATAAGTTAGTTGAGAACTTGAAAGTGGAAGACAGTATAGGGGACAGTGATCACGAAATAATAGAGTTCATGATCTTAAGGAAAGGTAGAAGGGAGACCAGCACAATTGAGGTAATGGATTTCAGGAAGGCAGATTTTGATAAGCTCAGAGAACTTGTAGGTAAGGTCCCATGGGAAGCAAGACTGAAGGGAAAAACAACTGAGGAGAGTTGGAAGTATTTCAAAGGGACGTTGTTAAGGGCCCAAAAGCAAACAATTCCGCTGTGTAGGAAAGATAGAAAATATGGCAAAAGACCAGCTTGGCTTAACAAGGAGATCTTGCACGATCTCAAAATAAAAAAGGAGTCATATAAAAAATGGAAACTAGGACAACTAACAAAGGAGGAATATAGGCAAGCAACACGGGAATGCAGGGGCAAGATTAGAAAGGCAAAGGCACAAAATGAGATCAAACTAGCTACAGGCATAAAGGGAAACAAGAAGACCTTTTATAAATACATTAAAAGCAAGAGGAAGACCAAGGACAGGGTAGGCCCACTGCTTAGTGAGGAGGGAGAAGCAGTAACAGGGAACTTGGAAATGGCGGAGATGCTCAATGACTTCTTTGTTTCGGTCTTCACCGAGAAGTCTGGAGGTGTGCCTAACGTAGTGAATACAAGCAGAGAGAGGGTAAGTTTAGAAGATAGGATACACAAAGAACAAGTTAAAAATCACTTAGGAAAGTTAGATGTCAGCAAGTCACCAGGTCCTGATGAAATGCATCCCAGGATACTCAAGGAGCTGATAGAGGAGGTATCTGAGCCTTTAGCTATGATCTTTGAAAAATCATGGCAGACAGGGGAGATTCCAGAAGACTGGAAAAGGGCAAATATTGTGCCCCTCTATAAAAAGGGGAATAAGAACAACCCAGGAAACTACAGACCGGTCAGTTTAACGTCTGTCCCAGGGAAGATAATGGAGCAGGTAATTAAGGAAATCATATGCAAACACTTGGAAGGTAATAAAGTGATAGGGAATAGCCAGCATGGGTTTGTGAAGAACAAGTCATGCCAAACTAATCTGATAGCTTTCTTTGATAAGATAACGAGCCTTGTAGATAAGGGAGAAGCGGTGGATGTCATATACCTAGACTTTAGTAAGGCATTTGATACGGTCTTGCATGATATTCTTATTGATAAACTAGGCAAATATAACTTAGATAGGGCCACGATAAGGTGGGTGCATAATTGGCTGGATAACCGTAGTCAGAGAGTTGTTGTTAATGGTTCTAAATCCTGCTGGAAAGGGATAACAAGTGGAGTTCCTCAAGGGTCTGTTTTGGGACCCGTACTGTTCAATATCTTCATCAATGATGTAGATATTGGGATAGAGAGTACGCTTATTAAGTTTGCAGATGATACCAAACTGGGTGGGGTTGCAACTTCTTTGGAGGATAGGGACATAATTCAAAATGACCTTAGCAAGTTAGAGAAATGGTCAGAGGTAAACAGGATGAGGTTTAATAAAGAGAAATGCAAAGTGCTCCACTTAGGAAGGAACAATCAGTTCCATACATACAAGATGGGAAGCGACTGTCTAGGAAGGAGCATGGCGGAAAGGGATCTAGGGGTCATAGTGGACCACAAGTTGAATATGAGCCAATAGTGTGATGCTGTTGCAAAAAAAGCAAATATGATTCTAGGTTGTATCAACAGGTGTGTTGTAAGCAAAACTCGTGAAGTCATTCTGCCGCTCTACTCTGCACTAGTTAGGCCTCAGCTGGAGTACTGTGTCCAGTTCTGGGCGCCACATTTCAAGAAAGATGTGGAGAAATTGGAAAGGGTACAGAGAAGAGCGACAAGAATGATTAAAGGTTTAGAGAACATGACCTATGAAGCCAGGCTTCATGAACTGGGCTTGTTTAGTTTGGAAAAAAGAAGATTAAGGGGGGACATGATAGCGGTTTTCAAATATCTAAAAGGGTGTCACAAGGAGGAAGGAGAAAATTTGTTCCTCTTGGTTTCTGAGGACAGGACAAGGAGTAATGGGCTTAAAGTGCAGCAGGGGAGGTTTAGATTGGACATTAGGAAAAAATTCCTAACTGTCAGGGTGGTCAAATATTGGAATAAATTGCCAAGAGAGGTGGTGGAATCTCCCTCTCTGGAGATATTTAAGAACAGGTTAGCTAGACATCTGTCAGGGATGGTGTAGACGGAGCTTGATCCTGCCTTGAGGGCGGGGGGCTGGACTCGATGACCTCTCGAGGTCCCTTCCAGTCCTATTATTCTATGATTCTATGATTCTATAAATAAATGCTACTCCTTCAAGTTAAACTAAAATTTCGGATAGTTTCAGAATACATATCTAAGACAGGACAGTTTTCATTGTCCTTCACATGAAATGCCACATACTACTGAATATATCTTGTAAGAGCTAAACCCTACCTTCAGAAGCTAATCCTGCAGAGCTAGTTTCCAAAATTTTCATTCAAGAAAGCACTGATGCTACATTCATACCGATCATAATAAATATGTTGACTAGCTGAATTCTGCAATCTTATAGCAAAAGCCAGATCATTTAATAATCAGCTTTAGCTATCAGCTCAGCAGAGGATCTATGTTTAAAACCAACTGAAGGACTGAAAATTCCATATGCCAGTGGACAAAAAAAAAAAAAAAAAAAAAAAGCATGCAACATAATTGATTCAAATATTGTCCAGCTATAAGTATAACAACAAAAAAGGGCACTGTATCACAACCCAGGATAATAGTAACAGTTTATTTTGTCACATTTTGTTGTAATACTTCTTTCGGAAGGCACAACAGCCTTTCAGATGAACATACAAGCTTACGTGTTACAGATTTACAAATGGGGTGAGGGGCTTGGTATGTTTAATAATCAGTATATGTGACGGGGCAAGCCCGCATCACGCGGGGATGCCCCCCCGGGAGGCATTGTGGGGCGGGAGGTTAGGCAACCACCGGCGTTGTCCCGGTTGCTCGGCAGCTGCGCAAGCCGCCCGCAGCTCCAGCGCAGCGAGTGACGTCAGCCGGAGTGACGCGTTGCCAAAGCAACAGGCCGGCGCTCAGACGGAGGGGCGGGGACGCCGAGACGCACTGATGCCATGGCTCCGGCGCCAGACTCAAAAGGCGGCGCAGAAGGAAGGAAGGGGGGGGAACGCCTCGGGAACGGAGGCAAGCGGCCGGAAGAGCAGCCAGCGGGCTCATCCCCAGCGGTTCCCCCCCGTGCAGACCCCGGACCGGGAACGGTGAGTAACCCGGCGGGGGAGTCCTGAACCCGGCATCAAGGTTACGGGACGGGAAGGAAGCAGCCCAGGGCAGAGTCAGGAACGACTGGTGGGCTGACGAGTTACGGGTGCACACCCCGTCAGCCGGGTCGGGTCGAGCTGATCCCGCACCCTTAGGGCCATGGGCTGGGGCCCGTGAGAGTGGGCAGGCCCGGGCCCCCCTTCCCCTCCCGTCTTGCCTGGGAGAGGGAAACCGAAGACAGAGGTGTCTAAAAGAAAGATTGGGAACGCTGGTGGGGACATAGCAGCGAGACACTTGGGGTTTATGCCGCAGGGCGCGTCCAAGTTGTCACAGTATACTTTTAAACAATTTTTTTAAAGGGGTACAAGGAACTCTTCTCTTATAATAAAGGTAATTTAACAATTTAGTAACAAGAATAGGTAAGGTACACATTAGGTAAGGTATATATTTGTACAGTGTGGTGTAAATTCAGTGTCAAAACAAAAACATGACAAGGATTTGAATCTATCTAAAGCTCAGGTCAACTGGGAATTTTAATTTCACCAGCATAAATCTTACAGTTATCTATCAAGCTATGAGTGTTTCAAGTTGTCACAGGTGGTGGAGAATGTGGGCACTGCTGGACTGATCCCGCCCCTAGGGTAAGGGGCTAAATAGGTGTTTAAAAAAAAGGGGGGGGGCGAAAACCTCGAGGAGGATTATTTAGGAGGGGTTTTTTTTGTGCTGGCACGGGTATTGTTGCGAAGGGACTTTCGCCCAAGCGGCTTGAACCCCAGCAGGATTCCCCGAAATGGATCCCGCCCAATTTATGGAGAGGGTGAAGGAAAGCCAGAGGCAGAACCAACAGCAACAGGCAGCACTGATACAGCAGTTAGCCACCCAACAACAAGAACAACAGAAGCAACTAATTAAGGAAGTTGCCGAGCAAATGAAAGCACAGCAGGAGCAATGGATTCGTCAGTTTACGCCCCTGGTACAACCGCCCGTAAGCCTGAGTGGACCAGGGGAGGAGGCGGCATCGGAGGAGGGAGGCATGCACCAGCTCCCCATCCGTCTAACCAAGATGGGCCCTACCGACGATCCAGAGGCGTATCTCGCCACATTTGAGCGGGTGGCAATGGTGGCCCGGTGGCCGGAAGCCCATTGGGCCACACTATTGGCCCCATATTTGTCTGGGGAGGCCCAGAGAGCTTACCGGAGCTTAAGCGACCACGAGGCCCTGCACTATTACAAACTAAAAGAGGCCATACTTGATCAGATGGGCATCACCTCAGAGACCTACCGACAGAAGTTCCGGGCAGAACCCTATAGACCCGACACCCGCCCGAGAGCCATTGCACAAAGATTGAGGGAAGCTGCCTGGCGCTGGCTGGAACCGGAGCAGCGCACGGGGCCCCAGGTGGCAGAGCAAATTGTTCTTGATCAATTTGTCAACATCTTGCCGACCAGCGGCCAACGCTGGGTTCGACGCCATCATCCCTCCACCCTTGCTGAAGCCGTAGAGCTGATGAGCGACTACGAGGCCGCCGAAAGGGGAGATGGGAGAGAGCGGGGAAGGAAGTCCCTCCCGCAGCCCCGCCTGGACCCAGGCAAGGGGTTCCGAGGGAAGGAGAGACCTGAAGAGGAACTGAGACGTAGGCCGCCGCCACCACCACCGACCTGGCGCCCCACGGGAAACCCCCCGAGACCTCCAACGGCAACAAGGAACCTCCCTGCGGGAAGACAACAAGGAGACCCACCGAGGGGCCTGTTTCCACTGTGGTCAGGAGGGCCATTTCATCAAAGACTGCCCCTATATGGATTGCTCGTATGCCCAAGCCCTATCCGGAGTGGGGACAATCCCGGGCAACGAGGAAGGTAAGATCCTCCGGACGGTAAAAATAGGGGGCCGAACAGTGGTGGTGCTGGTGGACTCGGGGTGTAGTCAGACAATTGTTCGGGCAGAGCTGGTGCCGGAAGAAGGCCCCCGGGGTCCACCAGTGTGGGTACAGTGTGTCCACGGGGACATGCACCGGTATACCACGACCTGGGTGCAAATTACGGATGCAACCCGGCAGGACTGTTGCTATGTAGTAGTCGCCCCTAGACTTGTGTACCCGGTACTACTAGGACAGGACTGGGCCGGCTTCCGGAAGGCGCTGAATACGTGGGGGGAAGAGGAGGCCCACCGTGGAGCAGAAGGCATGCTGGGGGTCCAAGCTGACGGCACCCCGGACACGGGGAGCGGGGAGGGACAGGCGTTGGAACTCTTTGACGGAGACTTCCTCCAGGAACAATGAGAGGATCCCTCCCTGCGACACGCTTGGAGCTCAGCCCGGGAACCGCCGGAGGAAGAGGCGCATGAGACCGGAGGCCCAACCGGGCCACACTTTCAGGTAGGCGCTGACCGGTTATACCGGGTAGAGGAAGGGAAGGAGGGGCTACCCGAAGTGAGGCAGTTGCTGGTCCCGAGGCGGTACCGGCTGCGGCTTATGGAGCTCGCCCACGCAAATCCCTGGGCAGGACACCTAGGGTCTGAAAAAACCGTGCAGCGCTTGACGCGCCGGTTTTATTGGCCCGGGATATTCCGGGAGGTGCAGGAGTTTTGTGCCTCATGCCCCGAGTGCCAGAAAGTGGGGCCCCGAGGGGTACCCAAGGCACCCCTCGTGCCCCTACCGGTGGTGGGGATACCCTTCTCACGGCTAGCTATGGACATAGTGGGGCCGCTGGAGAAGTCCCGCACGGGCTGCCAGTATATTTTCGTGCTGCTGGATTACGCGACATGGTACCCCGAGGCAGTACCCCTCCGTAATGTGCACGCGGCAACGCTGGCCGCTGAGTTGATAAAGATTTTTTCCCGCGTTGGGCTACCCGAAGAAATCCTAACGGACCAAGGGACTAACTTTACCTCGAGGTTAATGACTGAGTTGTGTAAATTGTTACGTATTGGACGGTTAAAAACGGCAGTCTACCATCCACAGACTGATGGGCTGGTAGAACGTTTTAACAGGACCTTAAAAGAGATGCTGCGGAAGTTCGTGGAGCAGGAACGCAGGGACTGGGACACATTGTTGCCCGCTCTGTTGTTTGCGGTGCGGGAGGTCCCGCAAGCCTCCACAGGGTTTTCTCCCTTCGAGTTAGTGTTCGGGAGACACCCCCGGGGGATAGTGGACGTTATACAAGAAAATTGGGAGGAACAAGGGACCCGAGTAAAAGGGACCGTGCAGTATATACTAGATTTACGGGAAAGACTGCACAGGTTAGGGAAGTTTGCAAGGGCCAACCTACAACACGCGCAGGAGGTACAGGCCCGGTATTATAACCAGGGGGCACGGTTAAGGGTTTTTGAACCCGGACAGAGGGTGCTGGTGTTACTCCCCACCCCAGGCTCGAAATTGGTGGCGAGGTGGCAGGGCCCCTTCGAAGTTCTGGAAAGAGTAGGGGAGGTGGACTATAAGGTAAAGCTGTCCGGGCGACGACGAGACACCCGAGTGTACCATGTAAACCTTTTGAAAGCCTGGAAAGACCGTGAAGGTGCGGAGGCCCTCCTAGTCAGCCCCATACCCCCCGACCTGGAATTGGGCCCAGGGGAGGGACCCGAAGACCCCCCGCGTGGCTTCCAAACAGGGGACGAGCTCAACGAAAGCCAACGAGAGGGCCTGGAGGCGTTACTCTGCACCTTCACGGACGTCCTCACCGAAAAACCGGGGTGAACGACCCTTATCCACCACCACATTGAAACGGAACCCCAGAAGAAAATACGCGACCAGGTACATCTCGTGCCACGGCGGATGTGGGAAACCGTACGGGAAGAGTTGCAGAAAATGCTCCAGTGGGGGGTGGTGGAGGAGTCCTTCAGCGAGTGGCGCAGCCCTATAGTGCTCATCCCGAAGCCAGATGGGTCCACGCGTTTTTGCATTGACTTTCGCAGGGTTAATGCGCTTTCACGGTTCGATACCTATCCTATGCCACGGGTGGACGAGTTGTTAGATCGCCTGGGGGGCGCCCAATACTTATCTACCGTTGATCTGACCCGTGGGTACTGGCAGATCCCGCTCTCACCGACCTCACAAGAGAAAACGGCTTTTTCAACTCCGTTTGGGTTGTACCACTTTACCCGGATGCCGTTCGGCCTCCATGGGGCCGCCGCCACCTTCCAACGTCTCATGGATCAGGTGCTAAGGGAGCAAGGCCGGTGGGCGGCCGCCTATATTGACGATAGTCATGTACAGCCAATCCTGGGAAGAACATGTACAACATGTAGAAGCCGTTCTCCAAGCCCTCCGGGAGGCTGGGCTTACCGCGAACCCCCGAAAGTGTCGGTTTGGGCAGAAGGAGGTTGCATACTTGGGGTATATTGTGGGCCGGGGGCAACTGCGCCCACTGGTAGAAAAAGTAGAGGCCCTGCGGAACCACCACACCCCAACGACCAAAAAACAGGTGCGCCAGTTTTTGGGACTGGCGGGGTATTACCGCCGATTTATACCACACTTTGCGACCATAGCCGCACCTCTCACGGACCTGACCCGAGCCGTGATGCCCCAAAAAGTGTGCTGGACACCGGAATGCGAGAAAGTATTCCAGGACTTGAAAGAGAGTCTTAGCCGGGCCCCCATCCTAACCCAACCCGATTTTAACCGCATGTTTACTGTCCAGACAGATGCTTCGGAGACAGGGATCGGAGTAGTCCTGTCCCAAGGGGAAGGGGAAGAAGAGCACCCGGTCGTGTACATCAGCCGGAAATTGTTCCCCCGCGAACGGCGATATTTGACCATCGAGAAGGAGGCGCTGGCCATAAAATGGGCGCTAGACATGTTACGGTATTACCTCCTAGGGGGCTGGTTCCGCGTGATCACAGACCACGCCCCCTTGCGTTGGTTACAGACCATGAAGGACTAACGCCCGAGTGATGCGGTGGTACCTAGCCCTCCAGCCCTACGCTTTCAAGGTGGCACACCGACCCGGCTCACAACATCAGAACGCAGACTTCTTCTCCCGGCAGTATGAGAGCGACCAAGGGGAAGAGGGAAGTGAGGTAAAAAGGGGGGTGTGTGACGGGGCAAGCAACACCTGCTCCTGTCTCCTCCACCTGCTCCAATATCCAGACAGACCACCTGACTATGGATACCTCTACCCAGACCCAGGTGACGATTTGCAGGGACTATAGCTTACGATTCCAACTTACTGAATTCCAGGCTGGGGGGGGACCATTCAACATGAAAGATACCTGCCGGTAGAATCTCCCAAGAAGCAGGTGGGAGAACTACAGGAGGAAGTGGCTAGGCTGAGGAGCTTCCAAATACATGAGCAATTCCTGGACGGTATTCATGTGGAGGCAGCTGAGGTAGCTGTCCCAGTACACAAGACTGCTGATGCACCAGTGGTGGAGGAGATGGTGCTAGGTGTAGGAGGGGAGGGGACACTAGCAGCTGGTTACTTCTGGCAGCAGGCAGTTCTCCATCCCTGCTTCCAAGCCTCCCAGCGTGATACTGGGAGAACAGTTATGCTATTCTTGATACAGGAGATAAGGAATCACCCCTTACAACTGAGGAGAAGCCTCATACCCCCAAGGCTTTGAGGTCTGCTGCTACCACCATAAGAAGGAAACGTAGGGCAGTGGTGGTCAGAGACTCTCTTCTGAGGGGGAAGGAGGTGCCCATCTGTCACCGTGACATGTCATCTCGGGAGGTATGCTGCCTGCCAGGGGCCCATATCCGAGATGCTATGGAGGCATTGTCGAGGACTATCCAACCCTCTGACTACTACCCCATGCTACTCATCCATGTGGGCGTTAATGATACTGCAAGGTGTGACACTGAGCAGATAAAGAATAACTACAGGGCTCTGGGAGTACGGGTGAAGGAGTTTGGAATGCAGGTGGTACTCTTTGGTCCTTCCTGTCAAAGGTAGGGGCCCAGGCAGAGACAGGTGCATCCTGGAGGTAAATGCCTGGCTGCAAAAATGGTGTCACTAGGAGAGCTTTGGCTTCCTCGACCACAGGATGCTATTTCAAGAAAGACTGCTAAGCAGGGATGGGGTTTACCTTTCGAGCAAGCAGATTGGCCAACCTAATCAGAAGGGCTTTCAACTAGGTTCTACGAGGGCAAGTGATTAAAGCCCACGTGTAAGTGAAGAATATGGAGACCTGTGAGAGGGGCTGGAAATGGGAAGGAGTGTGGGTGGGAGCATGGGCTACAATAAAGAAAAAAAAAAAGAAGGCGAATGAACTGAGAGGTAAACTCAAATCAGTATCTTAGATGCTGATATACAGATGCAAGAAGTATGGGTAATAAGCAGGAAGAACCTGAAGTGCTAATAAACAAACACAACTATGACATCGTTGGTATCAGAGACGTGGTGGGATAATACACACAATTGGAATATTGGTATGGAAGGGTACAGCTTAGTCAGGAAGGATAGGTGAGGAAAAAAGGGAGAAAGTGTTGCCTTGTATATTAAAAATGTACACACTTGGACTGAAGTGGAGATGGACGTAGGAGACAGACGTGTTGAGAGTCTCCGGGTTAGGTTAAAAGGGGTAAAAAACAAGGGTGATGCATGCTAGGGGTCTACTTCAGAGCATGTACCCAGGCAGAAGAGGTAGATGAGGTTTTTTTTTTTTTAAACAACTAACAAAATCATCCAAAGTGCAGTATTTGGTGGTGATGAGGGGACTTCAACTATCCAAACATATGTTAGGAAACTAACACAGAGGGGCACAGACTATCCAATAAATTCTTGGACTGCATTGAAGACAGCTTTTTATTTCAGAAGGTTGAAAAAGCTACTGGGGGAGAAGCTGTTCTACATTTGATTTTAAAAAATAGGGAGGAGCTGGTTGAGAATTTCAAAGTGTAAGGCAACTTGGGTGAAAGTGATCATGAAATCCATGATTCAAAGGAATAGTAGAAGGGAGAACAGCAAAATAGAGACAATGGATTTCATGAAGGCAGATTTTGGTAAGCTCAGAGAGCTGGTAGGTAAGGTCCCATGGGAAGCAAGATTAAGAAGAAAAACAACTGAAGAGAGTGGGCAGTTTTTCAAAGGGACACGATTAAGTGCCCAAAAGCAAGCTATTCCGCTGAGTAGTAAAGATAGAAAGTATGGAAAAAGACCACTTTAGCTTAACCAGGAGCTCTTGTATGACCTAAAAATAAAAAAGGAGTCTTATAAAAAATGGAAACTAGGACAAATTTAAAAGGGTGAATATAAGCAAACAATACAGACACAAAACGAGCTCAAACTAGCTATAGACATAGGAAAACAAGACGACTTTCTCCAAGTACAGGCAGTCCCCGGGTTACGTACAAGATAGGGACTGTAGGTTTGTACTTAAGTTGAATCTGTATGTAAGTCGGAACTGGCATTCAGATTCAGCCGCTGCTGAAACTGATCAGTTTCAACAGCGGCTGCTTCTGGATGCCAGTTCTGACTTACATACAGATTCAACTTAAGAACCCCAGGTGTCCCCCAAGTCAGCTGCTGCTGAAACTGATCAGCAGCTGATTCCAGGAAGCCCGGGGAAGAGCAACTCTGCCTCAGGCTTCCTGTAGTCAGCCGCTGGTCAGTTTCAGCAGCGGCTGACTTGGGGATGCCTGGGGCAGAGCAGCTCGGGTGATGCTGGGTTGGTCCAGTAGCGCGGCCCCTCCTCGGCGCTACTGGACCAACCCAGCAGCACCCCAGCTGCTCTGCCCCAGGCGTCCTGATTCAGCCGCTGCTGAAACTGATCACCAGCGGCTGAATCAGGACTCCTGGGGCAGAGCAGCTGCGGTGCTGCCGGGTTGGTCCAGTAGCGCCAAGGAGCGGTGCTGCGGGACCAACCGGCAGCGCCCCATCCGCTCTACCACAGGCCCCGGGCTTTGCTCCATGTCTCTCTGGTCTGCTGGGGGGGCACTAGCTGCGTTCCCCCCCCAGCTGACCAGGGAGATGCGGAGCGAAGCAGCAGAGGACCTGGGCCGGACCCGCGGAGCTTCCAGATCAGCTGGAAGCGTCGCAGGTCCGGCCCGGGTCCTCCACCGCTTTGCTCCCCGTCTCCCTGGTCTGCTGGGTTCTCCAGCAGACCAGGGAGACGGGGAGCAGCTTTTCTCGCCCCGGAGGAGGCGGGCGGCGGGACCAGGCATCCCGCCGCTCCAGTCCTCCGGAGCGAGACAATCCCTGTTTGTAACTGCGGATCCAACATAAGTCGGATCCGCGTAACTCGGGGACTGCCTGTATATTAGAAGCAAGAGAAAGACCAAGGACAGGGTAGGCCCATTGCTCAGTGAGGAGGGAAAAACAGTAACAGGAAACTTGGAAATGGCAGAGGTGCTTAATGACTTCTTTGTTTCAGTCTTCACCAAGAAGTCAGATGATAAAGGAATGCCTAACATAGTGAATGCTAGTGGGAATGGGGTAGGTTTAGACAATAAAATAAAAAAATCAAACAAGTTAAAAATCACTTAGAAAAAAGTTAGATGTCTGCAAGTCACCAGTACCTGATAGAATGCATCCCAGAATACTCAAGGAGCTGACAGAGGAGGTATTTGAGCCTTTAGCGATCATCTTTGAAAGAACATGGAAGACAGGAGAGATTCCAGAAGTCTGGAAAAGGGGAAATAAAGTGTCCATCTATAAAAAGGGAAATAAGAACAATCCAGGAAACTACAGACCAGTCGGTTTAACTTCTATGCCACGAAAGATAATGGAGCAAGTAATTAAGGAATTCATCTGCAAACATCTGAAAGCTAATAAGGTGATAGGTAACAGCCAGCATAGATTTGTGATGAACAAATCATGTCAAACCAAACTGATAGCTTTGATACGATGAGTCCTGTGGATAAGGGACAGGCGGTGGATGTGGTATACCCAGACTCTAGTAAGGCATTTGATTTGGTCTCGCATGATCGTCTTATCAATGAACTAGGCAAATACAACTTAGATGGGGCTACTGTAAGGTGCGTGCATAACTAGCCAGCTAACCATTCTCAGAGAGTAGTTATTAACAGTTCACAATCCTACTGGAAGGGCATAACAACTGGGGTTCAGCAGGGGTCTGTTTTGGGAGCGATTCTGTTCAATATCTTTATCAACTATTTAGATATCGGCATAGAGAGTATGCTTATTAAGTTTGCAGATACCACCAAGCTGGGAGGGATTGCAACTGCTTTGGAGGATAGGGTCATAATTCAAAATGATCTGGACATACGGTAGAAATGGTCTGAAGTAAATAGGTATGACGTTTAATAAGGACAAATGCAAAATACTCCACTTAGGAAGGAACAATCAGTTTCACACATATAGAATGGGAAGCAACTATCTAGGAAGGAGTACTGCAGAAAAGGATCTAGGGGTCATAGTGGACCACAACTTAAACGAGAGTCAACAGTGTGACGCTGTTGCAAAAAAAGCAAACATGATTCTGGGATGCATTAACAGGTGTGTTGTGAGCAAGACACAAGAAGTCATTCTGCCCCTCTACTCTGCACTGATTAGGCCTCAATTGGAGTATTGTGTCCAGTTCTGGGCACCACATTTCAAGAAAGATGTGGAGAAATTGGAGAAGGTCCAAAGAAGAGCAACAAGAATGATTAAAGGTCTAGAGAACATGACCTATGAAGGAAAACTGAAAGAATTGGGTTTGTTTAGTTTGAAAAGGAGAAGACTGAGGGGGGAATGATAGCAGTTTTCAGGTATCTAAAAAGGGTGTCACAAGGAGGAGGGAGAAAAATTGTTCTACCCTCAGAGGCCAAGGAGAACAAGAAGCAATGGGCTTAAACTCCAGCAAGGGGGGGTTAGGTTGGACATTAGGAAAAACTTCCTAACTGTCAGAGTAGTCAAATACTGGAAAAGTTGCCCAGGGAGGTTGTGGAATCCCCATCTCTGAAGATATTTAAGAGCAGGTTAGATAGACATCTATCAGGGATGGTTAGACAGTACTGGGTCCTGCCATGAAGGCAGGGGACTGGACTTGATGACCTCTTGAGGTCCCTTCCAGTTCTAGTGTTCTATGAATACACTAAAATTTATTGCAAGCAGATTCTTACCCTAAAAAGCTGTTGTTGTCCTAGCCATAATCTTCAAGTCAAAGACTTTTACCTTGACCAGGTCCCCAGCTGTCCTTTTGAATGTGCCATGCATGACGAAGACCTGATAATTTCTCCTTGCTTAAACAGTCTTTCCTCGTGGCAGGAATCCTTTGTTTTCCATTCCCCCCTTCCAATTACCTGGTCAAAATAGAACCCAAGTGCTAGGTGGTACGGTCACATCTTTTACTAGTCCAAACCTTTCAACTTACAGGACAAACAAGGCTATTTACAAGTCATTAAGATGATCACCCAATAATTAAGGCTTCCAGAGCATCACTGGTGGCTCTCATGAGAACGTTTAAGTGTATAAACAAATAATCTCATACTTCATGTTTCTAACTTTACATAGAAGAATGATACATACACCAAAATAAAATATACAGATCCATCAGGCTGCAAGAATAAAATTAATAGGTTACATGAAGTATTTTATCCAAAATGTCTCCTCCAAGTTATAAATATGTATATTCCTAAAGCCAATTTCATAAGGCATGGAGGAAAGAGAACCATCACATGAGATATAGGGCTAAATACGTTAACTGGCACCAGCAGAATGCTGTTATCCCACAGGGCTGATAGACTGCTGGGTTCAGAAAATGCTCTTCTGTAATAGAAGGGCATTCCCTGCTGATGCTGTATCATAGAAGAGTTATTATGGTTTCACAGCCTATTCCCCTCTGGAATATCAATGGCCTGCTACGAACAATGGAGAGGTTAATGCTTCTCAAAGAAATGATCCCAAGAATCTTTTGTAGTGGAAAGTGTTAGCATAGAATGATTACTACTAACTCCCCGTAACAGGTTTCTTCCACAAAAATACAGTGAAGTTTGTTAACATTCCACAGTTCTTATTTGTTGATTTTCCTTCTGTCATTCTCTAAGGGAAAAAAAAACAACACAGTAAGTTACCTTTAAAAAGTTTGCATTGGCTTTGTACCCCCTTGTTTATGGAATAAAAATATTTACTATAAATTGCTATATTGATTTCTCTGCCCAGTTTATTTACTCTTCAGGAGGCACAAAGAACCATGAAGATATCATTAGTATGCTTTGCTTTTTATTGCATGTTGACACATATCATTAGATGTTCACAGGACAGAATAACAATGAAATTTAATTATCTTGCTATCAGTTCAGTAAAAAGTTACTGTAAATAAGAAAAATAGAATTTAAAGTGTGAAGTACGTTGTCATCCCCCTATTAGCTAATATTTTCCAGTTAAAAGATAAAGAACTGAAAATCGTTATAGTCAAAAAATGTAAATGTACTATGGTGATAATAGTTTTCAATTGGACAAGTTTTAAAAAGGAGTCAGAAAGGTCAGTTTACACAAGACATGCAAATGAGACCTTTACATCAAACTAATTAAAAGTAGAAATTGTCAATTCACAAAATAATTACCAAGTAATTGCCAATCCCAAGAGTTCAGAAGTTACATATTAGTTCACCACCTCTACAAGATTTTTTAAAAAAATAAAAATTAGGGTTCTTTTTATTTTGCCTCTGGAAGCCCATTTTTAAAGTTCTCCACAATCATGGGATTTAGGAAGTAAAATACAAAAAGCTGTGATTCACATACAATTACAAGATTCCTATAGCAGGGCTTTCAAGAAAAGAAAAACATAAGATATTGTGATAGAATCACAGAACTGGAAGGAACCTCAAGAGGTCACCAAGTCCAATCCCCTGCACTCATGGTAGGACCAAGCACTGTCTAAACCAGTGGTCTCCAACCTTTAATCATAAAAATCACTTTTTGAATTTAAGTGCAATCCAGGATATACCTCAAACCCAAATACCCTTGCCCCACCACCTTCCTGCCCCTTCTTCAAGGCCCCACCCCTGCTCACTCCATTCTCCCTTCCTATCACCAGGCAGGGACAACTACAGGCAGGTTCTCCTTAACCCCCGTGGAGCTGTGTGCTTCTGAATGGCAACATGCTTCTGGACAAGAGGCAAATTGCAGTTCTCTCCTATAAAGAGCAGATGAGGAGTTGCATATTTTCCTACTGCTGGAAAGCAGCTGCTGCTGCATATTTTTCTGATCCACTGAACCCAGCTCTCAGACAGACAGGACAGACAGAACAGACAGACACAGACACCTGAGTGGTCCCAGCCATGTGGCAATTATCCAGGGCTTACTGTTTGTTGCCTGACATGCATCAGTCAAGCTCTGTCACAGTTACCCCTTGTCTTTCTTCACCCAGCCACCACTGCTGGTCTGGATCTCACACACAACAAGACAGGCTGTTTTGGTTTCCCCATCCTCTACCTCTGTGCAGCAGTCCATGCCTAGAAGCTACTTCTCTGAAGACCACACTTGCTTGTCAACTTATCCATTTCTTCGTCTCCCATTTGTTTGTTGCAGCCATGACTGGTTTTTTGTTTTACTAGGTTAGCGTAACTTTTTGGAGGCAAGATAGTCACATGTGAAGCACATACTACAATATGGAATCCTATCTTGTACATTGAGGTTTACACAATTGTATACTCCAAGGTTGGCTCAAATAAGAAAGATTTTAGCAAAAATGACACCACATATTCTAATCAGAATGCCAGCCCATCACATCAAAGTGGATCAGCAGAAGACTCCCAAATTAGTAAGTACAAGCATTAATTCCTCAAATATTAACACACCTAAAGCTATAAGTGCCTTTTCATTACCACTGTTTAAAACACTTGACAAGCAGGCATTGTAAAATCATATAATAAAGTCACATGTTCATTTCCAAATTAATTGCGAAGGACACACAGACTTGAATATCTATCTTTTCCTCCTCTGCCCTTAAATCTCAGCAGACACACATTGACTATATTCCACTAGTAAAGAAAGGCCACACATTTGACCACACTTCTGAGTCTAGCCAAGGCACTCACACAAGCACATCTCATGTGTGCCTAAGTTGAAAACTGCTCTAAATTCCTGTGTTTTATTTTGGACCACAGTTTTCCTTATGAATTCTTACACCCTACTATGCAGCAGATATTCAATTCACCTACAAAACCCCACACAGACATATGGCTGCTCAGGTTCTTTCAAATAACCAGTAGATTGGGATTCAGGAGATGCGATTCAATTCCCTGCATACCCACAAGTCTGAACGATCTCGGGCAAATCATATAAGTGTCCTAGTCTTGCAGAGACACAACTTCAATGAGACTGACTATTCATGAGTGAACCTGAACACTAGTTTTTTCTCCCCATGATTCAGGCCTTAATATCTTTATGAATCAATTCCTCACCTCTAAAAATGGAGATTATGCTTACAGATATCCCAGGTAGTGCTCTGAAAAGGAATATAGGGGTGTCTATGAAGTGCTGAGATACTAGTGTCATGCAAGTGCTTTGACAAAGAGGGCCTCACGTATACTCCTAGGTACTTTGGGGGGGGGGGAGAAATCAAATACCCAGTGTTGCTGATCTGCCACTGTTACTTAAATTAGATTCATTTCTTTCGTGGTCTGCTATTACAGTAAACTGCTGTGAAGGACCAGCAGAAAATCAAAACTGGCTGTTGAAAAACACAAGTACGTGAACCTGTCTCCAATGCTCTAAAATTGATTGTACTACTGTTTTCTCTTTAACAACAACGTAAACAAAGACCAGTAGTTTCCATACATAGAGACATAGGATTTCTTTCCTTCAAACAGCAGTAAGCTGCCTATAAGAACTGCTGAAGTTTCAGATTTGAGTTAGCAATATTACGTATACATGTTTTAACAGCCTTGTAACATCTGATGTCTCCTCAGATGGGGAAGAGGGAAATCAGAGTTATATTGATGTTTGTTTTTTGTTTTGGATTGAAAATACCTGAATAGGATCTGATTTGTGTGCATGGTATAAAAGCACAAAGCAAAATAAATTAATATTCAAACAGCAGGGAGTTATATGCACCCCTGGATGATGATAGTGCAGGTACCTCTGCACAGTGGTTGCAGTCAATGTAGCTCTGCATTAAAAGCTTCTGACCCAGAAGAATGGTAAGTAATGGGATGAGCAGATGGACCAGCCTTCTGGCAGCTGATACCCAGAGGAGTCCAAATTAGAGTACTACCATTCCTGTCTGCATTGTTCCAGGACTGCTGTTTGTATACAGTTTACATCAAGAGCCTTCACGTTAAGGAGGGACATTTCCTCTCCCCCCCCCCCCTCCCATATCACATTTTAATGCAGAGTATCAACAAAATTTAAGTTTTGAAATTCTTCGGTTGATTTTTGTCGATTCTGACATAAATCTGAGTTATTGCTGCTGCCTTTATCTAACCTGTTTTTTCTATATAACTATATCCCCATTTGTATCTATTTGGTACCATATTTTTATATCTTTGTCTATACACCACTGAAACCCAACACCGACAGATAACACCATCGCACTTACTGTGCCACCACATGTAATCTGATTTTGCATAAAATGGTCAGTGATGCAGGCAATGCCTGCATCACTGACCACCATTTACTTAACACCTCCCAGCCTAGTTCCAGCCCAGCCAGTCCCTATAAGCTACTCAGTTCAACACAAACCAAGAAAAAAATCCCAATAAATTTAATTTAAGAGGTAACTACTCCATTTCCTTCCAAACCGACAACATACAGATGCAATTCCCACCACAGCAATAGTATGTTATAATAGGAGCTGCACAGCCAAAGGGAAAATAAAAACCCCAAATGCATCTCCATACAAGGATATTTCCTGCACTTTTCCTAGAGGGACTATATGGACAGATGCTACCCAGCATGTTTTGTGAATGGTTCCCATTCCTCAGCTGACAGTATCCAAGGTTACATTAGCATTCAAGGAGTTTCTCTCACATACGTAATCCCAAATCTGGCAACCAGCTGGACATTTATTCTATCAAATCTTCAGCCTGTAACACAAGGAGGCATCCCAAAAACTACAGTTCTCTTGCTCCAACTGCCAACTCATTCAGGCCAAGAGTTACATTTCTGGTGCAGAACTTCAAAGCAATAATTCTAAGGAGTATTTACACTATGGATTGCCAGAGATAGATTTTACAAGGTACATGGAAAAAAGGAACCCATGGTATGATATTCTCCACTTTCCCCAGGCATGTTCCACCCAGTGTAAAGAGTCCAGTTGCAACAATTTTCCTCTGTCAGAGAACAATAGGAAGTAGTCCCTCCGAATGAACCCTTCGCTACCTGTTCCTCCTAGATGGTGGATACAGCGTGGTCTAGACTCTGATATTACTTTTTACCAGTATGAATCCAGAGTCACTCCAGTGATTTAAATGGGGTGACTCTAGACATATGCTGGGGTCATGGGAGTTGAAAACTTGCTACAGACAAAATAGCAGCTTTAAATTCTGAAATCTTTTTATCAGTCTGTGCATGCATAATATCATTTAAAACATTTTAGCATTTCAAATTTAGATTATCACTCAGTACAACATATTGATTACCTGTGCTGTTAATTTTCTCTAGGGCACCTGTTATTGTCCATTGTCAGAAGAAAGGATACTGGGCTAGATGGACCTTTAGTCAGAGCCAGTATGGCTATTCTTATGTTCTAATTTCAAAGGAGGCATCAAGAAAACTGGTGCAACAGTCTGGAAGTGAGAACAGACATTTCTGTGACACTTTTGTAACTGGCATTGCAAAGTATTTACTAGGGATGTAAGCAACTAGTCGATGAGTCTCGACTACTCACCTCCCCCCCCCCCCCACTTGCTGCCGGTTCCCCCCCAACACAGTCTCTGCGGGGGACAGGGTGTAGTGGGGACCGGGCATGAGAAGGGAAGCAGCTGATTCCTGGCTAGCACCTAGTCTCAGATGCGCTTCTGCTTAAAAATATTAAGCGCTGACAGGCTCTCTTAATACATTTTAAAAGGCTAAAGCGCCGCAGGGGGATCCAGTGCGAGCCGGGACAGCTGACTGCTGGCTCCTGCAGGATCCCACCCATTGTGCACCAGGCTTTTAAATGGATTAAGAGCCCAGAGGCTCTTAATCCATTTAAAAGGCAGAGCTTTAAGGGAGCTAACCCCACTGTGGCTTCCCAATTATCAACTAGTCAATGAAAAGTCCACCAACTAGTTTATTAATTGATTAAATTTAACATCCTCAGTATTTACCTACAAAATACTATACTTGATCTTAGCCTTAAACAGGCCGTTCTCACTTCAGCCACTACTCCAGAGAACATGCTTCCATGCTGATGGCATTCGTTACAAGTTTGTTTAATGCATTTTTAAGTCAACTCCTCCGGGAAGAATTGTCTGCCTCCTACTCTGTTTTACCTGCATGTTATAGCAGTCTTGGATCACGACCCAACACATTTTGTTCATTTTAAGAACATGTTCACTTCTGATTTGACAAAATGCAAAGAAGGTACTAATGTGGGATTCTAAAATATGCTAAACCACTGAACAAAAGGCTTAAAAATTTGAAGTACCTTACAAAATATGAGAAGGATGAGGAACATGCTTTCAGAAGAGTCTTAAAAGAGCAGCACTTGATGAGGAAACTACAGAATCCACCACACTACAGAAACTACCAAAAAAGAAAAATCAACCTTCTGCTCGTAGCATCTGACTCAGAGGATGAAAATAAACTGGCTGTCAGCCAGCACTGCTTTGGACCATTAACAAGCAGAACCTGTTAGCAACACCAGTACAACAGTACCATGCAAATGTCTGTTCTCACTTTCAGATGACACTGAAAACAAGAAGCGGGCAGCATTATCCCCTACAAGTGTAAACAAACTTGTCTGAGCAATTGGCTGAAAAAGGAGGATTAAGAGCACTCAGACTCTACAGTTTTACATTCTTTTATTTTTGAATGCAGTCATTTTTATACATGATTCTACATTTGAGAGTTCAACTTTCATGATAAAGATTGCACTACAGTACTTCTGAGGCAAATAAAAAATACCATCTGTTTAATATTTTTATTACAAATAGTTACACTGTAAAAATGATAAATTAGCAGGGTACCATTTGTATTCTTTAGTGTAATAGAAAGCAGTATATTTGGAAATGTAGAAAGGCATCCAAAATATTTCAATAAATTATGTTTTAGTATTTTGTAGGTCAAAGGAATACCCTTTTGACTGATGTGAAAGCAACCTCGCACAGGTAATGATTATCTCCATTTGTGATGTTAGGGAATCCTATATTTACACAATTTTAACCAAAAGCGAACAATTATGCATGGATATTCTTTTAAGTGGTTACCTTTGCCATTGCCAGATAGAAAAAAAATCATCATCTACAGTCTGACACCGAGCCATGAGAAACAACAGTTAAAATGTGACTTCATATTATCTACTAGCATGTTTTATTTAACAATATTATAGCTACAAATTAACCAAGGTCAACACTATGGTACCTGGCTGACTTATTTACAAGTCAATTTCCTGCAACCTTAATGAGATGTTCAAGATTATCTTGAAAACTCTAATTTTTCCTCCCATTTTTGAGGTGCTTAAAAAAATTACACAAAGAAAGAACTAAAGATATGTGTTCAGTGGGGATAATCTGTGTATAAATTTCAGCAAATGTGATTTTTCTTGCTAAAAAAACAAAGACAAAGTGATATCTTTTGAATACGAAAATTACATACAATGATAATGTGATGGGAGGTGTAACAAATACCCTGTCATCAACTTTCTGACACACGTTTGTGGCTCAGTCACCATTTATATATGGACATAGGCCCAGAAGAACTAGAGTACTACATAAAGTAACTGATATCAACAAGAAGCAAAGTGTGCTGGTGACAGGGAAAAGCATTTTAGTCTTTGATCTTTTTGTCCTTCCCTTTTTGGTTCTACTCAGCTCAGCCATCCTCCCTCACTTTTTATCTTTTTATTTACCCCTTGTGATTTTGACAGATGTCTCATAGTCATTGGCCTCTTTTCCAGCTTTTACCTATGGTGCCGTCTGCCAGCCAGTTGCCTGGATCACTTTGACACAGTCTGCCATACTACAAACTCATCCTAGAATTACATCCCTAAGCCACTTTTATGCCCACCCCAAACACTATTCTCCCAACAAAAAAGCATTAATGCAACAGAAGACTACTTTTTAAAAATAACTATAAAAACAAATCTGCAACATAATGGAATTAAGATGTCACTATCGACTATACATAACCAAGAACTCTACATCAGCCTTTATTGCCCATTTATCCAATTTTCCTTCAAACACACCAGTATTTTCTCACGCCATCCTTATGAATAGAAAGAATGCTCCAAATATCTGCAGTGCCAGTATACCACCTGCTTAAAACTCATCTCTGCTGAAGTGCATACAAGTCATTTGACAAAGACTAGACAGCTGATGAGCTGTCACTGCTACTTATTATACTAATCATATTTTGAGTTTCCCCTTATTTGTTGTGTCGATCTTTTGTGATATATTTAGATTGTAAGCACTTCGGGGCAGAAACTGTCTCCATTATATGTGGGTCTGTATACAGTGCCTATCACAATAGATGGCTCTGCAGTAGAAAACAAAACGATAAGCGCCAACTACAATGCTGTCTTTTACTTGCCTTTCACCTTTCCTCCTCAGGCTTTGCATTGGCTGTTTATCCTATTTCCTCTGTATATTCTCTCTGAATAAGATTCCTCATGTCTGTAAATCAGTCATGTTGAATATAAGAGTGATAGATGCATAACAAATACCTAAGAGGCTATAATATATATATTTTCCACATATGTGCCTGAGTATTCCCCCCAAATTTGGGGAAGTTGATAGGCAGATCCAAAACTGTGTGCTTGAATGTCTTTGCAATCCAAAAAGAAACATATGGATTGTTTTCAAGTGTTGTTTTCAAAATCCTGCTTTCACAAGACATGACCTGGAGCTGAAAAAGCGGTGTATTGGGTCATTTCTACCTTGACTAGATAACACTTGTATTCAGGAGGATAAACTAATTATCAGAGAGACATTGTTTTCTTCAAGAAATGAAATACCTTCCCTACATGAAAATAGGGACGAGGCCAGGCTGTAAATAGTTTAAATAGCAATAAATCTATTTAAAGCACCTATCTACCTCCAATATTCACTAATCAATAACTGGAGTTACTCAGAAAGGCTGGTCTCAACTACAGATGGTTAAAAGAAACTAAAAAACAGCCAACAAATCAAAAACTATCAAGCAAAAATATATTTGTCAGACACTATCTAAAATAAATAAAATTTACAACTTATTTTCATCAAAACCAAAAATGAAGTCATTTATCATCCTCCGCCCACCTAACATTTTTCAGTAGCAAAACTCAAGAGGAAGAAAGCCAACTATAGTAAAAGATTAAATATGTTCAATAAAAATGTTCATGGAAAAATTGTTAATGGATGAAAAAGTAGTTCCTTTTCAAATCCTGAGACACAAACTTAAATGACATTTTTCACAATTCTCCCTCACCCACCATTTTTAATCAGCTGTCATTTAACTTCAATATTGATAGCCAAAACAGCCTAAATGATTCAAAATATTTGTTTCCATAAGTTCAGTGGAATATTTTGTTCCTAGCAAAACAGAAGTCTCATCTGGAGATCAACAGAAATTAAGCTTCCCTGTTGGGGAGGAGGGGAAAATCTATAACAACGCTTACAGTATTTCACAGAATGTGTTATTTACTCGATGGGGCTTTGGGTCAGGAAATGTTTCCTCTGAAAGAAAGAATCAGACACACATAGTATGTGATATACTGATCAAAGCTGTTTTACCAGAATTGGTTCTGATGCATTATGTCATAATTTATGTGGAATCTAAAATACTTTACAATTCTAATAGATAGTGGTAATATACCACAGCGATCAAGCGGGATAAAGAGTGAATAATTAAGGCAACTGTTCAAGTGAAAACTTGACCAGGATGCCCAAGGTTACATGTGGTTTGAAGCATAAAATGCAGTTCTTAGCATTAGGTAGTTCTTTGACCAGGGGCTCTCTCTTGTTTTCTTGAATAAGCAAAAATGATGATTCTAATGGGCTGCAAATTCCCAAAGCTTTAAGCACCATTAAGTATACTTCAGTTGAATAATTTCACACAAGGGAATTTTGTAAAATCGTAAAACAAATTTTGTCCTTGCTCATCACTAACTGCTACTTAGCCAGACTCATCTTTACCTGGCCTTAAAAGTCTCCTCAGAGTTCTTAAAGAATTATATTTTCTATTACACTAGATTTAACCTTATCAGTTCCCACTTAAACCATTTGAAATAAGAGAAATGTAAGAGTTGGGAAATCACACAACAAAAGACTGCTGCAGTGACTAATCTGTTTTGGTCATGTAGCCAGTATTTCAATATGCAGGTCCTCAAGTTACCGGTTGCAAGCTCTAGTAGAGCTTTTTCCTCTTCCTCAGCTGTAAAATGATAAATTCAGGGCATCTATGCAGCTTTGACATCAAGAATAACCAAAAGGCACAACATGTGGAGCAGAGACTGGCTAGCCACAGGAACCAATCTTCAGTAAAAGAAGTGATTATTTTACCTCTGAATATGGCAATGGTGTTACCATTGCTAGAATATGGTGTCCAGTCCTGGTGTCTGTAATTCAAGAAGGATGTTCATAAATTGGAGAAGTTCAGAGAAGATTCACAAGAAAGACTGAAGGATTAGAAAACCTGATAGTGAAGTGCTCAAGAAGCGCAATTTAACTCAGAGAAAAGTTAAGGGATGTCTTGGTCATAGCCTGCAAGTTCCCATACTAGGAGCAAAACTTTGATAATGGGTTCTATATCCTAGCAGACAAAGGTATAACAAGATCCAGTGTCTGGACTTTGAAGCTAGACAAAAAGTAAGACGGGAAATAAAGCATACATTTAACATTGGGATAAACTGTTTACCTAAATGGACGTTGCATTCTTCATCACTGACAGTTTTTCAAAAGATGCCCTCTAGTTTACACAGGAATAATTTTGCATAAGTTCTATGGCCTGTATTATACAGGAGATCAGACTAGATCAGCAGTGCTCACCTGTGGCGCTCGGGCCACTTGCAGACCACTGAGCACATAGCTACAGCCCATGACATCCTCAGTAGTATTGAATGCAACCCACAGTGGCAAAAAGGTTGAGAAGCACTGAACTAGATCATCACATTAGGTGCCTTCTGACCTCAGAATCAAGCCAGATGTTTCAGAACCATCCCAAATAGGATACAGTTAGGTTAAGACATTTTAAAAAGTTAGGTTTGTGATGAGGTTCCCACACCACTAATGGCATCTCCTCCTGGGCATCATAGGTTCTGCCAGGTGCGGTGTTCTCCTTTCTATCCACCTCCCTAGCCATCAGTATACCCATCTTCTCTCAGTCTGCAGCCTCTCTCGTTCTCGCGGGATTCAGTCCATGGCTTGATCCTCCAGCCAGTTCCCTACCCCTCCGTGAAAGTCAATTCTTTTGGGCCAGCTGTCATATCCAACATCATGTGCCACTAGCCAATGGCTGCTGGAACCCAGCCAACTCTCTCTTACAGTGGATTCCAGCCCAGGGACCCTATGAAATGCAGCCAAAGCCTGTACTGTCTTGGCCCTTGCTGCTCCTTCTGGGGGGCTTCTTCCTACATAATTCGCTACTTCCTCTCTGGGTCTGCCCACCTTCCAATTCTCTCCTCTCAGGGAATAGCTACAGCCTACCTTCCTGCAACTGCCGTCTGCTTCCAGCTCTTGGGCCTTATACAAGCCCCTCCTCTTCTTGCCCAACTAAGCCTTCAACTAATTCCTGGCCTCCTTGTAGCTTACATCTCTCCCCCACTTGCTGCTAGACTAATTTACCCTCTCAGACCCCAAAAAAGGTCTTTATCCTTTAAACAGCAAAAATTAAAAACAATTTAATTCAAATTTTGTTTAATAGTTTCTACATTTTCACTACTGTAACCATCTCCTCTCCGGCCTCACTGACTCATCTTCCAGTCTATCCAAGATACAGACACACACACACACACACACACACACACACACACACACCCCATTCCAACCATATCATCCCCTTCCCTGCCTGCATTATATTAAATTCAATCTTTCCACCTTTACTAATGAAATATCAAAGTTGCCCCGAACTCCAGCCCTGATTTCATTTCCCCTGTCCTATGCTTACTAATTGATTAACTGATGAATCTAGAAGCAAAAGCTTATAAGTTAATGCTATAGACTACATGCATTTCACCCCCCCCCCCCCCCACACACACACACACACCCCTCTTGCCAGTACATTTTTTAGCAGCTGGCCAAGTCAGAATAAATTTGTTTCACCTTTTTCACACAGTAAGGGTACGCTTATCTCGGCTATTTCAGGTTACTAGAGGTATTCTGGAATAACTACCCCGTGTCTTAACAAGTCACCTGTTATTTTGCAATATTTTTCAAAATAACAGGCGTGCTATTTCAGCATCCCTGTAACCCTCATTCCACTGTGTAAATATGCCAAATTTCAAAATAAGCTATTTTGAAATCTAAACTCGAAATAAGAGAATTTGCATAGGGTAAATTGCATCTTATGTCAAGTTTAGGGTGCTATGTATTTGCATCCTGAATCAAATCAATTTCAGTTTGAGTTTCTCTTACTATATAATCAGACAATGCTTTAAGAATTTTCATAATATACATTTTTAAAACAAAAACATTTCTCTCTTTCTATTTTTAAACAAAGCTTTTGCTTGTGGAAGAGAAAAAGATGTGAGTATACTTAAATCACAGCCTACCATGTAGACCATTATATCTTGTTGTTTCCTCGTTTGCCCCATCTGTTGTCTCTAGGAGCTTACAACCTAAGTATAGATAAGAGACATAACCCATCTTTTTTCCCCTGCTTTGTTGGTACAGTTCATAGTGCAAGGGGATTGTGGTCCCTAACTAGAGCACATTGGGGCCATGGAATTACGAGTTATGATAATTTTAAGAAAATTCTGGAGCAGTACAAGTCTTAATGCTCACTGAGTATTTTATAGCAGGTAAAGCTACTAGTTAAAGTTATCTAACACTTTCTAGAATAAGATCTTCGTTTCCATTGCTTATAAACTAAACCAGTCTTTCATTGTTTGGTTTGGACTGAAATTTTCTACGCCAGGAATTTATTTCTAAATGAAGTTTCAGTGAAAACAGTCCAGAGATTTCTGAGAATTTTCTTCATTTTAAAAAATTCTTGCAACTCCTTTGTTGAGATGTTCTAGTCCCTCTCTTCTTTGAGCAGACTTGAAATTAGGGTCACCCTGGTATCAGGGATGTGCTTCTTGCTCTCCCCATCAAACTCCACCTGAGTCTGGCCAAGTGATAAGCCTCTAAGGAAGCTGCAGTTTGCACACAGTCTCAGTAGAGGTTTATAAGAAGCTGACAGCTAAATTTTCTGAATATTTCATCCACACAAAATACATTCCATCCCCACACGGCTCCTTTGTGTCAGTGAAATTGCGCAAGTGGAATTTCTGTTCTACAGGCAACTGATGTTTCAAAATCCATTTTGGTCTGAATTAGAAAGAAAATAGTGAAAACCTCTGAGAACTTTTTATTTGGAAAAAAATCACAATATTTCAATGTCAAAATGCATATAAACATCAACACACTGACTATCTAAATGAAAGTCAAAATGTTTAGAATGATTAGATTTCCCTGTCAAAAACTACATGTTCCCAAAAACATTTCAACTTAGACAAAACTGCATTTTCCTCACAGCAAACAATTCCATCGAACAGTTTTTAACCACGTCTAATTTTGAGACAATGAATAAACAAGATCCAGTTTAGTGATTCAGAGGCCATGCAAATTGTATTCTAGTTGATCCTCTCAGCTCCTGGGGACTTGCTTCTGGTGCCAGGAACGGAGAGCAAGAGCAGGAAAGGCTGTCTCTTCTGTACTCTCAGCGGCCCTCATAGTGGTAACCAAGCTGCACCAGGGGCACTGAAAGAGGAAGCTACCTAACTTAACTAGAAAGAGATGTCGAGCAGAGTCAGGATATTAACAGGCACTGCAACCAGCATGGCATGGAGGGGACAGAGCAAAAGGGTCTATAACTAAAACACCACATGGCCCTCCAGAATCTGGAACTGAACCCAATACTCCTGAGTCTCAGTGCTGCTCTGCTGTTTTTCACAGCCATTTTCTAGACATTAGCAATGCATATTTCAGTCCGTGTCATGCTGTTGCAGTCAGCAGAAGCTGGAGCACACTCATTACATATTCTTTAAAAAAAAAAAAAAAAAAAAAGGCAGGGGAGGGAAAAAGAGAGGGTTCTATAACAGCTCCAGGACTCAGCTTTACAGGATTTTAGAAATTGTTCCCTACTGTGGTCAGAAATAGCCCCAAAAGAGAACGGTTTGACCCGAGGTGGGGGGTGGGAGTAGCAGGGAAGGGGGGAGAGAAGAGAATACATTTTGTATTCTGTGTTATAATGAAAATCAATCATTTGAAAATGTAGAAAAAACATCAAAATATTTAAGAATAATAAATTTCAGTTGGTAATGTTTAACCGTGAAATAAACTATGATTAAAAAGATGAATTATCCCAGGCCAGTTCTTTAAATATCAAAGTTCTCTCCTAGATGTTTATGCTGATTGTTTCATTGAGCTAATAAAAAAATTATATATCTATGTGCAAACTATTCTTTTGAGCTCACAGGAAATCCTGGCATTCTTGAAATGATATTTGCCATGGATTTCAATAGGCCAAGTTTTTGCCTTAGAAGCCACGTCACAAATTTCTCTAATCTGGAGTGAACACATTTTTGCTCACACATTGGCTTCCTTTGTCGTTAGTTAAACACAGGCTGAAAAACTGCAGCACTGGCATCATCATTTCAATGAGACCCAAAAGAAGGCAAGTGTCCAGCAGAGATCCATCAGCATTTTTAGAGATAAAGCAACTCAATGGTGTGTTACCAGTTGGAGTTTGAAGCAAAATTAAAAGTGCCATTCTGCTGTGACCATGTATTCCAACAAATATCATTTGAGATGGTATGTAATGTCTTCAGCTGTACCATGACCCCTGTAGGGATGGGCATGAATCCCAAAATGCAAATTGAGAATTTGCCACATTTGGAAGCACAAGGATTTGGCATTCACCTACTTTGGCTTCTATTGCTGGATCCTTCTCTTGGGCTCCTTGCCCAGTCCTTGAGGGGAGCACAGCAGGATGCTCAGCATCTCACCTCTCTACTCTGTATGGTGGGTAAAATGTGCCTGGCAGTACATTCCTTCTTTCCCATTGGAGGGGGAAGCTAGGATACCTCGCCTCTTCAGGTACATTCTCCTTCTCCCCATCATGGAAGCCCCCTTTCCTATCACCTTAATCCCAATCTAGCCTTCCTATCCGTCAATCCCAGTCTGACTGAGGGGAGGGATGGAGAGCAAGTGCAAGTAATTAAGTGTCCAGTTCTTGAAATACTGCTTGGATCTCTTGGCAAAGCAGAAAGTATACTGAAAGCAAGTTCAGATTTTAAGAGGTATTTAGGCACCAAAAAAAAAAAATAGAGATGGGCCTCTAGTGAGGTCTTTTGAAAATCTCTAATGAACTCTTAGAATCATAGAATCATAGAATAATAGGACTGGAAGGGACCTCGAGAGGTCATCGAGTCCAGCCCCCCGCCCTCAAGGCAGGATCAAGCTCCGTCTACACCATCCCTGACAGATGTCTATCTAACCTGTTCTTAAATATCTCCAGAGAGGGAGATTCCACCACCTCCCTTGGCAATTTATTCCAATATTTGACCACCCTGACAGTTAGGAATTTTTTCCTAATGTCCAATCTAAACCTCCCCTGCTGCACTTTAAGCCCATTACTCCTTGTCCTGTCCTCAGAAACCAAGAGGAACAAATTTTCTCCTTCCTCCTTGTGACACCCTTTTAGATATTTGAAAACCGCTATCATGTCCCCCCTTAATCTTCTTTTTTCCAAACTAAACAAGCCCAGTTCATGAAGCCTGGCTTCATAGGTCATGTTCTCTAGACCTTTAATCATTCTTGTCGCTCTTCTCTGTACCCTTTCCAATTTCTCCACATCTTTCTTGAAATGTGGCGCCCAGAACTGGACACAGTACTCCAGCTGAGGCCTAACTATTCTTATTGAAATGAATAGGAGTTCGGTACCTGCTAGGTGCTTTTGAAGAGTGCTACTGAGAAACCATCTTTTGGCAGCTTTAAAAGTCTGTCCCAGAGTATCTAGCAGTAGTATCACGCAGCTACTCGTGAGAAATAGCTAACCCATGGAACGATGGATCCAAGCCCTGGAATCAAAGGTCTAACAGCAAATTGCTGATCATTTGTGGGTCAGCAGCCACACAAGTTGCTTTCTCCCAAATGTGACCTCAAATCTCTTTACAATGGCCGATGGTCTTATGTGTTTTCTTCCAGATGTATTTTTAAAATTATAATTCAAAGGGCTGTATTAAACATCTCTTGTATGGCCACGGATTGTTATATGAAAAACAGGCCTCTTTTAATAACTACTCTGCTGCTGAGTGAAGACGTAGGGTAGGGCTGGGAATGTGAGTTTGTTTTGTGAGTTTGTTTTGTCTGTTTTCTGAATCCTAAACTAAGTAGTTGTATGGGAAGGGGGCAGAGTAGTAAAGGAGCCCTGTGGGATACAGCTAACTACTTGAGGAGGTGGGAACACATCAAGAGCTAAATTCCTAATCTGAGAGTATGTGGTGGAAGAAAAGGGAGGGGAGAAACATTTTGTTTAGTTACAGTAATGTGATAGGCTCTTCCAGTCTCTTGTGCTCTCAAATTAAATTGGTTCTGACACATTGGTCTATTCCATTCTCAGATATCACATACACTAACCTAGGTGTCCTGGACTTTTGCAGAACGTTTTGTTCTTTGCCCTTCCTTGAATATTATGTTTGTATATAGCTTGGAGGGATAGCAAGAACTTCAAGAGCCTTCAGAAAAGTAGCATCCCCCACATTAAGTTTCTAGCCTGCAAGACCACGGAGAAGAAGAACTTGAAAATGTTAATGCAAAAGACTCAGGAAACAGAAAGCAGATAAAAAACCACACCCACAACACTTGTTAATTTTAAAAAACCATTATTTTAAACCACTCATGATTTCTGGGGACTTAACTCCCAATACTGAATGTTCGGTGTTGGAGATACTGGCACAATATTAATAGACACCGAGAAGGAAAGCATGTGTAATCAGAGGATTCCAGTACAAGTGTAAAATCCAAGCAAAACATGTCATGATAATACTTTGTGCAGCAGGATACTCAGATTAACTAAATGGAATTATTTTGATTATAAGTAGGAAACGATGTAGAAGTTGGTTTAAGATCCGATGTTAGATTTCCAAGTTATAATGAAACAAATACCACAGTTCAGCAATATGGCTAATGCCACCAAGACACAAACTACAGAAAACGATATACCTGACAAACAGTGATTCCTTACACCAGGGAAGACGCTGTACAAAACGCAATAATTACTAAAACCATTGGAATTTATGGTGTGAAAGCAACTGGCTCAGGATAGCAATAAACTGCACAGGAAATAAAGTCCGGATGTATCTGTAGGAGATATACTCCAGCACAAACAGAAATTAGAGATACCTAGATTCCAAGGCCAGAAGAGACCACTGTGATCATCTAGTCTGACCTTAGGGCCACAGAACTTCCCCAAAATAGTTCTAGAGCATCTTTCAGAAGAAGCATCCAATCTTGATTTTAAAATGGTCTGTGTGGTGGGGCAGCTGCCCCACTCTGGTAACAGAAGGGTTAAACACAAACAAGAAGGAGCCTGCACAAAACCCAGCCAATCATGCCAAGCTAGAGGGAAGCCAATGCCTGTAAGCCCTATAAAAAGGCTGCAGCACAGAGAGGAGCTTATTCAGGTCCTGGGACCAGCAAGGGAGAAAACCAAATTCCAAGAAGCAGAGCAGCACCTTGGACAGAGCAGTGCTGGGCAGGCTCAGAGGAGCACAGAGGAAGCTCCAACCCAGTGTTTCCCACCAGAGTTGGCATACCCCTGGGGTTCTGCAGACCATCGTCAAGGGTTCCGTGAGAAATCGTGGAATAAATAAATAATTTTTTTCCTTACAGCGTAAGCGGACATAACAGCTCTTTACAAATAAATTTTCTTGACAATACTTTAGCGGTAATTGAATTGCGCTCCCCACGGTCAACTTTTTCTGGCCAAGCAAACGTTTTCAAAGGTAGGGGTTCCTCGGGATATGAAAAATTATTTAGGGGTTCCTCCATGGGAAAAAGGTTGGGAATCACCGCTCCAGCTTCATAGGTCCAGGCCCTCAGCCTGGCAGGCAAGGGATGAGAAGCTGCAATGGCTACAGGGAAGTGGCCCAGGAGACATAGGCAGTAGAGGGCAGTTTTATGCTGCTGCTAGAGGATCCCTAGGTTGGGACCCATAGTAGCGGGAGGGCCTGGTTTCCCCCTCCACTTGCATCTCATCAAGCCACAGAAGAGCATAGCCCAAAGCAGACTGCGGCTTGCCCCTGAGCTGAGGGACTAGACTGGGGGTTGCACTTGGCTACAGAAGCAGGTGCAAAGGCAGAGAACTTGGTTGAGTCCCCCAAAAAGGGGGGGGGAGAGAATCAGAGTTGAGGGCACAACCAGCTGGTTCAACCATATTTTATACAGTATGAGCCTTGATCTGTCTGAGGATGATCATTTGTTACACGAGGGCAATGCACCCCCCCCCCTTCTTAACCTGTTATTTACTAGAAGTTATTCTGTTAGCTCCATTGGCAGAGTGTCCGAAACCACGATGGGAGGATGATCCCGTCTAGTGGTCAAGCCGTGGCAGTGGTGCCTACTTGTCAGATCCATGGCTTCAGATCTGGAATCTGGGGTTCACAGTGGAGCTGGAGCAAGGCTGGTATAAAAGCAGGGCTAGAACAGGTCTGGAGCAGGAGCAAGGCTGGATCAGGGTAAGGCTTGAGGAGACTATTGCCTCCTATCAGCCATAAGACCGCTCCAAGCCCTGAAATTAAGCAGACTGAGTGTTATTCTTCCTGTAAGGCTTATAGATCTGCCCTGAGAGTCACCATTTTCTGGCTTGTGGGTTGACTAGATCCTAATACAGGAATGACATCACCTTCCACAGAAGTCAGCATGGTAAATCCAAGAGTCCCAACCCTGCTGATAACTGTTGTAACTAGGCCTACAAATCCACTCTCACGTAAGAGTACATGAAAGCTCATAAGGTGTAATAACCAATAACAAATTTTAATAAAAAGTTAGATTCAACTTGTTTTGATAGCGAATGTTATAAACAGGTGCAAAAGGAACAGACAGACTAAATTAGTTGAAATGGAAAAGGCCACATTGATCTAATGCACAGACTATGTGGAAATTATGCTTGTTAGAAACAAAAGACATATGACCAATGAACTAAAATTGGTGCATCAAATCTCTCACCTACCTGGTGGACAAAATAACACGGGAATGGGCTATTAAAGCCCTTAAAGAAAGACTTTAGGGGACAAAATGAAGAGTAGACCAAGAATACTGAAGCAAGCCTCACCACCACGGCTGCCACTCCCACCATCTCCTGAAACCTGATGCCTTACACACGTTAATCCTGAGAGAGGTCCTAACCAGAGACAGAAACCTAGGAAATACCACCACCTCTGCTGACTCCAGTTGAGCCACAGTCACCAGCTGGGATGATTGGATAGGATTTTAACTGCAATGGCAGGGATTCCAGCCCATCTCTACTAACTTCCTGTCTCTGACCCAAAAAGACCATTAGCACCATCTTTGATACCACCTAAGAGACTATAAAATAAAGTTGATTTCCCATCCCAAACTCTGCTCTAAAAAGAAAAAGGCACAAAAGACGTTAAAATAAAATCCTTACTTAATACTTCACATTTCAAATGCTTCAGCTTTTCCCCCCTTCTTTTCCATACGTTTAATAAAGGCTAAAAAGGTGTTTTAATGGTGTGTTTGCCCTAGTACGGAGCAGGCAAAGTCAACATATCAAACACCAGACATTTAACACTATTCAGTGCTGGACAATGACTGGTTTAGGAGAATACCTTTGATTTACATAATCCCTCTACACTACTACAACATGACTATAGCTAGCTAGCTTGTACAGGCACCCTTAATTCTGACATTTCCTAACTACTGAATGCATGATTTTTCAGCCTTAATAATGTTCTTTTAATGGTGGAGTGAGTGTGTGTTTGTTGGAGAGATTGACTTTGCTATCTCATGAAAATGTTGCTCTCAGTGTACCGGCAAGGAGAGTCACCAAAAACCCTTCAACAGCCTCAAATACATATAAATTCAATGAGCCAAATCCATCCCTAGTACAATACAATGAAGTCAAGAAAACAACATCAAAGAAGAATTTGACCTATTTTCTGTGTTGGGAGATCTAGTAAGCCTCATATAAGCAGGGAAAAGTCTGTGCAGTTTATCCCTTTCAAGGTCAACAGGCAGATAAATGGATTTCTCCCTCCTTCTGTATTCTAGTCCCACTCATAATCCTCTGAGGGACATAGCATCCTGACTTGCAATGAATTATCACTTTCAGTCAAAGCAAGTGGGCCTGCTTGGGTCAACCAAACTTTAAAGAAACTACCATATGGTTATTCTTTGTTTATCTCTTGACACTACGATCATCATGTCTGACCTCCTATATAGGACTGGCTATACAACTTCCCCAAAATAATTTGTAGCAAATAGATCTTTCGGAAAAAGATCAAACATTGATTTAAAAATTGTCATTAATAGTGAATCCACCATGACACTTGGTAAATTGTTCCCGTGGTTATTCTCACCACTAAAAATATGCGCCTTATTTCCAGCCTGAATTGGTCTAGCTCAGGGGTGGGGCACCTCAGGCTTGCCTGGATCCTGCCACTGAGGCATTGGGGAGCCCATGCTGGCTGGCACTCCAGCCCACTCCCCTCCGCTGCCTCATTGTGGAGCTGGAGCACTCAAAAATCTACTAGGCTGGGTCCCCTTAATCTCTGGTGTGCAAGGGAAATGTGAGGATTGTCTTTTTCCTTCTCAGTCAGTGGCCATGTCAGTGAGTGCGTTTCCCCACCACCACCTGTGTGGTCCCAAACTGATTTTTCTGTGGGTCAGTGGCCCCCAATTGAAAAGAGGTTCCCCACCCCGGTCTAGCTATAGCTACTGAATTGTTAGGAGTCCTCTATTAAATCTTTGTTCCCCATGTAGGTAACTAACAGATTAAGTCACCCCTTAACCTTTTCTTTGTCAACTAAATAGATTGAGCTTCTTGAGGTTATCATTTTAAGGCATATTTTCTAATCCTTTATTCTTGTTGTTCTTCTCTGAACTCTCTCCAATTGATCAGCTTTCATCTTGAACTGTGGCACCAGACCTGGACATACTACTCCAAAAGCAATCACACCAGTGCCAAATAAAAGAAAGTAATGTCTCTACTCTTACTCAAGAACTACTCTGTTTATGCATTCTAGGATCCCATTCATTCTTTTGGCCGCCTCATCCCACTGGGAGCTAATGTTCATCTTAGCATCCACCGTGTCCAGTCCCAAGATTGAGTCCTCTATTCTTAGATACATAAACATTTAGCTCTATTAAAACCATATGTTGTTTGGATGAACCCATTTTACCAAGCAATCCACATTGGTTTTAATTCAAGACCCATCTTCTTCATTCAATATCAATCCCCTAACCTGTGGTCATTTGCAAACGATCAGTGATGATTTTATGTTTCTCTTTCAAGTCATTGATAAAAATGTTAATTAGCAAAGGAACAAGAGCTGACACCTGCAGGGCCCCCCTGGAAACAGGCCCACTCAATGATAAATTCCCAGTTTACAACAGCAACATGAAACTCAATTTGCCAGTTTATAATCCATTTAATATATGGCAGGTTAATGCAGTATTTTAGGGTTTTTTTTAAAAAACAAGAGGTCTGGTAGTACTAAGCCAAACACCTTACAGAAGTCAATCATCTTTAACAAAACTTGTATTTTCATCCAAATGAAGATATTAAGTTAATTTGATAGAAACTGTTTTCTACAAAAAAACACTCATTGATTTGCATTAATTACATTTAATTCCTGTAGTTCTTCATTAATCAAGTTCCAGATCAGTCACTCCATTATCTTGTCAGGCTGGCAGGCCCATGATTGTTTAACTCATCCCATTTACTCTTTTAAAAAGTGATAAAACATTTGCTTTCTCCTCATCTTCTGAATCCTCGACAGGCTCCCTGACTTACTAAAAAACTCCACACCAATGGTCCAGCACCTAGTGCAGATGATATACCATGGAAAGTGTTAAAACATGGCAGAAAATCCATGACCACGCTCCTTTTCAAAAATATTTAACCTCATTTGCACAAAGGATTGAGTCCCTGAAAACTAGCAACAATCATTGCCCCACTCTTTCTAAAAAGCAACTGGGCAGACTGCAACAGCTATAGAGAATTAAGTTCTATCGGCATTCAGAGGAAGTATTTTGTAGTGTTTCTCATCCGTTAAAAAAAAAACAAAAACAAAAGACACGCCTTTAAATCACAAGCTGTCTTGAAATCTAGACATTCCACCATAGATCAGGTATCTGCTGTTCATCAAGTCTTAGACACACACAATTAACTCCACTTTTGCATCAATTGACTAACACCGCATTAGACTCAGAGAACAAGGAAGCTCTGAGGAAAGTGCTGAAGTGATATGCATCACACTGTCCTCTGGAATGGCTCACAAGGGATTACCAACCTCAGGGTAGACTACTGAGAAGCAGAGCAGATGCCCCAAAGTGATGATGGCTACTGTGTAGATTTGATAAAACTTGTTTGTGAGTGAGCAAGCAAGTCTGTCTGTCCATTTGTTCAAGAACTCCTCCAGTAAGAGCTAGGACCACCACATTTGGGATGTAGCTTTCTCTTATCATAACTTAAAGCAAGGTCAGGGCTTGATTGTGTGTGTGGAGGGGGTGGGGATGAGACCAAATGCCCCCCACATTCAGAGGTGCATAAAACCACACAGAAGAGAGAATCACCAGGCTGGAGAAAGGGGCTGGCTGGGAATGCGCCTTCCCCTCCACTGCCCAGGTGCCCTTTATGGGCAGTTGGGGCTGCAGCTTCCCCTCTCCCCATACTAGAACACTGCTCACTGTTTGCCTTCATCAGGGTTGGTGAATCCAATTATAGAACATTAGAAGATCTACCCAGCATTGCTCAGGTCCTTAACTCAATTTTTGTTTTTCTTCAGTGAAATAATTGCTCAAGAGTGGGGCTGGAGATGATGGGTTCAGTATGCAGGCTGTCCTGGGGAGAGAGGAGTACTCCACATCAATTGAACTCCTAAAGACTCACAACAGTCTTAACATGGAGTCACATTCCAGGATCTCTTGCCACCAAGAAACAAGTCACTTACTCTGAGGCAATTTACACCTTAGATTTCACACCAAAGACAACACTTGCAGTCAATTTACAGTAAACTTCCTAATTAATTAATTCTTAATTATTAAATCCTTAAGAAATGAGAGATATTGAAAGGCATAAGCTGGCAAATACATAC
Organism: Pelodiscus sinensis; assembly: GCF_052426305.1. NCBI lineage: Eukaryota > Metazoa > Chordata > Testudines > Trionychidae > Pelodiscus > Pelodiscus sinensis. The sequence goes on along the minus strand of NC_143052.1, from coordinate 300,509,917 downwards.
ATACATACACACACATGAATTATAGTTCATGGTTTTAAAAGGTGGCAGAGTTGCAGTAACCTGTTCCATAGAAAATTTAGATGTTTGCAAGTCACCAGAGCCTCCAGGAAATACCTCCTCTATCATCTCATTAAGTATTCTAGGATGCACCTGAGCATTTAGCTATCACTTTGAAAAATCATGGAAGTCAGAAGAGATTCCAGAAGACTGGAAAAGGGCAAATACAGTGCCCATCTATAAAAAGGGAAATAACTACCCAAGAAACTACAGATCAGACAATTTAACTTCTGTGCCAGGGAAGATAATAGAGCAAGCAATTAAGGAATCCATCTACAAACCATCTGGAAAATAATAAGGTGATAGGTAACAGCCAGCATGAATATGTAAAAAATAATGTCAAAGCAATCTGATAGTTTTCTTTGACAAGACATCAATCTTGTGGATAAAGGAGCAGCAGTGGACGTGATATAGCTACACTTTAGTAAGACACTTGACAGTCTCACATGACCTTCTTATCAATAAACTAGGGACATGCAACCTAGATGGGGCTACTGTAAGGTGGGTGCATAACCTCTCTCAAGAAGTAGTTAACATTTCACATTCATGCTGGAGGGGCATAATAAATCCCTGTGTAACTGCACTTGTTTTGGGACCAGTTCTGTTCACTATCTTCATCAACAATTTTGATGATGGCACAGAGAGTATGATTATTAAGTTTGCAGAGGATACCAAGCTGGGAGGAGTTAAAAGTGCTTTGGAGGATAGGGTCAAAATTCAAAATAAAGTGTCCATGATAGCTAAAAATCAGATTATATACAATACCCATGTTACTTTATGGATGCAAAATATGGTTACTGAAGAGTCTTGAGCAAAAGCAAGACACATTTGAAATGGAAGTGTCAGCATCGTATCCTAAACATGACAGGACCCCATACCAAATACCTAACATTCTTCTCTATGGAAAAGTGCATTATGTGAGATCATGGATGTCTGGACAGGGTATAAAAACCATAGTCAGTTCCCCATCAGGCTAAAAATGTAGTCCAAAAGAGAAAAAAAAAAACCATGATATTGATGTAATCTGCTTAAAGTTCGGTAGAGCTGAGGTTATCGGAAAAACTTAAACAAAGAACAGTCTTTCAGCACCTTAGAGACTAACAAAACATGTAAATGGTATCACTGAACTCCATTCATCTGAAGAAGTGGGTTGTGCCCATGGAAGCTCATGATACCATCTACATGGTTTGTTAGTCTAGCAGCATCTTAGAGACTATTTGTTGTTTAAGTTTTTCCAGTTACAGACTAACGCAGCTACCCCTGAAGCTTTTGACACGGGGGAAAGAGATGATGGATCAATTCAGCACCTCCTGGATGGTGAGTCATCTAAGCACATCAAGAGAGCACTCACCTGTCAAGCATTAGATACGGTTTCTAATGAAATGCATCTCTGTTGTCAGTATTCCCATTTGATCTTAAAAACAAAGAAAAACTATTCTTCTTCTAAAGCAAAAATTGACATTTGGGAAGGCTGAGTCACTACTTCTAGTAGTAAAACTGTCACTCAGAAGATTAAAAATCTAACCACAAAAACATCAGTTCAGAGTACTAGTATATAAAGTGGTAAATTGCTTTCAAATCTCCCGTCAAAAGAAAGTTAAAAATCCATCCAGAGAGGAGTGTTTAGGCCATTTTTACATTTTACAAGACCAGAAGTTAAATCATAGAATCATAGGACTGGAAGGGACCTCAAGAGGTCATCGAGTCCAGCCCCCCGCCCTCAAGGCAGGACCAAGCTCCACCTACACCATCCCTGACAGATGTCTATCTAACCTGTTCTTAAATATCTCCAGAGAGGGAGATTCCACCACCTCCCTTGGAAATTTATTCCAATATTTGACCACCCTGACAGTTAGGAATTTTTTCCTAATGTCCAATCTAAACCTCCCCTGCTGCACTTTAAGCCCATTACTCCTTGTCCTGTCCTCAGAAACCAAGAGGAACAAATTTTCTCCTTCCTCCTTGTGACACCCTTTTAGATATTTGAAAACCGCTATCATGTCCCCCCTTAATCTTCTTTTTTCCAAACTAATGTTTGGAAAATGTTTAAAGAGCTTTATGTTTTGTATTTTTTAATGTTGTTTGCTATACTTCTAAATTATCACAAAGGCAATCAAAGTTGAGTGTAACAGATCGCTTCATAAGGTCACAAATATTAAGCGCTTTCCTGCTTCAAATTTAGTTCAGTTTGCTAATGTGTGAAATAATTCATTTTTAAAAATTCAAGTGATTAACTATAACCCCAAAATTGCAGTTCTACAAATTCTCAGTCAGATTTTTTTTTTTAAATATGTACTACATAATTGTCCCTTGTCTCTCTAGAGATGGTTAAGATTGGGTATAACTTGGAATAAATGAGCAACAGGAAAAAACAAGCATCTTAAATCCACAGTTAAGCCCTGCTCTTGCTCACAATCAATATGAAGGCCTCACTTTAGACTATCAAGCTTTGCACTGGTTTATCAGCGCCAAGAATGAAATCACTCAGAAGCAGTGTCCCTATCCTTTGTGCTGCAGAAGCTGTTCCTTGGCAACCTGTGCAGACAATCAAGTTACCACGGAAACATGAAAGACTAATTTATATATAAAAAAACCCACTATGAAACAAAGCAACTGTGAAGACAACACTAACCGCACAGGGTAACTCTATTCTGTATCATTTTCTATTGAATTCCTATCAGTAGACATGACAAAATACTCCCAACATAAGCTATGATAAAATTGAGCTTCCAGAACACTAACATTTCAACACACAAAAGCAAGTTGCCACCTCCTTTTTTGTGATTAACTAGCTAATGCATCTAAAGATCAGGAAAGCCGCTTTCATTTTTCTATTCTACATTAATATTCCCTTCCTTTAAAAAGAATTTCTTATTCAGCGATGGACTTTAACGTAATAACTTGCAGTAGAAATGTTAACACCACAAAAAGCCGTACTCTGGCTGTCAATTACACAATGAGTAGATAGATTTTTATTTAATTTGAAAAAATATTACCTACCATAGCAAGATTTCATAGTGAGACCATCCTTTCAATATGTATCACTAAGAGAATTTTGCAAGCAATTTTTATTAACTCTTTAAATTCACAACATACAAGCATTTGTGCTACGTTTGAGTACTCAAAAAGCATAAAGACTGACTTAACTGACCAATCAGCACATCAACAATATCACACCCAAATTATTCAGAAAATAGTTTATTCCACACAGGAGAACAAACTAAGCACACTTACATGTTTTGAAGGCTAAATATACAGAACTAAAGATTTGCTTTTGAATTTAGCTGCTCTTCTCAACTGCGAAACACTTATATAAAACAATTCCTTGTGAGATGTTCAGTGAGTTGCAAACACTGGTATTTTCACTCACAACTTGGTGTCACCATGTTTGCCAGGCCTGAAAAAAATGGAATGGAAAAGCAGACTGAGAACAACCACCTCATATCCACCAGTGGTATTTTTTTTGGGGGGGGGGGGGGGGGGGGAGTTAGGTGTATAAATTAAACCACTTACTTTGCAGCTTTAATTTACAAGCCTGGCTAAAAGGCAAGCAGTGCTCACCAGGATCTATTAACATTGACGGGAATACTGGAATCAAGTTTTGAGAGGGACAAAATGTTACGATTAATACACTGGAAAAAATATTTTGAGTAAATATCTTATTACTAAACTAGCATTCTTCAAATCCCACAAATACTAGTACATAAAGTTTCTTTTTTTAAAAAATCAGATTTTAATAAGCAAGTTAGCAGCAAGTCACTGAGCCTTTCTAAAGCTTGAGGATTCATCATCATCTCAACTACTGTCATCTGTTGGACCACTAGATAATTGACACTAGCCTCTGCAGAAATTCCTTACTATATTTAACAACTTCATTACTGCCATCCATATTTGTGTTTGTACCATGCAGGTTTTTCCTGAGACATTCAGAGGGCACATGTTCTCCTGCACTACCAAACATTTAGGTTACCATTAGAGAAACCTAGAGTACAGAAGACAAAGTCAGACACAACATGAACAGTTTATTTCCAGTTTGAGAACAACTTATACCTCCAGATCAGCGGCACAGCCATGGGTACACGCATGGCCCCACAGTATGCTAATATCTTTATGGCTGACCTAGAACAACGTTTCCTCAACTCCCGTCCCCTTTCACCCCTTCTCTACCTACGGTACATCGATGACATCTTTATGATCTGGACACATGGCCAAGAAACACTGGAGATATTCCACAGAGATTTCAACAACCTACACCCCACCATCGACCTCAGCATTGACCATTCTACACGAGAGATCCACTTCCTGGACACCACAGTACAAATCAACAATGGAAAATTAGACACCACTCTCTACAGAAAACCCACTGACTCATACAGTTACCTACATGCTTCCAGCTCCCATCCAGAACACACCACACGATCCATCGTCTATAGCCAAGCCATTCGATACAACCGCATCTGCTCTAATCCCACTGACAGAGACCAGAAGCTTCAGGATCTCTACCAAGCATTTATAAACCTCAACTACCCACCCCGAGAAATAAAAAAGCAAATTGAAAGAGCCAGACGAATACCTAGAAACCATCTACTTCAAGACAGACCCAAGAAAACTAACAATAGAACACCACTTGTCATCACCTACAACCCCCAACTTAAACCTGTCCAACACATTATCAATAAACTACAGCCTATACTGGAACAGGATACCATACTCCAAGAGGCTCTGGGAGACAGACCCATTGTCTCCTATAGACAACCACCTAACCTCAAGATGATTCTTACCAACAACCACAGGACATACCACACTAATACCAGCCCTGGTACCTTCCCTTGCAACAAACCCCGTTGCCAGCTTTGTCCACGTATTCATTCTGCTGATACCATTATTGGACCTAACCAAGTGAGTTATAAGATCAAGAACACATATTCCTGCGCATCCAGAAATATAATTTATGCTATCGTGTGCCGAAAGTGTCCGTCTGCTATGTACATTGGACAAACATCTCAGACACTTTGCCAAAGGATTAATGCCCACAAAACAGATATCAGACAAGATCACAAAGAAAAACCAGTTTCTTGCCATTTTAACCAGAAAGGACACTCTCTCAATGACTTAATCACCTGCATTCTGCTACAAAGACCTTTTACATCTGCACTTGAAAGAGAATCCTCTGAACTGTCATTCATGTTAAAATTCAACACTCTCCGGGAAGGAACGAACAAATGCACAAACTATCTTACCCATTACCAAGATAGCTTCCCCACTTATCACCTCTAATACCATTAGCTCACAGACGTCCCACTCTCCCCACCTCTAATATCATCAATTCACAGACACTTACTTTCCTTCCTCCCCTCCCCCCCGCATCCCTCTCCTGTTCTGAAATGTGATTTGTCCTTTTCATATGTGTTCATTTTTTTTAAATTGTATCCTTTGGTATATATGGTTGTGACTATTTTCTTCCACTATTTGATCTGAGGAAGTGGGTCTGGCCCACAAAAGCTCATCATCTAATAAACCATCTTGTTAGTCTTTAAAGTGCTACATTGTCCTGCATTTTGCTACAACATGAACAGACTTCCCTAGCCACATGCTATCAGAACCCATATTAGCAGAGGTCAGAGATTCAATTACACAATTTAACAATGAATGTTAATCTTGCTCATCATGCCTTATCACAGTGCAAATGTTTGTGTATTCAAATAGCAGAAAAAAAAACCACATCTTTGACTACCTTCAAAGCTGACAGTGAAAGACTTCTGCATCACCCAGGTATACTTCTCAGGCTATGTGTTGGAGGCATCCGAAATCAGTTGTTACTCATTTCTCAGTTTTCAAAAGAGAAATGGCCTAACATTACATAGCACAAGATATTGATCATCATCAGCTGTTACATGTATATTTGATTATTCAGGAAAGACTTATGACCTTTCACATAATTCATGAAGTGTAACACAGTGGTGGAATATTTATCTCTCTAGGTTATATATCCCTGATAGAATCCCATTTTTATCATTCTGATAGGACTTGGGGTGGGAGGGAGGGAGAGAGACAAGCCTGTCACTGCTGGTGTGGCAGGGAGACAACAGATTCCCCTCACTCTAAACACTTACACGAGAGGCCTAGTGCCAGCCCTGTCCAGGCCCCTATGGCCTGGTGCGCACAGCCCTGTAGGAGCTCTGATCCCAGATCTGGTTCGGGGAGACATGCCGCCTGCCCCACGCTGCTGCTTTGGTGCTGCCAGCTAGTGCAGCAGGAAGACGGGTACCAGGAAAACAGCTAGGTGCACCACTCCAAGGCTCTGTGGGGCTGGAGCTGCAGGGAAAACCGGGCTGGTGCTCTAAGGCAAGGTGGGGGAAACACCCTGAGCACAGGCAGGGGCACCTATGCCTAACTTTCCTAGCCTCAGTGGGCACCAAGCCCATTCCTGGGGTGTTAGAATTCCCCCAGGAGTCCCTTGTAGGGTAAGAGATTTGCTGCCAACATCTGGCTTGTGGCATTCAAGGGGTCACAGCACACTTGGGGCCAGTGGTTGGGGCTGTGTGGCAAGGATAGAACAGTGAAACAACATTAATCAGGAAGATGTTAAGGGAGGAGTTACTGTATGCTCATCTATTGTCTAATAATTTTGTTCTTTGCTATAGTTTTAATCAATCAATCAGTTTGCCCAGTAGTGAGGCCAGGCTTCTCTGCCTGTAATTAATGGGATTATCTCTGGAGCCTTTTTTAAAATTTGGCATCACATACGCTAGCCTTCAGTCATTAGGTACAGAAGCAGATTTAAAGGACAGGTTGCAAACTACAGTTAGCAGTTCTCCAATTTCACATCTGAGTCCCTTCAGAACTCTTGGGTGAATGCCATCTGGTCTTGGTGACTTGTTACTGTTTGTTAATTTGTTCTAAAACCTCCTCTAAATGACACCTCAATCTGGGACAGTTGCTCAGATTTGTCACCTAAAAGGAATGGCTCAAAATTGGGAAATCTCTCACATCTGTATCCATGCAGACAGATGCAAAAACACCCATTTTGTTTCTCCTTGGTAGGCTTATCCTTGAGTGCTCCTTTAGCATCGTGATTGTCCAGTGGCCCATCGTTGTTTAGTAGGCTTTCTGCTTCTGATGTATTTTTTTTTTAAAGTTACTATTATTTTAGTCTTTGGCCAGCTGTTATTCAAATTCTTTTCTGGACTTCCTAATTATATTTTTACACTTCATTTGTCAGAATTTATGAGCCTTTCTATTTTCCTCACTAGGATTTGACTACCACTTTTTAAACAATGCATTTGTCTGTCCCTTTCTCTCTGGCACTTTTTTGGATCTCTTGCAATGTTTTTTAATTGGGGGTTTAAATTGAGCCTCTATGATGATATTTTAAAAGTTTCCATGCATCTTGAAAGGATTTCACTTTTGGCACAGTAGCTCTTAATTTCTGTTTAACTAACCTCCTCATTTTTGTGTAGTCTCCCTTTCTGAAGTTAAATGCCGCAGTGCGGGGTTGCTGTAGTGTTTTTCCCACAACCGGGATGTTAAACAACATTATATTATGGTCGCTATTACTAAGCAGTTCAGCTATATATACACACACTCCACCACCACCTCTTGAACCAGACCCTGTACTCCATTTAGAACTAAATCAGGAATTGCCTCTCTCCTTGTGGGTTCCATGACTAGCTGCTCCAAGCAGCATTGTCTTCCATCCTAAAGTGACATGTACCTAGTCAATATGAGGATAGTTAAAATCCCCCATTATTATTGAGGTCTTTTTATTTTTGTATCTTCTCTAATTTCCCTGAACATTTCAGTCAATCACAATCACCGTCCTGGTCAGATGATCGGTAATATCTCCCTGGTGCAATATTCTTATTGTTAAAGCATGCAATTACAGTTCTATGATGAAGAGATTCTATGATACAGTTTGATTCATTGAAGATTTTTGCTTCATTTAATTCTGTGCTTTCTGTAAACATACAGTGCCACTCCCTACCAGGGCAGCCTATTGTGTCTTTCCAATATATTTCATACTCTGGTATTACTGTAGCAAATTCATTATCCTCATTCCGCCAACTCTACTATATCAATATCCTCATTTAATGAAAGGCACTCCACTTCATCCATCTTCTTAGACTTCTAGAATTTGTAACTAATAAATACTTGCTTACAAAAATCAGACCTAATACAGGCAGTCCCCGACTTACGCGGATCCGACTTATGTCGGATCCGCACTTACGAACGGGGCTTTCTTGCCCCGTAGGTCGAGGTAGTGGATTGCTACCTGCGAGCTCCGGGGCGAGAAAGCCCCGTTCGTAAGCTGCTCTGGTGCCCCTGGTCTGCTGGAGACCGTCTCCAGCAGACCAGGGGCACCGGGCGGGTTCCCGCGCTTCTGAGGCTTTGCCAGAGCAAAGCCTCAGAAGCGCAGGAACCCGCCGCTGCTGCCGCTTCAGTCCGGGTGCCTGTGGTCTGCTGGGGACCGTACCCAGCAGACCACAGGCACCGGGACTGAAGCCGCAGCCGCGCGGGGGGGGGGGGGGGGGGCGTCCCGCGCCTCTGAGACTTTGCAAGAGAAAAGCCTCAGAGGCGCGGCACCCCGCTGCGGCTCTGCTCCCGGTGTCCCTGGTCTGCTGGGGGGGGGGGGCGGGGCGCGGCTAGTGTGCCCCCCCCAGCAGACCAGGCTTTTGTTTTGGACCCTGGAGCAGAGCAGCTGGGGCGCTGCGGATTGGTCCTGCAGCGCCGCTCTGGGCACTACTGGACCAACCCGGCAGCACCCCAGCTGCTCTGCCCCAGGTCCTGATTCAGCTGCTGCTGGTCAGTTTCAGCAGCGGCTGAATCAGGACGCCTGGGGCAGAGCAGCTGGGGTGCTGCTGGGTTGGTCCAGTAGCGCCGAGGAGCGGTGCTACTGGAGCAACCCAGCAGCACCCCCAGCTGCTCTGCCCCAGGCGTCCCCAAGTCAGCCGCTGCTGAAACTGACCAGCGCTGACTACAGGAAGCCCGAGGCAAAGTTGCTCTGCCCCAGGCTTCCTGGAATCAGCGCTCATCATTTTCAGAAGCAGCTGACTTGGGGAAGCTTGGGGTTCTTAAGTTGAATCTGTATGTAAGTCAGAACTGGCGGTGAGTTTCAGCAGCGGCTGAATCTGGACGCCAGTTCCGACTTACAGATTCAACTTAAGAACAAACCTACAGTCCCTATCTTGTACGTAACCCGGGGACTGCCTGTACATACATGTTATAGAACATTACTGAAAAATTACTTACTGTCTCATTTTATCATATAATTATAAAATAAGTCAATTGAGATATAGATCTTGTACTACCATTGCAATGTATAGTCTACTACGGGGTGGTCATTCGCAGCTTGTGAGCTACATGCGGCTCTTCAAAGAAAAAAAATTGCTGCTCCCACACCTGCAGCTCTTAAAGGGGCTGTGCAGCAAAGTGAAACCAAGGGTTTCTTGAAGAGCTGACACTCCTTGCCCTCTCAAAGAGCCAGAGCCAGAGTTGTGGCATCCCATGCAGACTTCAAAATGGCAGCCTTAAAAGGGCAATGCCTGCTCTTCTCTTTTTGCTCGATTAAACACAGTGGCTGGGGTGGGGCTTTTTTTTGGGGGGGGGGGGGGGGGCGGGGAGAAAGGGCTTAACTTTTTTCCTCTCCTCAGTTCTTTGTGCTGCATCCACCACTATTTTGGCTCTTTGTCTGTAACGGGTTAGCCGCCCCGGTCTACTAGAATCATAAGACTACCAGAACTGGAAGGGACATCAACTCCAGTACCCTGCCTTCAAGCACTGTCTAGATCATCCCTGACAGAAGTCTATCTAACCTGCTCTTAAATATCTCCAGAGATGGAGATTCCACAACCTCCCTAAGCAACTTATTCCAGTGTTTAACCACCCTGACAGTTAGGAAGTTTTTCCTAATGTCCAACCTAAACCTCCCATCCTGCAATTTAAGCCCATTGCTTCTTGCCCTATCATCAGAGGCCAAAGAGAACAATTTTTCTCCTTCTTCCCTTGAGACAGCCTTTTAGATACCTGAAAACTGCTATCACGTCCCCTCTCAGTTTTCTCCTTTCCAAACCTCAACAAGTCCAGTTCTTTCAGTCTTCTTTCATAGGTCATCTTTTCTAGACCTTTAATTATTTTTTATTGCTCTTCCCTAGTCCTTCTTCCATTTCTCCACTTTTCTTGAAATTTGGTGCCCAGAACTGGACATAATACTCCCAACGGAGAGCGAATAGCACTGAGTAGAGCAGAAGAATGACTTCTCGTGTCTTGCTCACAACATTCCTGTTAATACATCCCAGAACGGTGTTTGCTTTTTTTTTTTTGCGCGCAAACTGTGACTCATATTTAAGGTTGTGGTCCACCACGACCCTTAGATCCCTTTCTAGCAGTACTCCTTCCTAGATAATCACTTCCCATTGTGTATGTGTGAAATTGATTGTTCCTTCCTAAGCGGAGTACTTCGCATTTGTCCTGTCTGAAGGACCACAATTCAAGAATGTGTGTATTTTATGTAATGTCTCATTTAAACAAAGAAACATAAATGACAAGTTGTTTCTTCTGCAGCTCCCCATTTACATAATATTAGGACCAAACAAATTACTGATATTTGTTAATCTCTAAGGTGCTACAGGAATACTTTTTTTTTTTTTTTTAAAGGGGGTGTTGAGTGGCCTTCCTGCACAAAAGAAACTCACCCAAAGATAGTTACAGGAGGAATATGTAAAGTATTAGAGGGGTAGCCATGTTAGTCTGGATCTGCAAAAGCAACATGAAGTCCTGTAGCACCTTATAGACTAACAGATGTATTGGAGCATAAGCTTTCATGGCAAAGACCCACTTTGTCAGATGCATGCATCTGACGAAGTGGGTCTTTGCCCACAAAAGCTTATGCTCCAATACATCTGTTATTCCTCCTGGAGCACCTTATAGACTATGGGAATTTGTATTTTTTTGTTTTGTTTTTGAAGTGGAATTTATTAAAGGAGAGCTGTAAGATCTTCATTTTGCGGGGGGAGGACGGGGGGGGGGAGTTTTTTGGGAGTGGAAGAGGCTCACAAAGAGGCAATGAATTCCAGATAAAAAGCAGCAGTACCTGGGGGGGGAGGGGGGGGGGGACAACCCACTACCAAAAGTGATTTTCAACAAAACAGTAGATATGAACAAGGTAACACAGCAAGCATCTGTGGGATTACACGGTTATAAAATGTTTATGCCATTATAAAAATTTTTAGGAGTTTACTCCATTCTCTAAATTTCTAAATCAAACTTCTAAAAATAATTTAGAGACAAACCAGGAATCAAAAAAAGGCAGCAAAATATACATGAGGTATGACAAATGTCTGGAACTAGTGATGCAACACACATTCAATCCTTGATACATGCCTTATCATAACTGCTGCAGCCTTCCCCAGGAGCACATAGGCTAACACAGGGGTGGGCAAAAGGGCCTCTGTAGGCCGGATCTGCCCTGCCAAGCGGGTGGATCCAGCCTGTGGAGGCCCTGCTGCTCCCTTGCCTCCAGGGCAATTAAGGAGCAGAGAAGGCTTTGGGCACTCTCCTGACCCCACGCCGTAATTGGCCTGGGGGCAGGGGAGCATGCGAAGCCTCCTCCCGCCCTGCAAGCAGCACATGGCCCTTGGAAGTGCTGCGTGCTGCTCTCAAGGTGGGGGGAGAGCGGAGGAGGCTTTGTATGCTCCCCCACCCCGAAGTCAATCAGGGCCTGGGGACAGGGGAGCTGTGTGAAGCTTCCTTCACCCTGCCCCTGTCCTGTGAGGAGCACGCACTCCCCTGCCCACAGGCCTGATTGACCTGGGGAGGGGGGGGCAGAGTGCCAAGCCTCTTCTAGGGCATGGGTGCCTAGTGGGAAGGGGGGCAAAGGGGCTCCCCCACCCCAGACCAATCAGGGTCTGTGGGTGGGGTAGCCCCGCTCCTTCCTGTTTAGGCCCCACCCCTTTCCAGGGTGGCCCCAGGGCAAAAGTTATTGCCCACCCCTAGTCTAATGGTTTATTCTAGCCCCACTAGCCTTCCCCGGTGCTGCAGCCATTCTCTCCCAACTCCTAAAGGAATGGGGACCCTTAAAGGAGGGCTACTCTTCGTTGGGACAGCCCCCAAAAAGTCTCTCACCTTGAGATTCAGAGAGTTACGTTCCATTTGAAAAGTCGGCTACATGGGCTTCTACTCAACTATGGCTTAACTCTTCAAATCAAAGACATGCTATTCTGGCTATTCCATAAAATGCCCCCGGACAAGACTCTTTTCACTTAGTAAGTACAACTTATACAGTTTTAAGCTCTAAAGATTCAGAATAGTTTTGCATAGTAGAAGTTTCACAGATTGGGCATTCAATAGAAAAAAAAAACCCCAAATCCTCATAAAACCACCAAGACAGGATGTCCAACAACCCTTAGGATTTTACTTTTATCTTGTTTTTATTTAAATAGGAATTTTACTTTTCATGAAGTCCAACTCTGCTTTCCAAGCCTTCTCTTTCACTAGTTCCTTTAGCAGCCCACCACACTGCGCCCCTCCCTCCCCCCCAGCCCAAGAAAGACACCAAGCTTTTCTGGCAATTTCACACTCCTTCCATTTGCATTTTTTTCTATTCATGAACTACTGTAACCTGCTGTGCAGATTGAGTCCTTATAGACTTCTTCATTCCCTATCTGTAACTTCAGGAGCTCAGTCCTATTGGGAAAGTGTGATGAACCGCCTCAGCAGTTAGTTGTCATCCGGAGGGAACAGTTTTAGAACTGAACTGTTGGCCCTTATTAAAATGTTTATAGAAAATAAACTTAGCATAATGTACAAATTGCAAAAACTGGAATGGAATGGTTTCTACTGAGAAGGGCATATGAAAAAATGTAGCACCCATGCCATTAATAGTTGTACCAGGAAGGGATGACTAAAAAGATGCATTAGTTTAAAAAACAAAACAAAAAAAATCAGAAGCCCCATTTCATAGCATTCCTTTCTACATGCAGAAAGATGGGAGCATTTTTAGCCTACAGGTAATTGTATTAATTAGTTACTAAATCCGATTGGGTCTGCACAGGGGGAAAATGTCAACGGGCACTGAGAACAGCAGGGGGTCAGAACACAGTCAGAAGAGATTATGTCAAGTAACACTTGCTACAGGATTTAACATAGTAGTTTAAAGCTTAAAAAAAGAAAAACCTCATAAGGCACATAAGTCTAGGAGTTCACAGAACGTACTAACTTGGTGAAGTACAAGGAAAATTCAAGGACTACATAAATACCAGAATGGTCTCTGCAACTTTAGGATCCAGTCCTATTCCTACTGAAGTCCATAGGATCCAACCCTTACAAAGTGATGATATTGCATGCAGAGTAAGGTGACAGATGTAATTCTGAAACAGACATGCATGGCAGATTTAATTTAGAAACAATCATTCCAAGCGACAGAGTATAGTGTCTGGGATGCCAGGATATACAACAACCACTATTCTATGTAATTCTGATTGGATTGTGTATGGCTATAATCTCTGACATCATTCAACTCTAAACTGTGCTAATTAAACCAAACGCAAGTTTTACTATATTTACCAAAATGCCTTCTAGTGCATTTGAAAAATCATGGATTCACCACAATTCAGCCTTCATCTTTATTCATAGCAAAAATAGTGTTGTCCAGCCAATGTGCTTAAATTCCATAGACCCAATAAGCCCCGTTTTCAACAGCGCTTAGACTCCTGGGAGGTGAAGTCTTCTGAAAATCTGGTGTCTCGCCTAAATTTTCTCCACACACAGATTTTTAAAAATATCCACATTTACACTGAGTGAATGTATGCCTTCGTCCTTCACCAATGTGAGTCTTTTTACTTTAGTTTCCTGCAGCTATATAAGATGGGTACAGTGCCAAAATATTTCACATGCAGACATCAATACACTGTCTACTCTCTCAGACAATTGCTCAAGGCTACCAATTATCAGACTATTAAAAACCAGAAAACAGTTTTATTGTGAAGTTATAAAAAGAGAGCCCTCCATTTTCTGAGGCATCACCAAAACGGCCTTCAACTCTGTTGAGATAGAAAAGTAGCATGAAATAATAGTACATACTCCTTTATTCCTGTCATTGCAAATTCTCCTTGACTGCCACATTCCTGCAATCACGCACCCACAGACTTATCTTTACTATTAAGAAATTAATGAGGTTATTGACAGCTTTAAGCATGTGTATAGTGTGTGTGTGTAAGACCACACCAGTGGCTGAAGGGTGTTGAAAAACAATACAACTAATCAACAGTACACAGCCTAACAGTTTTTAATTATTACTCTCCCAGGCAAGTCAATTTTTATTAAACTATTCACCAGCTAGTTACTGGTGACATCATAACATGAACCTATGAACCCAGAAAAAAAAAAAAACACACATAATATAGGATATACACGGCAACACATTCAAGAGCAGAAGAGCTCTCTCGATACAGGAATGGGGCCTAATATTTTTTAGTGCAAAATGCAAATTTTTCTAATTCTCTCTTATGAAAGAAGCATAACAAAAAGTGTCCAGAGGATTTTCACATTGGAAAGTGTGGTGATCAAAATAATAAAAAAGTAATAGTTACAGATTAGGTAAAGAAAGATTGAGCAGCTTAGTTTTTTTCTTCTGGGGTCACTATTAATGATTTAAATGTAGGTCCATGAAGAGCAAGGAAAATACAAAAGACAAGAAGAGAAGACTACACATTAACAAAAGATCCCCTGCCATTTTGATAAACCTATTGTTATTTGTACACACAAAGAAAAAGTAGCACTTGAAAACTTTGAGGAAAGGGGGGAAACTAACTGCATAGAACAAACTAGATAGGAAGTCTGACAGCCTTTAAGAACACACAGAATATATCTTTAAAATGCCGAAGTAATTTTCAGGCTTCAAACACAAGTAGTCCTGTGGCATCTTAAAGACTAACAAAAATACATTAGTATCATGAACTTACCTGAAGAAGTGGGTTTTGCCCACAAAGGTGCCACAAAACTACTCATTGTTTTTCAAGAAATGGGATCATGAGCTTTCTTTGGTAAAACAGACTAACAAGGCTACCCTTCAGACTTTTTTCTGGCTTCAGAAGGTCTCCTTTAGTCACATTATTGACCACAGTATTCTCATGTGATTTTTTTTTTTAGGGGTGAGGATCAAACACTTGAAAAAACTACTTCCATTTTAGATCATTATGAAAGATCTAAGTTGGATAAAGAATAAAACAGTCTTTGTGCTTCCCAGAATCATGTCATTCAGAGAGAGAGAGAGAGAGAGAGAGAGAGAGAGAGAGAGAGAGAGAGAGAGAGAGAGAGAGAGAGAGTGTGTGTGTGTGTGTATGCGCCAACTATTCAATATTCAGTAACAATATTGTTTGTTTCAATTTTTCAGTAACAATTAAACCATGTCATACAAAGAGTTAATAACATCACTGTTAGTGAGTGTAGTAGGACCACCGAGATTTTGACCTTGGGTGGTTTCTTTTAATTCATTTTTCTAACCACAGGTCTGGGAAGCAACTACATAAGAAATAAAAGTCTTCAGCAACACTCCACATCACCTTTTGTTGTGTGCCTTCAAATTTTAAAAAAGGTACCCTAATATGGAAATAAGGCATTTACTCTTAAAAGCTCTCAAAACTCAAAGTTGCCCAACAGGCTAGTTTCTATGAAGAACCATCAGTCACACTTAGTATATAGGGGGGACTATACTTAAGAGTTAGAAATGGCTCAGTTTGTGTGTCTTTTTTTTTTTTTTTTTTTTTTTTTAAGTTAAACACAAAAGATTCCCTGACAAGAACCAGATGCCCTTATAGCATAACATGCACTGCAAGAGAACACCCCCTTTACACATTTCATGTTATGTTCATCTGCAAACCCTCAGCGTGGTTCAACAGTTTCTCTTTGAACAGGAAAGCCAAAGACGACCGTATTCTCTTAATTTTTCAAAGTAAGTATACAGTTCATAAGACATGCTAAATATCAGCCTTGGCAACTCGTATTGTGAGAAATGGGGCAACACAACTATCAGCATTAGTTTAACAGAGAACCAAAATGAAACAATTGAACACACACTCCTTGTTTTCAATTAGGAATAGGCATCTGTCTACTCCTTTAAAAAAAGAGGCACCCAATTTTTTAAAATTTTAACAATTAAATTGATCAATCAATGTCATAAACATACCACCAAAGCAATACAGCCTTCTGAAGCCAGAAGGGGAAGTCAGCTCATTTACCATATTCTGTTTTCACATTATGATACCCTCAATTGCCAAAGAGCCTTCTAGAATCCTCCAAGGGCACATCCTGACCTTTTACTGTAATGTGAAGCTTCTCCCAGAATGAAGAAACCATAGCATGTATTTAGAAGTGAAGTCCCACTCTTCTTCAGGAAAGATAATTATTAAATTCTTCGAGGCCCTTCACAGATTATCCACACACTACCTATTATTTTAGTTTTATAAAGATGTCAACTCCCACCTCTAACTGTCCCACAGTGTCTTTGGCCTTTGTCCCTTACTTATGATTTTCAAACAAGCACCTTTGGGCTTTTTCCCATGCAGCCTTCATGCTAAGGAGGAGCTCCCCCTCCACAAAGCTACCTCTTTATCCTTCTTCAAATACCTCAAGAAGCTGATGTGATGCCTGCAAAAAGTGACAACAGTTAAGTCACTGGTATCCTGTGACAACTTGTACCATGAAGGCCAAAATGGCCTCCTTGTTTCATTGTGCTCCTCAATATTGCTGCATTGATCTGCATAGTCTTCTGTTTTATTAGCCAAATGAAACAAGGTCTTATATGCAACACAATGGCATTTTTCTGTTTATAATTTAATCATTGCATCTAATCAGTTCTAAAATTTCAGAAAGTGTTCTAGGGCATCAGTGGGCAGAATGGTCTCTATGTATTTGAGTGAAAAATCTAAGAGCTGAAAATGACACGAGGATCATAACAGAGCCTGACATCTGGTTAGCATACTCAGAAGCTCCTACCGAGAATTGCAGGATTGATCAAAGAGCTGATTGATGGCTACCAATAGCACCTTCCACCATTACAATACCCCCCTTTTCAGCTCTGACCAGTCTCCCAATAGAGTTTTAAAATATTCATTCTGAAGGACTTATTTCTGCCTGAGAAAGAAATGGGAGGGAAGGGGACACAGCATCTGCTACAGAAAAAGAAGAAATTCAGGGACTTCCTGCCACCTGTGTAAATAAAGTAGATGGGATACACAGGGAGCTTCTGAGGGGAAATCACAAGAATGCCACATGTCCCTAACACATGCAATAAATTCAGTGTGGAGAAGCAATGAAATCTGTGACCTTCTAGTACTTACTCCACTACACATTATATAAACTCTTTGAGGCAGCAAATGTCCCTGTTTCAGGCTTCTAGATGCTACCACACCAATACATCTTTCAAACAGCTCTAGCACAAGAAATAAAAGTGCCTCAGTCCTAACCAAGAGTAGCCAGCTCAGTGTAGATTTGGTTTCTTAATTGAAAATGACAAGATTAGACTAACTATAAAACCTGACGTAGATCCCTAGCTGAGCACCACTCACTCAAACTCTGGCATCTCTAAAATTTTAAAAGCTACCATTCAAACAATGCATCTCTGGAAATATGTTACAGAATAGCTATTGCCTCAATATTAAGCAAGATAGGCAAAACTGTTCAACTGGGGGTGAACAAAACAAGGTAAAGGAAAAGTACCTTCTTCATTCATATCTGGTTGCAGATGTACAGTGACAGACAGTCTCCAACCAACAATAAAACTCTTGTTAATGACCTTTGTGGATGAGCAATTCATATATGCTCCTCTCATAAGCTGATGGGTTTTTAGAAAAAAGGAAATACTGTGCAGAAAGAATTTCTGGACTAACTTTTGGAAGAATAATCTTAAAAGAGCCTTACTTTCTTAATTACTTTTTTTGGCTCAAGGAGCTTTACAGTTTTGCTGTTTTTTTAAAAAATGAGATTTGTTTTAAATCACTAATCTCAGATTTATTAGGTTTAGCTGCATAGTGCAGGGCTGGGGTTACGTTTTCTAGATCCTTTGCAACTCCCAGCAAGATCTGCTAATGGGGTCTTCAACTGTATGTACTACTGAAAACATTTTGGCTTTATCATGGATTTTCTCCCAGTAAACATTCACAATGTGAACTTAGCAATAAAGTACTCCATTATCATGTTCCTAATGCCATACTGGAGAAAATAATTTTGGCAAAGTAAATGGAGCAACTGCCTAGCCCGGGAATGGGGGGGGGGGGGGGGAAATCAATAACTTCCCCTTATGCAGAGGTGACCAACTTGTTCCTGCTGAGTGCAATATCATTGATTTCCCTTTCTACTAGAACGATGCTTTATTCTCTCTGCAGACAGACAGTGGGGCATGATTTTGTCCCTCTTACTAAAGGTTAGGCAGCAGACTATATTAGTTCAATAGAACACACTAGGACAAGAAGGGCACCTTTGTCAGGGCGCCCGTCTGAAGAGAGCTGCAGTAGCTACAAGGTTTATTGGCTAAGGACTGGACACAGAATCTCTGAGAAACATCATTGATTTGAACTTGTTTCACATGTCACTGCTTGACAAGTAATCCAGACGACCTATAATATCACATTTAGAAACATCCAAGTCTTCTTCTGTACATCAACTAACCAGTCCTATTTCAGATTTCCAATGGCAGAAGAAGGAACAAGGTTTTTCTGTTTTTGTTTTTGTTTTTTAAAGAAGATAGTTTGACTAGGTTCCTGCTTAGTTTTGGTTTGTTTTTCTGAAGGATGAGGATGGTAGAATGAAGTGGATGAGAGATCACAACACCACTTCCCTTAAGGCAAATTTAAAAATAAGCTTTAAAAAACTTTAAGTGAGAAAAGACACATTAGATTGCTGCCCCTGCAAGATTGAAATCCTCAACCGTGCTACAACACTCAGCATTTACACAGTGCTTTATAAAACAGAGTGCTGTGCAAACATTAATTGACCTCCCCCCCCCCCCCCCACACACACACACACACCCATCCCTGTGAGATGAGCAGGTGCAACTTTTTTAAAAATAGGTATAAGCGGAAGTTATCAAGAAATTAAGACACTACTTGTTCAAGGTCACAAAGCAAGTTGTTTGGCAAAGCCAGAGCTCAGGAGTTCAACACCCAACCTCTTGCTCAACTTTAGGCAAGTTAGATTGACCCAGTTACATTGCTCAGGGGTGCAAATCCACATCCCCGAGCAATGCAATTAGGCCAAACTCACACCTGGTGTAACCAGTACTAGGCTGATGGAAGAATTCATCCATGAATCTAGTTATTCCTAAGAGGTGGATTAACTACAGTGATGGAAGAACCTGCTCTGTCAGGGCAGCAATGCTACAGTGTAGACATTTACAGCAGCTGTGCCACTGTAGAAGTAGATATTCTTAGTCTATGCTGCCTTGTGTCACAAAACCAGTACCCCATGGACAGCAGTTCTGCTAAGTTCCTCACACATACACTTCAACCTGCAATATGGTCCCTCAGAGTTGAATGCCACATACAGTCAGTCTCTGCCTTCTTTGCCCAGGCTGCCAATGAATTAGTTGCAAGATGTATATTTCAGATGCACACCCTTAAACAAACCAGGAACTGGACTTCTATCACCAAGAAGCGCTACATGGAGGTTACTGAACATTAACCTGCAGATGGGAATGGCTTTTAGTCACTGCTGACTTGGCCCCTATTTGAACTGGTATTTGAGGTAAAATGTTATTTTCCATTCCCATCCCCTGAAGTCTCCTTGTCTTACAGCTTTTCACTTCTGACATCCAGTTTTTCTTCTCTATACAGTCTCAGAATTACTAACTTTAGAAACATTTCACGTAGAATATTTATCATCTTTTGTCTTCTGTACATAGGATTTTTGAAGATGGCAAGAGTTGTGCTATTGTTCAGTGTCTACTTCTTATATGGTGAACTGGTTAGTGTCTCAAGATAGAAATCTTCCCAATCTACTCTCCCACAATCTTGGCAGCTACAGACATGCTTACATGAAAATATATATATTATATATTTGGACACTCACTATTGCAAAAGAGAAAAAGACTTTAAATGCAATGGTTTTTTCTGCTTTGTTTTATCCCCGCATTTTGCACCTCTCTGTTCTCAGTGTAAAATACCAAAATCTCCCCTTGTTTACTTGGAGCCATCATCTGGTGTGACCAGAGCTGATTGGAGTAATTTGTCTGTCCTCCAGCAAGTTTATTACCTCTGTGGAGGCAGGAAAAGGGAATAAGGGAATTTGTGTGCAGCCATCTTGGTCTTGTTAACAAGAGAGCAAGAGTCAGGCTAAGTCTGTGGCCTGACAACGTGAGATCTGTAATTAGACGCTGCCTTTGCCTCTCGCCACCATACGGAGATAAGGATAGAATGCTGACTCTGGTAGGGACCTTGAGATAAGGAGCATCTGGGTGGAACTAAATAACTGTTAGCCATTGGTGTTTGTAATGGGAAGGAGACTAATTGTTATTGTTATATCTAATAGACAGTATATAAACTGCTTCATAATTGCTTGTATTCGAAGATCTGCCTCGGATGGGGGGGCTCCCCCCCGTCCGAACCAGTTTTTCCCTTGTTGCAGCTCATAATAAAACTGCCTCTGGCTACTTGTTGCTTACAAACTCAGAGTGAGGACAATGTTTTCTTCCACACCTCTTCAATTTTTTTTATCTACTTACAGTAAAACTCCAATTGTCTGGCATCCAGTGGTCTGGCACTCCTGATAGTCCGGCACCAACTAGAACCCAGAAGTGCTCCAGCCAGCTGGACAATTGGAGCTGCTCTGTGCAGCTTCCCCAAGTCCACTGCTGCTGCTACTGAAACTGACCAGCTGCGGACCTGGGGAAGCGGTGCAAAGTACCACCCCTTACCTGAGCGGCGCTGCGGGACCAACCCAGCAGCACCCCAGCTGCTCCGCCCAGGGCTTCCCCAAGTTGGCCACTGGTCAGTTTCAGCAGTGGCAGCCATGGGGCAGAGCAGCTGGGGTGCTGCCAGGTTGGTCCCGCAGCGCCGCCATCACCAGCACCTGGTTCACTCCACGCTGCGCTGTTCCCTGCCCGATTTCCCCTCCCCCCAAGACCCATCACAGTCCCCCTGCCGGAGTACCTCCTGATACTCCAGCATATCCGATAATCCGGCACCCCTTGGATCCCAAAGGTGCCGGATTATCCGAAGTCTGCTGTATTTAAGTACTGGATTGTAATCAAAAGAAAGCATAGAGCACTAGGACGCACTACACATAATGGAGTTATTTTTATTTATTTGGTCACAAAGGCCTCTAGAACTTGAACAATGTCTTACTCAGGTTACAGTTAGCAGAAGCAGATATTGCTTGACTATGCATTATTTTAGAACGCTTAAGAAGGAGCTTTTCAGACCACATGGAAAAGACTCCTTAACAAATTTGGGAATCATAGATCAGACCTGACATCCCTGTCTGTCCAAGTGGGTGGGAAGTTTCCCTTTTTATTGAACTTGTAAGCTCTTCTTTATAATAGGATAGTTTAGACTGTGAAATTACAGGATTCAAAAATAAAAAGTTACATTTGATATGCAAATGTATTACTCTCCAATACAACTTGATGTGTCCTCATTGTTAAAATTACCAGACACTAGGAACAAGGATTCATAATGCTGTTACAGAAAATAAATGATAGGTTAAAGAAATTAGTTCAGCATTCTTTAATATCATATTCTGGCTGACATTTTCAAAGTCAGTGCTGAAAATTTGATGTGTAGCCGATTCAGATCTACAAACACGCATAAATAATGAAACCATCCATTGAGGCAAAGTGTCAAACTTCCTGAAAAGATCTTCCACTAAAATCATGCTTTTGTATTAAACAGTATGCCCAAGCCTCTAACTTAAAAGTTTACAGTAACTTTCGGAAGAACAGCAAATGACCACATCAATTACATAAAGTGATAACAAGACTTACTTGCATTTGAGGCAAAGGGACATGTTACTGGAGATTATTAGGATGAAATCTATTACCTGTTTTCCATCCAGCGTGTACAGGCGTTTAACCACTCCCGAATCCAGCTTGATGGCATCAGTTATGTCGGTAAGAACCTGTTCAAATGAATGTGCTGTCTTCTTATTCAGCAGAATTCGGACTGCTTTACGTGGTTTCACACCACTCCTGATGATGGTGACCAGTTTAGGCCTAATGAAATCCTTATTCTCTCTTGCATCTGAAGGACTTCCTTTGGCCGTGGCAAGAGATGGCACCGTACGGGAAGTGGAGGTTGTCTTAACATTCACTGACCAATTTGGGTTTACATTCTTTGTGTAGTCCAGTTTTTTGAAGGGTTCTATTGAACCACACACATAGCTCTCCCCTGAAGGTAAAAAAGAAAAACAAACATCAGACCAGTAAGTCAGATGAACGTAAAAGACTTTTCAAAAACTCCCATTCTTGCAATGTCCTATTTTTGATCCACCCTGTATCAGTCATGTCTTTTCTCTCTTTATCCTCTAAGAGGTTGTATCTTTCAAAGACTATACTATGATCTACACCTTGCCACCTACTAATAGCATTTTATATATTATATATAAAAAAATAAAACACACACACACTGAATTAATGCAGTCGTTCTCTTGTATGCAAGATCTTCAAAGGTTTCCCTCACCCCCAGCACACTTTAAATATTGTATTGCTGCTGTTTAACAGATACACAACAGCCAGAGTTTCTCCAATCCAACAAATTAGAGCAGTTCCCTGATTTAGTGTATTCACTGAGATTTTCAGAAACCCAGAGCTAACGGGGAAAAAATCCCAAAACACCAAAATATTGGCCTCATACTTTGAGTAACATACACAATAGAATTAAGAAAAATAATTCAGACATAATGCTATTTTCCACAAAACAAGGTTCTTGGCACTTTAAATTAAAACTTAATTTCTTAGTGAATAATCAAAAGCTTATGATTTTTAAACTAAGTTAAATCCTTAATGTAATTAATATGCGAAGAGTAAATTAAAATAAGAGCTCTCACAATGTTAAATGCTTCTGGCTCAGAAGTTACAAAGCTTAACTACATTGTTATAAAAATTAAGGTCAAAAGAAACATTTTCATGGAAAATACCATTGCAATATTTTTGTTCAGAATTAAACATTTCGCCTGCAGCACAAAACGTTGTACCAGTGCATAAGCCAAAAATGATAACGGCTAGTCTGCTCAGTGAAGAAACTGAATTAAGTGCAACAGGTAAAACCAAGAGAATTCACTATGAAGTAGAATTTAGATGTTTTACCTCTTCCTGTTTCAGTAGTTTAATATGTGTTAACACAATAAAATCCACATGATTACTTTAAAGGGGCAAGGAGTCCTGTGGCACCTTATAGACTAACTGAAATGTTGGAGCATAAGCTTTCGTGGGCGAAGACCTACTTCGTCAGATGCAACTTTAGATTCTTAGTGCTATACAATGGAGTGGGAGCCAAGTATATGCCCCCATAACATTGATTTCTACTAGGAAAGCAACTGCAGGTTCCTTGTTTTTTGGTATTACAAACAGAAAGTCAATGGACAAAAGCAAAATTAGTTTTAAGAAAGTAATTAAATAAGGAGAAATTAATGGATCTCCAAACCAAGATGAGGGATGTACATCTGTCAAGACTAGCAGTGCTGGGAACTAGAAATGTTAAATTGCAGTTACTGAGCTAATAAAGGACCACTATGCAGAGATAGCCAACCAAGCTACAGCTTGAGTAAGAGCCAACCATGCTACAGCTCTGCATTTCAAATGTAGTAGGAGCCACCAGGTAGCTCTTACTACATTTAAAATGCAGAGGCGCAGTGTCTGCCCGAGCTGGGACTGCTCAGTCCAGCAGCCCCCATTCACGGCAGACTGCCCAGCAGACCCTGCTGGGCCCAGCTCCCTGCTGGGCCCCCTGCAGACAGGGGCTGTTTCGCAGCAAACTCCCCATCCCCTCTGCTGCCTCCAATAGAGCTTTTAAGCTGGGTTCCCCCAGCACTGGCTCATATACCCCCCTTGCTGCCTCTCAGACTCAAGCAGTCATGCTCACCCTACATTTCCACTGTGGCACTTCAGCCTTTGAAATGTAGCAAGACGCGGGCCCTTTGCTACATGTCAAAGGCTGAAGCCCTGCAGTGAGAACCAGTGCCAGTGTGGACTGCTTCAGTCCCCGCTCGCACAGTCTCCCTGCTTTGCCTCTGCCTCCCCTGCCCCTCTCAGAGACAGTGCTGGGGAGAACTAGTTTTTAAGCCGGCTCCCCCCAGCTCCAGCTCCTATTCCCCCACCTTGTTGCCTCTGATAGAGGCAGCAAGGGGGTGTGCAGCAACTAGTCAAGTCACTACTTGACACGAGAAGTCATTCTTCCCCTCTACTCTGCACTGATTAGGTCTCAGTTGGAGTATTGTGTCCAGTTCTGGGCACCACATTTCAAGAAGAATGTGGAGAAAGTGGAGAAGGTCCAGAGAAGAGCATCAAGAATGATTAAAGGTCTAGAAGACATGAACTATGAAGGAAGGCTAAAAGAATTGGCTTTGTTTAGTTTCGAAAGGAAAAGACAGAGGGGAAATGATAGCAGTTTTCAAATATCTAAAAGGGTGTCACGGGGGGGGAGGGGGAGGATAAAGAGCGGGAAATTGTTCTCCTTGGCCTCTGAGGACAGGACAAGAAGCAATGGTCTTCAACTATAGCAAGGGAAGTTTAGGTTGGACATTAGGAAAAAGTTCCTAACTGTCAGGGGGCTTAAACACTGAAATATGTTGCTTAGGAAGGTTGTGGAATCTCCATCTCTAGAGATATTTAAGAGCAGGTTAGACAAATACCTGTCAGGGATGGTCTAGACCAGCAATTCTCAAACTGTGGTCCCTGGACCACTACGGGTCCATGGCCACCCTGGTGGTCCACAGCTTGAGCTAATCCCCCCCTCCATCCTCCCATAGCAGGGAGCATGCTGGCACTCTAGCCTCGCATCCACCAAACCCCGACCCTGCGAGGCCAGCTCAAGAGAGACAGAACAGAGCCACGCTGTGTTTCTCGCCTCTCTCCTGCCCAGGTCAGCTGAGGGAACAGCCGCGTAATTAAGAGCTTTCCCCACAGGGAGGAGAGAGTGTGAAGAAAACTCAGACCTGGGACAGCAGAATAATTAAGGGCTCTCCCCATGGGGAGGGGACGGGAGGAAATGTCAAGAAAGCCCCAATCCCAGGACAGCAGCATAATTAAGGGCTTTCCCCTCTGAGGGAGGGAATATGAATTAAGAGCAGAACAAGTGGCTCAAGGCTGCATTTCTTGCCTCCCTCCCACCCAGATCGCTGGGGGAACACCAGTATAATGACAGGTTTTCCTTTCCACTCTCATTGGCTGGATATGCAGCCAATGGGATCAGTAGGAGACCATATTGGGACCCACAAAGGGGTGGAGCCAGGTAAGCAGCTCCCCCCATCTCCCTCACTTCTTTTCCCCCCGCTCCTGCAAAAAGACTCCACACCTCCAGTTTGCTCCCATAACAGGGCTAGGCAAAGATAATCTGAGAGCTGATGCAGCTCATGAGAGCCTGAGCCAGCCCCCTGCCTGCACCACCCCCACTGGGCATTTAGGAAAGCCAGCTGCAGGGCTACATGTGTGTATCCAAGAGCCTGGAGAGAGGGGTGACAGGCTTGTCATGCTGCCCGTGCCCTCAGCTGCTATTAACCAAAACTGGCCAATGGGAGCAACTGTTTGCAGGATAGGTAGCACGGAAAGTGCCCCTCTGTCCTAGTCTCCTCCTCCCCACCCTTTACAGCATTCAGTGCAAAGCAGTAAACATGACCCCTGCAGCTCCCCTGAGCAGGTACAGAGGCTGGATGGCAGGAACCCTGACTAAGGAAACTTCCGGGCTGCTGGCTGGGAGCCAGGTAAGATCTCTCAACCAAAATAAGCCCCTCTCTCCCCCAAACCTCTGTCCCCCCTACCTCATGTAATCAAAAGCTTCTGCCCCCCTGCTCCAGACCCCATAGACCTTCCCAGACACTGCATCTCCTCATGTGCCCCACATCATGTCACAACTCCCTCCCAGGCCCTGAACCCCAATCCACCATCCCTGGTTACAGCCCGAATCCCTGAACCCCCTCCAGGTTACAACCTCCTTCCAAACCCTGCATCCTGTCCCGCACTCCTGCCCCAGGTCCCATTCACCTCCCAGGCCTTGCACTCCCTCCTCCTGCACCCCTCCACCAGGCCAGAATCCTCTCCTGCACCCATACCCTTCCCAGACTCTGCACCCCAATCGCCTGCCCCAAGTCACAACTCAACCCCCTCCACCCTACTCCTGGTTACACTCCGCTCCCAGTCCCTGGACCTCCTCCTGATCCTACACTGTTGCCCCATGGCATGATCCCCTCCTTAACCCAACCTCCATCCCAGATCCCCACACCTCCCCATTAATAATGGAAGAATGCAGCTCTCAATTACTTACCAAATTCTTGGAGTGCTCCCCGCATCAAAAATTATTGCCCACTCCTGCTCTGCACCCTTCCTCCTGGCCAGATATACTACCTCTAGCTTTCCCCTATATCCTCCCCTTGCTCCTGTACCTCTATCCTGCCCAGATACCTACCCTCACCCTTGCTCCTGCATCTACCAATGCTCTTGCAACCTCCTTCTTGGCCACACACTGTACTCTCCTGTCAGCCGATGGTCAGGGCAGTGCATGTGTGTGTGTTACACCCGAGTCTTCAACTACTGAGACACAAGGCCCCGTCGCAGTGGGCAGTCTAGGTGAGACTGATGGGAGCCCCGAGGAGTTTAACGTCCGTGTCTTTACCGCTAGGATTGGGATCCCTTTGCGGCGGGCAGCCAACAGGCCGACAGATGCCCCAGAATTTACAGGGAGAGCTTATTACACCTCAGGTTTTGACTGCTAGGATACATGATCCCTTCGCAGCAGGCAGCCTAAGGAGGCTAGAGATGCCCCAATGGATCTGTCCCCTGGAAGCGACACAATCCAACGCTCAAGCTCTCCCTAGATCTGTCCCTTATGACTGGCTGGAGTTCTTTTTAAAATTGTGCTTGGTTCTGTTACAGCAACTGAAGGAATCAGGTCACAGCTTAAACAGTTACTATTTTATTGTTACAGGGTAAACTTAGCTGTTAAATGCTACTACTGTGTTACAGATAACACAGCCTCTACAAAGGACAGGACAGAAATTACACTAATAAGTCACTTACAGGTACCATGAATCCCTTTTGGTTCTCTGACCTCTTATTAAATGCATGCAAAATAGACACCTAGCAGGTATATGTTCTCACCCCTGCGTTCCAGACTTGGCGTGGCCAGCATCTCTCTCTCAATCCCTCGGGAAGAAGTAGGGCGAGGTTGGGCGTCCCACAGACCTCGGGAGTCAATCAATACCTGCCAGCAGGTGTAGATGATTGGAGCTCAAATGGGGTGGGCTACTAAACCCCTCTTTATACCCCTTAGGTCACGTAGGCTTCTTCCTGGTCTCAAGTGGCCAATTAGGAAAAATGGCTTTGAATGCCAAGTTTCTCATGAAGGGTGCAAAGCATAATTCACACCTGGGAAAATGCAGACAATGGGCACCTCTGGTATGTGATGGACAAAGATTCCTCTCCTGGGACAGTGCAGGCATGTCAATTACTGGTACTAGCCATCAGGGCAGCGGGAGGCCCCGGGTTGTCAGCTAGTTTCTGTTTATGGTAGAGTCAGGGACAGGCAGCACACCTGCGTTCCCAGGGCATCAAAGGCTGACTGCCTTCTCTTGCTCTCGGGGGGGGGGGGGGGGAACAAGATGGGGTTCATGTCTGGCTGTATCTCCTCTTGCTCTCTTCCCCCCCACCCCCAGATAGACACCCTACTCCCAGCCTGCTTCTGCACCCCAGCTCCCCACCCAGATCTCGCATCCTGCACCCCTATACCTATCCCACTCACTGGCAGCCCTGTCCCACACACTAAACCCCTCATTTTTGTCCCCATCCCAGAGCCTCTGGGTGGGGAGGGGTCCACAAAAATCCATTAATTCTGGAACCCAGAAGAGTAAATCTGGCCTATAAGAAACCCTGTCCCTTCCCCTTGCACCATGGGGCTGGAGCACCAGAGAAATGAGGGGTCTCAGTTAGGGGCAACATCAGTGAGGGTTGGGGGTTTTTGGAGGAGGTTTTTTTTGCTTCACACTTGTGTGGTCCCCAACTGATTTTTCTATGGATCAGTGGCACAACCCTAAAAAAGGTTCCCCACCCCCCTGCCATAAATATTGAAACCTTTGGTGTTGGACATAAATAAAATATTAATTTAAAATGAAGTTTGATAAACTAACATGAGAAAGTTGAAGTGCTTAATCTGTTTCATCATTTAAATTAATCCATTCTTCCTAGCTGCAGCACTAGCAAAATGGGTTGGGTGTAATTATGTAATGAATGAGTTTCCATTAGCAACTGGTGGTCTGTGGAAAGCTTTGCATTGAGCCAGGTGGTTCACAGGCCAAAACGTTTGAGAACCACTGGTCTAGACGGTGCTTTGTCCTGCTGTGAGGGCAGGGCACTGGACTCGATGACCTCTCAAGGTCCCTTCCAGTTCTAGTGTTCCATGATTCTATCCCATGAGCTTATGCTTATCAGATAGTCGACCAGTTGCTTACATCCCTAATGGAGACAGGAAGATCAGATTAGCAGTAAGACCTGAGGCCAATGCCAGGATGGATCTGTGTATTGCCCAAAAGGTAATGAGACGTTAAGCACTTGATGCAGTGAGGACAATTAAGGCAGTGGAGGGACTCAAAGGAAGTAGTAACAGCACCAGCACAAAAAATGAAGGAGGTAATTTTGAAGGCCATTCTGGAGAAAACAAGCATCTCAGAAAGGCCAATAAGGAGGAGATTACAGTAATCAAAATACAATTTTCTTAAGAAGTCTGCATTGTCCCTTTAAAATTACACCATGAAATGTCAGGAGACAGAAAGAGAGAAACATTTACTCTCATTTTATTTATTATGGCGATTCAAGATTGCAGTAACATTTAAAATGTCATTGCAAAGCCTCAGTGTTAAGAAAGGACTGACGAAAAAAATACTGCTGCTACTTTTATGGGAGACAGAGTTAAGCTCTTCCTTTAATACAAATGTACATGGTTGGTCACCTCAGAACAAAAGGGTTTAGCGATTAACGGCAATAATGATCTAGGAGTGATCAAACAAGACAGATTCTCTTTTATCCATGTCCCTGACCAATATTTTTAGCACTAACTGTTCCATTGTTGCAAGGTCAACCACCATATAAGTGCTCCTGCTTCGTGCAAAACACCTCATCCATAGATTTCAAGAATTTTAAAGTACAGCTATTAATATAACCAGAATTTCTTTTAAAGTGTGTTTAAGACATGTTTTATGAAGTAAGTCAATACACTGCATAGAATGGATTTACTTTTGATATAAAGGAACTGGTGTCAAGGTGTTTTAGGCCATCTTATATTAACAAAGCCACTTATTTCTGGGCATTCACAATCTACAATATATAGCGGGTGAATACTTATTTTAAGAAACCTAATCTGCAAACTTTTCTGAAAACCACAAGTTTATATTCAGACTTAGTGTTGCTGCAACTGACTGAGGAATTAGAGGAATATTGGGGGGGGAGGGGGGAGGAAAAAAAAAATCACATTTTAGAATGCTGTCATTTCAAAGGGGAAGGCTACCACCATTCTGCATTTTAGTTTATAGCTAAATATCAAGCAGGTTATTTATTGTTACAGCCATCATTAGCCCCCCCTTCTAAACTCTCCCCCCCCCCCAAAAAAAAAATCAAAAAACAAAAAAAAACAAACAAACAAAAAAAAACTACACACGATACATTGGATGTGGTGAGAATGATGGATTTTACTCCTTTCCCAAAAAAGTTGAGGAGCCTATTCTGCATGGTATTTTGCTACAGCCAAGCTTACTTAAAAGATAACTGGGTCCTTTCTGAATGCACTCACATAATCACTCATCTGTTGCTAAACAAGTATTGATTCTTGGTTATAGCAGCAGTAACTATTTATTTAAAAAAAAAAAAAAAAAAAAAAAAAAAAAAAAAAAACAACCACACTGTTAGAATGAGAAAGCAGTCACTGATTATGCTGGTTGTATACCAGACTTTTCAGCAATTTTAGCTATCAGTTTTACTGCAGCACTGCACCAAACCATGATGATATCTTTCTACCAATATACATTTTCCTAAGGGGATCAGCATAGAATTCATCTAGCTCTAAATACTTGAATAGGTTTACATAACTTGCTCTACAGAAACTGGACCGTTATTTTAATGGTGTTTTGTTTGTTTTAAAGGAGGATGAAAACTAGAAGATCGCTTAAAATAACTTCTGCATAAAGTTGTGATACAACAGAGTAAACTTCCAATACAGAATTACAAATATATTACCATTGCTGTAGGACCACTTCAGGGAAGTCAGATTGCAGCTGTTGAAGTCACAGATATATTCCTAACAGCAGCTGATGTAATATTTGAGAAGTGTTTTGTAATTTGCTCAGGAGGACAAGTACAACCTGGATTTGATGATGATACAAGTTTCTTAAATATACAAGTTTCTTAAACACTTCGGCCCCAATTCAGGAAGGCATCCTTACTGAGGGCAGCATTTAAGGATAGGACCCTGGCAATAGTCAAATAGTCGCAGAGGTAGCCATGTTAGTTTGTAACTTTAAAAATGAGTAGTTCTGTGGCACCTTAGAGACTAATACATACAGTATCATGAGTTTTTGTGTGCAAAACCCAAGATGAGTTGGAGCAGAACTCAACTGATAAGGTAGGTCTTACTCATGAAATTATAGTTATATGTATTTATTTATTGTTAGTCTCTAAGGTGTCACAGGACTACTCATTGTTTAGAAAGTTCAGAGTTAAGATTGGAGGATTAATCTTAATCGCTTCTGTGATAAAACAAGCCAGTCACAAGACGAAGTGTGTTCATCCTGAATTTGTTTCATGTTCTTCTAAAAAAATTCCCCTCCCCCCCCCACCCTCAGAATGTAAACTAAAGGTAAATCAAAAGAAAAATATCTTTCCATGGGTAACATGTAATGCTGGAATCATGCCAGTACTCATCAGGGAGAGGATCCATAATCCAATGAAAAGATTCAATATTTCTCTTCTACTCTACACTGTTAGCCCCAGAACAAGAGTTATTTTCCTTAAATGTTCACTTACAAGTGTTATAAAGGCAAGTGTAGAACCAGCCACAGACATTTAGCCATCGTTTAAAAAGTAAGACTCTTAGCTGGGATTCAAGGAGTTGGTCCTGAATCACAGCCAGCAAGACTGAAGCTATCTGGAGAAGGTGGAAGGGAGACACAGAGGTGTATGGTAGCAATAAGACTTTGTCTGTCACTGTTCACAAATGGGGAATATTGCTAGAGTTTCAGATGCTTTACAGTTCCAGATAGCAGCAGTGACCAAGATGGTTGCAGTCACTCTTTCCCCTTTTATGGGGCATGAAGATTGCTGTTGCACAGGTTGAATCTCTGTAGTTCAGCACCCTCAGGATCTGATCAGTGTTAAACCAAAGAATTTGCTGGACCATGAAGGTCAATATTGTGTAGCAGCATTACCACTGCTTACAGGGCTCTTAGAAGACATGTAGGGGTAAATTAGAACTACGTAACAGTATGAGCACTGAGAGCCAGGACTGAGGAGAGAGGGGCTGTAAACAAACTTTGTGGGACCTGGTCACCCCCATGATAATTGGACACCTAGCTACCTAAAATCATGCTGGACCACGGCTGTTGCCAGACCAGAGTACCATACTAGAGAGGTTCAACATGTAATTTGGTAAGGGCTGGAAAAAGCTGACAAAATGACTCTGACCATCAGAGCAATAGGGAAACCAGCTACTCCAGGAGTTATTTACCAGAAGTACTAGGATTTGTTTAGGGTGATGCCTAAAGAAAAATCTAGCTCTAAACATAGGCCCTGGCTATCTGCCACCTAGGGGGGCAGGGAAGGAAATTATAGCCATCTGCAAGATTTGTGTTTATACCCCATAAGGGTGAGTCTTCAAATGGTACACAATTAAGACAGACAGAACTAAGTCATGAGAAAGCATGCTGAACAACAGGAAAGATAGGAGAGACTGCAGAACAGCTTACCAAGGAAAATGACTGCATCATGAAACAGCCACTCATTTGTCACTAAGTATCGACTCTAGATTATACAGTATCAGCAGCCACTAAAATAGGCCTGCACAACTCGGAAAGCGGTGAGGGCCATATTACTCCAAAGAAAATAGCTGCGGGCCGCAAGTAGGGATGCTCTCCCAAAAAATACTGAACATGAGGGCTAAAAATTTTTGCTGAGCACAGGTTGCAGGGCTGCCAGAGCCTTTTTGTCCTGGCGTCTGCCGGCATCCTGCTCTCTAGCTCGTGCCCTGCCTCCTCGCATCAGAGCTGCATGCAGGCAGCCTGGTAGCAAGAACTGCCGCACTTCCCCCTCCCGGGAGATGCTCCGCTCCTCCAGTGGATCGGATGGGGCCGCACCGCCCGCGGTCGGCACGGACCACACAGGGAGCCCCTGCGGGCCGCATGCGACCCTCGGGCCATATGTTGTGCAGGCCTGCACCAAAATAAAAAATGAGCTTCCCACTGCTGGAAACATTGGATATAGAACTTGAAAAACAGAATATTAGAAAGAGACCTAACTGACTTCCATCATTCCCCCACCCCAAAGGATAGGAATAGATTTTTTTTTTTTTTTTTTTAAAGTATGGGTGAGCATTTTACATACAGTTTGTTTATTGGCTCAAAAACACACAAATTCACACTCCTTACAAATTCTGAAAATGCTTAAAATTATATAATGGCACATCAGTTTAAATGCTAAGTGCAAAAAGTACAATAAAATCTTAATATTCAAAATCAAAGATAGCTGTCTTTAAAGAGAAATGTAGGCCTGGTCTATGCTTGAAGAAAAATAAATAAATAAATAGTTACCCACTGAACTGGTCTACAACAAACAAAAAACCCCTTTTCGCGCAAGATCAGTATACCTCCTTTTTTGGGGCATAAGGATCTTGCGGAAAAAGGGGGTTTTGCACAAAAAGAAAACATCCACGCTGCTTGTTTTTGCACCAAAAAAAAAAAAAAACCTCGCACAAAAACGGATCGGCAGAAAATGTGCAAATGAGATTGCGACTCATGCAAATGAGTCCCTCATTAGCATATTTTCTGCCACAAAAACTGGTAATGTAGACATAGCCTAAGAGGCAAAATGTATGTTAGTAGGAGGCAGCATTAATTCTTTATGCAAACATACTAAGAAAAAGAGCAAAGTTGCATTTTAGTTGCCATTTTGTCTTTTCTAGTATGTTAATGTTCTCTTGATCAGGATAATGGACACACTAGTCATCAGGCTTTTTACTGGGTGGAGTTAAAGTCGAGAGGTAGAGGCTGATCCTCTTCAAAGCCTGATATCCTGCAGAGTTTCTTACAGGGGAGCTGCTTGGCCCTTCTGGCTTTGTCCAATCACAAGAGGATAATTTAGCTAGTGAATACGTTACGAGCGTGGGGAAGTAATGGGGAGTGGATAGGATTATGGATGCTAGAAAAGATGGATGAGTGACAAACTGCAAAGCCAGCAACAATTATGAGGTTGGGGTGGCAGTGGTAGCCAAACAAGTTGTTAATGCATCCTGGCTGGGAGTACTCACTGCAAGTAATTGATCCATAGGGGGCATGGTTCCATCATAAAAACACAACAAGAAGTCAACTAGGGGTAGGCATCTCCTAAAGAAGATTTGGAATGGGACTGGAATCTCCTAAAGTCTGTTATAGGAAGGAGACAACTGTGTCTTCCTCATCTCCTTAGCCCTCATATGAGGGGAGGGCAATAGAGTCCCAGGATAATTGGGTAAAGGAATGACTGTGGTCCATTCCTCCCTACTTCACAGCTCTTATCACTCACTACTGGGAAAAAAAAAAAAAAAAAAAAAAAATGCAGCCCATGCAGCCCGTTTTTAGCAAGTCTCTATCACCCACTTACTACAATACCAAACATGCCCCTTCCTTCTTTCTACCACACTGCTTGTCGTGCTTCAGGGGAGCGCCATCTAGAAAGCTGCCTCGTTATTCTCCTTCAAAACTCTCATTTGGTGTAAGGCCCCCCTAAACAAAGGTTTAAGACAGTTACGTCCCTGGTGCACTGATACTATTTGCCAGTCATGTTGACCAAAGTATCTCCTTGTTTCCTTGTACTCCTCTGTCAACATCCATCTGTTCAATCTGGGTTTTATACTTAGATTGTGAGCTCTTTGAGCTAGGGACTCTCTTACGTGTTGCACGGTGCCCAGCATAATGATTAGGAGCTTGCTGTACAGTACCTGGTCCGTGACTAGGGCTCCTAAGCATTATGCCAATACCAATAAAATCAGTACAATCATTGCCATAGAGTTCATGGTCTATTTCTTCTAAGTAATTGACCTCTTACCACAAGAGTTAAAGTTGAGGAATATATAGTCCCTGTTTTAAACTGTTCATGCTTAATCCAATCTATTATTGTTCTTAGTCAAAGATATCCAGTAACAGTTCTTAAAATAGGAACCTCTAGTCCACCTTTGTCTTGGTATTTAATATATTTTTATTAATCCCTGAAGTTTACATAGAACAGCAAGAGAAATTATTCGTTTGCCAATTCCTGCAAGTTGCACATGTATAAGGTAACAGTCTTACTTCATCTCTATGATCAGATAATCTTCGCAATATCTAGGGGTATGTCTACACTACCCCGCTAGTTCGAACTAGCGGGGTAATGTATGCATACCGCACTTGCTAATGAAGCCCGGGATTTGAATTTCCTGGGCTTCATTAGCATAAGCGGGGAGCCGCCATTTTTAAATCCCCGCTGCTTCGAACCCCGTGTAGCGCGGCTACACGGGGCTCGAACTAGGTAGTTCGGACTAGGGTGCCTATTCCGAACTACCGTTACTCCTCGTTTCACGTTTCACGAGGAGTAACGGTAGTTCGGAATAGGACCCTAGTCCGAACTACCTAGTTCGAGCCCCGTGTAGCCGCGCTACACGGGGTTCGAAGCAGCGGGGATTTAAAAATGGCGGCTCCCCGCTTATGCTAATGAAGCCCGGGAAATTCAAATCCCGGGCTTCATTAGCAAGTGCGGTATGCATACATTACCCCGCTAGTTCGAACTAGCGGGGTAGTGTAGACATACCCTAGTTCCTGAATTCCACGTTGTATCAGAGGAATAAAAGACCAAACAACTATCTTTTTATGCCCAAATCCACATATAGTAAGTCAATGTTCAGATGCTTTTTACAACATTAAAATTGACAGCAGAAAGTAACAGGCCTTCATTTGGCTGAGGCGAAAGGAGAAGAGAAAGTAGCAAATTATCAACTTAAACTGTGCACCTTTCCTTCACAAAATTAAAGTGCATCATCCATAACATAGGTCTTATTACCAAAGGAATCTGAGTTTAATTTTTCCACAGTAGTCCAGTAGGTTTAAGATTACATTAATAGAAAATGCATTTAAAGACTCCTAAAGAGGGTTTTTTTTTGGGGGGGGGGGGCGAGAGGGGAAGACTTTATTCTCACCTCACTGCTAATTTCTGGAATTGGGCTTCCTACATACCAAAAAAGAACATTGCTAATGCAAAGCAGCTAATTTGCATCTTATTTGTTCCTTCAGGACTACCTCCTACACAGCTCCATTATAGCCACATCCTTGCAGCACAGAGCATTTCCCTCAGAGCCTGTCAACACTCTCATGAGTCATCCTAGGAGGATGAAGTCCTCCCTCGCCCTACTCCTACGGGAAGAAGGCAGCATTGTCTACTGGATACTTCTCTAGTAGAGAGAGAAGGATGAGAAAAAAAAAGTGAACCTTGATTGCAGAATGAACCCTCACTAGTTGCATGATCTGTACCCAAGGAATCATGTACACTTAGAGCACTGCAGCAGCACAGCTGTGCAGGTACAACTGATGTGGTGAAGACACGAGAGCGCCCTCCCTTTGGCATTAAAAAAAAAAAAAAAAACACAACACACCCATCCCACAAGTGGCAGAAGCTAGGGTCAGTAGGAGATGCTCCCTCCAATATGGTACTATGCACACTAGTGTCTGGAGCAGCCCCCTCACCTGCCGCTGAGCTGAAGCCCCCCCACCAACACAACCACAGAGTCCAGGTATAGGGAGGCCAGGCCGTGGGGCAGGAGTAGAGGGGGTAGGCAATGACGACAACTCAGCTAGGAGCCCCATGTTGGGGGAGGAAGGCACAGAGAGACAGGCGGCACAGTAGGGAGTTCTGGCCCATGCAGCCGAGCGAGCAGTAGCAGGGAAGCCATCAGCGGCAGTCACAGAACTCCAGCCAGAGAGCTCCAACTCCAGCAGCAGCTGGGGAGCCCTGGCCTGGGGAGCTCCAGCCAGCTAGGCAGCATCAGGGTTTGAGCACTAGCCCAGGGTAGTAGGGCATCATGGGCTATGTTGCAAGGGACCTCTTCTGGTCCGGCAAATCCCCTTGTTCAGAATCAGTTAGGTTCCGAGGATGCCAGACGAGGGAGGTCCCAACCGGTAAATATACAGGTAGTCCCCAACTTACGAATGGGTTACGTTCCAAACACCTGGTCATAACTCACTTTGTTCACAAGTCGGAATACATGCTTTTAAAATGTGGCTGCACTGTTCGTAAGCGCGGATCGCGCAATCGTAACTCGGGGTCTGGCTGTAATGGGCTTAATGGGAAGTTGGTCGTAAGTATGAACGGTCATAAGTCGACTCGTTCGTACAGGGCCGGCTCGAGCCATTCCTGCGCCCCGGGCTGCGGGCATGCAAGGCTCCGCTCCCAGGTGCATGGCGCATGCGCGGCCCCGCCCCCTGGCATGCTGCGCACCTTATAGCTGCAATTGGGCGTGCAGTACCTGATGGCAGCTCTAAGGGGTGCCGTGCAGCCCCCAGCATGCAGCACCCCTTACAGCTGTCATCAGGCTCCCTCCATAGGTTGGCTCCCCGGGCAGTGCCCGGCTAGCCCCCCCCCCTTAATCTGGCCCTCATAACTCGGGGACCGGCTGTAGTGAGAGAGCGTTAGTCTAATCATAAACAAAAAACAACAACACTTTAATGACATTTCTGTTCAAGCTGTTGAAATGCGGGGAGGTGGCAAAGCCAAGTGATTTTCCAGCTCTTCACACAAAGAGCAACAGCTGCAAGCTAATTTTTACTGTTATAAACTAGCAAAATCAGTTACATTTAATAAGAAAAAAGTTTAAATAAAAAAAAAACCTCATTCCATTAGCAGGCAGAGCGTGAATCTGTACTCTGCATTGTTCTCATTGGCTAGTAAATCTGCAAAGTGTTCCATCTTGCAGTTTTACACAAAATACGTACAGCACCAGAGCTCCAGAACACACCAACTGTTTTTGGGTGGGACACAGATGTAATTTTTAAATTATGCACAAGGATTTACTCCTTTCATTCCCACCAGGCACATAAGAGATAGGAATATACAGTTTAGCTTTGAGCATTACACTAACACTCAGGTGCAGGGGCAGGCCTAGGAAGAAAAGACACTTCGTGTTTGCCTGCCCCAAATTAATAAACCCCCTTTTCTCTCTCTCAGATTTTCAGTCTGAACATTGGTATTTGAATAATCACATTATTTCACCAGGTGGCAGTAACTGATAAATTACTGGATAAGTATCAGCTGATCAGGTTAATATTTTCAAGATAATTTAATTGTAATATACCCTCTGCATTATGTTCTCTCTCCTTGGTAGCTGGCTTTTGCACAGATTTTAGCTGCCAGCATTTATATTAGGGACATCTGCTTCCTAGTGACTGAACCAATAGACAGTATGAAGAGCTCAATTAATTATTTAGAGAAAAGAGAAGCATGGTGCAGGAATGGATAGCAATGGCTATTTCTTTCCTCACCCCCACCCCAATATAAATACTGCATGCATCTACTATTGCTCCAATCCTACACTAGAATCCAAAACCCTTATTTCAACATCAAGGTTCTCTCCCTTCCCCCCCCCCACATCTACTGTACTAAAGTTATGGTCTTGAACCTATAATCCTTTACTTAAGTGAGCAGTCAAACTGT
The DNA here is from genome assembly GCF_052426305.1 of Pelodiscus sinensis. Classification (NCBI taxonomy): domain Eukaryota; kingdom Metazoa; phylum Chordata; order Testudines; family Trionychidae; genus Pelodiscus; species Pelodiscus sinensis. The sequence continues at coordinate 300,471,756 of NC_143052.1, read as the reverse complement.
CAATCAAGCACCCAGTCTCAACCATTTTCTACTCAAGCACCTTTACAGTCATTCATTCTACTGCTGTGCAGGGAGGAGCTCTTTCAGAAGTCCTCCTTAGCCACTTTATCCTCTTCCAAAACCTGCTCCTTTTACCTCTCTCTGCTGTGGTGCTTACAAAAAACTCGTTGATCATAGCTAAGTATTTTGTGTGCTGAAATTGCTTTGTTTTCCCAAATATAGAATTTTCACTAACATCCTGTCCTCTTTCCCTCCTCATTAGTTGAGCTCTGCGCAGATACAAAATTGATATCCACAGCTGCAAAAATGATCCATGGATACCTATGGATATAAAGCAGATATCTGCAAATTTGCAGGGTTCTACATACAAAATTTGTATCCGCAGCTGTATCCACAAAAAATGAACTACTGAGCTCCACATCTATATCTGTGGATGCAGATATATGTGTTTATCTGTGAATTTGCGGGTCTCTATATATTGGTTTTCTTCCATGTGTTCCCCTCATCATATGCTGAAATGGTTAGTTCTAGGTCACAAGGATATTAAAAATCCCAACATAAGTGGGTGGTATAGTAGCACTTAGTACACACTGGGGCCTCTAGTCATTATAGCGATAATAAATACCCCCTTAAATCAATAGAGCTACTCACAATAGAAAGGTTAATAAATCAGTACCAAAATTTGCAGAATTACTCACGGTATTTTTAAGAGTAGCACTGAAAAAAAAGTGGAAGGCTCTTCTTCCTTTTTACTCAAAGGCAAAGATTTCTCTTTAAGTTTTGCTAAAATACATTCACACAATCAAGGCACAGGCTGGGCTGACAGCACAACTCTAATGTTATGATATTTTGGGACTTAAGTTACAGATGAAAGGATAAAATGTAAAACTAGTATACTCCAGAACTATAACTGAAGCTCCATTACACTGGCCTACAAAAGAGAAGAGATACCAGGTAAACTGTTTCTTTATTCTACTCAGACAACTGTTCTCTCTATTCAGTGTAAGAAGTCAAAGACAAGTCAGTAGGTATCTTGGAAGCAGTGCCCTAAACTTGGTGAGGGAGCCCTGGTTTGGAAGAAGCCTCTGAATTCAGAACTACCTATCATTAGGGAACAGTGACGTGCACGCACGCGCGCAGTTTAACCGGTTAACCATGCAGGTCTGGAATCCCGCAGTTGGGGGAGGGGAGGCCCTGCTCCGGACATACAGACACACGCGCCATATTGCGGGCAGGAGGGCCTATAGCCTAATCACACCGTGGGGAGGCAGCGGGCATGCTCCAGCTGGGACTGGGCTGCCAGTTAACTGGTTACCAAGTAAGCATGCCAGTAAGGCTAATGCTTCACAGGTAATCAGTTAGCCAGCTAAGCTTTACATCCCTAGCTCAGAACTAGTACAAGTCTCCGCCCCCCCTTCTCCTCCCCCACACACACACGCCCCCATCTCTCTTGGGAGAGCAGAGTTGAGGTGTGGGCCCCATGCCACAGTCTTCACCCCAGGGCGAGGGGTTCATAAGAACGGCCATACTGGGTCAAACCAAAGGTCCATCTAGCCCAGTATTCTGTCTGCCAATACCATGTGCCCCAGAGGGGGTGGACCGAAGACAATGATCAAAAGACTTGTCTCCTGCCATCCATTTCCAGCCTTTGACAAACAGAGGCCAGGGACACCATTCCTTACCTATCCTGGCTAATAGCCTTTTATGGACCTAACCTCCATGAATTTCTCTAGCTCTTTTTAAAAGTCTGTTATAGTCGTAGCCTTCACAGCCTCCTTTGACAAGGAGTTCCACAGGCTGACGGTGTGAAGAAGAACTTATTAGTTTTAAACCTGCTACCCATTAATTTCATTTGGTGTCCTTTTAAATAAAGAAAAGTTATTCAACCTTTCCCACACCATTCAGGATTTTATATACCTCTATCATATTCCTCCTCAGTCTCCTCTTTTCTAAAGTGAAAAGTCCCAATCTCTTTAGCCTCTCCTCATATGGGACCTGTTCCAAACCCCCTAATCATTTTAGTTGCCCTTTTCTGAACCTTTTCTAATGCCAAAATAGCTTTTTTGAGGTGAGACCACCACATCTGTATGCAGTATTCAAGATGTGGGCGTACCATTGTTTTATATAGGGGCAGTAAGATATTCTTAGTCTTATTTTCTATCCCTTTTTTAATAATTCCTAGCATCCTATTTGCTTTTTTGACTGCCACTGCATACTGTGTGGATGTTTTCAGAGAACTATGTACAATAGTCAAAGGCTTTCTGAAAATCTAAGTATACTAGGTCTACTGGATCCCCCTTGTCCACATGTTTGTCAACCCCTTCAAAAAACTAACAGATTAGTAAGACATGATTTCACTTTACAGAAACCATGTTGACTTTTGCCCAACAAATTATGTTGTTCTACACATCTGATAGTTTTATTCTTTACTATTGTTTCAACTAATTTGCCCAGTACTGACGTTAGACTTACCGGTCTGTAATTGCCAGGGTTGCCTCTAGAGCCCTTATTAAATATTGGCATTATGTTAGTGGTCTTCCAGCCCTTGAGTACAGAAGCTGATTTAAAGGATAGGTTACAAATCACAGTTAATAGTTCCTCAATTTCACATATGAGTTCTTTCAGAACCCTTGGGTGAATGCCATCCGGTCCAGGTGATTTGTTACTGTTAAGTTTTTCGATTTGTTCCAAAACCGCCTCTAACGACACTTCAATCCTGGACAGGTCCTCAGATTCATCACCCACGAAGGATGGTGCAGGTTTGGGAATCTCCCTAACATCCTCAGCCGTGAAGAAATAATTTAGTCTTTCCACAATGGCTTTATCGTCCTTGATTGCTCCTTTTGTACCTCAATCGTCCAGGGGCCCCACTGGTTTTTTTTAAAGCAGGCTTCCTGCTTCTAATGTACTTAAACATTTTGCTATTACTTTTTCAGTTTTTGGCTCGCTGTTAAGAAAAGCCAAAAAAGATTGAGTATTACATTTTTACACTTAATTTGGCAGTGTTTATGTTCCTTTCTATTTACCTCACTAGATTTGGACTGACTTTTTTTAAAAATGACTTTTTCATCTCTCACTGCTTCTTTTACATGGTCAAGCCAAGCCACAGTGGCTCTTTTTTACGTCTCTTACTAGGTTTTTTTAATTTGGGGTATACATTTAAGTTGGGCCTCTATTATGGTGTCTGAAAAGTTTCCATGCAGCTTGCAGGGATTTTACTCTAGTCACTGTACCTTTTAATTTCTGTTTAACTAACCTCCTCATTTTTGCATAATTCCCCTTTTTGAAATTAAATGCCAGAGTGTTGGACTGCTGAGGTGTTCTTCCCACCACAGGACTATTAAATGTTATTATATTATGGTTACTATTCCCAAGCAGTCCTGTAATAGTTAACTCCTGGACCAGATCCTGCGCTCCACTACGTAGTAAATCGAGAATTACCTCTCCCCTTGTGGGTTCCTGTACCAGCTGCTCCAAGAAACAGTTATTTAAAGGCATTGAGAAATTTTATCTCTGCATCTCATTCTGAGGTGACATGTACCCAATCAATATGGGGATAATTGGAATCCCTTATTATTATTATTGAGGGTTGAGGCAGGAGGGTTGGGGTCCCATGCTCAGGATTAAGGCAGAGGAATTAGGGTGCAAGATTTTGAGTGGGGATGAGGGCTCTGGCACTAGGAATGAGAAGTTTAAACTTTGGAGTACAGCAAGCAGGCAGCACTGAAGTTGGGGCCAGAGGACTTCACCCAGCTCAGGGACACGCGCACACACAGACACACACAGTTTGGCATTCACCCAAACCCCAGAAAGGAATCATCTGCTGGAGGTAAAGGGGGTGAGACCATATGTCTCAGGAATGAGTCCTCCCCTCCTTTGCAGGAGCAGTTCAGCCTGCCTCCTGTGCCGCTCCCTTAGAGCCAGGCTGGGGGAGTGCAGATGAAGGAGGAAGGACCCTGGGGGAGGCATGCAAGGTGGAGCTGGGAAAGAGACCCGGCTCCAACACTGGTGAGGCTAAATCAGGCCTGGGAAAAATACCATCTGTAGGCCGGATCCTGCCCACCAAGCCACTGGATCCGGCCTGCAGATGCAGCAGGGAACCTCAGACAGACTCCCTGCTTGCCCCGCCCCCAACACCACTGAGAAAAGCAGTTGCTGCAGCCATTTCTGTCTGTTAGCTATGAGCTCAGGAGTCAGGGGAGGAGAAGTGGCGCTTCACATGCTGCCTCCGCCTCCAGCACAACCCCATTGGCCAATTTCTGGCCAATTGATACTGCCCGTTTGAAGACCAGGCAGCACAAAGCACCACTCCTCCCTCCCCTCAGGCTCTTATTCACCAACCCACACAGTGCATGCAGCTTGTGCAGGGGCAAGGCAGGCAGGGAGCCTGCCTGAGAAACATCCTGGGCTGCTGGCCAGGAGTCACCCAGTAAGTCTCCCAGCCTGAGCCTGCCTCTGCACCCCAGCTCCTCCCTCCCCCAACCCTCTACCCCACATAAGCCAAATCCTCTGTCACACTCCTGAGCCCATACCCACCTCCCAGACCCTGTACCCCATCCTCCTGCCCAGGGTTGCACCCCAAGCCCCTGCACCCCATTTCAGTGATCCAGATCACAACCGTCTCCTTCACCCAAATTCCCTCTCAGAACACACACTCCCTCATGCACCTAAATCCCATTCCTCAAGCTCCCTTCTGCACCCAGCCTCCATCCCAGATCCCGTACCTCCTCCATTAAGGTCATGGAAGAGTGCTGCCCTTGACAACTTTCCAAAATCATAACGTGAACTGCCCCCTACCAAAAATTACCACCCACCCCGGGCTAGACCTGCAGCTGAATTTGCTAGAGCTCCAGCTCCATGGGCTATACAACTTGCTGCTCTGTAAGGGAACAATGAATATTCCACAGCTGATGGGTCTGATATCATCACTGCATTGCAGGGAGAAATAAAATGGTAATTTATGGTTCAGACAATAGGCCCTAATTGAGTAGGAGTGATATTAGCCTTTACCATAGAGCCTACTTTTACTTCAGTTAAATAGCTGGAGTACTCTTCACTAGCGTAAGGTAAGACATTTACTGCAGAGGTCTTCACTGTGAAGTGATAAAAAAAATTTTAAACTCCAACAGTACTGGCCTTTTGTATCACTGAGGACATCTGCTGAAATTAGGAGTTGTCAAAATAAGAGACTTTTCATGAAAGGAGGAGAAAGGCAGAAATCCGCACGAGCAAGGAATACAGAACCTACTGTCTCAAACAGAGACAATATCTTTCTCCTTCAGTACAAGTAAAACGGTAATATTCTTCAAGCTCTATTCAAGATGCAAGTTCCCTCCAATGAGACAAGAAAACCCTATGTAATAACCTGAGTCACAATACCATGTACTCCTCCTATTTGTGGAAAGTTTGTCATGAAGCAGCTTACAATATGCAAAATGTTAGACATGCATTGATGCAAATGTAACAGTGGTAAAATAAAGTAGTGATACAGACAAGAAATTTATACCCTGCCTCTTAAATATTCACCTTCTACTAGCTGGTCCAAAGTAGAAATCTTCTTGGCACCATCAATGGTGTAGATTGTTCTCACACCCTGGGGCAGATTCACATTATCAGATAGAGTTCGGGTCAAATCAGCCAGCAGGGCCTCAAAAGATCTAAATCGGTCAGGGGAGATGGCATAAACAATCCCTTTGAAATACCGGTCTCCATTGCGATAGAAACGAACTTTCTTTGCTTTTTTCTCAGAACTGAGGGTTTGTAGAGTACGGGTTCGGTAAAAGCTGCAGTGGGCACTGTGGGTAGGGCTAGGCAGACCATTTACCCGTGACCCTCTGCCGTATCGCTGTGCCTTATCACGCTCATCAAAGTGTTCCAGCTCCATGTCTCTCCCAAAGGACATCTTTGATGGTAAATCTGGGATGAGAAAGAGAAAGAATTAAATGGAGAAGGTATTTTAAGAACTCTTGTTTAGAAATCATTAGTATTCAAGTACAAATAAAACATTGCAGCATGCTCTTCCACAGAGTGATTACGGTAAACTAATTAAATGCTGCCACTTTTTTTTTTTAATTATAACTTACAGCACATTGAAATTACTTGCTGGGGAACAAGTTGACTGTGTAACCTAGCTGGCATCTTTATACTATAGCAAAAAGCAGACTGTCATGGTAATGGTGGCACATACACGCATGCGCACACACAAAAAAACCTTTAGATCAAAAAATAAAGCGAGATGTGATGCCCAGGCAACATTCATATATGCTAAAAAGTTGAGGTACTGGTAAGAAGAACAGATGAACTGATTTTTTGCTAGTCTTGTTCCTAAATGAAGCTTCTAATCCTATTACAAGTGACATAACCAGCTCACTCATGTTCTCAGCACTGCTCATCCAAGTCTGACCACAGAGAATCTGCTACTCAGTGGATTATACTTACTTCCAGCCAATACGTGACAACTAATTAGAACATTTCAGAAGGAGTATAATGAGATTTTTGCCTTGGATGTTTTAAGATTCCTTGATGCACCGTAATAAAGGCTTGCAGACAAACCTCCGAGGGATTTAAATCATAAAAATTTCACCTCACCCATTTGATACAAGTAAACTAGTGGCAGTATCATGACACTTTGATTAGCATAAAAGTAAAAAATAATGATATTTTTAAAATTAGAAGATCCAACATAGTGGACTAAAATGGTAGGTGAACCTGATAAAGTGGGTTTAACCCACGAAAGTTCATGATACAATATATTTGTTAGTCTTTAAAGTGCCATAGGACTGCTCACTGTTTTTAAAATGGCACTGCTCTTAAAATGGCAGAGATGGGAAACAGTTTAAATTTAGAAAGTAAACAAATTCCTCAACTCAGGGGGAGGAGCTTAGCTATCTAAAATAGATTAGGGGAAGGAGCTCAACCCAAGATGGCATCAGAGGGAGGAGCTTAGTTATCTATAAATAGGATAACGTCAGGGAGAAGAGCAAGACAGGAAGTACAAATATGCTAATATGTAGAAGTTGATTGGCTGAAACAAGCTGACAGAGCGCAAACAATATATAAAAGGATGGACAACCAGCAGGCTTCTGAGAGAGTTTTGGGGTTTATAAAAAGCATAAGACTTAGGAAACAGCAGCAGTGATAACAGTGTACTGGTCACCACGGTAACAGATTTCAGAGCAGCTACCTGCAGAAGCAGCAACATCTCTCATCTCCAAGCACTGACACAGTCTTTTCTAATATTAACAGGGTAGAGGGACCTTCACCAAATCAGAGGGATTCTGAGTGAGGTTGAAAATCTAATTCTTTGTGTTTTGCTAGGGAGCACCTGGATATGTTTGTCAAGAAATCTAGAAGCCGGTGTTTGAGTGAGATTCCTCCCACTCATCCTGTGATTATCTGATCATGGGCTCACTGGATGTCAAATAAAATTAACTGTTAAGACTAGCATTTAAAAAAAAATCTTCTCAAATCTAAGACAAAAGCCTTTGTATATGAAGAATCTGTATATGCTTATTACATTGGGAATACTGAGTCCTCTGTATGTGTTACATACTTTAGGCAGTCTGTGTCTCATTTTGCTGTATTGCTTTATTATACAAATTCTTAAATGCAATTTTCTTGCTTTACTAAACCCACTATAATTTTAATTTCTGTTAAAGGAACAATTATTTTGTTTTTGAAGAATTACTGCTTGTGTTGGTAATTTTCATAGATAAAAAAGCTTTGCTCCAGGCAGCCATTAAATCTCACCCCACATTCTACAATAGAAGGGTTGGAGTTAACAACACTCCCAGATATTTAGCACACATTGAAGTTGCAGGCTCTCAATTACCACAGAGTAGTCATGATTAACAGGAGCTCCTGAAACTAGTATCATCCCCTAAACAAGCAGCCTTACAGAATATATATATATATGTTTTTTAAATGGAGAGCAGTAAATCTTTTATCTAGTGTTCAGAATTTGTCATCCCTAATAGTTTATCCTGGTGTGAAAAAAAAAGAAAAAGAAAAATCAGTAACTCCGCATGGCATAAATCACTGAGGACTTCAAAAACATTAAATGAATTAGCAACCCAATTTCAAACACCTGAGAGTCCATCTGGGGCCTTATTAGTGGTTAGGTTCTTAACTGAATAATTCCAACTTTAATATATATTTAATATACCCTTAAATATAAATAAAATGGCTTAAATTTTCATGGTATATGCAGCTCTCACTTCCTCTTTTCAACGTATTTTAAAAGCCCCTGAACTAATCGTGTCAAAAAAAGTGTCACTAACAACTGTCAGTCTTCATCTCTATATAAATCCTTCAATTTTGTTTAAAACAACAAAATACAATAAAATGAGAAAAAATAGTCTAAGAGCCACCCTAGAACGTAAAAGCATCTGCTGAATAACAAGGCACAGTAAATTTATAGTGCAGATGCACAGACCTAATTTAGAAAGGTGTTCTCCCACTGATTTCCAGTAAAAAGGATTTAAAAAATAGCAGCTTTATTACCCTTATTCCTTAAACAGGTACAAAAATAAATAATCGAGAAAGAGTTCGATATGACAAAGAGAGAGAAATGGACAGATACTAATTGGTTTACACAGCTACCTGTTAAAGTGAATAGTATGCCCCAGAGCTCAACTCTCAAGCATGTGAATAATCCCTTCCAAAATCATTGGGCTAGTCACATGCTTAGACTAAACATTTTCCAAAGTTAATGTAAGACCAGGTTAAGGGCCTTCTGGAGATTATTTATTCCAATTTCATTAGGATTTGACCCATCTTATTAACCAAATATGCCATCATGGGTATATTTGAATCAAGTATGGGGTCTGTATTTACATATTTTACCTTGTATCTGCATATGAAGACTTGCTGCACTACCAACAAAATACCAATTATGGAAAACATCTTTCTAGACCAACCCTTTCCCCCAGTGCCCTGACACAACTTCAGTTTCAAGTCAACTAGCACTTCACTATCATCCCATTATACAGAGAATGATAAGTTATTATTTAAAGGGGGACTTTCAGATCAATATAGGCCCAAAATTAACAGCAATGTTTTGATGGGGGGGGGGGGAGAAGGGGAAGGATTAACCTTTTTTTTAAAATAACGTAACATCCTCTCACAGAGCTCTCAATCTAAAGATTGCACTTTGAAAATCAAAGTGAGTAGAATAAAAAAAAAAACTCTGCAATGTCTACTGTGGTTTCATTGTCCCAACCAAGTGAAACCAAATAAGGGGGAAAAAAAAAAGCCTACACACATATACCTTCCCCTTAAGGGCAGCACATCTCAAAATTCCCTTTTTAATCATCTCAGGTCTTTCTAATAGAGGATAGCCTGGATCATTCCCCTTACTTTCACATAAATCATTTTTGCCTCCAATTAAATCCCTTTAAAAAGGGAAATAAGAGTCTCCCTGGAACAATGTGCTCCTGCCATTCACACTCCGGAGTGTTCACATCAGAAGGCCAAACTAAAACAATGAAATTCTAGATAATAATTTGATTGTTACTCAGAGCAGATGTTACTATATAAAAAGGCACAGTTCACACCACATACATCTATAGGCAACTTATACCTATACACATATACTGCAGGTGTGAGTTGCTTAATATGTAAAACAATCTCACAGCCCCAAATACACAGAATACAAGAGTGTATTTTCTAATCCTTTCCTAGATTCAGTCTAATGTATGATGTAATATCATGATGTCAAAAAAAAAAAAGATTTATTCTTCTGAGGTGGCACAAAACGTGTTTGAAATGCAACTAAGCCAGCTGAACCCTCTATTCATGGCCATATTGCGCCACGCGTTTTAAAGCAGGAAGCGCTGCTTAAAAACTATGGGTCTCAATGGTAAGCGAGAAGATGCAGATTCCCCAGAACTGCACGTTTTGGGGCCGTTCCTGGGGGGGGGGGCGCGGGGTTTGGGACATGCCCCCCTCCAGTCCCGCCCCTTTAGCCAAGGCGCCTTTCCTTAGCTAGGTCGGGAGCCGGCAAAGTGGGGCGGGGTCGGTGGGCCCCTGCCACCCCAGCCCCGCGTCCCCTGAAGCGGGAGGCGGAGACGCCCAAAGCGCGGAGCCCAAGTCGACTGCCCTAAACCACAGGACGGGACGGGCCAAAAATTACGTAACTGGCTTCTCCAAAATCCGGGGGGTGGGGAGGGACCCGCCAGAGCCAAGCAGCAAGGTGCACGACCAGCGAAGCAAAGGAAATGCAGCGCAGACTAGAGAGAGCCGGCGAGCAAGCAGGGACCCCAGCCGAGCGGGAGAGAAGCGAAGCTGCCCATTCATGCAGCTGGCATGCTCCCCAGCAGAGTCTGCCCCCAACGCTAGACCCTGCAGGGAGCGGATCCCTCCCCGCAAGCTCTGTCACACGCAGCCAAACGGGGGTTAAGCCGCGCACCACCCGCTGCAAACCGAGTAACAGAGACGCGTGACAACACCCTGCTCTAAAACGCAGCGACCCCAAACAGCAGAGCCCCAGACAAAAGCGGCAGGTGCACCCAGGCTAGAAATGTGCATTGCAGCGTTCCCGGGAAAGCGTGGCGGGCCCCCCCCAGCACCGGCCGGGCTGGCAATGGCAGGAGGCACTGCTGGTTTGGTAGATTAAAAGGCTTACCGGTTTCTCGGTGGTTTGGAAGCGCGTCCACCCCAAGCCTACGTCTGCTGGCTGGTTGTGAAGGACGTGCTGGGTTTCAGCTCAAAGCGCTCCGATCAGCAATGTCCCCCGCCCTGCTTGACTGCAAGTGTGGTCGCAAAGAGCAGCTTGGATGCCTTTTGTTAGGTCTCTTCTGGCCCTCCGGCTGGATGGTGCTGCGGGTGAGGTTGGGCGGCAGCTGCTTCGCCTTTCTTCTACTGTCTGCTGCTGATTGCAGCGATTTGCATTAGCCCGTCCCTCATTGAGATGCTGCTCTTCACACCAGCCTCTCGCCGGCTGTCTCTCCAGAGGGCGGCGCCGCGCCACAGCCTCCCTCCTTGCGCCGGGGGGAATTGGCACTGACGCTCCGGGCTGGCTCTCCGCGGATACTCCGAACCGAACCCTCCAGCAGCGTTCTCCCGCTGTGCACGCCCCGGCGAGGAGAAAGGGGCGCTGCTTCGCTTGGCTAGTGCCTCTTCGTTCGTGTGAACCCGAAATGGAGTGCGGGGAGGGGGAGGAGAGAGGCCCCTATTGGGAAAGCCAGTTAAAACGTGAAATAGCCCCAGCTCCGTTATTTTTCATTGCACCACAAATCCCTGTCTCTCCTCTCCCCTTTGCCCATCGATCTCCCTGCTTCTTTGCTTAAGCTTTTATATAGGCCGCGGAACGCCCAGGGATCTGTTCCGATGGTGGCGCGCCGCAGTAAATTTAAGGATGTCTTCTAGTCTGAGCCAGGTCTCCTTCAATGGGGTTCGTGAATCCCTCCATTTGGTTTCAGATAATTAAGCAAACGTGTCAGCCTTTGGAGGCTGCAGGGAGGGAAGCCAGATCCTCCATGCTATTGGCTCTGAAGGAAGTCACTTTGAAGTGCTTTGAGATCCTCAGTATATGTCTGCATCTGAAGTGCAAAATGGAGTAGTTGGTTGGAAAATGAGACTTAATTGTCACCACAAAATTTAATCCTGGTACTTTGTGTTGAAATTTGATTTTTTTTTACCAGTTCTCCGGCTGATCAAAAATGGGATGAAATATTTATGACCATTTTCATTTAAAATGTGTTTTTCATCAAAGTTCAGATGAAAAAATGTCAGAATTGTGACCTTTGAAACCTTAACCAATAATAATTAATAGGGAGGAAGAAGCTTAGTCAAGAAAGGCTTGCAGAAATTGGAAAATGCTGGATTGCACCCAACAGTATATTCTCCAGTACTGCTTTGTGACAGCAGCCCACATTAGTTTAACTATCTCAGATTGGTGACTTCCATCATTTCTCAAGTGAGACTTTTCTACAGTTTTATAGCTCCAACTATAAAAGACATTTTCTGAATAGTTTAATAGAAAATGTGTTACACTTCAGCCCATTACTTCTCCTGCCTGCTTGTACTCACATACAGGCAGTCCCCGGGTTACGTACAAGATAGGGACTAGGTTTGTTCTTAAGTTGAATCTGTATGTAAGTACTGGCGTCCAGATTCAGACACTGCTGAAACTGACCGCCAGTTCTGACTTACATACAGAATCAACTTAAGAACCCCAGTCCCCAAGTCAGCTGCTGCTGAAACTGATCAGCAGCTGATTCCAGGAAGCCCGGGGCAGAGCAACTCTGCCTGGGGCTTCCTGTAGTCAGCGCTGGTCAGTTTCAGCAGAAGCTGACTTGGGGACGCCTGGGGCAGAGCAGCTGGGGTGCTGCTGGGTTGCTCCAGTAGCGCCCCGCTCCTGGGTGCTACTGGACCAACCTAGCAGCACCCCATCTGCTCTGCCCCAGGCGTCCTGATTCAGCCGCTGCTGAAACTGACCAGCAGCGGCTGAATCAGGACCTGGGGCAGAGCAGCTGGGGTGCTGCCGGGTTGGTCCAGTAGTGCCCAGAGCGGGCGCTGCAGGACCAATCGGCAGCGCCCCAGCTGCTCTGCCCCAGAGTCCAAAACAAAAGCCTGGTCTGCTGGGGGGGGGGGGAGCACACTAGCTGCCCCCCCCCCAGCAGACCAGGGACACGGGGAGCAGAGCCTCTGAGGCTTTGCTCTGGCAAAGCCTCAGAGGCGAGGGACCCCCCCGCGGCTGCGGCTTCAGTCCGGGAGCCTGTGGTCTGCTGGGGAGGGTCCCCAGCAGACCACAGGCTCCCGGACTGAAGCCGCAGCCGCGGGGGGGTCCCGCGCCTCTGAGGCTTTGCCAGGCAAAGCCTCAGAGGCGCGGGACCCCCCCGCGGCTGCGGCTTCAGTCCGGGAGCCTGTGGTCTGCTGGGGACGGTCCCCAGCAGACCACAGGCACCCAGATTGAAGCTGCAGCAGCGGCGGTTCCCCGCACCTCTGAGGCTTTGCTCTGGCAAAGCCTCAGAAGCGCGGGAACCCGCCCGGTGCTCCTGGTCTGCTGGAGACGGTCTCCAGCAGACCAGGGGCACCGGAGCAGCTTACGAACGGGGCTTTCTCGCCCCGACTTCCGGGGCGAGAAAGCCCCGTTCGTAAGTGCGGATCCGACATAAGTCGGATCCGCATAAGTCGGGGACTGCCTGTACATGATTTCTGCTCTTCTTTGTGATTACATCCTTCAGACCGGTATTAAGCCTGCCAGCTGGGGAAGACTAGCCCTTGGCCAGTCCCACTTCCCTTTGCTCCTCCTACGGACCCACCTCCTTCTCTTATCAGAGACCCCCTTCTCCACAGCCACCAGCACCAGAGCATAGGATGATTGGGTGGTGCATGACTCCCTTCCTGCTTTGAGTGTAAGCAGGTGGCAGTGCACATTTCCCCCAATCAATCCCCCAATAACAGGGCAAGCAAGAAGCCAGCAGTAGCCTCCCCAGGAATTGAAATTGGGGGGGGGGGGAGAGTGTCAGGGCCAATAAGGGGTGAGACCACAAGGGTGAAGGTGGGCTGGATAGCACTATAGTTCACAAAACTGGGGGGTGTTGGGGAAATTCAGGGGGGTATACACTCCCATAGGAAATCCATGGGAGCCAGTATGTACCCTTCCTCACACCTAAGTTCAGAGCCCCCCAGGATCATTGCCACTGACCCCCTCCAGCACAGGATGGGCATCCCCACTGCTTCCAGCCTGCCCACTCCCTGCCTGAGCAGTGGGGTCCCCATCTCTGGGCAGCCCCATAGGATTACCAACTTTCTAACTGCACAGTGGGGAACACCCTTACCCCACCCCTTTCTTGAGGCTCTGATCCCCACTTACTCACTCACTCTCTCACACACCTTCCCCTGCTTTCAGTGGGCTGGAGCAGGGGGTTGGGATTAGGGTTTTCAATTGTCTGATCACACAAACCCCAATACCTTTGCCCTACCCTTTTTTTTGAGGTCCCATCTTCTCCATTGTCCCTGTAATATGACAGTTTCTGGGGGCACTTCTGAAAGGGTCAAATCAGGGTGAATTGCTTAGAAACAGGGCTACTGCTTACAGCCCAAGATTGGAGAGTCCTTCACTCTTAAGGCACAAAACCAGTCACAAAGAGCACTTCAGCTACCACACAGGCCAGCAGGAAGTCACACAAGCAATTCCCTCAAACAGTCCAACTTTTCTTGTGCCACAACAAATACCTCACCTTAGTCAGATGAGCAGTTATGAAAACTTTAACCTCACCAAATCTGAAAAGTTTCTTCCGATCCCAAAGAACCAGCCACATTTCCAGGTCAATTTATACCTTAGGTCTTACCCAAAAGAGCAGGGCTGTGCCAATCCTTTAGAATTTCAAATCTTAAGATTTATTACAGAAAGAAAGGTTGAGAGTAGAATTGTTAAAGAAATTACATGACATACACCAGTCACAAAGTTCCTGGTGCAGGCCTGTAGCAAAGAAGGAATAATCTGCTATCTTAAAAAGTCTCTGGAATACAGCCTTTGTTAGAATGGGGCATAAGGCCTTCTGGGCCCTTTGTTCATAGCGAAGATGCTCCTGAAGTGATGAGCTGGAGCCAAGACAAATGGACAAATCTTGCTTATGTGGGGGGAATTCCATTGTTCTCATTGTGTGAAAGTACCTCCCTGAAATGCAGTTTGTCACGTGAACAAGTCACCTGTCCATGTCCTTTTAGTCAAGTCGCCATTGGCTGTCTGTTCGTCTGCGTGTTCACGGGGAGATTCCTTAGATGTGGATTCCACCCATAAGGCCCATTGTTTGTTAAATAGTTCTATTCACTTGAGTAGCCACCCTTCATAACAGGTGGATGATGCCTGTAGATCTCTCCTGTTGGTGCTTGGTTCCGTAAAATGGCAGAGGTCCCAGAGGCTTAAGGCCAAATACCCAGTGAAAATACCAAATGATGGCAAGACAACAAGTTTTATCAAAGAAGGAATGATTTATTAAACTGGACAACTTAAATGAGCAACTACCTAATATTTGCCACACAACAATTTTTTAAAACCTTACCTAAGTTACAGCTAAGTCAAATATATACACATTTAAAAAAAAACCTGTTTCCTTAACACTGATAATAGCAAGGGTAAAAGTTACAACAGAGCAATATATTTTCTAACCTGTCTCTTTTGAACAACTTAACAACAGTTAGGGTAGATTAAATACTTACAAACTCAGCAACAACAACACAAAGACACACGAGGAATGGGAGCATGCTCAAGAGGAATGGGAGCATGCTCAAGATTCGTACACCCCCCTTTTTAGATTTGGTGGGTGGGAGGCGGCCTTTGGGTGATCAGTCCTAAGCTAGACTCAGATTCTGTCTTCCAATATTCCGGAGTCCTCCTCGAGCTAAGGGCTGAGAGGTTTTTATGTTCTTGCCTATTACCATATTTGGTGTTGTTTGTGCTCTGGGAGTGGCATGGGTGTGGTGTGATGCCCATATATGGTGTTGAGTGCTGGACTCTGACAAGCTCCATTTTATTGATAGATAAGCCTTGTTGCTATCCATGTGACTGGTGAGGTTGCTGAGGTAGATCTCAGCTATACGCGGGAGGCCTGGCCAAGAGAACCCATACTTGACATCTCCCAAAAGCACATACTTGAAACACCAATACATAGCCAATACTTACAACTTTAAATAAAAAAAATCATATATGCATATGAATAGTATAAACAGAATCAGCAAAACAAGAAACTTTCAAATACATACCTTGCTTGGTCCACTTTGTACAAAATTTGGGGCAAACACAACAATGGGTGCAACAATAATCTGCATGTTCATCTCAAAATCCAATAGTGTCACAGCCCTTCCACCTGGGAGGCAGTAAGGGATGTAGACTCTGCCTGGGCAGCTTTTACCTCTGGCAGCTCAAAGTCCTGGTCAGCAGCGCAGCCAGGCTAAGGCAGGTCCTTGCCTGCCTTGATCCCACACGGCTCCTGGAATCAGTCAGCATGTTCCCATGCCCCTGCAGCCCGAAGGCAAAGGTTCCTAGTCAACAGGAGCTAGAGAAGCAGAGCTGGGGGCAGGGACAGCTTACATAGCTTCCATGGCAATCACTCTGCTAAAGAGCTGGAGAGAAATGCCAGCTGCTTTCGGGAGCAGTGTGTGGAGCCACATTAGGCAAGGAGCATGTCTTAGCCCCCGCTGCGCTGCCGACTCGATTTTTAACAGCCCTATCAGCTGTGTTGATCAGAACTCAAGCAGCAGAATCAGAGGATGCCCCACGGGTTAGTTGTCCTAGCTCCAGTGGACAACCAATGAGCACAGGCTATTGGGTTTGGAGAGGGAAGGCTGTCATCTCACACTACCAATGGAAGCCCAACTGGGAACTTACAGCAGTAGCGTCAGTCAAGCACTGGGGCAGCCAGCCCCCCACCCTCATGTCACTGTCCTGAGAAGAAGCAGCCTCAGTCACTTCCAACCCCCCTGTAGCAGTGGGAGCTCTTCTTCTAGGTCCCCGACCCCCAGCACAAGCACTATTTGGGGAAATGTTACCCGGCATCTAGGGCCGTTCCCAGCCAGCCACTTTCTTACCAGTTGTCATGAACAGGAGTGCTGACCAGCACCCGATGACTAAAGGGTCAACTCAGGTACCTAGCAAAGGTGTCAGCCGATCGAGATAGAGGGTTGGAATTTGAATTGGATATATGTTCCCTGCCTGCTTTCTTTGTGTGGGAGAATCATACCAGGAGTTGAGAGACACAGAATGATTTAAACCCAAGAAGAACTACCATGCCCCCCATTGAATTCAGGGCATGGGAGTGGACTGAACCAAGAGAGAATTAGAAGTGAGTACCATTTTTGATCTGAGGAAGTGGGTCTGGCCCACAAAAGCTCATCATCTAATAAACCATCTTGTTAGTCTTTAAAGTGCTACATTGTCCAGCATTTTGCTTCAACTACCAGGGGATGTGAGTCTAGTCATGTTCAGGGTAATTTTTCTTTATTTTGTGGTTTGGTTAGAACTGTTCTGTATGATTCTATGCCTCCTCTCCCCCTTTAACATCTAAGCATTGCACCAAAGATGTTCTCTGTTTTTTTCATTTGTTTTCCTCAGTTGCTCTGTAACATCAAATATGCTTTACTAAGTTTATATTTTGTTTTGTAATAAAAATCACTTATTTTAAGGTGATGATTTGATTCTCGTGTCCTGGAAGGTCTGTCTGTGTATAACTGCATGCCTCCGACTTAGGGGTCAGCTACCAGAGACTGCAGCTTGTTTTTCTCTTTTCTTTTTCAAGCTCTTTTGGGCGAAAGAGCTTGGGGTACCTTGGGGGTGGTTTCAAGTATTCACCCCTGTTTTGGAGGGAGAGGGAGGGTTAGGGATCAAAAGCACTTGATGGTGGCAGCGAAATTCCCAAAATCTGTGTATTAGGATTTGGGGGGGAAGTTTTGTGACCACTGCCTGTAGAGGCAAGATTTTGAAACTCTCTTGCAGGCTCCCACCTTCTGCATTCAGAGTGCCAGAGTGGGGAACAGCCTTGACATCAATAATCAGAGCCATCCTTACCCATATGCAAAACACACTGCTGCATAGGGCACTTGAAAATTTGGGGCACCGCTGGGTCTTAACGTCCACCCATCTGCCTCTTCCTATCACTTTTCTGTGTCTGCTTCCTGTGGAGAGATCTAATTAACTTGAAAGTGAAATAGCTTACCAGGCTTGCTATAGAACATTCAACCCATGAAAGAACCATTCAAGTGGTAATGAAGCCAATCCTAAATATATGCTGTCAGTTTTTTAATTGACTGCGTTAGTCTATAGGACCTTAGTTTAAAATTTGCTTTTAAAATATTTCATGAGTGTGTTGCTGGAGATTATAAAATCACATTTCATTCTCCCAGTGGCCATTGAGCATAGGGACACCAGTGTAATGGTACTGCATAGGATCTCATAAATCCTAAGGATGGCCCTCCTGGTATGGCATGCCAGAGTGCACTGGCCTACTTTCACCTTTGCACAATACATGTTATAAATATTTAAGGAGCTGCTTGTCCTGTTTACTAGTCTATTGGGTGAGCTACAACAGAGCTGTTCTGCTACATCATCATGTGATTTATCAGTTAAAGTGTTGCTTTGTAAATGTTCCAGTCATTTATTGTCAGTCATTTATTGACAGTTCAGAAGTGCAAGACCTGAAATTTTGCAGGCCCTCAAGTTCAAAACATAATGTAGAAAGCAATTAAAGCAAATTGCTACTGCTTGAAAACTGCCTGCTAATCACCAGGGGAAACATTTTTATAACAATTTTGAGTATCTGTTTTCAAAGGTCATTGTGACTACTCCAGAGCACCCGTAAAAATTTATTTCCATGACTTAAAAACTAATAGTTTCTGTTTATCTCCAGTTCCAGGGAACTGGTGTTGGGGGTCAATTTTAAAAAAAATATTTCTAAACAAAGAAAACCCCCTACAAATTAGAGGGTCAAATTCTATGTTAACTAATGTAGCAATTGGAGTAAAGGAACAGCTTGATAGATCCTCTGCCCCAGGGAGCTGGCCAGATGGGGTGCAGTGAGGAGAGGGGAGGATGGTCCACACATAGCACAGATCAGAGGCAAGTGTTGTGGAGCATGCTTCACTGTTCCAAGTTGAAGCAGAATGCATGTCCGCTATCTGCTGGGCATCACTTCGCTGCTGCTGGCAACATACATGCTAGTTGGCAAAGCGCACACAAAGCCTTCTACTCATTCATACCTTGGGTATGTGCAGTGCTGGCTGGCATGTTAACCAGACTATCAGCTCTCTCTTAGTGCATGCCTGTGCACTACGGAAGTACAGGAAAGCCTTGCCATTCATAGTGGATGCATTCCTGGCACCACCGCAAATGGCAAAATTGGCAAATACTATGGGCCACAGCTCCTGGTCCCTGCGGTGAGCTCCCTGTAGCTCCCAAACTCACCATGGCTCCCTGCAGCCTCAGAACTCCCGAATTCACCATGGTTCCTGGCAGCCATGGGGCACTGAGCACTGAGGACTCTGTGGCTGCCAGGAGCTGCAGTGAATTTGGGAGCCACGGGAAACTCACCATAGGGGCTGGCCCCCCGCCACTCCACAGGCCGAGACAGGAGACACCCGTGAATATGCAGAATCACGAATAGCAATTCCAGAAATCGTGCGGGTCTCCTGTATCCTATTCAGTTGCCCACCTAGAATGCAAAGGTTCACTTCATCCTTTTCTACAGCACCTTATATATTAGCACAGCACTGGACAGCTCCTATATTAACCTAAAGCAGGACTGGGGAACCCATGGGCTATAGGTTCCCCATCCCTGATCTAAAGGCTCATCTATGGCTCAGATTTTCAAAGCTGTATGAAACATTTCTAAGCCAAATCTCCATCAAATTAATGGGAATTGGACATGCAAATTCCATTGGTAGCTTTGAAAATCTCAATCTACATATTTAACCAGGGCCAGTGCACAGTTGTGTAGAATAGTTAGGAACTGGCTATATTGCAAAATACAGGCAGTCCCCGACTTACGCGGATCCGACTTATGTCGGATCCGCACTTACGAACGGGGCTTTCTCGCCCCGGAGCTCACAGGCAGCGGTCAGCCACCTTGACCTCCGGGGCGAGAAAAGCTGCTCCCGGTGCCCCTGGTCTGCTGGGGACCGTCTCCAGCAGACCAGGGGCACCGGGAGCAAAGCGGGTCCCGCGCCAGAGCAAAGCCTCAGAGGCGAGGCACCCCGCCGCTGCGGCTTTGCTCCCTGTGTCCCTGGTCTGCTGGGAGGGGGGGGCGCAGCTAGTGTGCTTCCCCCCCAGCAGACCAGGCTTTTGTTGTGGACCCTGGGGCAGAGCAGCTGGGGCGCTGCCGGTTGGTCCCGCAGCGCCGCTCTGGGCACTACTGGACCAACCCGGCAGCACCCCAGCCCTCTGCCCCAGGCGTCCTGATTCAGCCGCTGCTGGTCAGTTTCAGCAGTGGCTGAATCAGGACGCCTGGGGCAGAGCAGCTGGGGTGCTGCTGGGTTGGTCCAGTAGTGCCAAGGAGCCACGCTACTGGAGCAACCCAGCAGCACCCCAGCTGCTCTGTCCCGGGCGTCCCCAAGTCAGCCGTTGCTGAAACTGACCAGCGCTGACTACAGGAAGCCCGAGGCACAGTTGCTCTGCCCCGGGCTTCCTGGAATCAGCGGCTGATCAGTTTCAGCAGCAGCTGACTTGAGGTTCTTAAGTTGAATCTGTATGTAAGTCAGAACTGGCGGTCAGTTTCAGCAGCGGCTGAATCTGGACGCCAGTTCCGACTTACATACAGATTCAACTTAAGAACAAACCTACAGTCCCTATCTTGTATGTAACCCGGGGACTGCCTGTAGTATTTGATTTGTGGAGTGCTCAGTGTTAACGGAGCTGGCTGCATCTCTGTCCCCATATGGTCTCTTAAGTGCACCCATGTCAGGTGAGAGACCTTACTGTGATGGGTTCCCCTTTCCAGCTTAGGCAATTCTTATCTCTCCTTCCCTGTGTCTCCCAATCAGCTCTCTGAGTCACCATGTCTATAACCTCTTGGTGGCCCAGGTATCCTCTTAAATCCAGCTGGAGTGAGCTAATGAGTCAGAGGTGCCCTGACTTGACTCTGCTCAATCTCCAGGATTACTGTTACCTTGTGACAGTTGTAATTAAAGTTGTATAAGAAATGGAGAAAAAAATTATAAAGTTGAAACCTCTTCTTTTTTTTGCATATTGCACTATCAAGATTTATGTAGCATCAAATTTCACACTTTATCTCTGACCCTTCTAGAGCCTAAGCAACTGTCCAAAGTGTTATGGAGGGAATTTCGATTCAGTTTTTTCCCCCCAATTTCCTTTGCTTGATAAAGGCTACTTATCACCTAGTTTTTCTACTTTAATGAAAGAAACCCAATTGAGCGAACGTTTAAATATATCCATGCAGATGGCTTATTATATAAGATAATTACTTGGCCCATTTTAAAAATACTGAATGACGCAGAAAACATAAGCAGCCATTATTTTAAGATGGCAAGAAACTTAATGTGATGTAAGTTACTATTATTTCTTACATACCAACATTTTCAATACCCAAAGTATGTGTTAGTTTGATGGTTCAGTAATAGTTGAACGTAGTGTGTTGAAGTTCTTTTCTCTATCTTCATTCTTTAAGTTGTCATGGTTCTCCACTCCTGTTTTACATAAAATACTCTTCCTTTTGCTGGTGGGGGAATTGCAAACTATGCAATTTTATAAAATATATAAAATTTATAAATAAAAAAATATTTATTCAGAACCAGTTAAAATGCCATATTGATTTGTGTTTTTACTGTGCTATTTCAGACACCCTCCTTTTATTACAACCGTTAGCTCTAGTTCAGCATTTTAGATTTGAGAGTTACATACACTTGTATAAAACAGAAACTGACAGCAGCCATGGAGGTTGGTCCAATACAAGATAATATCTCATCCAGCTTGGCTCTCTAAATGAGGAAGCATTCTTACCTCATGTCAGTTAGGCTGCAAATACTATTATTTGATCATAGGAATGAAACAGGCAGGAAAAAATATCTTAAAATTAAATAAAATATCAGTCAGGACTCAGTTGTTGAAATTAGTATTCTGTATCCCAGTGAAGAAACCAGGTTTTATTCTTGGGCGCGCTCTCTCTCTTTCCCTTTGAGTGGGGTCAGCTCCTTTTTAGGCCCATCCCCTTCACCTGGCTCCTTTCTTCCTTTTCAGTCAGATAAGTTACTTGCACTGTCAGGCCTTTAATTGTTTTGGTATCAAGGCAAGGATTTCACCCCATCACACTCCCCCACTGGCTTTTCTCACCCCACTCTCCATTTCTTTCTTCTCATGGTTAGAATTGTAGATAATTAGACTGCAGTTCAGATTCTGTCCCTACAGTTACAACTCACTTCTTCTATGATGAACTGTTAAAAATGAAGGGCCAAATTCTACCATTACTACTCCGGGCCATGCAACTCCAGTGAAGTCTGCACAAGGTGTAAGTGAGGGCTGGATCCAACTAAAATACATTACTTAGGGTGCGTCTAGACAGCACCCTTCTGTTGAAATAAGCGTAGTGCAAATTGTGTAGCTTATTCCGAGTCTATTTAGAAATTTGGCGCTGTGTAGACAATGCCAAATTTCAAAATAAAGCACTATTCCAACAAATCCCTGAACTCTTGTGGAACGAGGACACTGGAATAGCGGACTCACTATTTCAGGAAATAGCATGCACATTTAAAGACATGGTGTAGCTATTTTGGGATACTTTCAGTATCCCAAAATAGTGCCGCAGTCTAGATGTACTCTTAGGCTACGTCTAGACTGGCATGATTTTCCGCAAATGCTTTTAGCGGAAAAGTTTTTCTGTTAAAAGCATTTGCGGAAAAGAGCGTCTAGATTGGCACGGACGCTTTTCCACAAAAGCACTTTTTACGGAAAAGCGTCCGTGCCAATCTAGACATGGTTTTGCACAAGAAAGCCCCGATCGCCATTTTCACGATCAAGGCTTTTTTGCGCAAAACAATACCGCATTGTCTGCACTGGGCTTTTGCCTGAATGGGAGCAGCATAGCATTTCCGCAAGAACACTGAAAACTTACATGAGATTGTCAGTGTTCTTGCGCAAATTCAAGCGGCCAGTGTAGACAGCTGACAAGTTTTTCCACAAAAGCAGCTGCTTTTGCGGAAAAACTTGCCAGTCTAGACACAGCCTTAGACTGCAAGAGGTATTTTAACAAAGAGAATGTTAATGTAGCAGGGTGGTCACCACTCCAGGCGGAACAAGGGTTAACTCTGCCCTCCAGAGAGGACTGAGATTGAAGAGCCTGCAGCTGAGGCAGGTACAGCCAATTAGTGACCATCTGTGGTAATATAAATAGGGACTCCTGGAGCAAAGGAGAGCACACTCTTGCTCCAGCTGTGAAGCAAGAGGGACTTTGCTGCCAAGGAGACTAAAAAAGATGCCAGTGGCACTGGGGAAAGGTAGGTAGAGCCGGAGCCAGACGAACTCCCAGTCTGAGGCCTTGCCTTTAAGTCCTGAGGGTATTGGGGTGGAAGGAAGCAATTATGAGTAGCTAGTTAAGTCTGCCCCTGAGGCATATGACAAATAGCAGTGAGGCAAGGTGTATATAATAGGGGGTTGGGGTTCCCTGGGCAGGACTCTGCCACAGAGCAGTACTGTGAGGGAAGGGCACGATGGGCTTGGAGGGATGTGGGGCCTAAACCAGTGCAGAGACGAGCTAATGATCAAGACACTGAACAGAAAGGGGTGCCCTGCTGAGGACGGAGCTAATTCCTGGAGTGACCAGAAAGAGGCACCATGGTGGTGAGTCACAATCCTGTTACAGTTAACATTTTTCTCTTGCATTGCTTCTAGCTTCCAGCCTTTGTTCCATGCTGGTTAGTCCATACTTCATTAACTCTTTCCTCTCTTCTGCCTAGGGTTGCCAGGTGTCTGGTATTGACCCAGACAGTCCAGTATTTTTGCCTCCTGTTGGGTAAAACAAATTCAGAAGATACCAGATATTTTAGGTGTCTGGTATCTTCTGAATTTTTTTTCCCCTACCAGAGGCAAAAATACTGGACACCTGGCAACCCTACACACATTCAGCAACCGGGCCCAGCCCCTGGGCTCACCTGCCCCTCCCCACTGCTTACCTGGTTCTGCAGAGGAGCTGTCTTCTGGCTCAGAGCAGGAAAACAAGATGGCATTTCTTAAAGGGGCCATGCTGTTTGTATTTATTTATTATTTTACTCAACAACTTTGGTCTCCCCCCTGGTTTTTTTTTTTCCTCAACAGAATTTTTTCCCTGGTGTCTTGTTTTTTTGGGGGGGGAGCATTCAGTATTTTTGGTTAAACCATCTGGCAACCCTACTTCTGCCCCCTATTCCTCCATGGCCAGACTACAGCCAAATCTTCCTTTTTTATTGCATTTTCCTCTAACAAATGCTGGGCAGAGACATGTTTGCACCAGCTTGTATCAAAATTGGGCACTCCTCCCCTTGTTAAAGATGAGTAGGAAGATCAGTAAAGGAAAGAAAGCACAAGAGTCTTATGGAGACAGCATTGAAGTCGCAGAAAAGGACATTGTTGTCATTTAATTGAATAAAATGGTGTTCAAATATTAGTGGAACACAGCATCTCTTGTTCTTTATCTCTCAGGAAAATTCAGCAGTTTTTCGGAAGTGAAGTACTACTTTTGTATTGATCCATTGTTCTTACTAAAGTTGGCCCTAATTGCTCACAGTTTGGCACTTGTGAAAAAGTTTTGCAAACCAAGCCCTAGCAGAGCAAATTAAATTCAAATTTACAAAAGCTAATGAGACTCTGTGAACCAATGCAAGCTCTTAATATGTTCCATTTAGACATTGCAATAGAACAAGCCATCATTATAGTCAAAGGCCAATTTGTTTTGTTAAGGGGATTTTCTGCCCCAGTCATTAGAGAAAATCCAGGAATGGATGGGGCAACACTGCAAATGACTTATTTTTTGTGGGGTAGGGGGGAAGCTAGAAGACACTGGTAGAACTTACAATGGTCAATTGATTTGGTCCAGTAATGATTTAAAACTAAGCCACACTAGTAATATATCAGTATTAAAGAGAAACAACAATTTACATTGTAAGTAGTACCTTGGAAACTGTTACACTATTACAAAGTTGTGGACTGTTTGAAACATGCATTTTGTAGATTAACTTCTTAGGCAAATGAAACTGTGCTTGAATAACTTCTACAAAATTGATTTGCCCTTTCATTGTAGACTCAGATTGTAGGCAAAAGTGACAAGGATTCCTTTATTTGGGGGTTATTCAAGCACTCAAAGAGCTACTGCAATCCAAAATCCAAGACTCTAGCTCTGGTTCAAGATGAAAGTAGGGTAATAAGGATTTAGGGGGCATGTGAATTATATCCTACCTACAACCTTGTGATCAAATCTGACGACAGCAACATATTTGTATTTCAAAATAAGCAACTCTTGCAAAAAAGGAAACAGAATAAATGAGGTGTCTCAAGATTCAGTTCCATATGCAGTTTGTCTAGTATCCAAAAACAATATTAACTGTAACTTGGCAAGAGCCATTATTTCACTTTCATTCAAATGTGGAAGAGGAAAAATTCAATTTTCTCATAGCTGTTTTCTTTAATAAAAGCTTAGTTTTATGTAGAGAATACTCCTATAGTACTCGGTATAAAATCCCAGTCCAGGAAGATAGCAATCATATCTTTGAAAATGTAGATAAGGACTAATTTTTGAAAAGTTAAATGTAATACTGTATATCACAACTAAAACACATTGGACCATATTCAACAAAATAGTGCTCTTACACCATGGCTGAACTTGGCGTGCCTGTTTTTATTAGCAAAAACAGTGTATTTGACTCTCTAATACATACAGAGGTGTCTATAATCAGGTTGAAACAGACAACATAGTTTAGATATATACTGCAAAATTCTGAAAGCAGCTTTAAGTTGGTCTCCATTTTTATGTAGGTGTACCACTTGCATATGGCTTTGGTGTGCACAGTCTTTCCAATGGATAATTTGTGCAAGCTGTTTGTGATGGGGTGGTCACAGAAGACCCCTTTGGGGGGGGGGGCTTCCCAGAGTGCTGACAAAGCCACTGACGCTCACCTTCCTGTTCTCTGGGGCTTCTCAATCATCCAGCTCCACTGATCTTCCCCCAGCCAAGGACCAGAGATGAGATCGCTGCCCCCCTCAAACAGTACAGACATGAAACTCTTGTGGTCCAAGGAAAATGCAGTTTTGGGCCCAACTTCCCAGAATACCACTCCCAAATTGGATCAGAATCCCAAATGAATTATTTAGGTAAGTCCCCTTTAACAATGAAAGGAGAATGTACATGCTGGCTGCTCCCCCGGTAACCCTTATTTACAGTGGGCTTGATAGTAAATAAAAGATAGCCACTTAAAGTCTACTAAGTGAGAACAGGCAGAGCAAAGTAGATTACATGCTTGAATTAACTACATGTTTTCTATTAACACTAAAACCTCAGTACAAACTCACCCTAGTAAGACTGTTCCTTTTCCAGCTAAGCCTTCAAACCAGGGACCCTCCCTTTCCCTGGGGTCTCTGGTTCATTCCCCTGGGTGTGCCATGCCAGTCAAAGACCTGCTAGCTTCCTATTTTAAAGATTCCCCACTTTTGCATGGGACATTCCCTAGCCAGTCTCTACCAGTTAGGGAGGTCATGTGACTTCCTAAGACCGACCACTGCTAAGACTTAAGGACAAAAGGCTATTTACATATGATTGCCTAGACCATGGGTTCCCAAACTGGGGGGTATGAAGAAATTCCAGAGGGCGTGAGGTGATCCAGCCTCCCCCTGTCAATCCTCTTCTTCTCCCTCCTCCCCTCAAGTTTTGCTGCTATTTTTGTTTTTTTGGCCCCGGTCAGTTCCCCCCCTTTTTTTCTTAAGTTTTGCTGCTATTTTTTTTGGAGGGGAGCGTGAGGGTTTCTCAAATCAAAAAGGGGGCATGATGCCAAAAAGTTTGGGAACCACTGGCCTAGACATTGAGGCAACCCAGCTTTAGCAACACCATTAATGGCTTTCCTTTGCACATTTAAGACCATAAAACATTCCATACTCCATATGTGTAACTTTACACCCAAGAACGATACATATACCAGGATAAGAGATACAGGTCCAGTTGGTTATGACATGAAGATTGATATGTGGCATGAGGTAACTTGTCCAAAGTACCTTTGAGTTAGGCATATTTGAGTCCATAAATCCATTTAATAAAGCATGGGGGGGCGGGGGTAGGTGAATCATCACACCATTGATAGATACTTTTAAATGTCTAACTTTTGAGTGCACATGCAAATGGGTTTTCTGCCTTTACATTCTATTGCTTGCACAACAGTGGGCAAAAATGTGATCAACAGAGCTTCAGGGTCTTTGCCAGCCATAAGTGGTTTGGGAATCATGCGGCCATCAATGTTGGAAGGCTATGATGAGAATGGGAAAATCTTAACATAATTTTCTTTCTAGTAGTTAGACTGTGACATTGCAGTCTGGCCTGTTGAAAGGGCCATCATAATCCCCTTCCCAATGTCCCCATTGTTCCAGAAAGTAAATTTACTAGGCTTACAGCTGTTGCAGTGTACCCGCCCCAACATGCTGGTGTATCTACACCACTTCTCATTCTCTGTGGGAAGAGAGGGCTTGGTGTAAGGTCTCATCCTTCTGCCCCTTCCTACCCATTTGTATATGTACAATGTAGTTGGTCTGTAGCACACTGCCCCTCACTTTACTTCCTAGAAACAAAGATATTGTTGAGTGTGCCTTATGCTGCCTTATTCTCTAGGCCTGCATGTAGAATGGTCCACAATCTGGCCCTATAATTGACTCCACAAGGCATGACTTCTGCAGTATCTCCTTTCTGCATATAGTTACTAGAGGCAACTGAAGATGTGTTGCATTGAAACCACAAATGCTGAGTTACCATTTTTGTACTTGCCATCCTGCCAAGTGTTTTCAAAGCTGTACATACAAATCTTAATTCCATTAAGAAACCAAGTAAAATCAATATTATGTACCAATTTAATTGTCTGAATTGGTGGTTAAACTATCAACAAAAAATTAACCAAGCATCTGTAAATCTTTCAACACAATAGCCCTTCTGTCTCATTTTCCCCCAGAGATCTCAAAGAGCATTTGAAGAAGGGCAGGTATGTAATTATGTCCATAGTTCCCTTTAAGGTGTGCGCCTGCATAGGCATGCACCAACAATTTGATTACTGCCCACCTCCTTAGACACCCAGTGAATGCTCTGGGGCAGGGCCATGTAGTGGGCAGCTGCCCTGCCCTAGGAGCAGCTGGGCAACCACCACCACAACCCTATCCCTAACTTCAGCCCTTCCTTAGGGCTGGAGCTACAGAGGCATAGTGAGGGTATGATGTGTCCAGGGGAAAGGCCAAATTTGTGCCCCCCCCCATTAATCTGTTACTGTGGATCTGTTATTTCTAAATCAGCAAAAAAAAAATGCTACCAGACCATTGTTTAAGTTTTTTTCCTTTTGTTATAAAGTATCTTTTATTTAAAAAAAATAAGTAACCCCAATGCACTCACCCTCTCCCCTTCAGCCAGGTCCCCCAGTGTCTCCAATCCCAATGCACTCACTCCTGCCCAAGAGCCAGGCACCGCTCCCCCCATTCCAATGCAACCACCTCTTCCCCAGAGCAGGCACCCCAGCCCATTCTGTACCAATGCAATCTCATTAATCTCTGTATTAATAATGTTCTTGTTGAATTTTGTATTCACTTTGTATCAAGTCCTTTTGCATTGTAATACGTCTCTAGTTTGTATTAAGTCCTTTTATAGAAACTTTGTATACTTTTATAGAACATAGAAACTGTGTATTAAGCCTTTTTACATAGAAATCTTGTAGACTCTGTACCACCATTCCCCCTTGCTAAATTGATTGTCCTGGTGAGTGAGTGAGGTATGAACAGGTAAGGCATGAAAGAAAAGCACATCTGGGCACTTGCAATGGTTGGAGAAAGGTGGAAGCCAGAATCAAGAACAATGGGACCTGTGAAGTGGGCTCATCGAAAGAAGACTGGACCTATGGATGCCTTGGGAGTAAGCAGCAAGTGCCTGCCTGTGGAAGCTCTTTGGAGGTGAATGGGGCAGCATTAAAACAACACCCAGAAGAAGTTGCCACAGACAAATAAGTGCATATGCAACTGATGACTCTGCATGAGAGGGAAGACACTTTACTTCTAAGGCATCTTGCTGTCACCATGAGAGCATTGATCTGGCTCCAACCCTCCACCACCTAACTAACCTGGCCAGTGCAGTTAGGAGGAATAACTATTGGTAAAAGTGTGTGGCTATATCTACACTACAGGCTTTTTGCGCAAAAACTTGCAGAGTGTCTACACTGAACACACATTCTTGTGCAGGTAAATTTACAGTACAGCATCAGAAAAAGAGGGCTTCTTCCGGAAGAGTTATTCCTCTCCCCACAAGGAATAAGCCCTCTTGCACAAGAACTCTTCTAGAAGAAGGCAGTGTGAACAGGCACTATGAACATCTTGTGCAAGAAAGTCCTATGTCTAAAATGGCCATCAGAGCTTTCTGGAGCAAGAGAGTGTCCACACTGCCATAGATGCTCTTGTGCAAAAGCCCATGGCAGTGTGGACACGCTCTTGTGGAAGACCTTTTACACAAGAACTCTTCCCCAAAACAGTTCTTGCACAAGAATTCTGCAGTATAGAGGTAGCCTGTGTGTGTGTGCCTGCTCTGCCCCTCCCCCCCATCCCAATGCACTCACCCCTCCTCAGAGCCAGGCATCCCCAGCATTAGGAGTGCACCACCCCCCCCCCCCACACACACACCAGAGGGATGGGAAAGGAAATGTTACCTTTAAAGTTGCTGCTCCTCCCACCCAGCTTGGCTACCTCTGCTCATAGTGGGTAGGGGAAGGCAGCACATAACGAACTTAGAGTTCCAAGTCTCTGCTCAAAGCGTCACGTGGGCCAGAGCACCGTATGCTCCAGTCCCACCTCAGCCCAGCGCCCCGGAATACACCCCCAGCATGGCACCTCGGAGCAACTCCCCCCCCTTCACTACGCCTCTGTGGAGCTGCGAGGTGGTGTATCGTGTGGCAGCTACCAGAGCTCCAGTGTGGTCCATGGTACTAAAAATAGCACTCCACCCCCAGCCCAGAAGCAGCTGCACCGTGGCCCTATGTGAGCCAGGACCACAGTGCTTTTATTAGTACCAACATCCTGGCCCCAGAAGCCATCATGCAGCCCTAGTCCCAATTGCTCCCAGGGCTGAGTCACGTGGTGGGCAGCTGCCCCATGTGCCAGGATGGGAGCTGGGCTGCAGGGCAGCTGCTCTTGGGCTGGGACCAGGGTACTAAAAATAGCACTGCAGCCCCGGATCCAGCCCAGGTGCACATGGCAGGCAGCCACCCACCATGCAGTCCTGCCCCAGCACCAGATGGCTAGAAAGGGTGCAGATGTCAGGAAGGCGGAAGGGATGGGGTAGAGCTTAGGGGAAGATGGAGGAGAGGAACAAGGCCAGGGCAGCAGAAGAAAGGGGAAGGCACCAAAAGGCAGTGTGGAGGAGAGACAAATGCCAGGGGCCAAAAGGAGACAATGAGAGGAAAGGGCAGGAGGAACAGGGAAGGAATGGGGAGGTGTCAGTAAGGGTGGGAGAAGGGAGGGGACAGGGTGATACTGGAGAGGAAAGGCAGAGGGGAGGGGCAATCGGGGCAAGAATATAGGGGAGGAGTGGGTGGGAGAAGAGAGGTTGACAGGAGACGTGGTCATAAGAAAGGCAGGGTATGGAGCAAGTCATGTGTGAGGGTGCAGAGGGGTGTGAGGAGAACTGGAGCAGAGGGTGGTGAGGGAGTGGGCACCAGGGAGAAAGAGGGAAGGTGCTGGGAGGGCAGGGGGCAGTGTGGGAAAGGGGAGGCTCCAGGTAGGTGCAAGAGATAAGGGAAGATGCGGGTGCCAGGGTGATTGTGGGGATGAAGCACTAGGGTAGACACAGGAAAAGGAGGAACGGGCAAAAGAGGGCAGAGGAGAGAGGCAGGTCAAGTGTGTAGAGGGAAGTGTTACGGGAGGGGGAGCTACGGATTATCAGAGCAGGGCTAAAGGAAGGGTGCGTGGGTGCAGGGGTCAGAGAGGATGGGGAGAGAGACAGGTCCCAGGAGGGCTGAGGGGAATGAGGAGGGCAGGAGCCAGGACAGCAGATGGGTGAGGGGTAGAGGGTAGCAGCAGGCATCAGGGGAGGCAGATGGGGCAAGGAGAGGGTGGGAGATAGGGCAGCAGAGGGGAAAAATAAGAGGTTTATAAGATACTTATAAGATATTTGTTAATAACTTGGGTGCCACGGTGGCATGCATCTGAACAAGCACACATGACCTCAATATTGGTGCACAAGACAAAACTCCCTCTACTCATGGGTGGAAAATCTTAGAAGGTACACTGTGTCCCCTGCAGATGAGAAATTAATGGAAAATCAAATAGGTTAAAAAATCCATTTTTAAATAACAAAATCTGCACTAGTTCTGTGTAGTGGTGAGAGAGAGAGAGAGTATAGTATAAAGATAGATATAATTTTGTGTTATCTATTGTCCAATGGATGAGTGACCAATCCAGAAGCTTGCTTCACTGATGATCTCTGGTAGTGTTAGAGGTGTGAGTGTTAGTGTGACAGCACTAGTATTAGTGCTGGCAGTGATTCATAGGCTATTTCATAGGTGAGGGGTTATAGTGGACCACTAGCTGAATATGAGTCAGCAGTGTGATGCTGTTGCAAAGAAAGCAAACATGATTCTAGGATGCATTAACAGGTGTGTTGTGAGCAAGACACGAGAAGTCATTCTTCTGCTCTACTTTGTGCTAGTTAAGCCTCAGTTGGAGTATTGCGTCCAGTTCTGGGCACCACATTTCAAGAAAGATGTGGAGAAATTGGAGAGGGTCCAGAGAAGAGCAACAGGAATGATTAAAGGTCTAGAGAACATGACCTATGAAGGAAGGCTGAAAGAACTGGGTTTGTTTAGTTTAGAAAAGAGAAGGTTGAGGGGGGAAATGATAGCAGTTTTCAGGTATCTAAAAGGGTGTCATAAGGAAGAGGGAGAAAACTTGTTCATCTTGGCCTTTGAGGACAGAACAAGAAACAATGGGCTTAAACTGCAGCAAGGGAGGTTTAGGTTGGATATTAGGAAAAAGTTCCTAACTGTCAGGGTGGTTAAACACTGGGGCTGTGTCTACACTGGCATGAATTTCCGGAACTGCTTAAAACGGAATACTATTCCGTTTTCAGTTTTTCCGGAAAAGGAGCGTCTACATTGGCAGGCTGCTTTTCCGGAAAAAGACTACTGGGCTGTCTACACTGGCCCTTTTCCGGAACAGTGTTCCGGAATAAGGACTTATGCCCAAGCGGGAGCAGAATAGTTTTTTCCGGAATAGCGGCTGATTTTGTACAGTAGAGAGTCGTTGCTTTTCCGGAAATTCAAGGTCCAGTGTAGACAGCTTGCAGCTTATTCCGGAAAAGCGGCTGATTTTCGGAATAAGAGGCCCAGTGTAGACACAGCCTGGAATCAATTGCCCAGGGAGGTTGTGGAATCTCCATCTGTGGAGATTTAAGAGTAGGTTAGATAAATGTCTATCAGGGATGGTCTAGACAGTATTTGGTCCTGCCATGAGGGCAGGGGACTGGACTCGATGACCTCTCGAGGTCCCTTCCAGTCCTAGTATTCTATGATTTGTTATATCAACTTTATAAATGTTACTAGAGGGATTTACTCAGAATTGCTCAGATTCTTAGTTCAAATATTTTTTTTTCATTTAAACGGGGTGGGACTGGAGATGAGGGGTTCAGTATACAGGCTGCCCTGCAGAGAGAGGACAACCCCAGCCCTCTTTCACTGCAGCAGCTTGGGGCCAAGTGAGATGCACCTGTCCATGGCTGCTGCAGTGGGTACATCTGGAGGAGAGGGCATGTTCCCTAGCTAGGGGACAGACAGATTCACAGTCAGACACACACAGACACTTTCTCAAATATATAGCTAAGAGTTGTCCTTTTCTCCACCCTGATCCCTGCTGGCCAAATGGGGTGTTGTAGGTGTCCTGGTCCCCATCTCTGCCCTATTGCTGTCCCCTATGGTTATTATACAGTATAACTGTTCCTGCTAGCAGATCTCTCCCTTTCTGTTTTATGAGTAACAATTGCATTCCAGGTATATCTCACTGTATATCCCGCTGTAATATATCAGGTGGTCTGGTAGACCACTGAGGGTCAAATCAGGGCAAACTGATCAACCTGGGCTACTTATAGCCCAAAACTGAGGTCCCCTTCTATAAAGCACCAAACCAGTCACACAGAGCATGTCAGCTACCACTCTGGCCAGCAAAAAGTTTCATAAGCATCCCACTTAGACAACCCCGCCTCTCCTGTGCCACAAGCAGCACCACACCTTACACAAATGAATGATTTTGAAAACCAATCTCACCAAATCTGAACAGGTTCTCCCAATCCCAAACGACCAGTCACATTCCAAGATCAATTTATACCTTTGAACTTAGCCAAAAGAACAGGCTGTGCCAATCCTTTAAAATCTAACATCTAAAGTTTTATTAAAAAGAAAGAAAAGGCTAAGAGTAGAACTGTTAAAGAAAGCACATTACATATATCAGTCACTAAGTTCTTGATACAGGCTGTTAGCAGAGATGTAATAAACTGTTAGCTGAAAAGTCTCTGGTGTACATCCTATGTTAGGATGGGTTAATGAATCCTTCTGGACTTCTGTCCTTAGCAAAGGTACTTCTGGAGAGGAGGGCAGGAGCCAAGACAAAGATGGAGGCATCCTCAAGATAGTTTTATAATCTTGCCTGTAATTGTTTGAGCACATCATCTAATTCATTTGGATAAAATAGATGACAAACATTTATGAATAACTGAAAATTGTTTCATGAATTATTTGCTTAATTATGTTTTTGGAAGTTAATTGCTTTAGCTAACTCTATTCCATACACTTCTGTAGCACACACTTTTAGTTTGATGATATCTGCTCTAGGCTTGTTGGGATTAGTCTGATTAGGAGTCCCGTGCATTGGTTTTAGTCTACAGTAGGTAGAAATAATTGTTTTACAGCTGAGCCTTATGGACTTTTCTGGGCCAGGAAGCATTCTCATCCACAGTTCCACCCCCTTTTGACTAGGCAACAGGAAAACTAGCCAAGAGTGAGCCCACAAACCAATCTTTGTCACAAATTCATCTTGACTAAGGTCTTCTGCCTAGATGGGAGAGGAGTTCTTGCCTCTAGTTAATTCAGTTAAGTAAAAAGGATGATTGACTAGGGAAAGGGAGAGGAGAAGCTGTCACAGGCCAAGAGGAATTTTTGTTGAGGGATGGGATAATATAATTACAGTGGAAGGTTATGCAGGCATGGTTGGGCAATAAGTTTTCAAAACGCTTCTTAAAAAATTCCAGATGTACGTTGACTTGAAGGGAACCAAGATCAGACCTAATTGTAAACACAAATATCATCTGTTGAGCATAGTCAAAGAAGACACTAGATATGACTTGATATTGGTGTGATCCTAAGAGCCCCTCAGACCAATCAGCAGAGGTCCCACTACGCTGAAACTCATCAGACCTGACACACACACTGTCCCAAATATTATGTGTACTTAAGAGGAATCATGTAAGGCATCATATGTGAACTGGTGTCACACTGGTCCTGCAAATCAGTGTGTGATGTATATATGGGTTGTACATGAAGAATTATATATATATATGTATTAGAAATTGCATTTTATTGTGTTTTGTAGGCAATAAATAATTCAAGGAATGATTTACACAAAGGAATGTGAATTTACCTGTCTGACCAACTTTATTAGTCAGAGGACAATCAAAGGACATTTACATATAAGGTAAACAAAGCCATCAAGCTAATGAGGTGGTGGAAACAGTTTTGGGAGCATAGCAGAGTTCTCCTGGCTCTTGAGACAAAGACAGTGGCCTTTGGAAAAGATAAGGGTAGATCAAAAAGAGTTTGTCATTTAGATAAAACCATTCTGTGAAAGCTGGATTCCAAGATCTGAAGTAAAATGCAGGACAATGTAGCACTTTAAAGACTAACAAGATGGTTTATTAGATGATGAGCTTTCGTGGGCCAGACCCACTTCCTCAGATCAAATAGTGGAAGAAAGTAGTCACAACCATATATACCAAAGGATACAATTAAAAAAAATGAACAAATATGAAAAGGACAAATCACATTGCAGGGGGATGCAGGGGGGGGGGGGGAAGGAAGGAAGGTAAGTGTCTGTGAATTGATGATATTAGAGGTAGGGAGAGTGGGATGTTTGTGAGTTAATGGTATTAGAGGTGCTAATTGGGGAAACTATCTTGGTAATGGGTGAGATAGTTCAAATGTTTGTTGAGTCCTTTTTGGAAAGTGTCGAATTTTAACATGAATGACAGTTCAGAGGATTCCCTTTCAAGTGCAGATGTAAAAGGTCTTTGTAGCAGAATGCAGGTGGTTAAGTCATTGAGAGAGTGTCCTTTCTGGTTAAAATGGCAAGAAACTGTTTTCTCTTTGTGATCTTGTCTGATATCTGTTTAAAGACCCCCCCCCCCGCATCCCCCTCCTGTTCTGCAATGTGATTTGTCCTTTTCATATTTGTTCATTTTTTTTAATTGTATCCTTTGGTATATATGGTTGTGACTACTTTCTTCCACTATTTGATCTGAGGAAGTGGGTCTGGCCCACGAAAGCTCATCATCTAATAAACCATCTTGTTAGTCTTTAAAGTGCTACATTGTCCTGCATTTTGCTTCAGCTACCCCAGACTAACACGGCTACATCTCTATCACAGATCTGAAGTGTGAGTCATTGATGATTTGATGCAAGTGAGAAACTGGCTGAGACACATTGTAACTTGCTAAAAGAAATTTTTAGTCACTGGAAAGAGTGTTGTTTGGTTTAATTGTAACCATACCTGTCTGAGTTTTTTCTTACTTAGTGTTACATAAATCTCTGTTTGTTGATAAGCTTATGCTTAGTTTTACTATAAACCACCTTGGTGCTGTTATGGTGATATATAGCATGAATCTTCAGCTAATGAAGAGGCTGGTGTGCATACTGTCTCTCTGGAGGCAGCACGCATAATTACTGCAAGTGTCCAGTGAGAGGGACATCTGTGGGGAACTTGGCTATTATCTGTAAGGCAAAGCAAACGCAGCCTGGTGAGGTGGACAATCCGGTCTGCCAGGGTACTGACACATAGCATCTGACGAAGTGAGTCTTTGCCCACGAAAGTTCATGCTCCAACACTTTGGTTAGCCTATAAGGTGCCACAGGACTCCTTGCTGCTTTTGCAGATTCAGACTAACATGGCTACCCCTTTGATACTTGACACATAGCATAGGCTCCAGTGAAGCTCACTTACTAAGACAGAGGGGAGTAACACAATAGTTTACAGCTCTGGGTGTCTTGAGTAGGGCATCACAATTGGTTAGCGCTTTATCAGACCATTCTTATAAAAGCTGTGCAGTCAGAGCCTGAGCCAGCTTCCACTGACATCAATGAGAGCTTTGCCACTGGTTCAGTGAAGGCAGATGAAGCTCCCAGTGAATAAAGCAACAATTTAAACAGCATTTTCAGCCGATAACTATTAGATTTACTGAAAGTTCTTTGCCACGTGATCATTTGCATTACAAGCACAGGGATTTCTGTTGATTTGATACTTTACTAACTAGAAAATAATACTGGTTAATGCTTTTACCTTTCAGAATTTTCTAATGTTTTATAGATGAAGAAAAACAAATTTTACATTTTGCAAACGCATTGTATCTTTTCAAGTTTAACATGTAGTTCCCCATTATGTATGTTATATATTGGTACCTCTGTCAGAAATCATATTAAATGCCAGCAGACATCATGTGCAGATTAATCTTTAACAGTTACTGGCAGGCGGAGAAAGGCACACCCCAGACAAAGCACTTAATGTGCAAAATTTTGCATTTCAGCTAAGCTGCTAACTGCTTTTAATTTGAATATGTGACTTGTTTTTAATTAGGAGTCAATTAGAAAAATATATTCAGTTTGTTCCTACACCTACATGTAGCTCATGCACACACTCACAAAACTCAGGAGTCTACTCTAGCTAAAAAGAAATGTCTTGTTGAGCTACCACAGAAATTGCATTCTTTGACACACGTCTACAGGATGCTGGCAAAAGCAATTACTCAGAACTATATAGCACTCATGAAACTGTATAGTCTCTCAACTTCCATGGGCACTGAATATTTACTTTCCATTGTAAAATACAGTGGTGGGTGCCATCCGTGGCAGGCGTAAGGACAAATGACTAACCAACAGATCTTTTCAGTATAGTCAGTCATACCTAATGCTTGAACTGCAAGAGTGCTCCAGTGGCAGGTTACAGTGTCCTGTGGTTAAGTTTCCATTCTCATCTGAAAGCAGAAGAAAAAAGCTGTAATCTGATTAAAAAAAAAAAGTAAAGAAATTCAGGAAGAACAAACATTAACAAAATAATTTACGTTAATTGGGGGCAGTTTACTTAACGTATTAGAATAAAAAAGTCTTACCTAACTAACAAAATAAATAAAGGAGACTAAATGATGCAGTCATCTAGATCAGGCAGAGGACTTCAGATCTAGTAGTACAAAGGCATGAGACATTTCCTCTTTAACATTTGAGTGATGTTCTGATACATCACTTGCATATACACCAAGAAAATCCAAGTCCATGGTCTTGGAGGCGCTTTGGGGGTAGGGAGACATTCACTGCTATGAGAGGATTTCCAGTATTTGACAACAATATCCAGTTTATCCATTGAGTGGTTCAGTTAAAACAGTATCAGCTCCATATCATAGAATCATAGAATCATAGAATAATAGGACTGGAAGGGACCTCGAGAGGTCATCGAGTCCAGCCCCCCGCCCTCAAGGCAGGACCAAGCTCCACCTACACCATCCCTGGCAGATGTCTATCTAACCTGTTCTTAAATATCTCCAGAGAGGGAGATTCCACCACCTCCCTTGGCAATTTATTCCAATATTTGACCACCCTGACAGTTAGGAATTTTTTCCTAATGTCCAATCTAAACCTCCCCTGCTGCACTTTAAGCCCATTACTCCTTGTCCTGTCCTCAGAAACCAAGAGGAACAAATTTTCGCCTTGAAACACATTCTAACGCAGCAGTGGTGGATAACCTGCGGCCTGATGGCCACATGCTGCTCATCAGGCTTCTCTGTGTGACCCATGAGACATTTTGTTTATCATTGGCCACTTGCAGGATTGTCAAATTCTGTTGGTTTCTGTCTGTCGCTTTTTTCCCCTACCTGTATTGCTAAATAGTGATAGAGATGCAGCCATGTTAGTCTGGTGTAGCTGAAACAAAAGACAGAACTGTGTAGCACTTTGAAGACTAACAAGACGGTTTATTAGGTGATGAGCTTTCGTGGGCTAGACCTGAGGAAGTGGGTCTGGCCCAGAAAAGCTCATCACCTAATAAACCATCTTGTTAGTCTTTAAAGTGCTACATAGTTCTGTCTTTTTGTTTCTGTATTGCTAAGGCCACACACACAAAAATCAAGGGCACATGAAGGGAGGTGAGCACTGATTGCACACACTGATTGAAAGGGTTGTGCGCTCCCTCTGCATTCAATCAAAGTGATACTGTGGTTCAGTCAACATATACTTTGCAAATTCTAGGTACTCAAGCACAGCTAGCAAAACTCCCCTGTCCTGAGAGACTGTTTGGTTACAACAATTTGTGGCCCACGGAGATGGAGGAGGGCCACTCATGCAGCCCCACTCACTAGCCTGGGTTGCCCATTGCTGTTCTAATTTCTAAGGAGACATCTGATTAAATATTAGTCTTCTACTTTTCACTTAGTGGCTAAGGAAACACAAGATTTACACACCTTCAAAATTCTCAAACTATAACAATAAACAGCAAGTTAATATTCCTCTTAGTTGAATCTGGAAAATATTTTTCAGGCTAACAAATTAAATACCTACTTTGATGAGCATCACAACGACCACGTAGAAGATGACACACAAAAATAATATAGATGGTCTTATCTGTTTATTTTTATGATGCCTCGAAGTACTTAAGTCAACTTTTAGTAGTTCTTAAGTCAATTTTTCAAGACATATATCTCATATTTGAGAAGAGGTGCTATTGGAAAGAAACAGAATATGTTTTTAAAGTGAATGAATAAAAGCCACTTTTCAATTCAATCAGGTTTCAGTGGCTTGGTATCGATATTGATACCTAAAGTTACCAGTTCTCCAGTTATCTGGGTGACCCACAAAAAGAAGGGTAGATGAGAACAAAGTTTACCTTTTGGGAAAAAATAATCCAGCTTTTAGATCTTCTTTATAGAAATATTCAACAAAAGACAAAACAAAACAATAAAAAAATCCATGTACACATCTGGCATTCCCTCCCCAAATTTTCAGGTCACCTTTTAAAAAAAAATTAGTCAGTGATAAATTAGTTTGCAACAGAGAAATTGTTTTATATATAACCATATTAATTTAATGGCAGGTTTATTTTTAAAAAATCAAACTATATTAACAAGTTTGGCTACTTCATTTGAGACAGATAATGTTGGAGACAATTTTCAGAACAATTTAAATAAATTGTTTAAAATGTTTTTCAAATGCAATTCAAAATTCACAACAAGAAATGTCTCAAACAATATGGCAAGCAAAATAGCTAGCTCTTATTGACAAATTCATTTCTTTCCCCAGCTCATGTTTTTAAATATCAGTTTATTTTTGATCATTTTCTCTCAGTGAATATGGTTACTCCTGACCTTTAAATGTCAACGTCCACTTGACTGAGGCCTACTGTGAACTTTAATCATACACCACAATAATATATGCATAGCTCAAGTACATGAGAAGCCATTCATGTTTAGCAATGCATTGCCAAGCTTACAAATACAATTTATTATTCCTAATGACTTCCACCAAAGAAAATCACTCAGGAAAACTGTGATGGTCCTTGCATGCGGGAAGTATTGCCTAGTGGATGGAGATTAGGTACTTTGACCTGCAGGGGAGGGAGGGATTTGTATGGGTGCTCATGACCTCCTACTATACTGGTCTCTGGCCCAAAATCCTGGGAGGGTGACAAAAGGGTCTGATATTCAGGAGTGCCTCAAAGCTATCTATCTTGGGCCTCTTCCTACCCCATTCTGTTGTCCACAGTTCACAGTGGCTACGTTTACACAGGCAGCTTCTTGCGGAAGAACAGCCATTCTTCCGCAAAAACTTGCCAGCTGTCTACACTGCTTGAGTGTTCTTCCAGAAGTAAATTTACAGTACAACATTGTAAAACAGGGTTTCTTCTGGAAGAGTTATTCCTCTCCACATGAGGAATAAGCCCTCTTGCGCAAGAGCTCTTCCAGAAGAGGCCAGTGTAGACAGGCAACATGAATTTCTTGTACAAGAAGCCCCTATGGTTAAAATGGCCATCAGAGCTTTCTTGCGGAAGAGAGCGTCTACACTGGCATGGATGCTCTTGCACAAAAGCACATCTCTTGCGCAAAAGCACATGCCAGTGTAGATGCTGTCATGTGGAAGAGTTTTTGCACAAGAATTCTTCTGCAAAAGAGTTCTTGCGCAAGAAGCTGCCAGGGTAGACATAGCCAAGTTTGTACAGGAAAGCGTAAAGAGGGTCACATCAGTGTATGACATATCTTAATGGACAGGTATGGTGTGGTAAATCACTCCCTCTTGGAGCAACACTCCCTCTTGTGTCTTAATTCTCTTATCAGACTAGTTCTGAGTCTCTCCCTCCCTTCCCAGGGTAGTCCATAAACCAGTTCAAACTGGTTTAGTATGTAGAGAGGGTATATCAGAAGCTGGCTCTCCTAGTCCTTGGGTAAGGACCTTCAGACAGCTGAGGATAAGAGAGATCCTGTGTCCGTCAATGCTGTCCTCAGGAGGAGTAAAGTGAAGGTCCTTTCTCTTTCCTGGCCTGCCTCAAAGGCCACGTCTACACTACGTGGGAGATCAACTATGGCAGCGTGTCTCTTCCACAATATTCTGGGGTTTGAATTAGTGGGTATAGTGAAGACGCGATGTTACCATCGACAATGGTAGTCCTGCTTCTACAAGGAGTAAGGGAAGTTGACGGGAGCCTCCCGCTGTCCGTCAAAATGTGATTTAAGATACTTCAGCTATGTAACTAATGTAGCTGGAGATGCATATCTTAATTTGAATTTATCTGTAACTAGACCTGGTCTAAGTGAGTTGTTCTACTCCCTTTTAATTCTTCTTCCAACCTGTGCATCTCAGGTGGGCAGGGCTGGCTGAGCCCTTAGCAGCTCCTTAATCCCTTGTTGCCCAGTGTGAGGTTTGTATACCCCATCAAAAGAACCTATTTCTCACCTTCAACTGCTCATAGCTTTTAAAAAAGTTAGAGAGGGTTTATGCAAGGCATGTGTGGGTGTTGATAAATATAAAAGTAAAGTCTGCTCAACACTGCTCCAGCTTAGGCTCATTCTGCAAGCTGTTGTGTGTGGGTGGAATCTTGCACCCACACAGAGAAGCTTATAAGATTGCGATCTGAATGAGTAAATTTTAATCCATAAATTGTAACTTTAAAGTAAAAAGGATGCTGACAAATTAAGCATTTATAATGTCAAGTTTCCTTGCCAGTTGTAATCACCATTTTCTATTTGCTTTGTCTCCATTTCAGTGTCCAAGTGCTTGTTAGCTGTTATGTTTGGTTTTATTCTTCACTCAATTTGGTTGCCTGGTATCTGTTCACCACCAGCCTCCATCAATCTGCAGAGGATCCGCTATAGGCACCCAGCACCTCAGCCATTGCTATTAGAAGAGGCCTTCCAGACAATTAAATTTAAGAGCAGTCTGCCACAGCAGCGATAA
The DNA here is from genome assembly GCF_052426305.1 of Pelodiscus sinensis. Classification (NCBI taxonomy): domain Eukaryota; kingdom Metazoa; phylum Chordata; order Testudines; family Trionychidae; genus Pelodiscus; species Pelodiscus sinensis. The sequence goes on along the minus strand of NC_143052.1, from coordinate 300,430,368 downwards.
ACTCACTTGTGTAAACAGGATGTGAAGGAATGGTTCCACTGCAGCTAACTGGAATGGGAGAGAAACCCTGGGTGTGTCTATGCAAATACAGTTTGCTCCTGCTATGTTTGGGTGTGTTAGATATTCAGCAGATGGAGTGGTATTTTGCTCATTGTAATCCACTTAATTTATGACTTAATATCAGCTATGTTTGTATTAAATGCAGGGATAGTTGAAATATGGTTACCTACATTGGTAATTATGTGGGAATACAGAAAAGTAGAACTGTGCTAAATTGCTCCAAATGAAAGGGCTCACAGTTAGCAGAAAGACCTTTGCTAAGTAGGGGCTCAACTTTTAGAAGCTCTGAAGGGAAGAGATGAGGGAAGGTTAATCTGGTCTAAAGACTGTATGGCTTCCCATGCCTGGACTAGTTTGGCCTCTCTCCCCTCCCCCCACACAGTTCAAAGAACAGAACTAAATAGGCAGCTAGGTGCCTCTCTTCTTACATTAATTGTGTTGGAGCTGTGTTTCTTCTACCCTGCTTGCTAAGAGTTGAAATTGTTGGAAGTTGAAATAATTTGAGACTGAAGGACAGAACTCACGGCCAAGGAGTGGATGGCAGCAGCAGAAGCATAATGAGCAGCTAGCAGCATGGTGGCACAGAGGTGAGATGAATGGGTGGCGCCAGAATGTAGTGAGCAGGAGGATGGTGCGTGACCAACAGAGTACATGTCTCTTTACCTTCCCCCCTCCCCCCGACTCACGATGGAAGGTGAACTCTGCACATGCATCTCTGAACTCTGGGTTTTCCCTGACTAAGGGCAGTGACTGTGAGTGGGATGCAGACAAGGGCTGGGTATGTGAAGGGGACATTTACATTGCTGGACTTAAGAACCTGAGAGGAAAAGGACATTGCCCAACCTACTTGGGGTGGATCTTTTACTCATGGTTTTTGTTTATGAATTCTGGTGTTTTTCCAAATGAATGCCAAGTTACTTCACTTCCTGTTAATAAAAGATTGTTTTTTACACTAAGACTGTGCTTGCAAGTGGGGAAGCATTGCCTCTCAGAGGCACCCGGAGTGGAATGTGAATTTACCAGGTTTTACTGGATGGGTGCTCGAGCCAGTTCTGTGTTGGATGGATGGAGAGGAACCCCTAGATATTGAACCCGGCCCTGGCTGCTGCTGGCTCTACCTGGCAGAAGGGTTACACCTGTAATCAACTGAAATGAAGGTTCAACACAATTGTGAAGTGCACTTCACAGTCGTGAGGCATATAACCAAGTGGTGGGTGGTGATTAACTCAGCTTAGTCAGGAGCAACTTAAAACTGTCAATCTCTGTTATCCACTGCCACTGCTGAGGTAATCACTACAAATGACCTCCTGAATGACAGCCAAGGTGGACCACATAAATTGGATGATGACATACTTATTTTATCACATTGTATGTCCTGAACCAGCCTCCAACCACTGCCTGCCCAGACTTGGATGATTTGGCAACCACTGGGCAGGCAGTGGACCCAGACACTTGTATTGGACCCAGACACTTGTACTAATGCATCAATGCTAGATGATGCAAAGTGCACCATTTGCAAACTGAAAAACAGATGCATAACTGGTGCTGATGCAAAACCCTCCCCCTCCCAGAGGAGCTAAAATACTCTTTTGAACCTGTGGCAGAATCACTTCTGGCTACCTTTTGCCTGGTGTGGAGAACTAGAACCTTAACCACCTGAAATAATGGTAATGTGATCTCATTTTATAAGGGCACAGCACTACGAATGTAATATCCCGGGCTGAGTACCTCATTGTCCATGCTAGAGAAGATGTTCATGCAGCTGGTATGTTTAGAACCCTAGTTACTCCTTGGAAGCATCACCCCCAACAGTCAGGCTTTATGAGGAACAGATTCATGTCACATGCCATTTTGCCCGCTGCTTGTGGTTGCAGATACTCTTGAAGCCCCTCTGTGTAGATTCTGCTGGTCTTAAGGCTGCATTTGATTGTTTGACTGTGTTGCATTACGGAAGGCCTTAAATGGCCTAGGTGTTCCAGTTGCTCTGCTGGACGTGATTAGTGAGCTGCATGATGGAACCACTGCACACATGTCTGAGAATGGGATTTGGGCACCTTTTAAATCAGTATCTGCTGTCAGGCAGAGCAGTGTCTTGGCCCCTGCACTCTTCTGTTGGGCAGTGGATTATATAATGAAGCATTTCATCAGGTCCCAAGGCATTAATATCAGTAATCTTTTGCTCTCAGATCTTGAGTATGCTGATGACTTTGGTTCTAATACAGAGCCATGATAAGTCTCTAACTTTTGCTATATGGATGCTGTATTTACCTGTTCCTCCAACTCTCATTTGGAGGTTCTTCATTGGTTTGGCACTGCAGCATATGCCGTGGGTTGTTTACAATGAATATGAATCAGCATCATCTCAGCAGGACAACTAAGTTCAGGATCTATTCAAGCTGTATCCTCTCTGTACTGCTATATGCTTGCAAAACATGGACAATATGCCACTCAGACTTAAGTAAAGTTGGAGGCGTTCCACAGAAAATGCCAATGTCATATATTGGGCATAAAGTGGAATGGCTTTATTTGTTGCGCAAACATTTACAGACATGTTGCCAGAATGCTGCAAGATGTTCCAGTGAACACCGTTCTTTGGGTGGCTTAAAATATCAGAGAATCCACCACTCAGGGCTGGAGATGACCCAGAGGCAGACCCCCTATTACATGGGTGCATCCAGAGTTATTTAATGTTAGACTTTCAGCCCACAAAAACCTTGCGGAAGCACAGGAACAGACCAAATGACAAACAATCACTACAGAAGAATAAGATGACAACTCAATTTAAGCAGCGTAAAAAAAAAAAAAGCTAACTATTTGAAGGCTTCAATATCTGAGATATAGATGAGAGGGTGGGTGAGATTCTGTGGCCTGCATTGTGCAGGGGGGCAGACTAGATGATCATAATGGTCCCTTCTGACCTTAAAGTCTATGAGTCTATGAGGTTTGCTTTCTGCACATCATGCAGCCAGGAGGCTGGTGAAGGAGTTGAAAGTACTACAAAGTAGTCTGAAGGGCACGTCTAGACTACCTGCGGCTTCTGAAAGAAAAGATGCTCAAATTTGCATATTTTCCGTTTTTTTCCTGGAAGAGGCTTTTCCGATATTTGGCCCCTCTATACGGGGCCAAATATCAGAAAAAAAATCTCTTTTGAAAGCCCCCTTATAAAAAAATATGAAGACTTTGCATATCTTGAAGCCATGTCTATTGAAAAAAAATCTCTCTCACACACACACACACACGCTTTTAAGAATTAAAACTGTTCTACTCTGGGCACAACTGTGTGATTCTTGAAAGACAAAATACAACCAAATCCAAAGTTATGCATTTAGGAACAAGGAATGCAGGGAAACAGTGTCTCTACAAAGGATTTACTAACCACAGTGGACAAACTCACCATGATTTTTTTCCTGTGTGACATTGTGGCAATAACTAATGCAGTCCTGGAATATACAACCGAGGAGTAGGGAGGTGAGTTTACCTGTGTACACAGCATTAGCAAAAAACAAAAACAGAGATGATGCAGAAGAGAGCCACAAAACTGAGGGAAGATCTGGCTTAGCTAATTAAGAAGATTGAAAGCTGACTTGATTACAGTATCTAAGTATTTTCATGGGGAGATAATACCAGATACTCAAAGGCTCTTTAATCTTGCTGAGAGACATAACAAGAACCAGCTTCCAGACATTAATCATGTAAATTAAAAATAAGGCACAAGTTTAATGGTGAGAGCAATTACCCATAGGAACAAAGTATCAAAGAAAGTGGTGGATTCTCAGTTTCTTGGAATCTTCATTTCAAGACTGGATGCCTTTCTGTAAGATAGGGATGTAGGCGACTAGTTGACTAGACGATAAATATATGCTTATTGGGTAGTAGTAGAGTAGTGACTCTACTAGTCGCTCCTCCCTGCCCTTGCTGCCTCTATCAAAGAGGCAGCAAGGCCAGGGGAGCAGGAGCCAGTGCTGGGGGGGAGCACTATCTCCACGGGTGGAGGGGGGAAGCAGGGGAAGTAGAGGTGCAGTGAGGAAACGGTGCAAGTGGGAACTGCTTTAGTCTTCGCTTGTGCCAGTTCAACTGCTGTGCCTCTTCTTTTGAAATGTAGCAAGAGTCCCGCGGGGCTCTTGCTACATTTCAACGGGAAAGGCAGAACCTGAGGCAAGCAGGGACTGCTTGAGTCCCCACTGCTCTGCCTTTTACATGTAGTTAGAGCTGCAGGTGGCTCTAAAGGTGAATGGATTCAAGTGCCATTTCCCACAAGCCCATACATACAGATCCAACCACCATCTTCACTCCCTTCAGCCTCCAATATAAAGGACAATGTAGAATTTATGGCCTGAATCCTGGAATTTGTACGATAATTTTTTTTTTGAAAGACTCAGATCCATGTTTCCTGATTAGATATGGAACTTTTTTTAAAAATTGAATTTCTGTGGGATATCATCAAAAAATTAGTATCAAGATCTGATTTCCATATACCAATGTAGTTTTGGTCTTTTTATAATACTATACAGTACAGCCCTTGTACCTTTTATATATATACATACACACACACACACACACACACATAAATAAATAAAATGTGGAAGTATACTGCATAGAAATTGAGACTAATATAGTTCCCTTTTTTGGATTAATGTTCTAAGGGCTTTTTGTTTTTAATATAGTGCTGCGTGTCACCCTGCCAATTTCTCCTTTGCAAATATTGAGAAACAGGGACAGACATTTTGATTAACATCCTTTGAGAACCAAAATTAGTTTCCTCTGAATAGTTTTGTTATACTTGTAGCCCTTCTGCCGGGTAGGCCTGGCAGGAACCAGGGCTGGGTTCAATATCTTGGGGTCAATCTCACAAAGAACCGGCTCGAGCCCCCACCCAGTGATCTGGGAAATTCACGCACCCCTGGGCGCCTCTGAGAGGCAATGCTTCCCCACTCGCAAGCACTGAGTCTGAGTGTAGGGAAAGAACATTTAATGAAACAGAGGAAGAATTCATACGGCATTAGCTTGGAGAAAACACCACAAACAGAGTTCATAACCCAAACATGAGCCCCCACCCCGGCCAAGATTCGCCCGAAGTCCACCGACTCCCCAAAAGTCTCTGTGCCACCCAGAGTCCCAAAGTTCACCCGCAGGGTTTCACCTCCCAACCTGGGTAGAAATGGGGGTGGGGAGATAGATAGGGGGCACCTTATACGAAACTCCGCTACGCTTCACCAGCTGTCTCGTCCCACACCTCTGGACGCTCCGCTGGGCACCTGTCGCCACTTCTCGCCTGCTGCCGCTCCACGCCACGCCACTGGTCGCCGCTCCTCGCCTGCCGCCGCTCCATGCCACGCCGCTAATGGCCGCTCCTCGCCTGCCGCCGCTCCACGCCACGCCGCTAATGGCCGCTCCTCGCCTGCCGCCGCTCCACGCCACGCCGCTAATGGCCGCTCCTTGCCTGCCACTGCTCCACACCACGCTGCTAATGGCCGCTCCTCGCCTGCCGCCACTCCACGCCACGCCGCTGATGGCTGCTCTTCGCCTGCCGCCGCTCCATGCCACGCCGCTAGTCGCCGCTCCTCGCCTGCTGCCACTCTACTGGCTGCAGTAGGTCTGGCTCTCAGCCAAACCAGTGATTTCAGCTTAGTGATTTCAACTCTCAGCCAAACCAGTGATTTCAGCTCTCAAATGAATCCAGCTTTCACTGGACTAGTAAACAAAAAGACTCCTCAGGGAGTCTGCTTTAGGTCTGTCCTTAAAACAAAGGGGGAAAGGTGCAGGCTGGGCCAGTCTTATAGCTCACACCTGGTAGGTGTGAAGCAGGCTGACTCAAGTCCTTTAACCCTTTCCCCCAGCTCTGTCTACTCAACTCTGGAAGGGGGGAGGCTTGTTCTTCCGAGACCTCTTTCCATGATGGTGGTGTCTCTCCTGCAAGCACTGGTGGCATGTTTGACAGTTCCCACATTTAGGGGTAGCATGATTAGTGACCCCCACAACAGTCCCAAATTATATACAATTCTCCACATTCCATTCCAACACTGACCCTCCATCAGCCCTGGCTGAATGGGATTTACATAGCCACACCTTGGATTCTCTCCTGAGCAGTGTTTACATGTCAACAGTTAACAGTTAATTACCTTGTAGAGCTAAACAACTGTAGTGGGCACACCCACCCCTCCTTTCAGCTGGCTGACAGCAAGCAGCAGTTCAGCCCCTGCTTACATCCTCCCCCCAGTCAAAAATTTGCCGTCCCGGCAAAATATGTTCCTGATTATACCAGCAACGTGAGTTCTCTTCAAAGGGTCTAAGGAACCCCACTATGGCCTCTACCAGCCTGTGTGCCAGGTGTATCACATCCTCACTAACTACTCCTGGTGCATTGTAAGTTAGCCTGTTCACTGGTTTTATAACCCTATCACGCCTATCGAGCACAGGCACAGCAGGAACTGTGGGGACTTCTTCTGGGGGTAGGCCTGACAAGGGGTTATGTGTAGGTACCCTCTCTTCAGATACATGCCGTTGCACCTCTTGTTGAGATGCTGGGATGTCCAGGGCACTGGGGACACCTTCCCCTGGAACATACTCTCTGTCCACTGACACAGGTGTGTCATCACAAGCCTGTTCCTCTCCCAGAAGTTCTGAAGATGTAGATGGGACAAACTCATCCTCCGAGGTTTGTCTAGGTGAGGACACCGAACCTCCTTCCACAGGCCTAAATGCCTCAGCCATAGGATTCAGAGCCAAAGAAGTGGAGCTCTCTCCATGTCTCATTGATGGAGTCCGGAATCTGGTCTGCATCCCAGTATACTCAATGGGATCATCTTCCTCTTCAGATTCACTCTCAAAGGTGCTGGGTAGAGGGAGATTAGCTTCACAGGACTCACCACACATGATGGGTGGTTGACTTGGCCGGACACTTCTTTTTCGCTGAGGCCCCATGTCATGGTCCATTTCGTAAGGAGCGCCTACCAATTCTCCCACAGGCAGCAGAAGGTTCCGATGTACTGTTTTTACTTGCCCTGGCCCAGTTTCTGGTTTAATCTTGTAGACCGGTAGATCTCTAAGTTTTTCCACCACCCGGTAAGGCATTGCCTTCCATCTGTCGGCAATCTTGTGTTTGCCAGCAATACCCATATTTCGTAGCAGAACTCTGTCCCCAGGTTGGAGCTCTTGTGGGCGCACTCGCGCATCATATCGGTGTTTATTACGGTCTGCATTTTTCCGGGCAGCTGCAGTAGCCAAGCGATAGGCATTCTGCAGTTTTTCTCGTAATCGGGAGACATATTGCAAGTGTGTCTCATAACTCTCGCCATCTCCTGATACTCCAAAGCATATGTCTATAGGCAGCATCGGCTCTCGTCCAAACATCATGAAGAATGGGGTGACCCCTATAGCATCATTTCTTGTAGCATTGTAGGCATGCACCAAAAATGCGACATGCTGGCTCCAGGATGCTTTCTGGTCTGGGCGTAAAGTCCCCAGCATATTTAGTAGAGTCCGATTGAACCGCTCAGGCTGAGGGTCACCTTGGGGGTGGTAAGGTGTTGTTCTGGACTTCTTAACTCCGGACAATCGTAGCACCTCCTTCAAGAGGTGACTCTCAAAGTCCCTCCCCTGGTCAGAATGTATCCGAGTTGGGAGACCATACACTGAAAAATATCTTTCCCACAAAACTCGTGCCACAGTAGTGGCTCGCTGGTCACGTGTGGGATATGCCTGTGCATATCGGGTATAATGGTCAGTCACTACTAAAATGTTCCCCATATTTTTCCTGTCCACTTCTAAAGACAAGAAATCAATACACACCAGCTCCAAAGGCCTGCTGGTGGTGATATTCTCCAGATAAGCAGCTCTGATAGGCAGAGTTTTCCTATGAACACATCGGGCGCAGGTCTCACATTTTTTTCGTACATCTTCAGCCATTCGGGGCCAGTAAAACCTACTACGGATAAGTTCCAGGGTTTTCTCCATTCCCAAATGCCCAAAATCATCATGCAGGGCTCTCATGGCCAAGGCTCTGTACTCTTTTGGTAGCACTAGTTGCGTTCGTCGATTTTGCAAAGGATCTACGGTGATCCGGTGCAGCACCCCCTGTATTAGTTCCAGTTTGCACCACTCCCGCAACAGTAGCTTACCCTCAGGGGTGGATGTGGCAACTGCACTAGGGCTTTTCCCTTCTCTTTTTGCAAGTAGTGTGTTACGGATGTCGACATCTTGCAGCTGTGCTCTCTGCCAGTCAGAAGCATTGAGCCTGGGCAAGGGGGACTGGTCCAACATAATGTAGTTCACGGAGACAGAGGGTACACTCTCAGGGGGTAGGCCCAGTGTTTCTGCAACACACCCATGAGGACTCTCATGTGCCTTGGATTTCTGATAACTACCGTTGCAGATAGCTCTCACTCCGTCTACAGGAATCTCACCAATTTCTGTTGGCTGTGGACGCCGAGACAACGCATCTGCATCTACATTGTTTCTCCCTGATCGGTACTGTATGCTGAACTCATAGCTGGCCAGGGCGGCCACCCATCGTTGTCCAGTAGCATCCAGCTTAGCACTTGTCAGTACATAAGTCAGTGGGTTGTTGTCTGTCCATACCTGGAAATTAGCACCGTACAAATAGTCCCGAAATTTCTCAGTGATGGCCCACTTCAAGGCCAGGAACTCCAACTTGTGGATGGGGTAACGACTTTCACTGTCAGACAGCCCTCGGCTGGCAAAGGCCACAGGTTTACGGTTGCCGTTCACATCTTGGTACAAGACTGCTCCCAAACCATCCAAACTGGCGTCTGTATGTAGGAGGAATGGCTTGTTTGGGTCAGCAAAAACTAAGACTGGAGCATGAGTTAGACAGCTAATGATCTCTCGGAAAGCCCTTTCACATCCCTCCTCCCATCGTGGTCCAAAAGGCTCTAGGGGGCCATATTGTCTTGGATCGGGAGGTCGTGGGGATCTCCCCTTATTCTTGGTCTTAGCTTTCCTCTTGATGGCCGGGTATCCCCTGGTAAGATCATTCAGAGGCTTTACAATGGTGGCATAATTCTTCACAAACCTCCGATAGTAGCCACTAAACCCAAGGAAAGTCTTAAGCTCTCTGTAGTTTCTGGGGCGCGGCCAGGTAGTGAGTGCTTCTACTTTGTCCGGATCGGTACTCACACCTTCTTGGGACACAATATGACCAACATACTTCACTGATGTTTGGCAGAATTGACACTTATCAATGGAAAGTTTCAGCCCATGGGCCTCCAACCTGTCAAGTACTTTAAGAAGTCTCTCTTCATGCTCTTCCAAGGTCCTTCCAAATACAATCAAATCATCCAAATAGACCAAGACTTGCAGTAAGTTCATATCCCCTACAACTTTCTCCATGAGGCGCTGGAATGTGGCGGGGGCCCCAGAGATCCCTTGAGGCATGCGTTCAAACTGATAAAACCCCAATGGGCAGATGAAGGCGGTCTTCTCCTTGTCCTCTGCTCCCAAGGGGATCTGGTAGTATCCACTTCGAAGATCCAATACTGAGAACCACTGGCTTCCCAATAAACAATCTAATGCATCTTCTACTCGGGGCATTGTGTACTGGTCAACCACAGTACGGCGGTTCAGGGTGCGGTAGTCAATACACATCCGAATTTTCCCATTCTTTTTTCGGACTACCACAATGGGTGAAGCATAGGGGCTGTGGGACTCGGAAATGATGCCAGTTGCAGCCAGTTCCTGAAGGTGATGTCGCACATCATCCATCTCTGAAAGTGCAATTTTTCTAGATCTCTCCCTGAAAGGTCGGGGATCATGTAGTCTGATGTTATGCTCAACCCCTTTGGCACACCCCACATCCCACTCATGCAGTGAGAATACGTTGGGTCTTTCAGAGAGCTTCTTCCTCAGGCGATCCTTCCACTCTTCGTCCAAGGGTGAATCTCCAAAGTCAAACCTTGATGGATCTATAGTCTGAACGTGCGGTTCACACTGGGGACTCACAATCGATTCAGTCTCGAAAAGATCTGCTATCTTTTGCCCTTGATTCACAATAATATCACGACTTGTTTCATTCGCAATCAGTACTGTGACTGTGTCCTGGGATGCTGCTGGTAAAGTTATAACTCCACAGGGGACCAGGACCCCATCAGGAAGCTCTCCCTCAGTTGGTTGTTCTACCATGGCGAACACTCGTTTATTGCCTTTCAGCCAGGTGCTCATGACGAGCACTTCCTGCTCTGTCCTTGCAGGCACTACTAAAGGGTTTGCGCCTGCATACCTTAGAGTACCCATTGGTAGCTCAGACATCTCCTGTTTAGCATCTTCAATCTTCCTATAGGCTTCAGCACAAAGGGTATGGATCATCAGGGTATCCAGATATTGGTCCCCAGCCCGTCGTCTGCAGTATTCTGCGAGCACCTTGAAGAGACTGGAGTTGGTCCCTATCAGTACTGACACATCAGGGACCCCTTTAGGGTCAGGGCATATCAAGGCTACTGTGTCCACCTCTTCTCTTACCCCTGCCACCTCCTCAGGGAATTCCAAATGCACTATGACATACCCTTTGTAGGGATATTCGTTCATGCTGAGACCACACAGGCCAAGGCCAGTCAATGGCTGGATAGGCAGGTGCCTGAGCACCTGTTGGTAGAATGACTGGAATATAATTGTCACCTGAGATCCGGTATCAAGCACTGCTTTGCACTCCGCCCCTTCAATCCTTACAGTGACCTCTGCTCGAGGCCCTATCAGTCCTGAAGGGATCCTAGCTGAGTGGTCTTTTCTGGGGAATCCATCAAATCCTGGGGGCCTGGGTGGTCCCTGTTCCCCGACCGTCTCATGACTGATTCTCAGCTTTCCATAAACTAAACTGGGGTTTTCCTCATTTGGGCAATGTGCAGCCCTGTGCCCATCTTGACCACACCGGTAGCAGAAGAATGATCCTCTCCTCTTTTGGCTGGGTGGGATGGCAGCTCCAGGCGCTGACTTATCCATCAACACAGCCTGAGGTTCCTCATCCCTGCAAATCCGCGCTTGGTCAATGGCTCTCTGCAACTCAGCAATCCGTTCTGTCAGGACCTGAACTTGCTGGGCAATGTCTCCTCTGGTGCTCACCATGAGCACATCGGCTGTTTGTCGGGGTGCAGCGCTGGTTGGCTTAGGCCTCTGGGCCTCCCAAAGCCCACTGGTAGCCTGCCTTTCTTCCTCCTCTCTGACCTCCTTTATCAGTTGGGAGTACGCAGGGGGGTGTTCCAGTCGTTCTCTTAGCCGGAGGTGTAGTAGAATCGGGCTGTAATATGGAGTTCCTCTTACAATTTGAGCCAATCTGGTCTGGTCCATCTGCTCAGCAGTCACGGCTCCCCTAATGACAGCTCTCTGCAGCAACTTCTCCAACCTCTGTACATAGGCTGAGAGCTTCTCTCCTCGGTGCTGCTTAGCATTGAGAAAGTTACAAAAACTGTCTTCAGGACCCTCCATGCTCCCAAAGGTGTGAGTGAGGGCCTCTAGGCAGTCCTTTACACTGACCTCAGGGTTAGTGAGCTTCAAGGTGCGAATCACATCTAAAGCTGGGCCCCGGAGACTGTCTACTAAACATCTTCGTTTTTCTCTGTCTGGCACAGCCCAATGCTCTAGCATTTCAGTGGTGTGTTCCAGCCAGGGTTCAAACTCCTCTTCCCCAGGGAATAATCTTAACTTACAATAGGAGCTTGCCATAGCATGGGATAGCACACATTTCTCCAAGATTTGCCCCAGGGCTTTTGCCCAATCATCTGCTGAGGTTGCTGCCTCTGAGCTAGAGGCTTCTGGGCCAGGGCCCAACAAACCTGACAGACAAGCCATGATACAAACAGTAATGCCCTCAAATACAAATCACAATTATTTCCCACAACAGCAACTCACTCAACATGTGCTTGCGAGGGGTACTGACCCAGTAAATCCCGGACGAGCCCCCAAAATGTAGCCCTTCTGCCGGGTAGGCCTGGCAGGAACCAGGGCTGGGTTCAATATCTTGGGGTCAATCTCACAAAGAACCGGCTCGAGCCCCCACCCAGTGATCTGGGAAATTCACGCACCCCTGGGCGCCTCTGAGAGGCAATGCTTCCCCACTCGCAAGCACTGAGTCTGAGTGTAGGGAAAGAACATTTAATGAAACAGAGGAAGAATTCATACGGCATTAGCTTGGAGAAAACACCACAAACAGAGTTCATAACCCAAACATGAGCCCCCACCCCGGCCAAGATTCGCCCGAAGTCCACCGACTCCCCAAAAGTCTCTGTGCCACCCAGAGTCCCAAAGTTCACCCGCAGGGTTTCACCTCCCAACCTGGGTAGAAATGGGGGTGGGGAGATAGATAGGGGGCACCTTATACGAAACTCCGCTACGCTTCACCAGCTGTCTCGTCCCACACCTCTGGACGCTCCGCTGGGCACCTGTCGCCACTTCTCGCCTGCTGCCGCTCCACGCCACGCCACTGGTCGCCGCTCCTCGCCTGCCGCCGCTCCATGCCACGCCGCTAATGGCCGCTCCTCGCCTGCCGCCGCTCCACGCCACGCCGCTAATGGCCGCTCCTCGCCTGCCGCCGCTCCACGCCACGCCGCTAATGGCCGCTCCTTGCCTGCCACTGCTCCACACCACGCTGCTAATGGCCGCTCCTCGCCTGCCGCCACTCCACGCCACGCCGCTGATGGCTGCTCTTCGCCTGCCGCCGCTCCATGCCACGCCGCTAGTCGCCGCTCCTCGCCTGCTGCCACTCTACTGGCTGCAGTAGGTCTGGCTCTCAGCCAAACCAGTGATTTCAGCTTAGTGATTTCAACTCTCAGCCAAACCAGTGATTTCAGCTCTCAAATGAATCCAGCTTTCACTGGACTAGTAAACAAAAAGACTCCTCAGGGAGTCTGCTTTAGGTCTGTCCTTAAAACAAAGGGGGAAAGGTGCAGGCTGGGCCAGTCTTATAGCTCACACCTGGTAGGTGTGAAGCAGGCTGACTCAAGTCCTTTAACCCTTTCCCCCAGCTCTGTCTACTCAACTCTGGAAGGGGGGAGGCTTGTTCTTCCGAGACCTCTTTCCATGATGGTGGTGTCTCTCCTGCAAGCACTGGTGGCATGTTTGACAGTTCCCACATTTAGGGGTAGCATGATTAGTGACCCCCACAACAGTCCCAAATTATATACAATTCTCCACATTCCATTCCAACACTGACCCTCCATCAGCCCTGGCTGAATGGGATTTACATAGCCACACCTTGGATTCTCTCCTGAGCAGTGTTTACATGTCAACAGTTAACAGTTAATTACCTTGTAGAGCTAAACAACTGTAGTGGGCACACCCACCCCTCCTTTCAGCTGGCTGACAGCAAGCAGCAGTTCAGCCCCTGCTTACATACTCTTAGGTGTAAAGCTAGATTAATGACCCTAACATTATAAAACATTTATTGGTGTATTGAGAGAAAGGCAGTACATGATGCCTGATCTGCACTCAACTGAGTTCTGCAGGTCTTACTCACAGGTACTCAAGTAGTCTAAATCCCACTTTTTGATGTAAATTGGCATTTTCTGTATTGGGATGCAATAAAAAATGTTTTAAGTAGCAAAAGCTTTCCTTTATACTATGGGCCCCAAAGGCTGTTCTAACTCTGGTGCTTGTTTTGCCAAATAATGAACCACAAACAAACAAACCCTCATGATCAAATGTTTTTATAGTAAAAGTATTGTAGCTACATAAAAAGAGGCAATAATGTCACCATCCCAACTATAGCTGTTCTCACAAGTCAGCTGACTAGATCACAATAATAATTCAATGCATTTTCAGGCCAGTTTTAGACTGTCGGTAATTTGCTTCAAATTACTATAAGATTTTGGGGGCAATATTTATAATACCTAAATGCTTTAGACAGCATTGGCTCAATTTGATCAGCAAATCTTGAATTTGCCATGATCTTGTCAATGCACTATTGACTTTAAAGTCTACTACTCATCCATATACTTCTATGACACCGCAAAGAGGGGGAGTATTAATAAGACAGATATAAACATTATTGACACACTGCCCTTTTATGTTACTTCTCCCCTATTTTCATAGCCAGAGATATTTGGGTTGCTTTGGCTATGGCATGGCATAGGTTCGACAGAAAAGCTGAGTAGGAATGTCTCCCTCTTCTCATCCAGATGCCAAGCTGCAAGCTGACTGTGCTGAAGTCATTTATGAAAATGGACACTGGCGGTGATCCAGTGAAGAATTATTTCTCCTCCACGTTGCTCTTCGGGTCTCAAATAGTTAGGTTCACTTAACTCAAAGAAAGAGTGGATATCACTGTGCCAGCTGCCCGTAATGGGGCCTACAGACTCACAGACATAGTAGAGGCCTGGTTCCATGCCCTCAGGAAGAGGTGGGGCCACAGGAAAAAGGGGTTGAGTTGGGACTAGCTTCCCCCGGCAACCCGAAGTGCACTGTGCAGTACTCTGGCAGCTACCACTGCTGAACAGCAGCAGCCAGGAGCCTGAGGCCCTTTTAAATCACTAGGCCCTGGAGCAGTTGCCTCCTTTACCCCCAAACAGCAGGCCTGGCCATCCAGCAGAGAGAGTGGAGAACATTGATTAGCCTGTCAACATTATTTTATCACTTTATGAAACTGAAACTCTGATTAGAAATATTTCTATTACAGAGCGTCGTAAGGCCCCAGTCAGGATTGGCGCAATAGGGCCCTCGAGACACGTATGGTCTCTGCCCTCAAAAGCCTGCAATCAATTACCGCTAAAGCAATATTAATAGTTAATAATTCAGCTCTTGTATTCTGCTGATCCAACCACCCAATTTAAGAATTCAGTCGATGTGATCAGAAGGCATGTGCTGAATGGGAGCAGATGCCATTTGCACCATCCTGGCCGCAGCTGCCCCATGCCTTTGAGCTGAGAGGGCACTGGCTCGTTCTGTGGTAGGACCTGCAGTGCTCATCAGACTTTTCTTCAGATTCTAAGAATTAACCGCACCTGACTATTCTCCTTTTTTATTTAAAATTCCCAAATAGCAATCATTGCTGCAAAAGGATTCCTTTTGCTTATGGGGCAGGGGTTCGTTCTTAATGTCACATGGCTATACAACTGAAAAGTCACAAAATAACCATCTCCAACCAAAACCATCTGAGTTTCTTTTTTGTCAATGGTGCAGGTAAACACGTTTTTACCGGTATGGGAGGGGGAGGGCCCACCAGCCTCCCCATCACCTGTGGGAGGTAGAGGAGCTGCTGGCACGTCTGCACCTTTCCCTGCTGCCCCTCCTAGCAAGAAAAGAAGCAGAACTTCCAGCCCTGCCCCTCCAGAGAGCTCCCATGTTTGTGTACAGGGCTGGAAGTTCTGTTCCTTTCCCTATTGGGAAGGGCAGTAGGGAAAGGAACAAAATTGCCAGCTCTGCCCCTCCTGCCAGACAGAGCGCTGTGGAGAGGCTGGGGGGTGGGGATGGGCCTGGGAGTTCTGCTCCTTTCTCTGTTGGGAGGGGCAGCAGGAGAACACCAATAGCTCCTCTGGCTGCTGTAGTAATCCCAGACTACCCCCCGCCCCCCTGGCCACAGCCCTGTACACAAAGACGCACCAGCTCACTGGAGGGGCTGGGGATGGCTGTCAGGGAGTCTTTCTGGTATGCTGTACTGTCTGACTTACCGGTGCAGTGTACTGGACTGTACCAGTCCACTTGCATCACTGCTTCTCAGACACAGGAATGGTGAGCGTGGGGTGACAGAACTGCTTGTATAGTATAATAAGGTTTAAGAGCTTAAACTCTGTGCTTACTTTTTATATTCTTTGATAACTATCTCTAACCTTTTTGTGCCTACCACTTTTAATCACTTAATCTTTCTGGAGTTAATAAAGCTGTTTTATATTTTACTTAAAATAGTGGGTTTTGGTTGAAATGCTTGGGAAATAGCTCAGGTTACAAAGGGTAATATGTGTCCCCTCCACATCAACGGAAGGGTGGTTTGGGTAATAAACTTACAGGCTACGTCTACACTGGCCCCTCTTCCGGAAGGGGCATGTAAATTTCACGAGTCGTCGTAGGGAAATCCGCGGGGGATTTAAATATCCCCCGCGGCATTTAAATAAAAATGTCCGCCGCTTTTTTCCGGCTTTTTATTTAAATCCCCCGCGGATTTCCCTACGACGACTCGTGAAATTTACATGCCCCTTCCGGAAGAGGGGCCAGTGTAGATGTAGCCCCTCTGATCAGGCTTCTGACAGGGGCATGAGGCTTACAATTCTGTGCAAGGCGAGGGACCGGGGAGAATTGATTAGTGCCTTTCTTCATGTGAGTGGCTCTGGGAGCATTCATTCAATTTGTCTGGATGTGAGACTCCACATGCTGTTGTACGGGGTGATAACAGCACCTGGAGGGGTTTGCTGCTTGTTACTAGCAAAGCATTAAGAGAGACAGCCCCAGCTGGACTGTTTAGAAGGCACAGTGGTATCTCTGTTCCAGGTTGTACCCTGGGGAGCCCATCACAATAAATTTTCCCTAACCAAGTCAAAAGCAGAAATTTATTCTTTGCCACCAACAGTTTTTGACTTAAAATTGTCCTGAAAAACATAGTACTTAAGTAAACCTTTTCAGATAGTGTTCTACAGGACAACTTATTGAGATCTGTCTCATTTTTCCAGAACAAACAATTTAAAAAATAGCATTTCTGTAAAATGCATCTCTTCTACCAAAACATCAAGACACAGATTCTGTAGGTAGGACCTTACCTCAAATACATATGTGCAAACCCATTCGCTTAGATAGGTTTAAACAGGAATAATTGAGAGGCTTTGTTATAACATGATCAAAAAGGTTTAGAATGGATGGGACATAGGTAAGACCCCTTGCCCCTCCCGCCCCCACATTCTGACCCTGTTGTAATTGGGTTGGATTATACCATTTTTACCTATAGTCTAGACAAGGTTTTAAAAACAATATTTTTAAACTTTTGTTTCCACTTTCCACAGAAGGATTTTCTGGCAAATGACACTGGTTGGATAGAAATTGGGAGGGTTTTCTGTCCTTTTAATTCTCAGGAGGGGTTTTCCTTTCCATTTCCCAGCTTTCCTTCCTCTGTAGCCATTCTAAAGGAAGCGCTCGGGGACATCAGCCTTTCCTATTTAATAACCATTTAGGACACAGTGGGCATCATCATGCTTGGGTGAGCACAGAGCACTTGAAAAGAAAAAAAGGTGCAACAGGCTCCTGTAGATATTTGGCCAGGAGATACTGGGGATCGCAAGGCCAGTGTTCAAATGCAGAGACGTGCCATTAAGTCTTCCTATGGCTCAGACTTTTAAGTAACACTAGAAACAAAAGGAGTTTAAATAAGATGGTTTAAGAGTACTATGAAATTTTAAAATATTAAGGAGAGATAGAAATTAAGCTGTAATGGAATGAACCTGGGGGGAAAGATTATCTTGATCAGCTCCAAACTAATTTTACAGTAACACATGTGGAACCCTATTGTTGCAATCAAAGCATTGTGGAATGGAATACAGAACAAATTCTGCATTAGGAATGCCATGGAGGGCAGGACTTGCTGGATCTCCCCATGCTGAGGGATTCAGTATCTCTGCACTAAGGCTGGGCTGGGGCTTGCTGGCTTTCCTTGAATCTCGCCACACAGAGTGGGCCTCAAGAAGGACATAGCATCTCTTCCACCTCTTCCTTCTTTTACAACAGCTTCAGAAAATACTTAATATGACTGTATAATAACATAAATCAGTGTGCAAAAAAAGGCTCTTATCAATTGCATTAACTATTTTAAAGCTAAATCTGCTGTCAGTGTGGATGTTGAAGATGTAGATTGCAATAACTGTGGCCATTTCTACAAATTATTACATTTCCTATCCTATATCGAAAGTTAGTAGCTTCAACTCAAAAGTAAAATCTTTAAAATTAAGGGATTAGGAGGTCAGAAAGGAGAGAGACTTGCTAAGGGAACCCAGCACTGAAAGATAGTGTGTAGACAGTGCTCCCCACGCTACAATCTGGAGCATGATAATCCCATAATTAGTAACAGCAGGCACTAAAGTGCTTAAAATAAATCACTTCTGCATGTCAGTTAGTTATTTATGTCAATGTTATCCACCAGAACAGATCTGACAGGATGCCCTCTGTTTCAGGGCAATTTCTGGACTCTGGTTTGCCAAGTCCCATAGGAGTCAGACATTTAGTTTCAGAGAAGGCTGTAGTACATTTTAAATGGCTCCAATTGCAGATGTTAAGGACTGGGATGGTTGTAGAAAACACAAGCCTATCTTGTATACACAATTTTGTTAGTAGTACAACAAGTTGGGAAGTGGCAAACACAAGATCCCAGTCAAATTATTTGAGAAGTTATGAACACCAGGCTCCAGAGCAGGCTTGGGCAAAATATGGCCTGTTGGCTAGATCTGGCCTGCAGATGCTGCGGGGAGCCACAGGCAGGCTCCCTGCTTGCCTCACTCCCCTGCCACTCAGAAAAGAGGCTGCTATAGCCATTTCTCTTTCAAACCTGTGAGCCTGGATAGGAGTGGAGGAAGGCTTCAAGTGCTGTCCCCATCCCCAGAACAATGCCATTGGCTGGTTTCTGGCCAGAAACCAGCCAATGGGAGCTGCCTGCTTGAATAACAAGCAGCACATGAACCACCACAACACCTCACCTCTGGCTCATAGTTATTCACACATGCACATGGCCCTGCAGGCTGTGTGTGGGTGGGGCAGGCTGCCTGCCTAAGAAACTAACTGGGCTGCTGGCTGAGAGTCACCCAGGTAAGTCTCCTGGCCCCAGCCTGCCTCCTGCACACCAGCTTCTCCCTCCCCCAACCCTCTTCTCCCCATTCCTGTCCCCCTACTCCACATACCCAAACCCTCTGCCCTGCTCCTGCACCTATATCCCCTCCCATATCTGTCACCCCAATCCTCTGTCCCAGATCACAATCCTCTCCTGCCCTAGATCACAACCCAAACTCCTGCACTCCCATCCCTTGCCCTAGGTCACAAGCCAAACCCCCTGCACCACCTCCTGTAGCCCAATTCCATGCCCCAGGTCATAGCCCCCTTCTGCCTTAAGTCACATCCCAGTTCCCTGCTCTAGGTCACAACCCCTTCCTGACCTAGGTCACAGCCCAAATTCCTGGACCCCAGGCAAGTGCCCTAGATCACAACCACCTCCTTCACCCAAACTTCCTCCCAGACCCTACTCTCCCTCCTGTACCCCAATCCCTTACCCCAAGCTCCCTTCTGCACCCAACCTCCATTGCAGACCCCACATTTCCTCCATTAATATCTTGGAAGACTGTGGCCCTCAACCACTTTCCAAAATCTTGGGAGTGGCCCCCAATCAAAAATTATTGTTCTCCCTTTCTCCAGAGGAATGCATGGTGGTATGAGAGTTGTAAGTGGAGAAGTAGGATTGAAAAACAAACAACAGCCACCAAACCAATTTTAGGCTGTAAGATAAGCTTTGTGAAAGAAGCTGTGAAACTAATTCTCAGTATAAACCAAGGATGCCCCATTGCTTGGGGCATTTAAAAACAAACGAAAATGGGACACAGCTCTAGATGATCTTGCGCTGGATCACCTAATCCCTTCGTAGAATTCACTTTTTCTGCTTAGATTTCCAATCTTGGTTTGTTGCCATTCCAATTTAGTCTTCCGGTTTCTATCTTGTTGTTTTCTCCCATCAGAAACTAATAAGTTTCTATTTCAGGGTATATCTATACAGCATGGTTAGTGCAGAATTACTGACAATATTCCAAAATAACATAGTTCGCGTCTATACAGCATGCAATTAGTTCAACATAATGTCAAAATAATGTCAAGCTGGAGGACTTCTTACTCCAACTCCTGTAAGCCTCATCTTATGAGGAGTAAGGGAAGTTGGAGGAAGAGTGCTCTACCTCAGTCTTCCTGCTGCGTAGACAGTGCCAAAAGCTGAAATAAGCTATTTTGACTTAAGCTACACAATTGACGTGGCTGAAGTTGCGTAGTTTATTTTGGCTCTAGCCTTGCAGTGTAGACATGCCCTTACAGAGCATAAGCTCTTCAGTATGGGGACCTCATCTTTTCAAGCACCATATATGTCACAATGAGCAGGACATGCGGGACTTCCTGTGCTGAGGGACTCAGTGTCCCACGCAGAGGGCAGGCCGAGGCACTGAATCTCGGTGAGTTTCCCTGCACTGAGAGAGAACCAGGAATCACTCCAGCTTCCTGCACTAAAGACCTTGGTCCCAGTCTCAGGCTGGGATGGGGCTCACTGAGTCTGCTCATGCTGAAGGCTGCCCCAGTGGCATGGCCTGATACAATAACGTGGGGAGTTCATGTTTCTTCAGCAGCTATTGTTTGAACGGAGATTGAGAGACAGAGCTGGGGAGCCTGCTTCCAGGCTACTCCAGCGCTCCATGCAGGAGGCTCACCTCAGTTCTTTGTCCCATTGAAAGAGGGGGCTGAGTGGTCTCCTTTCACGTAGTGTCTTCCACCCTTGGAACTTGATTCTTCAGCCTGGTCTGAGCTGGAGAGTTCAGCCACCAGTGGAAAGCCATAGATCAAGGCAAACCTCTCTCTCTGCACCGTACAATTTACTAACTTAGGTGAGTTGTACCAGTTTAAATGGCAACTTTATGCCTAAACCTAGAGATCTGCAGATTTTTCCCCCCCAACAGAGTAATAAATTCTGCCAGGGAGACATTGCAGTTACACCTTTCTCCCCCCAGGAGCTCCAAAAGAGAAGGCACCTGGCTCACTGCCAGAGCAGGTAATTGCATTCGCCCCTCCATTTCTGCAATGGTTCTAGCACCCTTGGTTGATGGATTGAACAATGATAACTGAAAGTCGGTGAATCCCTAGTGAAAAGCAGGCCAGAGGCTTGGCTGTCTGCTGTTTAAGTTGACATAGAACAAAGACTGTCCCAGAGGATGGATGCCGCATACTGAAGTCTTGTCTACACATAGTTGTTGCTGAAGATCTCCCGTCACTAGCACCGGCCCCAGTGCTAGCAGAGACTAGCCACCAGCATTTTTTCCACCATGTTATCCAGGCCAACGTTTAGGTAAAGGGTAAAAATACCAGTCAATTCTATTTTTTTTGCTATAGCAGAGCTGCACTGAGGAGATTGCAACATGGGGAAATTTTCAGGTGTACTCACAGCCTTAGCTAGAGTTCCCGGCTGGTGGCAGCGCTGATAGAAGTTATAATGTAGGTAAGGCACAGATTTATTTACTTATTTTTACTTCCTTGTCATCAGTGTTGCTATTGCCAACAGAGCTGCATCGGGGTGAGTAGTACATCTCATTTTCCTAATGTAGATAAGACTTCCAAGAAATTGAAGAAGCAGGAGGGGAATGGCACATGCATCTCTTTACTGACTTGTACAGTGAGCCCATCTTCAAAATAAGTCCACAAATATCTTGTCTATGGCTACAAATAGCTTCGGGATGCATATAATTATTACTAGGATCCCTGAATTCCGCATTTCATGGTAGTGTTAACTGATTACATAATAACCAGTTCCACAATCACAATCTAACCCATTTCATGGACCAGGATGTTCCTACTTTTTTATGTTGCAGAAGAGGAATACAACACTGCCAAGAACGCATTAAAATAAACCAGGCCCTGTAAAATCATATTTTGAAAATTAATCAGCTTGATTGATTTGCCTTCTGGTATTTGAGCCTTTTGTTCTGGTTTTAAAGCTTCTTTGCAAGCATGAGGCTACCTACTTTAAAAGCTGTGATTCTCTCACACAACTCCAATTTTCATCATCACTGTATAGAAAGCATGGAGAGAAACTGGAAAGGATCCAGAGGGGAAAGAGAAAGATGATTGAAGGGATGTACTCCAACACATGCCAAATGAGCAAAGGCTGAAGGAAGTGGGTCTGTTTTATTTGGAAAAAAGGAGATTAAGGGGGACATGATGGAGATTTTCAAATATTTGCAGGGCTGCAGTAAGAAAGAGAGAGAAAAGTTGTTCTCTCTTTTGCCACAGAGGGCAGTCCAAGAGGCAATGGGTTCAACCAACAGCATGGCAGATTTAGATTAAATCTCAGGAAAAATTTCCCAACTCCAAGAACAGTAGGGCAAAGAAACAGGCTGCCTTGGAAGATTGTGAAAGCTTTTTCCCTGGAGGTTTTCAGAAGAAGGCTGCATAACCATATTACCTGCACTATTTAGGCACAACAAATCCTGCATGTTGGCAGAGGGTTGAATTAGATGATCCTTGCAGTCAATGTTCCCTCTAATTTTTTTTCATCTATGTGCGGAATAAATTTTGTTATGTACACCACCAGTAGAAACACATGCTGCTGGCTGTGGGAGCTGTGCTAATTCAGCACCCGAATCTCTCCTGGGAGGCCGCCCAAGCACATGGCTTACAGGGAACACTGCTTGAAGTCCCTCTTTGCCCTAAGGTTCTATGATTCCAAGAGCTGCAGCTTTGAGAAAACCCTCAGATTGAAAACCTGGTGTAGATGTAATCTAAAAGTTGAACAATACAGGAAAAATAAATCATAAAAACAAACCAAGAACATTAAAAACCTCTTACAGCCCTCCTCCCCTAGCCAAAACAAAATACCATGGCACAGGATTTAACAGTACAAGGATTAAATTCAAGTGAAAAGAAAAGACCACATACTTGTAGCCAGAAATAAAAGGAGCCCTCTTTTTGTTTGTACAGAGAAACAGCATTTTCTTTTCTAGTCTCTCACATTGCTCTTAGGCTGGAAATGGCTAGGAGAAAAAAATGAAAACTCAAAGATATATCTCTGCTGAGAGTTAAGCACATGTCTATTTGTATCATTTTTTTCAAACCAGCGTTTATAGATAAAAGATGAACCTGCTGAAACCCCAATAGTTTAAGGCTTAAATAAGCAGCTTACTCATAGAGGAGTAGGACCGGAAGGGTATGACTACACAGCAAAGTTATTTCGGGATACCAGAGGTATCCCAAAATAGCTACCCTGCGCCTTTTGAACACATCCACCATTTCAGAATATAGCAGATGCGCTATTTCGCCATCTCTGTAAACCTCATTCTACGAGGAGTAAGGGATGGCTCGAAATAGCACTTTATTTTGAAATTTGGTGCTGTGTAGACAGCGCCAACTGATGAAATAAGCTATTTTGAAATAGACTCGAAATAAGCTAAGAAATTTGTGTAGTGCAAATTGCATATCTTATTTCTAGTTTCAGGTGCTGTGTAGATGCACTCAAAGGGACCTTGAGAGAACTAGTCCAGTCCCCTGCACTTATGGCAGAACTAAGTATTATCAGACCATCCTTGACAGGTGTTTGCACAATCTGCTCTTAAAAATCTCCAGAAATGGAAATTCCCCAACCTTTCTAGGGAATATATTCCAGTGATTAACCACTCTGCTACGAAGTTTTTCCTAAAGTCTAGTCTACACTCCCCATGCTACAATTTAAGCCCATTGCTTCTTGTCCTATCATCAGAGGTTAAGGGGAATAATTTTTTATCCTTCCTGTAAATCTTAAATTTGAAAACTGCTGTTAGATTGTAAAATGTTAGCTTTGTTTTCTGTTTTTAATCTCTGCCTTCTCTGGCTGGTAGTCACAGCATTCTACTCTGCTACTCCTCCATGTAACAAGCAGAAAGAAGAACTCGATAAACGATTGAACTATAAAACTTCAAATTTATGTTCTCAGTGACATCTAGTCACATGGTACCGGTGGAAAAAACTTTGCACTATGAATGAATCATTTCTAACAGCTGTTCTGCCAGTAGCCGTGTGCAAAATTCTAGCTCCTTCAAGGCTATTAAAATGATCACAATTGACTATGCTGACAACTACTTGATATAGAGGAAAGAGTATGCTTGTCTGTTGAATGTATCTAAGAATGGGATCATCTTCATAATAGCAGATGTTCTTTGCTTTTTATGACAACAGGGGCATTATGTTTCCCCTCACTCTATCAGAATCTGGAAGCTTTCCATATGGAAAACCTGGAACTGAATGATGCTAACCTAATCCTCAGTGCTAGGCTTGCAACTGTTGTGAGGGCAAAAAGGATGAGACACACCAGTCTGCTTGTTAAAGAACCATGGCAGCTGTATCACGGAAACGTATAAATATCTTATAAATCTCAGTCCTGTTGAGGAAATAGTGTTTCCATAATGAATATGCTGTATATCATTACAGTTCTTGTTTTCTTGCATTTTAGCAATGACATCATGTTCTTTCTGTATGAGTTTAATTGCAGCCTCACTTTAATGTTACCAGAGATAAGAAGCTATGCTATTAGCACTGCTCTTAAAGAGACAAAAAGCTTTTAATGAATACAGTTAAGAGCTAAAGAAGCTCTTAAAATAAAAAAAAGCAGCCCATCAATCAGATTTATTCTAAAGACTGTTTTTTAAATCTAATCTAGTAGGCTGACTTTTAAATACCAAAACATTCTCTTCGCTGTACTGCAGTTAAAAAATAAAAAGACTGTCAAAATTCAGTTATTGAAATATTGTTGCAATTTCTTTACCAGCAACAACTGCATGGTTAAGATTGATGATATAATTGAAAATACTTAATCCCTCAGTGGCTATTTAAATGGCAGTAATTTAAAAGAATGATGTTACCAAAGACCCCCTTTCAGGATAGGGGCCTTAGAATGGAACATCAGTCTGTACGTTTAGATTTAATATACTGAAGTACATACACCAGCCACCAAGAAATAAACATAGGATTTTATAATAGTACCCTTCATTCACAATAGGTACATGCTGAAGAATCTTTACATAATATTTATTTAGGCAAATTCTCAAAACATTAACAATTTGGTTTACATAGTAAGGGCCCTACCCAGCTGAAAACAGTAGTTTTCATGCAAATTCCTAAGCTCACTGTGGATACTGGCTTTCCAGAAGACAAACCTTTTAGTATGGTCATTTGTAGGCTAGGCCTAACACTGATGCATCTTCCAGATCAAAACCATAGTCTCCTATAGACAACCACCTAACTTCAAGATGATTCTTATCAACAACCACAGGACATACCATACTAATACCAAATGTCTCAGACTGTCATTCATGTTAAAATTCGACACTCTCCGGGGGGGCGGATTGAACAAAGACCCCAACTATCTTACCCATTACCAGGATAGCTTCCCCAATTATCACCTCTAATACCATTAGCTCACAGACATCTAACTTTCCCCACCTCTAATATCATTAACTCACAGATACTTACCTTCCTTCCTCCCCTCCCCCCCCCCCCCCCCCCCGCATTCCCCTTCTGTTCTGAAATGTGATTTGTCCTTTTCATATGTGTTCATTTTTTTAAATTGTATCCTTTGGTATATATGGTTGTGACTATTTTCTTCCACTATTTGATCTGAGGAAGTGGGTCTGGCCCACGAAAGCTCATCATCTAATAAACCATCTTGTTAGTCTTTAAAGTGCTACATAGTCCTGCATTTTACTTCAGCTACACCAGACTAACATGGCTACATTTCTATTACTATTTTAAGTGATTCCCTGAGTCACCCAACTTGATTCCCATGACTTCAGTTTTCACATATAGCAATGAAGCCAGGAAGCGTCAGACTTGACTAGCATTAAGAGAACAATAGCCAGGAACTACTTGATGATCCATTTTACAAGACTACAGAGGGCTACTTTTTCCTCAGAATAGGGAGCCTCTGAAACTGCTAGGAGACACACAGATCTTCATTAGTAGCTATTGCTATTGGAATGTGTCCTAAATCAATGTGGTACATTCATTTTTCTTCAGAAAATTTAGTTAAAAATACAGACACAAGAATAAAAAATGATTGGAAGTTCTTGTTAAGCATATTAAGTCAGTGCTTTAATTTTGGAAGCAGTTTCACTCCTGCAGTCTTTTTAATTGGTCCTTTTTTGGGATCCAGAATCCTTTGATTTTCTGGAACATTATGTCTTCCTCTGAAATAAAGTCAGAAAGGTTAGTCATTACATGTCACACAATAATGCTCCAGCAACATGAATTGCTAGAAATTGGTAATTTTTATATTAACATAACTGATTATTATGGTTAATTAACAAACAAGACTGTTTCTTGCTTGGCGTGAGGTTAACAGAGCATTTAATTATCCTGTGTACAAATCCCAAACCTCATCTCTCAGTCCCAAATAACTATATTATTTAAATTATGAAATTTTAAGGACCATGAAGAGATTATTCAACATTTGTATAAAGAGGAAGGCAGCAGGTTGGGGAGACAATTTCACCAATTATGTGTTCCCCTTCAAGACACGGAAATTACTGTCACATCTGTAATTAGAGCTCTCTGCAGGCAGTATCCTCTAAAGAGCTAGGCTCCTAAGTCTCATGCTCTTACATATTAAACTTTGATAGCTGTCAAGTAGTTTACATTCACTCTGCATGAAAAGCTTTACAAAGCTTTGGGGAGTTATTTACTTTTGGATCTATAAGGTTTAATCTATAGGATTACAGAACCAAATTTCCAAAGGGAGAAAGGTGACTAAATCCACAAATGCATCTGACGAAGTGGGTCTTTGCACGAAAGCGTATGCTCCAACACTTCAGTTAGTCTATAAGGTGCCACTAGACTCCTCGCCGCTAAATCCACAAAGCCTTTCTCAGGAGGACGCAGGGAGCATTTCTCTACTATTATGCAGAAAGGCTAAGTATCTCTATTAATCTCTGCAGTATCTGAGCATTGTATATAGTCTCACATACAAGGTTTCAGTTTCTCTCTCACCCAGTTTTTAAAAGGAGGAAGGCAAAATAAATCAATTACACACATCTGTGCATGTACATTGATGGTTGGAGAAATATTCGGCATATTGTTCCATGGTGAAAGTTATGGTCATTTCATACGTTCTGGGAATGAGTTGCAGGTTTCTGGGCAAGCTGCCAAGACAGCTCCAATTCCAGTACTCACTAGTTTCACTTTTGAGGTTGCCAAGTTCCACAGGCCAACTATCATGAGCAATATACGGGGCCTGCTTCCATTTAAAACTTTGATCATCAAGGCCAAAGTCTTGAATCTGACTCAGTAATCAATAAAGAGCTGTTGCAGAGCTGAATAGAAGACAGATCAATCTCTTTCCTCTCCCCAACCTCCAGTTCCCAAGGTTGTTTTTTTTTTTTTTTTTGCTGTGGTGGAAGCGTCTAAAGCCCCATCTGACTTGATTCAGAAACCACAATAGAGACTTCTATTTAAACTGGCTTTTGATTCAGTTTGGAAAGAACATGTTAGTTCAGTGAATACAATATATTTATTATCATTGTAACATATTTTGGACTATTCACTAGAACCAGCAAAAACGTGCCCCAGCAGCCATAATTAAACAAGTTTAGAAAGTGTTTATTCAGGGTACGTCTTATTTCAAAATAATCCATTTCATTTTTTTCCGAAATAGCTTATTTCAAAATAGCACGTCCACACTACAGGGAAGCCTCAAAAGTAGTCCGAGACAGGCTCCTCTAATGTAGACATGCTATCTCAATTTAGAGCCCCAGGAAGCACTGGGGGGTAATTACTTTCAATGGCTCTGGGGAGGAGCTATTTCAAAAAAGAAGCAGTGGAGCGTCCACACTACAGCTATTTCAAAATAGCTATTTCAAAAGAGGCATTATTCCTTGTGCAATGAGGTTTACAGATTTCAAAATAAGCTGTCAGATATTTTGAATTTATTTTGAAATAATGGAATTGCTGTGTAGATGCTCGCATTGTTATTTCAAAATAACACTGCTGTGTAGACCAGGGGTGGGCAAAAGGGCCTCGGTAGGCTGGATTCGGCCTGCGGAGGCCCTGCTGCCTCTAGGCCAAATAGGGTCTGGGGGCAGGGAAGTGCACGAAGTTTTGTCCACCCTGCCAGGAGCACGCGGCACCTAGAAGCTCTGTACGCTCCTGACAGGGCGGGAGAAGGCTTCGCATACTCCCCCGCCCCCAGGCCAATCAGGACCTGGGAGCAAGGGAAAGCACACGAAGTTTCCTCTACTCTGCCCCCGTCCTCCAAGGAGCTCATTTCCCTTAGAAGCTGGAAGCATCTAGGCCCCGCTCCTTCTGTTTGAGGCCCCACCCCTTCCAGTGCGGCCCGGGGCCACTTCAAGAAAAAAATTATTGCCCACCCCTGATATATAGGGTTGTCAGGTGTCCGGTTTTGAACCAGAGAGTCCAGTATTTGACCTTTCTGTTCAGGAAACAAATTGAGAAAATATAAAAGTCCGGTATTTTCTAAATAAGATGAAATGTAGATTGTGATGTAATGTCAAGTGTGTCCGGTATTTTTGTTGAAACCATCTGGCAACCCTACTGGTATAGATACATCCTAACTTGCTTTGAAACTCAGGGAAGACGAAGCTTTGAAATACCAGTTGAAATTAGATTGGAAGCTGCTGGAGGAAATGATGAGGTTATTTTAAAGGCTTGATTTTATTGCACAGTTTTACTCTGGAATTTAAATAGAATTACTTGTAATTTACATCAGTATGAGTGAGAGCAGATTCAAGCCCCCAGTCGTTAAAGTCATTACAGTAGTATTTAGGGAGGAATAATGAAAAAACCCTGTTAAATTCTCTATACCTTAGGTAAGAGGTGGTTCCTGACCTGTGCTTGTCAATTCCTGAAGATACACATTGACAGGGCCGGCTTTAGGAAGTGTAGGGCCCAATTCGAACAATTTCGATGGGGCCCCACAGCAATTTTGGTTGAGAAAGAGAAAAAAAAAAACACACACACAAAAGTTTCAACGGGGAGGCCCAGGAATTTTCCCGTGGCATGGGAAAACCCTGCGCTAAACTCACACCTCCTGTGGTGCAGGCAGCCGACGCACTCCTCCTCCCGGGGCTGGCAGATTTGTATAATTTTTGGTGGTGCCCCATTAGCCACACCCCCTGATCCACGTTAACCACGTCCCAACCCCAATTAGCCACACCCCCTGAACCCCATTAACCACGCCCCAACCCCCATTAGTCATACCCCCTGACCCCCGTTACCTCCAGAGGTAACACGCTAGGGGCAAGATGGACACATGACCAGAAGTAAAAGGTGTCATGTCAGCCCTCTCGAAGGACTTTTCCCACCATCCTCCTACCAACAGGGATTAGTTTGACCCCCACCAAACCCCCCTCATGCAACTATCCTGCAATTGCATTAACCCAATGTGTGTGACATTAACTTGGGGGCAGAGAGGCTGGGGGAAGTGTTCCCTCTAAGGCTGTGTCTACACTCGCGGTTTCTTGCGCAAGTACAGGCATTCTTGCGCAAGAACCCACAGAGCAGCCATACTGCCCGCTTGCTCTTGCACAAGAAAATTTACAGTATGACCTGATAAGAGAGGGTGTCTTGCACAAGAGCTACGCTCTTTTCTAACAGGTGTAAGCTCTCTTGTGCAAGAGGGCAGTGTGGATGCTCGGCAGGGATTTCTTGCACAAGAAACTCCTAAGGCTAAAATGGCCATTGGAGCTTTCTTGCTCAAGAGAGTGTCCACACTGCCACGGATTCTCTTGCGCAAAAGCACAGCTCGCACATGGCAGTGTGGATGTGTTCTTGCGCAAGACTTCTTGCAGAAAAACCCTTGCGCAAGATGTTCCTGCACAAGAAGCCGCCAGTGTAGACATAGCCTAAGCGTTTCCTCCCATGAGCAGAATGGATTATGTGTTGTGCACCTGTACTGAGTTCATGTTGCTTGTTTGGATGTGCCACTGTGGTACCCAAGTTATTAATAATATTTTCTAGACCTTTACCTTCTCTCTGCTGCCATGTCTCCTCCCCTTGCTCCATCAGCTCCCCTGGTGCCTGCTGCCCCCCAACTCCTCACCCTCCTCTGCTGTCCTGACTCCTGCCCTTCTCACTGCCCTCAGCCTTCCTGAGACCTGCCCCCCTCCACCAGCCCTTCTTTCCCCCCTGTGCCCACTCCTCCAGTAGCCCCACTCTGCTCACATGAGCTACTCCTCCTCATCCCCTCTTCTAACACCTCCCTCTACACACCTGCCCTGCCTTTCTCCTCTGGTGCTGGTCCCTCCCCTGCAGGTGTCTGCCCTTCTGCTTCACCCCAGAATCCCCTGGCACCTGCACCTTCCCTTAGCTCTGCACCCTCCTGGTGCCTCCCCGTTCCCTTACTGCCCCGCCCTCTTTTTCCCTGATGCCCACCCCCTCATCATTCTCTGCCCCATCCCCTCCTGCCCCTCTGTGCCCACACATGACTTGCTCCATCCCCACCTTTCTCATGCCCACCCCTTCTTTCAAGCCTACTCCCAGCACCTCTCCCTCCCCTCTCTAGCCCCCAATGCTGTTCCCCTCTCCTTTCCTCTCCCAGCATCACCCTGTCCCCCCTTCCCACTGACACATCCCCTCCTGCCCTTTTTCTCGTTGTCTGCACTTGTCCCCCTGGCATTTGTCTCTCCTCCACCCTGTCTCTTGGTTCCTTACTCTCCCCCACTCCTCCTCTGCACAAGCCCTCTCCCCTCCCCCCTCCGCACAAGCCCCTTCCTCTCCCATCCTTCCCTCTAGTTTTCCCCCTCCCCTACCTTCTGCCTTCCACTTTGCAGGGCCGGAGTCTGTACTTGGGCCCCGGACTCCAAACCTGGAGCTGCTAGGCCATGCCACGCCAAGCACTTTTAAATTCCTGGGCTGTAACATCATGCCACGCCCGGGCGTCCTCCCCACCCACCTGAGAATGCTGCGCATGGCAGCAGCAGCAGCAGGCAAGGGGGAACCACACAGAGAGCTGCGCACGGCAGGGCCGGGCCGGGGCCGAGGGGAACTCTCTGGGGTCGGGGTGGGAGGCTGCGCAGGGGGGGCCGGGGCCCGCTCTAGGCAGAGCCGAGGGAGAGACCTAGCTCCAAATATTGCTGAAGCAGGGCCCCAGCTCTGAATAGTAACTCGTCGCCCAAGGCTCCCAGCACACTTCTGGGTTCAGGGCGCGGGGCCCCTTTAGGCGCGGGGCCCGATTTGGGGGAATCGGTCGAATTGGCCTAAGGCTGGCCCTGCACACTGACATATCACTACTCTTTGGTATGAGCTGCCCAGTAGAACCAAGGTGGGAAACTCATCAGGCTCTAAGCAATTGGCCATAGAAGCCAATGCAACTTCCCTGTCACAGCCCCCCATGCTCTATGAAAACTGGTTTATGACTATGAATATATATAATTCAAAGATGTTTTACACAAAACAGGTCATGTAACATCAATTTTACAATTATAATCTGCTGAATCTGTATACCCTATTTTTGTGAATGCAAGATTCTTGTGCATAAAGTGAGAATCTTGTGCATAAAGTGAAGTGTGGGTCTGTTTCTAGTAGTAAATGTACCAATGAGGGCCATTAGTAATACTTCAAGTACCTAATGATTCAAACCGTGGTTCTGTTTGTCTTGTAAGCCCAAACTGTGGTTGGTCCTAGAAAGACATGTGACCATGCCACCTGGTACTGGAATCTATCTTGAACCTGGTATTTTTCCATGGGGTGGGGAATCCCAAGTAAAGATTTCCCCCCAGGGTAGGAATCCTATTTAAACAGTGAGAAGCAGTCTTTTGTCTTCAATTGGCTTTTGAAACTGCCTGGTCCACTCTACTGGGATACAAAGAACTCTGAAGAAGCTTCAGGGGGTAGCTGAGTTACTCTGTACAGGATAAACTTAAAAAAACAATAAATGGTCTGGTAGCACTTCATAGACTAACAAAACATATAGGTGGTATCATGAGCTTTTGTGGGCACAGCCCACTTCTTCAGATGACCAGAGTTTTGAGTTTAGGATGTGCAGACCCAAAATAAACAGGGGAGAAGGGAGAGGGGGGAAGGAAAAAAATTGAAGGGGGTGGGAAATAAGGAGTAGAGGGTATGAAAATATCAAAGGGAAAACTAAATAGGCAGAACTGGTAATCAGCAAGCAACTAAAGATTGGATAGTTAAAAGAAGTGGATAAGAATCAAAGGATTGGCTTGGGGGCGGGGGAGTGTGTGAAGCCTCCTCGACACTCCCCTGCCCTGCAAGTAGCGCGTGGCACTTCAAAGTGCCACGTGCTCCTGGAAGGGCGGGAGGAAGCTTCGCATGCTTCCCTGCCCCCAAACCCTAATTGGCCTGAGGATGGGGGAGCAGGAGGGCCTCTGCGGGCCAGATCCACCTGCTTGACGGGTTGGATCCAGCCCATGGAGGCCATTTTGCCCACCCCTGTGATATACAGAGGTTAGGGACACCATTTTTACACATCCTGGTTAATTGACATTGATGGACCTATCCTCCTTTTTGTTCCTTTTTTAACCCTGGTCTTCACAACATCCTTTCATAGAATCATAGAGCTGGAAGAGACCTCAGGAGGCCATCAAGTCCGGCCCCCTGCCCAAGGCAGGACCAATTCCAACTAAATCAACCCAGCCAGGGCTTTGTCAAGCTGAGACTTAAACACCTCTAGGGATGGAGATTCCACCACCACCCTGGGTAACCCATTCCAGTGCTTCACCACCCTCCTAGTGAAATAGTTTTTCCTAATGTCCAACCTAGACCTCTCCTGCTGTAACTTGAGACCACTGCTCCTTGTTCTGCCATCTGTCACTACTGAGAACAGCCTTTCTCCATCCTCTTTGGAACTTCCCTTCAGGAAGTTGAAGGCTGCTATCAAATCCCCCCTCACTCTTCTCTTCTGCAGACTAAACAAACCCAAATCCCTCAGTCTCTCCTCATAGGTCATGCACTCCAGCCCCCTAATCATTTTGGTTGCCCTCCGCTGGACCCTCTCCAAACCGTCCACATCCTTTCTACAGAGGGGGGCCCAGAACTGGACCCAGTATTCCAGATGTGGCCTCACCAGAGCTGAATAAAGGAGATAATCACTTCTATGGATCTGCTGGCAATGCTCCTCCAAATGCACCCTAATATGAAATTAGCCGTCCTGGCTACAAGGGCACACTGTTGACTTATATCCAGCTTCTCATCCACTGTAATCCCTAGGTCCTTTTCTGCAGAACTGCTACTTAGCTATTCAGTCCCCAGCCTGTAACAATGCTTAGGATTCTTCCGTCCCAAGTGTAGGACTCTACACTTGTCCTTGTTGAACCTCATCAGATTTCTTTTGGCTCAATCCTCTAATCTGGCTAGGTCACTCTGGACCCTATCCCTGCCCTCCAGCCAATCTACCTCTCCCTCTAGCTTAGTGTCATCTGCGAACTTGCTGAGGTTGCAATCCATCCCCTCATCCAGGTCATTAATAAAGATATTGAACAAAACCGGTCCTAGAACAGATCCTTGGGGCACTCTGCTAGCAACCGACCGTCAACCTGACATTGCACCGTTGATCACTACCTGTTGGGTCTGACAGTCTAGCCAGCTTTCTATCCATCTTACAGTCCATTTATCCAATCCATAGTCCCTTAACTTGCTGTCAAGAATATTGTGGGAGACCATATAAAAGCTTTGCTAAAGTCAAGGTATATCACATCCACTGACTTTCCCATATCCACAGAGCCAGTTACCTCATCATAGAAGCTAATCAGATTAGTCAGGCACAACTTGCCCTTTGTGAATCCATGTTGACTATCCTTTGGCAAGGAGTTCCGTAGGTTGACTGTGTGTTGCGTGAAGAAATATTTCCTCTTGCTTGTTTTAAATCTGCTACCTATTAATTTCATTTGGTGACCCCACCCTCCGCTAGTTCTTATATTGTTGGAACAAGTAAATAACTTTTCCTTATTCACTTCCTCCAAACCTGTCATGATTTTATTGACCTCTATCATGTCCCCTCCCCAGCCCCAGTCTCCTCTTTTCTAAGCTAAAAAGTCCCAGTCTTTTTAATCTCTCTTCACATAGCAGCCTTTCCAAACCCATAATCATTTTCATTACCCTTTTCTGAACTTTTTCCAATGCCATATTTTTGAGACGAGGTGACCACATCTGTACTCAGTATTCAAGATGTGGATGTACCATGGATTTTTACAAAGGCAGTAAGGGGACAATCCTGAAGGGATTTCTGTGTTTCAACACATCTCATACTCTACTTTCTCTGTCAGTTCCTTTCAAGCAAAAAGTGAAGAAATCCCATTGTGTGCATAAAGTAATTTGAAAAGTGCTGATTAAAGTTACAAATCCAACATCTTTTGGAGGAGGAGGTGATGCAGTGGTAATCTGTTACAACATGTCATCTCTCCAGAACTAAAGGAAAGTATTTTTCCTTTAATGAAAAAATTACACACAACAACTATCATAATACTCCCAAATAAATATTGGTTTTAAGAACATAAAACAGTGCTACTATTCAGCCAGTATTCGACGTCTGGTTGTTACTCGCTTCCTTAGTCCCTTCACAGTGGTTCCCAAACTTTTCGGCATCATGCCCCTTTTTTGATTTTTGAGAAACCCTCACGCCCTCCCCCGAAAGCAGCAAAACTTATTGAGCAAAAAAAAAAAAAAAAAAAGAGGAAATGGGGCCAAAAAACAAAAATTGCAGCAAAACTTGAAGGGAGGGGGGATGGAGGAGGGAAGGTTGGGTTGCCTCACGCCCCCTCGTTTGGGAACCCATGCTCCACATGGACTAAGGGAGAAATGTGCTGGCTCTGTCCTCTCTGCCACCTCCACAGGAGCTATATAAAATTGCAGGCAGTCACTGAATATTTAAGACCCATACAATTCATGTTTAATCTTAAGAATTCTTAGTAGAAGACATTAAACCTTACTTTTAATAACAATAATCTACTGAACTCTCATCATGAGACCAAAGAATGGGAATCAGTGAGTATAGTTAACATTGCAGAATATATATCTTATTCATGACCCTGAGTGAGAGGTTAAAATAGAAAACAGGTGGGAAAACTATTTTTCATATAAATTAGTTTTTATAATGTAATGATGAGACAGCTGTTCTCAATTTGTATCATGGCTCAATGGTAATATACAGCTAAGATTTGTAAGTGTTTCCATTTTCAGTAAAGAATCTGCTTCAATTTAAAACTTGGCTTATCAGAGCTAAACTCTGACACATTTTTATGTTCTAAATTCCCCCAAACAGCTTGGCGTTCTTCATATTTAAACATTTGGGGGAAATTCTTTTGCACCTGTATAACTAAAAACTAGCTTTATTAAGCAATTAGGTCGTAATATGAGGTCATCTAAAATTACTCACATTCTCATTCATTAGGCAGCTGTACAATCTCTATTGACTAAGAAGAACCAGCCTGAGCATTTAATTACATTACTGTTAATGGACTGGAGCATGTAAGAGCAGATTTAGGAAAAAGGCCTATTTTTGACTGAGATTGATATGGATGGAA
The DNA here is from genome assembly GCF_052426305.1 of Pelodiscus sinensis. Lineage (NCBI taxonomy): Eukaryota > Metazoa > Chordata > Testudines > Trionychidae > Pelodiscus > Pelodiscus sinensis. The sequence goes on along the minus strand of NC_143052.1, from coordinate 300,395,140 downwards.
GCCAAAACTTTCTGTGAGGTTCCACAAAGGCTGTGTACATTGTATGAATATCGTATTTTCATTTTTGTAATAGTTTATGTTAGGTAATAAGCGGATTCAAAATCAGTGTCAAGAGTGATATGGACATCAATGTAAGGAATCTTTATCTTAGATAGAAGGCTAGGATAGTCACAGGATAGTAGAGATAAATGTATTAAGTCAGAAAAGAAAGAGAATATGAAACATTTACCTCAGGATCTGGTTTTCCCTCTTGATCTGCACTGCATCTGTTTTCTGCCTCTCAGCAATTTTAAGCGTAGCTGATGTCTGCAATATTTCAATTTTTATAAAGCAAGTTATCCTCCAAGTATGTGTATTGTTAGAAAAGCATAAACTTTCCTCAGATTGATTCTGAAAAGAGAAGCACTATGACCCTGACTCGGCAAAGAATTTACGTCCATGTTTAAGCCTAGCACATAATTAAGATTATGTCAGTTGGAGTTAGCAAGAATTGAGTACATATTTAAGTCCTCTGTTGAATTGGGGACTCCCTGCTGTCTCTACAGGGCCCCACTACAGTACTGTGATATATAAAATCCAAGACATAGTTATAAAACTTTGGTAATAAAAAGCAAAAATGTGGGGAAGATTTAAACGGTCATTTCTGTTCTCCACTGGCTGATGGTATCCCCCTGATGCAGAGCTCCTCCAGGCTCATGTCCAATTGCCACCTCAGAAACATCATGTTGTAGGGGGTTTCCATACAACGAAGAGGAAAGCAACGTGAAATGCTTCAGACTTACTTTGCAGTAAATTAGTGCTTTTGTGGCTCGTGGGCTGGGGAGTGCTTGCTGAAAAATGACACGATGCTGCCAACTTCTCAGATACACAGAGAGGTTTTGTAGAAACATGAGGCAAGGCTACATAGCAGGCCACACTAGGGAGCCATAGATTACTTTTTCTAAAAGTGTGAAGCCATGGATCTCTTTGAAGCCATTTAAACACAAAGCACATGGTTTGGATTATTTTTAAATCTTAATGTTACATTTTAAAACAATGTGAATGCATTCTTCATTGGAGGAAAAAAACCTACCATAGCAAACTGTCGCATCTGTGATTGTTTTTAACAAATAAACTGATTTCTAATGTGCTTCCATGTATGTACTAGGGATGTTAAATTTAGTTTAATCAACTAATCGACTAGTCCATTTTCCATTGACTAGACGATTAGTCGATAAGTGAGGGAGCTGCAGCAGAGTTAGCTCCCTCGAGGCTTACAGGATCTGACAACAAAGGGTGCTGGGGTCGGCTGATGCCCATCTAGACTACCGCGCTGTGCCGACAATCAGCTGATCGGCACAGTGCGGTGGCCATTTTGATGTAAATGAAGCGGCAATTATTTAAATCGCTGCTTCATTTTGCTATGTCTAATAAATTCATCTACATGGCTCCGTCGATGGAGCCATGTAGTCTAGACACACACTTAAATGTATTAACAGCCTACAGGCTCTTAATACATTTAAAAGGCTGGTGTGCAGCAGGGGGATCCCATGTGAGCCAAGAATCAGCTGTCCTGGCTCATGCTTGGTCCCTCCTGCTGCGCTTTAGCCTTTTAAATGTATTAAGAGCTGGCAGGCTCTTAATAAATTTAAAAGCAGAGGTGCAACATCTGGGCCTGGGCATGAGTCCCCACTACTCCCCTGTCCCTCATGGAGACAGTGCAGGGGGGTAACCAGCTTTTAAACTGGCTCCCCCCAGCACCATCTACTGCTCCCCCCTCGCTACCTCTGATAGAGGCAGCCGGATGAGGGGGCGGGAACAACTAGTCGCTTACATCCCTAGTATGTACTACATTAGACAACTACTATCACTAACACTATACAGGCAGTCCCCGGGTTACGTACAAGATAGGGACTGTAGGTTTGTTCTTAAGTTGAATCTGTATGTAAGTCGGAACTGGCGTCAGCCGCTGCTGAAACTGATCAGTTTCAACAGCGGCTGAATCTGGACGCCAGTTCTGACTTACATACAGATTCAACTTAAGAACCCAAGGCATCCCCAAGTCAGCTGCTGCTGAAACTGATCAGCGGCTGATTCCAGGAAGCCCGGGGCAGGGGCTTCCTGTAGTCAGCCACTGGTCAGTTTCAGCAGCGGCTGACTTGGGGACACCTGGGGCAGAGCAGCTGGGATGCTGCTGGGTTGGTCCAGTAGCGCCGCCGCTCCTCGGCGCTACTGGACCAACCCAGCAGCACCCAAGCTGCTCTGCCCCAGGCGTCCTGATTCAGCCGCTGCTGAATCTGACCAGCAGTGGCTGAATCAGGACGCCTGGGGCAGAACAGCTGGGGTGCTGCCCGGTTGGTCCAGTAGCACCCAGAGCAGCGCTACGGGACCAACTGGCAGCGCCCCAGCTGCTGTACCACAGGTGTCTGGAGCAAAGCCACAGAGCACGGGGGCAGCGGGACAGCCCAGACGCGCCGTGGCTGTCTGCTGCCCGCGCGCTCCACGGCTTGGCTCTGCTTGGCTCTGCTTTGCCTCCCCCCCCCCCGTCCCCCTGGTCTGCAGACCAGGGGGAGGGGGGGGGGCAAAGCAGAGCCAAGCCGCGGAGCGCGCGATCAGCTGACAGCCCAGACGCTCTGGGCTGTCAGCTGGCCGGGCGCTCCGCGGCTTGGCTCTGCTTTGCCCCCCCCCCCTGGTCTGCAGACCAGGGGGACGGGGGGGGGGGGGGCAAAGCAGAGCCAAGCCTCGGAGCGCGTGGGCAGCGGACAGCCCTGTCCGCTGCCCACGTGTTTCGCCGCTTTGCTTCCTCTCCCTGGTCTGCTGGAGACCAGGGAGAGGAACCCCGTTCGTAACTGCGGATCCGACGTAAGTCGGATCCACGTAACTCGGGGACTGCCTGTACTACCAAAGTCCACTATAATTCAAACAAAGACACTTTCAGAGAGCATAAATGTAAAGATAGAATAAAAGCTGCCTGGATTTAATTTCTGGAAAGCACTGTTAAATCATTCACTTTCAGGAAATTCTAGCTAAAGACACTGACTTATGAGAAAGAATATATTTTTTAATTTTTTAAAATACGTGGATCAATTTAAGAAAAAAATCGTCTTAAAAACCTATTCCAATTCCCCACTCCTTGGTTCTCAAACTACTGCATTTTGCAAGTCACAAGGAAAGGTTCCCTTGACCATCAATGCTCTATAGCATGTAATCTGAGAACAAGTCTTTTCGAATTAAAAAAAAAAAAGGTAATGCCTTTTGGGTGAATACTATATCTTGTGAAATCTTTACATTTATTTAAGTGTATCACTTAAAGAAACCATTAGCAACTTACTGAACCAGAAAATGTAAAAAACACACATAAAAGATTAATATAGTTTGAAAAAAAACAAGGTAACAGAAAATGACATGTACAAGAAACTATTATTCCATACAACAGCCTTTCTGCTCCTCCTCCAGTTCCACTAAAAACTACAGAGATGATCCCAAACAAGGTGTAAAATTATTCTAGAGGGAAAGCATTCATCATGTTGTTATTTAAAATAATTATTAATAAGAAAAAAGATTCTATTGCATTTGATTTACTAAGCACACAAGAGAGCGCTAACATGATAGGAAAAATAACAAAAGTGGAATTATCTATAGTTGTACAGTTAAGATGAAATATCTATGGAATAGATTGTTGCCAGAAAACAACAATTCTCTTGGTGCTACATTTGCCTCGGTACATATGGAAATACTGCTTAGTCAGCCATGAGTGGTGATTCCCCCTTCACCTCAGCCTCTGCCAACTCCATAGGATAGAATCTAAGACAGTGGGAAGTTTAGTACAATTAAAAAAGGTGTCAGATTCTACCACCCATGACTGATTTTGACATCAGTGGAATTACTCAAGGAGTAAGCACAGCATGGATGGCAAAATCTATTGCCAATGTCTTGAATCAGCAGCGTACTGAAGCACATTCCTAACTTGAAGCAACGAGACTACCGTGGTTAAAGTTAGCCTTGTGTTTAAGTGTCTTTCAGAGCAATGGCCTAAATAATGTAAATATAAAAGAACACTTGGCACACATTAGCTGTGTTCAGATATAACACTATTTTCTAACTTACTACTTTCTTCTTCCCACAGCATCTTCATGTTATCAGTTCCAGATTCATCAGTATTTACTAATCTAAAACTGCAAATTTGTTTTCAGCAATTTTCCTCATTCCCTATGGCAGCAATGACAATACAAAGTGAACCCCTGTTAAAGTCACATGGAAATACTGCTAATTACAACTGATCATCCCAGTTAAGTATACTGGCAATTCCTGACAGTCACTTCATTGCACAGTTCTCGAGAATCATGCTAATTTATTGCTTTTACATCATTTAAGACAGCAAGTTCTCCTTCAGAATAAACAGTGCTATAAACAGAAACTTCCAATTTGTATCTTAGGCTTCTATGCATTCCACAGCAACAATCTGTGGCAGTATAAATCTAGCTACGTTATAAAATTTAATCTTTCATTTTATAAAACAATAGGAACTGGCCCTTTCTACTGTAAACTACTTCAGAACATAAACTGTCATCTGAAGCCTGCATTTGATGCTGTGAAGACCAGGACTTTAACAGGGTTCAAAAAAGAACTAGATAAATTCATGAAGGATAGATCCATCAATACTTATTAACCAGAATGAGTAGAAATGGTGCCCCTGGTCTGTTTTTCAGGGGCTGGAAGTGGATGACAGGAGAGAGATCACTTGATGATTTCCTGTTCTGTTCATTCCCTTGGCGACATCTGGCATTGGCCACAGTCAGATGACAGGATACTGGGCTAGATGGACCTTTGGTCTGACCTAGTATGGCTGTTCTTATGTTCTGCAGACTGATGGCAGCAATAACTCTAAAAGATATGAAATGGCCAATTCATAGAGTAACCATATTTCCCTACACCCAATAAGAGACACCAGGGGGCGGGGCTGTCGGTGCTCGGGGCTTTAGCCCAAAGAGGGGGCTGCCAGCACTCAGGGCTTCTGCCCCACAGTGGAGGGCAGCAAGAAATGGGATGGGGCGGGGGCTGAGCTTCAGTCCTGCAGCAAGGGCCACTCAGGAATGGGGCGGCGCTCCATGGCCACTCAGGAATGGGGCTTCAAATCTTCAGACCCACAATGAGGGTTGAGCTCCATGGCTGGGGCTGCCCTGGAATGGGGCTTCAGCCTCATGGTGAGGGCCACCCAGGAACGGGGCTGATCGCTGCAGGGCAGGAGCAGACCGAGAACGGGGCTGAACCTTATGGTGGGGAAAGGGCTTCAGCCCTGCAGCAGCTGGGGGTTGCCTGGGAATCAGGGTTGAGCCCCAAGGCAGGGAAAAGGCTATTCAGCCGTGTGGCAAGTGAAGGCCACCTGGGAACTGGGCCTGAGCCACCACGGTGGGTGGGAGCAACCTGGGAATGGGGCTTCAACCCCACAGCAGCAAAAGGCCTTGGTCCCATGGGGACAGCAGCCTGGGGACAGGGCTAAGCCCCATGGCAGCAAAAGGCTTCAGTCCCACGGGAAGGGCAGCCTGGGAAACAGGGCTGCAGCCAGCAGTGGGGGGCACTCAAGAAAAGGGTTTCAGCCCCGGGGAGGAGGGGTTGCTGGCAGTTGGGGCTTCAGCCCCATGTTCCTGAAATTCTGGCAGACTTCCCCCCTTCTTTAGGATACACTGGGAGGGAAGCTACTACCTGGTTTCTCCCTCAGCTCCCTGCCTGACTCCACACACCACGTACTGGTACCTGCTTTACCGTGAGCCCATAAATAGGAAGTTGCTGCAACCTTGCTGACAGGGAACTTGAGGAGCGGATACTGGGAGTAGCCAGCTCTCCCCAGCACCAGCACTGCAGTGCCAACAGCCCCACCCCATGTGGCTGCTTCTACTAGAAGCAGCCATGTGGGGGGAGGGACAAGGGAGACTACCACAAAGCAGCCTTTACCTGTGGCAGGCACTGGCCATGGGCAAAGACTGCTTCACAGCAGCAGCCTCTGTCTGCAGGGTATCTGAGCTCCCTACAGACTGACACTGCTGCCAGAGCAGCCTCTGTCCACAGCGAGCGTGGGCCTGCCGCGGACAGAGGCTGCTTCACTGCAGCTTCCTTTGCCCCTTCCTATCCCAGCAACCTCTGTCCATGGGGAGCTTAGACCCCCACGGTCAGGGGCTGCTGTTCAGCCCTGCACTGCTGCCTCTGTATCTGCACTGCAGGCAGCCAGTCTGTGAGGGGAGCTGTTTTTTTACTGGCTCCTATTGCAGACTGGCTCCTACCTGGCATCCCAGGCGGGATACAGAGGCAACTGCATAGGGTGCAGGGGGCTCCCCCGAATGGGGCCGGATTGCACTTGCTGCCAGCCCCATCTCTGGGAGACTACAGAATAGCTGACTAACTGCTAAGGATTCATGAGGTTAGTTGACTATTCTATTACCCACTATTTAACATCCTTATTATGGGTGTAACAGGACACACCCCATTCACCCAAACCATTTAAGAAAGAAAATAAGAAGTTAAGGGGAAAGTATCCTTGCATTCCTTTCCACCTTCATGTTGTCTGCAATGCTGGCAACAATTTGTTCCACTGCTCCATGAAGGAATTCTGTACCAAAAAATAAAATTGTGTACAATTTTTAAAATACTGCAAAATGTGTTTGTCTATAAATAGATATGGGTTCAGCATGGCAGCATGGAGCACAGGCCACTGGCTGCAGTGAGATGGAAGATCACCTCAAAGCCCCACCTCCAAGGGCTGCCAACCCTTCTACAGTGTGTGGTAGTGGTAGAGCCTAGGGACTCCGTGTGCTTCCCCTGCCCCAAGCACTGACTCCGCAGATCCCATTTCCTGGGAACTGCAGCCATGGGGACTGCTAGGGCTGCACATAGTGCCACTTGGCCCTCCCACATAGGGGCCACAGGGAGGAATGTGCTGGTCACTTTTGAGAGACTGTCAGAGCCAGGGCACTCGGAGAACCTGCCTTAGCCCTGCTGTGCCACTGACTGGGACTTGGAGCCACCTGAAGCAAGTACTGCCCAGCCAGAGCCCATATGCCTCACCCTAAACCCTTTGCCCAAGCCCTGAGCTCTCTGCATCTCTTCCTGCACCCCAACCCCCCCGCTTCAGCCCAGAGCCCCCTCCTACACCCAAACTACTCCCAGAGCCTGCATCTCCTCTTGCACCCTTGACCCAGCCCTTAGCTCCCTCCTGCACCCCAATTCCCTATCCCAGGCTGAGTCCAGAGCCTCCTCCCATATTCCAACACCCCTTGGCTTCAGCCCAGAGACTTTCCCGCATCCCACACTCCAAACCCCTGCCCCATCCCAGTGAAAGTGAGAGAGGATGAGAAAAAGCAAGCAACGGGGGGGGGGGGGGGGGGAAGGTGGAGTGAGAGGAAGTGGGGTCTCACGGAGGAGGCAGAGGGTAGGAAAAGGGTGTTTGGTTTTGTGTGATTAGACAGTTGCCAATCCTACCACCTCCTCTGGTACAAGGACTTGACACTAAAGGTGCACCCAACCCTTACAGTGCAAGGGCTGGGCCTGTCCCAGAAACATCCTTAGGCCTTGTCTCTCTAAGCCGGATGCACCATGTGTGAATGGACAGGCTCAGACCAGCAGGACCCAAGTGTGGAGAGGTTTAGTGTGGGGGGGTCCAGGTCTGGGGAGCGAGGTTTCTGTGTGGCGTGGTCTAGGTGCAGGTGGCTCAGTGGGAGATCTAGCTGTCCAGTGGCTCATTGGGGGCATCTGCATGCTGGGGCAATGGGATTCTACAGGGGATCAGGTGAAGATTGCTGGGGCTCAGCAGGGGTCTGGGTATGAGTAAATGGAGCTCAGCTGGAGGGGAGTCTGAGAAAATGGGGGGTCCAGGTGCAGCTAGCTGGGGCTCAGTGAGAGGGGTCTGGATGTGGGGGGTCTATATATTAGAGGGTAGGGCTTGTCAGGGTGAGGATTGAATGGCCCTGCTTAATGGGGGAGCTCCAGCTTCTGCCAAGGTGACATCGCAAGCCAGGATCCTGCTTCCCTCCGTGATTCCTCTATCCTCTTTTATCTCCCATCCCCCTGCTTCTTCCCACATGCCTCCCACTCCCCCTGCTCTCGCCCCACCATGGACACACACTGTGGCACAGAAAACAGGAAGGCTCACAGAACACAGAAGGGGAACTCAACTGGCATAAGGACCCAGAAAGCAGCAATCGGTTGCAGAGTCAGCAGAACCAAGACTGCAGCCTCCTTCAGCTGAGCAGCTCTACACTTGAAGACATGGGGGGGAGCCACTGGCACATAACCCCATGTGCTTTCCCATGCCATGCCTCTCTTTGGGGGGGCAACCCCTCCCCCCAAAAATCCTGTGCTAATGGTTTGCCTGCCTGAACTCCCTCCTTCCTTCCCTTTGCTTCCTGTAGGAAAGCATGGGAATTCGGGGGTAGAAGGAAGCATTTTCTGCAGGCATGCAGTCCTGTAGAAGTCCCCCAAAAAGCAATATGTACTCCAACTTCAAACTTGCATACTAAGGCAAAACCTTAACAGTGATTTAATATGTTTTTATGTAAATCAATAGATCAACACATCTATTGTCACTCTCTCGCTGCATTTGGGAAGATACAGACTCCATTAGTCCGGCATCCAATGCTCTGGGACTCCTGATGGTCCGGCACCATCAGGAACCCGGAAATGCTGGGGCAGCCGGACAGGCTTCCCCCATTCAGCTGCTGCTGAAACTGACCAGCACCTGAATCGGGGAAGCTGGGAGCAGAGCAGCTGGGGTGCTGCCGGGTTGGTCTCATAGCGCTGCCCCTCGGGGCTGCGGGACCAACCCTGCAACACCCCAGCTGCTTTGCCCCAGGCGTCGGGATTCAGCAGCTGCTGAAACTGACCAGCAGCGTCAGTTTCACCAGCCAGCTGAATCTGGACGCCTGGGGCAGAGCAGCTGGGGTGCTGCGGGGTTGGTCTCGTAGCGCCGCCCCTCGGTGCTGCGGGATCAACCCGGCAGCACCCCAGCTGCTCTATTGCAGGCATCCCCAATTCAGCTGCTGATGAAACTGACCAGCAGCGGCTGAATCAGGGACGCCTGGGGCAGAGCCGGACTATCCTAAGGGGGGGCTATGAAGGGTCTGGGGTGGCATCCCCTCCCACCCCACTCCAGACCCCTCATAGCCCCCCCTTCTGATAGTCCAGCATATCTGATAATCTGGCACCCCCTGGGTCCTAAAGGTGCCGGATTATCGGAAGTTTACTGTATTTTGCTTTTGCTCGGCTGAAGAGACCCCTAATGTAGATAAAGACAGTGGTGTATGAAAGGATTAGGTGCTTGTGTTCAATCAACCCTAGACAAACTTCCAATGCTTCCAACAGAATTAGATGGTACAGTGGTCCCCTAGGGTTGACTATGACCAGTTAATATGACATTATCAACAGCCAGTGGTTCAGCAGAGCTTTTCTTCTAGTATAGGTTGGAAAAACCTTAAGACAGGTCACCTGATAACAGTGATATCTTTTACCATACAAGGTTACATATATTTAGTCAAAACAATGCTTTAGCTGAACTTGCATTACATTTTTTTTAAAGTTCAAATCAGACTGAGAACTGCTTACGAACTGAATAGCATGCTACAATATACACATCTAAGTATATATAACCTGAGATTAGTTCTTTTCACTGGGCCAGCAGAGACTAGATGCTTTAAAGGGACAGTGTAGTCAGCTCTTTGACAGGATATGTACGCTGGACTTTCATTCTTAAGACTCTACGCCATTGATGCCACCAGCTCAATTCCATCTATGGTAGTAATAGTGGATGAGTAGATATAGACTGTGCACTGGCATTTTAACCTCTGTGCCATCCAAGTCTGATCAGGGCAGGGCTAGATGGTACAATGGTTAAGATGTGATGGTTACTGAATCTTTGTCTATTTTAGTGCTCTGATTAACAATATAATGGGTTTGAAAATGTAAGTCAAGAAGTCTGGTGTAAATAAGGGGGTGGGACATACACACACACACACACTCACTCACTGTCTCAACTTTCTAGCAATCATTCCAGTTGACTGAGGCCTGGCTCTAAAGGGAGCTATTCTTGGCTTTCCTTAACTGGAATAAAACTCTAGATTTGTATGGAGAAGAAAAAAAGAAAAATAAAGAATTAAACAGCAATGATCCTTCAAGTATCAAACTTGGGAGGAAAAAGATTATTAGGCTGCAAAATGTTTGTTACTTACCTGTGAGATCTCTGCTAGGTACATGCGCCGTTCATCATTAGCCTTATGGTAAGCCTACATTGTAAATTAATGGGTAAATGGTGAAAATCAAACAAAACAATTAGCAAGGTTAATCCAAAAGGAAGGTCTGAATGTAGGTACCACCCCAGCACTTTTTCATTTTACATTTCACAGAATCATTACATTCTCCATATCAATGGTTTAGACATTTCAGACAGCCGTACCAGCTTCTAAAAGGGCTGGGTCAATGGTTAAGGCAATAACAGACCTTTGCTTCTTGTTCCAGTCTAAGCTCATAATCCTTCAGTTGGTTCTGGAGACTTCTTTTTTCCTCTTCTAGTTGTTTAAGAAGTTGATTTAAGGAACCCTGCAATTGTATTCAAAATAAAATCAATAGGTTACAAACATTTGTGTCCTGAACAATGATAGAGGTTGTTATCACAATCTAGATTCTGAGTTACAGTCTTTAAGGTCTGTGTGATTATACTTATCACTCCCTTGTTATTTATAATGCTCCTGCTGATTTACGCAGACACAGACATTACCAATCACATGCTGCTACCAGCTTCACCATTTTTAAATGAGAAACATTTAGTTCTGGCTTTGCTACTCTCAGTAGTTCCACTTTGCTCAACTGCATCAGGCCACACAGAGTTGCCCTTGACCAGTAACCAAGGACTAGCCTCTGGGCTGCAATTCATCAGGCTGGTGGTTCCAGATTCCAACTGGACCTACACTTGGAAACTACTTGCCAATGGAGCAATTGGCTTTGCTTGGAGAATTACTTGGTCTGATTTGAGGTAACTCACAACAACCTAAGCTCTAAAGGAATAACAGTAGACAGCATTTATCTTCTGTGTACTTGTATAGAATATCAAGTTTGGAGGCTGGGGATGGGGAGAACGATTATCTGGCGGTCACGTGTTATTTTTTCACTGTGCGCTAGATTTGGCTGGTGGTATGATTCTGATACAATTTTGTGGTCTAGTGGGCAGTGTTCCAGATTAGGAGTCAGACGATTTGGGTCTTGTTCCCAGCTCTGCCACAGACCTGCAGTATGAGCTTGGGTAAATTACTTCATCTCACTGCTCCATGCCTCCATCCCCTGGCATCCTTTGACTGTCTGGCCAATGTAATCTGTAAGCACTTCCGGGAAAGGATTATCTCCTGCTTAGTCCATGGGGCCCCAGTCTCTGTTGGGGACTCTACTCACTAGCATAATACTAATAATTTTTCTCATGCTGCATATCTCTGCCATTGTGATAGCATACCCTCTCTGCAGCAGTTAGCTCTGAGGGTTTCAGAGGATCAGTAGGGTTGATGGCTATCTGATATTCAGCTGTGCATTTAGGCTGTGTCTAAATTACATCCCTCTGTCAGCAGAGAGATGTAAATTAGACACATCGAAAGTGCAAATGAAGCGGGTATTTAAATATCTCACGCTTCATTTGCATAATGGCAGCCGCCGCTTTTTTCCAAAACGGGGCTTTTTGAAAAAAACGGCAGTTTAGACGGGGCATTTTTGAAAGATCCTGTACTCCTTATTTTTTGTCCTTGTCAGAGCACACCCTCTTTGCGGGGCACCCAGGCCTGTCATGGACAGCGGCTGCTCTGGCCAGGACACTACAGCAGGCTCTGCTGCAGGAAGTCAGGGTGCAGGGGCTACTGCAGTTGTCTGGCCTGGAGCAGCTCCTATCTGCAGTGGGATCCCCAGGGCACTGGAGTAGCCTCCTGACCACAACGGATAGGGAGCTACTCCAGCCCCATCAGTTAACCTTAAGTCTCATCTGTTAAGGGTGAAGCTATTGGTTAAATCTTCACATCCCTCATACTGAGGGGAGTAAAAAGGGGCAGGTCTGCATGGTAAAGCCCCACCACTTGTAATTGATATGATAATGGCTGTTTTACACAAGATCGAGCTACAAGGGAATTTGGCTGAGTTACTACCAGAAAGTTGGCTCCCAGTAAGTAACGGTAGAGAGTCCAGGGATGGGGCCTCTGTAGAAAGCAGTGTTATAGACAACATGCGGAAGTAATTCCCTCATAATTTGGTCTGCTCTATCCTTGAGTTATGGCATCACAGCAGGCAAATGGTTTAGATTGATAAAGACCATCTTTTGGGTACATTAATGTTAATAAAACCATGGTCCCTTCTTTTTCACAAAAACGTGTCTGGATGCTATTAAGCTTTCCCTGCAAATGATTTTCATTAGAATCAAGAAGTATAGTGGTTTGGCCAAAGGTGAAGTGCTGTTAAAAGCTGCTACCAGGCTGAAATAACCCTTCCTGCTGATTTTTAAAAACAGAAATTGACAGCAGAGACATGGCTTTCAGGAATGCTTCACTCATGGCTGAGCTGCTAGAACTTTAGTTTTCTATTATGACAGATACATTGAAGACATGAAAAGCCATTGGTTTTGCTTTTTATATTAAAATTGGGAGGGAAACCACTCTAGCGAAAATTGTTGCATATTACAAACCTCTCCCTATTATAGAATCTAAGAGCCAAGTGTATACATTCAGCCCATTTGAAGAGAGAAAGAAAAGGACAGACTGAAGAGGGAATTTAGTTACATTCAACTACTGCCATATTCTACTTCATCATCAGCGTCCCCAAAGAACTGAAAAAAGGAGAGAAAGAAAAAGCCTTAACTCTATCAACTCTAGAAGACTGAATTTTGGTTGGAAGAAAGTCTTTAACAGCCATATCTACCTGATGGCATTTTGGGGACTGTAATCACCCGACACATCTGTAACACACTTTGTGTCCCACACAAAACTCCTCCCAACACCAGATAGGAGTTAATGCTACTGTTTTAACTGTTCTGAATACACCCAAGCACCACATGCCCTTGCACTGGGTATATAATGCTGGTAAGGACAGGAAGTGCCAGTACTGCAGCTATAGCTGAAGCAGAGCAATTGAGTAACTTTTTAGTGGCTCTTTTGATCAAATTTCTGAACTTTGTGGCCACTTATTCCTAGGGATCAAGTCTTCAAGAAGTCTTTTACGTACAAAGTGGAACATACGTACCTCATGTCCCACAGCAAGTACTTCCTAAAACAGAATCTTCTTCAAGATCACTGTGTTCTAGAATTCCTTTTGTTTTTGGATCTGGGTTCATTTCTCCTCAGAAGTTCTCCTACAGTTGTACTAGCTTCTGACCAAAGCTAAATGCTGGGGAAGTCATTCAGATCTTGAACAATGGTGAGAAGCAATCCCAGATAACCCAGACTATCCAGTATACCACTGCTTCTGACAGATGAACGTGTCTCTGGCCTAGAAGTGCTTTGTATTATTTGTGCTGTTCTACATGGCCTAGTGTTAAATCTACATCAGTACTGCCACAACTATTAAGAAACACAGACAAAAACAAGTGAAGGAAGAAGTCCCGCTTACTTCAACTCAGTTACTTGAACAGACACTGCAGCACCCTTTCCTCACATCCCCCGATGCAGCAGATAAAATTAAATAGCTTGCCCTCTGCCGAACCCCCTCCTCCCCAACAGCAAGTTCAGTACAGGTCCATCTCAAACAAGGTCCAGAGTCAGTTACTATTATGGAAACTGGATTCTGCTGGAGCAGATCCCCAGGAGCTGGAAAATAAAGACCCAAGGATTCTGTCCTGGCTCTCTGGTGCTCTATAGAAGTATGAACCATCATCACTTTCAAACTTCTGAAGACAATTAACTCTGCATCTGCAGCTGTTTAAGAACAAATCTGGCTCTCCGAACAAACATAAAATCCTCTTAACCTCCAGTGCAGTCCCAGTTTTGGGATAAGATGCCAAAACAGACTGCTGTTTGTCAGTGAGAGTACGTCTAGACTACATGCCTCTGTTGCCAGAGGCATGTAGTCTAGACGTACCCTAAGTTACAGGATCTGACCCCCATCTCCCATAATTCCTTTAGACGGTCCTAATCCCTTGCACAATTTCCCACAAAGTATCACTTCAAGGTCCTGTAGAATAGTGTGCCCATAAACAGCAGTGCATCTAGTGCAGGAGAGAACTGTGCCCAGCCAGATGGGTTAGTATTGATACACTATATTGTTCGTTTGCAACAGTTCAGTTTCAGAGTATAAGCAATGCAGAGATAAGGTTTCACAAGGACATTTCTACTCTGCATTATTGTAACATAGGTTCTGAAGAGGTTTGACTTATCTGAATGGTCTTAAATCATTTTCAATACCAGGTCAACGTATTTTGCTGAAAATCATTTTAAAAAATGGTTCAGTTTTCTAGTATAACTCTAGCTCTATTCCATACCTCTGGTAGTACCCTAATTCCTATGTTTTCTACAAGAATAAAAGGCTAGGAAAAAATTCTATAACATATCTGAAGTATTTATATGGTCTCCATCAGTGCTATATCTGAGCACCTCACAATCTTTAATGTATTTATCTTCAGAACTCTCCTGTGAGGCAGAGGAGTAGTATTATCCCCGTTCTGCAGATGGAGAAATGAACCAGAGAGGCTAAGTGACTTGCCCACGCTAACACAGAAGCCTGAGGAGAAGAAGGGACTTTAACCCAAGTCCTTGGCTAGTGTTCCTACAACTATCTCTTCCTTCTTTTGTAATTTGGAACTACTAGCTGGAGTTACCCGGCATTGCTCGGTCCCGCCCCTTCCTGCCCCCCACCAGCCCTATTTCCTGCTGGCCGGTTCTCCTCCTCCTGATCTCCCATGGTCAGCCCCACTCCCGTCGGTCACCCCCCAACCCCGATCAGCTCTGCTTCCCGCCAGTGCCTGCCCCCCCCCCCCCCCCCTTCCCCCAGCCAGCCCTTCCCCCCTAACCAGCTCTGCTTCCTGCCGGCCGCCCCTATCCCGATCTCCCCCAACCAGCCCTGCTGCCATAACCCTCCACCCCGCCAGCTCTGCTTCCCACTGGCCACCCCCTCCCGATCTCCCTCGGCCAGCCCCGCTGTCCCTGACCAGCTCTGCTTCCCATTGGCCGCCCCCTCCCGATCTCCCCTGGCCAGCCCCGCTGTCCCCAACCAGCTCTGCTTCCCGTTGGCAGCCCCTTTCCCGATCTCCCCCAGCCAGCCCCGCTGCCCCCGGCATCCCTACCAGCTCTGCTTCCCGGCCCCCCTCCTTCCTCCCAGGCAGGCCCCCCCACCCCCGCTCAAGTGTGTCCAGTTTTTTTTTTTAGATTACCTGTTAACTGTAGCTGTGGGGGGCAGGGCGGGTGCCTGAGTGCGGGTGTGCATGGGGGGGTGGGGCGAGTCCCGGATGGCAATGAGGGCT
This sequence comes from Pelodiscus sinensis, assembly GCF_052426305.1. Classification (NCBI taxonomy): domain Eukaryota; kingdom Metazoa; phylum Chordata; order Testudines; family Trionychidae; genus Pelodiscus; species Pelodiscus sinensis. Next base: position 300,379,701 of record NC_143052.1, on the reverse strand, counting down.
GTAGGCGGGCAAGTGACCTAGGGTGGGCAGGACTGTCCCCGCAGCGCAGCGGGTTATTTTTTAATTTTACAGGTTGAGATCAGGCCCGACTGGGTCCAAAAATACCTTAAAACCTTCTCCTGGAGGAAAGGTTATCCCATGGAAAGTTTGGTTGCGGTAGGTGTCCAAGTTGTTAGAGCACAAATATACAAACATTCTCCTTTATAAATTAGATTTGCTAGACCAAGCACTGATTCCCTGCACACAAGCACTGAATGAGGCAAGCTCTGCTGCAAAGCTATTTTTTCTTGAGCACATCCTTTGGGTATTAAATGAGGCACAGGACTTACATAGATTACACACGTGTTTACTTATGTGAAAGACCTTTCTTGGTATTCAAATACTGGAAGAGATTAAATAATGTCTCAGAAAATAGACTTAAGAACATTTAAACCAGTATAACTTCAAAGATATTATAAAAACTCTCTCTGCTAGGACAGATCATAAGTTACCTTCAACTCCTACCACCTAGGCAGTAACAGAAGAAGCAACTGAGACCATATTTTGGTTGTATCTAGCCACAAGTATAGCTCCATAAGACAAGAATGAAGGCAAGCCGAATCCAGCCAAACCCCTCCAGGGTGTGTTCACCTTCAGTTAATCTCTCTGAGAAAGGAGGGGATAAAAACTCATTGAAACAGATGTAACTGAAGAGGCTAATGGAAATGCACACAACTTTCTGTACAAAGAAGTGAAACAGAACAAAAGAGGAAGCTCACAGCAAACAGCTCAAAGAACACAGACATACAGCCGAGACCAGTCTGCACAGAGACGTCTCAACAAAACAACAAAGACTATCAAGAGTCCAAAGAAATCCTGTGTCACTCTGAAGGGAACAGAAACCCAACTTACCTGCGCCAGACTCCATGAAGAATAAAGTAACTCAGATCCACCTGTGGATAGTTAATTGCCTAAGCTGGGTGCCAACTAATTAAGTTGGGAGCACCTGAGCCTAAATAAAGATTTATAAGCACTCAATTACAAGGCCCCAGAACAGGAGTACTTCTCAAGGGAGCTGATTAGAGAACCTGCCAGACAAGGAGAACTAGGAAAAGGTGTCCCAGGAGGGATCAGGTTCCCCAAGGAACCATGCCATAGAGAGTCTTGATTCCAGCAAAATAATCTTGCCATGCTTTGGCAGGAGGTCCACGTTACAGGGGCAATACATGCTGCACCAGTGAATAGCTGGGGCAGTCTGACCTATGCAGGGGCTGTGATTCCAGAGAAAAAAGTCTCTTGCAGGTGATGTCAGGAGGGCTGACTCCTGAAGAGTTTTCTGCCGTAAGAGGCCCGTACGAGTGAAGAGCCTCAGATAAACCAACTCAAATTAACTTGCTAGACACTGGAGTGAAAACTAATTTGAGTGCTTCTTGGAGTTGGTGGGCCTGGAACCCATGAGAGAGAGGCATTTCTTGATTTAGTCTTCAGTTATATACATCTCTTGGATCAGACCCTGTGCTCCACTGAACTGCTTGGTAACAGCAACTATAATTTAATTAAACATAACATCCTTGTGAGGTGGCTGGAGATACCGAAGAAGCCTACCAGAGTAGTATTTAACTTCAGATAAGGGAACTACATAAAATGAGGCTAGTTATATGGAAATTAAGAAGAACAGTCCAAAGAGAAATGCCTGAAAGCTGCATGGAAACTTTTAAAAACACAATAATATTGTTCAAATTAAATGTATACCTGTAAGAATATGGCCCTTTTCTGTAGCCATATTGGAAGGCCTAAGGCCTTCATCTGCAGCCAGACTGAAAGAGCAGCAGCCATTAGTTGTAAAAAGCAGGGTGTCACATACATTAAAATAGTGTAATACCAGCAGGGTTTCCAACCGTCAGTAAATTTACAGACAGTCTGTAAAAAATTAGCTAATATTGGACATGTCCGTAAAAAAATTTAGGTGTCCGTAAATTTCGTAAAAGTACTATACAATTTCAAAAAACAGCAATTATTTTATAGCAATTACATTTCTTCTGTGCTGCTTCAGCCATTTTACTGTGGAGCAGCAGAAATTGGATGTTTTAGTTGTTTATTTAGCTCAATGGTTGAGGTGATGTAACATGAATCACATGATCCATGTGATGTCATCATCTACATTATCCTGCTGAGTTAGTGTCAGCACATTGGCAATTTATGTAATTTAATATTGTTTACCGTTAAAGTTTACAATGTCAAAATCTATGAGAAGAATGGATTGTGCCGAAGACAATAACGAGTCCGAAGACAATAACTAGTCCGAAGACAATAACGAGTCCGACAACTCTGGTGAATTATCGCCTGATGAACAGCCAGTTACCAAGAAATCAAAAGGAAGAGCATGCGTGTTTTCATCCAAATGGCTAGCAGACGGTGAGTTCAAAGATTGGATATGCGTAGACAATGAAAGCAAACACAGCGCCAAATGCATTTGGTGTAAAAAGATGTTCAGTATAGCTTCTGGTGGAGTGTGAGATGTTCATAGCCATGCTTCAAGTGGTAAGCACCAAAGCATAATGTCTGTAAGGAGATCTAGTCCCGGAATTATGAGTTTCATTGTTAAAGTAAATCCAACAGCAACTAATCACCAGGAAACGGTCACAGAATGTGAACTAAAAGTAACAACCTTATTAGCCAGTCAAAATCTACCACTGAGTTTGATGGACGAAATGTTGCTGATTGGTTTCTGATTCCAAAATTGCAAAAGATTTCACTTTGCAGAAGAACTAAAGCATCCATGATGATTAAGAATGTTGTAGCAAAAAAGATCAAAGAGGAATTGTGTACTAAGCTGAAATCTTGCCATTTTACACTATTGGTTGATGAGTCAACTGATATACAAATGATGCCCGTAAAAATGTTTTTCCGTCCATACGTTTTTCCCATTTTGTCCGTAAATGAAATTTATGTGGGTTGGCAACCCGGAATACCAGGCTGTTAAGAAGGTCCTATAATAATGGCACCCACTATCATTAGATCTCAAGATGGGTAAAGAAAACCTACTTTGACAGTTTAGTTGTGGAATCCTCATTCTATGATTATGGGCCCTCAATTTTCCTATTGTCTGTCTTTATGATCTCTGTCTTGTCTGGTTTTTAATTGTTTGTTTTTTGTATAATTAATTTTTCTAGGTATAAATCATCTAAGATGATGTGGCATGCTTGGTTAGGTAATTCTGTTACAGTACGTCATGCTTGCTTAGTAAAATTTTAGTAAAATAACTGAAACGTATAGTTAAGCAGCACTCATGTTTCACTATATAAACTGGATCCAAGGAGACCAGGAAGAACGTAAAAGGAGGAACAGTAAAGAAAGAAGGAAAGATCTGGAAGAAGAACTCATCTCCAAGACACAGCTTAAGAGCAGACCTGCCAAGAATCTTCTCTATAATTGTGATATGAAGCAACCAGGATCCAGAGGAGACTGACCTTGCCTGGCCAACAGGGAACGTTTGCCTGCCTTGATCAGGCTTGGTAAGCATGGTACTGTAGGCTTAGTATGTGTATTCTGCTTGCTTGGTAATTGTCAATAAATAGAGAGTAAGAAAATTACTGTGTAAGGCTCTTTCACTGGTAAAAGATCCTGCAAAACTTTGCAGGAAGTTAAACCCTGAAGCCTAGGAACTGGGTAAGAGTGGGTATTTAAATTAACAGAGTTACATCTTGAGGCCTACAAATTGGGTAAAGGTGTGCAGAGTGTGAGTGTGATAGAGAATGTTGTGCAGGTAAAATACTTTTTTTTTTTTTTTTTTAAATTCGGGGGTAAGAAAACTCTCCCCCCCAAAAAAGTGCCATCATGGCTAAAGAGAAGAAAATAAGAATGGATAAGTAACTGGTAAAAGGACAGGAAATAAAGGGCAGGACCAAATGGTCAGTTTTCAGAATTGTGAGAGGTAAACAGTGTTGTCCTCCAGAGTCTGTACTGGGACCCAGGATCAGATTTAGGGGCAAGCAACACAGGCAACTGCCTGGAGCTCTTTCTGTTAGCACCCTCACACATACCCCAAAAAGGAAAGGAAAAGAGAATGTTTCAAGTAACACATATCAGATACTCCATATGTGTATTCATTTTTCTCGAATCTCCTAGAATGCTCTGGACCTTTGTGAAATCTCAGGGAAACTTCCAGATTTTCTGAGAACTATATTTTCCTTGAACGTTCAAGAATGTTGTCTGCCATGCCCTCATGGGTATAAATGGCACAGGGCACTGCCAGTCAGTCAGTGAGATTATAAGAACAAAGTGATGCAACAACCCAACTGTGGGGATATTATTGTCTCAGAGGGATAGCCATGTTAGTCTGTAACTTTAAGAGACTTACAAATATATTATTATCATGAACATTTGTGGGTAAAACCCACTTCATCAGATGAGTTAGAGTGGAAATTACAGAATCAAGGGTATATACACAACAGGAAAAGCAGTTACCCATCAATTATAGGACCATTGTTAATTAAGCTAATTGAGTTAAGACTGGATGTGTCCCATTCATAGCTTTTGAAGCGTAAATGTGAAGATTAAAGTGGGGGAAATTGTCTTTGCAGTGTGTTAACTAGTTAATATCTTTATTCAAGCCCAAGTTGTTTGTTTTATGTAAATTGTGAAAGTGTAATTGTGTTTTAAGACCTGAAGAGTGTAAATAGTGAGACACCGGATATATTTATCAATCTTCTACCTGTACAACAATATAAAAGAAATACATTTATTTCTTTTGCCATGCTTAGTACGTGTTTGACTTTCTAAGATTGTAGAACTTAGCCTTTTGCTCTCTATGATACTATTTTCCCCCACAGAAAATAAAAGATGCCCTCAAAGAAGCCTACAGGAGCTCAGTATAGGAAGCAAAAAACTAGTTTGCAGTAAAGGGAAAGATTGATGGGAAAATATCTGAAACATAAACCAGGCAGTAGCAATCATTCCAGTGCAGAAGAAATTGAGGAGTGAAATGTAAATGGTAAGATAAATTACTAAGGAATTAGCAGATTTACCTGAAGATAAGGAATGGTGATGTAAGGAAAGTGATGGAGAATTCTCTAGTTTTCTTGGTGCCAAAAAGGAGACGATAAAGTAGAATGTGGTTCAGACAAAAAGAGTAATAACAAATAAAAATCTGGTTTACATGAAAAGGAAACAAGCAAGCAAAAAAAAGCCAAGTGTGATGACGGAAACACAGTGAGAAAAACTGCAAAATTACAAATCAATACATCAAAACTTGCTTATGGCTGGCAATCCTAAATTGTGCTGATAGTTACTTTGAAAAGGCCAAGCAAACGTGAATAGATGACATTATCAGTAATTGAGCAGAAGCGACACTTCTCAAAGTCACACTGTGAAAAAATGCTCAAGAATGGTGAGAAACTGAATTGTCATTGGCTAGTTTGCTCCAAATCAACTGACAAGGTTACAAAATATTTGACAAGAATGCCAAATTGTTGCTTGCACTTTCCAAGTACAAATACTGCATAACTTAGCTCAAGTGGATGGAGTTGAGTTCAGGCTCAAACCGAATAAATGCACAGAACATAAAAACAGTGCATTAGTAATATAAAAACCCAGCAATGGAAGGAAAGTGCCTGAGCAACTGATCTCACTTACCATCTTGCTTTGCAGATAATTAATTTGGGTTTCTGGGGCTTATCAGATAAATTGTTCACTGAACATAGCAGTAATTTTCTCAGTTTGATGGAGCCCCTTGGGAAATATGATAGCATGTGGGAGCACCTATACTGAATAGTTTGTAAAGAAGCTCCATTATTGCAGCCTTTAGACACCCTGATGGAACTGGCTCAGTCTAGTAAGGCTGAGGCTGCAATCCAATGTGAGGCATAAAGCCTGGCAAATCGAATCACTAACTTCAAAGTTCTGGTGGTTTGGCATGATACCCTGTTCCAAGAAAAGTTGTAAGCAAGGCATTACAAACCCAGTTGATGGATGCTGCAACTGCTATTATTGTGTTGAGAAGCATCTTGATATCATTGTGGCCTATAGACACTGATATTAGAAAAAATGGCAGAAAACTTAGGAGTTGAGCCTTCAAGGAAACTTGCATTCCCCGGAAGAAGAGACAGTTTGGTTATGAGGGCAGAGATGAGGTAATAGAAATCTCAGATGAAAAGAGTGCTGCTGGGTTTTTTTGCACACTTCTTGAATGTCCATCAAAGAAAGGTTTGGACAACTGAAACACCACAAAAAGACCTGGGAGGCTTTGTCTGACCTTACTAAACTGTTGGCAGACAGGAAAACACTCTTAAACAACTGTATAGACCTTAACTGGACACTGACACATGGAGAATGTTAGGGTGTCAATGATAAAGATCTCTATGTTGATTTGGACAACATCGGTCACATGAAAAGCACTCTCCACTCCAAGCTCTCCAATTGATTCATGATGCAGAGTGAAGGACACTTTTCCTATGGTATTTCATGAGAAACAGTTGCATTTCAGGCACATCCCATTGTCCTGTAACAATCAAACCCTGACCTTACTTTAAGTCATGATGTGAGGAAGCAGCATACCAAATTTGGTGGTCCTAGCTTTTACCATTTAGGAGGAGTTTGTGAGGAGGCAGACAGACACATTCAGAGAGACAAACCCTCTCAAATACATTGTAGATGGTATAACCACAATTTGAATATTCTTTGCATTTCTGGTTGTGCATATCGTTAATGAAAGCAGTATAGAAAAGGGCAAGAAAAAGTAAGGAATTTCTGGGGTGGAGGGGAGGGAGGAGTGTACTTTTTTTTGTAAATGTGGACGTCAATTTTTTTAAATATAAAGGAGTTCAAAATAGTCCTGCAATGAGTGTGCTTAAGAAAGGTTAATGAAAAATTTGAGTGGAAACAGTGATTGGTAAAATGATTTTGTTATAACATACTAAACATGTATGCAGTAATAAAGGTTTTATAGAAGTTACCTTCTGGAATCATGGCAGGCAGTACCCCCACCATGGCCCCTCCCCCCTCCCCCATTCCTTTGGCTGCCTACTGCTGCTCTACCTGCTTGGCAGGCCAGTGCTGGGTAAGTGCGGGCGGGGCTTCTGTCCAGTGGAGCTGGGCCCGGGCCTCTCTTCGTGGGTGGAGGGGTGCCATTCCCTTAGTTCCACCTGCCCCGCAACACAACACTCTCTCATCCCCCTAACACAGTGATTCTCAAACTTTTTGGTCCGTGGCTCAATGGAAACCTTTCTGTGGATCTCAAGTTGCTAATGGAAAATCGCTGTAAATTACATACTTACGCCTGAGTATGATTGGGCCTGAGTCATTTTGCTAGAGCTGCAGCTAGTGAGAAGGATTTAATTTAACCAGTAAGAAAGGAAATATGAATTTAAATTATTAAACAGACTAAGTACTTTAAATTTCTCATGTTAGTTTATCAAACTTCATTTTAAATAAAGTAAAATATTAATTTATGTCCACCAAAAGAGGTTCCCATGTTTTCTTTATTTGTGGCAGGGGAACCATTTTTTGGGACAGGGGGCCACTGACTCACAGAAAAATCAGCTGGGGACCACACAAGTGACTAGCCAAACAAACAAAAACCCCCAACCCTCTAACCACCACCTCCAACCCTCCTCACTGGTGTGGCTCCCAACTGAGATGCTTCACTCCACTGGCACTCCAGCCCCATTGGAGGAGGGGGACTGACAGGGAGGACCGAGGTTCAGGGCTTCACACAGGCCAGATTTACTCTTCTGGGGTTCCAGTGTTAGTAGATTTTGTGGACCCCCCAGGCTCTGAGGGTGGGACAAAAATGTGGGGTTCAGTGTGTGGGAAAGGTCTGCCAGCAAGAGGAATGGGGAGGGTGAAGGATCTGGGCAGGAGGTGGAGTTCAGGAAGAGGTGAGGGTGCAAGGTCTGGATGGGAGAAAGGGTACAGTCTGGAAGTAGGGCATCTGGCCAGGGGGACAGAACAAGAGCAAGGAAAGATGCAGGCCATGCAGGGAAGTGTGGCCAGGAGGGAGGGCCCAGGATTGGGCTGGAGGTAGGGTGTCTGGCTAGGGGGAAGGGTGCAGGATGAGGGTGGGGGTAGGGTGTCCTGCTGGGGGGAGGGTGCAGGATCAGGCTGGGGGTGCAGGGTCTCAGCAGGATGATGGTGTGTGTGGGGGGGGGTCTGGGCAGCACTTACCTGCCTTCATGCCTTATGCCGGTCTCTGGTACTGCCTCCTGCTCCCATTGTCTGGATTGCATTGGAGCACTAGTGCTGGCTTTCTGATTGGGGGAGGGGGAAGAAAGCCCTGAACCTCACTACATGATCCTGCTTGCGGGGAAGAAGCGCTCCCCGTCCACATCTCCTGGCTGGGGAGGCTGCTGATCCCCCAGCCAGGAGAGAGGGAGTGCTTCTTCCCCACAAGCCCAATTGCACAGTGAGGCTTGGGGCTTTCTCTCTTCCTCCTCCCCACAATGGGAAACCAGTGCTGGTGCTCCAACCACACGGGGTGGAGGGTGGAGAGAGATGGTGGGAGGGCGAGGCTACTGTGCCAGCGCAGGCTCCATGCTGCGGGGGTGGGAGGGGAACTGAGCTTGAGCCATGGACCACCAGGAAGGTGACTGCGGAGCCCCCTCATGCTGACCTGGGGGAACATGGTGGGGTGCATTTGTACCCTTTGCACTCCCTCCCCTGTGTACGGGCTTGATTTAGAACAGCTTACATATAAGAAGAGATTAAAAAGACTGGGACTGTTTATCTTAGAAAAGAGATGACTAAGGGGAGATATAAGAGAGAGCTATATAATCATGATGGTGTGGAGAAAGTGAATAAGAAAGCATTATTTACTTCTTCATGTTAACACAAGAGCCAGCTATCCCCCCAATGAAATTAATAGGCAACAAATTTAAAACAAAACAAGGAAGTACTTCTTCACACAATGTCCAGTCAACCCATAAAATTCATTGCCAGGGAATACTGTGGAGGCCAAAACTATCACTGGGTTAAAAAAAGAATTACATAAGTTCATGGAGCATAGGTTCATCAATCACTATTAGCCAAGATGATTAGGCATACAGCCCATGCAGATGTACCTAAGCCTCTGACTGTGAAAATCTGGGACTGGATTACAGGGAATGGATCACTTGATAATTGCACTGTTCTATTCATTCCCTCTGAAGTATCTGGAATGAGCCACTGTCGGAAGACAGGATACTGAGTTAGATGAACTAAAAAGGAAACTAAAGAAGAGACTCACCAGTGGTAACATTACGGATTGCAGGGGGTACACCAGAGTGGCCTCCACACAACTATCTATCTCCCTCCCTTCTTTATGCAGCACTGACCTGTGAATATCTTGCTAGCAAGACCTAAATCTGAATGGGTGGGACCAATTCGATATAAACCCTGTAAAAGTCAGGATAACTTTATTGATGAAATTGGTTTTATTAAATATTGTTCTTGTATGTTAAGGTTTATTAACAGCTTCTTCTGCTAACCCCTGAATAGCCTGGACAATGTATTCCTGGAAAGGAGACATAAGCTGACTAAGGGATTTGAGATTCTTAGTTTTCATTAAACTGCCTATGTCAAGCTGCTCTGAATGAGCTGATGGGCTAAAAGACATGCTGCAGTTTTAAAAGAATACCTTGAGAGGCTTCTTTATGTAACAGAATTCCTCACTAGCAAACGTGTTATTAGCCCAATGATCCATCAAGTGTAGTTTCCAGGACTGATCAAGCTTCAAAGGAAAGGGATCCATCCCAATTAATCTTTCCTGAATTTATCCCCATGCTTTCTGTTTTTTATTGCATCCAAAATATGCTGTTGACATAACACCTGCCAGCAAATGAAATTATGCAGACTTATATTGCAGTTGGATTTTCAAACCACCCACATAATCTGTTCTCTCAGTGGATTTTTCAGTGCATTGCTGCCACTAGAAACATAAATGACAATTTCCATCAATCATTACGCCATATCCAGGGTGACAAATAGGTGACATTGACAACAGTAGGAAATTTACTTTTACCAGAGATTGATTCACTCTATTGGTCTAGTGGTAATTCACTCCAGCCCTATTCCTCTTTAATTTTCCTTTACTGGTTAGCCATTTAAGCAATACATTTGTTTGGCATGTAAAGAAAACCATGAAGCCTCTACAATCTATTCTACTTGACATTAGAAATGGGGATGTAAAATCCTGTTCAATCAGTTAACTGTGGATGGAGGCTGCTCTGGCTGGGCCCGCCACACCATGTCACACCAACCCAACCAGCTGCAGCCTCCTGACTCATTGGGCCCAGCCAGGCTGGAGCAGCCCTCTGCCCAACCATTCATATTCTTAATTTGAAATCCCATGTAGTTTCACCCAGAAAATTAACTCTCTTCTTTCCAACACCAGTAGGTCTATAAGCTGAAGTAATTAAATCTAACACAGTGCAAAAATAATGATGCATCTTTCCTGTTACTAAAATCGAAGTCCATTTTAGTTTTATTGATAAACTGTCACTAATTTCATACTGTAATAATTACTGTGACTAAATGAAATATTAAAGTTTTTTAGCAAAGCATGTTTCTGCGTACACTGTACACGTGATTTTTTTTTTTGCATTGAATGCTAACTATAAATGCTTCAGTTCAGCTGAACCCAGGAAACTGCAAATTTAAATACCAAGTGCCCCCTTGTGGCTAATATAATAATTCACAGTAACACTATAATAAAAAATAATATTATGAAAGGCTGCATGAACTCTGCTGGGTCTATTTGTTTGGCTCAGAAGTTGGCATAGATTGGCTCAGGTTCTACTGGAATATCAAGTTACATGTAACACCCTTTTTCCGGAGTCAATCCTGGCAGTGCTAGGGAACAATTAGGGTTTCTGACCATTCATGACCTAGGGAACAGAAAATCAATAATCCAGTATATGGCTATAAGGATGGCTGGCAGTGGGATTTTCCTCTGCCTTACTGACAGGTGTTTCCTGCCCCACTGAAGATCATATAAATACTTAAGGGAAATGACTATGAGGTGTGACCAAAGATATCAGAGGAAGAACATCCCATGCTAGGATGGCAATGAGACAGGAAAATATAAGGAAAGGTCTCTAGTGCAGTATTTTTTAACCTTTTTAATACTAAAGATGGCTTGCTGCCTTCCTAAACAGTGTCAGGGATATATAAGGGACTGGTGTAAATGCTTTTCCAAACTGGTATTGCAATTTGCAGAGAGAGAGAGAGAGGAACTCAGACACCATTTCACAGTCCTATTTGAGACTTAAGTGAACAAGGTCAGTGAAATTCAGTTAAAGATGACCTGCTAAGGGAATTGTCAAAATTTCCTCCACTTTGGCAAAGTGCTGATGTCTCGCGCTCCCCACATGCTCAGAGAAGTCTTCAACACATCATTGCACGACAGTTTTCACACATGACACCATCACACACACTTTTCTAGTGGTGTAACATCAATTGCACAACCCCAGTAAAGAACAGGGATGGCCTGTGTGTGGCTAAGGTACATACCCAGCATTTTCATTATAATGCACTTTTGCAAAGCAAATGCTTGAACAATAATTTCAGAATTTCCTCAATCATGATGCTAGACAATTCTGAACATAGTGATTTATAATAGAAACCCTGGTTCCTCAGCTAATCTTAACTAGAGCGTTGCTAAGGCAATGCTATCTGAAGTGTGTTCTTCTGAACAGATTCTGCAGTATGCCTCCTCTATTTGCATAATAAAGCCTCTATCTAGGGAGGCTTTCTTGCAGTTGCTATAAAGAAAGAAAAAAAGATGAAGATTTTTCTCTCCTAACATGGAAATTATATTTAGGAGACAGTCAATGTATATTTCACATAATATTGCTTAATGAAAAAAAAGTGAACAAATGCTAGCTGGTTTATCTAACAAAAGGAAGAAAAATTCAGGTTGGGCTGGGTTTCAAAAGGACTGCATTTCAATTTCTTCATAATTATTGATGAATTACAGTATATCTTAGATTTTATTCACTGAGACACAAAGGAAGTATAACAATCTTCACCATAGAAGTCCTTTGCACTTTTTCCCATTTTAGAGCTTTTCAATATCCAACCAACATGCAGAAATTATTTTCTAATCTCCACTTACAAACTAGTAAATGTTTACATTACTGGTTCCATATTATTGTGCTTTCTGAAGGAGATGACCTCATCACTTATTTCTATCATCACTTTTGGAAATAAGCAAACAAAGAGATGGAAAGATTTCAAGTCAAATGAGATTTGTCAAAATAATATGTGTGCGTTTAAATATGAATGAGCTACATGTTTTCTATTACTCAGCAAGATTCAGCTCCATACAGCCATCAGTATTCACCTTTGAAAGCAATTATTTCAATTTCTAAGTATGGAAAATTCAGTGTGCTTTCTTGGAGGGATGTTAGAAATCGTGTATTTCAATAATCATATGAGCACTAAGATTACTCAGCACCCCCTTTCTGGGGATAGGCTGACAGCGAGTGTGTCCCCAGCCCCACTCCTGGGAGCCCCAGCCACCTGGTGTTGCTGCCTCTGTATTAGAGGCAGCAGCGCAGGGCAGCAGCAGTCCCCGTCCGTGAGAGGTCCAAACTCCCCATGGACAGAGGCTGCTTCGGCATCCCATGGATCAGCCTATTTTGGGGAGTTCGGTCCTCCCACAGACGGGGCTGCTGTTGCCCCACATGGCTGCCTCTGACACAGAGGGAGCAGCCTGGGGTGGCAGGAGTCTCCTCTGCGTGCTCTTCATTTAAAACTAGGACAGGCGGGCTGGGACTGAGCCAGCCTGCTGATCCAAGTTTTAAATGCAGAGCATGCAGTTGGGGGGAAGGGTTCAAAGCAGTTAACTGGTATATTAACTGGCACATTAAGTGATTGCTTATTAGTTTACCAGTTAACAACTACCCTGTGGACATCCCTACTTTCTTGACCATCATCCAAGAGTTTGCTTTGGTGTAATCTATTCTGTTTTGTTTAGATTCCTATAACTTGCTCATTGCCATGGTACCCAAGTGCCTATTTTTTGTCATTAATCTGTTTATACTCAAAACCAAGGCCTTTAGTTTGGAGGGCTGCACTCGATGACCTCCTGAGGTTTCTTTCAGCCCTGGAATTCTATGATTCCATGGAATAGAAAGTGGAGAAAGCAGACTTTTCCCAGAAATGTGGTGTGGGTGTCTGGCAAACATATACATGATATTTGCATATAATTACTAGCATCAATTTGCTCTTTGGGTCTGTTTGGTCTGTGTTTGTACAGGCCTAGCACAATGGGGCTCCTAAGTGCTACTTTTGTGCAAATACATAAAAATAATGTGAAACAAAGGTAATTTGTTTGTATTCGTTCCATTTTCTCTAATCAAAAAAGTACGCATACAAGTACCTAACTTGGTAGATTTACCATAAATCATTCAATCCCCTAAACGCTTTACCCCCTGAAGGTGTTTTAAAAGTAACAGAGTGACAAGAACAAAAAAGCCTTTTATCTTTCTACAATGTTCCTCGAAAAGGAATCTGTAATCCAATATTCAGATAATGCAGATATGATGTGACCTTTGCTGGAAGAGTAATTAATAAATCATAAGGCCAGAACAAACCACTGTGACCATCTACCCTGACCTTATATAACACAGCCCATAAGACTTCTCTGGGAGCCTATCATTTAGAAAAAAAATTATATGGATGCCTTCATGGGATCTCATATGTAATGGCAAGTTTGAGACTTTGAATTTTAATAAGTAGTATTCAAAATACTGAACATAAATGGGGTTATGGCTGGTGGCTGAGCTACCGTCACCTGTCCACCAAGAAATGTCAGTTTCTCATTCTAATTCTCAAAGGGCTAAATATTTATCTTTTCCCTCACACAAACTCAAAGAAGCAAATACATATATATAAAAATAAAAGGTATGGATAAATATGCCAGCCTGAATACCTCCAGATCCTGAAGATTATGAGGAAGAGGGGCCTCGTGGACAGGGTAGGTGTGTGCCCTGGGAAATCAGAAGTTTCCTAGCTACCAATGAAATCCAGGCCCCTTTATGCTCCTTTTTGATTCCTCCTCTGCCTTCCAGCGGAACAAATCCCTTATAGATTGTGTTGGTTCCTGTCATCAGAGATGTGCCCAAACTTCCATGTAAGAGGGTCAGAGGTATAGAGGGAATGTAATTGCGTTCAGAGTAGTATTAAATCTAACACACACACTTCTATTTGAAAATGCACTGGATTGAGAAGAGAGTAGGGATGTAATAGTGTAATTGATTAAGCGATAAACAAAAGCGTATAGCATCATAGAATCCCAAAATGGGAAGGGACCTCAAGTGGTCATTGAGTCCAGAGCCCTGCCTTCACAGCAGGGACAAGAACCATCTAGATCATCCCTGATAGATGTCTACCCAACCTGCTCTTAAATATCTCCAGTGATGGAGATTTCACAACCTCCGTGGGCAATTTATTCTAGTGTTTAATCACCCTGGGTATGTCTACACTACCACCCTAGTTCGAACTAGGGTGGTAATGTAGGCAACCGGAGTTGCAAATGAAGCCCGGGATTTGAATTTCCCAGGCTTCATTTGCATCTTGCCGGGCGCCGCCATTTTTAAATATCCGCTAGTGCAGACTCCGTGCCGCGCGGCTACACGCGGCATGGACTAGGTAGTTCGGACTAGGCTTCCTATTCCGAACTACCGTTACTCCTCGTTTCACGGGCTTCAGTTGCAACTCCGGTTGCCTACATTACCACCCTAGTTCGAACTAGGGTGGAAGTGTAGACATACCCCCTGACAGTTAGGAAGTTTTTCCTAATGTCTAACCTAAACTTTCCTTGCTGCAATTTAAGCCCATTGCTTCTTGTCCTATCATCAGAGGCCAAGGAGAAGAATTTTTCTCCCATCTCCTGGTAACTCTGTAATGAGTCTAGGCAAGCCACATGGCCTCCCTCTGACCCAGAAGAGGAAGGGCCTTCTAAGACCCCTTTTTGGGTGGGTCCAGCCTCACCCATCCCCACCCACAGGAAGGCAGAAACAGGAGTATAAGAGATCAGTGCTCAGTTGGAGCCCAGCTGCTGAACAGGCTAGACACTTGGCCCCAGCTCCGGTGGGGAAGGGCCCAGCCACGCTGCACTCTATGGGAGAAGTGGGTTGGGCCACTAAGACACCTGCTGGCCACTGACGACTGGTCTGGGCCACTGAGACCACTGCCATGGTCTGAAGATTTGCCAAGACCTCCAGACACTCGCTGGGCCCTGATGATTGGACCAGTCCTCCTGGGCCCCTGCCTGAGCCAGACCTAGAACCTACGGACACACTGCCAGCACCTCCATCCGCAGTTGACCCTGAGGAGTAGCGCCCAAGCTAGGTAGCCCCCCAGGAAGAACTGTGAAGCAATCCAGGGACAGCTGACCCCGGGGAGGCTGAGGAGATGGAGGTCGGTTGAGCAGCATGTTGCGGCTTAGATGCCCACTGACCCACAGACCTGGTCAGCATGTTGCAATCTGGATCCAAACCAACCTAGTGGCCGACATGCTGCCACTGTCAGGGCCCTGGGATGGGATGCAGTGGAGCGGGTGGGCCTGTGTCCCTCCTACCACTCCTCTCCTCAGCTGGCAGGTATCTCCCTGTAGGGGCAAAACCCCTGTGCTTGTCAGCTCTCCGCCAGCAAGGAGACCTGACCCCCGCCAGGCTGGGAGATGGACAGAGCTTTAAACTGTTCAAACAGAGGGCTTCCATGAGCTTCCAAGCTGGGAGGAACATTTCACAGAGTCACTGTCCTTTCTGTTAATTACATCTGACTATATTAGATGGACTTTCTCTTTCTTTATTCCCCACTGGACAACAGAGTGTGAAGAGCAAAAGGCCTTAAAAGTAAGAGTATCTGGAACTTGATAGATTACAAAAAAAAAAATTTCAGAATTCAACTTCGCTTTCACTCTGCCCTCTTATGGGCCTACCCATAATGTGTGTGCATACCAAATTCACAGCCATGAAAAATTCATCATGGGCAGCGAAAGATGGTCTCTCCCATGAAATCCGTGTTGTGTGTGCTTTTACTCTATACTATTCAGAGGGGAGATCAGTGTTTCCTAAATTGAGGGTCCTGACCCAAAAGGGAGCTTCAAGAGAGTTGAAAGGTTATTCTGGGCGGTCAAAGTATTACCACCTTTACTTCTGTGCTGGATTCAAAGCTGAGTGGCCAGAGAGCAGAGGCAGTTGTCCGGGCACCCAGCTCTGAAGGCAGTGTCCTTCCAGCTTCAATAGAGAGGTAAAGGTGGCAATACCATATCATGCCATCCTTACTTCTGTGCTGCTGCTTTTACAGCTTGGCAGCTGGAGAGTGGCAGCTGTTGACTGAGGGTGAGGGCCCAGCTCTACAGGCAGCAGCACTGAGGAAAGGGTGGCAATACCATACCACGCCATCCTTACTTCTGAGCTGCTGCTGCTGGGGGCTCTGCCTTCTGGGCTGGGATCTTGGCCAGCAGCCACCACTTTCCAAGCGCCCGGCTCTGAAGGCAGTGCTGCTATCTGCAGCAGCACAGAGGTAAAGACAGCAGGACGGTAATCCCCATACAATAACCTTGTACCTCCCTATAATCTCGTTTTTGGAACAGGACCTCTAAAGTTACAACACTGTGAAACTTCGGATTTAAATAGCTGAAATCATGAAATGTATGGTTTTTAAAATAATCTATAATTGTGAAATTGACAAAAATGGGCCGTGACTTTGATAGGACTAATTTTGTGTGAAAGTCTATGAGGTGTACAAGTGCCAGTCCCTAAACAGCCACACTAAGCAATGTTTCAGGATTTGGATGAATGTGAAGTCTGCATGGCTTTGGTGGAAGTGAAGAAAAAGAAATTAAAATGCTTAAGCCATTTTGTATTGTACAAATGTAACATTTATTCTACAATGAGGATTTCTCCATAAATATGTTGTATGCAATGTATCTGTAATAGTACTGAGGGTATCCAGAATATATATTATATAAATTATTAATTGAAACTGTCCAGATACTACTCAGTAAGACTCATGATTTAGCACCCAATTGTGCAGTCTTTACTCAGAAAAAACGCCCACTGAGTGTGTAGTATCATATAATCGCAGGATTCATGTCTTATTTATTTGTTTTAATATAGGCCTTACAATTATATAAATAATTGCAGAGGTGAACATGAAAAATTAAATTGGTTGGTTTGTTGTGGCCTCTGGATAGGATCATTGATTTTTTTTCTGGGCTGCAAATGACTGAAGTTATTTAATATTTTCCTTAGCTATAATGAACTGTTAGATGATTATGCCAATTAAATGCCAATGTACTCACCACAGGCATTTGATCAAAGGAGCGAATAGAAGACAATCTATCTGTAAATAAGTAAAACATGAAATATTTTTCTCTAGTATTCATAAAATTATATATTAATATATCTATGAATGTCCACTTCTACCTGTTGGATTCCCTCGAATATGTTCCATTTTTTCTTGAAGAAGAGCAGTTTGCCTTTCTAGTTGTCTGTTCAATTCTACTTGTGTCTCATACCTGGTTTTCCATTCATTACCTCAAAAGAAACACAAAGTTACTATAGTTTTAGAGGGGTAGCCGTATATGCAAAAACAATGAGGAGTCTAGTAGCACCTTAAAGACTAACAGATTTATTTGGGTATAAGCTTTTGTGGGTAAAAAACACTGTGTCATCCATATGCATCTGACAAAGGAGTTTTAGTCACAAAAGCTTATGTCTGAATAAATCTGTTAGTCTTCAAGGTTGCCACAAGCCTCTTTGTTGTTTTAAAAAAATTACTATTTTATTTCCAAAATTTAATTCATCCCACTAAAACTAGAAATTACCTTTTTCAGAATGACTCCACCTTCTTTTAGAGCCTGGCACCCCCACATCTATGTAAGGCTATATCTACACTGCAGGGAAAAGTCGGGAAAAGATACGCAAATTGCAAATCGCAATTTGCATATCTTTTTCCACTTTTCTTCTGAAAGAGGCTTTTCCGACATTTGGCCCGTCTACATGGGGCCAAATGTTGGGGAAAAACCCCTCTTTCAGAACATCCCTTCTTCCTCATAGAATGAGGTTTACAGGAATTCTGAAAAAACATCTGCTTTTCTGAAATATTTTTTTGGAAAAGAAAAAACGTTCCTTGGATGCAGCAGAGCTTTTCCGGGATACCTCTGGTATTCCAGAAAAGCTCTGCAGTGTAGATATAGTCTAACCAAGAAAATGTTCCTCTGCAAACAAGGGAATTTGAAAAAGATACTAGGAGAAATATTGGCCTCGGGGAAATCAATTGGAGTTTTGCCATTTACTTCTGTGGATATGTGTACACTGCAATGTAAATTAGGATTAGTGGGACTGGTGTTAGATGACACATGTTCAGGAACCCTTGGTTTGAGCAGCTACATTGTATTTTAACCCTAAATTAATAATTTAATGACCTGTGCTTAAACATAGGGCTCTGGCATTCACACTGCAATGCACAGATCTGAGTCACAATAACTACATCCCATAGTTCCTAGCATGCCACCCTTACCTTCTAAATAATACTATTCTAGCCTTGGACACATGGCGCATTCTGGGAAAACGTGCAGAGAGAGCCCTAAAGTTATCAAGAAGGAGCTCACTTTGCAAAAGGCTTGATCAGTTTGCTTTCCATTTCAAACCCAGGAAGCTCTCTGATAGTGTGTGTGATAGACAGGAGCAGTGCTGGCCAGCAGCTGGCGACTAAAGGGTTAAACTCAGGGAGCTAGCAGGGGCAGCACTCCTCCTATCCACCACACTGTGTTTGCAGGTCAGTGATCAGAACTAGGGATGTAAGGGTATGTCTACACTACCACCCTAGTTCGAACTAGGGTGGTTAATGTAGTCATACGAACTTGCAAATGAAGCCCGGGATTTGAATTTCCCGAGCTTCATTTGCATGTTGCCGGGCGCCGCCATTTTTAAATGTCCGCTAGTGCGGACTCCGTGCCCGCAGCTACACGCAGCACGAACTAGATAGTTCGGACTAGGCTTCCTATTCCGAACTATCTGTACTATCCACGAGGCGTATAGATAGTTTGGAATAGGAAGCCTAATCCGAACTATCTAGTTCGTGCCGCGTGTAGCCGCGGGCACGGAGTCTGCACTAGCGGACATTTAAAAATGGCGGCGCCCGGCAACATGCAAATGAAGCCCGGGAAATTCAAATCCTGGGCTTCATTTGCAAGTTCGTATGACTACATTAACCACCCTAGTTTGAACTAGGGTGGTAGTGTAGACATACCCTAAGTGACTAATCGACTATCCGATAAGCATGAGTTTATTGGACTGTCGAGTAGTGACTGAATTTGCTGCTTTCCCACCCCAGGCTGTGTCCATCAGAAGGAGCAAGGGTGAGGGAGCAGGAGCCAGTGCTGGAGAGAGCCGGCTTAAAAGCCAGTTACCCCTAGCACTGTCTTCGTGGGGGACACGAGAGGCAAAGGCGTAGGGGGACCAGGCGTGAGCTGGGAATCAGCTGATTCCCAGCTCACACACGGTCCCAGAGACTGTGCCTCTGTTTTTTAAATGTACTAAGAGCCTCTAGGCTCTTAATATATTTAGAAGGCTGAAGTGCAGTGTGGGGGACCAATACTGAGCCAGGAATCAGCTGTCGCAGTTCATGCCTGGTCTCCTCTCTGCCCCCGCTGTGCTTCAGCCTTTCAAATGTATTAAGAGCTGTCGGGAGTCAAACCCTCTGCAGTTTCCCCCCTTATCAACTAGTCAATAGAAATTGCATCAACTAGTCAATTAGTTGATTAAATGCAATTTAACATCCCTAATCAGAAAAGAATGAGTTAATGCTGATGTAAGCTGCTGTAGTTTCCCAGGAGAAGGAGTGTTTCTGTTTTCAATAGAGTGGATTGCAGACTCTCAGGATAGAGAGAACTAAGGAAGTTGTCCCATGGAATTATAGGATGCTTCCAGGTGACTTCTTGGACATAGGTCAAATGGGGCTGTAGCTACGCTGCAAAGCAACAAGACTTAGATCTTGGGTCCAATCTAGAGATACAATAGTGTAGTCGATTAAACTATTAACCGATAATCGGGTGCTTATCAGTTAACACTATGGGCTACATGCAATTCCCTCCCCCCTATGACTCTTCATGTATATTTTTTTAGTGGGCTGGCCAACAGGCAGGCTCGGTCCTGACAGCAACCTCCGCTGTGGCTCGGCATTATTATGGGACTGAGGAACAGGCACACAGGCAGGCTGTCTCAGTCCCGGAGTGCGCCGGATCCCAACATCAACCCTGCTACGGCTCTGCATTAGACGCACTTTAGGAACTGGTGCGCAGGTAGGCTAGCTCAGTCCCGGCTCAAGCTGGGTCCCAACAAATAGACTGAGCCAGCCTGCCCATGCGCCAGTTCTTAAAGTGCTTCTAATACGGAGCTGCAGTGTGGGTAGTTGCTGGGACCTGGCTTAAACTGGGACTGAGTGCTTTCACTGCTAAGCCTTATCAATTAAACGTGAAATGAGGTTTACCGGAGCGGTCGACAAAGGCTTCCTTTGTCGACCACAGTGTGTCCAGAATGCCCCGCTGTGCCGCCAAACAGCTGATCGGCACAGTGCGGTGGCCATTTTGATGTAAATGAAGCGGCGATTATTTAAATCGCCGCTTCATTTTCCTATGTCTAGTAAACTCATCTACTTGGCTCCGTCGACAGAGCCATGTAGTCTAGACATACCCCCTAGTCTTGATTTAAAAATGGTCTGAGATGGTGTCTCCATCATGACCTTTGGTGAATCATTTCAATGTTTAATTACTCTTTTTGTTAAAAATTATATCTGATTTCCAATCTGAATTTGTCTAGCTTTCAACTGCCCGCCATTGGATTGTGTTATACTTTTTTATGCTAGATTGAATATTATTAAATACGTGTTCTCTATTAAGATACTTATAGACTAATCAAGCCACCTTTTAATCCTCTTTTTTGTAACAAAAATAGACTCAAGGAGCTCAAGCTATTTCTGAGGCAAGTTTTCTAATCTTTTATTATTCTAGAGGCTCTCCTCCAAACTCTCTCCAATTTATCAACATGTTTCTTGAATCATGGACACCAGAACTAGACACAGTATTCCAGAAGCGGTCACTCCAGTGACAATGACAGAGGTAAAATAACATCTCTATGTCCATTCAAGATTCTCCTGTTTATGCATCCCAAGATCCCAATATCACTCTGGAAGCCCATGCTCAGCTGATTATCCACCCCCCCCAAAAAAAAATATTTTTCAAAGTCACTGCTTCGCAGGATAGAGTCCCCATACTGTAAGCAAGGCCTACATATTTTTTTGTTCCTTGACATGAACTTTTACATAAGTTATATTTAAAACAACATACTATTTGCCTCTGTCCAGTTTACCAAGCAATCCAGACATCCTGAATCGGTGACCTATCTTTTTCATCTATCTACCACTCCTCCAAATTTTGTGCCATCTGCAAACTTCATCAATGATGATTTTATGTTTTCTTCCTGGTCACTGATAAAAATATTAAGTAGCATAATGTAAAGTATTTATCCCTGAGAGATCCCACTAGAAATACACCCGTTCAATAATGAGTCTCCATTGATCATTACATTTTGAGAACTTTCAGATAGCCAGTTTTTAATTTAATATGTAGTATGTTAATTTTATATTGTTCCATAGTAGAACTTCAGAATTATAACCTAACTGGTCAACCTCACACTTCTTTTGGAATTAGAAGTATGCAATCAGGCAACAGCAGAGACAAAAACAAACAAAAGTAAATATAATACAGTACTGTGTTAAAAGTAAATTACTAAAAATAAAGGGAACGCTTAAAAACCAATTTGACAAGGCAAGAAAACTGTTTCTGTGCTTAGTTCATTTAAATTAAAAATGGTTAAAAGCTGCTTTTTTGCATAGTAAAGTTTCAAAGTTGTACTAAATCAATGTTCAGTTGGAAACTTTTGAAGGAACAAACATAATCTTTTGTTTAAAATTCATAAGAGAAATTAGAGGAATGGAAAGAGCATTATCATCATATGATGAGGCTGTATCATCTGTTTTTTCCCCAAATACAGGACAGAAACAATATGTACTTTTACTGATGATTCTACCATTTCCATCTGGTAATGGACCAGTACTATTGTCTTGATTCTTTTCATTATGATGTTTTAAAAACTCCTTCTTTTTGTCCTTAACACAGCTGAACATGGATTTCTCTTAGTATCCTTTACCAATTTTCTACAATTACTAACTTCTGATGTATATTCATGCTTATCAATTTGCCCTTGCTTCCATTTATTATATACTATAAGATTTACCAGGCATTGCTCAGGTCCTTAACTCAATTAATTTTCATTTTTCTTTATTTAAACCATTGTTCTGGGGTGGAGATGAGAGATTCAATATGCAGGCTGCCCCAAGGAAAGAGGTCTATGCCAGCCCTCCCTCATCACAGCAGCTTGGGGCCAGATAAGAAGCGCATCTCCATAGTTGCTACAGCTCCAGCAGGCACACCCAGGGAAGGAGTGTATGTCCCCCATCTGAGGCAGGTCCAAATTTGTCTGCCCTCCCCTCCCCCCTCCCCCCCCCCGTGCTCCCCAGCGTGTTTAAGGAATGGAGCAAACTGTGTACTTTCCCTTCACTCACTGAAGGGAAACAACCAGCAATGTTCCTATAAGAATCGGGGTGGAGCTGCGTGGTGGAGGCTCAGGTAGTCCTAGATGGGAAGGCAGGGAGCAGCCAACCCCTTTCACCTGCCTGGTGATTGTCTCTTCTCTGTATGGTTTTATGCATCCCCATAGGAATCGGGGGGATTTTCAGCCTTCCTCCTCCTGCACAATCAAACCCTTACCTTGCTTGTAAGTTATGATAAGAGGAAGCTGCATACCAAATTTGGTGGTCCTAGCTCTTACCATTTAGGAGTTTTCGAACAAACAGACTCACAGACACACACATATATACACTCTCAAATATATAGTAGATTATTTCTTATTTTATAGCTGTTTTCACTTCTCCTTTAAACCAGGTCTAAACCAACATGTCTGTCTTCCTCAATTGTGGCTTTTTTGGCATCTAGTAAGGTATTCTTAAATGATTCCCAATTATCATTAATATTTTTCTCATTAAATGTTTCCTCCCCGCTGATTTGGCTAATAACTATTTTCAGCTTTGTAGAACTGGACCTTCTAAGGCACCAAATACAAACATATTTATTTATAATTATTACTAGTCTGGACTTCATTCTGGTTGCAGGTGATAAATGTGATCAAGTCATAATCATTTGTACCTAAACTGCTGTTAGTTTTCAGTTCTGTGATCAGTTCCTCTTTATTTGTTAGGACAAGGTTCAACAAAGATTTCCCCCAAGTTGGCTGCAACAATTTCTGAGTTCAGAAATTGTCATTTATATGTTTAGAAATTCAAAGGATGTTTTAATACTGGCAGCAATACACCTCCAACATACGTCACTCAAACTGAAGTCCACCACAACAAAAAGCGTTTTTCCCTATACATTGTAATGAGGTGTGTAAGGAGGTCGTCATTTTGTTCCCCGATATGATCTGGTGGTCTGTAGCAGACATGAACAAGATGATATCCCATCTTGTGCTTTATCTTTTAGGACACTGCTCCAAAACCATTCTCAATCATATTTTTCTGAGTTAGCAAGGACTTGGAAATAGGGAATCCTGTTTTTAGCAGAGTGCCATTCCCCCGCTCCTTTTGTCCACTTGATTCTTCCTAAATAGCTTATAACCATTAATTTTAACATTTCAATCATGTGAATCACCCAACCAGGTTTCAGTAATACCAACAATATCAAGTTTATCTTCATAAATTGTGGGGGAAGCCAGACTGAGGGTGGCTAGAGAGCAAGTGATAGAACATGATTGCAGAGCTACAGAGGGCTCCCTGCATGGCCTGTGACACTAGATTCCTGCAGCAAAAAGTGCAGAGAAAGTTGTGGTCCTGGAGAGGAGGAGCAGAGAGCTCTAGACAGGGCCATGAAGATAACAAGTCCCAGGCTGCAGGGAAGGCCACTCACTGCTGAACAGCTCCTGCTCAGAGACAGAGCCATGCAAGAGTAGAATGGCCTCTTCTGAAGTCAGGGACGACAAAGACTTCTCCTCTTCCTCTTTGTAGTCCTGGCTAGGGGTCTCTGCTCTGCTGGACCAGAACCACAGCCTCCCCGACACCTTGGGCCTGTAGGGATTGGGTGTCAATGGCCATGCAGGGAACCCTCTGCCTTAGGGATGTAAGCAAGTAGTCGAGTATTCAACTACCGGATAAATCTAAGCTTATCCAGTACTCAACTCGAGTGCTTTCTACTTACTTACTTACTTACTTACTACTTGCTTTCCCCCCTTGCTGCCTCTCTGTATCAGAGGCAGCAAGGGGGAGAACAGGAGCTGGTGCTGGGGGGGAGCTGGCTTAAAAGCTGGTTCCCCCCAGCACCATCTCCACAGTGCCACCTCTCCCTCTCCTCCTCCCCCGTCTGATGCCTCTATCAGAGGCAGCAGAAGGGGCAGAGGAGATAGGGGAGGTTCCTCCAGCAACAGCTCCTGTCTGCAGCGGGTCTCAATGGGAACCTGGGCCCCCCATGGACAGGGGTTGCTTTGTGGCAGCAGCCCGTCTCTGTGGCGGCCCGGAGCAAGCCGCAGGTAGGGGTTGCTTTCGGAGCAGCCTCTGCCCACAGCCAGCCCGGGCTGCCATGAACAGGGGCTGCTAGATTCAGTGCAAGACGGGACCCAGCAGCCCCAGTTCATGCCAGTCTGGGACTGATGTGACTCTGCCTTTTAAATGTAGTAAAAGCTGCCCAGCTCTTCTTATATTTAAAAGGCAGAGCCGCAGCTATCCCAGAGCCTGCGTGAGCCAGGACTGCTCAGTCCTGGCTTGCACCAGCTTCGGGAGCTACCCCCGCTGCAGCTCTACACAGGCCTCCCCTTATTGACTAATTGTGTAGTCGATACAAATTGTATCAACTACACAATTAGCCAAATATCCACTCCCTAACATACTTACTCTGCATCTCTGCTGTCACATCCTCACTGTCATTATAGGGCTCCATGCACAATTACTGGGCCAGTGATATCTGATCTCTGCAGGCACAAGATGTGGGGAAGGTTATATTCCTGGTAGGGCAAAGCAGAGAACCTTGACACTCCCAGCAGATTCCACAACAGGTATTTGCCCCTGCAGTGGGGAGCTTGTTCTCTACCTCCTCCATCCACTGCTAGCAGGAATCTCTGCTCTGCCCTGTCCTGCCACGGCCACAACCCTGCCTGCAGACGTCACTGCCCGGAGACAACGCAAGGAGCTATCTGTAGCTGTACTATTAGGGATCCGCTCACTCACTAGGGATGTAAGCGACTAGTCGACTATCCGATAAGCATAAGCTTATTGTATAGTCGGCTAGAGACTCGACTAATCACTTTTCCCCCCACTGTCCTACTGCCTCTATCAGAGAGAGGCAGCAAGTGGGAGGGACACATTCCAGTATTGGGGGGAGCTGGCTTAAAAGCCAGTTCACCCCAGCATCAACTCCGCAGGGGGGCAGGGGCAGCGAAGAGGGTAGCGAAGAAACTGAAGCAATCCCCACTCACACCAGTTCCCACTGCAGGGCTTCAGCCTTGGAACAAGAGTCCCATGTCTTGCTACATTTCAAAGGCTGAAGCACCGCAGTAGAAACATGGGGAGAGCAGGACTGCTTGAGTCCTCGCACCTGAGAGGCAACAAGGGGTGGGGAGTGGGGGGCAAACACGAGCCAGTGCTGGAGGGAGCTGGCTTAAAAGCCGGTTCCCCTCAGAACCACCTCTGGGGTGCCACCTGCGCCCCCGCTGCCTCTATTAGAGCTATGGGGGGAGGGGATAAGAGAGGCTGCTACAAAGCATGCTGCCAACCAGCCCGTTTGCGGTAGCTAGGGCTGGCTGCGGCTATAGCTGCTGCAAACAGAGGCTACTCCGGAAGCAGCCAGGGCTGTTCACTGCAAACAGGGGCTGCTGGACTCAGCGTGACCTGGGATGGAGCAGTCCTGGCTCGCACATACGTTGCACCTCTAAATTTTAAATGTAGTAAGAGCCCGGTGTCTCTTACTACATTTAAAATGCAGAGCCACAGTGCAGGTGGCTCCTGGAGCTACCCTTGCTGTAGATCTGCATAGTGGTTCTATCAAATTGTATTGAGTACATGATTAGTTCACTAATTGCAATTTAACATCCTTATCACTCACTCCATTCAATGTGTCTGCTGAACTCAACAATTACTAACACTCGTAGATTAATATCAAATCCTGTTCCCTCTCATCTGCATGCTTACACGTGCGCACACCAAAAAATTCCACCCCCGCACACCTCCTATGCAGAGCTGCAGCAGAGGCTGGTGGATCCATGAGCCACAAAGCAAGAGGAAGTGATGGCTGGGGCTGGAGGAGTCCTGAGCAGCACAGCGGGAGGCTGTTGTGATGGCTGCGGCTGGAAGAGCCATAAGCCGCAAAGCAGGAGGCTGCTGTGGTGGCTGGGGGAGTAGCAAGGGAGCCTGGGCAGAAGAACAGCAAAACAGGTACTGGGATCATACCAGAGGAGCCAAGGATGAGGGGATTGGCACAGAAGTTGGCTGGCACAGGTAAATTCAGGGGAAGGGGATGGAGGGCAAGCTGTGGGGTTGGACACAGGTCTCTGAGAAATAGGGACAGGGGAGAACAGGTGAGATGTGGGGCTGGGCACAGGTTTCTGGGCAGTGGTGCTTGGGCTGTGGGCCCTAGGCCCAGCTACTGGCTATTTGTGTTTGGAGTGCAGATAACATGGCCCAGACTTATATACTGGTGGCATACGGGGGTGGGGGTGGGGAGACAGGTTCTAGACTGCAACGCTGGACACAACTGCAGGGTGTGTAGGGGTATAGGCAGTTAACCAGGCCTATACAGGTACCACCTAGCTGTGTGTCGTCCGGAGGTACAGTGTTGTATGTAGGAAATAGCAAGTTGGGTGGTATTCAGGGTGGGTGAGTGTTAATTATCCCTTGCTTTAGTATTTTTTCTTACATAACAATTTGAAGTGTGTGTGTGTGTAATTTTGCTAGTAACTGGTGGGTGCCACAGTGGCACACATCCAAACAAGCCCACAACCTCAATACTGGTGCGTAAGACTAAACTCACTCCGCTCATGAATGAAAAAAATCTTAGGGGGAACACTGCTGCTAAGATTAATTGTTCACTTACCTTCATCCTCAACACTGTGAAGTCTTTTTTCAAGTTCTGTTATTGTGTTTCTCAATTCAAATATTGAGAGTTCAAGTGTTTCCCTGTGAGAGAAGTTAGTTAAATAGTTATACAATTTATCGTCTTACTAACAACAAAGTCTAACTTGAATTTCATGTACAGATCAAGTGTCCTTGTGTTTATATTCCACTATGTACATTAGAGCGATTGAGGCCAGAAGGGACTACCAGATCATCTAGTTTAGCCGTGGCCAACCCGAGGTTCACGAGCCGCATACAGCTCTTCCCCCCCCCCCGGTGCAGCTCACGAAGCTGCCCCCACACTCCTCAAAAATGGCCCTCTCCTCCCAGCCCCCTGTGCTGATCTGGGCAGGGGAGTCGTCCGGCACAGCCATGAAAGATGTAGAATTAAAGATGGTGTCGAGAGCCTGCTGTGGCCAAAAAGCCTCAAAACACGTTTAAATGAGTTTTCTTAAAAGGGCAGAGCTTTTTTTTTTTTTGCTCAACTAAACATGACCAGAGGCTCCTTTTAAAGGGGCAAAAGGTTGCTCGACAACTTTGCCCCGTCTCTTCGTGCTGGATCCACTGCTATCTTGGCTCTTTGCCCAGAAAGGGTTGGCCACCCCGATCTAGTTTTTCCTCCTGCACATGACAGGCTACTAAACCCTACTCAGTTGCCACAGTATTAAGTTCAATACACTGGATTAGAAACTGCTATATGCCATAGGCATGAAACATGAAGGGCCAAGATGCATGAATGCCTGAGGCCTCTGTAATGGCAGAGAAATGATTTGGTGAGATATACCTACATGATCCTAGCAAGTGAGCTAGACTCGTGCTGCAGAGAAAGGTGAAAAACAAAAACCCTAAACCAAACTGAACAACCCAAGGCTCATGCCAATCTAACTTGGGGGGGAAGGAGGGGAATCCTTCCCAATACCAAAAATGATGGTCAATATACCTCTGAACATGTAAGCAAGATCAATATGCCTCTGAACATGTAACATCTGAAAGAGAATTCTGTGTACCACCTTAGAGCACCAGTACACTCTGTTCAGTGGCCCATCATTAGTTCTTCTTTAGAATTGCTACAGTGCTTTAGAAACAGAGGCATTTTTGAAATTCTGTCATTGGAAATATTTTCATAAGGCAATATTATATACTATCTCTACATATCAATATTTTTCTGGCAAGACATCAAGTGTAAGGCTGTGTAGCCAGACATGAACCCCATCTTGTTTCCCCTCCCCCGCTCCAGAGAGCAAGGGAAAGGCGGTCAGCCTTTGATGCTCTGGGAACGCAGGTGTGCTGCCTGTCCCTGACTCTACCATAAACAGAAACTAGACAGTAAATGGGCTAGCTGACGACCTGGGGCCTCCCGCCGCCCTGATGGCTAGTACCAGTAATTGACACGCCTGCACTGTCCCAGGAGAGGAATCTTTGCCCATCACATACCAGAGGAGCCCATTGTTTGCATTTTCCCAGGTGTGAATTATGCTTTGCACCCTTTGTGGGAAACTTGGCGTTCAAAGCCATTTTTCCTAATTGGCCACTTGAGATCAGGAAGAAGCCTACGTGACCTAAGGGGTATAAAGAGGGGTTTAGTAGCCCACCCCATTTGAGCTCCAATCATCTACACCTGCTGGCAGGTATTGATTGACTCCCAAGGTCTGTGGGACGCCCAACCTCGCCCTACTTCTTCCCAAGGGATTGAGAGAAAGACGCTGGCCACGCCAAGTCTGGAACGCAGGGATAAGAATATATACCTGCTAGGTATCTATTTTGCATGCATTTAATAAGAGCTCAGAGAACCAAAAGGGTTTCATGGTACCTGTAAGTGACTTATTAGTGTAATTTCTGTCCTGTCCTTTGTAGTGGCTGTGTTATCTGTAACACAGTAGTAGCATTTAACAGCTAAGTTTACCCTGTTACAATAAAATAGTAACTGTTTAAGCTGTGACCTGACTCCTTCAGTTGCTGTAACAGAACCAAGCACAATTTTTAAAAAGAACTCCAGCCAGTCATAAAGGACAGATATAGGGAGAGGTTGAGCATTGGATCATGTCGCTTCCAGGGGACAGATCCATTGGGGCATCTCTCAGCTTCCCCAAGCTGCCCGCTGCGAAGGGATCGTGTATCCTAGCAGTCAAAATCTGAGGTGTAATAAGCTCTCCCTGTAAACTCTGGGGCGTCTGTTGGCCTGTTGGCTGCCTGCCGCGAAGGGATCCAGATCCTAGCAGTAAAGACACGAACGTTAAACTCCTCGGGGCTCCCATCAGTCTCACCTAGACTGCCCACTGCGACGGGGCCTTGTGTCTCAGCAGTTGAAGACTCGGGTGTAACACACACACATGCACTGCCCTGACCATCAGCTGACAGGCTGTAAGGCTAATGAACTAATGATTGTCTGAGTTTTTGATACATAACAGTATACCTGAGAAAAGTGCTATTGGAAATGTTTATCTTAGTTTAACTCAGAACTCACTGCTTAGAGACTAATAATACTTCTTTTAGATACTTTTTGGCCACATATTATGACGATTATTTAAATTTCAGGAACTGTCAAAGTATATGATAACTAGTAGCTAAACTCAAGGTCTGAAATAGTATGTAACAAAGAGAAAATTTTCTCTAGAAATATTGTAAGAGGTAAGCCATTATTATTTTCATTACCAAAGCAATAATGTGAAAAAAATGTAGAGCACTAGAGTGTGAAGTGTTTTCAAAATAGACAAATTGTCAATTGTATTGGAAATTTAAGCTTTGGTTAAATCAAGCATTTCTGAATAGGGATGTAAGAGACTAGTCGACTTTCTGATAAGCAAATGTTTATCAGGTAGTCGAGTAGGAACTCGACTAGTCGCTTCCCTCCCTTGCTGCCTCTACCAGCAACAACAATTCTGCATGTGCACAGTTGCACATGATTCCCCCAACAGGAACGTCTACTGACAGCAGAAGGATGGTGAGACTTAGGAATTTGGTGTTCCGTTCCAGACTCTGGAGTAGAGTGGGTAATATGCGGGCACAGATTCTTTTGCCTATTTTCCTTAAACTTGACCCTTTTTGCCCCAGTCCCTTTAATCTGTTCCCTAGTCCTGTCTCTAGCTCACCTCTGCCTTCTTGTCCAATTCTCCACATTTAGACAGCCCAATCTCCACTTCTCAGACTTCCCATCCCCATTTTAGTCTCCTTGCCCAGCAAATCTTAATTTTACCTCTCCAGACTTCCCATCCCAGCCTCCTTGCTCAGTATTCCTAATTCCATTCCTAACAGTGCCTAGAGCAGAGGTGACCAACCCATTACAGACAAAGAGCCAAAATAGTGGTGGACACAGTGCAAAGAGCCGAGGGAAAAAAGTTGTTGAGCAAAAAACAACAAAAAAAAAAAACCCACTGCCCCTTTAAGAGCCCTGTGTGGCCCAAGCAGGCTTCTGTTGGCCACAGCATCAGATCTCACTGCGCCAAGTGACGCCTTGCCCAGACAAAGAAAAAAAGGTCAGATCAGAGGACCGTGAGAAGATCTGCTGGTGCAGAAGCCACAATTTTTCCTTTGAAAACCCGGGTTGGCCACCTCGGCCTAGAGAGTCCCAATCTCCCTCCTGATGCCTCATTCAATCTGTCTCCTCTGATCTAGTGACTCCCAAGTCCTCTCCCGTTGCCCTTCCCTGCTCCTATTATCATTGTTCAGCCTATTCCAGTCTCCTCTCACCTCTACTCCCTCTATTGTGAGAGCTTCCAATACAAATTTCTCCCGGATCCTCTGTGGCTCTTGTCTGCTCTGCATGCACATCAGGCAGCTTCCTTCTCTAAGCTACCTGGGCTCAGTCAGTCACTCTGAGCACAGACAAAACAAGGCTCCCTAGTCTCCAATCAAATATCTAGAACTGCAGCAGCCCAGTGCTGTGAAAGTGCAGGGGACAGCCTGCTTAGGCCCATGCTGGAGCATGCCCAGCACAGGTGGAATTTTTTGGTAATTTATCTGCTAAAATCTTTGAGCATGTACATATTTTTCAAAGGCTTAGAATTGGGCCGAATCTGTGTGAACTTCTCAGGGCTGGCAAGAGTTGCGTCTCTAGCACAAAGGCCACCACCAGCCAAATGTCAAGTTCCTACTTCAAAGCATGGGAGCACTAGAGCAGTGTTTCTCAACCAGTGGTACAAGTACTCTTGGGGTACTCGAGAGAAGTTTGGGGAGTATGTCAACAACTGAAATTTGGAGAAAACAGAATTTTTGTTTTAAGTTTTAAAGCGCTTTATTATGTTTGTACTTTTTACACCCAAAATCGTCATCGCCCACCTGGCTACGATTAAGATATTTAAACAAATGTGTTGCAAAAGTAGAAAAAAAGTGTGTCTGAAAACTGTAGGCACTGGGGGTACTTTTTTTTTTTTTAAGAGAGTACTTTATAAAAAAAAAGGTTGGGAAACACTGCACTAGAGCATCTAAAAGAAAAGGTTGGCAAAACACCATAGTATAAAGAAAACATATTTCCTCGGCTTCATTCTCTGAAACAGCTAGATCTTCCCATACTGCTGGAACAGAAAACAGAACACCACATGGGGCTACCCTGAGGATCCCACTCACACCTTCATATTTTCTTCCACTATTTGATCTGAGGAAGTGGGTCTGTCCCACGAAAGCTCATCACCTAATAAACCATCTTGTTAGTCTTTAAAGTCCTACATAGTCCTGTATTTTGTTTCAGCTACACCAGACTAACATGGCTACATTTCTATCACTATTCTTCATATACAGGGCTGACCTGAGCTAGTCACTCAAAACCCCAGCTGACTTTTTGATATAAGTGGCAAATGCAACAAATTCCCACTTTGGGGGGGGGGGGGAAAAAAAAAAAAAAAGCTGTGACAGAGGATAAAAAAGGGACAGACCTGGCCAAACAGGAGGCACAGTGGCCCTACTGCTGGCGCACCTTGGCCAATCGGGACTTAGCTAGGATTGTGGTCCTGCTTTTAGCAGAGGCTGGACTTGATGACCTCCTGAGGTCTCCTCCAGCCCTAGGATTCTAGGATCATTTGCCCAAGCAGTTCAGCCCAGGGCAGACACGCAGCGCCCATGGTTAAGGCATGGAAAGCTTATAAGCACCCGCGTGTTCTGCCCTGGGCAACCTCAACCTCCTCTGCAGCGCGTGGGGGCCTCCCCCTGGCGCCCCCCGCTCGCAGCAGGGCGCCCCGCTGCCCTGGGACAGGGACTCACTTCATCTGCTCCTCCTGCCCCAGCTCCAGCCGCAGCTGCTCCGAGCCCGGCGCGCTGGAGTCCCCGCCTTCCCCCATTGCCACCCGCAGCCCCGCGCCGCGCTGCCAGGCGCGGGGCGTCCGCTCGCGCTCGTCTCCTTGGAGAGCATCTGGGGGAGGGGGGCGGAGCGCCGGGGAGGAGCAGCCAGCGGGAGCACGTGACAGTAACCGCAGTGCCGGTCACGTGGCGACGGGCTGGCAGGGAAGGGCCGCGCGACCGGAGGGAGGCGGCCGGGCCGGTTCGGAGCGCTGCGCTGCGCGGGGCGGGAGAGCATGGCCGCGAGCGCGTCCCCCGCCTCAGACGTCGCGTACGCGCGGATGGCGGCGGCGCTAGGTAACGGTCGGCGGGGCGGGGCTCCGCGGAGCGACCCCTCGCTGCTGGCGCCGGGTTGGCTTCAGCGCGGCAGGCGGCTCTGGTTGAACCGAGTCAGCGGCCGCCTGGGTCTCTTCCCCGCGCCTCGGCTGCGAGAGAGTCAGTGACGGGCCGGGATCTGCAGCCGGCTCCCCTCCCTCTGGGAGGCAGCGGAGCGCGGCAAGTGTCCCAGTGACTGGACAGCGTGATCCCCGCCTGGCACGAACTGACCCTTCCTCTCCTCCGCTTACAGACTGGATGAGTTGTAACGAGCCAGGCCGATGTGCGCTGCTGCCAGGCTGAATCTCTTCAGTCTGGCAACCCTAGGACGTGACCTTTGCAGAACCAGGGGAAGTCAATATAGTCTAGCAGCATTACCAGCATTCCCACTGCTTCCTGGGCTCTTACCCTAATTTAGGGTAAATTAGGGCTCAATTACAGCACACAACACTGAGAGCCAGGACTGGTGTCTATCAGCTAACTTTATGGGATTGCAAGAAAGTTGCCTACCCACATAAGCGGACATATGACTACCTAAAATCATGCCAGACCACGGATGTTGCCAAACTAGAAAGTGCAGGACTTGAGAGGTTCAAGCTAAGGATGTGAACTAGCAATTAATTTACTAGTTGAGTAGTGGATGGAATTTCCACCCACTAGTTGATATGCACTTCTGTCTTGTTCCTTTGAAATGTACAAGAGATCCAGTGGGGGTTCTTGTGCATTTCAAAGTTGGAATGCAGCGTGGAGCCCAGGGCCAGGGTAAGTCCTGCTGACTCTGGGCTCCATGTGGGTGCTTCTGCTTTGAAATGCAGAAGAGTCCCAGCGGGGGGCTCTGTGCATTTCAAAGCGGAAGTGCCCACATGGAGCCTGGGGTTAGCAAGGGACTCAGAGTCCTGGGCTGGCCCCAGGTTCCATGCTGTGCTTCCTCTTGGAAATGCACAAGAGTCCCCATTTTAAAGTGGCAGCACTGCTTGGAGCCCAGGATCAGCAGGGGGAGTGACTAGGTGACTAGTTAACTAGTCCTTTACATCCCTAGTTCAAGCTGTAGTAAGTAGTTCCTCAATACCTTTGGGCCCAGGATCAGCTGGAGGGAGCGACTAGGTGACTAGTTAACTAGTCCTTTACATCCCTAGTTCAAGCTGTAGTAAGTAGTTCCTCAATACCTTTGGGCTACGTCTAGACTGGCATGATTTTCCGCAAATGCTTTTAATGAAAAGTTTTCCGTTAAAAGCATTTGCGGAAAAGAGCGTCTAGATTGGCACGGTGCCAATCTAGATGCGCTTTTGCGCAAAAAAGCCCCAATCGCCATTTTCGCAATTGGGGCTTTTTTGTGCAAAACAAATCTGAGCTGTCTACACTGGCCCTTTTGCGCAAAAGGACTTTTGCCCGAACGGGAGCAGCATAGTATTTCCGCAAGCAGCACTGATTTCTTACATAGAATTATAGGACTGGAAGGGACCTCAAGAGGTCATCGAGTCCAGCCCCCCCGCCCTCAAGGCAGGACCAAACTCCGTCTACACCATCCCTGACAGATGTCTGTTTAACCTGTTCTTAAATATCTCCAGAGAGATCGTCAGTGTTCGTGCGGTAATTCAAGCGGCCAGTGTAGACAGCTGGCAAGTTTGAAAAACTTGCCAGTCTAGACACAGCCTTGGTCTTTAGTACTTTTTCCACAGAGATGGGAGGTTTTATAAGCATCAGGTCAAGTGTGAAGGCACCAAATAGAATGAAGTATTGCATTTTACCTTGTAGGCTTATTTATGGTATGTAAACTTGACTGGAACTTATTTTGCAAATAAATGTGAATTATTACAGAGTTTGTTCAGCTATTGCTTTAATCTCTACATATTTGATGTCTTGCCTACTTTGCTTTATCTAGAGAAACTCACAAAAGAAGCAGAGAGCCTGGCAGAATACCAGAAACTAATGAAAAACCACAATATAACTTTGGCCCAGTTAAACAAGAGTTTTGATGAGGTAGGATAAGCTGTTATCTTAAACCACCTTGATATATGAAGTGTAGATACAGAATGAATTTTTAGCCTTTTAATTATTTAGCTTTATACAGACAATGAACACTGTTCTTTAGGGGAGGAACTGTTGCTGTATTGTATGTATAGGGTCTTACAAAATGGCCTTTAATACTTAGTTGAAGCATTGAAGCAGTACTAGTAATCAGCACTGTACAGAGTAACAGAGAGTCTAATTTGTCAAACTGATCAGGACTGAAGAGCTGAAAACAGCTAACATTAACAGCCACTGGTCAATCTGATATGTATTGAGTGGTGGAGTTTTTTTACTGGATTTTAATGTGGCTTTGGACCACACAGGTATTTTTGCATTGGCTCTTGGTTCCCTTTTCCATGTGGCTGTGGGCACTATTCCCTCTCAGGCTGTACAACAGAGGTCTGACTGAGAAGCAGAAAGACACTCCCAACATTCCCCTTACACACTAGAGCCTAGGGTATGGGTGGGCAATAATTTTTTCTGGGGGCCACTTTAGAAATGTTTGAAGTGGTCCTGGGCTGCACCAGAGGGGGCGGGGCCTCAAGCAGAAGGGGTGGGGCCAGGATACTTTCCTGCTTCCCCACCCACAGACCATGACTGGTCTGGGGGAGTGTTTCCTTTCCCCCTCCCACCAGGTGCCCATGCCCCGGTGGTAGGAGGAGACTTTGCACACTTCCCCTTCTGCCTCCAGGCCAATCAGGGCTTGGGGGAGGGGCATACACCTCTTGCCCTGCCAGGAGTGCAAGGTGCTTCTAAGTGCTGCATGCTCCTGGCAGGGTGGGGGCAGGGCAGAGGAAACTTTGCATGCTCCCCCTGCCCCCAGGCCCTCATTGGCCTGGAGGCAGGGAAGCTGCAGAGCCTCCACAGGTCAGATCAATCCTCTTAGTGGGCCAGATCCGGTCCACAGAGGCCCTTTTGCCCACTCCTGGCCTGGGGGGGTCCCAGGCTAGTACATTTTGTGTGCTCCAGCCCCATAGGTGGGATGGCAGGGAAGGGAGGGCTGGATCACCACTGTGGGCTCCCCAATGCTGGGGAGGAGAGTCCTGTGCATCAGGGGCTGCATCAAACCCCCAGCTTCCCCACCCCTGCTATAATGTGTGATGGTAAAGATTCTGCTCCTAAAAAGAACACAATCTAAAAAAGTGACAAAAGTAAAAGCAGTAAAGTTTTCAATTCATACAAACTTGTTCTAATTCACTATTAGCTTGGGACTTGGAGTTGAAAGTCAGTTAACTTGATGAAAACATCTGGGCAGGAGGTAATTTTGACAGTGTAAGTTATATAATTGATGCTGTTATTCTCATCAGTGAATCTAAAGTGCAAATGAAATGCAGCACAGTCTAAAATCCTCAATTGTGTATGGTAACTGTATTAAAAAATAGTTGTTCCTGGCATCTTGCATTGAGCATTCATTGTACACTAGATTGTTAAATGGAAGAACAGACAAAAATCAGTAATTTTAATTTTGTAAGTGACTCAGACCTAACATTCACTGTCAGATTCACTATTGCAGGAACCATAAATATATCAGTAGTCTAAAAGGAAGAGGCAGATTCACAACAGCTAATGTAAGAAATATGGCAATGTAACTATACAAGTCCCATCGCTAGTTCAGTAGTTCTAATATTTTAAAGGGACTCTATAATCTAACATACTTGGCACCCTGACAAAATCAGGGCTATGAAAAATGGGTCATAGATGGAAATCTGATACCTTCTGTGAAATCTGGCTAGTGTAGGGAAGACCAGATTTCAGAGTTCAGCAGCCAGAGAATGGCACTGCCATCAGCACCACAGAAGTGAGTTGGCCTGGTATCCTCCCTTATACATAGCCACCCCAGGGCCCTCTAACACAAGTGCTGGGCTCCTGGACAAGCTGAGGAAGGACAGGGCTTCCTCTGTACATGCCACTTTTGGTCAGACTTACGTCTTGGAATCTCCCCTAGCTGTAGGAATCTGAAAGACTGCTGGCTGGGAGTTCAGGTCTGAAGGGTGTGCTGTTACCAGCAGTGGTGCAGAAGTGAGTATGGCATGGTATTATTCAAATTTCTGTGCTGCTGCTGGTATACTTTTCAGAGCTGGATGGCTGCCCAGTTTTGAAGACAGCAGTGAAGTAGTAAGGGTGGCATTTTGGGTTGTGGCCCTCTTGGCTACAATACTGTGAAATAACAGATTTCAAGATCTGAAAAATGTTCACCATAGTAAAGTCCCATTACTATGAAATTGACCAAAATGAACTGAATTTGATATGGTCCTACTTGTACTCATTTGTATGATTAACATTCCTATCTTTAATACTAAGCGATGATAGAAGGCTGGCTCTGCGAGAATAAAGCTTATAAATTATGCTTCCTTATTACATGGAGTGTGGGAAGAAAATAAATTTAGCTATACAGAGAATTGAGTCTAAAAATTAGGGCACACCTCTTTTCCAGGGGTCCCTAATCCTGCAACTGCTCAAAGTCAAGTAGTTAGTCTCTTGACCTAATGCTTCTCACCATCACCAAGTACAGGCATCTAAAAACTATACAAATGCACTACCTTCTATTAATCCATTAGTATACACTAATGATTACATTTATTCATGAGTCTGAGCCAGTCACACAGTTAAGTCATTTTCTGTAATTAATGTGAAAGACTGTAAGTGTCATTTTGTTTCTATTGTAGGTTCAATCAAGACTGGAACGTATAGCAGCTGTGAAGCCCAGTAATGAATTTTTGAATCAGTAACAGATAATGTCCCGAGTTTTCCTCGTGTACTGTACTTTCCAAAGCTGTTGTAGAACACAAATGTATAAGAAACATCAGTATAGTTCATGTTGGAGTAGAAATTGGGCAAAAAGTAAACATGCTTCTTTAACTTTTATTACATTCATTGGGATTTTTTTTCAGAATTTTATTGTCTATTGTGTTCATGTCCATATCAAGACTGAAAGCTCACTTTAGTCAGAATTGGCATTTAATACTAGATACTGAAGTAGACAGAAGCAAATACCCTGATATTCCATTAGAGGGCAGCCATATCCACTGCTACACTATAATACAAATCTTTCTAAAGTAATCTGTGAAAAGGTATGGAGTATATAAATATCAGTGAAAGCTTTATACAATAATTTTACTTTAGATAGTCTCAGCCTTATAGTCACAGAATTTGTTTCCCCTATAACACTGAATTACTTCCTTCTCCTCCCACCCCATCAGAATTCACAGAATTGTTGAATTAACTTTATGGCCAACTTGTGAGCATTCTGATATTTTCTGAGGTCTCTCTTGTACAGAGGGTACTGGTCACCATAAACACCACTTTACATCTTTGGTTTGCATAAATATTCTGAAAAGCATTCAACCTTAAAGGAGGGAGGCT
Source organism: Pelodiscus sinensis (assembly GCF_052426305.1). NCBI lineage: Eukaryota > Metazoa > Chordata > Testudines > Trionychidae > Pelodiscus > Pelodiscus sinensis. The sequence goes on along the minus strand of NC_143052.1, from coordinate 300,341,565 downwards.
ACCTGAGGCTTTTTCTTTTCAGATGACTTTGGTCATTAGCTCAGCTGCTATTTAAGTGTTAGCTGTCCTAAAGGAATTTTTCTAGTCTTTGGAAATGAAAGAATGGAACCCAAAACTAATTTTAGTGCATATAATTAGATGAGACAATTCTGCCTTGGTAAATTCATTAACCATAATAATTAAAAGTGGAATTAACTATGAACCCTATACAAGATTTAATCTAAAAACCCTTTTTCTTTAGTGTTACAAAAATACTCATTCATTTTACTATTCAGATACTTTTCCACTTTACATTTTGAAAAAATAGTGGTTATAAATTCAGATTATGGAGATTTTTCTTTTGAATGTATTATGTGTAATTCTGAATCTATATCCTTCAGGTGGTCATACTTATGCATGATTGCAGAAATGCAGAATGAAGGGTATTTTCAACTCAGGAAAATGACTAGTTCTCAAGTATGTAAAGAACTAATTTTAGTAACAAAGATAATTAGAAAAATATTTAAATTATAGATAAGCATTATCCCACTACTTTATCCCATTAAGTTATATCCATAGTGTGAGTTAACATTTAAGGTTCTGGGAAGTTATCTTCCATCTTTTTTCTCCTTCTTTTCTAGTACTTTATATTCATCCAGCACAGCATAACCAGTCTCTTTAGCAGTTTTCTTCACTATAGCTTTGACACCGATGTTGTCAATATTAAATGCTGTCACACCAACATTGATTGCAGAATTCATAGCATTGTCTGTAGCATGGCCTGCATCATCCCCATACCTGAGGAAACATTTGTAGATATGAGCATACTTTTTAAAGTTTAATACAAATGAGGTTATTTATCCACTCAATTTCACTTGTGCAAATCTCCACACCCACATTGTTCTAAATGTGTTTCAATACTGAGTCTTCACAAGCACGCAGGTACAATGGATTGTAGCAATTCACCCCTCTTGAAATCTTCACTCCCAAAGCAAGGGTTATGCATAGCCCAGGAAAGAACCCAGATCAAGTTTGGCAGAACTTACAAACAGTTACATTACAAATTGCTAAAATTCATTTCAATTATGGCTGCTAATTTGTCACAAGGCTTATTAATCACTTAACTTTTTCTTCAAAAGTGCTAGAATACCAACTACTACTCTGTCCTTTTCTCTTTCTGCAGTAGTAGTATTGAGGGATGAAAAATCTGACTGTCCCCTTTCAGGCGTGAATAAAGAAAATGGGATATATATTGGAGACAGAACAATAGGAAAAGGACTTCTACTAGTCAGGAAGCCTCAGTCAGAAGATCTTCCTATATGGTTTCCTGGTTTCAGAAGATTCTGGGAAAGGGAGGTATTAGTCCAGTACTCACACACAGGCCTCAGTCATGGGCTGTATTCATGCCCCTTTACAGTGCTTCTATAGCTTAAGTGGGCAGATAAGCAACCACATCTCTCTATATAGAAATTTCTCCAACAGTATAGGGCTAGCATAACACATTTTTGTATTTGATCAACACGGGGGAATGGCTGTTCCAAGTTGCCACACAGCCCCGTGGGACATTGTAGCCATGTACAAAACTAAGAGCAAGCCAGAAATAGTCTTGATGACCCCCAAATTCCAGCTGTGCTAAGCCACCTTTGCTTTAACTTCCAAGCTGAACCTCCTACAAGGCCCAGCACAGAGGACCAGTGTCTAAATCTGTGGTGTCCAACCAATTCTGAAATCAGTCACACTCGGGGTACATCTAGACTACAGGATTTTGTCGACAGTATCTGTCGACAAAACTTTTGTCGACAAAGAGCGTCTAGACACATTCAGTTCTGTCGAAAAAGCAAGCTGCTTTGTCGACAAAACCCTGTAGTCTAGACACAACCCTACATGCAATAACACCTTCTGTCGACAGAGTTCTGTCGACAGAAGGCGTTATGCCTCGTAAAATGAGGTTTACTAGCGTCGACAAAACTGCTGAGTTCTGTTGACGTTATGTCGACAGAACTCAGTGGTAGTGTAGATGCAGGTACAGGCAGTCCCCGGGTTACATGGATCCGACTTACATCGGATCCCTACTTACAAACGGGGTGAGGCAACCCCGCACTAGCTGCTTCCCCCCAGCAGACCAGGGAGACGCGAAGCTAGCGCGCGCCTACTCCCCCCCCAGCAGACCAGGGAAACGCGGAGCGGCTTTTCTCAGCAGACACCTCAGCTTGAGAATAAAGGACTGAGGGAAGTGAGGTGTGGGAGAATAAAACTGAGCTCTGGAGAAATGTTTGGCTAGAGTTTCCCCTACAATATGTACCAGTTCCGACTTACATACAAATTCAACTTAAGAACAAACCTACAGTCCCTATCTTCTACGTAACCCGGGGACTGCCTGTATAGTTTTGTCGACAAAAGTCCACTTTTGTCGACAAAACTCTGTAGTCTAGACGTACCCTCAGCCAGCCAAATAGCCATATGAGGCTAATAGCTAGCGTGTTGGACATCCTGGGTCTAAATGGTCTCCAGAATATTTTTTTGGAGGGCAGAGGCAGTGTTAGTATTAGATAAGGACTCAGACTTCGGTTCTCCTAACAGAGCAGCCCTGATTAGAGGGCTAGACCTAGCACTGAAACCAACTTGGAATATTCATTAAATATTCTGACAGAGTAGCAGCCTTAAATATGATTATGCTTTCATTTGAAGATCACAGAATTAGTTGCCACCAAAAAGGAGTAAATATTTGCCAGTTTGATTAGTTATTTCACCCTTCACACATTGCTGCAGTATCACTGCAAAAAGTAGCTGCACTGACAGGATTAATCAATATAGCTTTCTTCCTAAACCCTAAATTACAAGATTTGATAAACTGATTCTTCACCCCAGCTCAAAATTTTACACAGTGCCTCAACTGAGAGGGTTTGTGTTTTAAAATGTGTCAAGATGCACTCAGATACTAAATTGAGGGACACCAGTATAAAAACCTAAGTACTTAGAATCCACTTCACTTGAACCCAAACAGAGCTAGTAGTTCTGCAATTACATTCAAGTCTGGAGCACCTGTCGTTTGGTGGAAACCTGACAGTGTCCTTTAAATGTCCATTATGCTAAAATTTACTGTTTCTTATAGAAAACAGTTTTGCCACCTAAACTGAAATCAGCGTAAAAAGAGCTCTTGTAATAGTCAAATGCAAGAGATGGGGGAATGCTCAATTATCAAATTCTGTAAGTTTTAATTAACTGCAAAATTTAGTTACTTATTGCTTGTCATTCTTAGTGGCTGTTGACAGCTGATCTCCATGTTTTCTATTTTTATATCTAAAATAAAAACAAACATTAATTTGGTTTTAAATGGCAGCAGAGTACTAATACAGCTTCTCCAGCTACTTATTTCTAATAAGCATGTCAGTCCATTAGGAGCAAGATAGCATTAGACAGCCAGATAACAGTAATGCTGTTTTGATTACCGTATTTTCCGGCGTATAAGACGACTTTTGATGTTAAAAAACATCCCCCCAAAATCGGGGGTAGTCTTATACGCCGGGTATGCGGCTTTGCAAAGCCTCGGGGGAAGCCGGTGGCGGGGCATCCCAGGCGCGCCGGGGCGTCCTCAGAGGCTTTGCTCCCGGTGTCCCTGGTCTGCTGGAGACGGTCCCCAGCAGACCAGAGGCACCGGGAGCAAAGCCGAAGCGGTGGCGGGACCCCGCCGCTGCTGCGGCTTTGCTCCCGGTGCCTCTGGTCTGCTGGGGACCGTCTCCAGCAGACCAGGGACACCGGGAGCAAAGGAGGCAGAGGGGCGCTGGGGTATAAGACGAAACCCTATCTTTTAACTAAAAAATTAGGGGGTTGTCTTATACGCCCAGTCGCCTTATACGCCGGAAAATACGGTAGTCAGTCAGACTTTTCTAAAATAATGCATGGAGCAAATACACAATAAACGCCCTGATGAAATGGATGATTACTTCCACCTATAAGCATGTTTCTCAGACATGCCCAATCTCTAGAGCTGCAAATAGCAATATATGCTAATATTTCAACCGAAGTTCTTGCAGATATTTATAAACAAAATTACTTCATTCTACAAGGTGGGGAGTACAGAAAAGCTCATTTAAAAACACTGTATACAAGATAAAGCTAATGATTTGCTTGCCTATAGGAAGCATGGAATTCTGCTCAGCGCGCAATAAGACTTCATACTTTTTTTAGCTACTTATAAAAAAGACCTATCAGCCTGTTTCCTTTTTCCCCAAAAAAGCATTCCAAGAGTACATTCACAGCTTCCAATCTGAAATGCACCACCAAAGAACTTAAACTTTTCACTAGTGATTTCTATTCCACATTGTTGGTCTGCTCATTGCCTTAGCTGCTTCTGTTTGTATTTACATGTACCACTTATCTGGCTGCTGCTGCTGGTATCTGTCACTGACTCCACTGACACAAGTACCTTTACTGAACCTTCCAGTTCTGACTATGCCAATTATGTTGTTTACCAGATAACCACCTGCTCTCTCATCTCCATCACCATCTTTTCAACATTCCTATTCATATATCCTCTTTGTTATACTACATGAAGGAAAGAAAATCTGGTAGAAATTATCTGAACAGATGAGAATTACAATCTCCTAAATCCCTATATTGCTTTTCCCTCCTACTTGTGTCTGGCAACATTTCCACTTTAACTTTAAATGCTCCGCTCAATATCTACTGCTGAGGCCTATATTTTAAGTTTGCTTCTGTAAGTCCCCTTTTATGTTCTCCTTTACACCTATTTGTAGCTGAAATTCCTTAATTGTATATTAGATTAACAAATCTTTAGATAAAGATGACGAACTTTGGTAAACTAAAGCAGTGAAGACTCAAGAGTTAGAAGTGATTACAAGTGAGAAGTATTTTAGTTAAACACAGGATTGTTTAAGCTTTTTTCTCCCCATAAATAATGATGTTGAAATACACACGTCAAAATCTGAATGGGATTTCTAGATGCGTCTTTCAAAGCTGTACTAATTTAGATCACAAAGCTAAAAAATAATGAATCTGTCAGGGACACTTAGTTACATAATCAGATTTAGGTAGAGGGCATGCCTGACACTGTTCACTTGCAAGAAAAATCATTTACTTTATATCTAGTGCAGAGATTTTATCCTGTACAGCAAGGCTTACTATAACTTGTAAAATCTAGAAGTTTAATTAGCAGACATGTGTTTGCTATAGTTCATACATACTCCAGTATATTGTAGGAGACAAACTGGTTATAAAGCTGATAAAAATGTATCTTACTTGTGCTTCACAGTGTGAACAGTCTCGGTTGAAACACTTTTAGCAATGCATTTTGCTGCACATTCCAAACCTTGCCATACTGTTGAAAACCCTGTAAAATATAATCAGTTTAAGCCAAAGCTCTGCAAAAATGACAGTCATGTAGCTTACAGCATGTATTTAGAAGTTGTTTTGTTACCTTGAACTCCACTTGCTGCTACAACCATGGCACCATCAAAAGTGGATTTTCCATCTTTGTCTTTCTTAAGGGAGTCTGGAACCAATTTGCTCCCATGCTTCTTCACATGTGGGGCTAACTCTTTTCCAACAGTGCTTGCTATTGAACACACTCCATCAACTAAACACACAAAAAAGTATTCAGAATAGGACTCAAAGTTCTTGATAAATGGGGAAGGGGGAGTATTTGGTTCATCAAATTCAAAGTTCTATTAAATCTACACCAACATTGCAATTTTATTCCATTCATGAGACAGATAGGCTTCTAAATTCATATTTAGGCACAAATAGAAGAGATTTGATTTTCAGAGATGCTAAGCAGCCCTGGCTCCCATTAAAAAAAAAAAAAAAAAAAGAGAGGAAGGATGGTCTTGTGGTTAAGACATGAAATCAAGATACAAGTTAATTTCCTAATTCTGTCCTACAGCAGGTCTACACTACCACTTATGTTATAACTTACATCACTCAGAAATGTGTGGGGGAAAAAACCCTCCTGAGTGATGCAAATTATGCCAAACTAAGCACCAGTGTGGACAGTGCTACATTGGCAGAAGTTGCTCTCCTAGAGACATAGCTCCTGACTCTTGTGGAGATGGAGTAATTATGTTGATGGAGGAGTTTTCTCCTGTCAGCCTAATGTAGAGCATCAAATAGTGCAGCCGTACCAATGTAGCACTTCTAGTGTAAACTAGCCTATTGACTAGGCCTGGGCAAAATGTCCCGCAGGCCAAATCCAGTCCACCAAGCCACCAGATCAGACCTGTGGACACTGCAGGAAGCCCCAGGCAGTCTCCCTGCTTGCCTCGCCCCACCTGCATGCTACTCAAATGTGGCTGTCAGGCAGTTTCTCTTTAAAAATCTGTGAGCCTGGAGGGGAGGAAGGTTCAGGTGCTGCTTCTGCCCCCAGTACAATCCAACTGGCCAGTGGGAGCTGCCTGTTTGAATAACAGGTTGCCATGAAGTACCACACCCCTCCGCCTCCTCTCTGGAGTTACTCACAGAGCACAGGGCTATAGCCTGTGTGGGAGCAGGCCAGGCCAGGCCAGGCAGGCAGGCAGCTTCAGAAACTGCTGGGCTTCTGGCTGGTAAGTCTCCTGGCCAGAGCCTGCCTCCGGCATCCCAACCCCTCTCGTCCCCAACCCCTCTGCTCCCCACTCCTGCCCCCTTCTCCACATACCCAAATCCTCTGCCCCCCTCCTGCACCCATATCCCCTCCCAGATCTAGCACTCCAATCCCCTGCACCAGACCATAATCCCCTTCTGCCCTAGCTCACAACCCAACCTCCTGCACCTTAGTCCAGTGCCCCAGGTCACAACCACCTCCTTTACCCAAACTCCCTTCCAGAAACCATACTGCCTCCTGCACCCCAATGCCTTACCCCAAGCTCCCTTCTACACCTAACCTCCATCTCAGATCCCGCACCTTCTCCATTAACATCATGGAAGAGTGCAGCACTCAACCACTTTCAAATTCTTGGAGTGCCCTTCCCCATCAAAAATTATTGCCCACCCCGCTACAGACCAGTGTTTCTTAAAGTGGGCCCGCAGCTCACTTTGAGAAACATCAACAAACTCAGTCTGGGGCAACTCTCAGTGACTCAGTTTTCTATCTGTAAATTGGGACTACCTCCTTGCCATAACTCAGTCTCATTTAGAAAGTTGTAAGCTGGTCAGGAGGACACATATTGTCTCTTAAGTAACCAGCTCTTCCAGGTGGCTATGTAATATCTAACTCACTGGGTCATAAAGGCACTACCATAATAATACAAATAATAAAAAAAATGAAGCTAATAGGCACTGGGGCTGTTCAGCAACTCTGAAGACTAGGTCACTTCTACTGAAATGTTTAAAGTATGAAATTTAGAAGCCTAATTTTATACCCTAGGTTTGAAGAAATACAGAAGTACCAGTACAATGTAGTATTTTAATAGTTGCAGAGACTGAACAGCTGAGTTCAGGGAAAACCTATCATTAATGCCTAAACAAACAAAGTTTTAGCCATTTAATTCAACATGGAAATGCCAATCTAACATTTTAAAGTACATTTAAGATTGCAGAAATATATCAAAGCAATAGGCTTGATCTTTGGGCTCGGGGAAAAAAACTTGCTCTCAAAAGGCCAAATACACAGTGGTTCTCAAACTCCAGTCTGCAGACCACTAGTGATCCGCAGCTGCCTTCCAGGTGGTCTGCAGCTCAAGCTTAGCCTCTCCCTTCCTCCAGCCTTCCTTCTCCCACCACAGCAGGGAGACTGTGCAGGCACTCCTGCCTCCTGCCCCTCTCTCCCTCTTGCAAGGTTGGAGCGCCAGAAGTGGCTTCCCACAGAGGGGAGGGGGAATCCCAAGCCTTGTGGGGAAGAAGTCGAGCCAGAAGCGGATGCAACTTCCGGCTCTGCTAACTGCTACTCCCCCCTCTTCCCCGGATGAGGGGAATAGCAGCACATGGACCCACTGCCTGAAGGCTTTCCCCACTGCTCCAATTTGGGCATAGTGACTGGGAGCAGCACACAAAGGCAGGTAAATTCCCTTCATGCCCAGACCCCGCACCCTCACCCCTTTGAACCACCCCCACTCCTGCGCTTCTCCCATAGCCAGACACCTTATTCCCAGCTTGCTCCTGCACCCTACCTTGCACCCTCACTCCCTTCTGCACACCACATCCTGCATCCCCATCCCTATTCCACTTGCTGGCAGCACTGTCCCTCATTTTTGTCCCTTCCCCAGGGTGTCTACAAAATCCACTAACCCCAGAAGAGTAAATCTGGCCTATGGGAAGCTCTGAACCTCAGTCCTCCCTGTCCCTCCTCCTTGCCCTGTGGAGCTGGAACACCAGAGGAATGAAATGTCTCAGTTGGGGGCCACATCAGTGAAGGTTGGGGGTCCTGGATAGTTTGAAACAACAGGAGTGAAGACGTAACAGGTGGTGAATAAGAATGCTCTGAAGGAAAGTACAAGTGGAGCTACCAAATGTGTCATTAATGCATAAGATGATACATAAGGTGTGTATCATAAATTGTTTCTCTCTTTCTATAAATGTTGGAGTACTTCAACTTAACTCTTTGTCCAGCCTAGAGGGAATAGTAAAATCCATACTATTAACTGAGTCAAATCCATTGTCACGGGTACAAATGCATTGGGGCTTGAAGATCATCTGGCTACTGACAACTACTAATGTACTTTGTTCAACAATAAACCTGACTCAGCTGCCTTCGTATCTTATCTAAGTCTATGGTCTTTGGGTGCTCTCACAAAGTCTATTATGTTAGCTACCTGTGCAATGCTGGCTTGATATATTGAGGGAGCATACGATAACGCATGCAGCCAATTGTTTTATCATCACTGATGGAGCAGGAGACCTGTCAGAATGCCACACCAGTGAATCTTAAATGTAATACATCGCTGCCCTACTACACAAGGGAAACGAGAAGTCCTGTGGCACCTTATAGACTAACATGGCTACCCCCCGACATCCCTCTGACACTACACAAGGGAAGATTTGCATTGAGACAGATGGGCCATGCGCCAAAAAGTTTGAGAACCACAGAAATATAGTGTCACACTTTGGGGCTAATTCTAATCTTACACTAAAGATAACCAGGAGTAACCTTAACTGATTTGTAAGTTAGGTCAGTTTATTAACTCATCTTGGTTCCTGCACTTCAGAAACCCAAGCAACTAGGGTGTCTACTGTATGCACATTCGATACATATTTTTTGTAGATTAGATTGTCTTACCTAAAAATCGGCTGACTTTTACAGCTCCTCCAGTAGCTTGTTTTGCTACATGAAGCCCCTTTGCTACAGTTGGATTTACTTCCAAAGGTTTTTCTTCTGGTTGAATGTGTTCTCGCAATTTGGAAGCTCCTTTGTGTATTGCTTTGCCAGTATATTCTGCTCCCTTGACCAAACTCCAACTCAACCAGGATGCTCCTTCAAAATAAAAAATAATTAACTTATATGTAGTATTTACAGACTGGACTCCTGGTGGTATTTTCTCCTTCCTCCTCCTCCTCCTAACATACCTAACTTATACAGCTATATTGCAAGTGGCAGCAGTACTCCCTTAGTCTTTGGCTTCCCATAGCCACCATATTATCTCCATCTTGTCTGATTTCAGTCATACTTTTTAACTCCCATCAACCTGCATTTCATACAGACTAGTAGTGAGGTAACCTGCAGCCCGAGGGCAATATGCAGCCTAATGGCATTCTATATGTGGCCAAGAGTGTTTACCATTGTCCACATGCAGGATTGCCAGATTCTGCTGGTTTCCATTTGTGTAGTTTTTCCTCCTCTACTGGTATTACTAAAGTGACACACATATAAAGCAAGGACATGTGAACTGAAGTGCATACTGACTGCACACAACATTGACAGAGCCATACGCCACCTCTCTGCAGCCAATTCAAGGTGCTGCTATGGTTCAATTGGCACACACTGCAAACTCTAGGCCCACAAGTTAGCAAAACTACCCTACCCCAGAAGATTGTCTTTGTCATGACAATTTTGTGGGCCACTGAGATAGACGGCCACTCATGTGGCCCACTCTCTAGTTTAGATTGCCCACTGTTGACCTAGACTGCTCCAGCATCTATGTGATAAAGAGCAGGGGATCATTAGCATTCTGGATGCAATACAGCCCACATGTCACCATTAACTTTTCTGCCAGCCTCTTACACACACACTTGAACAGGAGATAGGAACCACAGGAGAAAACCATGGGAGTAGAGAAACAATTGCCCCCAACTATTTTCTGCATTCTCCAGGAAAAAGCAGTACTGAGTCATTCAAGGGCAGCTGAACTTGTCCCATAAGCAAGTAGTAAGGACAAGGACTTCTCCTGTGACCATATTGTAAGGCCTACAGCCTTCGTCTTCAGCCATATTATGAGAGCAGCAGCCATTAGCCAGGAAGCAGGAAGTCACATCCTCACATTCCATCTAAAATTACATTAAAACAACTTCACCACTGTTGGAGATTATCCACGTCCATTCTGATTTAATTTGTACTGTGTCACACTTCCATCTCTTTTTTGCCTCTCTTTCTCTTAAGCACCCAAGGAAGGGAGTTGTAGCTCACAAAAGCTTATGCTCCCATTCTCTAATAAATCTTTAGTCTTTAAAAGTGCCACTGGACTCCTTGTTTTGACTAAAACAATGTTATATCTAAGGAGCTCTTGTCCTAATAGCACCCATTAATACCAGATAGAAACAGATCTTAAGATGGTTCAAGAAAGCCTAGTTTAATAGCATTCTGACAAATCACTTTGCAATAGTTATGGTTGTGAAACCCTCATTTCTTTATTGTTTTGTCTTTTTCTCTATTGTTTGTATTACCTGCTTGTTTTTTTTGACAGGGTATAGAATCATAGAATACTAGGACTGGAAGGGACCTCGAGAGGTCATCGAGTCTTCGGGCTTGATCCAGTAGGCATGCCATACACAAAACAGAGGCGATAGTAATGTCCCTCTTATACTGTATACCTGGTTAGATAACTCACTCAGGATATGGAAGATCCATGTCTAAATCCCTACTCTGCCAGAGGAGCAGGAACTTCACCCCCAGTCCCCTCCTGACCAGGTGTGGGCCCTAACCACTTGGCTATGTGGTGGTCTGGCGTGGGGATCTCAGTTTTTGTTACTGAAGCTGTTCCACTTTGTATAAAACAGGGATGTTAGTATGTAGTCGATGATAAGATTAACAGATTAGTCTGAGTTGATTGTTTAATCCTAACTACCCCCCCCATGCTACCTCTGTATCAGCTCCATAGAGCCACCTCCCCGCTCCTTGCTGCCTCCTGTAGAGTTGCCACATGCAGAGAGCCTCTGATAGAGGCAACAGCATGGGGTGGGGTGGGATGAGGGGAAAGGAATGCAGGCAGGAGCCAGTACACGCAGGTAATGGCTTTCAAGCTGACTCCGCGTGCTTAACTCGTTCCACAGAGTTAGCTGCCCCTCCTATGTATACATGTAACCAGGGCTCACGGAACCACGGCAAGCCGCGCTGTCTGGCGATCTGCGCATGCGCAGATCACCCGAACCCGGCTCTTCTGGGTTGCAATCTACTCGCCACGGACAAGTAGATTGCATTATTTGTCGAGCCCTGCATGTAACTAAATTTTTCAGCGGTTATATGTTTACACAAATACATGGTAGTTAACATCCCTAGTATAAAATAAATATTTATTAGGCCAGAGAAAGACACTGACTCGACAGTCCAGTGATTAGGGCACTCACCTAGGACATAGGAGACCAGGGTTCAAGTCCAGGTAACTCCTATGCCTTGGAGAGAATACATGGCTATGACTGCTGAGAGAAGGAAAGCAAATGCTCCCCCGCCAGATTTAGGTGCCTAACTCCCTTTGGTGAGCTTGTCACCCAAAATCAAAACATAGTATTAACAGTATTGGTAGAACAATTATGTGAAATAAATCCCTAATTTTGGTAGTACCTGTCAAGATTCCATGGGCTACTTTCTCACTCCACTCAGGTAACTCTTTCTCTCTCTCTTCTCCTTCAGGCTGTGGTTGGATGCGTACAGTCTGAGCCAGGTTAATCACATCACTTGAAGCTTCTAAAGGCTAAGGGATGAAATATATATTCATGAAAATACAGTATTTAGCAAGCTACCAAGTTGTCCTATTTATGGACTTGGGTGGTCCTCATTAACAGCAGCTGAGATAAGGGATGTGAAGGCTAGTCGCTCCCTGCCCCCTCCTGCTGCCTCTATAAGAGGTTTTGTAAGACATGACATTGCATATAGTTGTTAATTATGTCCTCATTTGTACTGTATAAAAAAGTATTTAACTAAATTGTTAACATTACAGACCCTAGTTTGTTTAAAGAAAGAGGTAGAAGAATCAGAGAAGGTCTAGAGAAAAGCAACAAAAATTATTAAAGGTCTAGAAAACATGATCTATGAGGGAAAGCTGAAAGAACTGGGCTTGTTTACTTTACAAAAGAGAAGACTGAGAGGGGACATGATAGCGGTTTTCAAGTATCTAAATGCATATTACAAGGAGGAGAGAGAGAAAAAAAACTGTTCTCCTTGGCCTCTAAGGAGAAAACAAGAAGCAATAGGCTTAAATTGCAGCAAGGGAGGTTTGGGTTGGACATCAGGAAAAACTGTGTCAGAGTGGTTAAGCACGGGAATAAATTGCCATGGGAGGTTGTGGAATCTCCATCTCTGGAGATATTTAAGAAAGGTTAGACAGACATCTTTCAGGGATGGTCTAGACAGCGCTTTGTCCTGCCGTGAGGGTAGGGGACTGGACTAGATGACCTCGAGGTCCCTTCCAGTTCTAGTAGTCTATGAATATTTATTTTTGATTTGATAAAACACTTAAAATGGTCTTAAAAGTTGGTTGCCAACAAAGAGCAAAGTTAAAGATAAATGCGCTCTTCTAAAAAAAGCTTCACTCAAATCCTATTTCAGCATATTGCTCAGAATTCTTGAAATTGAAAAACAGTCCCTTCTCAATGAAATAAATCATTTAGAACTCTGCGATCGCTCACAAGTATGATCAGCCAGTCATTACAGAAAACCAATAAATATTTGCATCTCTTCCTAAATTTTATTTTAACAAAAGATCTCAAGTGGACTCTCTCAGCAACAAATATTAGGTGACTTGGTGAGCAGAAAGAAGAAAGGAGAAAGTATTTGCAAGATCAGGGAATGGGTTACTACGGGCAGATGAAAAATACATTATCATCATACACTGGGAACTGATCATGGACACTGATGACAAATTTACCCCTGACAAATACACAACAACATATAATAAATAGCATATTTTTAGCATTAAACCAAAACCACCAGATTATAAAGTATTAAAAAAAAAGTTTTGCTTTCCTAGTAAATACTGTTTGCAATTATAATTAAATTACTAAATTTGAGCGTATGTATTATTACAAGAGGAAATATCCCTTCTTGAATCCCCCACATCACAAGTCTGTCTCTTGCTGTGTATCCCTTTTGACCCTCTGTTCTATGATTTACATCAGGCTTGATGTCCCTTTTGTTTCCTTCCCACCCCTTTCCCTTGTATTCCCTTATATTTCCCTTGTATTTTGCTGTCTATGGAAAGAATGTCCTCACAATTTGCCAAGCCACTATACCTACTACTTATGTCACAGAAACAGTGATTTCTAATTAAAAAGATGAAAAAAATCTTTCCTTTTAAGTCATCTTCCCATGTTTTGCATGTCATTCTGTTAGAATACAAGCTCTTCAAAACAGGGATTTGCTATTTGTATATACTGAACAACACTAAGTATATTGTGGGCTCTAAATAATTTACACCATTGTCCAGAACAAAACCAATAATCTGATAACATTTTGAATTTGCAGATAACAGGCATCTTGTTCTCCCAGTATTACGACCTCTAAAAATACTTGTTGGAAGGCTAACATTTTGAGAAAATTACTATAAGTGAGATTTTACACACCACATTATAATTGAGGGACTCTATTTTCTCTTTCTTAATTGTGATTTTTCATAAATTAATCATATTTCTTTAAAATGCCTTAACATTTTCATACTCAGCCTCTTCTCCACTGGTCCTTGACCTCCATACAGGCTGACTTACTCTTAGCACTATACAAGAAATAGTCCACAGCAGAACCTTGGAATGTTCTTCATTTTAAATTCCTTCCACAGCTATTCACTGTTGCCATCATCCTTCCAGCAAGTGTTGAGGTGCTACTCAACGTTACCATGTCATCACAAGCAGACTAATTTCGGAATGGAGTTGTGATATTTTCTTAAACAGGAATTCCTTCCCAAGAGTAATCTCTGCAGTTTTTCAAAGCCCTTTCAGATTAAGGGGCAAAATCACAGCCAAAACTCATCTTTGCATTTCTTTTGTGGCAGAGTACACCACCATGACCACAAACTACCACAGAAGCTACACTGGCAGCTTTAAACACTGTAAAATTATACTGGTTACTCAATAACAATTTGCATTTTTTAAATCACTGGTTTAAAAACTCTGCCCTAGAATTTACCTGGACTCTGAGGTCAGACATCTGTTTTAACATATTCTCATAATGTTCTCTGTCAGTTGTTGCGACTTCTGTCGATAATCCTACTCCCTCATGAGATTTTGGCACCTGCATCATCATATCAGGGCACATTAGCAGATTAATGGAATATTTCAATGCCATTCAAGGACCACTATGAATATGTAGTCTGAACTTCTGCATAATACAAACGACAGAATGTCACCCATTAATTTCTGTACTAGGAGGAAATTATTTTCTCCTGCTCTGTAATGACAATGTTACAGAGCCTCACATACAGGATCTTGGGCCAAGATAGTGCTGCATTAAGGTTAACAGGATTTTACATTGGCCAAAGGGAACTACCTGCACATAAGATGCCATAGGACTGGATTCTTCTTGAGCACGACTGAGGCTGCAGTCTTGATGGCAAAAGAAGAGCACATGTTTTAGAAAAGCAACTAGTCTTGACTTACAGGCTTTAAAATGATGACGTACTTACCACTTTCTTTGAAAAGCTGTTCCAAAGATTAATTACCCTGACTTAAGAATTTGCCAATTTGAATTTTTCTAATTTCAAATTTCCACCCCCATTAGAGCTTGTTATTATTTCTTTGTCTGCTAAATTAAAGAGCCTTTTAATATCAGTTATCTTTTCTCTGTATAGGTACTTAGACTGTAGCTAAGTTATTGTCTCAACCTTCTCTGCAGTAAGTTAAGTAGATTCAGCTCTTTAAAACTCTTCTGTTAAAGCATGCTTTCCCATTTTTGACATTCTACTCAAATCATCTGATTTTCAGAGGGGTAGCTTTTGTGGGCAAAACCCACTTCATCAAATGAGCTCATCTGATGAACTAGGACTACTCGTTGCATCTAAATGTTTTTTTTAAATGTAAGCCAAATTCAACAGTAGTCAAGCAACAGTCTCACCAGTACTGCATGCAGAGATAATGGTACCATTCTATTCAACAGTTGCCTGGAGAATCGTATTCGCCGTTTTGGGGAACTCATTCACTTGAATATCCTCTTTCACATTACTGCTTTCCAGCACGTAGTCCCCCATCCTTAAATTTTGCCTACAATAGTTGTTTCTAAATATACGACTTTGTATTTGGCTGTAGTAAAATGCATTTACTCTGCCCAGCTCACAAAGTGGTTACATAACTTCGTTACATAAGACCCCAAAGTTATATAAATTGAACCTCTCTGGTCCAGCTATTCCCAAACTAGGGAATTTGCCAGACCAGGGAGGTCAATGCTGACCCTTCCGCTGCAGGGTTCTGCTCCAGCAGCAGCTGAGGGACTGGCATTGACAGATTGGGGGCACATAGGAAGAAGTGAGGAAGTTTCAGAGCTTCTTCCCCCAAGTAATCCCTTCTCTGTTCCTTCTATCAATCCCCAATCTTGAACATCACAAATCAGCTATTTGCAGTGCTCCAGAAGTGCTGGCAGAGCAGGGGAGGAGTTGCTGGGTGCTGGCCCCAAAGCCTTTCCTGTGACTGTTCCAGCCCTGGAGCACCCATGGATGCCAGACCACAGATGTTGTTAGACAAGGGAAATCCAGATTATAGAGGTTCAACCTGCACCTGTTATGCAGTGATAATCTGTTGTATCTTTTATCCTTGGTTTAAAGCCACTGCCCTAGAATTTACCTGGATTCTGAGGTCAGACATCTGTTTTAACAAATCTTCAAAAAGCTCTCTGTCTGCCGCTGGGAGTTCTGAAGATAGGACTACTCCCACATGGGATCCTGGCACTTGCGACATCACATCAGGGAACATGTAGACTCCAGTATTACAGCACAGAACAGGAGATTGATTGCACATAAGAGGATACAGCCAGTCACAAACCTGAGAATGACAAGTACCTTTAATTGTATAAATAAGCCAAAAGAAATGTCTGTTGAAGGATCTGTACAGATTAGCATCAGACTCCAAGGCTCCCATGTAGTTTTATTACAAAATCCTCAAAGTGATCCTGAAAAGTTTATTGGGATACATCATTCTCGATAGGTTACCAACAAAGTTAAATAAGTAACAAATACAGTTCATTTTCACAGGGCTCTTGTACAGCACAGCAACCTTTTACTGAGACCCAGGAATCCCAGCTTCAGAAGAAGGAGCCTACCATAATGCCAAGCGGGTGCTGGATTTACAGTCCCTCTGCCATTCTGATCCATTCAGCGCAGGCTTACACGACACAGTGTAAAGAATGGGCCTGGCTGCCAAAGGGCTATGTAGAGCTCTTCATTCCTGCTAAGGCGTGCTTCTGCATGGCTGTGCACAAAAAATTCTTCTCCCACCCACCTCCTTCAGAGAGCTGCACAGACACACTTGGGTGGCAGGCAGCTGCTCCAGTAGGTGGGGTCAGTTGAGACAGTGTGGTAAGGAGCTGCTGGAGCAGGGGGCTGGGACCTATTTCAGTCACGTGGCAGGGGGGAAGGAGCAGGCCTGCTCCGGTGGCTGGGGCTGCCACATTGCTGGGTGGCCAGCGCCTGTTCTGGTGGCTGGGACCAGGAACAGCACCTGCCACATGGCCGTGGGGGGGAGAGGAGGTCTGCTCTGGTGGCGAGGAATGTGTGTGTTCATAAATTGGGTGCCAGGGTGGCACACATCCAAACCAGCACACATGACCTCAACATTGGTGCACAAGCCAAAACCCACTCCTCTCATGGTTGGAAAATCTGAGGGGGAACACTGGCTGCTAGCACTCGTGGACCTGAAACAATGGTGGGAATATTTCCCCCCTGTAAACAAGGCTAAAAAGATCCAAACGAATATCTCAAAGAGAATAAGTTTAGAAACGAGGCTAGAAAAACAGTACTAAAAACATATTAAAAAATAATGCTGCACTGGCAAGGTAGTGGACTAGATAACCTAAAATATCTGTTCTGGGAATGTAAAAATCACATTTAATTGGTTAACCAATTAAGGGGGAAGAGGGTGAGTGCCACTGAGCTGGAGTGGCCCCCAGCCACTTGCAGGGACTGTGCTGATTAAGGGTAAGGCTTACCAGTTAAATAGTTAAACATTCAGATACCTAATCTGTTCTATCCCTCGTTCACATAACTAGGTTGGAATTCAGAACCATGCAGTTATCCACCTAAACTGTACTAACACGTTCAGCTAGAAAGTTAAGTATGTAAGCCATTTTAAAACTGACCTTTCATACACTAATTCAGTTAATGGCAGTATATAATTCAAAAGGTCAAATTTATCTACAAAAGGAAAAAACAATACTGTAATATCAAAAAGTGTTAAAAGCCAACCCATTCCCATTAAAAAAAATCCACTGAAATATCTAGAGTCTTGGAACTCTCAGACGGACACAAAAGCTATTTCTTTATAGACACAAGAGTGTGTTTTAGTGGCATCTATACAATAAATATACATGCCTCCATTAGCTACTGGTTGTTTCATAGTAACACAATGGTTCATTACAAAACTGTAGCTCATATGCAAAAATTAATACTAGATGCAATGTATTCTAAAATTAAACTTTAGAATTGTTACCTGAAGAAATGCAGGGGGACGATTCTGGGCCATTGCACTATCAGTGTCCAAGAACTTCACAATGCGCAGGTATCCGGGGTATGAAGGAGCACTAACCTGCCCATCAGGAGTCACAAAGAATATCTGTACTCCTTGGGGAATCAGGATCAATTCATCTGCATCTACTCCTAGACTTTCAATGGGAGGAGGCTGATTGCATTTTAAATAGTAGTCCTCTCCAACTGATGAAAATTCCCCTGTGTCTGTACCATAAGATACAGTATAGTGTCCTTCAGTAGCTTGAGGAGTATACACAGGAGGAGCTTCATGTGGTAGAGAGTGAGCTATTGGAGATGAAGGACTCATAGCTGGAAGTTGCCCTTTGCTTGTAGTTGCAACATTTTCATTCACTGCAGGAGGCCCAGATGGTGGAATCAGAGAATTTGGCTCAGGGGGCCTTTCTGGCTTTTCAGTAGTGGGTATCACTGGGTATAACTTGGGCACCTGTTGAGGCATATTCATTGTGATGGTTTGCATAGCAGGGGTATTTTGTTCTAGAATATTCAGTCGAGTTCTAACATTTTGTAAAGTTTCTTGCATCTTTTGCTGCATTTGTCTGGCAGAGTCCCACTGGGATCCTGTACATTCAGGACCTTGTGATGGAATGCTAACTCCTCTAAGCAAGTGGTCAAGTCCTTGCTTGTAGTAGTTCCTTGCTTCTTCCTTTTGACCCAATTCATCTGTATTCAGCCCTTTATTGACTAGCATAAAGGCTTTCTGGAACTCTTCTTTAATAGCTTTAATGTTTGCATCTTCTAGAGTAACAGGATCCTGTTCTTGTTCCATTACTGCAAATTGGAAGATAGTGTTAGCATACTTTCCTGATCCTTATAGGCAGGGCCGGCTCTACGGAGCACAGGGCCCGATTCCGGGGGCGGGGCCGCACATGTGTGGGGCCCTCGGCGGCACGGCGCATGCATTGCGCATCCCAGATGTCACGACACATGAGCAGTGCTCCCAGGGACTCACGCATGCGCAGTTCCCTGGGGGTACAACGCATGCATGGCCCCTCCAGGCGCATGCGCCCGGAACGTCACGACGCATGCGCCTTGCGCCTGGAGGGCCTGCGCAAGCGCTGTGTTCCTGGCTCTCTGCACATGCGCTGTGCTCCCGGCGCAAACATCGCTTCTCTGGGTGCAGGGCCCCATGCTGGGGAATCGGCTGAATCGGCCTAAGGCCGGCCCTGCTTATAGGCCTGTAATAAGAAAGGTGTGCAGTCAATTGTGACACTTCTTGTAAGAAGAAACTTGTTTGGGTTCAAATCAGTATAAAGTCATCATAGTTCAAAGTATCCATACGTGCTGTGCAAAGTCTGACCTTTTTTATTACATATTTCTGGTTAACCTTTGGATTAGAAAATAAGATTCCAGCTCAGTTCACTGAGGACTCTAACCCTGGATTAATCAGATTTTACGTTAAAGAAATCAACACCTCTGACAGAGAGAAGCTATTGAAAGGGCTTATGTTCCAAAATATTTTATGACAAAAGTGTATTTGCACACACCCTCCATTGCAAAAATTTTGATAGTTTCCCATCTTCATTTACATCAACTCAGCACTTAAGCGCATAAAGTTACAAAAACAACAAAGTGAAACTCAAACAGAATGCAACGCTATATATTGCAGCTACTGTTCAAAATATTTTGAATGGAATTATAGTTTCATTCATCTTACTCATAGATTGGGTATACAAATACTGTTTTGTTGTATAAAAAGTTTTTACATGTTCAATTCCAATAACATTCTGGACAAAATCAATTTGTTCATTTTGTACTCCATATTAAAATGGGAGTTTTTATACTATAAAAACTGAGGATGTGGTTACATTAATCAACTGTTTAAATTAGTCATCCTGCTACCTTGCAAGGTTCTGTGCACCCTTGTAGCCCAGGGAACGCAAAGATCTGGAGGGTCTTGCTGGATTTCAGTCCCTGCAGTTGCAGTCTAGGTCAAATATTAAGCCCCAGGAGACAGTGCAGATTCCTGATACAACACTTTTTGCATCTTAAAAGTCTTGGCCAGCAGCAACAAGCCACATAAGAGTTTTACATTAAAAATGTGGATTTGTATTTAAAAATCCATCTTAAGTGTTTTATTTTACCAGCCAAATCATTACAACTGAATTGAAAGCGCACAGACGGCGGGGTCCTGGCTTCTCCCCAGCGCAGGGATTCCCACGTGTGGGGCTGGACCCGCCTGCTCCGGGCGAGGGGCAGCCAGGACCCCGACCTCGGCCCCCGCGGCAGCGAGACGCCCGCCGCCCGCTAAGGCACCGACGCGTGGGGGAAGGGAGGAGCTGACGCGGGACTCTCCGCACCACACGGGGGGACGCTCCAGCCTCCCAGCCAGACCCCGGGGGGGGGGGGGGCCTGGTCCCCAGCCAGGCACGAAGCTCCCTTCGCCCCCTTCCCCCGCCCGGACCCGCCACTCACGGAACCGGGGTCGCCGGCGACCTGCACCTCCCAGCAACTGCCCTGAGAATCACGTGACCGCCCGTCAGCTGCTCCCGTCGGTCACGAGGAGGCTTTTGGGCTCTGAGCGGTTCCGACCGCCAGAGGGAGGCCTCTGCACGCGCCGCGCCCCCCCCCCGCCCGGAACGAGCGTGGTCGCCATTGGGGGATGAGGGAGGCGTGGTACAGCACGCGACCTCGCGCGTCGTCGTGCATCTGTCGTCATCTGGCATGACATCACAATGCCGCGTGACGTCACTGCAGCACAACCCGTAGGTGCCCTTCTCACCTGGCATCTCAGGGCCGTGAGGGGACAAGCGGTTGGCGTCACAACAGCAGAGGACACGTTACTGCAGGTTCTGCTGAAAGGCTGGGAGGGCTTGTTGGGTGCACAGGGGGAATCTGCAGAGGAGGACACAGAAGCCTACTCTTGGTTGTGGGTGAGGCGGTTGTTTCACGCTCCCATTTGTGTTTTCTTATTGTCAAACTTCCCATGACATTTTCTGTGCATAATAGGGTGACCAGATGTCCCATTTATACAGGGACAGTCAGCATATTCCAAGCTTTGTAATTTACACCACCACACATGCTAGTCATGTAGTTTATAGAAAGTTGGTAATATGCTTTAAGCAGTTTGTGAGTCCATTAATGGCCCTCACTGTTTTCTGTGTTTCATAAGTCATCAGGAACCCTACCAAAGCAGTAGTGTGTATATGTAGTTTGGCCTTGCATGTTATACAGATAATGAACCAACACAACCATTTGTTGTTTTTTTGAGCAAACACAGTTATTTAGACTCCCTGTGCCCATGTGGTTCTTTCATATTGCTGCTATTGTGAAAAAAGCCAAAGACCCAACATTTCCCCAGATCCATTAACAATATGCCAGCAATCTTCATTGTGACTTAATCAAATGTTATTGTGATTATCACCTAATTAAGCATCTGATTAGTGTTACGTGAGTACCAGCAGTGTATTTCATCAACAGTGCCCCAACCAGTGAAAAAAACCCAACCTGTAAATGGTTGCTGTGTGGAGAAGACCTAACTGTATGAAAAGACTAAACAGCTATTAAAAATAACAAACTTTTGAAGTGGAGGGATAAAAAATCTTTTTCTAGGATAATTTCCTCTTTCTATCAGAGAGCAGCAGTCAAATCTTGTAATCATTCACAGATCTGTCCTGAAGCAAAGTGAGGAAATTGCAAGAACATCCCCCTAACAATTTTTTCCAGTCTTATTCTGATTGAACTTAGAATGAACTGGCAGTTTGCTAAATGTGCAAAAAATATTAAGTTTATTTACTCTGAAGTGATAGACTCCGACTACAAATGAGAGTAAGGTCAGTGTACTTTTTAAAAAGTTGGACAGAGCATGACTTTTGGAAACTGACAGCTGGCTGCTAAATGGACATCTTTTTTATCATATTGCACTCCTGCAACTTGCATTTAAATGTATATTTTCTAACCCTGAGAAGATGAGGTTGTTCCTTTTCTAGGATCTACCTATGAATACTGGTTGTGAATTGCTTATGGCTGGTTGTCAGACCTGATTCTCCACTGCTTTGCACTTTGAGTAATCATTCACCCATGAACAAAGTGAATATTGAATACTGGACAAGTGTAAATGACTATACAAGGGCAAGATAGGAGAGAACTGGGCCCATTTTCTCTGACCTCAATTTCTCTCACTTTCAACATTCCTGTTGTCTGTAATTCAGAGCAGTGAAAGTGAAATACTTCGAGACCAGCCCAAAACTGAGTGACATGTGCGAGACACATTGCAAGTGTGGACAAAGTAATTGCAGTGCTTAATTTGTAATGAAAGAAGTGCCAGGGCTTAAGCAAGTTAGTGCTGGGGCTCAAGCAGTTGTTTTAGGGTACGTCTAGACTACCGCGTTTTGTTGACGGACGTTTTGTCGACAGATACTGTCGACAAAACTTCCGTCGACAAAGAGCGTCCAGACACATTGAGTTCTGTCGACAAAGCAAGCTGCTTTGTCGACAGAACTCCGTAGTCTGGACGCAGTGTTACAGGCAATAACACCTTCTGTCGACAGAGTTCTGTCGACAGAAGGTGTTATGCCTTGTAAAATGAGGTATACCAGCGTCGACAAAACTGCTGAGTTCTGTCGACATTATGTCGACAGAACTCAGCGGTAGTGTAGACGCTGGTATAGTTTTGTCGACAAAAGTCCACTTTTGTCGACAAAACTAGGTAGTCTAGACACACCCTTACTTTCATAACTAGAGCCCTGCAAATCTGTGGATATCAGCTTTATATGCACATATGTGGATGTGGATCTCCAGAGATAATTTCTGCAGATGCGGATACAAATTTTGTGTCGCACAAGACTCTATTCATAACTGATGCAGCGACTCTGAAGTGCTGGGGCTGTGAACTACCAAGCCGAGGGGTGCTCAGCCCTTGTGAATCCTGGCACAAATGAAGCACTGAGTAACTGGAGCTATTCAGTATGTTGTAGGAGTCTCACTGTCATGGAGAACAATGCCTTAGAAATAACAGATGCAGGCGGCTCATCAGCTAGATCAGACTGGCTGGAAATTCAACTTGATAACTCAGTTGCATGTAACAGAAGTCATTAGCCCTCCCAACAACAATGTCCAGAACTAGAGCTGGAGAACTGCTTCAGTATAAAAAGAAATACAATCAGGAATATCAAAATGGTACACTGGGACATTTTTAAGTCCAATGTTTTGCTTGTTCCAGCTAGATTCACAACAGGATTTAAATGGCATTCACAAAACCAAGAAGGTTGTGCCTTCCCCTACACAATCCAATAGTACAGTGGGTAGGTGCTTACCTGGGATGTGGGAAAGTCAAGGGGGAATCTCCAGTCTAATGCAGAGACTTGCAAGAAGGTTTCCCCTCTTCCCTAGAGTGTCAGCTATTGGCTATCTTGGAATAGGTCTCTCTCCATTTTGAAGCTGTTCTAGTTTGTATAATTAACTGAAGCAAGAACTGGAAACTGGGCATGCCCTAATTACCAAAGTAAATAGTAATTCTAACTCTCCCTTTGGCCCACTGACTCCTCACTTTTGTGACTGGCATCTAAGTCCCCTTGTGAATCTAACCCTTTGTTTCCAGATTTACTGCTTTTATATAAAAAAAGGGTAAAAACGTGAAATTGAAATGAAATATTTTGTTCTGTCAAAGGAAATGTATCCATGAACCGGACATGGATTTTTTTCAGAATTTTCAATTCCCCAAAAATTCAGATTTTTAAAAATATTTTTGGCACTGCTAATCAGGGTTCCCTCTAAGCTGCATTTCTGCACGGCTGCACGTATGGAATTTAAGGCCTGCCCACCTCACCTGCAGATCTGCGCAGCAGCACTTATTACCACTCACTTTCCTGCTGGACTGGAAGGTGAATGGTTGTGGTGGTGGCCTGGTGGATTCTGTCAGGGCCACATGGCAGCATGTGGCTGCCGTGCCCCCCTTTGCTCTGGCTGGAGCTGGGGTGCGGTGAGGCTGTCTCTGCTGGTGAAGCCTCACCAGTCATGGTTCCAGCTACGGTAGGCGGGATGCCACAGCCCGGCTGGTGGGGCTGCATGGCGGGCGGCGGTAGTTCTGGCAGCCCTGGCTCCAACTGGAGCCACCATATGGCAGGTGGCGGCAGCCGCTCCGGCAGCTGGGGCTGGAGCCGTCGCATGGCCCGAAACCTTTCCCCCTGGCTCTTGGCGGCAGCACTGGCCAGGTAGGCAGCATCCAGCCAGCAGCACTTTCCGCCTTACCCCAGGAGCTGCTGGCCAGCAGCTGGGAGCACTGAGCAACGCAGCTTCAGTTCCCCTCTCACCCATCGGTTGAGGCAGCGGAGCAGCCCAGCCCCAGTCCTTCCTCCCATAAAGAGCTGTGGGTTGGCCAGAGGTTGGGCAGCCCAGCTGTGCTCCCCCCCAATGAGCAGATTCCTGGGAGCTGGGCAGCACAGTCCCCGGCCCACTCTCTGCAAGGAACCTCTAGAGGAATGCTCCAGCTGCCACCTCCTCGACCTCTCAACCCCCATCTTGAGCTCCCCCCTGCCCTGAATCCTGCATCCCCTGGCCCGAGCCCTGGTGCACAAGACAAAACTCATTCCACTGAAGGATGGGAAATCTTGGAATTCTGCTGCTAATGAACAACATCACTCGAAACCCAAACTAGTTATTTGCACAGCTCTGTTCCAAACAGCATTCTGTGAGGGGAAAAAAATTCTAGACTCTTCAAAAGCCAGCTGCAAGAGAAATAGTCTCTTGGCTGCCTTTATAAATAGATAGATCCCGGTAGTGTTATGCCACAGCAAGGCAGAGCTTCACTGAACTGAGCTTAGTTACATATCTTTATTACAGCAGCAATGTGCTTCTTACTTTATTCAGGAGTGACAGAAATTAAAATGCTAATGGAGTATTATGCTGTGCACCTGTGCAGCAACTGGAAGTGAGACTACTTTATTAAAAACTAGCTAATCATTTTCTATAGTCAGAAAAGCTGGGTTGTAGCAGGAAAAGCCAAAGCAATCTCCAGATTTTGCTCCCCTATTCTGGGGAGGCCCATTGTATATATCTTCCACTGCTTACTGGCTAAATAATGGTTGACTCATAAAAATGATAGTAAGTTTCTGAATTGTGAAAAACAGAATCATAGAATCCTTGGGCTGGAAGAGACCTCAGAAGGTCATCGAGTCCAGTGCCCTGACCAACCCCAATTAACTCATCCCAACCAAGGCTTTGTGAAACTGGGACTTAAAAACCTCCCTAAGTAACCCATTCCAGTGCTTCACCACCCTCCTAGTGAAATGGGTTTTCCTAATATCCAACCTCGATCTTCCCTCACTGTAACTTGAGCCATCTGTCATTACTGTTAACAGCCTCTCTCCATTCTCTTTGGAACCTCCCTTCAGGAAGTTGAAGGCTGCTATCAAATCCCCCCTCACTCTTCTCTTCTGTAGACTAAACAAACCCAACTCCCTCAGCCTCTCCTCATAGGTCATATGCTCCAGGCCCCTAATAATTTTGGTCGCCTTCCGCTGGACCCTCTCCAATGCATCCACATCCTTCCTATAGTCGAGGGCCCTACTGTTGACTCATATCCAGCTTCTCAGCAGAGGGAAGCCACAGTCTAAGAATGCCTACCATTCGACCATATTCTGTACTTGATTGTGCAATTATAAATTCAGATTAACTCCATCAAATTTAATATCATTCCAGACGGACACACCTGAAATGAACTCAGAATCTGGCCTTTTATTAGCATGGTATCATAACTGCTAACAACTAAAGCTCTTTACAAACTGTATTTAAGCCTGACAACATCCTTCCCATTGTATGGGGGAGGTGTAGAACAGGGTACAGTATGTCTACCCTTCAGTTAAACACCAACTCATGCCAACTGATTCAGGCTTGCTGGGCTGTGTAATTGCAGTGTGAATTCTCCAACTTAGGTTGCAGCCTAAGCTCTGGGTCACTTCCATCTCACAGGGCCCTAGTCCAAATGTCTACAACACAATTAACAGTCCTGAGCCCCAGTCACCTAGCACAGGCCACCTGCAGGTGTTTAACTACCATGTAGACATACCCACAGAGATCCTGAGATTAAATGACTTGCAAGCCAGTGTATAGAACTGTGGAGTTTCGATTTCCCTTCTCCTGCATTAACCAATAGACTCTATTGAAATATGAAGAGCTGATTTGAGGGTCAATTACACTGAAGATGGTTCAACAAACAAGCTAAAGTGCTGATGTTTATTTCTTTGTTTATTTCTTTATTTCTAACATATATCAGACTAATGTGTCAGAAAAGAGGGAACTTCCAAGGGAAAGTTATTTACACTTTACATGCCTGGAGGCAAATCTGACAGTCCTGACTCATGTGATTAATCCTTAATCATTCATGTAGTCCTATAAACTTCAGTGAGACTACCCATATCAGTGAAAGGTGCATGACTGGGAAAGCTGTATCTCACACCATAACTGTAATTACAAACTGCTTATTTCACACTCATAATTATAGGGAGAAATGAGGCTGCATGCTGACAGCATTTCACCATAAACTGCCTTTGTTGAGAACATGAAATATCAGCACTTTGTCTTCTGGCTTATTCTAGCTGATTCATGCCCCCATCAGTCAGCCACTAGAAAATAAAACTGAACAATATGCATAGTTCCAGTGATGTAAGGTACTGTTAATTTCTTTCTTTTATTTCTCACTGATTTAAAAAGCTTCAGCATTTGTGATAAGTTGAACAGGCAGATTATTTTCTGTTGTCTCTGTCAACAGCAGTTCTCTTACTAACATTGATTCAACTGTGTGTATGTGCATGCATGCGCGCGCACACATGCTCACTCTGATGTTCACAATGTGCCAGCTACGCTGTTACAGAAATGGTGTTGGCAGGGTTATAGTCTCCTGATATACATTCCATAAATAAGAACTAAGCAGGAACACTCCTGGGGGTACTTGAGAGCTGTAGAGAAGAGAGAATGAGGGAATTTTTATGCTTCCTACTGCTAGTAGGAAGCAGGCTGGAGCCCTGAGTGTGGGAGTTCCATTTAGGGCTTTTTGTTTGAATCAATATCTGTTTTGTGGGTAGTAGATTTTCTAAAATCCTCATTGTGATAGTGCAGTCACAGAAGACCCTGGGGGGGGCAGGGGTTCCGGGGTGCTGGCAAGGACATTGACACTTGCCTTCCTGCTCTCTGGGGCTTCTCACCGTTCTGTCCTGCTGGGCCAGCTCCCTGGTCTCCCCCAGCCAAGACACAGAGCTGAGATCAATGACCCCTCCGAGAAGCAGTACAGACACTGAAACCCTTCAGGTCCAAGAAAAATGTAGTTTTGGGCCCAGCCTCCAGGGATGCCACTCCCCAGATGGTATCAGAATCCCAAATGAATTATATAGGTAAGCCCCCTTTAACAATGAAAGGGGGAATATACACACTGATTGCCCCCTCCCTCCCGGTAAAAATTATTTGCACCGGGGTTGATAGAAAATAAAAGTGATTTTATTAAGTAGAATTTAAGTGGTTATAAGTGAGAACAGGCAGAGCAAAGCAGATTACAAACTTAAAATAACAGGAAACACTTAGCTATTTCTACACCAAAACCTCAATACAAACTTACCCTAAAATTGTTCCTTTCCCAGATAAGTCTTCAAACCCAGGGGAAATCTCTTCTCTGAGGTCTTTGGTTCTTTTCCTTGGATGTGCCATGCCAGCCAGCCAAAGACCAATCCTGCTAGTTTTTAAAGATTCCCTTTGGGTGAAACAAAAAACAGGACTATGTAGCACTTTAAAGACTAACAAGATGGTTTATTAGGTGATGAGCTTTCGTGAGCCAGACCCACTTCCTCAGATCAAATAGTGGAAGAAAATTGTCACAACCATATATACCAAAGGATACAATTAAAAAAATGAACGCATATGAAAAGGACAAATCAAATTTCAGAACAGAAGGTGGTGGTGGGGGGGAAGGAGGGAAGGTAAGTGCCTGTGAGCTAATGATATTAGAGTATCAGAGGGGTAGCCGTGTTAGTCTGAATCTGCAAAAGCGACGAGGAGTCCTGTGGCACCTTATAGACTAACTGAAGTGTAGGAGCATAAGCTTTCGTGGGCAAAGACCCACTTCGTCAGATGCATGATATTAGAGGTGATAATTGGGGAAGCTATCTTTGTAATGGGTAAGATAATTGATTGATTCCCTTTGGGTGGGAATTCTGTTTCTACATTCCACCCCTCCAGTTGGGGTTGACGTGTCATTTCCTCAGCCCAAACACTGCTAGGACTTAAGGACAAAAGGCTATTTGCATACAATTGCCCAGACTTTAGAAACACCCTTGATGGCTTTCCATTTACACATTTAAAATCATAAAGCATTCCATATGTCTAACTTTACACACAAGAATGATACATACACCAAAATACGATATATAGATCCTGTGGATTATGTCGTGAAGATTGATAGGTTACATGAGATCATTTGTCCAAAGCACCTTCAACTTATGCATATTTGTGTCCACAAGTTTATTTCATAAAGCATGAGGGAAGGGGTCTGTCACACTCAATATTTAGAGAATAAGTCAACCATAAGCTGTGCAAGATAGGATGAAACTTTCCCCATGAGCATGGGTGATGCTTTTCAGGATACCTAAGACTGTGAATTACTTTGTGGGGATTCTTGCCTATAGTAGCTGAGTGTTAGCTCCCTTATACCACCAGCCTCTCAGCCACTCAATTACTCTTCTCCAGCTTATGCCAACCCTGTCTTGCCTGGCAGATTAACCTGTGTCCTTTTGAAACATTTCCCTGACACTGGTTAATCACAGAAATCCCAGATCCTCTTCCCAAATGAGTAGTATACTCCAGTTCAGCAGTTTTACCTCAAACACTACTCTGATATAACACGAAGTACTTCTAACATGAAGGCCTGTTTAAGAGAGAATAACAATTCTGCTCAAAACAACAGAAAGTGATAGAAACAAATGGTTATAATGCACAACAAAATTATAAAATGCTGAGGGCCTATAGTTACCAATAGTTACTTTCCCTATCTAATAAAGTAGCTTTCTCCCCAAAGTTCAGTCCATTGAAGAGCTGATTTCATAGGAATTAAGATCCAATTGTGCATGAAAAATACCCGCTGTACAAGATGCCTCCTCAGCAAATGGATCCAGAGTGTCTCACCCTATTCTGTGTTATATTGAAAGAGTCTTTTGTCTCTATTCATAGGCAGGGTGATCCCATCTCTGTTGTTATGGTCCTTTTATTAACCTCCACGTGGTTTGATTGTTTGCATCTATCTTTTATAGTTTTCCATTGTTCATTCTGTGTTGGCAATGGTAGACCACTGAGCCTTGCATTATCTCCCTGGCTAAGCAGAGAGGGTGGTGACTCCCTCCAGCATAGACAGGCTATCATGGAGTAATATCACTCCCTGGTGTCTCCTTTTAACCTTAAAGACCAAATGGTCATTATTGGGATTCTCTCAGAGATCTCTTTCTACTAAAGCTTCCCAAGAGCGGAATATGATTCCTGTCTCCATCTCTCAGATATCTTTATTTGGCATACAGCAATGATATGCTGAGTTGATCAGACTCAAACACAGAAAGGATGGATGCAGGGTACGTCAAAGCTCCAGAGTTTTACAGAAACTCTCTTTATACACATTTACACAACTGTATATTGTATCGTACATTTTACGATTGGCTTGGTTCTTAACAGGAGCCAATCCCTGTCCAGGTTGGAACTCCCTAGTCTGGCACACTTGTGACCTGACTGGTTTTGGATGAGGGATTTTGCTGGGGCAGGAGAGGTCATTTCTGTTGCTGCCGGCCCCCTCATTTCCTACCACCCCGCTGGGCTTCCTGGCCTCCCCCCTCCTCCCTGCAGTCCAGCTGAGCCTCCACCCCGTCTCCACAGCCCAACTGAGCCCCAAGCCAGCTCCCCCACACACAGCCCAACTGAGTGACGCACTGGGGTTCCTGGATCTCGCTCCCCTCCCCCCCAGCCTAGCTGGGCTGTGCATCGTCCTCCACCTCCCGCATCAACCCAGGCTCTAGCTCCCCCACCCCCTGCAGCATGCTGGGATTCTCTGATCCTGGAACATCCATGGTCTGAAGACCCACGGATGTTGCTGGACCAGAGAGTTCCAGATTATAGAGGTACAACCTGTACTGCATTCTTTTTCCACATGCTGTCCATGTTATGTTGTCTTTATCTCATCTCTATATTTTAACTCATTTTGTTCCTTATTATCTAGTTCATAACCAGTAGTTCCCTGGGTGTTCTCCCTCTTATCCTAGCTGGCTCATGCATTCTGTCTTTTTAGCCTACTGACTTATTTACTTTTCTGATTTAGCACATATGTTCTCTTTTTAGCCTGCTGATTAATTTACCTCTCTTATCCTATCTTACAAAGAATGAGGTCTCCGCACAAGTGTTAATTACTCATGTCAAGCCAGGTCTCAGCTCCAGGCATCATATACAACAGAGCTGCAATATTCCTTAAATGTTACCCATACACAGTAGGGATGTTAGATACCATGTAAATGAATAATTGTGTAACCACACAAAATATTATCAGTTGCACGATTATTTGCTAGTCCCCAGGGGTGGGACCGACAAGCAGTGCACTCCCAGATCCACTTCTGGGGAGCCCCCTGCCACCCTGTGCTCCTGCCTCTGTATCAGAGACAGCAGGGCAAAGTGGCAGGCAGGAGTTGGTCCCCAAGGGGAGCCAGTTTAAAAACTGGCTCTCCGTGCACACCAGCTCCCACCTGCCTCCCTGCAAGGCTGCCTCTGATACAGTGGCAGCAGCATGGGGCGGTAACAGCCCCTGACCTTGTGGGGGCCCGAACTCACCATAGAAGAGGCTGCACCAGCATCCAATGGAGTAGCCTCTTACCAGGGCAAAACGGGGCCTGCAATGGACATAAGAACATAAGAACGGCCGTACTGGGTCAGACCAAAGGTCCTTCTAGCCCAGTATCTTGTCTACCAACAGTGGCCAGCACCAGGTGCCCCAGAGAGGGTGGACCAAAGACAATGATCAAGCGATTTGTCTCCTGCCATCTCTCTCCAGCCTCTGACAAACAGAGGCCAAGGACACCATTTTATCCCCTGGCTAATAGCCTTTTATGGACTTAACCTCCATGAAATTATCTAGCTTCTCTTTAAACTCTATTATAGTCCTAGCCTTCACAGCCTCTTCTGGCAAGGAGCTTCGCACCTCTTCTGCCTACCCCCAAGCTGCTGCCTCTAATAGAGGCAGCATCATGGGGAGTGTCGAAGCAAAAACACGCTCCTCTGTGTTTAGGCAGCTAACAAACAGCTTTATTAATTAATAAAGCACAGCATGAGCCAAACGTGGTTACAGCAGAGCCAGACCCAGTAAGGCTGCTAATACAATCAATCCTAGTATCTTTATACCCTTAGCCAAACAGTCTGACGTCAGGGCATCCAATTACAGAAATCCTCAATTAAATTTGGAAAAACCAAATCTTATCAACAAGATGGCGGACAGGTGCGAGGGAGTACATCTCCTGTCCCAACCAGCCCAATTAACACATACCAATAGCCCATCCTGTAGGCCTCTTCTCACGGGGTGACAGAAAGTTCACTCTGGTCTACGTGCTTGAGAGAAAAGCTGAAATGGTTTCTGATATACAAGATGGCTTTTAGCTAAACATGAAAATGGTTTCTACAGCTTCTACAGGAGGGAGGGCAGGCAGCTCTCAGGAACCAGCTTTTAAGCCGGCTCCCTCCCCCTCTCAGTACCGGTTCCTGCCTGGTTCCCTTCCTCTGTGGGAGGCAGCAAGGGGGGGAGGCTGGTGGCTCTGCAGAGCTGGCACACACGGAGAGTCGGTTTAAAAAACAGCTCCCCACATGTATTGGCTCCTCTCCCCCGCCTCCTCCCCATGCTGGTGCTTCTGATAGAGAGTCAGCAGCAGGGAGGCAAATGGCTTCACGTGAGCTGATACACGCAGCTTCCTGCATGTACCGGCTCCTATCAGAGGCAGCAGTGTTGGATAAAGAGGGGAGGTGGCTCCATGGCATCAGGTACTCGTGGGGAGCCAGCTTAAAAGCAGATTCCCCATAGGTACCTGCTCCCACCTTTCTTCCACCTTGCTGCTTCTGATACATAGACTCCAAGGTGTGTGCGTGTGTGCACGTGTAGTCAACAGGATTAACTGCTAAGACCAGGGTTATTGGTTAATCGAGTAGTCAACTAGACATTGACATCCCTAATATACGTCACACAATAATTAGGAATAATTAGGAATTTCCTTATTCCTTAAATATTACCCATATCCACATCACACAATAATTGGGTGGCTTGATAAGCCTCAAGCTTTCAATAGAGATCTTACATGTTACCCTTTATGGACAAATACCTTATGAGCAACATATTTGCTATCGTTTGTCAGGTTTGAGGTGAGAGTTATTTGCAAAGAACAGGGGACTGAAAGAACACAGCTTCAAGATTTTTAAGAATCTGAGGAAAATCTTTGGGCCTAAGACTCCGCACGAACAGAGAAAAAATTTATTTTTTGACTCAAAACCCCATCACCATGCTGAAGGAGTTTGCTCCCACCTTCCAGCTGACCTCCAAGCAGTGCGTGGATGAATTTTCCCCTCGCCTGGAAAATAAATGGCTGGGCAACTGCCCAAAGGGCACTATGAGCCTGTTGGTTTTCAGACACTGTACTCCCTAAAGACCCAATACCCATACCTTGAGAGTAGAGACTTGAAGGAGAAGGCTATTCACATGGCTGGGTCACAAAAGACAGATGGGGAGTATAAGGGTGACAATGAGGACTGCCACTCTCATACTCAGCTTTGATTACCCATGTTTAGCATTTTGGGCCAAAATGAGGATGAATCAGAACCTTCTACCCCACGGGGAGGGGGGGGCACAACATTAAAATTTGGGCACTGAAGCAGCTTGGCTACAAGCAGAGGAGCTGAAAGACTAAATCCTGGAAGCCCCAGGTAGAGCTGATTCTTCCAGAGCTGCCAGCTGTGCAGCAGGGAGCCTGGAAGCCTTGGACTGAGCCAGAGCTTCCTACCTCCAGTCACTATAGCCTTCAAGTTCTGGGACACTGACTTGGAGGCTGCCCTACAGCTGCAGACCCTAGAAGCCTGGACTCCCTGGTGAACTGGCAGGAAAACAGGCAGGTTTCTAACAGATTTCTATTTTGGTTTTGATTAATCTACATTTTCTGACCCAAAAAAATGGCTTTGTGAAAAATTTCTGACCAGCTGTACATTGGAGTGATTTCTGGGGGAATGCCTGCCTCCCCAAAAGAAAGATGCAGTCTCTTCCACCCCAAGTCTGACGGAAAGGAAAGAGTTCAAAGCCACTGAGGCTATGTCTAGACTACAAGCCTCTTTTGAAAAAGAGTGTCTAGACTACAACCAGTACTTTCGAAAAAGCAAGCCGCTTTTTCGAAAGAGAGCACGCAGGCAGTCTGGATGCTCTCTTTCAAAAAAGCACAGTTAGCATTACATAGTACCTTTTTTCAAAAGAGCACTTTTGAAAAAAGGCGTTATTCCTCAGAAAACGAGGTTTTCCATGGTCAAAAAAACTGCCACATTCTTTCGATTTACTTTCGAAAGAAAGAGGCAGCAGTTTAGACGCAGGGGACATTTTTTCGAAAAAAACCTGTAGTCTAAACACACCGGGGCTGTGTCTAGACTGGCCAGTTTTTCTGGAAAATCAGCCACTTTTCCGGAAAAACTTGCCAGCTGTCTACACTGGCCACTTGAATTTCTGCAAAAGCACTGAGGATCTCATGTAAGATTGTCAGTGCTTTTCCGGAAATACTATGCTGCTCCCGTTCGGGCAAAAGTCTTTTTCCAAAAAATTTTGCGCAAAAGGGCCAGTGTAGACAGCAGAGATTTGTTTTCCGCAAAAAAGCCCCGATCGCGAAAATGGTGATCGTGGCTTTTTTGCGGAAAAGCGCATCTAGATTGGCACAGACGCTTTTCCGCAAAAAGTGGTTTTGCGGAAAAGCGTCCTGCCAATCTAGACACGCTTTTCCGAAAATGCTTTTAACGGAAAACTTTTCCGTTAAAAGCATTTCCGGAAAATCATGCCAGTGTAGACATAGACCCTGATAGAAAGGGGTCACCCACATGACAATATCAAAAGCAGTTAGCAGATTTTCTTCTTTCTCTGTGTGAATCTCTCTGTCTGTGTTTATACCATTCCCATCATAGCAGCGTGTGTGTCTACTACCCCATGTGTAAAATGAGACAATAGTAATTACCATCCACAAAAGGACGCTGAGAAGGCCTGAATTATTTTTTCTGAAGTATTTTGAGAACCTGAAAAAGGTACCTTTGTAATCCCAGGTATGATATCAACCAGATCCCACTGTCAATTCTGTTTCAATGGGAGTTTCTTAGAAATGGTATCTTGTGAATATTTATTAGTATTATATTTGAGAATCAAAAGCTAAGTCTAAACAAAATATTTAATATGGTTAATTGCTATGCAGCATTAACTAAGCCACACAGTAATCCTGTGACATAAATGAGTAAGTACTCTATGCACATGGGGAAACTGAGACAGAGAAGATAAGTGACTTGACCTATGCCACGGGACGGGACATCAATAAAGACAAGATTAGAAGCCAGGGATTCCTTGCTTGTTGTCTTGTACTCGGTGCCCTGACCCACAGTACTATGATACTCAGATTAAGTCTTGACACAGACAGGGAAACTTTTTATTAAACTAATTGGAAAAAGAAACATTTCTGGGCAAGGGGTTCCTTGTGGAATTAGGATTATATTACCTTGTGTGAGGTGAATGGGAAAGAAGAAAGA
The DNA here is from genome assembly GCF_052426305.1 of Pelodiscus sinensis. Taxonomy (NCBI): domain Eukaryota; kingdom Metazoa; phylum Chordata; order Testudines; family Trionychidae; genus Pelodiscus; species Pelodiscus sinensis. Next base: position 300,306,793 of record NC_143052.1, on the reverse strand, counting down.
ACCCATGTGTTGCATAATTGGTTTGCTTAAATAAAAATACACCCTGGATTGTAAAACAAACTGAGTGTAGTTTGCTTTTAAATAGCAAGGTAGAAGAGAACAATTCTTCCTTCTACCTCCCAGTACAATTTAAAAGTAGAAAAACCTGTTTGATGAAATTGTTGCAAGTCATCAGTGAAAGGAACATGTTTGCAGGTACATTCACACTTGCTGGGACTCTTCTTTGTAGAAAGAAGTGGGTTGTGCCTACGAAAGCTTATGATACCATCCACATTTTTTGTTAGTCTCTAAGGTGCTGCAAGACCATTTGTTGTTTCTCAAGTTTTTTCAGTTACACATGGCTACCCCTCTGAGTCTTTGTAGAAAGGATGACAGTACCTCTGTTCCTACTGAATTGTGTCCCTTGGATCTGGTTCAATTGTACATTGCCTCAAACTGCTGTAATTTACTCAGAGTGCTGGACTGGCTTCTGGATAGACGAGAATTAAAAACTCCTTTGTGCACACATACATAGATGCACGCGATCACTCCTCAGCCATAGCTCTAGCTTTAGGTTTTCTTTCTTGAGGTCCATTTTGTGTTGGATTCTAAACTGTTTTGTGTGACTTGGATTAACTTTACAGGTACCTCTATAGTGGCAAGGATTACGGGGAATATTAAATCATAACTACAGTAGACTTTTTGCATGGAGTTTTTTTCCCCTTTCTAGAAACTATTGTATGAAGATCAAGCTGAATGTTTCAGGAATAGTTGGTTGCAACAGAAACTGGGGCTAAATCAGCAAGTTCATACTTCTTTATGATTCGTTGATAGTGAATGTTTACTCAAAGTTTTGTTCAAAACAATGATCAGAGAAAAAGTTTTTCAGATTTGTAGAGATTTGTTTAATTAAGAAACAAAATTGCTTTGTGGTTAGATGAAGTTTGTTTTGGGCAGAAGTGGATATCCAGTTTTAAAGATTAGGTCATCCCATAAGGTAACAGGCAAAAGAACCACCTTGACTTAGGTGGCTATTGCCAAAGCTCGAAGACTGAATTATGAATATTGAATCGAGTGTTACACACTATCCACACTACAAATTTGCTCATGAAATTATTACACAATTTCAAACATGCCCTTTGTAAGAATACTCATCTGTTTGTGGACAAATCTTGAACAGAAAAAAAAGGACTATGGCTCCACCTTGCAAACACATGTGCCTGTAACTTTATGGATGTGACTAGCACCTTTACGTTGAAGGCACAAGTATAAAACTTGCAGGATAATGCACTATATTTGTAAAATAAATTTTTAACAAAGTCTTATCACCTCAAGCGTTATGGTTCTGATCTTTTGAGTCATCTGTCAAAATCATCTGCCACATTAGGTATTTGATCCTTTTTTAATTAGCACAAATATACTTGGAGTTTGTATCATTATTTTTTCCAAACAGGAGGCATTAGCTCTGCACATTGGAGTCTGACTGGTGATATAATATTGTTGCATAGCTAGATGGCAGTGTTCTCATTATTTTTGAGCAATGCCAAAATTATTGGCAAGATTTTCAGGGGAACTTGGTTCCTCTTTATATAACTAATTGATGTAGCTAAATTTGAAAAGTGCTCAATGGGAATTTCTGGGTGCTGCACAGCACACTTGAATCTGTCTAAGCATCTACGCAGAACAGCTATTCCAGCAGAGCTATGCGGACATAGGTTCTGTCATACATGGCTTCAGTATAAGATGAGACAATAGATAGATACCAATGGGAAATATAAGGAAGCAATGAGACTATTTTGGACAAGATTCAGCCATTGTGCACATAAAACCCTGGTGAAATCAAATGGTTGGTATAGTCAGTTCTACACAAATTCAAGAGGAGTCCTGGAGGATGAATTTTGTCAGGGGCATATTTTGGGGGCAGGCTGGGCTTGGGAGGGAAGAGGCAAGCCAGAGCCTTTCTATATCTTGGCTATTCCCAGGTGCTGGAACAACCACAGCATCATAGCAGTTGTGACAATTCAGGCAGGGCAGCTCATAAGTTGCTCTAACCTGCCCTGGGGGCCAAACTAGATCTCAATAGCTCCAAGATCAGGGAGGCACATTGCCTTCCCTCTCAGCTCCTGCTTCAGGCTCAGCGCTAGTACAGGAATGAATTGGGCCCTTTATGAGAAGTGGAACATTAACTGGCTTTGGGGCTATCACATTTCTACAACCAAAGAGGATGCTTCACGCTACGCTTACCTCCCTCCATTTTATTCATCAACATAGCAGGAAGCAAGATTAAGCCCATAGCACAGACACTTCAGGCAGGTGTAGGGGTTCTCACAGTAACATTTTTGGTAGCCTCTGAGTGCAGCCACCAGCAAGAGCTATGATAATTTTTTCCAAAAAAATTAATTAACATTAGAAAAATAAATAAATATGCACACATACGTGTCCACATTGTTGTATTTTATTTATGGAGGTTGGGAGGTGGGGAAGGGGAGGCTTAATAATAACAACTATGTACAGTTGTCTCTATACTTACCTGGATCTAAACAGAATAGAAACACAAATAAGGTTCTTTGCAGGTTCTTGTCTCCTTTTTGTTGTTTCTTTTTCTTTTTATAGGTTTGCTAGTGAGTAAATCTGCTTCTGTGAAAAGTTGATATTTGCACTTTTCACAGCAGCAGACTTGTTAGCCAGCTAGGAGGCAGTGACAAGTAGTATCAACAAACATACAGATATCTCTGAATGATGGGCTGGAGGGGCCAGGAAAGGCAATAAAGACGGTGGTGAGCCTGAAGCCCAGTGGCCGGAGCCTATCGCCCACCATCATGAGGTGGAGGCTGGAAACCTGAGCCCACCACCCAGGGAACTCCGACTAGCTGCTGCTCTGGCATCTGTGCCTACAAAGCAGTTGTCCTCCTAGGAAACCCAGGAAGGGGCTGCTGCTTTGCTTCCCAACTTGTCCCAATACCTCTCAGGAGGCTGTAGCTGCAAAAAAAAGCTTCTGGTAGCCACATTTGAGAAACATTCTATACTGTAAGTCATTGAACCATAGAAGCACAAAAATGTAGAGCTGGCAGGGATCTCAAGAGGTTGCCCAGTCCAGCCCCCTGTGCTGAGGCAGGACTATCCCTAATAGGTATTTGTCTAATCTGTTCTTAAAAATCTCCAACAGGGATCCACTGTTATTATTTATTTAACCAGCCTTATAATTGGAAATTTCCCCCTAATATCTAATTTAAAGCTCCCTTGTTGCAGATTAAGCCAATTTCTTTTTATCCTTCCTTGGGTATATATGGAAAACAGATGATCAACACCCTCTTTATAACAAGCTCTTCCCGTGTTTGAAGACTATCAGGTCCCTTCTCACTTTTCTTTTCTCAAGATTAAACATGCCTGTTTTTTAACCTTTCCTCATTGGCCAGGTTTTCTAAACCTGTTATCACTGTTGTAACTCTCCTCTGGACTCACCAGTTTGTTTACATATTTCTTAAAGTGTTGTGTCAAAAACTAGACACAATACCCCAGTAGAGGCTTCACCAATTCTAGGCATAACAGGAAAATTACCTCCTGTGTTTTATATTCAACACTGGTTAATGAACCTCTGAAGACTAACACCTTTTTTGCAACTGCATCACATTGCTGCCTCATTAAATTTGTAATCCACCATAATCCCTCAATCTTCTTTCTGCTGTATTACCTCCTGCTCAATAATTCCACCTGTTGTATTTGTGCATTTGATTTCACCTTCGTAGGTGTAATAGTTTGCACTTGTCTTTACTGAATTTCATTGTGTTGGTTTCAGACCAGTCCCCCAATTAATCAAGATAATTTTCCATTCTAATCCTGTCCTCCAACGTGTTTGCATCTCCTACTGGTTTCCTGTCACCTGCATATTTTATAAGCATACTTTCCAATCCTTTATCCAAGTCATTATGAAAATATACCTGATCCACAAGAGACCCCCTGAGGGCTCTCACTAATTATGTCCTCCCAGTTTGATAATTATTGATAACTATTCTTTGAATACAGCTTTTAAACCAGCTGGGCATCCACCTTATTGTCAGGGCTGGCTTTAGGGGCAGGCAACTGCTGGGTTTGAAAGGCACGAGGCTCAGGGTGCTGTTTTTGTTAGTGACAAAATGGAAAATAGAATGTTTCAGGTATTCCATATGTGGATTCATTTTTTTGCTAACTCTGTAGAATGTTCTGGACCTTTGTAGATTTCATGAAATCTTCCAAACTTTCTGAGAACTACATTTACTTGAATCTCCTAGACAGTTGTCAGCTACTCCCTTGCAGGTACATGAGAGGCAAAAGTGTCTCCAGTCAGTCTTATATGATAGGATAAATCTTGGATCAAAGTCATGAAATGGGTTAGAAATGCAATAAAAAATAAGGTATTCAAAAGTGGAACAGATGAAAGCTATAAAATCTGAGTAAAGAATGCACCTGGGAATTAGCCACAATCTCATCCTTTAGCTCCAGCATACTTTAAGAAATGGCTCAGCCTTGAATATTCAGAATGGTACACTATGAAATACAATCATCTATGCGGCTGCTTGAGTTTTAATCTCACCATTATATAAAACAATATTAGGCCATCACCATGCAGACACCTTTATCTTATGTGTTGACTGACATCAATGGAACTACAGGTTGAACCTCCCAAATCCAGGACTCTCTGGTCTGGCAACATTCAGGCTGTGTCTACACTGGGCCACTTATTCCGGAAAATCAGCTGGTTTCCGGAATAAGCTGCGAGCTGTCTACACTGGCCCTTGAATTTCCGGAAAAGCAACGATGCTCTACTGTACAAAATCAGCCGCTATTCCGGAAAAACTATTCTGCTCCCGCTCAGGCATAAGTCCTTATTCTGGAACACTGTTCTGGAAAAGGGCCAGTGTAGACAGCCCAGCAGTCTTTTCCGGAAAAAAAGCCCCGATCGCAAAAATGGCGATCGGGGCTCTTTTCTGGAAAAGCGCGTCTACATTGGCCACAGACGCTTTTCTGGAAAAAGGGCTTTTCCGGAAAAGCAGCCTGCCAATGTAGACGCTTCTTTTCCGGAAAAACTGAAAACGGAATAGTATTCCATTTTAAGCAGTTCCGGAAATTCATGCCAGTGTAGACACAGCCTCATAGTCTGGCAAGACCATGGATGTTGCTGGACCAAAGAGCCCCAGAAGTGGGAGCCAGCCTGGAGAACTTAAGGTCTGCAGAAAGCGGCTGGACCAGTAGTGGCTGGGCAGTGGTACCCCAGCATCAGCAGGGCCAGGTGGCTTCAGGGAGCCTCTGCCCCTGTTGGGGAACCCCCAGTGACAATGGGGTCACATGGGCAGAGAGCCCTTAGAAATGAGCAGCAGCCAGAGAATCCCAGAGACCTCCCTGTGGCAGGGCTGGGATGGCCAGGCAGCAGGGTCAGGCAGCACCCTGGGAGCTCCAGCTGGGGAACCTAAGCAGTGGGGCCAGTCAGCAGCCAGGGAGTCCTGGCCCCATCAGGGGAATTCCTGGTAGCAGCGGTGCTGACCTAGCAGCCCTGGCTGGGGAACCCCCAGCAGCAGTGGGAAACCCCCAGAGGCAGCAAGGCAAGCAGTGGCCAGGCAGCCCTGTCTTGCGAATCCCTGGGAATCCCTGGCGCAGTGGGCGGGCAGCAGGGCAGGGAACCTGAGCCAGGCCAGCTTTAGCGGGGCAGCAGCAGTATGGGGAGCCCCAGACTTGGGAACCCCAAAGAGACAAGCTGGCAACGGGGCAGCCAGCAGGGGCTTGCAGACCTCCCCTGGTCTGGCAAACTCCCTGGTTTGGGATGACTCAGGTCCAAAGGGTGCTGGACCATGGAGATCCAATCTGTACTCACATGTATAAATTATGCACATGTGCAACTTTCTGCAGGATCAACACCTGAGTGTTTAGTATCAGAGGGTTAGCTGTGTTAGTCTGAATCTGCATAAACAACGAGGAGTCCTGTGGCACTTTATAGACTAACAGATTTATTGGAGCATAAGCTTTCGTGGGCAAAGACCCACTTCGTCAGATGCACGTAGTGGAAATTCCAGAGGCAGGTATAAATATACTGGCACATGAAAAGAAAGGAGTACCCATCAAGAAGAAGGCCAGAAATAACACGATCAGTTCAGTCAGGGAGGATGTGGCTCACTTCTAGCAGCTGATGTGGAGGTGTGAACACCAAGAGAAGAGAAACTTGAGTGATTGTAACCAAAATGGACATTCCTCAGCCTGGTTGGCTCTCTGTATACCTACACTGGCTTGTATGACTTTTCTTGCACAGTGTTTGGTGATCACAAACCCTTTAGTCCCCAACAAAGTGTCCACGACATTACCTCATTCATGGGCCAACCTCTCTTGTGGTCAGAAGTCTGTTTCCTTCTCTCGCAGATACCCAGTCTCTGCTCTGCCTTAGTATTCAGAATATCTGAGTAACTGAAGGATCAACAAAGTTTGAAATGATACGGCAGTTTTATTTTTGTGTGTGTGTTGGTGTATAATGCTATTTACTCTAACATCACATACAGTTAACCATGTGCCCTATTTCTGGAGTAGTGTTCAGCTAAAATACAGTAAAATTCTTGTTCTTATTCGTCATCTCACTTCTTGGAGGAAAGAATAATTTACAATATTTTGTGAACATGGAGCTCTTCATATGAACTAGTGGGTTTTTTGAATTCTACCCTTTATACTAGATAATTAAATTATTTTTAGCTATAATACTAAATATGTTTTGATTAAGTATATTAAATTGTGTTTAATCAGCTAATCGAGTAGTCAATGAAATTTCCATTGACTACTCAATTAGTCAATAAGGGGGCAAACTGCTGCGCCTATGCTTTTTAAATGTAGTAAGAGCATGGCCACCAGGCTCTTACTTCGTTTAAAATGCAGAGCTGCAGCGGGTTCCCGCGCTTTTATTACATTTAAAAGCATAGGCGCAGTGAGGGACTGGATGCAAGCCGGGACTCAACTGTCCCAGCTCGCACCCAGTCCCCCGCTGCTCCTCTGCCTCCCCTACCCCCTGCAGAGCCAGTGCTGGGGAGAACTGGCTTTTAAGCCAGCTTCCTCTAACACCAGTTCTTGCTCCCCCATGTTGCTGCCTCTAATAGAGGCAGCAAGGGTGGGAGAAGTGACTAGATGAATAGTGACTTGACTACCCAAGAAGCCTAGGCTTATTGGGTAATTGACTACTTGACTAGTCACTTACATCCCTAGTTTTGATTTCATTCAGGAATTAATAGGAAAACCCTCCTGAAGCTAATTTAACATATATAGATCCCAATAGCTAGTACTAAAAAACTCTTTTAGCCTGGTTGCTTAGTAAACTGTTTATATTATATTGAAAATGTAAGCAGCACATTCAAATCCTAAGGGTTGTATATTTATGAGAAATTCTTCAGATCTTTTGTTCTCTTGGGGACTTATTCATTCTTACCTTCTGACACAACTGTTTATAACTGGCCCTTCTACCTTGTGTTTATTAAAATATGCTAAACCCCACAAAGCATAATTAAATCCAGCTTTCCTGCCTGTACATCTTGGCATGTGCTAGGGAATGCCCTTTGTTTGGAAGCTGAAGCTTTAGAGACAAATTTGCCTCTTGCTTACATCACTGCAGCCACATCAAAATCTTTTTTATTCAAGATTGAAGTTAGCTTCACACACAGGCTGTCTCTAGATTACATCCCTTTTCTCGAAAAAGGGATGTAAATTAGACACTTTGAAATTGCAAATGAAGCCGGGATTTAAATTTCCCACACTTCATTTGCATAATGGCGGCCGCATTTTTTTTCTGAAACGGGGCTTTTCGAAAGAAAAACGGCCGTTTAGATGGGGATTGATCAAAAATAAAACCCTTTTTCAAAAGATCCTGTACTTCTAACACTCCTTGTACAGGATCTTCCGAAAAAGGGTTTTATTTTCGATTGATCCCTGTCAAAATGGCCATTTTTCTTTCGAAAAGCCCTGTTTCGAAAAAAACCACGGCCGCCATTATGCAAATGAAGCACAGGAAATTTAAATCCTGGCTTCATTTGCAATTTCGAAGTGTCTAATTTACATCCCTTTTTTGAGAAAAGGATGTAATCTAGTCACAGCCACAGAGTCCAAATATTCAGGCTTAAGTAAGAGGAGTTCAGGGAGCCTGAAGAATTGAACCCCTCTCCCCTTTTGAGGCCATTTCCAGGGCATGAAGCTGCCACATAGTCCCCCCCTGCCCTTACAGGTGCTATGCTATCCCAGCCTATGAAATAGTGGCCACTACTTCTGTGCTCCCAGCATGGGATACTAGGCCACTGGTTCTAGAAAACAAACCAACCACGATCTACAGCCCCTTTCCTGGTCTACCCTAAAGCTATCATGGCCTGCCCACCCCAGAATGATCTTCCTTACCAGCTAGTGAAGAGCAGGGTACTCTTGCTATTATTTGCAGTGGAGGCATGCAGCATGCTGAGCTCCAGCTGGGCAGCCCCCACGATAGAGCTGGGGGGGGGGGTGATTTTGAGTAGAGGCGCATGAAATATTCCTATCAAAATGCAAATCTACTTTCATTACATTGTATTATGAATGCAACTCAAAGGACCCTTTGTAAACACCAGCAGGTAGATTTGAACCAGGGACCTCTAGAGCATAATGTAGAAAGCTCTACAACTTGAGTTATAAAGTTAGCTCTTAGCTCAGGTTGCAGAGCTCACTCATTCTTATCTCTCTGCTGTAAGTGGTCTAAATGCCACTACATGGGACAGTCAGCACACCCACTAGGTATGTGGGTTACTCATGCACTCATAGGCTGTGTCTAGACTGGCAAGTTTTTCCGCAAAATCATCTGCTTTTGCGGAAAAACTTGCCAGCTGTTGTCGGGGAAATCTCGCTCCCCTGGGGTACAGAGCCCCCAGAAGGGTCCGAGGCTGGAGGTCAAAGCAGTGAGGCAGGAGAGAAACCTAGAAGGAAAACTTTATTATGCATGCATGCAGGCTGACCGCTACCAGAGTGAGAGCAGCCAGCATTGAGAGACAGGTTCAGGGATCCTTTATACAGTATGTTCAGACAGTTTAGTTGTTGATTGTTTTCTTTAACATATCAAAGTCTCAGCAGAAGTACTCTGAGACTTTCTGTTCACACCAGGAGTGCTAGAAGTAAGTTTTACAGAACAAAGCCACATGAGAACTTGAGTGGAGGAGTCTACAAGGCAAACTGTGACAAAGATAAGGGTTTACATGACAAATTGTGACAGACTAGGAGTATCCATGAACTTGAGATAGGCATTGTAAGGGTCTTGATTAGAGTTAATTTGATTTCTCTCTGTTACAGGGAGAGAGGCCTGGAAAACTTTTAACCCTTACAGCAGTTTTCTTTTAGAGAGTTTTGATTTCCTGCACAGTCCTCCCTTAGACACAATTGGAGTTATTTGATTTTTCTCCCACACTGTCTACACTGGCCGCTTGAATTTCCACAAAAGCACTGACAATCTCAGGTAAGATTGTCAGTGCTTTTGCGGAAAAACTATGCTGCTCTCGTTCGGGCAAAAGTCTTTTTCCGAAAGACTTTTGCACAAAAGGGCCAGTGTAGACAGCAGAGATTTGTTTTCCGCAAAAAAGCCCCGATCGCAAAAATGGTGATCAGGGCTTTTTTGTGGAAAAGTGGGTCTAGATTGGCCACGGACTCTTTTCCGCAAAAAGTGCTTTTGCGGAAAAGCGTCCATGGCCAATCTAGACGCTCTTTTTCAAAAATGCTTTAACAGAAAACTTTTTCATTAAAAGCATTTCCGGAAAATCATGCCAGTGTAGAAGTAGCCATAGAGAATGTATCTGTAACTTGTATTAGTAACTAGAAGAACCAATTGGAAGCAGGACTCCATTGTGCTAAAGGTTGTACAAATAGACCAGGAAAGACTAGCCCTAGCTTGAGCAACCTACCAACTAACTATATTTTGCAATTGTTGTTAACTTTTTTTGGTGAAAAAAATACCCCTATTTTCCACTAAAAATGGGCTTCTTTTGAGCATATCAGGCCCTTTCTTGAGTAGTGAATCTGGCTTTTACATAGAAAACATGAAAACCAGTGCAAAAATAAGAGTTTGAAACTGCAAATGAACAATATTTAGACAGCATAGAATCTTGAATAATGAAAGAGCAGGGGAAAAGCGTGAATCTCAAACAGGCAAAACATTAAATTTTGTCCAGTTCTTGGTTGGAAGGAGGAATTATGGGATAAATATAGCAGGGATTTTATATTTCTGACAGAGCTCAATAGAAGAGCACCAGAGAGGACTTTGGTAGCTGGTGGGGGGATATAGGTGAGGGTGGACAATTTTTGATTGAGGGTCACTGCAAGATTTTGGTAAGTGGTCAAGGGCTGCTGTTTCTATGGAGGAGATGTGGGGGCTGGGATAAAGGTTAGGTACAGAAGGAAGCTCAGGATAGGGGATTAGGGTGCAGGAGAAGGTATGGGGTCTGAAGGAGGGGGTTGTGATCTTGGGCAGGGGATTAGGGTGCAGGGTCCAGGGAGGATATGGGTGCAGGAGAGGATTCTGGCCTGAGGGAGAGGTGTAGGAGGGTGTGCTGGATCTGGGAAGGAGTTGTGACCTGAAGGAGAGAGGGAATGAGGTGCAGAAGGTTTGAGTGGTGATCTGGTGCAGGGAGGGGGTGGGGTGCCAGAGACAGGCTGTGGCTGAGAGACACTTACCTAGGCAGCTCCAAGCCACCAACCCGGCAGCACCTTGAGGCTCAAAGCAGTTGGCTACTACCTGTGGCTTTCTGCTCTAGGCACGGGGGGAAGCAAGGAGAAACCTTTGTGCAATGCTCCCTGCCCACCCAACAAAATCTCTCAGCTTCCATAGGCTGGAAATTGGCCAATGGGAGCTGAGAGACTTTGCTTGAGGATGGGGGATGTGACACAAAGCTTCCTCTGCCCCTAGGTCCCAGAGCAGAGACCCACAGGGAGCAGCCAGCTGCTTAAAGTGGCCGGGGGCTGCTTCTGTGCCTGAGCGTCCCTGCAGGGAGGCCAGCTTGGTGGGCTGGATCTGAGCGATGGGCCATATGTTGCCTGCCCCTGATTTAGGTGGATGTCAGTATGGGGCAGAGGTGGGCAATAATTTTTGATGGAGGGCCATGCCAAGATTTTGGAAAGTGGTCAAGGGCTGCACTTTTCCATGATGTTAATGGAGGAGGAGTGGGGTCTGGGATGGAGCTTGAGTGCAGAAAGGAGTTTGCAGTAAGGGATTGGGGTGCAGGAGGGGATGTGGGGTCTGGAAGGGAGTTTGGGTGAAGGAGGCAGTTGTGACCTCGGGCAGGGAATTGGGGTGCAGGGATTTATGTTGAGACCTTGGGCTAGAAGGGGTTGTGACCTGTGGAGCATGTGTGGAGCACATGTTGAGGGTCCTGACAAACTCAACACCCTGCCCCCGAAGCGGCTGGGTATACTCCCCCTGTGACAGGGCCACAAGCATTTTCCTGCAGGAAATGCGAAATATTGAGGGATTCCATTTTTAAAAAACAAATTTTGTAACGCAAGTTTTATGATTCTTTATTTCAGATGCAAATAATTGTCAAGACTAAAAATAAGGGGACAGGGACATACTATTTATATGGACCGTAGCTAACTTTATGAGTCAAATGAGTGACGACCCATGAAAAGAGGGAGTTTTGAGAAATACACTCATATGCAAAAAGCACTTGCATAATTGCAAGCACGATCAGGTAAAACAAAACTTAGTCCTCTTTAACCTACCCTGTTTAGATCTCATGTGAATTTAATGAATCCTAGGATAAGGATAGAGTTTGTTTTAATTATTTGTTTGTTTTATAGTTCAAAACCTGTAGGGGAACATTTTAAGTTGCCTGGGCACTCGTTAATAGATTTAAACAGCCATTCTTCTACAAAGCAATTTCACAAGCCAGCTACAGAGAGAGAGAGAGTGCGGAATTGACCTTCGGACACAAATTTGATACTGTTTCCCTTGGCCTAAACAAAGACATTAACTGGATGGCCTATTATAAAACCAGCCTTCCTTATATTTAACACATCATTGACATCAAAAGCTGAGTATGGGACACTTCCAGCTCACTCAATTAGCCTCATTAGCAACCTCATTACCTACTAATGACAGGTACATTTTTTTCCTCTCAGTACTTTTTCTTATAGATCCCCTTTTTTCTCCACTCACCTGAAGAAGTGGGTGTTGACCACGAAAGCTCATGATATTATATATATTTTTGTTAGTCTCTCTGGTGCCACAAGATTTCTCATTTTTACAACATACTATTGATTATATAATGCATTTTAAAAATACCATCAAACTGAAATTAATGGGTATAACTCACTGAGAACTGATTCATGAGTGTGTTTTTTGCTAATTACATTAATTGCATCATTGCAATTGGATTATTTGAGGCAAGGAAGTTTACTCCAGTAGGTCATTTTGTTCACACCTCTTTCAGGATTAAGTGAGTGCCAAAGAGCCAGCTGCAGCAGGGACAGTCTCCTAGCAACACACTGGACACAATTGATCTTAACAGGGCCTGCCTGATTAAATGAACTTACTAATTGGTGGTGGGGCTGAGCTAGATACTGTTTAACCCAGCAATAGCCAGAGCTCATTGGCCGCTCAATGTGTTTTTACCAGCAGCTGTGCTTGGTCCTGCTTCCCCTGTTAGCTCCCACTTTGCCTACTTCTGTGTCTGGTTCTGCCCTTACTCTTCTCTAGTCTTGACATGCTGGGCTGCAGCATCACCAACCAGGACTGCCGCAGTCCCATGCTTCTCCAATCCACCCTACACACATCTACCCAACCCCCTGCCCTGATTCCTGCACACACACACACCCTGCACCCACCATGTGCTATGCCCCCAGGGGGGAGTTGCCATATGACAGTACTTGTAAGGCTGTGTCTACACTATAGGGATTTTCTGGGATACCTCTGGTATCCCGGAAAAACTCTGCTGCGTCCAGGCCACGTCTGCTCTTCCGTGTGTGTGGTTTTTTTTTTTTTTTTTTTTTTGCAGAAGAGCAGATGCAGTCTTTTGGAAGCCCTGTCTTCCTCATTCTATGAGGAAGAAAGGCTCTTCCGAAAGAGGAAGTTTTTCCGAAATTTGGCCCAGTGTTGATGGGCAAAATTTTGGAAAAACCTCTTCCGAAAAAACTGTCGGGAAAAGATATGCAAATGGCGGAGTGCATTTTGTGTACCTTTTTCTGATAAATCCATTGTAATCTAGACATAACCTAAGAAATGTAAATTACCTTCACTATTGTTAATCTATTCCCCTTTGTATTTGGTTACCTTTTCCAGGCCTGAAGCAGGGCTCTGTGTAACTTGGAAACTTGTATTTTTCACTAAGAGAAGTTGTTTCAATGAAAGATATTACTTCACCCACCTTGTCTCTCTAATGTCTTGGGACCAATCCGGCTACTGCAAACACAGAGAGGGCTGTGAGAGTATCAGACGATGCACTGCATTGTGTGTTATTTGTTGAACATGTGTTTAAAGCTTCTGCCAGGCGCTGCTGACAGGAACAAGGGCTGGGTTCAATATCTGGGGTTTTATCAATATGTAACCCAGAGGGGCTGACACCACTGAGAAGGGAGAGGGAAGTCTGCTCTACAGCCTTAGCTAAGAGCCAGCTGGCTTTTAGCTAGCAGACTTCACTCTCCCTACTCAGTAGTCTCAGTGCTTTTGGGTTACAAATATAAAACAGAATGGGTTCAAGCCCACCCCCCCAGTAATCTGGGAAAACTAAACATCATCCCTGGGTGCCTCTAAGAGGCAATACAACCTTGATGACAAACACTGAATCTATGTATCAGGGCTGGCCTAAGGTAACATGGAACCCTGGGTGAACTTGCATTTTGGTGCCCCAGTTCCCGTAGGTGTGACACCCCCGCATTAACCCTACCCCCCATAGGCTCTCCATCTTCCCTTTATCCCAAACCCTGCTCCCTCCTGCCCCCTAACTCTTACATTGTGCCCTCTCCCCGCCCAATCCATACACTCCTCTCTTGCACCCCTAGCCCCTGCACCTCCTTCACGCTTATCACCTGCACCTCCCACCTATGCACCTACTCTCCAGACACTGTTGCTCGGCTGCCTGGCTGCCACCTCTGTCAGCTGGTTCTTGGCAGATGAGGTGGGAATCAAACAAACACTGCGCAAGGGGCCCTCTTTGACAGGCCCAAACCACCCACTCCAGAGGCCAGCCCTGCCGTGTATAACAAAAGACAATTTTAAGTTAAAAAGGAACCCAGCCTTATTCTGTGAAAACACCACAAACATGACTCAGCAAGCGAGAAAACATAAGCAAACACCCAACCCCCAATAGCGTCCTTTGCCTCAGTTTCCTACCCTGCAGTGTGAAAGTCTGACAGATGGCTATCCCTTTAACACTCCCTCCTTTCCCTTGACAGCACTCCATTGGTCAGTAGAGTCAGAGACCAGTGCTTGTTCATGTGGGGATCACCTCCCTTCCCTGAAAGTGGGGTTGGGGCATTGATCAATATCTCTGCTGCTGCCACATGCCTCTGAAACTGGCTTACTGCTGCTGCTAGATCTTCAGCTGCTTGGCACTGCTTTCTCTGCCACCTCTGGCTGCTTTCTGCTGCTGGTATCTCTGCTGGCTTACTGCTCACTGCCACTTCTGTGACACCATGTTCTGAGGTTCCCCGCCTTAGCCCTGCTCTCAGTAATTTTACTGGGTAGCAGGGAACAGCACACATGACTTGTGTGTTCTCATACTGGGACTGCAGCCGAGCCTGGGCAGGGAGCAGAAGCTGCTACCTCCCCAGCCAGGGTCTCCCTCAGACAGCTGCTGCACTGCACAGAGCAGTGACCGGAGCAGCCAGCTTCAGCTGCTTGAGAAGCCGTTCATTCCTGATCCCTGTCCGGGCCCAGCTGCCAGAAATAGCAGCCAAACATGCCAGAGTGCAGGCACAGCAGGAGTAAGGAGCTTATCTCCCTTCTCCCCTGGCAGACTAATCTAGGCTGCAAGGCTGGTCTAACCATATAGGTGAACTAGGTGGTCACAGGAGCACCCGGTTTTAAGAGGTGCCAAATTTGATGGAACTGATTTTTCCTCTCTATTTAAAAATATATTAATATGTTATCTACTATATATTTTAGGGAGTTTGTCTGTCTGTTTGCTCAAGAGCTCCTTCTAAGTGGTAAGAGCTAAGGCCACCAAATTCGGCGTGCAGCTTCCTTTTATCATAACTTAAAGTGAGGTCAGGGTTTGGTTGTGCCAGGAAAATGGGATGTTCCTGCAGTGGGATTGCTTCTCATTAAACCATACAGAAAAGAGACAGAATCATCAAATTAAGTACAGTCTTCAAAACTGATATAGCCGAGCAAATGTTGAAAGACTGATGAGCTGGAAAAAGAGGATGGTACAACTGAGGTAGTTGTTACCCAGGGGATCTACAGATACAAATCGAGGTCTGGGGCTTCTTACAGTACCACACTATCACATGCAAGAATGAACTACAAGACAAAGAAGGTAAGAAGAACTCTGTCCTTTCTGAAATGCTGATGAACCACAGAGTCACATGATGGGTGAGATCAGACTGTGGGATGTGGCACCTTGGAACTCTTGTCATTTTCAAAGATCTGTAGCTCTCGAGTGCTTTAAGAATAAAGTTAGTGTGCTTACGAAATCCCTTTGCAAAGCCTGTGTTTCTGCACTTTCTTGCCATGTTGTCCCAGAAGGGGTTAAACTAGAAGTCTAGTGTTCCTGCTGTCTTGCTGGAGTGCCAGTGGCACGTACAGTCTCAGACACTGATTTCAGATGGCGAGGCTGCAGGAAGCGACAGACAAGAGGTCTGAAACTGGGAGTGTGCTGTATAGATCCACAGCTAAAAACAATGACTATGCTCCAGAAGAGAAGTCTGTAGGACCTATAACTGGATGCACTCACATGACAGCAGACCAGTCAACAGTGGGGGAGGTGGAGAGTAAAGAGGTCAACCGCCCCAGATCCCAGCAATGCAGAAAAGCCTGGGACTTGTGGCTGCCACCACTGCTACTGTGGCTGCAGGGGAGGCTGGAGCCCCGGAAACTTTAAATAGCCACTGGAGACCTGGACAGTGGGGTGATGCACTCCATGTAGCATGCTCTGGGTGGTGCTAAGGACTGGCTGGGTAGAGGGGTGCAACACATTCCAGGTGGTGCTGAGGACTAGTTTCTCCAGCCCCAGCTCTTTTACCTGAGTCCCTACTCTTTCCAGGAACAAGGATCCATTCCCCCACCCCCACCTTGCCCAGAGGTCTGGTAATTGTGTTGGCCTCCTACATGACAGGTAACCATACAGTGGTTTACTGGGCCAAGCTGTAACAGCCCTATTTTCAGAGATGCTGAGCACCTGTAACTTAGTCACTAAAGTTTGAAATTTTGATGTAGGTTACTTGCCCAAGGTCACAGAGTCATTGACAGAGCTGGGAGCAGAGCTCTGGTCTTGAGATAGAGCCAAGTTTGGTCCATACTGTTCCATTATATTGTGACAGTGAGATGTAACTTCCAGCAGGGCATTTTCCTTTGAAGCAGTCTTAAAAGATGATGATTAAATGTTCACTTTAGACTACTGTCTAGGACATTTGTTAGAAGCTTAAGTGATCGCTACAGGGAACTTTATCGTTCTCAGACCAGAGTCAAATAAGAATTCAAACTCTACAGAAGTTGTATTGGAAAAAATCAATAGCTACCTTTATGCAATAAATTACAAGGTGAACTTGGCTGACCATTATACAATCAAATCACTGGTACACCAAATATCAGAGCCATTTATTGCAGAGGCTTTGAATGATTTTGTGTCAAGGTGTAGTGGTCATAAAATGCAAGTCACTTCTATTGTACCCTGGAGCATCTAGTTTTGCACAGCACAGAAAACCTGCTTACGAGATATTGGTTTTGTATTGTATATGTGCAAACTTCAATAACACCCTTCAGACACAGTCCTGGTACTCAAGATATCAGAGACAGCAGTTTGTGATGGAAGAACACATTTATTTCAGTTCATTTGCCGGGGCAGTATGAGAGAGTTTGTCTGAAATGCTTCTGATGAAAACTTTGGATGGATGGCTAAAACAAAAGGTCGTTCTCTACTGCGGGAATGAGTGTTGCACAGCCTGTTCAGGCTGGGGAGCTATCTGCAACAGCAGTAGAATTTTGCCGGAACAAACTACAAGGTGAAGGAAATGGGAGGACAGTGTTTGTGGTCTATTAAAACAAGATTTTCCACTGGGAATGCTCCCTTGTTATGATATCAGGAAGCAGGAGGGACACATTCTGTGCACATGCACTCCCTTTTGAACCTGTTGTATACTGAATGTTCTCCTCCTTTGCGATTTTGCTGCTTGTTACCTTCTCTTCATCTCTCTCCTTTATTGCCACTTTAACCCCTGCAACCTTTCACCTGTTCAGTTTCTTTCTACCACTCACTATGCTTTCTAACGCTCCCCCCCCTTTTCGCCATCCCACCATCATTCCCACTCCATTTCCTCCCTTTGCCTAGTTGAAATCATTTAGTGACATTTTTTGATGACAAATGGACTTTTGATCAATATGAACATTTCAAAGATTTTTTCATTGTGATCATAATTTTCAAATAAAAAATGGAAATAAAAAACTGAAAAAACTACACATTTTTCAGTAAAAATGTTCAGCTTTCAATTTTTGAAAAGCCAACCATTTGTTTTCCTGGGAAACCCAAATTTTTACCAAAAATGGGTTTTAAAAACTAGAAGTGGTTCATTTTACTATTTCTGATTTTCACCGAGAACCATTTTTAAAGAGGAAACTGTACTAATAAAAATATTGAAAAACTCTTTAAATTAATTGGGATTTTTTTTCAACCAGGTCTAGCCTTTACCCTTGTTTGCAACAATCTCATTGCCCCATTCCTTCCCACTTCAAGCTCAAAATGCATGTCCTCCCAAATGACACCTCACAAATTTTGTAACATAAACAAGACACACGACATGAGTACAGAACTAACAAGACTTGAGCCATCATTGCTTGTATGTTGTTATATATTTTCTGTCTTTTTTAGGGTATGTTTCCAGCTGCGGTCTAGAGACATTTCCCAGAGCAGTAAGGCTGTAGCAGCATGGACAGTGGCTCAGGTGGATGGGTTTGTACTTGTATGGCTAGCCTAAGCCACCTCCCTATTATTTTTAAATGTCCTCTTTCTAGTAGGACTAGTGTGTGTCTGTTTATCCATGGTAGGCAAAATACTCCCTTAGACGGGACACTGTTTGGACCAGTGTGGAGTCTTCCTCATTTGCAAAACACCTATTGCATCTTGGACACAGTCACTAAAATATTTCTGATTCCCACTTCTTACAGCCTTAGAAACATTCGTTATGTAATATTAATGGCTCACTTTCCATGCTGGGGATATGACTGAGAAAAAAGAGGCAAAAAAAAAAAAAAGAAAAAAAAAAAGAGGCACAGCCACATAGCCCTGTATATTCAGCCCTCATTTCTCCTTTTACTGTGTTATCTTTTTCTTTTAGTCTCATTGACCTTGTTGGGATGTCTTGATCAAATGTGCTTCTGGCTAAATGTTGCTTTCCTCTCTCAGGCGAAGCCAACAAAGACATTTATTTTGCCTGATGAAAGACTCCAGGATTTGGCTATAATACACTTGAGGCTAGTTTTGTACCTTACTGCTGCAGGGGACCACAATAGGGAAGTAGGGAAGGAAACTGCCTCATGATTTAACCCACATACAGCAGCAAGCTACAGTTGCAGTTCCCTGGGTGGGGAATTGCTCCCTGCTAATCCTCTAATAGGCAGCAGGATTATGTCCTGCCCTAGCTAATGGAGACAGCTTGTGCTGGTTAAAGTTCTCCTGTGTACTAGTGGCTTTCTGTGCCTCAGTCCCTCCCAGAAATGCCATTGGGGCAGGACAGCTCTGCCCTGACCTCAGCACACAGCCATGCCCACTCAGCATAATTGAACCAACAATATTTTAGTGTTAATGGTAACTGAGTTGCTAGCTGCAGCCTTCATCTCAATTCATTTAGGGTCTAATAGTTTTCTTTCTTGGCTTCCAGTAGTTGGGGAGATGGTTTGATTCATCTTCATAATGTCTGATAGGGTTACGTGACACAGCTAATATAATGCTTGAATGGAACATTGCTCTCACTTTTCTTGTTGGACCAATTCTCCAGACTTCCTCACCATATGACACTGCAATGCAGATGGTTTAGATTAGAACTGCAGGAGAACTCAGCACACTGACAGTTCCACAAATTCTCCATATTTAATTTCTGAAATAGAGGATACCAACACTGCATTTATCTCTTACCTGTCCCCTCCCCTGGGTTTAGCTTTATTGGTAACTCATATAACCAAATCTGCTGGATTTTGCTGAACTACTTCTCTCAGTCCCTAGATCCCCCAGCCTGAAGGAGACTCCAACAGCCGCTTGTATCCTGGATGAGATGAACAAGATTCACATGTCACTATGATTCTTAAGTAATAGCCCTACCCCTTAAATACACAATATTTCAGAAAGCTGGATAAATCCTCAGGTTTTTGGCAGCTAAAATTAACTGAAAGAAGCTCAAAACCATTCACATTTAATATACCATTAGGAAGATACTGATTCTTACGCTTACCCTCCAGCATAACTTCAGTACCACAAGAGTGCCACAAAACTATACATATGATTTGTGAACACATGTATGGTACTGACACCGTGATGGATGACATCCTCAACTGGGGCTCAACAAAAGAAGAACATGACCGTAGACTTCAGGAGTGTAACTAGAGCAGCAAAACTGAAACTAAATAAGGAGAAAGGTGTTTTAAGGGTTACAGAAATGGCTTTTGTTAGGGCATTATTTCCAAAGAAGGCATAAAACCTGATAAGATGAAGATTTCAGCCACTGAAATGATGTCACGTCCCTAGTCAAAGAAAGATGTCTTATGGTTCTGGAAATGGTTAAATATTTTGGAAAATTGATACCTGATCTATCTCCCAAAGCAGCAGCTTTGAGAAAACACTTAGAGAATAAAAATGAATGGTGTTGGGATAGAGGCTCAGAGGAATCATGGGAAGGTTTAAAACAGCAAGTGATTCAAAACTAGTGCTGAAGTTCTGTGCACAAGTTCTGTCACACCCATCCCAGGAAAGGAGCAGTGGAGCGAAGTCTTCCAAATGGCCTGTAGAGACGGTGCAGAAACATAGCCAGACTGGAGAAAGCAGCAAAGGGCTAGTCGACAGAGGGTTGCAGCCTCTTACAAAAGGAGCCTCAGTGCAGATCTGAGACATGGAGCTCCTGACTCACCAAAGGGAATGAAGCACCATGGACAGCTCAGTGCAGGCAGGGACCAGGGGAGTGAGGAACAGCTCCTGGCTGGCTGCTGGATCAGGACATAAAAGATCTGTAGGGTAAGGTTGAAGTGTTGAGGAAGGCTGGGGCTGTGGAGAAGTGGCCTAGAGAACTGACAGCATTTTCATTACAAGGACATGGTGGCTACGTCTAGACTGCATCCCTCTATTGACAGAGAGATGTAGATTAGGTACATAGAAATTGCTAATGAAGCCGGGATTTAAATATCCCATGCCTCATTAACATAAACATGGCCGACGCTTTTTTCGAAACTGAGTTTTTTTGAAAAAAATGGCAGTCTAGATGCAGATCTGTCGAAAATAAAACCTTTTTCGACAGATCCTGTAAACCTCATTTTGTAGGAATACAGGATCTGTTGACAAAGGTTTTATTTTTGGCAGATCCGTGTCTAGAGTGCCGTTTTTTTTACAAAAAAACTCCATTTAGAAAAAAAGCATTGGCCATGTTTATGCTAATGAGGCAAGGGATATTTAAATCCCTGCTTCATTAGCAATTTCGATGTGCCTAACCTACATCTCTCTGTCGACAGAGAGATGCAGTCTAGACACACCCGGTGTTGTGTAGCTGCTATTCTTAGGGTCCCTGGATTGGCAGGCCCAGGTCCCCTCTAGAAGGGAATCTGGATTATTTAATGGTGCTGGAGAGTGGTGCCCAGCAAGGCCCAGGGATAACTGAACCATTCCCTCAGGAAGGAAACCTGATACCAGTGCCCGGAGATTCAAGACTGGAGTCACACCTGACCGGAAGGGGTGCTCCTGAGAGTTGTGTGCCACATAATTACCCAGAGAAATGACTGCAGATTAAGAATTCAAACAAAGATGATAAAGCTGCAAAAATATGATTTGGTTGTGACCTACTTGCCCAGTAAATTCTTGTTAATTACAGATGCACTTTCCAGAGCACTGACTCTCACCACAAAACCAGAGAAGACATTAGAGATGTAAACCCATATAGATTGGATTGTATAGTCAATGCCTGAAGCTAACAGGAAACTGCAACAAATAAGAAGGAAATGGAGAAAGATGAATCATAGCCGATCCTTAAGAAGTGATTAATGAAAGAGTGGCCTGAAGAAATAATCAGTTGCTATCCAAGTATGAGAGACTATTGGAACTGCAGACGTGAACATGCAGTGATAGATGGGGTGATTTTCAAGGACAGTAAAGTTGTAATGCCAATGAGCTTCCAAAAAGAAATGCAACAGAAGATCCACGAGGGTCATTTATGAACTGAGGCATGCAAACAACAAACACAGGAAGTGCTGTATTGGCCTCAGATCAATCACAACATCACTAATGTGGTAAGAAACAGCTTTTCAAGCTTGAAATATAAGCCATGCCAACAGGCAGACCCACTGAGACCTCTTTCACTTCTACAAAGACCTTATAAGAAGGAAGGCACTGACTTAGTTACATGATAATCAATTTTATTTAATCAGTGCAGGTTATTAGTCTCTGAATCCAGAAATTTGCACATTGCACAGTACTAACAGTAAATAAGTGATAGCCAGTATGATGGGAATCTTCTCCAGACATGGCATTCCAAATAAAGCTTTTAGCAATAATGGGCCCCAATTTTCCAGTGCAGATTTGAGGCATTTTGTGCAATAGATCGGGATTTTCATCACAAAACATCAAGTTCAAATTACTCCCAATCAAATGGAATTGTGGAAATGTCTATACAGACAGCAAAAGAACCTTATGAAAAATAATTTTGACAGTAGGGGAGATTTATATAAAGCTTTATTGGTTTATGGAAGTATATCTCTGGAGAACGGCTTTTCTCTAGCTCAGCTATTAATGGAAAGAAGGATTAGATCTAATTTAGCAATTATTGATAACTTGCTGAAATCTCACAACAATGAAACCATGCAGGAGATGAAAGAAAATCAGAAATGCAAGATGAAATGTTATTTTGACAAAAGGGTCTGTGATCTCCTATCTTTTAAACCTGGTGATAGAGTGTGGAATCAAACCTCAAATACTTGGGTGCTAAGGGTACTGTGATGGGACATACCTAAGACTGCAAGAGTTAACCCTGTTCACCTAGCTGAGGAGGTCCCATCCCCTCTGCTCAGCTGGGCATTCTCTAGCTGAAGGCCAGGCAGAAAGGCCTCTAAAGCAGCTCAGTTTGTCCTGACCACAGATGGAGAAGGAAGGGCCATAGCAACTCATGAAGAAGAACTGCTGGTATGCCAGCATGCCAACACCAGCCAGAGAGAGGCCAATGCCAATGCCCCATCCTGGGACATCACTGAGAGGGGAGATATGGAGAGCACAGCGCTAGAGAGTCAGGTAGGAAGTACCGTAGGGGAATTTTGTGGGCAGTAGTAGCCTTACCAGAACAGCTCAATGTGTTTCACTGAGATCCCTACTGAGCTGGTGGTGGGCACCCCACCACCATCAGGGTCTTGGGTTAGGATCTGATGGAGAAGGCAGAGCCACATTCTGCTGTCCCACCACCACCACTTCCCTAAGGTGGTGAACCTGCACTCGGTGTCACTGACTCTGGCTGCTAAGTTGCACTGCCCTGCAAGGGCAGGGCATTGTCATTGACCTTGGCTGTTTTGGCCACATGGCCCTGGAAGAAGAAGGCTTTGCTATTGAGCCAATAACCTGCCCAGCCAGGTTGTCTGAGTAGTCAAGACTGTGGATGAAGACCCAGACTAGTGAGTCATGTGGGGTTGAACCCCACTTGCAGGGCCTTAGAGCATGTGGCCCGCCTCCAGAGAGGGTTGGGCATACCAACCCTGCAACAACAGGTGGAGAACATGGGCAACAATCGGGCCCTGAGAAAAGGACCCAGGCCTGAAAGATGAAACCCAAAAAGCTTTTGAATGGCTATTGGACAATCAGCAGTAGCAGGCTGCACAATAGCAGCAGCAGCAAGCACAGCTGCTCCAACAGCTTGTTGACCAATAACAGCTACCGGCAGCACAGCAACAGGAGCTTGAGCAACAGTTGCAGTGGGAGCTGGCCTCTCAACAGGAATGACTGGTCCAACAGATGGCAGCCCTGTGGCAACCCACTCTGGCCCCTACCCCTAGCACAGCTAGAGACAGAGCTGGGGATAGCGTGATGGGTTGCCCGTACACCTTACCAAAAGGGATGAATGGAGATAAACAACAAGGGGAGAGACAGAGCAGTAAAATAAAGTGATTTTCAACATAAGGATCCACAGTTCCAGTGGCATAGTCTGAAAGGGAAGACCCCGAGCAATACCTCTACGCTCAGAGCTCAGGAGTCCTGGGCAAAGTTCCCATTCAATCATGAGTCTTTGGTGCACCTAGTCATCTTCAGCACCAGTAAACTTTCCCAAGAACCCCCCCCCCCCCCACTGCCCTTTTCTGTCACTGTCTGCAAACAGGCTGTGTCACACAGGCTGTGTTTAGACTGGCAAGTTTTTCCGCAAAATCATCTGCTTTTGCGGAAAAACTTGCCAGCTGTCTACACTGGCCGCTTGAATTTCTGCAAAAGCGCTGACGATCTCATGTAAGATTGTCAGTGCTTTTGCAGAAATACTATGCTGCTCCCGTTCGGGCAAAAGTCTTTTTCCGAAAGACTTTTGCGCAAAAGGGACAGTGTATACAGCAGAGATTTCTTTTCCGCAAAAAAGCCCCGATCGCGAAAATGGCGATCCGGGCTTTTTTTGCGGAAAAGCGCGTCTAGATTAGCCACGGACGCTTTTCCACAAAAAGTGCTTTTGCGAAAAAGCATCCTGCCAATCTAGGTGCTCTTTTCCGAAAATGCTTTTAACGGAAAACTTTTCCTTTAAAAGCATTTCTGGAAAATCATGCCAGTGTAGACTTAGCCACATTGTGTGTAAACCTCCCCACTTAGCTAGCTCCAGCCTCCCTCCTTATTCCCAGTGTGGTCTCAAGCCCCAGTACTCACAGGCCCCATATAGCTCTGGGTAGCAGTGATACTGGGTCCAACTAAAGGTAAACAGAGGGATAGCTCAGTGGTTTGAGCATTGGCCTACTAAACCCAGGGTTGTGAGTTCAATCCTTGCGGAAGCCTTTTGGGGCAAAAATTCATCAGGGATGGTAGTTGATCCTGCTGTGAAGGCAGGGGACTGGACTCGATGACCTTTCCCTTCCAGTTCTAGGAGATAGGCATCTCCATTATTAAAACTCTGGTTTCTCCTTCTTGGGTGGTTCATTTTTGGCAAAGTGCTCTTCTTGGCTCCTGTCTGATTGGTTGTCCCTCTTAGGCTGTGGGAAGGTTCTCAGCTGCTTTGTCTTGCACTCCGGACATTGTCCCTCTCCCTCTCTCCACTTCCACTTCCCCAAAACAGCACTTCCTCCTCCTGAAACAATCCACACTTCCTATCCTCAGGACAAAGATTCTCTAAACCCCAAAGGAATTACAATTATTTTACACAGTAAACTATAAAAAGGTGGTGTGGAGACTAGTGGGGGGGGCACTTGCTAAGGGCGGAGAAACGTAACCCCCCATGTGATCTCCCCATGTGACTTATCCTGACCCTCAGACCAGGCCCCCCACATTCTCCCCATCCCATGTTACCTGGTTAGGGGAGCAGCGCTCTGTCCTCCCACTGCACTGGCTCCAGTCCCCCTGGCATGCAGAGCCACTAATGCACTCTCCTGGGCAGTCTCCAGCCACGCTGCCTGCCTAGGACACTGTCTGGTGCAGCACAGAAGCTCATGGGAGAATGCACCTGCTGAGCATCACTGGGCCACATCCCAGGCAGACAGCATGGCCAGAGGCTGCATGGGTCAGGAGAGTGCAGCTGCTGCACTGAGTGTTCCAGGCAGTGTGGCTGGAAGAGGAGAAACTCTGGTCCTGTCTCTTTTCCTGCACTGGCAGTTGGCCCTCCCCTCTCTCTTCCCATTTACAACCACCCTCTAGATCTTAGTATAACAAATTACCTGTCTATTTGGCCCCAATGGCTTTTATTAGCTTGATGCCAGCTAGGCCCTCATATGTCCTGGTTTTAGTCCATTTCCATGTGGCCCAAGAATCTATTCCGTCTTCAGCTTCAACTGGCTATAAGTTATTCTTCACAGTCTAATTCTGTGGAGTCCTATAGTGTGCTGTGTACTATTTGTATCTTATACCCTAGAAGGGACTATATTTCAATGTTGCTTTTACATAGATTATTATGCATTTTGGAAAGAGCTTTTAGTTTCTTCTGGCTAACTTGTGCTATGCAGATATAAATCATTACTCTTCCACAGGGCATTTTGAAACCTATTTGGCTGCATCTTCATTTTCCTAGCTTGGCTCTTTTAGAAAGGGTATCTATTTCTAGTGCACATTGCAGAATTATGATTGCATTCCATTGCTTTAGTTTTCTAGATGAGCTGGTGTTATCTTTCCCTAGTAGTCATCATGTCATTGAGGAGATATACGGTAAGCTCTTACTTGTAGATTACAATTATATCTTAAATCTCATAGCAGTCACCTTCAGGCAGCTTGTTTGTCCTTCAGATAAATTCCAAGCCTGAAAGCCGTTAGTAATATCTTATTATACATTATGTAGAATATCTTCACAAACCACTTAAGTGTTAACAAAGTAAATTATTTCAAAAGGACAGCGTCCAGTGTTATTGAGAATTTTTTCTTGGAAGTGATGTGAAAATAAATCCTCTCTCAGTTGCAGTTTAGTTGGGTTGTGGGAGGGTTAGAAATCCCTCATGAGAAAAAAAACAAAAGGCTGTAATTCTATGCTGGTGAGTGTATTTAGCGTAAAACCTTTTCATAATTAAAGCGGTGGACAAATATAGTTTATTCTTTAAAGGCAGCCAGTAATGAAGCAATTTGGATTATTCATCTGTTTGCCACTTCTGAGACCAGTATCAACTGATAGCTACAAATAAATACTCTACATACTTCAACACACAAATGTCAACAAGTGCATGTAAGGAAAAAAAAACCTGGTAAACAACCTTTCACAAAAGACCTCATAGAGAAGCTGTTACCAGTGGAAGTGAATGTCGTGACATATTTGTTTTACATATGGGTTTCTACAAAGTTGATGTGTACATTAGTTCCTTGAAACACAATTAGTGTGATTGCAGATCTGTTTAGGCCATCTAATACACTACTTATCTTACTGAAGAAATGTGCTGATGTGGCTACATTAATGTAATTACACAAAGGTTGTCACCTCTCAGAACAAGATCAGCCAAATTGCACAAATCAGGATTTCAGACAGTCTGAATATAAAAATTACCGGCTTACATTATGGTAAGGTTGTCCAGTGTACTGATAAAACCCTGGAAATTCAGTGCTAAAGGGGAACAGAAACATTTTTTAAAAATATAAATATAGGCCAGCTGCTGTAGGAAAGGTGCTTAGTGAATACTCAAATGAAGACTGCAAAGGAGAAAAAGCTCTATCTTTTGCTACTGACACTCCCACTTTGCTTGCTGCCACCATTAGGATTCAGTTGAATGGGATGGCATGAAAGGTTGCACAATGGCACTCAAGGGATAATCAGCAACAGCAAATGCATTCTGCTTGAACTGATTTGCAATGTCTGGCAGCTGCAGTTTAATTTTTCTTCTTTAGGTCTGTGATTCAACTCTTCCATGATCACTTAAATCCCAGGGCGCAGCATGCGTCATATAAGGATAATAAGAACAGAAATTAGACTTGAATGACCCTTAATCTGTCAGAGGGGGGGATGCCATTTCCCCCCTGAGTCAGCAAAACTCTTTCTGTGGGAAGTCTGTAGAGGTTGAACCTCCTAAATCCCGGAATCTAGTCCAGCAACATCCATGGACGGGCAGGATCATGGATGTAGCTAGATCAGAAAGCCCCAGTGCCCAGGCATGTGAGCTGGTTGGGAGTACAGTGGCGGGAGAGCCCCATCATCAGGACTGGCGAGCCCAATCCTGGGGAGCCCCAGCTGGGCATGGCACAGTGGGGCAGCTGCGGAGCCCAATCCATGGGAAGCCCTGGCTGAGTGTGGCAGTAGCTGTACAGCTACAGAGCTCAGACCCAGCACGGCAGCCACAGAACCTAGCCCTGGGAAACCCCAGTCAGGTGGGATAGAATCGGGGCTGCGGCAGCTGGAGAGCTCCATCCACAGAGAGCCCCAGTCAGCTGACAGAAGCCAGTCAGAGTCAAGGTTCAAGCCCTGTAGTAGCAGGGCTAGAGCAGAGCCAGCCAGAGAGAGGAGCAGTATTCTGGGAGGTCTATGGCAGGGGACCTCCCCTGATCCATCAAATTCCCTCATTCAGGACCAGTCAAGTCCCAAGGGTGCTGGACCAGGGAGGTCCAACCTGTACTAGTTAGATTTCAAGAGAGTGGTCAGCCAGTGTGGGGGAGGGTACCATGTGAGCTGAAGAGGATCGCTTTTTGAGGAGGATCACTCACTTGACTAATAGCTTGGAAATTCCGGTAGGAGTGAACAGGGACTGTCACCCGTGATGCCTACCCCACACCAACTGCACAGACGGAGGAGGAGAGCCTGGGAGTGGATGGGGAAATACGGCTGTAGACACCACTGTGCTGCATATACTAAATGAAGCCATGCTCTGTGACAAGAAGGGTGTGGGAATTAGAGCAGATGCCTTGTGCTTTAAAGAAGTTCCCTGAGGATCATCATTGGGCACCTGGGCTACTGGACCATACCACCTTACCCGTGCCATAGGTCCACAAGCTGTTGTCACAAGGTTTCATGACACTGGAACTATTTCTCAGGCTGGAGCTTCTGATTTCAACATCCATTAATGAACAGTGCTTCAATGGGCATTTAGCTGCCCACAATCCATATCAAATGTCTTTCACTGAAGCAGCTATAAAACTGATTATATTAAGACGTATCATTCTCTGCTAATGCTGTCAGGCCTTATAAGATAACATAATGTGTGCTAAGAAATTCATTCAGCAGCTTTTACTATTCTTAGCAATCCAACTGCAGTCACTAGGATTACTCATCAGAATAAGAGCAGCAGAATTGGACCCATTAGCACTAGTTGTATTGGCCAGATCTATTCTGCAAAGTTGTGAATTTGAGCCCTCACTGTTAGTTACTGTTTGTATTACAGTAGGATTACAAATAAAATGAGGGGCCCATTGTGCTAACTCTAAAGATCTTACAAAGGGTGGAAGGGGAAACTAAGTCAAAGAGAGATGAAGTGACTTGCCCAAGGCCACGCAAAAGGACAGTTCTCCTCTGTCGCTCACTACAGTGTCCTACCCACTAGGATCTACTGGTAGATCTTGGAGCCTCTGACAGATAATCCTGACTGGTTTGGCCTGGAAGCTATCAAGTGCTGGCACTTCAGTTGCACCTCCACCCACTTCATGCTGCTCTTGTCCTCTGCCTTGGAGCTGCCCCCGGGAGCCTTCTGCTTGCGGTGCACGGTGTGGGAAGGAGGAGATGGGGGGCATTGATGTCAGGGTGTCCCACACAGAAAAAAGGAAATGGAGGGACCTAGGCAATGCAAATCTCTGTCACTCTCACACACTGGTTGTGTCTACACTGGGCCACTTATTCCAGAAAAGCAGCTGCTTTTCCGGAATAAGCTGCGAGCTGTCTACACTGGCCCCTTGAATTTCCAGAAAAGCAGTGACGATTTACTGTAAGAAATCAGCTGCTTTTCTGGAAAAACTATGCTGCTCCCGCTCAGGCAAAAGTCCTTTTTCTGGAAAACTGTTCCGGAAAAGGGCCAGTGTAGACAGCACAGTAGTCTTTTACGGAAAAAAGTCCCGATCGTGAAAATGACGATCGGGGCTTTTTTCCGGAAAAGCGCATCTACATTGGCCATGGACGCTTTTCCAGAAAAAGGGCTTTTCCGGAAAAGCATCCTGCCAATGTAGATGCTCTTTTTCCGGAAATACTTATAACGGAAAACTGTTCCGTTTTAAGCATTTCCGGAAAAAGGTGCCAGTGTAGACACAGCCACTATGTGTGTGTCTGTCATTCTCACAAACACACACTGTCGTTCACTCTCATCTCCCGACCCAACACATATGAGGGTTGTTGTTGTTACTACTTTTACTGCTTGCAAAGTATGTTATTGTGGGTTTTTGACTGTTCTGTGCATTTCATAATTTTCATTTCTGTCTTCTGCTTAAATATAATTCTCTGAGCAGTGAGTTCTAAAATGCCTAACCTGTCATGGCTGGAATATTTATCTCTCTGGTAACTGCTGGTCCTGGATGTGGCTGATAAGTCCCTGCAGCCCCTGAGAGAGGCAGAGCAGAGGGTCTCCACATGCTGTCCTTGCCTGCAGACACCCTCCTGCAGCTCTCATTGATCAGTATGAACCATGACCAGTAGAAGCTGTGGGCTCAGTGCCTGTAGATGAGGGGTATCTTGTGACTCCATGGAGCCATTGGTGTACATGCCAGCTGCTTTCAGGAGTAGTGCAGGCCTGGGGCAGGAGTAAGCCTGCCTTAAGCCCACTGCTCCACCACCTGGAGGCCATCTCAGTCAAATGATGCTAAGTCAGAAACTGCATCCTGTACCCATGTCCCAGCTCTGAACCCTCTCCTGCACCCAACCTCCTGTCCCAGACATGAGTCTCTCTGTACCTAAATTCCTTCCCAGAGCTTGCATCCTGAAACCCCTCCTGGACCCCAAGGCCCACCCTGGGCTAAGCCCAGAGCTCCTCCCACATTCCAAACTCCTTGGCCCAAGACCAGAACCTGCATTCCAACCTTCTACCCCAGCCTAGTGAAAGTGAGTGAGGATGGGGGAAGAAGGGGCAGGGTGAGGCCTTAGAGAAAGGGTGCAGGAGGGGTGGGGCCTCAAAGAAGGGGTGGGAAGGAATGGGGCAAGGATATTTGGGTTTGAGGTACAGTACATCTTAAAAGATTGGAGACCACTGCACTAGTACTTTGTTTCTCAATCTGAGCAGTTATAGCCAGTTTGCTGGGCAGGGCAGAAAACTATTG
The DNA here is from genome assembly GCF_052426305.1 of Pelodiscus sinensis. Classification (NCBI taxonomy): domain Eukaryota; kingdom Metazoa; phylum Chordata; order Testudines; family Trionychidae; genus Pelodiscus; species Pelodiscus sinensis. The sequence goes on along the minus strand of NC_143052.1, from coordinate 300,276,599 downwards.
CAGTATCCCCTATCTCCCTCCAAGTGGCCGAGATTTAAAAAAAACAACATACAAAGCCAGCCAATGAAAAACACCAAGCAGAACAGCAGTTCAGCTATGGCCCTGCTCATTCACTCCTAGGACTGTCTTTGTTTCTCAATCTTTTAAATAAAAACAATTCATGACACCCCACTCCTTTTATATTTACTTAAAAAGAAGACGACAAATATAACAATTATAAGCCTGTGTAATTTATAAGTCTGCTTTGGTAAATTGAGAGAGAATACTTGTCCTTGAAGGATAAAGCAAAACTGGGATTGGGAGAAATGAGTTTTTCTTTGTTTTGGATCGTAATAAAATTTTCAATCTACCACAAAACTCCTGAATACCTTTCATAACCTTCCTGAAGGGTTGTGTGACCATTAGTTGAGAAACACAGCACTAGAACATTATAAACCCTCTTCACTTCAAGGGGGTTCTGTTTGGTGATATAAAAGGAAAAGATTATTGTCAACTATGCATTGTGTTGTAACAGAATAAACCATTTGAATATAGGTAGTGAGAAAAATAAGGTGAATTATGTGACAACACACCCTTCCAGAACTGTCAGGTCTGACTTTGTCACAATAAGCATCATCTGTTACCCAGAATAAAAAGTGTTATTTAGTAGACAGATGTTTATTGAAGGCTTTGCTTATTGCTGAGTTTTTCCTTGAATTTAAAATTTCAATTGAATAGACACCCCATTCAATTAAATCTTATTATTAACACAGAAGGCTGTATTCCTGTTAAATACACCTTTTTCAAGCCATTAACAAAGGCCCAGAGAAGCAACAATTTTTTTCCCCTAAAGGAAACTAACCTTATGGTGCTTGTTATGATATAAAGGGCTGGTTTTTATATTTGCAGATAATATTGACTATAGCACAATATGTGTTGGGATTATAAAGCACAAGTGAAAAGCTTCAGCAGCGAAAAAAAAAGTGTGAGCTTTATCTCATTATCTTTAGGAGCCTCAGGATAAAACTGTAAATGGATGTTTGCCTAAAGCTTGCCAATTCTCATGCAGCACTAATTAAAACTTTGTATAAATTTGCACATCTTATGACAAGTACAAACCAGCTAAAGGGAAGTCTAAAATGCAAAGCCCTGCTGGCATTCATGTGACCTTTTTATTTTGCATATTCTCTTGTTATCTTTGTTCTTTACAAGTCAATCAGACTTTTTCAGGAAAGTTAATCATGACCTATTGGTAGAATCCTTTTTCATAGTACAGTAGCATCCACAGGCTACTGGGACCTCACTGTGCTAAGTGCTGGAGGGGGGAGAAGAAGAACATGGATAAAAAAAAATCACACAGTAAGTTTCTAATAGGATGCACTTTTTCCAATAGAGACATAGCTTTCCACTCTACTTGCCATGGTGTTCCATAGATCCCGGGAAACAGAGAATCACTGATATGTGGTAATGCATTTTTATAAATGATCTGGAGAAAGGGGAAAACAGGTGGCAACATTTGCAGATACCAAACTGCTCAAGATAGTTAAGAACAAAGCAGACTGTCAAGAGCTTCAAAAAGATCTCACAAAATGGCAACAAAATGGTGATTGGGCAACAAAATGGCAAATTAATTTTAATGTTGATAAATGCAAATAATGCAAGTTGGAAAAAAAATCCCAACCATGCATACAAAATGATGAGGACTAATTGAGCTATAACCACTCAAGAGAGATCTTGGAGTCATTGTGGATGGTTCTCTGAAAACATCCACTCAATGTGAAGCAGCAATCAAAAAAGTCAAGAGAATGTTAGGAATCATTAAAAAAGGGATAGAGAATAAGACAAAGAAGATCTTATTGCTGCTATATAAATCCCTGGTACGCCCCCATCTAGACTACTGTGTACAGATGTGGTCACCTCACCTCAAAAAAGATATATTGGAATTGGGAAAGGTTCAGAAAAGGGCAACAGAAATGATTAGGGGTTTGGAACTGGTGCCATACGAAGAGAGATTAAAAAGACTGGGACTTTTCAGCTTAGAAAAGAAGAGACTAAGCAGGGGGGATAATGATAGAGGTCTATAAAATCATGACAGGTATGGAGAAAGTGAATAAGGAAAAGTTATTTACTTGTTCCCATAACGTAAGAAGTAGGGGTCACCAAATGAAATTAATAGGTAGCAGGTTTAAAACAAGCAAAAGGAAATTTTTCTTCGTGCAGTGCACAATCAGCTTGTGGAACTCCTTGTCAGTGGATTTTGTGAAGACCAGGACTTTAACAGAGTTCAAAAAAGAACTAGATAAATTCATGGAGGTTAGGTCCATCAATACTTATTAGCCAGGATGGATAGGAATAGTGACCCTCGTTTCTGTTTGTCAGAGGCTGGAAATGGATGACAGGAGAGGGTTCACTTGACGATTACCTCTTCTGTTTACTCTCTCTGGGGCATCTGGCATTGGCCACTGTTGGAAGACAGGATTATGGGCTAGATGAACCTTTGGTCTGACTCAGTATGGCCGTTCTTATGTTTCAGCCACATCCCCATTCTGCCCCCTCTATTAGGGTCTCAGAACAAGGCTGGTACAAAGTCCTTCTGCCAGTTCTGCAATATGTGAGAAGGACCTGTGCATAGAGGTATTCTCAGGGGGCATTTCTTCTATCACCAAGGACCCTGGATGTGGCCAGAGAGGCATAAAGGGACCTTAGTGTATGTGAGAATCAGGCTATCAGTTTGGAATCCAATACTATACCCCACTTACACTGTGGATAACTGTTTGACATAGTACATCTCTGCACTGGTGACCCTAATAAAACACTGTAAGAAGTACTATGATAATATAACTATGATAAATTTGGATCCCTTGAACTTACCAGGGCCTTTTTTTTTAAATCACTTTCTATCGTTTCTGCTAACCCATTTGAGTGAGCATAGCAAGGGCTCGACAAGAGGTGTTTAAAGGACAGAATCACTCCAATGAGCCGCTTGAGAGTTGTGGATCATTATATGCTATTAACCCATCTGCAATTCCTTGGTGATCAAAAGCAATTTATAGTATGTTAGTATTTCTTGTTGAGTTGTGCAACAGTGTTAAAAAAGAGTAATCCATTAATCAGAAGTAAGCTTTACAGTATAATGCCAACACAGCTGAGCTAAACTTGGACCAAGTGTAATCAGTGTGATCTCATGTGGTTTCAGTGTTTGTAGACTTTATACTTGGACACACAAGCCTGATTTTCCATTGCCATGAACCATGTCTACTTGTTTAGACACATGGAAAGTAAGAATGACAAGTATGTGGATCACAGTATCAGTCAGACTGAAAACAGTTTACCACTTGTACAGTTGCAACTGACTACACAACTGAAAAAAAATCAGGCTCCTTTATCTTTGACTGCAGTAATTATTACCACTAATATCAGTAATGCCACAGGGATGGAGGATCAGGCTCCAGTGCCTGAGATGGGTAACATTTAGAAGATAATAATAGCATATCCATTTTAACTTATTCTGCATGAGTATGTCTACACTGCAAAGTTAATTCGAAATAACAACCATTATTTCAAATTAACTTTAATAGTGTCTATACATACAAACCACTATTTTGAAATTAATTTGAAATAGAGGAACACTTAATTCAAATTTGGTAAACCTCATTCTACGAGGAGTAACACCAAATTCAAAATAGCTATTTCGAATTAAGTGCTGTGTAGACACTTAATTTGAAATAGGGGGCCTCCAGCCCTTCCCAGGGAGCCCTGGTGGTCACTCTGGGCACAAGCAGGAAAACTTACTCTCCTCTCCCCCCAGCCCCGGAGCCATTAAAGGGGTAGACCCTAGCCACAGTGCCTGTGCCAGCTCCAAGCCTGCCAGCCCAGAGCCAGCAGTGGCCACCGGGGGCCTTGACACAGTGACCCCAAAACATAAGCCAGCAAGCCATTGGCAGCCAGCCCTCCACTGCTTCCCAGGAGCAGTCTGCCAGCTCCCAGGAGCCTGACAGGGGCTGGAGAAGGCAAGCTCCTTCCTGGTCCAGAGTGGAGATCATGGACCTTATTCAGTTTTGAGGGGGATGCCCCCAATGTCCATGATCTCCTCTCTAGACAAAGGAATGCTGCCATCTATGGCAGGATAGCTGCCAGCCAGGCTACCGAAGGCCACATGCAAACCCAGGAGCAGATTTGCATGAAAATCAAGTTGGTCCGGCGAGACCCCCATCCCTGGGCCCTGAGCTTCCTCTCCCGCTTCTTCCCCTTGCTTCCTCCTTCCACCTCCCTCCTCTCAGGTTTCCCCCTCCCCTCCCACCCTCTCTCTTCCCCTCTCCCACTTCCTTTTCCCAGTCACCCCAGAGGTTCATCCCCCCCCCCCAGTTTTGTTCAATAAACCCAGTTTCTAGTTTTGAACATGCGTGTCTTTTGTTTTACATCAGGAAGGGGGACTAGGAAGGGGTAAGTGGAAGGACGTGAGGGAGGAATGGGGTACGAGCCCCCAGTGGGGAGGACCGGGGTGGCTCTGAGGGCTTCTTGGGGTGGACGCTTTCCTGCAGGGCTGCCTGGATCCTGACAGCCCCCCCGATGGGCCCCCCGGATGGCAGCCTGCAGCAAGTGCAGTCAGGCTGATGGTAACGACCCCACGAGACGCACCGGCATGCCCAGGGGCATTTCTGGATCCATGTTGCCGAGTGCTGTGGTGTCCCAAGTTTGGGCACTCAGGGCACTCCAAGACAGAACTGCTTTGCTGTCCCTCATCGAGATAGACAAGCAAGCGGGGAACCCTGAGAACTGTCTGTCCGGGGTGGGGGTAGGGTTCCTTTAAGCATGGAGCTCAGTTAGGCTCAGGCAGCAGCCCCCCACACTAAGTCTTACCTGATGCCCTGCCGGCACTGGTTCCGACCAGCCTTAACTTCGATTCAGGATCCACTCAGTGTGGACGGGCTATTTCAAAATAGCAAAATGCTATTTCGAAATAGATTTTGTGAGTAGATGCGTTAATCTGAATTAGCTTAATTTGAATTAACTGTTTCTAATTAAGTTAATTCGAATTAATGCTGTAGTGTAGATGTACCCCATTTGTGTGGCACACTCTGTATGCCTTTTCGATCATCTTTCCATTAATAACTCTAAATAACCCCAAAGTATGATTTGTCAGGTACAACCTTAGGCTGTCATACATGTAAACAGACTGTCGCAAGAGAATTTTCTACCAGTTAATATCCAAGCACCTAGCAAACAAAATGTTCTGTAAAGAGATCTATTTATTTCACTTGACAGTTTTATTAATCTTTAATCACGTTTTCAGCACTTTCGGCGTTGAGCACCTGATGTTCCCATGGCTCAAATAAAGGACTTTTAAAAAAAATTATATTTATTTCCCAGAATCTCTAATATAATGCAATTCTGCTGTCATTTACTATTAGCAGTAAATCAGAGACAGAAATTGGTGAGATAAAGTGGGGAAGTTAAATAAAATTAAAGAGGGCTGTCAACACTAGAGTTGTCAATAGTCAGGAGTTTAATGAGCTCTGCAGTAAAGGGCACTCAATATCTGCAATATTTCACAATGTCATTCAACAGAACAATATACTTAGGGAGAACAACATTACTGTGTTCTCACACCTCACTACGGAGGTGCCTAGACAATACATTCATGAGTGTTTTGAGCAGCCAATTCTACTTTGCTCCAAATAAGTTTGTACACATTGGATACCATCAAATGTATCTTCATCCTGGGGTTTACTTTAGTCATAGCTCAAACAAGAATAAGAGAACATATACCTCAGAGTAACCTTTCTCCTGAAGCCTAGCCATTCTTAGGGTTTATTCCAGACCCACAGTTCCCTCTGACCTGTGGGTTATGCCTACTTCTTATTTTCTGGGAGAGTTAAAAAGCTTTACGGACACAATGAGTTGGCAGAATTTACTCAGCGGCTGTAGGCATGTTTCTACCTCTTGCAAATAGACTAAACCAACAGAAGAACCCGGTGTAATGCCCAGTGGCTGAAGTGGTCTAAGGAAAATACAGAGCCATGACCAAATTCTGCAGGGGTGGTCTGGTAGCTGGGAGGTTAAGTGGTAATAGAGACAGTCCCAGCCAATGATCAGAGTTCTCAAGGTAGGCAGAAGATCCTGTCCAAAGGGAAAGGTAGGCAAGGTAAGGTCAGGCAGCAACCAAACAGGCAATGGCCTGTTGCGCAGATGGCTTCAGTTTCCTGTTGGGGACTATATATCACCATTGGGAATAGAGTGTGACTGTCAATCAGAGGCCTGGGGTGTAGCTGCTGTGGGGCTATAGGGCTTTAACACTAAGGCTATTTGGTCAGGGGCAGTGGTTCAGTACACTGTTATGGTACAGAAGTTAGGGATGCCATCTAGGGTTCTGGTGGGCCTGTATTTAATACAGGGATCCTGCAAGCCCATATGCAGGGGTCGGGGTGTGAAGGGTATCAACATACCTCCTCATGGTGCCCTAAGCTACCAACTTACCCCAGCCTGCCTCCCTCATGCTCTAGCCAGCCGGGAGAAGGCTGGGGTGGCACATTGCCCAAGCATCCCTCCTCCGTGCTCCAGTCAATCGGGGGAAGGCTAGGGCTGATTTCCTCCCCTTCCCACAGGAGTGAGGCCAGAGGCGGGGCTATGCTGCCATGGCAGCAGTGGGGCAGCCACCAGTCCCTCCCATGGCTTGGGCCAGCCTGCCGAAGCCACAGCCCGGCCAGACATGGTCTAATTCTTCCCCAGCCCTCCCAGGAGGCCAGAGAAGTGGGCTGCCAGTATGCTTCATAATCCAGCGGTTGATTGCTTGTGATCGACCCCAGATATAGGATATAATTGGGCTATAATCAGGGCTGGCCTTACCATGAGGTGAACTGAGGCGGCTGCCTCAGGTGCCAGACTGTGAGGGGGCACCACTAGGACCCAGAGGCTGTGTCTAGACTGGCCAGTGTTTCCGGAAAATCAGCCGCTTTTCCGGAAAAACTTGCCAGCTGTCTACACTGGCCGCTTGAATTTCCGCAAAAGCACTGACTTCCTACTGTAAGAAATCAGTGCTTCTTGTGGAAATACTATGCTGCTCCTCTTCAGGCAAAAGTCCCTTTTGTGCAAAGCTTTTACGCAAAAGGGCCAGTGTAGACAGCTCTGATTTGTTTTGTGCAAAAAAGCCCCAATCGCAAAAATGGTGATCGGGGCTTTTTTGCGGAAAAGCGCGTCTAGATTGGCACGGACGCTTTTCCGCAAAAAGTGCTTTTGCGGAAAAGCATCCGTGCCAATCTAGACGCTCTGTTCTGAAAATGCTTTTAACGGAAAACTTTTCCGTTAAGAGCATTTCCGGAAAATCATGCCAATCTAGATGCAGCCAGAGTGTAGACAATTGTGTCTGCTGCTGGTGCATATGTATTCTCTCTGCAGTACCATGAGAGGAGTAGAACAGAAAGAAGGCAGAATTGAGACCTTTCAAAGTTTTGACCCAAGAAAGGGGGCATAGGGCATCATTTGAGCTCCCCACCTCAGGTGCCAAAATGTTGTGGGCCAGCTCTGGCTATAATTGGGCCCTGCTAGGCGTCCCACAGGCGTCGGGTGATTAGCGGTGCTTGGTAGCAGACTGTTGTTCTTTTCATTGCAAAGGTAGCTACCAGTTAGGATACCAATATAAGGCAACCGTAGATGAACTGGTGAAACATATGTGTTGGCTTTCTGTTGCTGACAGTTTATTTTGAAATGTCTGTATACAGGCAATTTCACTGCAACTGTACCGATTCCTTGTATTATTATTATTCTAGTTTAAATTAATATTTATTTTTGAAAGTGGTTTGTAGGCACAACTGGAATATAACTGGAAAACAAGGGACCATTTTAAATTTAAATGAAAATTATTTAAAAAGAAAACCTTTTATAAAAATGGTCCCTTATATTCCACTTATGCCAGTTTTATTATTCAAAACAGATTTAAATGTTGCCATGAGGAGAAAAGAGCAGCAGGAAATATATATTTTAAAAATGTTATATTTAAAATAAATATGGTCCACATTTACAAAAAGACACCCACGCACAGAAATTCCTGCATATGGGCCTGTCCTGATACCTGAATCCTTCTATAGTCTCTTAGGGTATGTCTACACTTGCACCCTAGTTCGAACTAGGGATGCAAATGCAGGCATTTGAAATAGTCAATGAAGTGGGGATTTAAATATCTAGCACGTCATTAGCATGATCTTGCTGGCACGCTAGTTTGAATCACAGCTGATTCAAACCAGGAAGTGCGTGCCGGGACACATTGGTTCGAACCAAACCCCTTGGTTCGAACTAACGTTACTCCTCAAAAAATGAGGTTTACAGGATCTTTAGAAAAAGCGCCCCATTTTCAAAAGAACCACGTCTAGATTGCAATTTTACTTTCAAAATAGCGCTTTTTCGAAAGAGCTCCATGCTACGGTTATACAAATGAAACGCAGGAAATTCAAATCCTGGCTTCATTTGCAATTTCAAAGTGCCTAATTTACATCCCTCTGTCGAAAGAGGAATGTAGTCTAGACACACCCTATAAGTAGAACATCCACACTACCAAGCCCATTTTTTCGAAGTAAGAGGCTATTTATTTTGAAATCTGTACTTCTGCTTTTCTTGGGGAATAATGCTAATTTCAAAATAGCATTGGTTTAGATACTCCAGTGCTGCTATTTTGAAATAACTACTCCCCGGAGTAATTTGAACTAATTACTCCCAGGGCTTCCTGGGGCTTTAAGTCAAGAACGTCATCCACATTAACATAGCCTGCCTTAGACTAATCTCAAGGCTTCCCTGTAGTGGGGACATGCTATTTCGATTTTGTAAAATCAGGAGATATTAAGTTTAATTTAGTTATTTCAAAATAGTTTTCTAGTGTAGACATTGCCACCCAGAGCTCATTCCTGGAGTGGGGATTTGAGTGCCTAAGTTCTTGCATCAAGATACATGCGTAGATGTAAAAAAGCTGAAAACATCTTTTACCTGCAGAAGCAATGTTGTGCTCAGTTATTTGGGCCTAGAAAATGTGGGCACAAAACTGAAGTTTTTGAAAGGCTGGCTCCTCTGAATTAACAGGACTTCCTGCTGAAGATCAAACCAATGCTGAAAAATGGCAGTTTTGGAGCCTATGTCACCTTGCAACTGAGCAGTCTGACTCACTCACACAAATAGTCTCTTGAGATTAAAATCCTATTCATGCAAATAAATAATATCTAGTATAAGTAAGCAGGATCAGGCTCAATATCTCTTAATGAGTGAATCAATTCATACTTTGTAAATCAATAATGAAGAGCCCCTGAACTGACTCTGCTAGTTATAGCAGCTTATTAATATGCACTAGAAATTTAATATACTTTTCCTCAAGTATATTACTCTAAAATATTAAGTATTCATCAAATGTGCAGTAGTTAATGCAGCTGTATTAGAATCCCATCCTATCATTGACCCCTGCTGGACTCATAACCCTGAGCTTATAACAGAATACTAATAATTCCTGCCTCAAAATTATGATTAGCTGTATTTCTAGGCAGCACCATAACTATGTATTTTTGTACCTGGGGCAAAATATTAATTACGAGCCCCCTTTCCTTAGGTTAGCATAAATCATGCTCTTTACTTTTGCAGCTTATTATTTTTACTTATTGCATCTTTGTGCTCCTGATTATGATGGGCACGGGGAAAGCTCCCCGCTTGCCCCGCCCTTGTTACGGCCCTGTTTCTAGGTCTTTTAATGTTACAAGTATAACCCCTTTTTCCAGGTGGTCAGCAGCAACAAGTGCTGGGCTCAATATCTAGGGGTTCCTTTCCAACAAAACTACACAGAACCAGCTCGAGCACCCTACCCGGTAAACTGGGGAAATTACAAACCACCCATGAGCATCTTTAAGGGGCAATATTTCCCCACTCGCAAGAACAGTGTTAGAGTGTAGAAAAAAACCTTTTAATCAAAGGAGAAAAGACGGCCAACATTAATTTGGGAAAATTCTGCAAGCAGGATTCAAGATCATAAAACTCTGAACAAAATACCCACCAAAGAGTACACAGGACAGAATCTTTTGCCTCAGGATCTTGAGCAGGGTGGAAATAATTTTTGATGGGTGGCAACTCCAAGAATTAGGAAAGTGGTCAAAGGTCACACTCTTCCATACTAATGGAAGAGGTGCAGGGTCTGGGATGGAGGTTGGGTGCAGAAGGGAGCTTTCAGTAAGTGATTGGGGTGTAGGAGAGGGTGTGGGAGGGAGTTTGGGGAAAGAGGCAGTTGTGACATGGGTTAGGGAACTAAGGTGCAGGGGTTTGGGGTATAATGTTGGGCAAAAGGGGATTGTGACCTGGGGCAGGGGACTAGGGTACAGAAGGGAGTGGAGGCGTTTGGGCTGTGACCTGTGGGAGGGGATTGTGGTACAGGGGGCACAGGGTTTGGGTTGTGACCTGGAGCAGTTGTTTGTGGTGCAGGATCTAGGAGGGAACATGGGGGCAGGAGAGGGGTAGAGGGTTTGGGTTATGTGGGGTAGGTGTGCGAAGGGTTGAGATGTCAGAGACAGGCCCTGGCTGGGAGACTTACCTGCTTGACTCCAAGCCAGCAGCCTTCTAAAACAGACACCCTGCCTGCCCCACCCCTACACTGGCTGCAGGGGCCATGTGGTTTTTGAACAGCTACAAGCCTGAGAGGAGAGTGCTTTACAAGCTGTCTGTTGACCACAGGCAGCTCCCATTGGCTGGAAATTGGCCAATGGGATCATGCTGGGGGCAGGAGCTATTCAAACAAAGTCCTGCAGAAGCCTTTCTCAGTAGTGTGGGGGGAGGCGAGTGGAAGGGGGGGCAGCAAGGAGTCAGCCTAAGGCTCCCTGCTGCACCTGCAGGCTGGATCCAGTAGCTTGGTGCCACGCACACTTTCCCAGTCTCTGTGCCCAGTCAGATACACACAATCTGTGTCATACTCTGTGCCACATACACACAAAGTCTCTCTAGCCCCCAATTCTGTCCCTTCCACCTGAGGCACCAGGTAGCCTGGAGCTAGCCCCGGATGACTTCCCAAAATTTATGGAGTGGTCCCCCTACAAAAATTATTGCCCTCCCTTGCTTTAGGTGGCCTATACCACATGATTAGATTGACAGAAAGCTGGGCAACTCAACCTTGCTACCAGCTGGGAGCTAGAATGGGAAGCCTGTGGGACTTCTTATGTTCCCAGCTCAGAGCTGAAGCCCAGGTGGCTTGGAACCCTGCTCCCAGTTGGGAACCTGGGCAAGAAGCCAGGATAGCTTGGGCCCTGCTCCTTGGGGGCAAGAAATCTCTGAAGGCCTCTCTCTTCCCATGGAGATCAGGGATAAGAAGCCTTGGGCAGCTTCCTCTCTGCTTGAAGCAGGGAAAAGGTAGGGGAGAAGCCCCAGGTGGCTTTCCTGTTCTCAGCAAGGAATGAGGATGGGGGAGGCAGCCCACCAGGAACTCAGGAACCTTCCTGGTGAGGATGTGCACTCTGTGGGCCCCTGGGTAAGGTGTGCGCAGGGGGTGGGGGTGGGAGGGCTCCATGCTCCCAGAAGGGGTTGTGCCTCAGACAGAGGGGAGAGGGTCAGCCAGCTCGCCACACAATCTAGAGCATGGTGCGCCTCCACCACTCAGAGCTGCCCAGAATGCATCACACAGCACTCCTGCGATGATTTAAAGGGCCCGGGGCTCTGACTACTGCCGCAGTAGCAGTGGCAGCAGCTGGGAGCCCCAGGCCCCTTTGAGTCACTGGGCCCTGGGGCAACTGCCCCTTTTGCCCCCCCCCCCCCCCCACTCCCCATTGGTAGGTCTGACTACTGGCCCAAAGAGGGCAGTGTGCCCATGCACCAGTACAGTAGATTTATAGTGTAGACATACCCTTTGACAACTGTATGCTTGTACCTAGGCAGAGCAGGTGTGTTAATGCAAATATAGTCTGGCCCTGAAGACTTTTTCCTTCCCCAGTTCATCACTACTTGTCAGGGGAGAGCTCACTCAGACCATGCTTACCCAAGGGGAAAACACAACTACAGACAGTCCAAAACGTGCAGTACCAGTGACCTGTCCATTTGTGTGTTTAAGTGCAATTCTGAATTACCTGCTCATAGGTACTTAATGTATGTAAGTCAGCTGATCTGGATTGTTGTAAATTGGGGTAATTTTCTTAGATCCCAGTACATTTCAGCCAGGACATGTATAGTATTTTCTTTTTGTTTTGCTAAACCAATTTTGGATCATTTGTTGCAAAGCTGGTCTTCCCTTCTTTTGGGGCACACAGGAAACGTGTGTAAAAATGAAAAGGGTTCAGGAGTTCAGTAATAAGGACCTGAATCAAAACTTCTTGAAATTAATGGAAAAACTCCAATTGACTACAGTGATTGTTGGATCAGGTCCTTTGGGGTTCATTTCAGAATCCAAAATACAGAAGTACAATTCAAAGTTCAGTATACTGAAAAGTTGATTAAAATCAAGACTTTAGAGAGCTTCTGTGATGTCCTGTAAAATCAAGACTTAGAGAGCTTTTGATCTGTGGAAGTTAGCCAGCTGCTCCTTAACTGTTTGTGGAAGCCAGGCTTCTATTTCACTGTTCTCTGATTTCACAGCAAAGTGATCAAAGTTCCGTGCCCATCTCTTTACAACAAAGAGACCATGCAGTTTAACATGCACATCAGTCCAAGTGCCTAGGTATTGACAGTGAACTGTGATCAAGCTAATGCAGAAACAGCAAAACAAAATATCTGTCAATTTGAATGCCTCATTGTCCCTAGTAATTCTCTCTTTCAGATCACATTTATCAAGTGCAGAATTCCATTATGTCATTTGTGTAGGCTTGTTTTTACTGACTGAGTAAATAACTTGTGATTACAGTAGTTACAGTTTTCTCTGTGGCAACAAGCTACTTATACTTTAACCGCACTGAGAATTAAGAGACCTACATTTCCCATATTGTCAGAAACCACTGAGCTCCCTGTCACTGGGACTGCTTCTTCTCCATTCTGCCAAGAAGAGTGAGAACAAGTAGCTTTGCTAGTACATCCCTCTGGATCTGTTATGACAGAGGTAGGTCATGTCTGGGGCAGTGCTTCATTTCTATCATCAGTTTTTGGAAATACATTTGTAAACAACTGCTCATGTCAGATATTTCAGTTCATAATCTTGAGCATACTGTTTATAGCAGTAATACAAACAAACAAAAAAGTATCCTTAACTGTATTCCAAACACAACTCGGGCATTTTTTATCACAATGCAAAATCCTTCATTGGCCAAACAAATTAATACCTAGAAGAACTCAGTATTATATTTGTCATGAGAAACCTGACTTGATTAATAAGACACGCATTAGTGGAGAAATTATGTATCTCTTGCAATACTAAAATCCATAGAGAGTAGAATATGCAAGAACATATATTTGCATAAATAAAACACCCCTCTTTTGTTAAGTCTTTACAAGGAGCAGTGTAGAATCTGGGCTTCAAAATTGGCTAAGTACATGAAAGGTTTGATCCTATTCTCGCTGGAGTAAACTGTAACGTTCCTATTAATTTCCATAGTAGTAGGAAAAGCCCCAAAAGAAATGGCTATAGTTTTTATTTGTACATTTAAAACTGATACAAAAATTGCTTTTTAACACATTGCATAGATAACCAGTAGAACTTACTGCTTCAAGATCTCACAGACTGAGTTCAGTAGTATTCATATGAAATAAGGACATCCACAACCACATTAGATAAAATAAAAATGTACAAAGTAGGTTTGTAATGGATAAAACTGTAATGTTTCTGGGCATGAACTAACCACTAACTTCCCAGGCTAAGGAAGAAACTTTCTCAAATGGGTACAATACTAGACACTGTCAGTGACAAGACAATGGGCTATATGAACTGTAGATGTGATCTGATACAGTAAATCTCATTTTCCTAGAGTATGTGCATTACAGATTGTTTTGTCTTTTTCTGAGGTATATAGTACTGGTCATTGCTTGAGCCAGGCTATTGGACTAGATCGACCAATGGTTTGATGAGATACAAGTCACTATATACCTGCTAGATTATTATTATTCCTAGTTAAGTATAATACGTGACACACTGTAATATATTTCCATTATATTTTAATCCTTCATCCTGACTTTCTCAAAGGATTCATAATCTATTTGCATACCCATCTCTGGGTATGTCTATACTGCCACCCTAGTTCAAACTAGGGTGGCTAATGTAGGCATTCGAACTTGCAAATGAAGCCTGGGATTTAAATATCCCGGGCTTTATTTGCATGTTCCCGGGCACTGCCATTTTTAAATGCCCCGTAGTTCGAACTGACTGCCCGCGGCTACATGCGGCACGGACTAGGTAGTTCGAATTAAAGCTCCTAATTCGAATTACCGTTATTCCTCCTGCCTGTCCTGGCACTGTCCATGCTGTACTGTACCTAAATAGAAGTTTTCTGTACCTAGTCAGGAAGATTAATAAAACTGCCAAATGTGATATTGTTACCACTACATGCTGGAGGCCACTGCCAACAAACTTCACAAAGGCCATCAAAACAATCTGACGATGGTCGGGTTGTTGTGTGCTACATGGGGGTAAATCTGAATTAATAACCTGGAGGTGAAAAACTTCATGCTCCACTTTCATAGTGTTAAGCAAATATTAGAATAAATAAAAAAAAGTTTTAAAATATACATGTGTTAGGTATAAAAATGAAAGTGTCAGTACAACAAGTGAAATCAGTTCTGAAGTATTAGCTTTAATGACTTTAATTTTGTATGGGAATTGTTTGTTTCTGATTATCTTACAAAGGTCACAGTGCTGAACTGAAACTGGAGACAAACAGAAATGATTGTCTAGTTCACATGGATACAAAAAGGCTTGGGTTGCTTGACAAAGGAAGACTCTTTTGAAGGAAAGCTTCAGAAGGGTAGCCGAGTTAGTCTGTAACAGGAAAAACTTAAAAAACAACAAATAATCTAGTAGCACTTTAAAGATTAACAAAACATGAGCTTTTGTGGGCATAGCCCACTTCTTCAGATGACCAGAGTGTTGGATGTCCAGAACCAAGAATAAATGGGTGAAGGAGGAAGGTAGAGGGGAAGAAGAAAAAAAATTGGAGGGGGTGGAGGGAGAAAAAGAGGAAGTGGGTAGATAAGTTTCAAAGGGAAAGCTGAGCCAGTCTGTAACAGGAAAAACTGAAAAACAACAGATAGTCTATTGGCACCTTAAAGACTAGATAGTTAAAAGAGGCTGATAAGAACCATTAGTTTGCACTTGGAAAGGAAGGGTACCTCTAGACTACATGCCTCTGTTGCCAGAGGCATGTAGATTAGGCTACCAGGCATAGGAAAATTAAGCGGCGATTTAAATAATCGCCACTTCATTTAAATTTACATGGCTGCCGCGCTGAGCCGATCAGCTGTTTGTTGGCTCAGCGCGGTAGTCTGGACGCGCGGGTGTCAACATCAAAGGCATTTGTCAGCCACCCAGGTATGCCTCATCCCAGGATACCTTCAAAGATTTTAAGCCAGATGAGATCATGTGGTCATCTATTCTGACCACCTGTATATTAAACCCACTAAATGTTATGAGTTACCCCACTATTGAGCTCAATAAGCCCTGGTCTACAGTAGGGAGTGATTTCAAAATAACTCCCCTTATTTCAAAATGACAAGCGAAACGTCCACACTACCAACCCTGTTATTTCAAAATAAGGGGCTGGTTATTTTGAAATAGTAACTCCCGCTTTCCTTGGGGAATAAGCTTATTTCAAAATAGTTATTTCATGAGTTATTATTTCAAAATAAGTTATTTCAAAATAATTTCTTAGTGTAGACATGCCCTAACTTGTTAGACTAGTACATATTTTCCAGACAGATATCTAGGGTACGTCTAGACTATAAACCTCTTTCGAAAGAGGCTTTTTCGAAAGAGCTCTTTCAAAAAAGCCTCTTTTGAAAGAGATTGTCTAGACAGTCACAAGACTTTCAAAAAAGCAATCTACTTTTTTGAAAGAGAGCACCCAGGCAATCTGGATGCTCTCTTTCGAAAAGCCCTGTTTGCGTTCAAGAACGCCTTTTTTTGAAAGAGCTCTTTCGAATAAAGGTGTTCTTCCTCATAAAATGAGGTTTACCGCTGTCAAAAAAACCACCACGTTCTTTTGGTTTAATTTCGAAAGAACTCGATGGCAATCTAGACGCTGGTGAAGTTTTTTTCGAAAAAAGGCCACTAGTTACAACTGTGAAAAGTTACAAAGGGATCTCACAAAACTGGATGATTAGGTGACAAAATAGGAGATGGAATTTAATGGTGATAAGTGCAAAGTACTTAATAGTAATCACAACAATCATACAAAGTGATGGGGTCTAAATCAGTTGTTAATACTCAAGAAAGAGATATTGGAGTCATTGTGCATATTTCTCTGACAACCTGCACTTAATGTACAGCAGCATTCAAAAAAGCAAACAGAATGTTAAGAATCATTTGGAAAGCAACAAATAATAAAACAAAAAAATCATAATGCCACTGTCTATATCCATGGTACACCCACACCTTGAACATTATAGGCAGTTCTGGTCACCTTATCTCAAAAAAGATACATTAGAATTGGAAAACATGCAGAAAATAGCAATGAAAATGTTTGGAGGTATGAGAATTCTATATGAGGAGAATTTTTAATGAATTTGTTGAACAGTATGAAGTCAAATTCCTTTCAATATCTTAGGTATATGCTATCTGTGCAGTTACGTTTATCAATCAAGCTTGTCATCTCATAGAAACATGAAAGCAGGTTGTTTGACAAAATCTATTTTTATAACATCATCTTGACTACCATTAGTTATATCCATGTCCTTTCATTCTTTTTTAATTAAATCCTCTACAAATTTTCCCATTGGTCTGCCTGGGATTGATGTCAGCCTAACCTGGGTCATCTCACTTTTCTTTTTGAATAGTGGAATGAAAATTTCCACAGTATTCCAAGATTTATTAAAAATTAACATCAGCAGGCCAGAGGTCTCCTCTAGCAACTCTTCTGGGTGCAAGTTATCCAGATTTGCTTATTTTAAAGTATGTTTATCTCTGGTAGATGCTATTGTACTGCCACCTTAATTATTAATGGGCTTAGTCATGCTCAAGTAACATGAGTACATCACCCTGTTTCTTTCCAAATACAGAACTGAAATATTTATTGAACACATCTGCCTTTTCTGCATCATTACTAACAATTTTACCATCTCTACCTAATAATGGGCTCGTACCAGTTTTTGGATTTCTTTTGTTATATATCTGTACTAATAAAATTCTTTCACTTATAGGATAATTCTTTCCAGATACACACTGTGTTTTCATGGAAGGCATATACTTGCAATTACAAAAGCTTCAGAGGGGTAGCCGAGTTAGTCTGTAACTGGAAAAACTTAAAAACAACAAATAGTTTAGCAGCGCCTTAAAGATGAAAGAATATGTAGATGGTATCATGAGCTTTTATGGGAACAACCCATTTCAGCGCTTCATACTTCTTAACATTCATGGTTTTTTTGTGAATAAAGAGAACATAAACAAATATGGTTGATAGAAAACATTTTAGTGTTATTAGTTAAAATAAAAAAGGATTATGCAGACAAATAAATTGTGACCTGTGAGATCCAGTTGTGGTTATCTAGGATTTTAATTTAAACTCTAATATGCTGTAGAGAGGAATTGATACCATTTGTCACTAACAAGGCATTCAGAAACACATTAAAAATATCTGATCATGACTAGACTGGTAGTAGATTCTCCTACAAATGGACCTGGAGGAATGTTGTCATGTGGTGTATATCTAAAGAGAAAATGTATCTGCAATGCAATTTAATTACATATACACATTAATTGCAGACCACTTAAAATAGCAGAAACTGGATGATCCTAACTGATAGTGAGCAAGTTTTATCTGATTTATTCAGATAATCAAGGACCAAATCAGATAATGGAAACTGCATAATATTTTCAATTAAAGTATGTAAACAAAAGTAAAAGTCAGGAAATTTGTTCTAGGGAGTCATTCAAATAACAAAATGATTGGCTAATTGAATTTAGTGTTTCAAAATACCTAACAGTCCATAAATTTTATCATCTTGGTGCATACATTATAACATTATTACAAGCTGCAATATGCTTGCAATTTTCTATTCTTTTTCTTTTTTAAAAAACCTGCATTTCTAGGGCACCATGAGACACATTAGGCTTCACCTGACATTTTCTGTTGGGGAAATGTAGGAAACTGGAGGGGAGACCACTTTTAGGACCTAATCCAATGACTACTGAAGTCAATGGAAAGGGGCTGTTCCAGATCTCAGTAGGAATCTTTCCATTGACTTCAGTGATAACAGGATCTGGTCATATCTGCAGTCATGGATTCCATAGCATATCCTCTGCTTAACCGCCAGTATCACCCTCCACTAATGCAGAAAAGCTAGGAAACCTCCAGATGCCATAAAAGGGATGCAGTCCTCTGTGCAAGCTCAAACAACCCCACTACAAGGTTATTGTGATAAAGAATCTGAATTTAGAGTGGATCAAAAGCACCCCAATTACTGTGAAATTTTGTAACGGTTGTTTCTCATGGTAATCAGAATTGACAGGCAACCAAAACATTTTTTTCATTTTGGGAACTGCTTTATGTAGAAAATTTTATTTGCAGAAACTCAACAAGTTTGAAAATCAAAATCTGAAACTTTCCCTACAACGTTTCCATTTTCTTTTGTATTTTTAGTATATAATTTAAAGCAAAACTACAATCGCCTGTGAACATTTTGATTTGTTCAAAAAGCCATTTTTGTCAAGTCCCTCAATACCAAAATTGTAGCTAAATACATTGACCAGTTCTAGTAATATCCTTTGCCACAGTCCAGCAAAGCACTTTCAGAATGAACATAACTCTTTTAGCTTAAATTCACACATTTGAGTGGTGTGCTGGATCATGGCCTTTGTGAGCAACCTTTATTTATTTTTCCCACAAAACAGAGATGTCAGATCAACACACATTCTATTTTCAAAACCATGCTGATCGAGAATTTTCTTCAGAGATTATTATTTATTTTGTTGTAATTTTATATTGATGTTACAAGTATCCCACTCCCGTAAAAAACAAAATCAAATAACAGCAGGATAATTTCTGACTAGAACAAAATAGTAATAATGATGATGATATGATAATAATATTCAGTAAAGGTTTTTGAAATGTCAAGATGCTGCTCACCAAGAGAAAAGCTTGTCTGTGACTTATAACCTGAGAATTAGAGCCCAAGAATCAGTTTCCATAGGGCTGTCAAGTTGAAACATGAATTCCCTCATGAAAGATTTCAACTGTCAACATTCTGAGTGGAGATTAACAACAGCTGTCAAAAACAGTTGAGCACCAGATGGTATGAATTAAGACTCTATAAAATAAGGTCCCAATTAATGAAATCATCATTCTTCACAGAGAGTGTTTAAGCAAATGCTAAACTTTAAGCATATGCGAAAGTAATTTCCTATATCGGGCCTGTGGATACATTCCTGTGTCATTTTGAAAATTAACAACCTATGCTTTGTACTATTAATGAATAATGTGTTAAGAACATGATGTAAAATTCATAGCTATAAAAGCTTCTAAATAGGTGATACTTTTTAAACAGTATCTCAACTAAAATGAATTAGGCCCAGTTTCCTTCCGGAAACAAATTCTTGAAAATTCTATGAAGTTTTATGAAGAGTTAAGCTGGCTTGGACAATCTTTTCCCATTCTCTATAACAGACCTCCTTAAAAACTCTCTTCCTTCCAAAGTCTTCAGGGTGCAGACCCTTTTTGAGTCTTTAGGGACCAACAAAGCAGGCCTACTTCTATCTCACATTGGCCAGTATGTTTTGGGAGCAGGTAGCCTGCACCCTTTCTGCAGCAATGCTGGGACGAGTTCTTTCCATCTTACTGCAGTTGCTATTACCATTGTTACACATTTTCCTTATGATTGAGCAAAGACACCCCCTCCCAAGCGCACTATTAGGGAGTGTCCATACTCATTGCTGATCCCTGACCTAGAAGTATCTGAGAATGGCACTCTATTGCACTATGTCCTGGACAAACATAGTAAGAAAGTCCCTACTCTGAGCAGCTTACAATCAAAGTAGATAGGACAACGGGATGAGGAAGGTAATATTAATATGCCTATTTTATGCATAGGGAGCTGAGCCACAGAGTGCTTACGTCACACAAGAAGTTTATAGCAGAAGCAGGACCGGAACACCCCTTTGGTAAGGCATACTGACTTAACACTAGTACATTTTCCTTTTTCTGGTTTTCAGTTTCAATCCGAGGTTTGTGGTCAGAGCCACAACCATAGGACGGTTTGAGGTGGCTGCCCCAAGGTGCATCTGCACAGCAGGGCTTAACTCAAAATAAGCTATGCAAATTGAGCTACGTTAATTGTGTAGCTTTATTCTGAAATTGGGAGTGTCTACACAGCACTTATTTTGAAATAGAGCACTCTTCCTCCAACTTCCCTTATTCCTCGTACAATGAGGGTTACACGAGTTGGAGTAAGAAGTCCTCCAGCTTGACAGTATTTTGACATTATTTCAAAATAACTGCCTGCGTGTAGACCCGAACTAAGTTATTTTGAAATGACACTAGTCATTTCAAAATAATGTTGCTGTATAGATGTACCCTTAGTTTCTAAGGTGCTGCAAGACTATTTGTTGAATATATTGGATTAGTAATAGGGGCTGTTAGAAAAACAAATAGGAAAACAATGGATTTAGATAAGCAGCTTCCTAAGAAAGGTTTGGTGGCCCAGCTCATAGTGGTGAAGATGCTACTTCCAGGCTCCCTCTCAAGATTATTGAGGGTGGGTCTACACCGCACTGTAACTCAAAATAAGCTATGCAATTTGAGCTAGGCAAATTGTGTATCTTATTTCGATGCTTTTTTGAAATAGCTTATTTTGTCATTTGGAGCTGCCTACACAGCACTTATTTCAAAGTAAATCGCTATTCCGAAACGTCTCTTACTCCTCGTAGAATGAGGTTTACAGGGATGTTGGAATAGCGAACCCGAAATAATGAGCTTGCTCTGAAGACGCGGGATAGCTATTTCAGGATACTACAGTATCTTGAAATAGCATTGCAGTGTAGACGTACCCTGAAGTATTTATTTTACCAATGCCTAGAGATCAAAGGGATACTTAGTAATTAAAAAGATTCTCGGAGAGCAAGGGGGGAGAGTTGTTCATTGGAGCACAGAGACAATTCCTGGGGACATGTCTGACACAACTGGGCCTTTCCCAGGCTTCCAGTGGATGGCAAGCCTTAAAGAAGACAGACATATATAGGCTGCTTATTTTTAAAGACGTTGCTCTGAAAAGCTCTGTCTCTAAAATAACAATGCTTTGTTTTAAGAAGGCTGTTTGATCTCTGGATGCCACTGGTCATAGCTCTCAGAGGGAAGATAGTCTCAGGCCACATCTACACAACAAAATTATGTTGACCTGGTTTACACAGGCATAGAGCTAACTGCAGTTATTAAATCACTTGTGTGTATGCAGTTAGCTCCTTGTGTTGGTGGTGCACATACTCACCAGGAGTGTTTGTATCAATTATACTGCCAGCGTGGGGCATTATGAGGTGGCTCCTTAAGGACAATAATAGTCAATATAAGCAACAGTGTTTACACTGACACTGAATTGCCCTAATTACATCAACTGTGACTTTGCACTGCTCTGAGAGGTGGAGTTACTCAGTTGGCATAGAGATGGACTTAGATGGGGCAGGAGCAAATTTAAGTGAAGACACTTCCACAGCTAAGTCAGTGCAAGGCAGTTTATGTTAACTTAACCATGTAGTGTAGACTAGGCTTCAGGGGGCTAAACCCAGTCAGTCCTGCTGAGATTACCATGGTTAGTACTAAACACTCCACGCTCAATAAAGAGATGGGGTGAAATCCTGGCCTCGATGAAGTCAGTGAAAGTTTTGCTGTTGACTTTAATTGGATCAGGATTTCATCTTAGGAGTTGAGACCTTGGAGGATAAATCTCTATGGACCTGATCCTGAAATCACATCTGTGAGTCTCTCACTACACTAGCTAGGCCTAATTATATAAATGTCAGGAGGCATGCTGGTGCTCACTGAGCAAAGCAGGACTCACAGTTTACTTCCATGGAATACTCCCATAGAAGTGAACAGCAAAAATCCCACTCACTTCAGTTGGGGAAGACTGTTCCCACTGGGGCCCAGAGAATTCAAAAGACAAAACAAACACTGCAGCAGCTAAAGCACAAAACCCTCCCAAAAATAAGGAGGTAGGAAGGATCCATCAAAGGAGAGCCTACCTCTGTCCATTTAATGACTATTCCTAGCTAGCCTGCTTGGGAAGCAGTCTCAGTAAGTCTACTGCTGCTGCTGCTACCACTCTGTGTCCCTAATCACAATAGAATTGCAAAGACAGTAATTACAGAGAGGATCCCCAAGGAGTCCTCCACACAGGGATTCTGGAGTTTCTTTCAATCACACAAAAGGGAACTCAGAAAGGAAATAATTAAAGGTCCAAAGCCTGATTGATCTGTTGCTGCAATTACATAGTAACTGGCAAAGCTCATTGATCTCCCTCTGATTCGGATCTATATTGGGTCATTTCAAGCAGCTCCTAGGATACTGACGGACAAATAATCTTATTACTCGCTATCTGCAATATATTCCAGTTACATGTATATAGTATAACTAGCAGAATTACCTGGTGTTGCCCGGGTACTTCAGGACAGGTCCTTGGGGAACGGAGGGGGTTTAGGAGGCTGGGGGCCAGGGGCCTGTTCTCCCCCCCAGCCTCCAGGGGCCTGCTCACCCCTTCATGAACCCCCAAGACACCTGGGGCATGTTATCTCCCCTCTAGGACCTCCTAGCTGCAGGGGCTTGTTCTCTCCCCACTACTATCCCCTAGCTGCCATGGGCCTGTTCTCTTCTCCCCCTCCCCCTTCCCTGCCACCAAGGGCCTTCCCTCCTGGCACTGTGACCAAGGGCTAGGAGAGGCGGAAAGGCTTTGGGATGTGGGGGCTACTTACCAGTGTACTGGCAGGCGAGATGGTGGAGCCCCAGCCCTGCTGGCTACTCCCTTGGTGGTACAGCTGCCCCCAGTGGCACTCTGCAGGATAGCTCTCCCCTGCACTCGCTGCCCCCAGTGGATACTCATATTGCGTCCCTCCAAATGACAGCACCTCCCTTTGTATGTTATGGAAAACTGTCCTTTTCCCAGGGCTTCCAGATGTTCTAGCACAACCAAACCCTGACGTGGCTTTAAGATAGAAGAAGAGGAAGTTGCATATCAAATATGGTGGCTCTATCTCATCCCATATAGGAGGAGTTCTCAATGGACTCACAAACAGACAGATGCACCATTGTCCTACCAGATGGCCATCACCCTGTGGTCATTCTGCAGTATAACTGTGACTGCTAGCAGACCCCTCCCTTTTCGTTTTATGAGAAACAATTATATTGCAAGCAAATCCCATTTTTCTGGTTCAACTGAATCCTTACCTTGCTTTAAGTAATGATAAGAGGAAGCTGCATAGCAAATTTGGTGGTCCTAACTATTACAGTTTAGGAGTTCTTGAACAAATAGATTCATAGACAGATAGACAGACGCACAAACTCTTGTAAATATATAGTAGATGTATGGGATATTTTTGCGCAAAGGCACATGCCAGTGTAGATGCTCTCTTACTCAAATACTCTAATGTAAAAACTCTTGCGTTAAAGAGTATTTGCATAAAATCTTGCCAATATAGACGTAGCCCTGCAGTATAGACAAAGCCTTAGAGTTAAAACAATGCTGTTAAAGTGTTAACCAGAGTAGGTTGAAAAAATTCTACCTTTTTTTCAATGGAAAATGTCTTTTAAAGAAAAACAGAAATGTTCACAAAAATATTAGTTTTGGTCAAGCTTTTTTTGAAAACAAATAAACAAACGGAAACCTCATTTGGTAGGGAAAAAACACTTTTACCTTTTCACTTAAAAGAGCAAAATAAAAAGAGTTTTCCCACCCCACTGAAATTAATTTGCCTGAACATTTTTGAAAATTTGCTATTAGTTTAAAAACTATTAATTTAAAAAATGAAAACTGTCACAAAAAATTCCTGTCAAAATGACTGTTCCAGTGTTGACTCACTTGGCTCAGAATCTGTAAAGACTCAAGCACATGCTTAATTTTACAGATGGCCTGTCCATCATCCAATTAAAGTTAATGGATCTACTCACAATGTGTAAAGACATGCATAATCTTTACAAGATTGGGTTCTCAGTTTGTATTTTCTCAAAGGTGTCTAGATCTTTCCATTGATGCAGAAGAAACTACAGGTTGAACCTATTCTAGTATGGCACCCTTGGGACTTGACTAGTGCCAAACCAGAGAATTTGCTGGACCCCGGGAGGTCAACAACGGCCTGGGAGCTCTGATGACAACCCCAGGGTCCCAACTGCCAGTCCCACATAACAGCCCCTCTGCTGCTGCCCAGGAACCGGTCCGCTGGTCCCTCTGCTGCTGCCTGGCGTTCTGGCTACCAGCCCTGGGACTCTTCCTGGTTCGGGCTTCTGCAGCCACCCCTGTAGTCCCAACCTGGGGCAATGAGGGGTGCAGACAGGGGCAATCATTGGCAAATGCTGGGGAGGGACACAGGGGGGCACAGACATGTGACTGCTCCTTTACGTGACTCCTTCTGGTTCCACCCCTAGCCTGTGGGAGGGCCTGCCTATTCCTGCCTGCTTCTACCCTGCTCCTATCCCAACCCTTTCCCCAAGCCCTCTGTCCCGAGTGACATGGCCTGAGGGACCAGCAGAATATCATACCAGCAGCATGGGTCTGCCCCTCCTGACCTGCATTTATATGCCGTGGGGGAGAGTGGAGAGACCGAGCCCCTGTCCACTCTTCTCCCCTGGCTCTCAGATTCCTCGCTTTGCTTCCCACCATCTGTAGGTGCAGAGGAAGGGGAGTGGTCCCAAACCCTCTCAATGTGGCTGGGGGAGTGAAGCAGGCTGGGGCCAGGTCACTCTGCTTCCAGCCACCCCTGCTAGTGAGTGCAGGAGTGGGGAGGGAGCAAACCCTGCTACTGGTGCCAGGCCCCCGATTCACGCTAGTTCTCTTGGCCCCTTGGAACCTCCTTAAACAGGAACTCGGGCCAAGTGGCTGCCAGCCTTTTCCCCCTTCCCTCATGGCATTTGGGGATACTTGTGACCCTTTATGGCCCACCCACACATTACTCCAGGGGATAAAGGGGAGGAAACTTGCCCCCCCCCATGATAAGCAGACGTCTGACTAACTAAAATCATGCTGGACCACAGATACTGCCCGCCCAGCGAGTGCCATCCAAGAGAGGTTCAACTTGTACATTTGTTTCCTCTACAAATTGTATCATTTGGACTTAGGGGCCACAACTGCAAAGATCAAAGGGATTGTGGTGCCCTACACTTGCATCTGGTGCATGAAAGAACAGTAATGGATTTTTTGAAAGATTATGTGCAAAGGGAACAAGAAGTCCTGTGGCACCTTATAGATTTATTGGAGCATACACGTTCCTGGGCAAAGACCCACTTTGTCAGATGCCTGCGCAAAGGGAGCAGCGGTTTTGGTGTACTGTGGCCAAAGAGTGCAGGCCCGCGTGCTGCGGTTCAGGGAGGGCAGCCCAGGGGGTGTGTAGGTCAGTGGCAGGCCAGAGGACCTGGGGGGGGGGGGGGCGAAGGGGGGGAATAGTGATAGAAATGTAGCCGTGTTAGTCTGGGGTAGCTGAAGCAAAATGCAGGACAATGTAGCACTTTAAAGACTAACAAGATGCTTTATTAGATGATGAGCTTTCGTGGGCCAGACCCACTCCCTCAGATCAAGTATTTCAGTCTCCCGTGGCCACCAGCGTCTCTCCCCGTGAGTCCAGGAGCCGGAAGGCCGCTATCGCGGGCTCCAGCTGCAGGGCCAGCCCGGGTGCCTCGCTCGGCCAGGGCAGGCGGGGCCGGGACGCTGCCCGCTGAGCCCACTGAGCGCAGGAACCGGCCCCTGGCTGGGGGCGCCCCGGGAGCCAGCAGCCACTCCCGGGTCTCCATGGAGACCCCTAGGCCGGCAGGGCCGCTGCGGTTGCCACGGGCGCCGCCGCCACGGGCCGGACTCGGGTTCCAACGGGTCGGAACCAACAGCCGCGGGCGGGTTGAAAGTAATCAGCGCCCGCGGGGCGGGGCCGCCGCCTCCCCGCCCCCGGCACGCGGCGGGCTACATAGGCTGGGCGGGGGCGGCGGCGCGGCTCGGCGGCTGCGGGGCGGCAGGAGAGGCGGGGTCTCCCCGGCCGGTGCGGGGCTGGCGTGTAACGCGGGGCCGCGGGCGCTGGGTTACAGCCGGGCTGCGGCGGGTCGGGCGCTTGGAGCTCGCCAGCCTCCGTCTCCCGGCTCGGTGGCGGAGGGCGCTGCCCTAGCGGTGTCCGCGGGCCGGGAGAGCCCCGGACCCGCGCATCAGGCAGCCCTGGCGACTGGGCTCTGGGGGCTCTTGCTTCCAGGAGCCTCTTGCCTTGCATCTCTGCCCCCCCCCCCAAAAAAAAATAACCCCCTGGAGCTGGTGTCTCTTTGGCTTCTCCAGCCACCGCTTGGCCGGAGTTTGTGTCGCCCCAGAGCTGGCTCACCCCGGCTACAACAGCGAGGCTGGGCGGGGGCAGGGGTGCCTGGATGAAGGCAAACCCGTCTCCCTGTGAGTTTGGAAGGAAGAAATGCTGCTTACAAGTCGCAGATTCTAAGTGCTGAACGGATCCTTGTGATCCTGGCCCATATAATGCAGGCTAGAGGGTGTCCCTGCAATGATTCCTATAGCCTGTCTCTTAGAAAATCCTCCACTCTCGATTTAAACCTTGTCAGTGATGGATAATCCACCGTGACGCTTGGTAAATTGTTTCAGTGCTTAATGAGACCCGTAAGACACATCCTGCCTTTAGAATAAGGAGAAATCCTGGGAGAGAGATGAGCTCCTTCTGGGAGTGGGAATCTGGACTGCAGGGCACTGAAACAATGTTCATAGTGGGGAGGCTCAAGAGTCATTGAACTAGGATGTAAATCCTATAGATTAGGGAATCCCTTTCTAGCCAGGGGGATGGCGGCAGCCTTAGTTCCAGCATCTATGTTGAACTACTGCCTCCAGAGAGGAGTTGGGATGAACTTACCTGGGATGACTAAACTTGCTTCTCTCTTCTCTTATTAGTGGTCAGCTGCTGACCTTGGAAAAAATGCATCACAACGATAAAAGTGGGATCTCCCAAACTGGAAGTCGGGAGACCCGCCAGGTTGCAGCTGGGCCTTATTCCAACCAAAATCTCCCACAGAGGCCTGTGCTTGGGCTGCTGACTGAGAATGGCCAGTGCTTGAGGCCATGTGGCCAGGTAACTGTTGTGGAGGGGGGACCCTATTGCTTACTGTGGGGTTACACTTACAAGAAGTGACTGGCAAAGTCCTAGGTGTCTTTTGTGCGTGTATGAGTGACTCTGCTTAAGTCAGCAACAATGTGGGCAGTTGCTATGGAAGCTATTCTTGTTTTCAGATTTTTGTCAAGACCCTGTTATTCCAGGATTGGGCTTCTTCTGGGGTTTCTTGTTACTATGCATTTTAAACAGAGACAGTGAGCAGCTATGGTGCTTTTTTTTCTTACTTAAACTAAGTATTTCTCTAAATCTAGTTAGCCTTTTTTTTTTTTAAACCAGAGGTAGGGAACCTAAGGCCTAGGGGCCAAATGCGGTCCCTGGCTTTACTGTATCTGGCCCCCAGGGCTCCGGGCTCCTTCCCCTCAGCATTGTGGAGACCGTGCTGGCACTCCAGTCCTCACTGCCCCCTGCCTGACTGATTTTTCTGCAGATCAGTGGCTCCCAACCCAAAAAGGGTTCACCATCTCTGTTTTAAATCTTTTGTGAACCTGCATGTAAACTGTCAAGGGCATTGTTGACAATGTTGGTAAACATGCGTTTAAAACTTGTATCCAAAACAGGTGTCTAAAAGTCTTACTGATCTAGATATTTAAGTATGTAAATACCTAACCTGACTTCATTTTTTCCCAAAATCACAAAAGCCTGATAAATTATGTGATCCTAAGCTTGCCTTAGAGAAAGACAGTACCAGCTCCAGCAAGTTTATTGTAAATGTCATAGTTTTTAGTATCTTTTTTGTAATTATAGGAGCTAGGGTTTCATGAGAATCTCAGTTCAGCTTTTATCCTTATTAAAAAAGAAAAAAATCTAGATCACTTGGTTGCAAAAACACACTTTTCAAGTGAGGCCCAAGTGCAACTTTAAAAGGCTTAAACTAGAGGGCAAATTAAAAGCACCTCATATTTATTACCTTTTGACTTTTCAGGCTATTTTGTTGTTCTTTTTGAATGCTTGGAGCTGGCAGTACTGGATTTACTATATGGAATTTGGATAGCACACATGATTTGCTTCTTTTCTCAATATTTTATCCAGAGCACACATGGGATTTAAAAGGGTAGTGCTCCCATCTCTGTTTGGTTAGCAGAGCATTTTTGGGTGGTCATGGCTAGCTAGTATTTTACAGTGGAGCTCTGCTGACCATTTCTCTCTGCCTCCACTGGTAGCCCATCTTCAAATAAGGTTTCTGGAGGGAGAGGGACTATTAGGTGGCTTCTCTATATCCGTGGCCTATGGAATGTGGGGCTCATTGGAAATGTATATGTTCCTTAACTGCCAACTACTGCTCAAAAGTTCCGTGATTCAGTCCATGACTCCTACAATGTAGTGACATGGTGGCAATACGTTCAGAGAGCAAGAAGTACTTTTTGGATAGTCTTTTTTCCTATTCCCTGGTTCATGTTTCAGAACAAATTTAGATGCCAGAGCCATGATGCAGATTTTAATCTGGGTAGCAGTACTTTCACTAATACTCTACTGCAGTGGTCCCAAACGCGGTGCCCGCGGGTGCCATGGTATTTATGTGTGCCCACCTAGTGAGCAGGGCCAGCCCAAGCCATTCTTGCACCCCTGGAAGCCTGGCGCACACATGGCCCCAAAAGGTTGGGGACCACTGCTCTACTGTGTCCTGGATTGGAATGGTTCTTGCATATATAGTAGCTGTTACTCCTGTGCAAAGCACTTTAGAGAAATGCAGTCTGGTGGGATTAGAGTAATAACAGATTGCCATTTAAAGGTGTCATGGGGTAGCCAAGTTAGTCTGTAACAGGAAAAACTTTAAAAAAAAAACAAATAGTCTGGTAGCACTTTATAGACTAACAAAACATGTAGATGGTATCATGAGCTTTTGTGGGCACAACCCACTTCTTCCGATGACTGGAGTGTTGCAAGTCCAGAAGTGTTGGTTCTGGACTTGCATCACTCCAGTCATCTGAAGAAGTAGGCTGTGCCCACAAAAGCTCATGATACCATCTACATGTTTTGTTAGTCTTTAAAATGCTACCAGACTATTTGTTGTTCCATTTAAAGGTGGTAATCCTTAGAGTACATCAGTATTGCGTGATGAAAACAGACCTCCACTGTCTAAAGCCAGGCTCCTAAATATAGGAGTCTGGACACAGAAGTTTAGCATATTCCACGTAAGCCAACAGGGATTGTAGGAGCTCAGCATCTCTAAAGAGTTTGAGTTACTGCAACTGCAGCTGTTATTGACATGGCAGGATTTGTGACTGCTAAACATTCTGAAAAGTTGGCCCCCTCTTATTTCAGAGCCTGAGTTTGGCCAAAGCTTTTTCAAACCTAAGTGCCTACTGTATTGATGAAATGCTGAAAGACCAGTCTTACGATGCACTTAATATAGTATACGCTTATTGGAGGCTGGGCACTCTTACCTCAGGTTCATGGGATAAACTACTTGCCCCGGAGTCAAAAAGTATAAACATGGGCTAAATTCTAACCCACTTGTGCTGTCTACTGATGTGCTTACTAGAATTGTAAGAGACTTCTAGCTTTCATCTGCAGTCTTGCTATTGGTATTCCAGGAAGATTGATTTGACCCTTATGAAAGGCTTTGTCAGCTTTTCAGTATACTCCACTTAATTAGCTCTTGAGAGAGATGGCATAGCATTAGTATACATGTGCAAAAACTGTATTAACTTTACTATCAGATTATAAAAGACTGCTTTAAACTCTTAATGCACCTTTTGCTTTCTTCAGCAAGCTAAGGTAACAACTGCTGGGTTGCATTTAATGTTGGTAGTTCTCAGCATGAATAAATTGAACTGTAGCTCAGAGTTTATAATTACAGTTGGCATTTCAGCAGAATTGTTCAGGCTGGCCATTTTGCAGATGAATGTCTGACACTAGCAATAAAAGACTGCTCAAGACTGAACCTGGCTTATTAGACTGGAAGACCACTACTTCTTAATGTGGCACAAATGTCTGTCATTACAGCAAGATGGCAGTAAGCAGAATTTCCTAAATGCCAGTTGTAATGGCAAGCTTTGTGTCAACTCATTTTTCAATTTATTGATGAAAGTGATAGCACCAAAAATATGAATTACAATGGTTCTGTTTGTACACCAATCTCTTCTGCAGGTTTAATCTGTACTTTATTTCAGGGTACCACTGTAGTCAGACGCTTCTCTGGCTCTGAAAATGCTTTCCCTCCATCTGGAAAGAATATATTGCCTAGCTGTATGGTCAGTGTAACATCCAAGCAAGGATTTTCTATATATGTAGATGAACCAGAGCAGAAAGACAGATGCAGCTGCACAGTTGTACAAGAATTGGAACCTAGCCTGTGTGAAGTGGATACTAGCACAATGAAATCCAATATTCATCTGCTGTTGGACTTGAGTACAGGTAGCTGTCATTACTCAAAATCTTGCTTGCAACATTAATCTAGTATATGAGATCTGGATTTTTTTTTAACAAAAGTAAATTAAATGATCTGTAGATGACGTATTCATATGTGATTTGAATCTTGTACTAACAGAAAATACCTTGTATAATAAAAATCCTGATTATGCAGGTTCTCCTATGTTGGTGGATACGTCATTCCAGTCACATCATGAAATTCCTATGGATAACAGCATAGATGTAATGAATGTGGGAGACTATGCAGAAGACATTCATCAGTACCTTAGAGAAGCTGAAGTGAGTGGCTTTTGCAAGCCTGTAACATCAGTGTTTCTTTGCTCCTACATGTATTGGCAACACTTACCTCTTAAAATAACATAGTTTGCCGCTCCTTAGCTTGGAATATGATATACAATTTGAGCTATGCAAATTGCTTATCTTATTTCAATCTAATTTCAAAATAGCTTATTTTGAAACTTAGCGCTGTCTATGCAGCGCCAAATTTTGAAATGAACCACTGTTCTGACATGTCTCTTAATCCTTGTGGAATGAGATTTACAGAGATATCAGAATAGTGCACCTATTATTTTGAAAACTATTTTGAAATAGCAGCCATGCTATCAAGATGCAGAAAATGGTATTTCAGGATACTGGAAGTATCCCGAAATAGTACCGCTGTCTAGACATGCCCTTAGAGTGTTGCTGCGTAATGCAAATTCTCAGGTTGCTGCTTTACATCTTTTTACTGCCTGCATTATCTTAACAAAGCATTCTTTCTTAGCTCCCTATCTTGCTGGCCAACGCAGAGCAGGAGGTAGTGAGAAGTTCTTCAGCTTTGAGTCTAACTCCTCTCTGATGGAATGTGTAACAGATCTTTGCTGGGGTGAAGACACTTGCAAAAGCTCTTGAAAACCTATTTATCAGGTTGAGAATAAAAGAATGTGGCAAAAAAGGCAGCTCCAACCTGAGGAGCTGGTAGGGGCTCCTAACACTACCAGCGCAACGCTTCCTCCTGTTACCATTACTAACGACTTTTTTTATACTCCGTGCTAGATTTTTAATTCAGTTAGGGCTATCGAACTTCATGATTAACTTCTATTGCTGAATTCAGTAATGGTCTCCATTGGTTGATGGTGGGAATCAGTGATGGCCTTAATATATTGACTATCAACATAAATAATTGCTTACACCGTGAATACGGTGAAGGTTAGTCTTATAATGTCATAATTACTGAACCTCAAATCTTTTCAAACAGACAAGATACAGACCAAAACCATATTATATGCGAAAACAGCCAGACATCACGTCAGGGATGCGTGCAATCCTGGTAGACTGGCTGGTAGAAGTTGGGCAAGAATACAAACTTCGTACTGAAACTTTGTACCTAGCTATCAACTTTCTGGACAGGTTTCTTTCCTGCATGTCTGTCCTCAGAGGAAAGCTTCAGCTTGTTGGAACAGCAGCAATTCTTCTGGCTGCGTAAGTGTCTCTTTAATTGCTCACTGAAGACAGGCAAAATCTTCCTGTGGGAAAAGATCTTTTGGTCTTATTTAGCGGCCGAAACTAAAATTTGTTTTGAAGAGTTATGCTGGTTCTGACACCAGCACATACCTTCCAGTAGGCGTGCCAATGTGTAGACAACTACACAATTAACCAATAAGCCTGCACTTATCTATTAATCCTGTCAACTACATGCATCCTCCCTGCTCTCTTGTTGCCTCTGCAGCAGAAGCAGCAATGAGGAGGGGGAGGGGGGAGTGTGAGCTGGTGCCTCTGAGGAGCCAGCTTTTAATCCAGCTCCCCACAAGTACCAGCTCCGCCTGCCCCCTCCCTCCTCCCATTTTGCCCTGCTACCTCAGAGGCAGCGGCATGGAAAGGGGGTGGGAGGGCAAGTGGAAGCTGATACACACAGGGGGCTGGCTTTTAAGCTGGCTCTCTGTGTCAGCTCTGTGGACCCACCTGCCCCCCTTCTTGCTTCCTAAAGAGGCAGTGGAGGGGGGCATGCAGGAGCTAGTGCTTGGGGAAGGTGGCTTAAAAGCCTCTATCAAAGGCAGCAATATAGGGGGGTAGGGGCAGTGCCACAAAGCAGCCTCTGTCTGCAGTGGACCCAGGCTCACTGTGGACAGAGGCTGCTCCACAGCAGGGGTAGAGGGTGTGTGTGTGTGTGTGTGTGTGTGTGTGTGTGTGTGTGTGTGTGTGTGTGTGTGTGTGTGTGTGTGTGTGTGTGTGTGTGTGTGTGTGTGTGTGTGTGTGTGTGTGTGTGTGTGTGTGTGTGTGTGTGTGTCTGTCTGTGTGTCTCTCTCTGCTCTCCACAGAGGCTGCACTGGCATACCATGGAGCAGCCTCTGTCCCTAGTGAACCTGGGCCTGCCATGGACAGAGGCTACTCTGCAGCAGTAACCCCTGTTCGTGTGAAGTCCAAGCTCTCTGCCAACAGGCTGCTGCAATGGAGCAACCTTTGTTCATGGTAGGGATGTTAAATTTAGATTAACAGGCTAATCGAATAGTCAATACAATTTGCATTGACTATTAAATTAATCAATAAGGGCGCCTTTGCCTTTGAAGTGTAGCAACCATATAAGTCACAGGATGTATCTAGGTAAGAGTTCAGGTCTACATATTTTCTTGGATCAAGGTGGGCTGATGTACTCAGCCCAGCACTGATTTCTGCAAGTCTCTTTCTGATTTGGAACTTCCAACTTCATAAATGTAATGGTGGTTTTGCCCTGTTTCATAGGAAATACGAAGAGATCTACCCTCCGGAGGTAGAGGAGTTTGTGTATATAACAGATGATACTTATACGAAGAGGCAGCTATTAAGAATGGAACACCTGCTCCTGAAAGTACTGGCTTTTGACCTGACTGTACCAACCACCAACCAGTTTCTCCTGCAGTATTTACAGAGACATGGAGTCTGTGTCAGGACAGAGAACTTTGCAAGGGTATGTTACACTTCTGTAAGGGCTGTGTGAGGGCAGTGATGGTTAAAGCAGGAATAGGTGTGGGGTGGAGGAATGGGAATTTCGACTGTTTACTCTCAGGAGCAGCT
The DNA here is from genome assembly GCF_052426305.1 of Pelodiscus sinensis. Classification (NCBI taxonomy): domain Eukaryota; kingdom Metazoa; phylum Chordata; order Testudines; family Trionychidae; genus Pelodiscus; species Pelodiscus sinensis. The sequence continues at coordinate 300,242,806 of NC_143052.1, read as the reverse complement.
TCTTGGTTGGAAAACACCTACTGTCGGGAGTATGCTGATGGTGCCTGCCTGTCAGTCAAACATGACTAACATCCTGATAAAACAGTACCTAACTGGGAATTATTACCAGTATAAAAACCCAATATGAACATCTGTCATGCTTCTTGCTTTCCGGAACAACTACACAAAGCTTTATGGGGTCAGTCTGTATTGATACTGCTGGTGATAGTAGCAGAGCCCAGAGGCCCCAACGAAGATAACAACTGACTGTACAAATATAGCTATTCACCCTTTGTCCTTTATGTTGCTTGGGAGTAAGACCTGCTTTCTTTCACACTATCACAGATGGGGAACTCAGGCATACACTAACTTAGCAGGGGCTATAAAAGAAGCCTGTGATAGAGCTGAAAACAAAGCCAGACCACCTGAGTCCCTATCAGTTCCTCAACCATGAGACTGCCCAGCCTTCACTCAACTATCCAGTATCTCTAATATGTGACTCCTGGCTCCATTGAAGACTATTGGAGTCAACAAAAGTTCTACAGTAAGGGCAGGATTTCACCCTAACTTTCTGAACAGTTAAAGCAACTTTCTAAACCAAGTATATAATCATCCACAGATCTCCAAAACTGTGGTGTTGGAAAGGCTACGAATGCTTGTTTAGAGCACACTGAATTGATTTTACTATATACACAGGGGTCTGTTGGAAAGTAACATTTTAGAACTTCTTTTGCTTAGTATGTAGCAGAGCTGAGTCTCCTGGAAGCTGATCCATTTCTGAAGTACCTTCCTTCGCAAACTGCTGCAGCAGCTTACTGTCTAGCAAATTATACTGTGAACAGGCATTTCTGGGTAAGCTCTTTATTTTCAGAGGTGCTGTAAACAGGATTTCATAAGATTCCTTCCACTTCTAAATCAGAATCTGTAATCTCCACTCCAACTAGCAGAATTATGAACTAGCAGATTTCTTGGGAGGGTTCTATTTCAGTTGAACAGGCTTTTCCACTGGCACACAATTAGTTAATATCAAGGTAGTCTAAGACTTGTTCCTCTTTCTCATCTAGAACTTCTGTACAGGAACAGTACTCCATTTTGGACACTTGGTGAAACTAACTTTAGGGTACATAATCCTAATGAGACTTGACAAGATGGCTATGACAACTTATTGACCACCCTATAAAAACTGATAGAGGCCAGTCTATGCATCATTCTTTGTGTTGGGAGTGAGAAGGATCTTAGCAGCGCATGGTTTTATCCAAATACCAGTTTCATTAGTATACTTCTGCAGCACCTGGGCAAATCACTTCTGGTATGAATGATAGGGGACACTGCTCAGAACTGGTGAAACAGATACCAGCCAGTATTCTGTCTGCATAAGAAGCTCCTTCTTATCAGACTTCTCTGCTGTAGTAGATACTTGGTGGACATTGGTACTGGGATGCTAGGGGTATTAAGTGGCTAAGATTTTTAATTGACTGCTATGGGATCTCATTTCACCAGCAAAACAGATGCATGCAATCATCCAAATATTTAGCAGAAATGTGGCCCACATCTCAATATATGCCTTGTAACAAAATCTGGAAGACATGCTACCTAACCAAATGGAAAAATGTACCAGTAACTTTTTTTCCCCTACTGATCAGCCAGAAACGCTTGCTGCATTTACTGGGTATTCGCTAAGTGAGATAGTGCCTTGTCTAAGTGACCTACATAAAGTATGCCTTGATGCTTCTCATCGACCACAGCAAGCAATTAGAGAGAAGTACAAGTTGTCAAAGTAAGTTCCTGAGACACTAAATGCCTTCTCTTTGGTTCCAATTGACAGCAGGGATTACAACTGGCCAAATCTCAACTGCTGCAAATGATGCAGTAGTAATTAATGGAATTATCAGGGCTTGACAAACTATAGAATCTACTCACCCATGGCGAGTAGATTTCAGCTGCGCTCCCCGTTTACCGGCGGCGCGCACATGCACATTGCGGCTCTTGCGCATGTGCAGTGTGGGGCTGGCGAGCGGCTTTCACCGCTGTTTGTCAAGCCCTGGGAATTATGCTATGGGAAGTTCTATGTACAACTTGCTCGAGCAAAATTTTCTGTAACTCATTCCTATCCAATGGCTCTACTAACAAGGTGATGTTAAAAACACACATCTTCAGATTTGGGGTGATGCTGAATCTTAGAAGATTGCTCTTATACAAAGAGCAGTCTTCTAATGTAGTCTTAAGCATGACTGTTTCAGATATGCGTGATGTTGAAAGACTCAACAGTTGAAAACAATTTTTTTTTTTACCTCAAGTAGGGCTTCCTGCTTGTTTAACATTGTTAGACCGTTCTTTCATCTTTAGTTAACTAACTTGTAACTATCTGCCTGTCTGTTTCTCTGTTGTAGGTACATGTATGTGTCCTTTATGGAGCCACCAGGAGTTCTACCTCTGGAGTAAATGGCAGTGAATCAGCGCACTGACTAAAATTGAAGCACTTGCCTCCTGATCAACAGAGTTGATCGCACATTTTATAAGGCACTGCAGGTCATGTGTCAGTAACCATGGTGCTTACTATATTAGCTGACATTTTTAAATGACTTTTTTACAAGGACTCTGGACTATAGTTTTAATGTAAACCTAAAGCACTTTTAATAAATGTCTTGCCTTATGAAGTTTCTAGCTTCACTTGTCCAAGCTTCAGGTTACTAAGTTGTGGTAGATTCTACATCTTGACACTGCCTCAAATCAATATTGAGTAAGTTTGTTATGAGAAACTCAGATGCTCCACTCCTAAGTCCTTAGCCTATGTTAGGTAGGTCAGACTAGATGGTCCTTGGGATTTGATAACTTCAATGGGTTGTAAATCAAAAGGAGAAACTGCATGGTGGTCTACCATAAATTGATATCTGCAGTGAGTTAGCTATGACTAGATGACCTGGTATGACTAACATGGCTAGATATACCTTCCATGCAGATCTTGCAATTAGTCTGCCACTTGAGTCTTGTTTCAAACAATAGGAAAGAAGACTACAGCAGCATGAGATCATGTATCTATGAAAGTTAGCTGTTGCACAAATCCTCTTGAATGTAATTCCGTCCCAATTACTGCACCATCATATCACTGTTTAGCTAGTTTTTTAGGTGATATCACAGCACAAGTGGTCTTAAGAGAATTGGAGACAGCCCTATGAATTAGTTCAGTTTCAGTGTGCCCATATAGAATGTCCAGACATGTATTGGTGAGGGAAACATGCAATCCATGAATGCCGAATTGGTAGAGTAAAGAAAGGAATCTGTGTGATGTGAGCTTACAGCAGATCAATAGTGAAGTGCAGAATTGTGGGAACTCTCTAAGCAAAGATGGAAAAAATGCTATGGGGTGAGAAGGAAAGGCATTGCAGAGAATCAAAGAAGTGATGTGATATTCATGGATTCCTTTGATGTGTCCAAACTTAGAGGACATGTAGATGGTTGAGGCCAAAGAAGTGTCCACTGCAGTCCTCAAAATGCAAGATGAGGGCTATCTATACTCAAGGTTGAACTAATCTTCTGGGAGATGGAGCAGAGTTTGGACACTACTGAGGATATAGGGGAGAGAGGAAAATGTGATGCCACTCCAGCCCCAGCTGTAGGCCTGAAAGACAATCATGACTTAATGACAGAACTTGAGCAAAAAGAGGAGTTTGGGTTTTGGCCATATTTAAGTTGTTGCGGTGCCAGGGACATATCCAAGGTGCTGTCTACACTCGTGGCTTCTTGTGCAAGTATGGCCGTTCTTGCGCAAGAATCTGCAGAGCGTCCACACTGCCCACCTGCTCTTGCGCAAGGAAATTTACAGTACAGTGTGGTAAGAGAGGGCTTCTTGCGCAAGAGCCACACTTTTTTTTAACAGGTGTAAGCATTCTTGCGAAGTAGCTCTTGTGTAAGGGCAGTGTGGACGCTTGGCAGGGATTTCTCGTGCAAGAAAGCCCTATGGCTAAAATGGCCACCAGAGCTTTCTTGCGCAAGAGAGCGTCCACACTGCCATGGGTGCTCTTGCACAAAAGCACAGTTCGCACATGGTAGTATGGACGTTTTCTTGCGCAAGATGTTCTTGTACAAGAAGCTGCGAGTGTAGATATAGCCCAGGAGTGGAGTGATGGGTGGAAAACATTTGCATCAGTGAGTAGCTAATGACAATAGAGGATTAATTTTTTTTAAATGGTGTAGGAAAACTTATCCTGTAACGCTTGTCTCTCTTTTTGAGAAAGTTAAGGCAAGTGAGTGAATTTAGGGAAGTCAGTGCAGGGTAGCAGTGAGATTAGACTTTAAAGAAGTAGAATCCATGGTGAAAGCAGTGTAGAAATCCCAAAACCTGTGGCATAAAAAAAGCCTCTGCCTGAGCTTACTTGATTTATACACATGCATTTTCTGAAACTACACTGAACTGTAAGGTCTAAGGTTTTAAACTGCAACTCATTGTGATCTTTGTCAAACCTTGCAACTTGCTGTAATCTTTGTGACTCTCAGACTTACTGTAAGATGCAACTTTGTAATCTTTGTAACTCTCAGCCACTTTGCTGTAACTTTCTCTAAACTGCATTCTCTTGTGAGCAAGAGTGTTTGAAGAAGACTGAGAACAATGGACCACATGGTGATGAGTCATCAAAGACTGCTGCTTTGCTGGATAAAGAAGTCTGGGCATGCTCCCTGGTGACCAGGCGGATGAGTCACGGGCGTCCATGGCAGTGTGGATGCTCTTTTGCGCAAGAAAGCTTTGATAGCCATTTTGGCCCTAGGGCTTTCTTGCACAAGAAACCCCTGTTGCTTTTCTACACTGCCTTCTTGTGGAAGAGCTCTTACGCAAGAGGGCTTATTCCTCGTGGGGAGAGGAATAACTCTTGCATAAGAAGCCCTGTTCTCTGACACTTTGCAAGTTTTTGCGCAAGTAAATTTACAGTAGAGTATTTATACTGCACGAGCGTTCTTGCACAAGAACAATTGTTGAGCAAAAAGCCTGTGGTGTGGACATAGCCCTTGTCTCTCTTCTTCTGACCAGCTTCCCCAGCCACGATGAGCAGACAGACCCTATGCAATCCACAGGCCGTGGCTCCTGCAATGTGTGCATGCGTGCTCTGTATCTTTTTTTTTTTTGGTTTGTTTAAACCTTTGGTGGATGCTCTCTCCTCTTTAGTTTTATCTAGTGGAAATAAATCCAGACTAGTATAACCCTGGGTGCTCTCCAGTAAGAATATTTTTGGGGTAACACAAACAACCAGAAAGAATCCAGGCTGAAGTAAGAGGACATTTAGATACAAAGGCCCAGGGCTGAACTTAGGCTTTATGGGGCCCTATGGAGTTGTTAAAATGGTACCCCACTGACTCCAGTGTGGGGGTGGGGGACACAGCTCCTGCTTACAGACCAGGGTGCTTCACTTCAGCGTGCCCTTGAGTACCCTAGAGGCAGAGCCCCTCATGTGAACTATCAAGGCTTGAATTAATTTTTTGTACAAAATTGTGGCAAATTTAAACACTGGTTAAAATGTTTTTTAAAGTAGATATGAAAACTTCATTTTATTTACCATGTCATTGTACATTGCAGTGGCTCTGAGGGGCCTGGGCTGAGGGGGTATCCTGGAATAAGGGGCACACAGAGATCAGTGTCTATCCATAGGCTGCCGGTATCATTCTCCTGCCCAGCATGGTCTGTGATCCCTCCTCCCAAGCTCCAGGGCCTCCACTGTTGAATAATAACAGGGCTGGGAGAGAGCTGCATATGCAGTGCTGCCCCAGGCCTGGCATGGGGCCCAAGAGCACAGGGAGGAGGCAGGAGCTGTGCCAAGGGGGGAGCCCAGCAGTTTGAGGTGTGACTGCCAGAAAGGGGTAGGTCAGCCACTGAATCCTCTTCTCCACCCCTGCTCACACTGGCCTCACCACTCCTATTTGGTAGAGTGGAACTGCTGAGGCTCAGGCTGCTTGGACTCCTCTCTGCCCCCACTGCTGCTGAGAGAAGCAAGGAGGGTGTGGGAGAGCAGGGAGAAAGCAGTCCTGCTGCTGTCTGATAGCAGCCCCTTACATACACAGCATGTGTGACTGCAAGGGGGCACCTGAAAATTTGGTGCCCCATGTAGCTGCATCACTTCATATGTATCCAGGAAAAGCCCTGCTGAGGCATTGAGTTTTATGCTATAGAAATTAGAGGGATATTGCTATATCCCAGCGTAGGATTGTTAAATAATGCACACATTCTAGTACTCTGATCTCAATATGTCACACAACAGCATTCCTCTTCAATTAATATGAGGCTGTTGGGGAAGATTTCTTAAGTTTGTATGAAAGAATAGAAAAACTTTCATTATACTTCTGACATTCCCATCTTATTCTTGTAACCCAAACTCTCTCCTTCTTAGGGGGTTCTTAACACCACAAAAGACTCATGGGGGCAGGAGACCTCTTGGTCCGCCCTTACTCAAACTGTAGCTTTTCAAAGAAAGCTTGAAACTAGGGGTACGCCTAGACTACAGGGTTTTGTCGACGGAAGTTTTGTCGACAGATACTGTCAACAAAACTTCTGTTGACATAGAGCGTCTAGACACATTCAGTTCTGTCGACAAAGCAAGCTGCTTTGTCAACAAAACCCTGTAGTCTAGACGCAACCCAGATGGTGTTATGCCTCGTATGTTATGTCGACAGAACTCAGCGGTAGTGTAGATGCAGGTATAGTTTTGTCGACAAAACTCAGTAGTCTAGACACACACTTGGGCTGTTAAGCAATTTAAAAAATTGTGTGATTAATCGCACTGTTAATGGAATGCCAATTATTTAAATATTTTGGATGCTTTCTCTATTTTAATATATTTAAATATATGATATATATATTATGATTTATAATATATATGACTAAATTATTATGAAAATGTGCACTTTATATTTTTTGTTACAAATATTTGCACTGTAAAAGGAAATAGTATTTTTCAATTTCCCCATTACAAGTACGGTAGTGCAATTTCTATCCTGAAAGTTGAACTTACAAATGTAGAATTATGTACAACAATAATTGCATTTAAAAATAAAACAATGTAAAACTTTAGTGTATACAAGTTCACTTGGTCTTACTACTTGCTCAGCTAGTTGCTCAAACAAGGTTGTTTGCATTTGCAGGACATAATGCTGCCTGCTTCTTGATTATGTTATCACCTGAAAGTGAGAACAGGTATTCACATGGCACTGTTGTAGTTGCATTGCAAGATATTTATATGCCAGATATGCAAAGAATTCATATTCCCCTTCCTGCTTTAACCACCATACCAGAGAACTTGTGTCCATAGCTGATGATGGGTTCTGATCATAATGCTCCAAAGCAGTGCAGACCAACGCATGTTCATTTTCATCATCTGAATCGGATGCCTCCAGAAGAAGGTTGATTTTTGTTTCTGTAGTTTCTGCATTGAATTTGTGCTTTTTTTAAAAGACTTCTGAATGCATGCTTTACAACTCCTCCCTCTAAGATTTTGGGAGGAACATAAAAACATTGGGTCCCAGTGCTGTTGCGATCTTTAGAAATCTTTATGCTTTGCTGTGAAAGTGTTCTTATAATGAACATGTGCTGGGTCATCATCATTAGATGGCTATAACATGAAATATTATGTTCTTATGTTCTAATTCTTCCTTAAGGAGTTCAGTCAATTAATGCATTATTCTTTTAATGAGTGGCATCAGCATTGAAGTATGTCCTCTGGAATGGTGGCCAAAGCGAGAAGGGGCATATGAATGTTTAGCATATCTGGAGCATGCATGCCTTGCAATGCTGGCTAGCAAAGTGCCATGTGAATACCTCTTCCCACTTTCAGATGACATTGTATATAAGAAGCAGGCAGCATTATTTCTCTTAAATGTCAACAAACTTTTCCTGTACAAGATGTAGGACTAAGTAGACTTGTAGACTCTAAAGTTTTACATTGTTTCTTTTGAGTGCAGTTATGTTACAAAAAAAAATTACATTTGTAAGTTACACTTTCATGATAGAGATTGCACTACAGTACTTGTATGTGATGAATAGTACAATACTATTACCATTTTTACAGTGCAAGTATTTGTAATACAAATATTATAAAGTGGGTACTGTACAGTTTGTATTCTGTTGTAATTGAAATCAATATATTTGAAAAGGTAAAAAATCCAAAAAGAGCTAATAAATTTCAATTTATGGTCTGTTTTTAACTGATATTGTGATTAATTTTTAAATAGAATGTAATTTTTTAAATTAATTGTGAGTTAACTGTGATTAATTGACAGCCCTAGAAACAAACCTGACTTCCCCCTTGGCCTAAAGTTTCTCCAGTGTTAATATTAATATAATATATAATATTAATAGACAGATTGTGCTCAGTAATTTGTATATAAATACTAAAGTCATGCCTGGCCTTTGATTAGTACTTCATAAAACATCTTTTCAGGTTAGGATATCTGAACCTAAAACTACCTGCCTCTTTTTGAAGACAGTTATCTGTGTTCCACAAGAGACTTTCCCTTTGCCTCCAATGCATATTGCAAGCTGGTTCCATAGAAATACAAGTGCTAGCTGATTCCATAGAATTACCAGTGCTAATGGGCCTTTGAACAGCTGACACTGTCTACTGCCATCTATCTGCATCTCCTGTGTTTTTAATCCTTAATGGTGTCTAAAATGCTACCTGATTTAGTGCCTATAGGTTGTCATTAGCCTCTTGTCTAATCTTTCTTGAGGTGACTAAAACTCAATACAAGGAGATCTGCTGCTGACCTGCAGCTCTCCTAGGACATAAACATATTGGCCTTGTTTTCAGCCGTCAGTGGCATATTGACTGAACAAAATCTCTATCTGTATCAATCCAGTGCAAATAAATTTAGAGTAGAATTGATTGAGCTGCTGGAGTAAGTGCTCTATTAAAATAAAACACTACATCTATGGTGTTACTTTAATCAAACTAGTGCTTTAAAAAATGATATCCAATTTATGGGTCCTGATGTGCCGCAAGAAAAGCAAATATGGTAGGCGACCAGATTGGCTTACTGGGGACATCCCTGGTGAGCTTAAACACAAAAAGGAAGCTTACAAGAAATGGAAACTTGGACGGATGACCAGGGAGATGTATAAATATATTGCTCGAGAATGCAGGCGACTTATCAGGAAGGCAAAAGTGCAATTGGAATTGCAGCTTGCAAAGGATGTGAAGGATAACAAGAAAGGTTTCTACAGGCATGTTAGTAATAAAAGGGTGATCAGAGAGGGTGTGGGGCCCTTATTGGATGAGAGAAGTAACCTAGTGACAGATGATGTGGGAAAAGCTGAAGTACTCAATGCTTTCTTTGCCTCTGTCTTCACGGACAAGGTCAGCTCCCAGACAAAAGCACTAGTCAACGCAGTATGGGAAGTAGGTGGACAGCCCTTGGTGGGGAAAGAACAAGTTAGGAACTATTTAGAAAAGCTAAACATACACAAATCCATGGGCCCGGATTTAATGCATCCGAGAGTACTGAGGGAGTTGGCAAATGTCATTGCGGAGCTTTTGGCCATTATCTTTGAAAACTCGTGGAGATCGGGAGAGATCCTGGATGATTGGAAAAAGGCAAACGTAGTGCCCATATTTGAAAAAGGGAAGGACAATCCAGGGAACTACAGACTGGTCAGCTTCACCTCAGTCCCCAGAAAAATCATGGAAATGATCCTCAAGGAATCCATTCTGAAGCACTTGGAAGAGAGGAAAGTGATCAGAAATAGTCAACATAGATTCACCAAGGGCAAGTCATGCCTGACCCACCTGACTGCCTTCTATGATAAGGTAACTGGCTCTATAGTACGGGCAAGGTGGAGGACACGATATACCTTGACTTTAGTAAAGCTTCTGATACGGTCTCCCACAGTATTCTTGCCAGCAAGTTAAGGAAGTATGAATTGGATAAATGGACTATAAGATAGAAAGCTGGCTAGACTGTCAGGCCCAACGGGTAATGATCAACAGCTTGATGTCAGGTTGGTGGTCCGTTTCTAGCAGAGTGCCCCAAGGATCTGTTCTAGGACAGGTTTTGTTCAACATCTTTATTAATGACCTGGATGAGGGGATGGATTGCACCCTCAGCAAGTTTGCAGATGACACTAATCTAGGGGGAGAGGTAGATTGGCTGGAGGGCAGGGATAGGGTCCAGAGTGACCTGGACAGATTAGAGGATTGAGCCAAAAGAAATCTGATGAGGTTCAACAAGGACAAGTGTAGAGTCCTGTACTTGGGATGGAAGAATCCCAAACATTGTTACAGGCTGGGAACTGAATGGCTAAGTAGCAATTCTGCAGAAAAGGACCTGGTGATTACAGTGGATGAGAAGCTGGATATGATCAACAGTGTGCCCTTGTAGCCAAGACGGCTAATGGCATATTAGGGTGCATTAGGAGGAGCATTGCCAGGAGATCCAGAGAAGTGATTATTCCCCTTTATTTGGCTCTGGTGAGGCCACACCTGGAGTATTGTGTCCAGTTCTGGGTCCTCCACTATAGAAAGGATGTGGACGCATTGGAGAGGGTCCAGCGGAGGGTCACCAAAATGATTAGGGGACTGGAGCACATGACCTATGAGGATCGACTGAGGGATATGGGGTTGTTTAGTCTTCAGAAGAGAAGAGTGAGGGGGGATTTGATAGCAGCCTTCAACTTCCTGAAGGGAGGTTCCAAAGAGGACAGAGAAAGGCTGTTCTCAGTAGTGACGGGTGGCAGAACAAGGAGCAATGGTCTCCAGTTACAGTGGGAGAGGTCTAGATTGGATATTAGGAAAAACTATTCACTAGGAGGGTGGTGAAGCACTGGAATAGGTTACCTAGGGAGGTGGTGGAACCTCCATCCTTAGAGATTTTTAGGTCTTGGCTTGAAGAAGCCCTGGCTGGGTTGATTTAGTTGGGATTGGTCCTGCCTTGGGCAGGGGGCTGGACTTGATGACCTCCTGAGGTCTCTTCCAGCTCTATGATTCTATAATTATTTAGGTCCAGTGAAAGGTATAATATCAAAGATAAGACTTTTTTTCGTTTTCAAGTGGTATCCCTGTGGATACTCCACTCTAGGTGCCAGAGATTTTTCACAGCAGTGCTCGGTCAAGAGGAGGGTATGTACAGCTGCTATCTTGTGTAGTCATTGGTGCCACTGATAGCACGTACCCCCCCCCCCCAACTGTCCCTCAGCTCCTTCTCAACTGACCTTGACTGCCAACGGAGCTCTGCAGCAGTGCTATCTTCTTGGTACTTTCTGAAAGAAAAATTACATAGCAGCTTAGTACTTTAGCTTGTAAATATTTCCTTTTAGAGTCTTTTATTAATTTTCCTTTCTTTAGTTCCCAGTTAGGAATAGGTTTACATTTAGCTACCTTAGTAATATTCCTGTCCTCATCTCTCCAGTGGGTAGGGAGACTTAACGAACAACATGTTGGGATCACTTTTGAAAAGTGTGACTCATGCTTAGGGCCTATGGCAGTCCCTGATGGCCACTCATTCTTTGTCCGCTGCCTGGGAGAAACTCATCTCTCCCAGAAATGTATGCATTGTAACCATTTAAAAAACAGAGCAAGATTTGACAGGAACCTCTGTTTGAAAAAGTCTTCTAGACAATCTCATAATACCCGATTCCTCAGCAGTAACTAAGCTCCAAAACTGCTAGGAAGCGAGTCATGACCTCTCCAAGATAGAACTCTCACAAAAGGAGAGCTTCCCCAGCAAGGTCTTTACCCTCAGTGCCCACTTCATCTAGAGACAGTTCTATGAGGCACTGGGCACCTCTGGCACCATCCCTCAGTGGACCTCTGCCGAGCCCCATCATAAGGCACCGTAGTCAAGATGTCGTGTCTCCTCCACGGCATCAACAGCCCTGGTGTGGAATACTGTACAGATATTGGCACTGTAACCAATGCTGCTACTACCATCACTGATTCATGAGTTGGCTCCAGCAAACTGAAACCATCACTGGTTGGTGCTGCAAGGACTGACGGCAGCGCCAAAGTAGCACCAGCACAACTACACCAATGCAATACAGTGATCTCCTCCACGCTGCAGTCACCACTGCATGGGGCCGAACATTCCCCAAGCTGTATATCGGAGAAGTTTCCTTCACCTCTTGCTTCTCTGTCCGTACATAGCAATGAGGAAGGAAACGTTCAGGATAGTTGCGTCTCCTCTTAACACTCCTCATCATCACAGAGGCAACTTCATGGTGCCTCATCACTATGGAGAATAGTGATAGAAATGTAGCCGTGTTAGTCTGGGGTAGTTGAAGCAAAATGCAGGACAATGTAGCACTTTAAAGACTAACAAGATGGTTTATTAGATGATGAGCTTTCTTGGGCCAGACCCACTTCCTCAGATCAAATAGTGGAAGAAAGTAGTCACAACCATATATACCAAAGGATACAATTAAAAAAAAAAGAACAAATATGAAAAGGACAAATCACATTGCAGAACAAGAGGGGGATGCGGGGGGCCAAAATGCTACAGCAGACAAGCTTATCAGAATCATAGAATCATAGAACTGGAAGAGACCTCAGGAGGTCATCAAGTCCAGCCCCCTGCTCTAGGCAGGACCAATTCCAACTAAATCAACCCGGCCAGGGCTTTGTCAAGCTGAGACTTAAACACCTCTAGGGATGGAGACTCCACTACTTCCCTAGGTAACCCATTCCAGTGCTTCACCACCCTCCTAGTGAAATAGTTTTTCCCAATATCCAACCTGGACCTCTCCCACCACAACTTGAGACCATTGCTCCTTGTTCTGCCATCTGTCACTACTGAGAACAGCCTTTCTCCATCCTCTTTGGAACCTCCCTTCAGGAAGTTGAAGGCTGCTATCAAATCCCCCCTCACTCTTCGCTTCTGCAGACTAAACAGACCCAAGTCCCTCAGCCTCTCCTCGTAAGTCATATGCTCCATCCCCCTAATCATTTTGGTTGCCCTCCACTGGACACTCTCCAATGCGTCCACATCCTTTTTGTAGTGGGGGGCCCTTCTCAGAAGCACATGAGAAGGAAATACATAACCTGTTCTCAGAGGGTTATTCTGCAAATGGGGTTACCCAGTAATTGACCTTTGTGCATCAGCCTACTGTAGACAAGACTTTTATAATGTTTTATGTAATGTTCTTAATGGGTAGTGTGACAATAAATGTTAAGCAACTATAACTCTGTCAGCTATTCTTCTTTGTTTAGCAGGGAGGAGCAGTCTTCTAGGTCCTTGGTAAAGACGCATCAGGCAGATTGCTTGTGTCTGTATCTGATGTTAAAGCAGAAACAGATCAAAAGGATTCTTGTGATTCAGCATGATCACACTGTTGCTCTGAGGACTTATGAGAATACAGATTGTGTTATAAAGAAAATATGATGAATGATTAAGAGTTTGTACTAATGGGAGTACGTTTGTATTAGAAGTAAATTGATACCTTTTGTTTACAATTCTATCCTCATGTGAAACAATTGTGTAGTTCCTGGAGAGTTGGAATGAGTTTGGAAAGTGAGTGCTTAGAGAAAGATGATAACTTGAAAGCTCAGCAGTTTCAGAGACCAGATGGCCAAAGAAGGGGGAGAAGAAGCCAGAAGATTCAGGGGCACCGAGGTACCATTAATTGGGCCCAAGATAGGGCAGACTGGTACAGGTCATATAGAACCTTTTTACAGATGAGATAGCCTTGGAATAACACTGGGAAGGAGGCACTAACATACTGATGTTATATACAATGAAAAACAACTTCCAGATAAACAGATGTTAAGCAGAATTGATGGTGACTGATTAAGAGGTGACAAAGTAAAATATATAGACCTGAATGGAAGAAAGGTCCTATAAAAGATGGGATGTCTTGCATGAATCTCTGGGCCTCATCTTTGTCAAGATTGGAATGTTAGTCTAGACCAAGAGAAGCCCCCACTCCTCCTCCTTGTATTTAACTCACCTGGCCAGTGAGTTAATGTGAGCAACAAATTGGTAATTTTAAGCAACAATAAGACATGGGGAGGGCAGTATGTGAATATGCATATAACCGAATAATGTTACATTATCAATAATGTTTTGCCTTATCCCCTTGAAAAGAGCCTGTGAAATTCTTTCAAGTATAATACTAGCACTGGGATCATTAGGGGATGCTTTCCTCATCCTGTGGAACATGTTGCTCATGTACATCTTCCTGCTGATACCACAGATCTCATGAGTCATCCACAAGATAGGACTCAACAGAGCATATCTCATTCTCCTTGCCTCCAGGACAGACTTGGTTCCCTTACCAGTCATATCTAGCAGTCTGTGCTCTGCAAATGCTGCCTGGACGGGTGGATCTCCTGGCTCAAAACAAGGACTTGACATTCTATCCAAATCCAAAGAAGTTCCATCTCAAAGTATGGCTCCTGTGTGCTTCCAACATGGAAGTAATAAAATGTGCATTAATAGCCATTGCCTCACTAGTAGGAATACTTACCATCAGAAGTGGAAGAGATTCTCCCTCAGGTGCCAACAAAAACAATTGGACTCAACCAGGGAACCTTTGCCTATGATCTTAGATTACTTATCAGAACTCAAAGAATTGGGATTAACCATAAATTCAATCAAAGTACACCTGGCTGCCATTACAGCCCTCCATGACCAAATAGAAGAAGTTTCAGCATTCTCTAACCCAATCACACAATACTTTCTCACTGATCTACAGAACATGTATCCAGAAGTCCATCAATCTACTCCATCATGGGATGGGAATCATATTCTTAAATGTTTTACAAGACCATTTTTTGAAACTCTAGTGACCTGCTCTCTTTTATACATCAGTGAAAATCACATTCCTGTTGGTGATCATGTATGCTAGATGTGTCAATAAAATAGGTGTGCTAATAGCTGAAACAGTGTTCACCAAAGACAAAATCATGTTATGACCTCACATAATATTCTTGCCCCAAATGGATACATCCTTCCATATTAACCAAAGCTTACTTACCTTCCTTTTACCCCAAACCACATAAGGATTCTCAAGAGGCCACATTACACATGCTGGATGTCAGATGAACCTTTCTGTAGCATATTCCGGGGAAGGAGACTTCTATTACAAATCATGTCTGTTTTTTATCCTTAGTTCCAATGTATGCCCTTTCTTTTAAAATTCATCCTTTACTTTGAATAAAGTAGCTGCTTATAACTGTTGTTCCCTGAGCCCCTCAAAATCTAATTAATATCTGAAAGGTTGTATTCCTGTGTGATAAAATAATCAGTACTGAGAGGCACTTTACATTCTGCATGTGGTGTAGTTAAAGATTTATAAGCTGAGCCTTGCAAGCAACCTAAAGAATATAAAGAATCCAGGGATCATTTTTCCCAACAGAAATTACAGAGTCACTCAGCAGGAAGGAGGTAAAGGCTTGGAGAAAAACACTCCTCACATTCCCCTTGCACACTAGAGTCAAGAGGCCCCAGGCTAGTAGATTTTGTGTGCTCTAGCCTGATGGAAGTCTGGCTGGGAGCCGCATCTGGCCCTCAGGCCTTAGGTTCCCTGCCCCTGCTCTAGAGCCTTAGCTGACTGCCAGCTAGCTTTTCGCTTAAGTGGCAGAGGCTCATGCACTAACCTCTAAAGGTCCCAAGTTTGGTTCTGCTTGTTGCTGTTACAAGGCACTATCAAAGTCCAAAGCACTATTTCTACTTTAAATCTTACTTGACACACTTACCTGAGGGAGTGTGTGCACTGCACCCATACCTTGAAATAAGTTATGCAAATTGCGCAGCCAAATTTTGAAATAAACTGCTATTCCGAAACATCCCTTAATTCTCATGAAATGAGGTGTACAGGGACATCGGAATAGCAAGCCTATTATTTCTAAAGTATTTCGAAATAATGGGCACACTGTCAAGATGTGGAATAGCTATTTCAGGAAGTATCCCGAAATAGCACTGCAGCATAGACATACCCTGACAGAAAAACCTTTCAGGGGAAAGCATAGTGAAAAAGGATGAATAGAAAACATGCATCCTCTATAGGCAACACAATGACTCAAGCCAGTAGTTGCAGTTGAGGTTTGAGGGAGGATGTGGAAATCTTTTCCTTCTTTACTTCTCCTGTAACACCACTCTACTGAAAATCTGCACTGTCAGGTGATTGACATGCAAACAGTCACTAAATTTAATTTTCTGTACATGGGTAAACAACTACTCATCACCGATCTCTATCTGTTGCCTCTGATTCCACCAAAATGAAGCTGGTTTTGAGATATAAGTGCCTAAAAGGCTGAAACCATTTTATGTGGTTGTGTATATATAACTTGATTATAGTAGCATAGGCCTGACCCTGCTGCCCTTATATTTGTAACCTCAGTAGTCCTGATTCTACTCTCTCGTTCCCTGGTTTATATATTGTAATCCCACTGGCTTATTGGAGTTTTTCTCTTGCTTCACAAAAGTGTTGGGACTAAAATCATACCCTCAGTTTTCATGGAAGTCCTCATGAGTCAGACTAGGCCCCAAAGAAGTTAAAAACTTAAATACCTGGGTCCATGTCCTTATTTGAATAGCCTTTCATACTATTATTTTCTGTTGCATTTTCTCACGCTGCATTTTAAGTGGCTGAATAGAACTTAGAAGAAGAGAGTGTATCCAGTAAACTGTGTATCTAGTATTAACTTGTAAGGAATTTTCATCACTTAGCATTAAGCTCTTGAAAAACAATGGCTTATAATAGAGCTGTGAGGAGAACTATAACTACTATAAAACAAGTAGTCCTGTGGCACTTTAGAAGCCACAGGATAAAAAATATGAGCTTCTGTGGGCGGTAAATGAACTGATGAAGTAAGTTTTACCCACAAAAGCTCATATTTTTTGTTAGTTGCTAAGCCCGGGTCTACACTAGGACTTTATTTCGAAATGACCCCTCCCCCCACCAAGGTCAAATTTATCAGTGAAGCATCCACACTAACAAGCCTATAATTTCAAAATAACGGGCCACAGATTTAGAAATCTGTATTCCTGCTTTTCATCAGTAGTAACACTATTTCTGAAATAGCTATTTCAAAATAATGGTAGTGTGGGCACTCCAGTGCTGCTATTTCAAAATAATTACTCCCCAGTGCTTCCTGGAGCTGTAAGTCCAAGGTAGTGCATCCACATTAACAGAGCCTGCCTTGGTGTAATTTTGAGGCTCCCCCCCCCCCAAAATGGACACACTATTTAGAATTTGTTAAATCAAGAGTTATGTCAAATTTACTAATTTCAAAATAGTTTCCTAGTGTATACATGGCCTAAGGTGCCACAGGACTACTCGTTGCTTTTTTAAAGTTACAGACTAACACAGCTACCCCTCTAAGACTTTATAACTACTATGTATAACACTGCTGCAATTGTCGGTTATTATAAGAATAAAAATAAAGAAATTGTAGGCCTCAGACAATAGAGTATTTTTATATAGGGAAATTTTAGTATTAACTGAAATAATCTGAAATGCAATTTCCAGTATACTGTATCCAAGTAACCAGCATGTCAAATGTATTTAATGGTAGGTCTCTGGACTCTGCTTTTAGATACATAGATTCCAGTGCCAGAAGGCATCACTGTCATTGTCTAAACTGATCTCAGCCCAGGCCATTTCATGTTGTCAAAATAATGCATAGAGCATATCTTTTAGAAAAAACCATCCAATCTTGATTTAAAAATTGTAGTGATAAGATATCCACCACAACTCTTGATACATTGTTCCATAGTTAATTACTCTCACTGCTAACAGTCTATACCTTATATCCAAGCTGAATTTGTCTAGCTCCAGTTTTCAACCATAGGATCATTTTATACATGTCTCTGATAGACTGAAGAGCCCATGCTTATATTCACCATGTTGATATTTACAAGCTGTAATCAAATCACCCCTTAGCCTTCCTTTAGTTAAACTCAACATACTGAGCTCTTGAGTGTATCACTCAAAAGCATTTTTTCTAAGATTTAATCATTCTTGTAGGTCTTTTCTGAACCCTCTACAAATGTAGAAACATGCTTCTTGAATTGCGGACACCAGAATTGTATACAGAATTCCAGCAGCGGTCACACTAGCGCCCCACTCAGGCTTCCCCTTTGTTCTCCACGATGTTGTGGAGAACACAACTCACCGATACCACCTCAGGGATGTTGTGCTCCCCCTCATCGAGGTGGGTCAGGAGGCACCTGAACCATGACTTGAGGTGCATTTGGGCCCAGCTGATGTGGGCATTGAATTGTTCCCTGCTGGGGTCCAGGTGGCTGGTGTAGGGTTTCATGAGCCACAGCATTGGGGGTAGGCTGCGTCCCCGTCAATGCCCAGTGACATCTGCATGTCCCCCATGTGAAAGTCACACTGGGGGAAAAATTTGCCAGCCTCCAGCTTCTGGTAGAAACTAGAGTTTCTGAGAATGCAGGCGTTGTGCACCTTGCCTGACCACCCGACGAAAATGTCCGTGGACTGTCCACGGTGGTCAACCAGCACTCTGGAGAAATAGCCTTTCCTGTTGATGTATTGGGTGGCTTGGTGATGTGGTGTACAGATTGGGATGTGGGTTCCATCGATGGCTCCCCCACAGTTGGGGAACCCCAGGGTGGCAGATCCTGGGATGATCAGGTCCAGGTCTCCCAGGAGGATGACCCTGCACAGCAGGATGGAGTTGATGGCCCTCATAACCTGCAGAAGGAGACCAAGAAACACACAAAACAGAGAATCAGAGGGAGTGCCTGAGCCCTTAGGAGGTGCCCACCCCACTCCTCTCCCCCCAAAACACCCCAGGATCAACCCCTATGATGCTGCTCCCTCAGCAGGGCTATGTGAGAGCAGGATGGCAGAACACCCTGGGGATGGGGCTTCGCCCCACTGATGGTAGCTGTCTGGAGTGGTGAGCTTCCATACAGTGATTGCAACTCATTTCTCCAGGGGGATGGTGACTGCAGGTGGGTGTCCCATTGTCGGAGGGCGAGAGCAAGCCAGACACAAAGCTCCATAAAGGTGGCCTTTCACATGCAGAAGTTTTGGAGCCACTGCTGGTTGTTTCACTGATCCATCACCAGCCAGTCCCACCAGTCAGAAGTGGTGTCCAGCCTCTAGAAGGCATACAGCTAATTCGGATAGGAAGCCTAATCCGAACTAGCTAGTTCATGCCGCGTGTAGCCGCATGGCACACAGTCCGAACTAGCCGGCATTTAAAAATGGCACCGGACGGCTTTATGCAAATGAAGCCCAGGAAATTCAAATCCCGGGCTTCATTTGCAACTCCGTATGACTACATTACCCCCCCTAGTTCGAACTGGGGGGTAGTGTAGACATACCCTGAAAGACTAATGTGCATGCAGGGTTGCATCCTGACCTCCATTGAAGTTAATGACAAAACTCCCATTGACTTCAGTGGGGTCAGGGATCCACCCACTCTTTTGGGGGAAGACTCCTTCCATAGCTAAACAACCCTTCTTCATCTCTTTGAAAACAAGGGAAAGACTATGTAAAGCCCCATAGGTCTAACGCTGTGACTGCAGAGCTCCCAGCTACCTAGCATCTCCAGGTTGTCACCTACTAGCTGCTGTAACCAGTTTGTGCTCCACTGCATGTGACCGCTTGTGCACACAGACTATGGGAAGTCCCACCTCAAGTGATGTGATCATCATCAGCCTCATGGCTCTGGATTGTCCCCTCACCCTAAATATACCCCAGGGGCCTTCTAGGAAGTGTCCAGGCAACAATGGGGATTTCCTGTAGCACCCATGACCATTCCTACTCCTGAACTAGTGGCTTCAACCTGGGCTTGATTTGGATTTCACCTCCTGCCCCAGATCCTGAAACCTGAGTTAGACTCAGACTCTTGATATTGGCCCTGCCCTAGAACCTGACAGTGACCTCCTCCACTGCTCCTAGCCTCAGTTTTGACCATGCTCTGATTCTCAGTCCTACCTGCTGACAGACTAATTGTAAATGCTTTCAGTGGAAGAGTAAATGTTAGATACATGTTTGATTCTGTAAAATAGTCCAGAATAGTAACTGAAGAATTAAGTGGGAGCCAGTAATTCAGCTGGTCTGGTGTCCATATGAACTTCACTTTACCTTCTGTCTAGAAGGATGTGGGAATACAAAAAGGTGATATGTTCGTGAAGATCAGTGGTGGCCAACCTGTAGCCTGAGGGCCACGTGCAGCCCATCTGGGTTTTATGTGCAGCCTGCAAAACATTTTGGTTACCATTGCTCATGCACAATGTTGCCAGATTCCACTGGTTTCCATCCATGTCACATTTTAGTACCAGTGTAACTAAAGTGACATGTACCAAGCAAGGGCCCATGAAGTGAGGTGCATGCTGATTGCACATAACATCGACTGTAAAAGCCATGTGTGCCCCCTGCATCCAATCACAGCATTGCTACAGTTCAATTCGCACACCCCACAAAGTCTAAGTACACAAACAGAGTTATCAAAACTGCCCTTTCCCGGAAGACTGTCTTGGTTATGACAGTCTTGCAACCCATTATGATGGAGATTCACTCATGCGGCCCACTCACTAGCCTAGGTTGCCCATTGCTGATGTAGATGTCACTTTGCTTCTGTGTCTAAGACCGAGTACAGCAAAGCTTCTGAAAGGTGGTACAACAAAGATATGCACTGGCATATAAAACAATTGTATTGTTAAACTCTTTAGCCATTTGTTTCTGTGCTAAGTAAATTATATGACTTGCAAAGGAGATCGGTGGCTGAGTTAATTTTTCAGTGCAAAACAGTAAATACTTGAATTGAAATGAGTGAATAGGTGGCCTGAATGACCCCACTGTGATACTTACTAAACACCAGTGTGTCTTTTTCATTCTGGGTATGTCTACACTACAGAGTTAGTTCGAACTAACTTAGTTCGAATTACTTAATTCGAACTAAGCTAATTCGAACTAACGCATCTAGAACTAAAAACTAGTTCGAATTAGCGTTTTGCTAATTCGAACTAGCAAGTCCACATTGAGTGGACCCTGAACAGGGCTTAAGGATGGCCGGAAGCAGTGCCGGCTGGGCATCAGAGGAGGACTTAAGAGCGTGGAGATGCTGTCTCAGGCTAGCCGAGGGCTGCGCTTAAAGGGTCCCGACCCCCACCCCGGACAGACAGTTCTAAGGGGTGCCCCGCTTGCAAAGCAATCCTGGCTTGGATTGCCCGGAGTACCCACACTGGGCACATCACAGCACTCGGCCATCAGCCCGGCTGCACTTGCCGCAGGCTGCCATCTGAGGAGAGGGGGCAATCGGGGGGCTGCAGGAGAGGTTCCACACCCAGAAGCCCACAGAGCCAGCCCAGTCCTCCCCATCGGGGGCTCGTACCCCATTCCTCCCTCACCTCCTTCCACTTACCCTTCCCTAGCCCCCCTTCCTGATGTACAAAATAAAGATAACGTGTCTTCCAAAATTGACTCTGTCTTTATTGAACAAAACTGGGGGAGACTGGGAAAAGGAGGTGGGAGAGGGGAAGAGAAAGGCTGGGAGAGGGGAGGGCAACTAACATGATCAGGGGTTGGGAACAGGTCCCAGATGAAGAGAGGCTAAAGAGACTGGGACTGTTCAGCTTAGAAAAGAGGAGATGGAGCGGGGACAGGATAGAGGTCTCTAAAAGTAGGGGTTGGGTGGAGAGGGTGCACACAGAAAAGTTCTTCATGAGTTCCCATAAAGAAGGACTAGAGGACACGAAAGTAAAGGAATGGGTATCAGGCTTCAAACTAGTAAGAGAAAGTTGTTCTTGACAAAGCAAATAGTTAACCTGTGGAACTCCTTGCTGCAGGAGGCTGTGAAGGCTACAACTAGAACAGAGTTTAAAGGGAAGTGAGATCAAGTCATGAAGGTTGGGTCCATGGAGTAGTCTTAGCCAGGGGGTAGGAGTGGTGTCCCTGCCCAAAGTTTGTGGAAGGCTGGAGAGGGATGGCACGAGACAAATGGCTTGGTCACTGTCTTCGGTCCATCCCCTCCAGGGTCCCTAGGGTTGGCCGCTGTTGGCAGACAGGCTACTGGGCTAGATGGACCTTTGGTCTGACCCAGGACGGCCATTGTAAGCTCAGGGCTCAGGGTCGGGGGTCTCAGTGGACCCCCTTGATTTTCATGCACACCTGCTCATGGGTGGCCAGGCTGGCAGCTCTCCTGCCCTAGACGGCCACTTTCCTGTGCCTAGTGCGGAGATCGTGGACGAGGTCCACGATGTCCGCACTAGCCCAGGAAGGTGCCCGCCTCTTGTGGTCCAGGGCAAGCTCCCGGGAGCCACCAGCCTGGTCCCGGGAAGAGGGGGTGGGCTGGGGGACATCGGGTGGGTGGCTCTGTGCCGTGCCAGGTGCAGGGTCTGCTGGCTGGGTGCTGGCAGGCTTGCACCTGGCACGGGCACCGTAGCCAGCCCGTGCCCCTTTAAGGGGTCCGGGGCCGGGAGGGGGGCATAGAGTTTCCCTGGTGTTGGCCAGAGTGGCCACCAGGGAAACCTGGGGAGGGCTAGCCTCCCACTAGTTCAAATTAAGGGGCTACACACCCCTTAATTCGAACTAGTAAGTTCGAACTAGGCTTAAGCCTCGTAAAATGAGGTTTTCCTAGTTCGAACTAAGCGCTCCGCTAGTTCGATTCAAATTCGAACTAGCGGAGCGCTAGTGTAGCGCCTATGAATGTTAGTTCGAACTAACATCCGTTAGTTCAAACTAACATTGTAGTGTAGACATACCCTCAGAGAGTAACAAGCCCTTGGCTTACCTCATTAAGCATGATTTGCATTCATTCTGTCTTCGATTATTAAATGTTTCAATGGTCCTGTTGGGAGTGCTTTTTCATTGGTTTTACCAATGAATCTAGTTAATGCTGGATACATGTTTGATTCTGTAAAATAGTCCTTATTAGATAACACTGTGTATGTACAGCCTCACTCATTCTAAAGATTTTTTTGTTTATTTTAGCTCCCAAATCACCTTTTTGCAACACTCCTCTGAAATGTCTCCTGTTTTTCAGCAATATTATTTTAATGTGGACACCAGAACTGGCTTCAATATTCCAGTAATCTAACAGTACCATATAACAAAGCCTAGACCATAGATATTACATTGCAGTATCTTCCATTGCTGTGGGGCATACCCTTATAATAAATATTAAGTGCTAGTAGTGTTTCTGGATCAGTAGAAAAACTGCAGAAGACATGGTCCCTGCCCCAAATGGCTTATAAAGAAAGCAGAGTCACCATGTATTCAAATCAAGCATAGTTTGCCAGTCTTCTGGCAAGTGACCAATGTACCACTGGGAAGCCCTGATCAAATATATGATAAATTAGTTACTATAATACTAACCCATCGTGTGTGCCTATTCTGAAGTCCAATCTGGGTTTTAAAGTATTTTTTAAATACTTTAGTTTATTTCTTCACATTTCCAAGTTGAAGAGGAGCTTGATTTCAGGTGGCTGTCAACGTGAGTTAAACTGTAAATTTTCAGATTTCAGCGGTAGTTGCTGTATATTTAGTTTTCTTTTAGTTCTAAATAGAATCACAGGATGGGAAAGGACCTTGAGAGGTTATCTAATCTAGCGCCCCACTCACAGCAGGACTAAGTGTTATCTAAACCATGCGTGACAGTTGTTTGTCTAACCAGCTCTTTTAAAACCTCCAATGATTCTACAGTCTCTCTAGGCAATTTATTCCAGTGCTTGACCACATTGACAGTTAAGAACTTTATCCTAATGTCCAGCCTAAACAGCCCTTGCTACAATTTAAGCTCAGTACTACCTATCCTATTCTCAGATGTTAAGGATTTTTTTCCCTCTCCTTGCAACAACTTTTATGTACTTGAAAACTGTTATCATGTCCCCTCTCAGTCTTTTCTAGACTAAACAAACCCTGTTCTTTCAATCTTCCATAATAGGTCATGTTTTCTAGTCCCTTAATCATTTGTATTGCTCTTCTTTGGACCTTCTCCAATTTTCCATCTTTACTGAAATGTGGTGCCCAGAACTAGATACAATATTCCAGTTGAGGCCTAATCAGTGCAGAGTAGAGTAGAAGAATTACTACTTATATCTAACTTACAACACTCCTGTTAATACATCCCAGAATGACGTTTTTTAACAGTATCACATTGACTCCACTATGACCTCCAGATCCCTTTTCACAGTACTCCTTTCTCATTTTGTATGTGTGCAACTAATTCCTTCCTACATAGAGTACTTTGCATTTTTTCTTACTGAATTTCATCCTATTTACCTCAACTGCAGATACTGAACAGAACCAGACCAAGAACTTATCCCTGCAGGACCCCACTCATTATGCCATTACAGCATGACTGAACCATTGATAACTACTCTCTGGGAATGGTTACCCAACCACTTATGCGTCTTTTTAGTAGCTCCATCTGGATTGTGTTTTCCTAGTTTATGAAAAGGCCATGTAAGACAGTATCAAAAGACATATTAAAGTTAAGGTATATACTTCCCCTTCCCCATCAACAAAGGTTGTTACCTTGTCAAAGAAAGCAATCAGGTCAGTTTGATATGATTTGTTTTTGACAAATCCTTGCTAACTATTACTTATCGCCTTATCTTCTAGATGTTTGTGAATGGATTCCTTAATGATTTGTGCCATTTTCTTTCCAAGTGCAGAAGTCAAGCTGACCAGTCTAACTTCCTAGATTGTCTTTATTTCCCTTCTTGGTGAAAACTGAAACAGTGAAACCATTAAGCACCTATCCTATTTCCTCATTCTGTTTCCTCCCCTCATTAAAAGGCTTACCTTGTCCTTTGTCTTCCTCTTGATTCTAATATATTTGTTTTCTTGTTACCTTTATGTCTCCATTGGAGGGCTTATCCCTTCACCCTCCCAATTCCCTGGTCCTTCTCATGTGAACAGAGAACAACAATACTTGAAGTCTGGAGATGCAAACAATTCAATATTTTTGAGGGTTAGCATCCAGGAAGCACGAATCCAGTTTTCTTTCCTTTTTCCCTTGTTTTCTCATGCCCTTCCTGTTTGTCCCTAATACATAATAATATTTTCAGGTATACCATAACCAATCATACTACTGAAATTTAACTAACCAATTCTAACATATTATAATATGGTTATATAACCAATTATATCCCACCACCTTAATTGGTTTATACTCGGCGAAATTAATTGTAGAGGAGACAGAAACAATAAAAAAAACCAGTCATACAGATAAACAATAGAGAGATGGGGAGCATAATAACAAAACAATAAAGAAACAGGGATGTCACAATCCTAACTATTGATAAGTGAAAACGTAAAAAACAACAAATAGTCTTGTAGCACCTTAAAGACTAATAAAACATGTAGATGGTATCATGAGCTTTTCTGGGTGCAACCCACTTCTTCAGATGACTGGAGTATTAGAAGTCCAGATTCAAGAAAAAATAAGGGAAGGGGATGCGGGGAAGGAGGAAAAAAAAAGAGAGAGAAAAGGAGTGGGGGAAGAGAGAGAGAGACAGTGAGCAGATGGTTCAAGTAGTTACAAGAGGCTGATAAGAACAATTAGCACCTCCATTGTTTGTTTGTTTGTTTGGTTAAGTTATTAGGATGTGGAAGGTAGTGTAGGAGCCAGCCGATGTCCCCGTTCATACCATTTGCGTAAGATTCTTGGATTTATTCTTGGATCTGGACTTCTAATACTCTAGTCATTTGAAGAAGTGGGCTGTGTCCACGAAAGCTCATGATACCATCTACATGTTTTGTTAGTCTTTAAAGTGCTTCTCGTCTATTTGGTTTTTTTAAAGTTTTTCCTGTTACAGACTAACTCGGCTACCTCTCTGAAGCTATTGACAAGTGAGTCCTTGCTAGACAGAAAGCTATGAATCTAATTTTCCTTTAAATTCTCAGGAGATAATATATTGTATTGCCTTTTACAGCCCCAATTTGCCTTATTTCAATGTGACTGGCTTGGAATGTGTCAAGCATTTCCCAGCTTATGGCTGTGTCTGCTGCTTAGCCAAAAGCCTTAGCTTAAGAACAAGGCCTCAGACCATCACACACAGACTGTGATTTTGATTATTTGTTTTTACACCCCTGTAAGAATACACTTAAATTCTTAAAGTATAGGCCATAAGAGGCAGGCCTGAATATCATCTTGATCCTAACGTCTAGTTTGATGTCTTTTTGGTGCCTTAGTCTTTCTAACTTTGCCCCACATACTTTTGCTTATAGTTATCCTTTGTAATTTTACCTAGTTTCAACTTTCTGTAGGACTTTTTTAAAAAGAAGACATAAGATTGCCTGGGGATGTGATCTTGTCATATTTTCTATTTTTCCTACTCAATGGAATAGTTTGCTCTTGTTCCCTTAAGATCTCTGTTGGTGTCTCATGCACGCCTCATCCCAAGGTGGTGCAGCCCAATGGCCACAGTTTATAACACAGCCCTAGGATTCAGGGCAACACAGCCTAATGGCTAGAGTCAGCGGAGATAGCCCTCAGATCAGGGAAGCACAGTCTAATGGCTAGAGTCAGTAGTTTGGGGCAGCAACCCTGGTAGGGAGGACCTGGGCCCACCTTACTCCACTGGGCCCCGACCCAGGGCCTTGTTAGTGGCAGAGTTCTCCACCACTCGCTCAGCAGGGATTCCAGCTGCAACAAGCCGAGCTCACTCAGGTGGGAGGTCCCACTCCCACACCCTCTCTGGGTTACTTCCTACCAGACGAGGCACGGGGACATTCCACAGCAACAGCCTCTCCCTGAGGCTCCTCCGGCACTGGCAGCTTGAGGTGGTCTCTGGGTCTTTGGCTGGGGTATCCCTGGAGCTCCAACAACAGGTCCTTCTCCAGTGTCCAACCCAGACCGAGCTGAGCTGCTCCATTTTATGCTGTTCCAGCCCTTGGAGCATGCCCAGTGTAGCTTGGAGGCAGGACATCCTCTGCCCACAGGGCATTAAGCCCTTGTGGCCCAGTGTGGGGTATATAGGTGTCTGGCTGATGAGTCTTGCCCACATCCTCAGGGTTTAGCTGATCACCATATTTGGGGTCGGGAAGGAATTTTCCTCCAGGGTAGATTGGCAGAGACCCTGGAGGTTTTTCACCTTCCTCTGTAGCATGGGGTACAGATCACAGCTGGAGGAGTCTCTGCATCTTGGGGTCTTCAAAGTATTTGAAGGCTTCAATATCTGAGATATAGGTGAGAGGATTATTCTGGGAGAGGTGGGTGAGATTCTGTGGCCTGCACTGTGCAGGGGGTCAGACTAGAAGATCACAATGGTCCCTTCTGACCTTAAAGTCTATGAGTCTATGAGTATATGCACACCATCACAATCGTTTTGAAAAACTGCCAACTGTTTTCAATTTTTTTCCGTGGATATTCTCCCCATGAGATCTTAACTACTCTTGCTACAGTCTGCCTTCTTTAAATCCATTGTCTTTATTTTGCTGTTTTTCCTCCTACCATTCCTTAGGATCATGAACTCTACCATTTCACAGTCACTTTCATCCAAGCTGCCTTCCACTTTCAAATTCTCAACCAATTCCTCTCTATTTATCTAACTTTCTCCACTGTAGCTTTCTCCGCCTCCTGAAATTAAAAGAATTGTCTCTAATACATCCCAAAAACTCGTTGGATAATCTGTGCTCTGCTGTGTTTTTTCAACATGTGCTTTGGAGGATTTTGTTTTTAAAAAAAGCCCCATCCACCTCTTCTTCTAGGTTGGGTGGTGGTTTCTAGTAGAACCTACCATGACATCACTCTAGTTCTTCACCATTTTTATCCATACCAGAGACTTTCAACAAGTTTGTCTCCTATTTCCATGTTAACCTCAGTCCAGCTGTATACATTTTAATATAAGGCAACTTCTTTTTTTCCTAGCTGTCTTTCCTGAGCAAGCGGTACCCTTCTGTACCAATATTGCATTCATGGATATGAATCTTTATGATACCCAACTATGTCGTAATTATGTGTATTTACTAGCATTTCGAGTTCTTCCTGCTTATTTTCCATACTTCTTATATTAGTATACTGACTCTTAAGATACTAACCTGATCTCTCCCATTTTGTCTTGTCTCTCCCCTATCCCTGGTATTACAGCCAATGCTTCCCCTAAATTCTGACCCTTCTCCCATAGCTCCATGTGTTTACCTTTGGGCTTTGGTCACCTGGTGTGGCCAGACAGCCTGCCTCCATATCATCCATCTTATTTGCCTCTCTGA
Source organism: Pelodiscus sinensis (assembly GCF_052426305.1). Lineage (NCBI taxonomy): Eukaryota > Metazoa > Chordata > Testudines > Trionychidae > Pelodiscus > Pelodiscus sinensis. Next base: position 300,214,719 of record NC_143052.1, on the reverse strand, counting down.
AGCACAGGGCAGAGAAGGAGCAATAATATCAGCATAGTCTATGCTGGCTCATCTGATCCTGAGAAGCTGAAACACAGATATGTGGATAGAGAAGCAGCTAAGTCAATAAGCTGGCCTCGAGGCTGCGGCTGGCATCTATGTTGATTCGAACACACACAGTCCCAGGAAGAGGAATTTCCCACTGAGAAAACAATGTCCTGTACTTCAAAATTTAATCACCTCAAATCTCTCTTACAAGTGTAAATTAAGTTCACAACTCCCTTGTAAGAACTGGTCTCACAGCAGACAGACCAGCATCAATTGGCAATTAAGATAAGAAAGAGAAATACATGACCCCATGATTATAAAAGATGGGCCCAGCACACACTCACTTTGAGTGTCATTCTACCCTCTACCTGCTGGTCGGGTTAGGTGTTTGACCTCCCGAGGTTCTATGGGGACGCCCACCTCGTATTTTCGTCTTTCCTAGGAATTGAGGGACCGGCCCTGGCCTGACATGCTGGAGTCGAGAGGCACAGAAGGGGGTAAAAATGGTACCTGGATGTGGTCCTCTGTCTTAAGTGTACACATAGAAAGAGTAAGCTGTTACTTGGTACCATTATTTCTATTTTTCTATCTTTATCTTCTTTGTAACCATTTTTAAGACCTATATTTTGCTAATAGTTAAGAAATAGAGCAATAGCCATTGTAACCATATGATTTATAAGCTTCCTCAATAAACCTGTAACTGTTTAAGCTTTAACCTGACTCCTTCAGTTGCTGTAACAGAACCAAGCACAATTTAAAAGAACTTCAGCCGGTCATAAAGGGACAGATATAGGGAGAGCTTGGGCGTTTGGATCTGTGTCACTCCCAGGTGACAGGACCCACTGGGGCATCTTTCAGTCTTTCCTCAAGGCTGCCCGCTGCGAAGGAATTATGGAATTCTAGCAGCTGAAATCTAAGATGTAATAAGCTCTTCCTATATAATGGGGCGTCTGTTGACCTGCTGGCCACCCTCTGCGATGGGACCCCGGTCCTAGCAGTAAAGGCACGGACGTTAAACCTTTTCTCGGAAACATACACACACACACTGCCCTGACCGTCGGCTGACACCTGGCCCCATTAAAACTGGTTTAAAGCCCTCCTCACTTTGGGTATGTCTACACTACCCCGCTAGTTCGAACTAGCGGGGGTAATGTAGTCATCCGCACTTGCAAATGAAGCCCGGGATTTGAATTTCCCGGGCTCATTTGCATGAAGCCGGCCGGCGCCATTTTTAAATGCCTGCTAGTTCGGACTCCGTGCCGCGTGGCTACACGCGGCACAGACTAGCTAGTTCGGATTAGGCTTCCTAGTCCGAACTAGCTGTACGCCTCGGAAGCCTAATCCGAACTAGCTAGTCTGTGCCGCGTGTAGCCACGCGGCACGGAGTCCGAACTGGCAGGCATTTAAAAATGGCACCGGCCGGCTTCATGCAAATGAAGCCCGGGAAATTCAAATCCCGGGCTTCATTTGCAAGTGCGGATGACTACATTACCCCCGCTAGTTCGAACTAGCGGGGTAGTGTAGACATACCCTAAGGTAGTCAGTCAGTATCCAAATATATTCTTCTCCTTCTTCTAAGGCAGGGGTGGGGAACCTCAGGCCCACCTGTGGCTAGATGTGGCACCTGGCTTGCCTGGATCTTGCTCCCAAGCCTCAGGGCTCCCTCCCAGCATTGGAGAGCCCACACTCGTGCCCAGACCCCCACAGTCCTACTGTGGGGCTACAGCACACAGAATCTACTAGCCGTGGCCCCCCTAGTCTCTGGTGTGCAAGGGGAATGTGGGGACTGTCTTCTCCCTCACAGTTAGGGGGCATATTAGTGAAGGATTGTTTAGTATTTTTTGCTTCTCACTTATATGCAGCCCCACACTGATTTTTCTGTGGTGGGTCAGTAACCTCTGACCCAAAAGAGTTTCCCGCCCCTGTTCTATGTGGACCCCACCTCTGCTTTCGACTCCTTCTTCCTGGAACAGCATTCTGTGGTCAAGGAAGTCAAAGCCCTCCTGGTGACACCATTCTCAGTCAGACATTCACCTCTTGGATGTATCTGCCTCTGCCTGGGCCCCTACTATTGATAGGAAGGAATAAAAAGAACACGACTTGCTCTCCCCACTCCCTTACCTATACTCCCAGAGCCCTGTACTCACTTGTGACCTGCTGAGCGTCATACCTCACAGTATCATTAGTGCCCACATGGCTGAGTAGCGTGGGGTAATAGAGGGCCAGATGATCCTTGAGAATCCCCCTGTAATGTCTCAGATACAGGTCCCTGGCAATCTTCTGGGATGGCATGTGAGGATGACAAATAGGTATCTTCAACCCCCTCAAAATAGTCATCAAGCACCATAGATTCCCCCCTCCCTGCAGAAAATATATTCTACTGGGGATGCGCTGCAATTATAATTTTTGCCCACCAACGGCTGAAATGGTGACAGAGGGCCACTGGCTCTCAGTGCAGCCAGCCTTGAGGAGGGAGAAGGAGAGGCTGTCTTCTTCATAGACCTCTGCCTGTGGGACCAGGTGTGGAGGCCCAGGATTTGGGGGGTGAGATAAACAGACCCAGGCACATAGTACTACTGGGAAGATGTGATGGATGTCTATAAAATCATGGCTGGCATGGGGAAAGTAAGGAAATGTTGTCTACTCATCACAACCTCTAATTCTTGTGTTTCCAAATGAGATTAATAGACAGCAGACTTAAAGCAGACAAAAGTATTTCTTCACCCATCACCCAGTCAACCCATAGAACTGCTTTTCCAGCAGATGTTCTGAAGGCCCAAGAGTATAACAGAGTTCAATAACTAGATACATTTCTGGAGGATAGGCCCATTAATGGCTATTAGTCAGAATGGGAAGTGATTAAAAATCATGCTCTGAAGTATCCCTAGCCTCTGTTTACCTGAAGCTGGGAACGGGCAACAGAGGATGGGTCACTTGGTGACCTGTTCTGTTCACTCCTTCTGGGGCACCTGACATTGGCCACTATTGGAAGACAAGATATTGGGCCAACAGAGCCATTGGTCTATTCTTGCAGTAGTTTAAATGCATTATTAATCAAAGTTCAGTATTAATATACCTACTAAGAATCTGTCAAACATTTTCTGAATCTTTTCTGTTGTGTATGTTACAGGTATTTTGAAAATAAACTGCCAAAATAATTGAAACTGGTATGATTTAAATTGTTTTGACAATATGGAAAATTTTGCAGAACTTTTAATTTGGCACAGAATCCCCCCAGGAGTAAACATCAATGCCATAATTGTTTTCCAGTCCAGAGAGGCTGCAAATTGCACTAAATGTCCTAGAGCAAATCAGCAATTGCACCATTTATAATCTTTCCACTTTTACTGTGTTTTAGGGGAAATGGTTTACAACTTGAATTAGCTTCCTGAGTGGTATGGCTTCATGAGTGTTCTATCCCTGTCTCTGCTAGATATACAGTACAGCTAATTTGTAAAAGATTCTTTCCAGAAACACACGTAACGTCTAACGAAGGTCTCTCAGCAGAGGTGACAGTGAGCTGATGTGCCGCTCCTGCAAGATGGAGCCAGCTGGGGTGCTCAGTTGCAAAAGGAGGTGAGGCGCACTCCCAGCCAGGCTCCTGGAGCCATCCTGCAGGCTGCCTCACTAAGCAGGAGGCAGGATTGCCCAAGCCTCTTCCCCCGTGCCCTTTAGGGAGGGCATGGGCTGAAGCCCCTTCGAATTCATACCAAGATGCTGCTTGCTGTTCCCCTTCCTGTCACTGTCACTGAGCGAGGAGCAGTGCATAACTCATCTGCCCTTTGCCCTGCCCAGCCAGAGGGAGAAGAATGCAGAAGACTGTGCACTTTCCCCTAGCTCCCTGACAGTGATGGGAAAGGGAAGAGAAGCAGCTATTGGATTATTCTTAAACAGAGGTCCAAGGAGCTGTTCAGAGCATGGGCTAAATATTGTTTCTATTGGGTAGCAGAAAGTGGGTTTATTCCTCTTTCCATTTCTTTTCTAATATAATTGTTTCAAATATGCAGGCCAAGGGTGCATATAATGTTTCATAAATCTTGGCAACCTGAGACATATTTGAAGAAATGAAGGCAATTCAGGTGGGTCATAGGTAGGAAAGGCATCAGGGCCAAACAGATGGGAGTTAGCATGTTTAAGATGGCTTTACTGTCACTCCTTCTTTCAATATTAAGAAAGACTTTAGATTGAACCAAAGGAGGACAAAAGTATTGTTAGTGAATTGGCTGGTCAAAATCCCTTTCCTAATTCAATCTGGCCGAATAGTAGGGTTGCCTGATATACTGAATTTTGAGTTATCCCCAATAGAAGTTTTTCTATACAGAAGGGGGAGACATTGTACACCAAGTATTTCTGGATGCCATAGTAATTGGTAATTGTTCTTTAGGGAACTGGTAGTCATCAAAGTACAGTGCTTTGAAAAGGGTAAAGGAGAAACTAATTTTGCATCTAGCTGGAGCCAGTGTGAGGGAATGAGCCATGGTTAACTACTCCCTGATGGTAAAGTTTGGAAATCTAAATCCACCTGTTTAGCTAGGGAGCTGTAATCTTTGTAGGAAGATCCTGGGTTGGTTACCAGCACTCCACAAGAAGGATCTGAACATACCGAGTGTGGTAAAATAAAAGGAAGGAATATGAATAAGAAGGAATTCAGAATAAAAAGAATCCCTGGAAGGGCATTCATTTTCATTGTTTTTTCCCCCAAAATGGGAGAAATAGTGCCTGCCATCTAGTCAGACTGCCTGCTAACTGTATGATTAATGGGAGTAGGTTTACCTTGACTATGTGTTTAATTTCCATAGGGAAGTGGATGCCAAGATAACCGAGGTTTGTCTGTTGCCATCTAAATGTCCCTATACAAAGCCACTTCCGACTAAATCCAGTGAGATGTTCATTGCTTCTGACTTATCCCAGTTTATCATGTAGCCAGAGAGTTTAGCAAAGTTGTCTACAGTTCGTAGGATATTTGTAATAGATTGATCTGGATTTCTAATAATTAGGAGGATGTCCTTTCCATATAGGGAAAAAATTCTTCTGCATCCCTGTGTTGATCTCTTGAATACTGTGGCTGCTCTTAATTAGTATTATGAGTAGTTCTAATGCCCATTTTCCTACTCTTGTTCAATCGGGCATCTGTTTAATTCCCTGAAACAGATCAAAGGAGGAGGATATTGTGCTATTTGCTAGGATGTAAGGCTAGGATTAGAATATAACAGCTTTATCCATGAAATAAAGGATTCCCCCAACCCAAATTTATCCAGGGTAAGGAACAAACATTGGCACTTCACTCTGTGGCAGGCTTTCTCTGCATCGAGTGAAATGATTGCATGCAAATGTCTAGAATGTTGACAAAATACCATAACACTAATCACTTGACATATTATATGAATTATGCTTTGTTAAATAAATCTCACTTGACTAGAGTGAACCTTTTCACCTATTACTTTTTCAAATTTCTTGACCAACATTTTCCTAAATATTTTTGTCAGTATTGTTAAAGAGATGGCGCTAAAGTTGTTACACTATTGTGACTCTTTACCTGTTTTTATTACAGTAATTCTCTCTTAGAAGGAAGAAAGCATCTTAAATACAACTTTGTAAGCATATAACAGCTTTTAGGGACCAGAATTTATTTGAAACTTCATTAGAACTCTATTGGTGGGCCATCACGGCTGGGAATCTTGCTGGGACTTTTTTCCTCCATGGCTTTCATAATTTCTCCTGATTGCAAGGGAGAGACTAGCCTGGCTTTTCTCTCTCCTGAGATTTCTGGGATATTTTAACAAAATTATTAATTTCTTCTGGTCAGATGGGGAAACACTATTGTAAATAGCCTGATTTGAAAACTGATCACTTCTCTCTCTTTGATTAGTAATAACCAGCCAATGATCTGATTTTGAGTGATGTTGTTTGGGACCTTAGACTTCTCACTTTTTTGAATCCATAAGTAAGAATTTCCCCCTTTCCTTTGACTCCCAGTATGTTTAAGTCTAAAAAAAGAGCAAATTCAGCTGGTGCTGATGTCAGTCTATTTACTTCACAGCTAAGATTGGTTCATTATTTAAAAAGATGTTCTTGAAGGGTAGCCTGCACATTCTAAATCCATAGTTGTAAGTGGTTTAGTTAATTTCAGGAGTGGAATCTGGCTAGCCCTCTTTCTTTCCACTGAGTAACAAATGGTCCTGCTCCTAATGAAAGCACCCATCTGGTGAAATGGGGTCTCTCCGGTGAGTCATTGGTTTCAAAGAAAATTTGAATTCTGTGGCATAGTTATGTAAATGTTTATCTTTTAACGAACAGGTGTTCAGGATCCATCTTTTAGAAGTCCAGTTTGTCAGGGTGGGGTGGGGAATTGTACTGCATGGCAGTTTACAAGGGCAGTGATCTTATCACTGCCTCCTCTTTCCCCCACTTTTCTAAAACACCAAATGGGGGTGGTATTGGATTCCCTTTAGGTTTATAAAGAAAAATTAGTCTTGTATCAAGGAAGGGTATGGCATCTTCACTATTCACAGCATCAAAATAAAAGGGGGGAAGAAGACTTAAAACTTAAAAACAAGTCTATAATGGATCTATATGATATGCCTATTTAAATAGCCTTATTCCAAGATATGACAACTTCGAAGAGCAGCAATGCATACGCCTGATTGATGCTCATGAGAGGGGAAAAGCAACAGTAGCAGCCACACCGACAGAGCCAGGACAATTCCTTTGCCCCCACTGTGAACGCTCGTGCCGTTCAAGGCTTGAACTCCTCAGCCACATGTGAGTCCACAACTGATGAGCCTGTGCAAGCTCAAGACGTCATCGTTGGACACAATGGCCTACCATTATTATTATATTATTCCAAGGTAACTGGATCACTTGTACCTAAGGGTTCATTAGCAAAACATTTTGTCATTTTTTGCCCACTATAATCTTGGCCATGTTGGATTACCCAACTATTGTTATATCCACAATATAAATGAACACAATGTTTTATTACAACACATTAAAAACTAAAATAAAGAACCTGAATTGATATTATTGAAAAAACTGACAGTTTCACACTTACACATTCCCAGTAATTTGGTATGTAACTAATCAATTCTTGGCTAGGATTTTAGGAGATCAGATTTCTTTTCAGCTGGGGAATTGAAGAGATTCATCGTTAAACTGAAATCTCTGTTCCATTGCTCAGATCTGGCACCTCTTATACGTACACACTTAAGGCAAATGGATTGACTATAAACCCAGAATCTAGGAAATGAGATGCAGGATGAAACAAAATTAAAACCATGGTTAAAAAGGCACCAGAAGGGGGAGGGGGAGCCTCAGACTGAAAACAAATCACACTTTTCTGTGGCACCTTGCGGATACACTCAGTATAAGGAGCCTTCCAGTCTGGCTGAATGGATTCCTTGGAGTCAGGATCTCGAAGGTGTGTTCCTGGTGCGCTGGGACCAGGGTAGATGCTCTGTATGCATTGAAATCATGGATGCAAGCAGAGCAGGGGTGCCCACATTGTAACAGTTCAGCCTGCAAACATCTGCAGCCATTTCCCAGAGCTCCTTCCTGAGTCTGGGTGAAAAATCAGGAGTGTCAAAGTTCCATCAGAGGACAGGTTTCTTCATGCCCAGTCACTCCTTAGCCATCTTTCTCTCTCAGGGGTGCTGGAACAATTTTTTATAGTGGGGGATGCTGCTACTGGCAATTACATGTGCTGTTTGCTTTTGCTATTTCAAGCCAGGAGGTGTGGCAGCACCCAGGTTCCACCAGCACCTCTGCCGTCTGTTGGTGAACCCACAGAAGTTGATGGAAATAAAACTGGGGGGCAGAGAGCAGACAGCAGCAGGTTTGCTGGCCTAAGCTTTGAATCCCACACTGCAGTGACTATCTGGGAGAGTTGTTTAAGTGGTGCATCCTGCCTGTGTCTTCTACCAGGGTATTTTGCTGTTGAGAGCAGCCTATTCCCCTCCTCCTGCTGACATGAAATTAAGCATCTTGCCTGCCTTTTTTACTTTGAAACTAACAGGAAAGGAAAGGAAGTAAACGGGATCCAGCCCTTTGAGATGTTGAATCTAGCCCTTTCTCTGTGTCCTTGATGTTTTCTGAGAAAATCATCATCTGGTGTCCTTTCCACATTGGATTTTTAAATTCATAGGCTTTGTAAAGACGGAGCTTCTCAGTATTATATATTTTTAAAAGAAACCTTATAATTATGGCCAGGGGCTCTGCCTTTTGAGGGGATGTTGGCACAAGGGAGAGGTAAGCTCTGTCAATATTTACATTCTGCTCAGGAGAGAGAGAGAAGCGCTGGCGGCATTGCGAATAAAAATTCTGCAGGCCTGCCTTTTTCCACCTCCTCTGGAAGACTCACAATTCTCAAGTTGTTTCTTGATCATTAACCTTCCCTTGCCATTCCTTAATAGTCCTTTCCTAGTATTCACTGTGTCTCACAGCAAGAAGATTCTGTTCTCAGCTTCCTCTGCTCTTGATGCCAAGCCTTGCAAATGAGTGCTCGTAATATTTTTTATCTCAGTTATAACTTCAGATCCTTTTTTTCTCAAGATAGTCTGCTCATCTGAGACTTGTTTCCACCAGTCCATGACTTCATCTAGCCTCAGTCTAGTTTCTGGCTGCCAGGGGATTGTCCAACAGCTTCTGCTTTGTAGGATTTTGGACTACCAATGAGAGGTTCTTTTTAATTCCAAAGGATCAGACATCCCAGGTCAATAGGTATCTCAGTTCTTACCCAAATATCACATTGCTGGCCAATCCTCTAGTAACTAACTGAAGATTTATTAATAAAAAATAATGGTTAATGGATCATATTCACACAAATGATTACAAAGTCCTTATATCAGATTTGCATCTGATGAAATAGACTTCTGGCTTTTAAAGTCTCTCTGGTAGCTTCCAAAAGACTGGCAAGTCTTCAAGATGTTCCTTTTAGTTGTAAATCCATAGTTCAGAGAAACAGAGCAGGGAAAAGGGCAAAATGGAGATGTCTTAGGTGTCTTTTTATGTTTTTCATTATGATCCTGAACAAAGCCCACAGCCCCTTTATGTGGAGAGTTACTGGCCCAAGATGGAGTCCATGATCACATGAGCCTATCACATTCCTTACATGTTTTCCTGAATCACGGAGGGTAGCCATTGGCTCCTTATTGTCTGAGGCATCCTCAGGAATAACTATTTGGACAGAATGAATTCTTTTAATGGCCCATTGTGAGAGTGGAATGTCCTTGATAGACCATCAACATAACTGTCTTGCGCTAATGTAAATTCTGTCTGGGGAATATCAGCCAGGAATACAACACATGTTTAATAAACAAGTACATAGCCAGTATTCATAACTTCAGGTACAAAGATGATCTATACATTTAAACAGGATAATCCTATTTCACTAATCATAATTTTTCCATTGACGAGATTTGTTGCAATTGTGTAACACTGGTAGCAAGAGTGGCACAAATGGCCACCTTTCTTATACACAGCATCACAGCTTGTATTAAGGAGGTGGCAAGTAAAGTTTTAAAAAGCAAATGCTTTTAGACTTTGAATTTCATTTTTGCTTCCTAGCACCAAACTCCAGAATGAATAGTGGTGTCCATTGTAAATGACAGGTCTTTCAGAATACTCAGTATAGCTTCAGTGCTCCTCTAATGCCTTGAATTATTTTTAGTAATAATTTAGTAATTTTAGCACTCTGCTTACAGGGCCAAACACAGCTGTTCACGTGCCACATGCTTTGGGCAAGTGGTTCCAACTGAAGTTGTGTGTGGTCCCCACTTCAGCATGGGTAGGACTGAACAAGGGGCGGTGTACGAGAGCACATGTCCCAAATGTCATGGGCAGGGGGGCAAGAGATTGGCCAGCAGCCTGCAGGGCCAAAGTCCCTGGGCATTGGGGGAGGGTAGGTCCAACTCCCATACTCACCAGCAGTGGTGGGAGAAGGAGAGCGACAGAGCCCCAGCAGCACATCGCTCAGGGGAGGGGCAGGTCTGCTCCTGCATTCGCCAGCAGGAAGAGGAGCAACATGGCTGGGTGAATAAAGCAAGCTGTAGCCGTGTTGCTCTACTTCCCCACCATGGCTGTGAGTGCTGAAGGGGGGTGGACCCCGACCCTGCTAGAACCCTTGGCCACATCAGTTGGAGGAAATGTGTGGGGAAGGGGAGGGCCAGAGGGAGGGCAGGACCTGGGGTGGAGGAGGTTGTCCCAGCCTTTCCCTGAGCTGGAGTGTGTCATGGCTGGTGGCCTACTCTGTGTTCCCGCTCACCAGTTGCCCTTGATTGAATCCTGTAGCAGTTATCCTCTCTTCCAAGTCACTCATGTAAGCTGCTCACGAACCGCTCTTGGTGAGGTGGATAGAAACTACAGTGAATTCAGTGTCTAAGTTAAATGAATGCCTGATAGAAAGGTGAATTTAATGCATATGAAAGTGGAATAGCTGTTTTATTTTAGCTCTTCTTGCAAAGAAGGGACAGTCATTGTCATTGCAAACTTTGACATCCTGAATGTTAATTTTCAGTGATTATAAAAATGGGAACACACACAATGCACACAGCAAACATGATTCAAATAAAGAGGAATAAAATAACTTCACTGATCAAAGGATTATATTATCTGGAAATCCTCTGGATCTGGCTGTTCATCATTATTTCCACTTTCTGCGGGAGTTCATGGTGTTATCAGATGTTTTGCCTGCATCCCCTTATGCATTGTCTTGTGTCACCATTGCACTGAGATTTTCCAAGCCAGGGAAATCATGTGTGTTGAATAGTAATTGAATTTGTTCACTGAAAACAGATCTTCAGCCCCTGGACAACATTAGTCAGCATGTCTTCATTTTTGGCAGGTTTTGTTTTGAGAACAGTATTACTTTTCTATTCACAAAGGCCAAATATGTTTGGAGTCTAGCTGTTTTTTATTTAGCTTAAAAAGAATAAGGTAGCACAAGTAAAATGTCTGACATCAGGCACTGTGCATGTTTCCTTTGTTAGACTGCAGGGAAAATAATGGCTGCTGAACTTTGTACAAAGGGAGAATTTTGTTTCAAACCCATTTGAAAGGAAATATTTACTTTTCAGTTCAAAACAAGTAGAAGCTAGATGCAAAAGATTGCATTTAGTAAATTAATGGATTACAAAAGATTACATTGATTATCTAATCTGATTTCCTGCGTAACACAAGCCTTAATTTATGAGTGTGTCCTATGCACATACAGGTTTAGCCCTGGCTGCCTGGAGGGCCATCACTAAAAGGGTGCTCCCTGAATTATTCAGAAGATGGATGGTCAATGTCCTGCTTCTAGCCTATTTTTACAGACTAGTTTGTAAAGGTTAGGAAATTCAATGAGGAAATGGAGACACCACCACCACCACCACCGGTCTGAGATGGCCAGTTAAATGACTTACTAGTGAATTTAGATTACTTAATCCTCTGAATGCCTGTTAAACACTCCAGTAGGTTCCTAAAGCTATTCATCAGGCAATCACAAATGACAGACACATTTGTTGAAATCATGATCTTCCATGAGACAGCTGGTAAACAGGAAAAGGGCTACATCTGTTGAATAAACAGTTTGTAGGTCAATCACTCAGGATAGAGCATTTAAAAAGAAAAGGCTCATCCCAGATGTTATGAGTCCCAGGAAGTCTCTGTGGGTAAGGCAGAAGCTGGAGGGCCAGTGGCCTGTTGTCAGACAATAGAAGGGGATAGATAGTGCGGGAGAAGGATGGGTTTGGAAGAAACAGAGGTTTCTTTTCCTCACTTTCCTCGCAAGGACTAGATTGTGGTATTTAGCCACAGCCATATTAGGGGCAGTGCGATGCCTGGCCCCACAAAGAACATAAGACGTTCTGCATCAGAGGAGCATTCCTCCCAGAATTCCTAGATTGATTCTCCCCTCCACTGCAGTACATGATCCTCCTTGATGTGGTATACCATATAACCTTTTGTAGCCAAAATGTCTCAGAGCGGCAGCTGTGTTAGTCTGTAACTTTAATGACAACAAGTAGTCCTGTGGCACCTTAGAGGTTAACAAAAATATATGAGCTGGAGTGGAATTAACAGAAGCCAAGATATTTATAACCGGGGGGGGGGGGGGGGGGGTACCTGTCAGTTGTAAGATTGGTGCTAAAGAGGCTAATTAAGAATGCCCCATTCTTAGCTTTTGATGTAAAAATGCACTTGTTAAAGGCAGGGGAGACTGGCTTTATACTGTGACATCCAGTTAATGTTTTTGTTCAAGCCCAAGGCAACACAGTGTTATACCAAATAAAAGCAAGCAGGATCTTATGAGGGGGATAAGGCAAAAAGCCACATTTATTGTAAAGATAATAATAAAAAAATAAAGAAAAGATAGAAGCAAACAACGTTGTTTAACTACTTAACCCTTATACATATAAACATTCATTTATCCATTTATTCAGGTTCTGTGTATTTGTTATAGTTACCAGCCTGGAAGTTGCTTGTGACAGGATACTGGCCAGGTATTCTGTACACAAGTGATGGTAGTGGGAAGCGAAGTCCTGATCAGATGCGCATCTGAAGCTCCTGGTAGGCTGGCAGCAGAACCTTGGACTCTGATTCCATAGTTTTTTAGTCCAGTTCTTATAGGAATTTTTTCCTATGCCAGTCTATGGAAATTGCTGCATCATGCTGATGTCTCCAGGGTGGGTGCCAGGTGCTCGTCAGTGATCTCATAGGGTGGACCTCCAGTACTGGGTTTTCTCCACTTGACACCTTTTGGTTGCACAGGCACCTGATGCCTTCTTCAGTCCTTTGTTGCTGTATTCTCAGGCTGGCACCTCTCAGAACCATTTACTCATCATCCAAGCACTCTCTCTCCCTTACATACATTTCTTAATTAATGTTTCCCATACAATATTTTTGTATAATAATAACTTTACATATATCAGAGTTGTAGTTACAAAAAGTTTCTGGGTGGTATTGCTTAAAACATTCTCTGAGTGCTGAGTAAAGTTACAATGTTTTAAAGAGAACAAGCGTCAATTAAGTAACAATGCCCTTAGTCAATTACAGGGCTTGGCTCCCATAGCAGAGTTAGTGGCTTGACAATGCATTGTTATAATGTATCTCTGCAATGTCAATTTCAAGCAGCCCCTTGCACAAGCTTGAGCATGCCCTGGGGCACAGAGGGGGGGGGGCTGTTTCTGGCTACATAGGATTATATTCTTAACAGTTCTAAGTTACATGACCTAATACATTATATTCTAAAGGGGCAATAATAATAATAATAATAAATCTAAACATTTAACAATCTTAACAAATAATAATAATAATAATTAATAATAAATCTAAACACTTTAAGTTGTGGGGAACAAATTATGGGGAGTCACTTCCATTTGGGGGAATCATTTTCAATACATTGATATGTTATCCCTACAACAGCTCCACAACTTGGTGTACTGGGGAGGTACATTGGCTAGTTTTCCTTGCTCTTGAGGGTAGCAGTGCCAGGCAGTCCCTAAACCACAGGGACTGAAATATTAGCTTCTCTTGCACAGGCCATACAGGGAATGTTGTCTCCTTATTCTCTAAGGCCGTGTCCAGACTCAGGGGTTTTGTCGGGAAAAGTAGCCTTTTCCCGAAAAGACTTCCCCTGCGTCCAGACTCAAGCCGCGTTCTTTCGAAATTATTTCGAAAGAACACGGCTTTTCTTTCGATGGCGGTAAACCTCAATTTACGAGGAAGAACGCCTTCTTTCGAAAGTTCCTCTTTCGAAAGAAGGCGTTCTTCAATGTAAAGAGGCCGTCTTCGAAAGAGAGCATCCAGACTCGCTGGGTGCTCTCTTTCGAAAAAGCGGATTTCTCTTTCGAAAGATCCTCCTGCAGTCTAGACGCGATCTTTCGAAAGAGCCTCTTTCGAAAGATGCTTTCGAAAGAGCCTCTTTCGAAAGAAGCCTGCAGTCTAGACATAGCCTAAGAGGAGAATCTGTCTCTCACTTCAATGTAACATTTTCAGGGCTTTATGGAAGTAAATCTCTCAAGCTTTGAAGTTTTTTCACCCCCATATAACTACAACTCCATCTTATTATCTAGGCCCACAGAAGCTGAGAAAAGTGTGCTAGTGAATTTGATTTGAGCCATGTTAAGTTCTGATAGCTACTAATTCACTTCTGTATATAACTTCACCAAATAAATTTCCTTTCCTGAAAGGATGCAGTCAAGCTTGTTTAAAAATTCCCCTTATTCTTCCTCTTGGTGGGACATCCTCTTAGAAGCTATATTTTTTCTATCCCTGCCTTGTCTTTTTTCCATTTTATCAAACTCTTTTTTATATTTTGCTTTGAAATAAACCTCTTTCTTTCTTTCTTTCTTTCTTTCTTTCTTTCTTTCTTTCTTTCTTTCTTTCTTTCTTTCTTTCTTTCTTTCTTTCTTTCTTTCTTTCTTTCTTTCTTTCTTTCTTTCTTTCTTTCTTTCTTTCTTTCAACACAATCAGGCTATGTCTACACTATGGAGCTTTATCAGAAAAAGGTATGCAAATTGCGTTCCGCAATTTGTGTACCTTTTTCCGATAGTTTTTTCGGAAGAGGCTTTTCTGAAATTTGGCCCATCTGCACTGGTCCAAATTTCAGAAAAAAAAATCCCTCTTTTGGAAGAGCCCTTCTTCCTCATAGGAGGAGGAAGACAGGGTTTCCGAAAGAGCACATCTGCTCTTCTGCAAAAAAAAGTGGAAGAGCAGATGCATTCTCTGGACAAGGTGGAGTTTTTCTGGGATACCTCTGGTATCCCGGAAAAAGCCATAGTCTAAATATAGCCTCAGTTGTTGCAACAGAATGATTGTGTAGTGAACACTTGCTGCAAAGCTTAAAACAGGACTTTGTGTATGTCCAACAAGACAGGTGGCTACTTCAAGTTTAATTTCTTGGTGATTGAAGTGCTAGGTAGATTGCTTGGTTTGCATGGATTTTTATTTTGTTTAGTGCATAAATTTGGTGTCTATGGCTTAAACTGTTAATTTATATCACCTGACATATTAAGAGCTGGGTCAGTGGTGTTACTTAGCTTTCACAACATCCCTTTTTCAAATTGGAAGTCCTAAAACTATATTTCTCCCATGACAAAGGCTCCTAGACAGATATTTTCTCCTTCTCTTCTCTTTGGTCTTAAATTCAGAAGTTTTGTGGAGGAGACAATTGCAGGATGATAATTCCTATCCAGGTGGCACTTGCTGCAAAAGCTGTACAGATTCTGAACCAATATAGACTCACATCTTCTACTTTTATCCAGTTTGGAAGAGGTTAATTAGAGAGGCCTGTCTTGGGACTTGGCATTATTTTACATAAATCTGTGTTTAAGATCTGTCCTAAGCCTCTTCCATCAATCAGGATAGAGTACACTGTGCAAAGTGCTACATAGTCCTGTTTTTTATAACAGGCTCATCCAGAATTTTTCTGCCTTTACTGCAGTAGTTAGTCAGTGATGAGATTGTTTTCTGTTAAAGTTCACAGGGAACATATCTTGAATTTTAATTGCTTCTGAACAGATAAAGGGCATGTTCTTATCTGTATTCCCAAGAAATGTGAAGTAGCAAAGCTCACAGCATCACCTCTTCATTAAATTTAGACTCAGTGCTCACCCTTTAATTGAATTCTTATCTAATGTCTCAGTACTTCCAGGCAAATGCAACAAGTTTACGTTTTGCATTTATAATTAGTTAATTATGACAAAATACATGGTTATCTAGGCCTATTTTTTTATTCTGGCACTGTTTTTATTGATAAAGGAAAATATTCCTTATGAAGACTTTTTCTTTGAGCTAGATGGCTAATTTCATAGAGCCTGTTACTGGCATGAGATTGCAGATTCAGTCCTACAAACAGTAAGTGGCAGTGAATTTATGGCCTTGCATATACCAGGGGAAAGGGCATTTTGTGGCAAACAGTGTCCCTCTGAGAGCAAATAAAAAGCAAAGGGAATGAATTGAAGTTACATTGTATAAAGAGCAAATGTACAACAGTGGAACAATACAATAGACCATCAATAATACCTGCAGCAACTGTCTGACAAATAAGCTTCCCAGAGGCGTGTGCTAAGCAAAATGTTAACATACATAATGGTCTCATCTCTGTTGATGTTCCCTAGATTTCAGTCATTGGTGCCTTTTTCCCTCGCTATATCAGAGGTGTCCAACAAACACCCCTCCAGCTGGATCTGACCTATATGACATATTTGTCTCGAACAGCATATTTGGATTCCGCAGAATCTTAAGCTTTTATATAAGAGCACATTTGTAATGTTTATGATTACAAAGAAAACCTTCCAAATTGGAACTGAATATAGTTGCCAGCAGTGTTTCATGATCTCTGCAGGTTCAAACAAACAGTGCCTCTGAAATGAATGCACTTCCCAACCAACCATTACTCTTGTTGTTAACTAGGGATTTGTGTACACTTAAAAGTTTAAAGTGCTGCCACAGAGCGATCTCCCAGTGCTTTATGTGAACCATCTTCTCGAGGGGAATAGCTAATAGCGCTGAGAGTGTAGCTCCCAGCATAGTAGTTTGGTTCACTTTACAGAACTGTAACTTGTTGTGCTCGGATAGGGGTTGGGCAGATTACACCCTAAAGGTATGTCTAGACTACATTTTATTTTTGAAAGAGGATATGCGAATTCCACAGGAATTTGCACATCTTCTTCTGATTGCTTTTTCGAAAGCAGGTCTTTCGAAAGTGAAAGTAATCTGGACGTGTTTTTTTTCGGGGAAAAAACCCTTTTTTGAAAAATTGTGTAAACTTCCTTTTTTAAGGAAGAGCAGTTTTTCGAAAAAGGGTTTTCCAAAAAAAACCCGCATCTAGACTACTTTCACTTTGAAAGACCTGCTTTTGAAAAAGCGATAGGAAGAAGATAAATAAAATGTAGTCTAGATGTACCAAGTCAGAAAGTTACAGCACTGTAAAGTGCCAGTGTAGACTTAGCTTTAATGACAGTGTGCAGGTGCATACACACCAGTATTGACTTTCTCATTGGTTATGCGTGGAATTGTCCTTTGCTGCAGAAAGAAGAGACACAAAGACAGGAAGGAGGGTGAAGGAGGGAGAGAAACAAAAGGGAGAAACAGCAGAGATTCCAAAAGGAGTTGATTTTCTCACAGCACAATGCTAAATGCAGTGATAAGGCACAGAACAAATAGTTAATGATAGTAATGAAAAGTTTAATTACTCCCTATAGACTATATTCTTCCTTTTACCTTTTGTGCAAACCTCCCATTCACATCACAGGGAGCTATGCTGTGGATGATGGGGAGTTTTTAGGCTTACATTTTTGCTTTGAGCTACTGACTATAAATCAAAGTGGAATCTGGCCGTCTCTACATCCTGTTCTACACACATGCCAGAATGATCTCTTAGATCTCCATTGTGATGATGGCTCATAAACTTCTCTCTCTCCATCCCCTGACTTCTTTTCCTTCGTATAAGCTACTTTTTGTCTGATCTTTTCAACATCTCCACTTGAGTGTCCTACCATTTCCTCAAACTACACTTGGTTAAAAATGTACTGCTCCTCAATCCTTCTATAGATTCTTCCCACCTCACTGTCTCCAAACCTGGTGATATGTTATGAACCCACCAGTTACTCCACTTGAAATCAATGTGCTTTTTAGGTGCTTGAAGCCTCTTAAATTGTAATTTCTGTTGGGGAGAGGAATTCTCTTAGGCTATGTCTATACTGTAGGCTTTTGCCGGCAGCGAGTATGTTAATAAAGCGCTCATTAGTATGTGTCACGCTGTCATTTGCATATTCTCTGTTGATGCTTTTTGCGCAAGAGGTTTTTAGCAAGAGGTTTTTGCACAAAAACAAGCAGTGTAGACGGGTCTGCTTTGCACAAAAAAACCCTTTTGAACAAGATCCTTATGCCTCAAAAAAGGAGGTATAAGGATCTTGCACAAAAGGATTTTTTTGTGCAAAACGGACCTGTCTACACTGCTATTTTTTGTGCAAAAACCTCTTGCGCAAATAACCTCAGGCAGAGATTATGCAAATGAAGCACGAGAAGTTGCTAATGAGCGCTTTATTAGCATACTGTCTGCCGGCAAAAGCTGGCAGGGTAGACATAGTTTTGTAAGCGTACAACAAAATGTAACAGTAAATATTTGCTGGTATAAGAAGACACCTAAGTTAGCTTTGGATGTTAATTGAATCAAGTTGCCAACTGCCCTTAAAGTCTGCAGTGTAGAAGCTAACTTAACTTAGCAGATAGCTCTCTTTCTGCCTCTGTGACTGAATGTATGTAGAATTTGGATAAGTAGATAGACCTATGGATAGCATGTCATATTTATACTCTATTCCTGAATTTAAAATACAAAACCAAGGGATCAGGAGAAGGATTTATATGTAAAAAAGTGAGTAGGTATTTAGCAATAAACCTTTCAGAAGGTGTGTTTATGCAAGACAACTCATACCTCAAAAGTGTTTGATGCACCTCTTACCAATGTCCAAGGAAGTATGTTATCCCATGTGAACAGGAGCCTTGGAGTATTTTGTTGTGGTAATAACTGGCAACCAGAACAAACTTCCCACAGAACTAGATTTATTTGGTCTTTTAAGGAACTATAAGGTAATTTTCTCTTGAAAGGGATCAACTGAAACTTTTTTTTATTTTATCTTGGGAGGGGAGTATACACTTTATGTGTTATTGAAAAAAATGCAAATGCATTAAATTATCTTTTTACATTTCTATATAATTAACATTTATTATCTTGCCTAAGGAATAAGCTTTAAATTCCAAGGTTACATTTTTATTTTCTTAGACAGAAAGGTTAATCAAAAAATCTGCAGCAGGGAAATATTTAATCAGCATTGAAAAAGTGAGGCATTTTCCAAAATGGTTAGCTCAGAGTATTAGTAACTTGAATATGAAACTGGTCACTTCTAGGTTGCTAATTTAAACCCAGCCCTTGTAAGTAGCAACCAAACGTTATTACCTCATCATGGTTATTTGGTGGCTTTTATTAAATGAATTGATGGTCTCTAGATTTGTGCATCAGAAAATCACTGCTGTATTTGACTCTGATGAGCCAAGGCTATAGAACGAAATACTCCTCCAATAGCCCCTCTGGCTCAGGACTGAGGCATCCTGGCAGAGCTGTCACTGTCCTGTACCTGTTCTGCAAATAGGAGACTACAGTTTCCGAAGCTATCACAGGCAGTAATGTCACTACCAAAAATGTATTATTATTCATGTAGACTAAAATAAGATGTTGAATGTATCATGCATCTCTAAATAAATATCTTGCCACTATTACAATCAATTTTCTTCAGTGTTTAAAAATCTATATTGATCCTTGTTCTTGAGTGCTGGGAACTACAATATATTCAAAGCACATCTATAAAATCATACAATGACTGAATATGTGTCATTTGTCTTACTTTCCACTTTTAAAAATGTTTTGAAATGGTTTTTAGTGCTCATGAAAAAGGTCCTGTGTTGTCATCCTAAAAGATGGTAGACACTAAACACCATTGAAAGCTGGGAGCCTGAGGCATCTCAGAGAATCAGCTGTGTGGGGTATACTCATGTGATTGTCTCTTTGAGAGAAAAATATCCCTGAGGGTGATTGACTATATCCTTCACATTAAAAGGAGAATTCCATCTTGGGAGCAAAGGGCAAAATCAGTCTAGGCAGAGGAGTCAGTCTGAACATGTCAATCCTAACAACTCTCCATAACATGAGCTTCTTCAGAAAGCAAGAAAACAGAGGACATGAACCTACTGAGCTGCTTGTGACTAAAAATGTAAGAAATAATAAAATGAGGCTTCTGAATCGGTACTGGTGTGTAAGTTCTTTATGCCTCTCAGAATTTGGTCCTGTAGTCTTAGCTTAGTGTCCCGAAGGCTGTAACACATTCTGCTAATTCTGGTTGTTGGGCTTGGTGTAAAAGTGACAGGATTATGTTTAGTGGCTTGTGATACATGAGAGATTTCAGAATAAACCGTCCGTTATTTTGAAATTATTTCAAAATAACGGAATGGCTGTGTAGATGCTCACATTGTTATTTTGAAATAACGCTAGTTATCTCCAAATAACGGTGCAGTGTAGACGCACCCAAAGTTACACAAATCAGGCAACGTGAACAAATTAAGATGCAAAAAAGTTGCTTGGCATTTGTTGAATTACATTATTTAAACTTGTTAAATTCTTGCCATAATTTTCTATCAAAGGAACATAAGGTCTTCTGATCTTCAGAAGCAATTTATCCAAGGTGAAGTAACAAAGCACATTTATTAATGAATCTGAGAAAAATATATTTTAAAATTCTCTAAAGATAGTATTAATAGTTGCATGAAGTGAAAAGTTTTAATGTATTGGACCAGATTCTGATCTTGCTTACACTGCACTATCTCAGACCTGACTCAATTTAAAGATAAGGATAATAGGAGTTCAGAATGGGGGCACATTTGGTTCTTCATCCCAGATTGCATGATGGCTTTTGATGCTTTGCCTCATAGGAGAAAAAAAGAAACCTCTGAAAAATTTAAGTTACATAAAGTACTAAGAGCTTTTAAACTAAAGCCCCTTTTGGTTTACAAATAAACAGAGAATCTTGGGTTGTGTTCATACAGTTTTAAATTCTTAGCATTTTGAAGTGTGGGTTAAATGTACTGGAAAGCAAATGTGTTTTCTTCCTAGAACTCTCTGGAAAACAAGATGTTTCACACAAGTAATTGTTGCCTGAAAAAAGCTGAGGTTTCTTATTTGATACTAAGTTGTTCTGTTTGGCAGAGTTAATCAACATGTTGAATCTCAGACTACTTTTCACTCTAACCCATGAATTCGTGAGATAACTGAGAGAAAATCTGGCATCTATCTACTTGTTCTAGGAGTGAATCTATATTATGGAAACTATACCAATATAACTATTATGGGCTAGCCCTGTTGTGTAGACACCAGCAAAAGGTGTTTTTTCTGTCAGTTTAGGTAAGCCCCAAATTAATCTATGTCTAAGTGCTACAGTGGCTGTAAATAAAAACGGCCATACTAGGTCAGACTAAAGGTCCAT
Organism: Pelodiscus sinensis; assembly: GCF_052426305.1. Lineage (NCBI taxonomy): Eukaryota > Metazoa > Chordata > Testudines > Trionychidae > Pelodiscus > Pelodiscus sinensis. The sequence goes on along the minus strand of NC_143052.1, from coordinate 300,193,684 downwards.
CTAATCCATATCCTGTCTTCCAACAGTGACCCACACCAAGTGCCCCAGAGGGAATGAACAGAACAGGTAATCATCAAGTGATCCCTTCCCTATCACACATTCCCAGTTTCTGAGAAACAGAGTCTAGGGATGCCATTCCTGCCCATCCTGGCTAATAGCTTTTGATGGACCTATTCCCCATAAACTTATCTAGTTTTTCAGCATACATGCTTCCTACATTAACAAAAGGGGGTTTTCCATCGATGTAGGTAACCCCTTGGTCATCCTAGCTGCATCTATGCCAGGGATTAGGATGATCTAACTACAGTGCTCAGGGCACATTTTTTTTCACAGCCTGCAGCTGGGTCAAACTAAATGTTGCATCTGAGTATGGAAATCCTCTCCTATCGACATAACTGTGTCTACACGGGGCTTTTTTGTGGGCATAGCTATTTTTGACTCCTCTGAGCAACATAGCTATGCTGCTGTAACTTTTCAGTGTAGACCAGCATTGACCATGCCTAGCTTTCTATTCATATCTAGAAGACACTATCCAAGTGTTATGGTAGGGGACGCCAGGTGGCACTGTTATACATAGTCTTACACTTTTTTTAAAATACGTTTTTAGGGTTGGAAGAAAATGCTGTGGTGTAGCTGATTTTCTGATTCTCATGGGTCAGTAATATCTTCATCTGGACTATCGATGGGCAACAATAATAAAATGGTACCTTAACAAGATGTTTATTTTGTTAACCTTGGGTATGTAATGCGTGTAATACTTGAGTCTCCTACTTTCTTGCACATGCAAGGCATCCTAATTTAAATGTACCCTTTTTATTTATTTTTTTTAATCTCCAATCTTCAGCTACATAATCTTTCTGTCTGTGTCTATTCTGTTCTCTAGTTTCACTGCTAGCTTTACACTGGCCTTTTTCCTGTCCTCCTACCAAATCTCATAGGTGTCAGTGCAAGAGCTTTCTTTTTACAGCTCCTGCCATCTGGAACAGTCTTCCTGTATCTCTTCTGCCTCATTGACTCTTCATTTCATTTTCTCTGTCATCTGAAAACAAATCCTTTTTCCCTTATCTCTGCCTCTGAGTTTCTCTCCTTTTGTGCTATTGTATTTATTAACTCTTAACTCTTATATTAACTCTTATATTCCTTAACTCCATTCCCCTCCTGCCTTTATTTTTTACATTGATTTGGCTTTCAAAAGACCAGGGTCACATAGGAAAGAACATATTAAGTATATAATAGGGGCCCTATTGAACAAGGACCCAATACTCCACCACTGAAATCAATGGAAATGTTGCCATTGATTTCCATGGGAGCAGGCTAAATCCCTTTCAATACATTTGTCTTGAAAGGGAGTAGAGCTGAGCTGCTGGGCTTTATTCACCTAGCCTGGATATTGAGGCTGTTCTTAATGGTCAAGTGACTACAAGTCAGCAGTTGGCTGAAAAGCGTGGTTTTTCATCAGGTGATTCATGCGTGTAACTGTCACCCTGACTCATACCAATCAGGCTTGTAATGTAAATGTATATGGCACAGTCTGATTGTTAGTATTATTCTCTACGGGTATGTCTACACTACAGCATTATTTTGAAATAGTTAATTCGAAATAAGTTATTTCAAAATAATGCATCTACACACAAAATGCATTTCAAAATAGCATTTTGCTATTTCGAAATAGCACGTCCACACTGAATGGACCCTGAATCGAATTTAAGGCCGGACGGAACCAGGTTCGGCAGGGCATCAGGTCAGGAGTTACTTTGTGTGGCTGCTGCCTGAGGCTATCTGAGGCCTGTGCTTAAAGGGACACTCTCTGGACAGCTGGTTCTCAGGTTTCCCTACTTGCTTGCCTACCTTGATGAGGGGCAGCAAAGCATTTTGTCTTTGCGTGCTCTGGTTGCCCTCACTCAGGACACAACAGTACTCTGCAATATGGAGCCAGAGCTGCTCCTGGGCACTCTGGTGCTTCTCGTGGATGCAGGAGCGGTCCGAAGCCATCTATGGCACCTGGCGCCCCAGGCGGAAGGCGTGATCGGTGCCCTCGCCTGCACGGCTGTCAATGGCCGTGACGTATTCATCGGGCGCCAGGGTGCCTTGTGACATCATCATTGGGTGCCCTGGGTCGGCAGTGCCCTAGGCGACCGCTGAGTCTGCCTAGGCTCACGGGTCTCCCCTGCGTGGATGCGTTGCTGTGAACCTGGCTGCACTTTCTGCAGGCTGCCATCCAGGAGGTCCACTGGGGGGCTGTCAGTATCCAGGAGGCCCTGAGGGAGATCTTCCACACTGAGGAGCATTAAGAGCCTCCCTGGTCTGCCCCACTGGGGGCTTGTGCCTCATTCCTCCCTCATGTCCTTCCACTTAGCCCTCCCTTCCTGAAGTCAAATAAAATACATGTATTTTCATGAACATAAACTCTCATTATTTAACAAAACTGGGAGGGGGGCGGGGAATGAAACTCTGGGGACACTGGGGAAAGGAGGAGGGAGAGGGGAGAAGAGAAAGTGGGAGACGGGAGGGGGAAACCTGGGAGGAGGGAGCTGGAAGGGGAAAGCAAGTGGAAGCAGGGGAAGGGGAAGCTCAGGGTTGGGGGGGTCTCATTGGACCAACTTGATTTTCATGCAAACCTGCTCCTGGGTTGGCATGTGGCCAGGCTGGCAGCAATCCTGCCATAGACAGCCGCGTTCCCCTGTCTAGTGCAGAGATCATGGATGTTGGGGGCATCCCCCACAAACTTGAATAAGGTCCATGACCTCCACCCTGGACCAGGAAGGTGCCCGCCTTCTCCGGGCTCTGGCAGGCTCCTGGGAGCCGGCAGACTGCTCCTGGGGAGCAGTGGAGGGCTGGCTGCCAGTGGCTTGCTGGCTTATATTTTGGGGCAACTGGGTCAGGGGCAGTGACTGCTGGCTCTGGGCTGGCAGGTTTGGAGCTGGCACAGGCACTGTGGCCAGAGTCAACCTCTTTAAGGGCTCTGGGGAGGGAGGAGGGAGAAGCGTGTTCTTGGTTGAAGCTGGAGTGGCCACCAGGGCACCCTGGGAAGGCTGGAGGCCCCCTATTTTGATGTAAGTGTCTACACAGCACTTATTTTGAAATAGCTATTTTGAATTTGGTGTTATTCCTCATGGAATGAGGTTTACCAAATTTGAAATAAGCACTCCGCTATTTTGAATTAATTTCGAAATATCGGTTTGGCTGTGTAGACGCTAGTAAAGTTATTTTGAAATAATGGCTGTTATTTCGAAATAACTTTGCTGTGTAGACATACCCTATGTAAATAGCAATTAAATTGGCTCATGCAGCTACTATCTGGCAAGATGCTTTGAAACATGGCTAAAGCGAAACACACATATTTAGAAGATTATATTACAAATACTCTCTTATAAAAATAAATGCAATACCAGAGGCATGGAGCCTTTTTTGGATTGGGGGCTGCTGACCCACGGTCAGGTGGCCACATGCAAGGGAGAAGCAAAAAACAAAACAAAGACCAAACCTCACTGATGTGGCCCCCAACTGAGAAGAAGAAAGATGCTCTCAATATTCCTCTTTCACACCAGAGCCTAAGATGGGGCACAGACTAGCAGATTTTGTGTGCTCCAGCCCCTTGGTGGAATGATGGGGCAGGGACAGCTGGAGCGCCAGTGTGGGCACCCTAATGCTGGGGGGGGGGGGGGGTGGAGGGAGCCCTGAGCCTCGGGTGCCAGATCCAGGCAAGTCAGAGGCCACATCTGGCCCCCAGGCCTCAGGTTGCCCACCCCGACCCAAAGTATTAATATTTCTATTATGAAATGTGACAGAGGCTTTAATGGAAAAAGTGAGCTTTTTTCTATCTTGGAACCTGAGGCTGATGAAATGAATAATGAAACTAAAAGGATGCAGCACAAATCAAGTTATCACACACCCCAATGCAATACAGAATGACCTCCTGGTTATTTAGGAGCATTATAGATGAGACTACAGCCCTGGAAAACTGGGTTTCATGCCCTCTGCACTGCCCCACATATGCAGCTTTGCCATCACCTTGAAATCTAGATTTCAAAGGACATTTCCAGGATCAGTGCTTCTATTTCAGCTACTCTAACAGCTGCCTTAGTTGAAATTACTTAACTGTCAAGGTTTATAATATGCACTATTGCCATCCACTACAGTGTGGGGGCGGGAAAGGCAGCTCCAAAGGATTGGTAATGACATCCACAGTAGTTTTATTCTAAAGTAGCCTATGTAGCTGGACAAGTAATTAATTCAAAATGCAAAGCAAAGGGCATAATTGGCATAAATTATAGTGACAAAGTTGAGTCAATAACACCATTTCTGTCTGGCGGAATTTACCTCTTGATACCTGATTAAAGAGAGATGGCAGGATACCTAGCAGAGAACTGCTCTGCTTACTTTGGGGGTATGTCTACACTGCAAGCAGCCTGTTATTTTGAAATAGATTTCGAAATAATGGGTGGCTTATTCCAATGTGCTGGTAACCCTCATTCCACAAGGGTTAAGGAGCATTTCAGAATAGTGAGTTATTTTGAAATACATTCTAAATAAGCTACACAGGGGTAAAGAAAATCGAAAGAACGCAGGGGGTTTCCTGACATTGGTAAACCTCATTCTATGAGGAAGAACGTGTTTTCTGAAAGAGCTCTTTCGGAAAAAGTCATGTCTGGACGTAGAAGCGGGAGTTTTTTCAAAAGAAGAGGTCTCCAGGAAAAGGCACAGGTGCCCTGGTGGCCACTCTGTCCATAGTAATCACAGTTTAAATGCGAGATAGCATCCATTCAGCGTGGACGCTATCTTTCGAAAAAGAAGATGGCTTTTTCAATGAGCTTTGGCAGTGTGGACGCGCTCTTTCAGAAGAAATTTTTTTGGAAGATCTCTTCCGAAAAAGCTTCTTTCGAAAGAAGCCTGCAGTCTAGACATACCCTAAGTGCACAAAAAGATTGCTGGTTCTGTATGGGTAGAGTGGCTTTGACTATCTGGTTTCGCTTCTGCACATTTATATCCTTAAAAGCTAAAGTCAAAGATGAGTCCTGTGAACCTTTTCAGCAGAACCTTATGCAGCAGTTTACTGGGTGGAGGTACACTGCTGCTTTCCCAGTTGTGGTTTTAGCAGGTATGGGCTGAGGAAGGTGGGATTTATGCTAATGGAGGCTGCAACCAAGCATATGGCTTGAACTCTGCCTTATTTATATTCATTTCTTATGCTCTACACATCACTTTAGCATCTAGGAGTTACCTGAGCAGTTAAAGAGAACATAAAATCTGTCAACACAAAGACCCAACTTTGCTTCTTTCATCTATCATGCTCCTATTCTTCCATTACCAGAAACTAGCCCACTAATATATGTGATTGTCTTGGAGGAGACAATGTAGTATTTCATTCCATGGTAATATAGAGTCCGCCTGCTATCCCCATGTGTAGTAGAAAGGTTGTCAGTAGTATGGTTAGCATTTTAAACCCCTTCAGGAGGGTATTCTCCTATCTTTATGTGGCAGGGCAGGAGGAATATGAGGTAGGGTCTCTGTTTTCTATGTGGAGGGTAAGCATGGGTATGAGGTAATCTTGAGGATAACAGAAGGGCTCCATCTCATTTAAGCAAGTTGTTTTCTGTATAGAAACATCTCTTGGGCTAGTATCTAACAAATAAAAAAGCAGGAGGGTCTTTTCTGCCTGTGTCAAAGCTGGATAGGTCTGGTGTTGGAAGCATACAAGGAAATGCTTCACAACTTGCATAATTAAAATGTGGAACTCACTACCTCAGAAAGTTGGGAAGCCAAGAACTTAGCACGATTCAACAGAGGATTGGAGGTTTCTATGGATAACAAGAATAGACTTATCACATTGAGGCTGTGTCTAGACTGGCCAGTTTTTCCGGAAAATCAGCCACTTTTCCGGAAAAACTTGCCAGCTGTCTACACTGGCCGCTTGAATTTCCGCAAAAGCATTGACTTCCTACTGTAAGAAATCAGTGCTTCTTGTGGAAATACTATGCTGCTCCCGTTCGGGCAAAAGGGCCAGTGTAGACAGCTGAGATTTGTTTTCTGCAAAAAAGCCCCGATCGCGAAAATAGGTGATCAGGGCTTTTTTGTGGAAAAGCACGTCTAAATTGGCCACGGACGCTTTTCCGCAAAAAGTGCTTTTGCGGAAAAGCGTCCATGCCAATCTAGACGCTCTTTTCCAAAAATGCTTTTAACGGAAAACTTTTCCGTTAAAAGCATTTCCGGAAAATCATGCCAGTCTAGACGTAGCCTTATTGTTTACAACATTGGGAGGGGATATTAAATGTCATGATTCAAATCTAATATGAGTGTGTGTGTGTGTGTGTGTGTGTGTGTGTGTGTGTGTGCTGGTCATCCCACAACTGCTCACTGCAAGATTCTTACACTGTCCTCTGAAGCACCTGATGCTGTCTGCTGTCACAGAATGCTGGACTAGATAGGTATCAGGATTGAACAAGTATGGCACTTCCCTGTGTTCCTCCACATGGACTTAAAGGAGGGGAACTGTAGTCCATCCCTCAAATCTCCCCTTATTTCTAGCAATTGGATGCATTCTGTCCCAGCCCTGGACATGAATCTTTGAATCAGTCCTTCACTGGCTTTGCACGGGGGAACGGTAGGATGTTCTCTTCTTTTGTTATTATGTATCTTCCTACATAATCAATGGTAAGACTGTGATTTGTTATCACCCATGCTGAGAAATCCTGAAAATCTAATAAGCAGTCATGGGTGAACACTAAAAAATGACATGGCATTGATCCGCCAGCATTTTCAGGGTGCTATTAGCTTCCCTTCATTGCTTTTTGAGCTGCTGTCAACTGTTTTCTACTCCCCACATATTTAAGAAATCTATGTACACCTACTATTGTTAATAAAGTAGAAAAATAGACTAGCTGACAGGTTATTTTCTAACAGAAAAGTGTTTGTACCACAATTTCCCTTCAGAATACAGGTGCATAGTTTTTTTCATACTGGCCTAAATATAAGTTTCTATTACTAAATTACAGAAATGTCATGTGAAATGTCAGTGGGACTCCCCCATAATTATACCCACTAAACACCTTCAATTAGCATGTTACTTCCCCACTGGAGACAGTGGGTCAAATTCTGCTCTCAGTTGTAGCTGTACAAATCCAGAGTAACTTCACTGAATGTGATGGAATCAACCTGAAGTTACACCACTGTGAGAGTAGATCTAAATCACACTATGACCTAAATCTGTTATGTTAATAGTAAATTAGTAGACAGCAAGAGTGCTGGAAATGCATTGCTAAATTTATGTGAGTAAAGAGATTAAATGAGCATGAGGCACATGTTAAGGGCCTGATTCTGTGAGATGAGTGGCTTAAACTTTGGGATTCAGCATTGTTATTACTCTCTTGATTAATTCATTCAGTCATATCACATAGCAATACCAGTCACTACCTTATTCATGCAGGTAACCCCATTAAAGTCACTGGTGCCATTCAGCTAAATTAGGATCCTGTGCAGGGGTCACAGGTTGTGGTTTGGGGCCCAGTTTTAAAGGGCAATTTTGAAGTTTAGACACAATTGCTAAAACTGGAAGGTCCAACTTTCATTACAGCTGATGACCTTCAGCTACATAGTGATACTGCAGCCAATTTGCCTGCAAGCTATATTGAAGAAAAACTATTCGAGTACGCAGATATTTAAACAGGGAATAACACAGCTGAGTCCCCTGATGAATGTGGAGGAAAGAAAAGTGAGTTTGTGCCAAATGTCAAAGACCAGATGGTGGCATTTGTGCCACTGCTTGACTTAGAAGACACATGGAGCAGCACTGCCTATGGAAATGCACCGAGGAGTTTGTGTCTCAGGCAGGCACATTTCACATAAGAGCTGGAGACATCTGAGAAATGTGAACTTTGCAGTAGTCATTAGACTGGCACAGTTTACTGCCCCCAAGTGCAATAGCCCTACCGTACAGGCCAGTACCTCTCTGGGTATGTCTACACTACCCCCCTAGTTCGAACTACCCCCTACACGCGGCACGGACTAGCTAGTTCGGATTAGGCTTCCAAATCCGAACTAGCTGTACGCCTAACCCGAACTAGCTAGTCCGTGCCGCGTGTAGCCGCGGGCACGGGGTCCGAACTCGCCGGCATTTAAAAATGGCGCCGGCCGGCTTCATGCAAATGAAGCCCGGGAAATTCAAATCCCGGGCTTCATTTGCAACTCCGTATGACTACATTACCCCCCCCAGTTCGAACTAGGGGGGTAGTGTAGACATACCCTCTTTTCCTACAACTCTGAGCCAGTTTGTTAACTTAACACTCCAGAGAGGATGTTAATCTGGAACAAACATTCCCTGTGCTCCTAGGCTACGTCTACACTGGCACGATTTTCTGGAAATGCTTTTAACGGAAAAGTTTTAACGGAAAAGCACTTTTTGCGGAAAAGCGTCCGTGGTCAATCTAGACGCGCTTTTCCACAAAAAAGCCCCGATCGCCATTTTCGCGATCGGGGCTTTTTTGCGGAAAACAGTACTATGCTGTCTACACTAGCCCTTTTGCCCGAACGGGAGCAGCATAGCTTTTCCAGAAAAGCACTGATGATTTTACATTAGATCGTCAGTGCTTTTCCGGAAATTCAAGCGGCCAGTGTAGACAACTGGCAAGTTTTTCCGGAAAAGCAGATGATTTTCCGGAAAAACTTGCCAGTCTAGACACAGCCCTAGAGTATGGGCACCAGCACTATGCAACTGCTTAAGGCAGTAGTCCCCAACACAGTGCCCGCGGGCGCCATGGCGCCTGTGGAGGCATTTATATGCGCCCGCCACATGGTCTGGGCCAGCCCCGACCCCGGCGTGCAGCACATGCGTGGTGCTGGCCCCACCCCCAGGTGCCCGGCAGCCCCAAAAGGTTGGGGACCACTGGCTTAAGGGCTCTCCATAGCAAGCCAGAGGGCTCCTTGCATGGCCCCTGCCTTATGCAGCTGTGCAAAGGACACCACAATTTAACTTGAAGCATGAGAGCATGGCATGGATTCTTGGACCCTTAACATGCAGCCCTTTTGCACTGGAAAGCATGTAAACCAGGGGTTTTCTAAATATGGGTCACAATACATGAGTACTGGGTCTGGTTGCTGCAGGGGGATCAGGTGATCAGTAAGGGTTCTAAGGCAGGCTACCTACCTGTCCTGGCACCGTAGACTGCGCTGTGCCCCAGAAGTGATGGGCAGCAGGCCTGGCTCCTAGATGGGAGGGGGGGTAGAGTGCACAGGATTCTGCGCACCGCCCCAAACACTAACTCCATAGTCCCATTGGTTGGAAACCTGCAGCTAGATGCTTCTGGAGTACAGCATGATCTGCAGTGCCAGGAGAGGCAGGAAGCTTGCCTTAGCACCCCCGCTGTGACCAGGAGCCACACAAGGTAAGCCCTAATCCCCTTCCAAAGCTGGAGCTTCCTCCTACATCCCAAAGCTTTCAGCCTCAGCCCCACTGTAGAGCCCACACTCTAGTCAAATTATGTTGAGTCACGGGCATCAACAATTTTCGTCAGCTGGGTCATGAGAAAAAAAGTTTGAAAACCACTGACTTAAAGCATCTAAGGAAGGCTCTTTGAAATGTCTGTGACAAGTCTACCTGCTGCATTATTTTCAGTGATAGCAGGAGTGGGAGATGTAGGGGTGCACCAAGACCCTTTCACAAAGGGTCGGATGAGAAGAACTAAAAGTAACAAACAGAGTGAACATTGTGCTAAGCCCCTCTCTCAACCTGCTATATAACGCGTTCACATAAAAACATCCCCACACTTTCCAGTATAACTGTGAAGATTTGGAGAAATTGTCTATATACAGTTCATAAATTCTGTATTATGTTGTCAGTATGCAATTGTTCGTTTGCTGCTCCCTTTTTGTGATTGTTTACGTTGAGCATCACTGCAAATATAGAGATTACATTTCTGGGGAAAATTATATTTTTTGTGAGTAAGATAAGAGACATAAGTAGCCAAAGATTAGTGTAGATGTTCATAGCAAGGGTCAGAAAATTCTTTATAAAGGTTAACCTAATCCCAGAAACCTAATCTTATTGTTATCTTCTTATATTAGTCTGTCACACAAAGAAGATATGAGAGAGAGCCTTTGCCTTCTAAATGTGTTCAGCAGGGGTACCAGACAATGCAATGCATACATCTTTTATAGCAACATATCCAAATGGCTCATGCCTCATTACAATGTGTATTTATAAATAAAAACATTCAGGTAGTGGTTCATTATTGTTGTATTATAGGGAGGAAGGGAATATAGAGGGAATACTGAAGGAAATGTTATAATAACCATATACAAAAGTTACACAAATACAGGAAAATCTACACAACAGACCGATCTTCTTAAGATATTATAGAGCATTCCACATCAACTGAAAAATTATAAAATAGTTCATATTCATAAATAATTTTGTTATGCACACAGACAACATATGAGATCTGTTATAACAGGCAGGGAAACATAAGGTTCAGGGAGAAGTTAAGCAACCACAATAAATTGGTAAGTATCCCTATTGGTATGTATCCCTATATCAGGATCTTAAAAGTTCTTCTTAACTACATTCAGGATTTATTTTTTTTGGTCTCATGCAAATTTATGGAAATCAATTTGCTTAGTGCATGGCCTTCAACTGTCTTAAATTTTACAGTAAAGTACTGAAGTGAATGCCTGTTCTAGTAGGAAGATATTACAGTTTTTTCTAATGCAAGGCATAAAGCATACATTAAATGTCTAATGAATCATTAAATACTTGTTACTGGGGCTTGCCCTGTCTCCATCCTCTGATGCCCCAGAAACTGCTCAGACTAATTTTTTATTTTTAGTAGCTTCAAGGGGTAGCTGAGTTACTCTGTACAGGATAAACTTAAAAAACAATGAATAGTCTGGTAGCACTTTATAGACTAGCAAATCATGTAGATAGTATCATCAGCTTTCATGGGCACAGCCCACTTCTTCAGATGACTGGAGTTTTGAGTTTAGGATGTCCAGACCCAAAATAAATAGGGGAGAAGAGAGAGGGAGGAAGGAAACAAATGGAAGGGGGCAGGGAAACAAGAATCAGAGGGTATGTAAATATCAAAGGGAAAACCAAACAGGCAAAACTGGTAATCTACAAGCACCTAAAGATTGGATAGTTAAAAGAAGCAGATAAGGATCACAGGATAGCAATTAGAGAGGAAGAGTACTAAACCCTTTCCCCCACACCATTAAAACGAGATATCAGACATTTACATTCCTACATCTTTCAGTCCTTATTTACTAAAGTATTAGGAGGAAAAGAGCTCGCTCTCTCTCTGGGTGTGTCTACACAGCAAAGTTATTTCGGAATAACAACCGTTATTCCGAAATAACTATGCGAGCGTCTACACAGCAATTCTGCTATTTTGAAATTATTTCAAAATAACGGAAGACTTATTTCAGCTTCTATAGACCTCATTCGATGAAGAATAATGCCAATTCCAAAATAGCTATTTCGAAATAAGGCGTATGTAGACGCTCCACTTCTGCAATTTCAAAATAGCCCCTTCCTAGGGCCATTCTAGGTTATTCCTCCTTGAGACAGCATGTCTACATTAAGGAAGCCTTCCTCAGACTAATTTGAGGCTTCCCTGCAGTGTAGACAGGCTATTTCGAAATAAGATATTTTGGAATAACTATTTGGAATAGCTTATTCCTAAATAACTGTGCAGTGTAGACATACCCCCTTTCTCTCTCTCTCTCTCTCTCTTTCTCTCCGTCAGACTCAGCTGGCCCTCCCTCAATTCCTTCCTGGCTTTTATCTGATTGGCCAGCTGAGGGCTAATTAGTTCCTTACTTCTCCAGCATCTACTTCATATTTGATCAGCCATCGCTGGGGGCATTAATTGAGGCTCCAGTGCTCAGAATGTTGACCCACCCCTCCAGTCTCAGCACTCTGTTACAATATTCTTGAAACAGAGGGGGGAAAGCCTATTGACTGTAACCTTCTTTCTCTTTAATATGTGAGGCTAGATCCTCGCATAGTTCAATGCTGCATAATTCCTTGATTTCAATGGAGCTAGGTCAATTTGCAGCAGCTGCAGAACTTGGCTCTTAGTTTTTGAAACATTCTGGACACACCACTCAATGAGTCTGGAGGCAGCATAGACAGCACTCATGGAATAAAAATTAAAACCTTTTTGTACAAGCAGTAACTTTTCTTCTTTCCATCTCTTGCAGAGGGCAGAGCTCTGGGGCGACACTTAAAAATTAATTTAGACTTGTCACTAACGTATGTTCTCTGATAATGTCCTATGTGAAATTAAACACCTCTTTTTAAATTTAAAAATTAACAAAAACACTCTATTTCATGCTGGACATGTCAGATTCTTAATGGCAGAGCTGTCAGTCTAATGTATGAACAGCTTTGCACAGGCATTATGCAAGCAGTTAACTATGGATAAAATTGCATTATTTTCCCCTGGTGCTCCTAAGGTATCAATTGACTATACAATGGGCAGGAATTAATCCATTATATTTGCATAACCAAGAAAGAAAAATTAAACAGAAGCTAACTGAAAAGAAAATGGATTGCACAGTTGAGACCAACTCTTTTTCATTCCTTCCAGTTTTCCTTGTGTTATAATAATGCAGGCGGAACCACCAAACTTTCATCTTTTCCTTTGCTATTCACAGAGATTGTTTAGATACAATAATGATAGTGTTACAGAAAATCAGAGACAAATAACTAGCTATAGATGGGTAATAGGCCTTGATCTTGCCATGAGATTCACAAAGGCACCACAGAGCTCTGTTATCCACACAAAACCCATTGCTGGATTGGGGTTTTAATAAATGAGATGATACAAAATAGTGTGAAAAATAAGAAACAAGATATGAAAAACTTTACAAGGTCAGACACTGAAGGCTTGTCTATGATTGTGGGGGGAAGGGGGAAACAAGGAGGATGGGAATATGCTGGTTATGGCTAAAGTGTCTTTCAAACACTGGACATTTTCAGAGCAAATTTTCAACTGCAGCATCAAAAAATTGTATGTCTAAGAGGGCATAGTCAAGATTTTGCATTAGTGCCCTTGTTTTCCTGTTTCTAGAGGCTGCCAACCCTGAAATTGCATGTGTAAGTTGCATTGCACATAATCTTAGAGGGCCAAAACTCTGCATAAGTAAGTTCACAAACCAGAAAGAGACTACTTTGAAACTGTTCCATATGTTTGTATATGTATTTAACACAATGGGTTACTGACTTGACGTCTCCAAAGAGGTGATTTTCAACCTTTTTAAATTTGTGGACTCCTAAAAAATTCAAAGGAAGGTGTGGACCTCTTTGGAAAGTCAACTTGTGCTCCATGGACTTCTTCCATAGATGTCTTAGACTTGAAAACTGATTGAATAGAATTCTACCATAAATGTCACATGTGCTTGGCATGGCATTTGTCAGAGTGAGAAAGAGCACTGACATCATGGACGTCTATGATAATGACAACACTTCTGGGCTTTGACCTGTAGATGGGGGTATTCACATACTTTTGATCAGAAAACCAGAATGCCTTTTCTGGGCTCAGAAACGTTTTTTCATAGTCTTTTTTTTTTCTTTTTGTAGTCTTCTTTCGTGGGCCCTTTAGACACAGTCTATGGACTGCCAGAAGTCTGCAGACCAAAAGTTAAAAGTACAGCTCTAAAGCATTTCTGCAATATAAATGCTAGCTATTGCTACTAATAATTAGTAGAGCCCAGCAAATCTGCGGATATCTACTTTATAGTCACAGGTATCCACATCAGTGGATGTGGATGCGGATACCTGTAGCTCATTTTTATGGATATGGATGTTGATGCGGATACAAAATTTGTATCTAAAACCCTGCAAATCTGCGGATATCCACTTTATGTCAACAGGTATCTGCATCTGCAGACGTCAATGCAGATATCTGTGGCTCATTTTTGCGGATACAGATGTGCAGGTAGATACAAATTTTGTATTCACACAGGGCTGTAGTAATTAGTGCATGTAAAGTGAAAGGATGAATTCACTACTACTGTTTATCCCATTGATTTCAGAAGATATCTGCATTTATTAAGCCTTTGTTATTTCACGAGGATAAATCTTAGTTCAAAATATAAGTTGGATGTTAAAGTAGGTGCTTCTATTTTATTCAGTACTTTTACCATTAAATTCTTATCCCAATTGATGTATTCTTAATCTTAATTCCTTACCATGAGGTTGGCCAGATATAAAAGGTGACCTAATTTTTCCCCTCTTATTTGTTCTTAAAAGTGGGGGAATGCAGAATTTCCAATTTTGTATGTCCTTTGAAAAATTCTCTCTCTCAGCTCTCTCATAATCACTGATATCTAATTCTGGCTACGATTAAGGCCTTTTCAATGTGTTCTGTAAGGGATCAACCTTGGTGTTTAATTGTAATGTTTCCAGAAATCCATTTACTTAGAAATGTTAGTTGGTCTAAGCCTCTCCAGCAAACCAAGCATCCTTATATATTTTGTTTATTCTTTCATTTCTTAAGTATTACATCATGTAGTGGCATCGCTAGTTTATGTTCCCACTGAAAAAGTATAGCTTTATGTTTGTAATGTAATCAGTTTTGCCATCCAGTAATTTTGTATTGTGTATTCGTGTAAACAGTATGAGTTTCCTTCAAATTTTCTTGTTATTTGAGATTAATAATATGCAGTTATAATTTGGAGCAATACTCTGTAGTTTCTGTTTCAGATGTAAAATCAATAACATCAAGTAGGAATCCTTTTTTTCCCCTCGCTGACTGTTTACAGCCATTTGGGAGTAATTTCTCATGTTTAACTAACCACCATGCATTGATATTATTGTTGATTCTTTTAGTTCTTCCTTTAAACAACCTTTATTTCACATCTTGTAGCTCTCCTGTAAGATCATATCTAGGGCAAAGGGCTTCAATCAGTTTTCCAAAAAGCTCATTTTGTGCTATTGAAGGCAATGTTGTTAGTAAAAGGAAGGTTGCAACTTTCTCATGAGTTCAGCTGCCTTATCGGGTTCAACCCCTTTCCATCTGCCTTTAGAATACAATCATCAGTTGATCTTTACCATTTTTTGGGCATTGAAGTCTAGGACCAGAGGCTGCTTCTGAATGATTCTGATGTTGAACGGTAGTAGAAAGCCTCAAGCAGGGACTTAAGAGATGACTGTAGCTACATTTGGATGATAATGATGATGATGGCATAAAATGTCTCACTTGCAGCATCATAAAACGTGTTAATATTCTGGTCTTCCGCCTTCAATTGATAGTTTCATTTGCTGGCACATTTGATCTTGAAGAAATCAAAGAAACAGATTTTCTGCACTTTTCAAATAAATGTAAATCCTTTCTGTCACGCTGGTTAGCATCCCGTAGCATTGTTCATAGTTCACATTAGAAGAATTATATAATAATTCACCCACCGAGGAGGTTCCCTATATGGAATAACTTGCCCATCAACTTATTTAGTGGTTGGCTTGTGCTCTGAAAATTGTTTGTGTTAATCCCCTCTAATGCAGCTGTGGATGTTCTCATCCCCACAGGCCATCTCAATGTCCAAACTCTGTACTAAATTCTGTTATGTTCTGACCTCAATTATATGTATGGCAATGAGTTCTGAAGTTAATATGCACGTGTAAATAGTAGTTCTTTTCATTCATTTAAATTTGCTACCTTTGAATTCTATAGCTTCTCTTTTGTTCTTGTATCGTGAAAGTGGACAAATAGCAGCATCTGATTTACATTGTTTATATTATAAGCTATCTTATGTACCTTCATCATGCCTTACCTTATCTTCTTTAAACTAACAAGCCCTCTTTTTCCAATTTCCTTTCTCATGCATAACTTCCATTACTACCGCCTTTTTATAAACCACATTTATTTAGGATATATTTTTGAGATAGGGTGATCACAACTGAACATGAAATTTCTGATGATGATCTGTTTACATAATGATCTTATAGAATAACAGAGAGAGAGCCATGAGCGATAAGGAGAAGAGCATTGTGGGTACCTAAGAATACTCAGAATGCTCAAAAGAAAGAGTGAAAGAAGCCATGGGAAGGAAGAAAGAGGGTAACACTGGATAAGGATAAAATAAATCATTATTCCCAATGTGTTAAGTGTCTGAGAGATCCAGAAAAGGCTCCCTTGTACTAGGTACCAAGCAAACAAATAGCACAAAGTCAGCCTCAGCTCCCAGACTGTTATCTCTGATGTAGATAATAGATGACAGATGAATAAAAAAGGTGTGGGGGGGGGAGGGGTGGCGGTAGCAATAGAAAGAGAGTGATTGCACACATTAGCTGTAATACTGATTTTATTAGTCACTGGAATTTTGGCCACTGTGAGTTAGTGAATTAAATTATAGGCAATTCCTGCTTCAAATAGCCTGCAGTCTAATATAGAAAAGATGTAAATCAATAGCTAACACAGGCATTGAAATGATGTAGTTTCCTCTATATTTATTATTTGACTTATGAACTACATTCTTGTAAGAATTGCAGAAGTGAGTCCAAAGTAAATGAAATGCATAAAATTGAGGTCCCAAATCATTTCAGCTTGCCAATACATATTTCCAGTTCAAAATGGACAGGGCAAGTGACTGGCTATTGGATATCAGAGTGACAGGAATAAAACTTTCATACAAGTAAAACAGAGAAATTTTGTCTAACATAGGAATAGTCTGTAAAGAATGCCGACAATACCACTGCTATTAAAATCAGAAGACATTCTGCTGGGTAGAGGGATTGGGCTCATGTGTGATGCTGGATGTACGTCAGTCTGTACTCTACTTCTTAATAAATAATAATAATTATTATTATAGGGCCCTGTTGCACACTAGTCACTTCACAGAATCAGAAATTTACATAGATAATCTCTCTGTTGTGAGGAGTTTGCAAATCTAACCTTGCATTCCATTTCTTTTCCCCTGTGTCTTTAATTAATATTGTAGTCATTGGGAGCTTAAGAAGTATTACCTTTGTGAACCAAAGTTGTCCATCCACATAAATAAGTAAATACTTCATGAAATACTTCATACTATTTGCCGCTGCAGTCCTGACAAGGGAGAAAACCCTAACCCTTTAGCTCAGTGGTTACTCATTATCTCAGACTGAGGCTGACCTAGGCTTTGCCTCAGCAAGGATGACTGGCAGTTTAAATATTTATAAGATGACTGATTGCACTGAGTCAGCCGCTGACATTTCTTGAGTGTTTTCATTTGTTTTTTGAGAAGATGTGTAGCCCATAGCTACTATGGTTATTGGCACAATATGAACCTAATATATAAATAAAGGCGTGAGCTAGATCCTAAGCTGTGTGAGTTGAGGTAGCACCATTAACTTTGCCTGACACCCACTTGAGGATCTGGCCCAGTATATCTTAATGATTATAGCTGCTGGAGAGATTTAGTACAGTAAGTGCTTGGTTTAAGCTTCAGGTTTATTTAGGGAGATGTCAGGATGGTCATTAAAATCACTTCAGTCAGTAATGGGATCAGACAATAAAACAGAGACCTGTACAGATAGCCATTAATGTTTCTTTGCTATTTTTCAGACAGACACTAGCGGAGCACTTAGGCTGTGTCTAGACTGGCCAGTTTTTCCAGAAAATCAGCCACTTTTCCGGAAAAACTGTCCAGCTGTCTACACTGGCTGCTTGAATTTCCGGAAAAGCACTGATGATCTCATGTAAGATTGTCAGTGTTCTTGCGGAAATACTATGCTGCTCCCATTCGGGCAAAAGTCCTTTTGCACAAAAGTTTTGTGCAAAAGGGCCAGTGTAGACAGCCCAGATTTGTTTTCTGCAAAAAAGCCCCGATCGCAAAAATGGCGATCGGGGCTTTTTTACGGAAAAGCACGTCTAGATTGGCACAGATGCTTTTCTGCAAAAAGTGCTTTTGCGGAAAAGCGTCCGTGCCAATTTAGATGCTCTGTTCCGAAAATGCTTTTAATGGAAAACTTTTCCATTAAAAGCATTTCCGGAAAATCATGCCAGTCTAGACGTAGCCTTAGGGTATCTCAGTCAACATTCCTACTGTTAGTTCAAAAGAATGGAGGTCTTGCTTCACAAAGGGCTTTAAGCATTGCAGGTCTGAGCATTGCAGTGCTGGTTAGCATAGTGGAAAATCATAGAAAGAACGCTGTGATTCATAACGCTGGAATTGAGTGTCTAGGCTCCTACTACAATGATTTGGGAGAGACAGGCATCTTAGAATGTGACTCACAAAAGTCAGCAGTGGAGCTGCCTAAGCTAGCCAATGGAAGATGCTGACCAAAGCAATGTCTGCGCAGCCCCACTTCTTTTACAGCCCTAAAAAAGTTGAATTGGATCAGGAAGGCTCAATCATCCAATTAAGCTGCAAACAGGGAAGGTTTAGGACGCATGGCGGGAGGGCGCTGATTAGCAAGAAGCTCATCTTTGAGGGAACAGACAGAGCTTATATAAAACCAGGAGGCTGGCAATATGTCAGGGAGGTGGCAGGGATAAAGTATGCCATCTCTCCCCCTGAGGTAAGGGAGATAAAAGGGGAGACAGGGAACCTTGACAACTGGGATAGGAACCTAGGAAGCAGAGTTTACCTAGTAGGCCTACGAGAGAAGGGTCTGACTAGGCAGATTGGAAAATGAAAAGCTTGGAGAAGCATGGTAAGTATTCCCAGGTGAGAGTAGTAAGGTAGCTGCAGACTTTTACTACTCACTATGGGGGCCTGGACTGGAACGCACAGAATAGGGCAGGCTTGGGTTCCCCTGCCATCTTCTGTAGAGTGTCAGGGAATCCAGTGCTAAAAGCAAGGAATAGGAAGACTGGGAGTGAACAGTTTGGGAAGGCAGCAGGGGGAGGATTGCCTGATGTGTCTGGTAAGAATGTTGAAAGATTCCCCTGGAAAGGGAAATTGCAGTCTGATTGGCCAGAGGGCTGAGTCACAAAACTGCCATTTTGGGACTCTGTGAGCAGCAGGAGTTGGAAGTCCAGAAATGGGCTGAGATAATCTAAAGAATCACTAAAAGAAGGTATCGGCCAGCAGTGAGTAAAGCCCCTTCCCCCCCCCCCCGACAGCTCTTAAGCCTAGACTGCAAGATCTTGCCTATCTCTGCTCATGATGCACAACCAGGAACACTTCTCTTGGAGACAGGCAGCTTAGGCACCTAAAGCATTTCCTGTGAGAATGCACTAGGTAAGCACCTAATTCCACCCAAAAGAACCACTTGAGGAGCTGCCCACAGGTGAATTCAAACCGGCGACCTCTGGAGCTTAATGTAGGAGACTCTATAGCAGACCTGGGCAAAATATGGTTTGTGGACTGTATCCGGCCTGCGGAGGCCATGGGGAGCCCCAGGCAGGCTCCCTTGCTTGCCTTGCACGCTGCTAAGAAACGCAGCTGTGGGGCACTTTTTCTTTATGAGTCCGGAGGGGAGGGGAGGAAGATTCAGACATGGCTTCTGCCCCCAGCACAATCCCATTGGCCGGTTTCTGGCCAGAAATTGGCCAATGGGATCTGCCTGTTTGAATAACAGGCAGCCATGAAGCAAAAACCCCCTCCCCATCTGCTCAGTTACTCACTCAAGCACATAGCCAAGCAGACAGAAACATTTTAAGTTCTGCAAGCAGGCTGATTTGGCTGTTGGCTGGTAAGTCTCCTGGCCAGAGCCTGCCTTTGGCACTGCAGCACCTCCCTTCCCCTAACCCTCTGCTTCCTATTCTTGTTCCACTTCTCCACATGCATACATACTCCTTTTCAGATCTGGCACCCGAATCTCGTACCTGAGATCACAATTCCCTCCTACCTTAGGTCACATCCCAAAACCCTGCACCCCAGTCCCGTGCTCTAGGTCACAACTGCCTTCTTCACCCAAACTCCCTTCCAGACACCATTCTCTCTCCTGAACCCCAACCCCTTACCCTAAGCTCCCTTCTGCACCCAACCTCTATCCCAGACTCTGCACCCCCTCTATTAATACCATGGAAGAGTACAGCCCTCAACCACTTTCCATAAGCTTGGAGTGGCCCCCTATAAAAAATTATTGCCCACCCCTGTTCTACAGCTTGGCCTATAAAGCCACCTAGTGCTGAGCTTAATCTGTAGAGATCACTCATTATTATCTTTCATTGTAAGTGGTCTAAGTGCTACTACATGGGACAGTGAACCACACTCACTAGGAGTGTGGGTTACACATACAGAGTGTTACAACTGTGTTAATGAGGCTAATTTATTCAGGGTGGATGTGGCCCACTTCCAACAAAAGAAGATAAGAACACTTAAAGGGGGAAATTACTCATTATAATGAAAGCCATTCCCAGTCTCTATTCAGACCCATTCTGATGGTGTCAAATTTGCATATGAATTCCAGCCTTTTTTTTTCTGTGACTCACTCTGGAATTAACTATTCTAATTTTGATAATATGTCATGCATATGGGATTACTCTAGCATAACATTAAACTAGCTGATTTGACTCATGAGAGTCACACTTTTTTCTAAAATGGCAAGGTTTACAGTTTGTTTCAATTTGCCGTTAAGTGTCATAAACCTGATTTGCCTAATCTGTGCCTGACCATCTGCCAGGAACACTGACTTCAGTGAACACCAAACACAGTAAAAACGGCTTCCTTGCTCTTACATCGTCAACATGTCACATTAGCTTCCTTTTTAGAGATCTTTCTTCTATGGGATATTATCTTATGTTGTAGTTACTACTTTAATAGGTAATAGGACCAATGTTGCTCACATTAAAAAAAAAAAACAATTTGCTATTGACTTGATTTGGAGCAGGGTCAGGCCCAATAAACAATAATTTGAACAGTCACTTATTTCCAGAGGTTTCATTAATGGGATGAACATTTGACCTGATTACACAATGTTGTGACTATCCCTTTCCTCCTAGATTTCTGTAAGAGTGGAGGACACCAAGAACTTCTTGGGTTTGGGTCCTTCGGCTTGTTTGCTCTGAACAGGATGTATTCCACTCTTTGCAAATCTCTGCATTCTCCCAACTCCCAGCCTTTTGAGGAGAGCAGCAGCAGAACTAACCAAAAGAACGACAGCTGCGGCTTATAGTGAAATATTTCCTGCTTGGGTGGATCCTAAGCATTCAAAAATGCAGGTGGCCTCTTCAAAACAAAAAGGCTTCTTTTTTTTATTTTTATTTTTTTGCCAGTGCTGCTATCCCATTGCCTCAGAAAACACAGCATTATTTCATTGCTCTTTGTTCAGTAAACTCACTGATAATTTATCTGAAATCTGAGGTGTGAAAGAAATTCCACAGTAAGTGAGAAAGTTCTAAAGAATTCAAAGCACTCAACTGTATACCTTTTTATTGCTCTTCATTGTTCATGATTCCCTCTCAGAAGCTTGAAACTATAAATGATTCTTTTCCATCTTGATTTTGTCCATTGGCAAAGACGTCGTTTTCTGTGCTTGCAACAGGGCTGGAAACTATCATGGATTTTCCTCAGGTCTATTTTTGTAGCTGATTCTTACTTAAATGGGATTTCTATGTATGGAGTGACTGCATAATCAGGCCCTTCTAGTTTACACAGCAGCATCACTGATGATGCTAGTACTGAGGCAGGAGAACAATTTATATCTTTATATTTTATTTTAAGTGATTTTAGAGCTGGTGTAAGGAGGTCAAAGTGACAGTCACAAACACTGAAGTCCTCTATTTATCCTCTAACTAAGCCTCCTATGCACAGCAATGTAAGTCATCTGACATTGGTCCTGCCAATGTGTTTTCCCTATAGGCTGTAGATACTGAGCCAGATCCACTTGACACAATACCATTGAGTGGTGGGAGTCAATAACAGCTCTCTGTTTCTGTGAGGTAATCTGCATCAGGCCTCATCCCAACATAGGTGTACCTCTCCCCCATCAATTCTGTCAGTGGATGATAGAAGCAATCAAATTGTGTGATAATTGACTGGATTGTGGAACTCCTGAGTTCTATGGTATGTCACATATTTAATTATAAAAACTCTCTTAAAGATTGTTTCTTCACTGCATGAATTAAATAAATCAGAAGGGGGCGGGACACACCACAAAAACTGAAATTCCCTCTTGTCACTTAATGACGCTTTGCTTGGATTGGCAACAGGGTCTGAATGCTTAAACTCCTGAGCCCCAGTAAAGATTTCTATTACTTGAACTAAAAGAGTAATTGTAATCCTCTGCGTGGCCCAGACACTGTGGAGAAAGAGGGATATGACACGTGTGTTGAAAATGAGTTACTCAACTGCTGGCTAGGTAGTAGAAAAATGTTAGGGATTAGGAATTCTAGGTTCTGTCCCTGGCTCTGGGATGGGAAGTGTTGTTCTATGGTTAGAGCACAAGACAAGCACATTCATTTGGAAAGGCAATGTGAATGAGTAAATAATACTTGGATCTGCCTTATTAGAGAGATGTTTTGTTCCCATCTCTGCTTGAAGTGATAGTCAGAGCCTCTGTATTTAGTGATTTCTAAAATGGAACAATGATACTTGACTGCCTTCGAAGGTCAGAGTATACCACGTGCTTCAGGGGTAATGAACAAAATTGAGCAATTATTGAGTGATCTATCCCCTGTCATCCAGTTCGAGTATCTGTTACTCAGAAGTTTATGGGCACCCAGGGCATCAGGCTCCATCCTTGACTATATTGGCTGATAGCCATTATATAAGAACATCAGGGTGGCTACACTGGCTATGTCTGCACTATCAGGTTATTTTCCAAAATAACTGTTTTGAAATAAGCTTAGTCCTCTTCACAAGCAGGAGTTGTTATTTGGAAATCACAAGCCCCTTATTTTGAAATAAGAGGCTTGGTTGGGTGGATGCTCGTCTTGTTATTTCGAAATAAAGGGAATTATTTTGAAATAACTCCCCAGTGTAGACATGCCCACCGGGTCAGACCAAAGATCCATCTAGCCCAGTATCCTGTCTTCCCACAGTGGCCAATGCTAGATACCCCAGAGGGAATGAACTGAATAGGAAATCATCCATCCCCTGTAGCACATTTCCCGTTTCTGGCAGAGTTTAATGGGGCACAGCCTCCCCACCTTGGCACCTCTTACTGGTTGCACTGAGAATTAGCTCAGTTCATGCACCCTTAGGGTGGTGTCTAGCCCATTGTCACTCTGTTGTCTTCACCTGGTGTAAGTTCTAGATCCACGTCACTCCCAGACCATGGCGTTCTTTTCAGTGAACTACCTCTGCCCCCAGTTCCGTTCTCCTCTCTTCCAGGGGAACTGGAAATCTGTTACCTGTCCTCGTGCCCCAATGATGAACTACAACCCCTAGTTTAGCTCCTCCCGCTTGGCAAACTGCAGTTTTTTACTGGCCCTTTCTTCAATGGCCAGTGGGGCAAAGAAGGGGAAACCCAGGCCCATCCACTACTCCGGGCCCCATCCTAGGAACCTCGAATGGCAGCCATCTATTTCCTCCTCTACTCCCGCCTACTGTCTGTCTTCCCTGGGCCACTTCCCTGTAGCCCTTGCACCTTCTCAGCCCTTTGATCGGGGACCTGGTCTGGCTGTTATCAGGCTGGAGCTCTCTGTGAATCCCCAGATTTTGCCTAGCACTGTTCTGTTCTTGGTACTCCCTAAGGCAGCCAGTCCTTCTCCCTTGTCCTTCAGGGAGACACTCCCTTCCACTCTGCAGGGAATGGAAGCCCTTTATATTTGGGATGATGCAGCAAGTTTCCTCCCTATTGACTGGGTTCAATGCAGGCTCCCTCCAGCCAGCCTATGCCAAAGTGGAGCAGTCTCCCCACTACGCAGAGGCTAGGGACACCATCTCTGCCCATCCTATTGACTACTGATGTTACAAGAAGGAGTAAATAATGCTTCCTTATTTACTTTCTTGACACCAGTCATGATTTTAAGGACCTCTATTATTCCCCATTAAACATCTCTTTTCCAAGCAGAAAAGCCCCAGTATCATTAAACTCCCCTCATATGGCAGCTGATCCATACCCATAATCATTTTTGTTACCTTTTTCAGAGCCTTTTCCAATTCCAATATATCTTTTTTGAATGGGGCGACCACATCTGCACTCAGTATTAAAGATGTGGACGTGCAATGGATTTATACAGAGGCAATATGATATTTTCTGATTTATTCTCTATCCCTTTCTTAATGATTCCACATATACCGTTAACCTTTTTTGTCTACTGCTGCACATTAAGTGGATGTTTTCAGAGAACTATCCACAATGACTCAAAGATCTCTTTTTTGAGCGGTAACAGCTAATTTATACCTCCATCATGTTATATGTACAGTTGGGATTATGTTTTCCAATATGCAATACTTTGTATTTGCAAACTTTGAATTTAATCTGCCATCTTTGTTGCCAGTCACCTAGTTCTGTGAGATTCCTTTGTAGTTGTTCACAGTCTGCTTTGGACTTCATTATATTAGTTAGTTTTGTATCATCTGAAAATTTTGCCACTTCATTGTTCCCCCCTTTTTCCATATCATTTAAGAATATGTTGAATAGTGCTAGTTCCTGTACAGGCCCCTGGGGGATACATTCTCCAAAAGTGCCCATTTATCCCTACCCCTTGTTTCCTGTCTTTTAACCAGTTCCTAAACCACGAGAGGATCTTCTCCCTTATCCATGATAACTTACTTTGCTTAAGAACCTTTGGTGAGGAACCTTGTTAAAGGTTTTCTAAAAATCTAAGCATGCTATTTCCACTGGATTCTCCTAGTCCAAATGCTTAATGACCCCCTAGTAGAATGATAAGGCATGATTTCCCTTTACAAAAACCATGCTGAATCTTCTCCAACAAATTATATTCATCTGTGTGTCTGACAATTTTGTTCTTCACCTTAGTTTCAACCAGTTTGTCTACTACTGATATCAGGCTTACTGGCCTATAATTCTTTGTCAGTATCACCTCGGGAACCCTTTTTAAAACTTGGCATCACATTACCTATTCTCCAGTCAGTTGGTACAGATGAAATGATAGGGATAAAACCATAATTATTAGTTCTGCAATTTCACATTTAAGTTCTTTCAGGTGTCTTGGATGAATACCATCTTTTCCTGGGGACTTATTACTGTTTATTAAGATGTTCCAAGATCTCTTCTGACACCTCAATCTGGGACAGTTGCTCTGATCTGTCACCTAAAAGAATGGCTTAGGTTTGGGATGTCTTCTTCACATCCTCTGCATCGGCCTTCATAGCTAAGAATTCATTTAGTTTCTCCACAATGGCCTTATTGTCCTTGAGTGCTACTTCAGCATCTCGATTGTCCAGTGGTCCCACTGGTTTTTTAGCAGGTTTCCTACTTCAAATGTACTCATTTTTTTATATTACTTTTTTATTATTTGTCTAGCTGTTGTTCAGATTCTTTGTTGGACTTCCTAATTATATTTGTATACTTCACTTGCAAGAATTTATGCCCCTTTCTATTTTCTTCACTAGGATTTAACTTTCACTTTTTAAAGGATTGGTGGTCTCCTTGCTATCCTCCAGTCAGCTAGTACAGTTAGTAGTTCTGCAATTTCATATTTGAGCTCCTTTACGGCACTTGGGTAAATACCATCTAGTCCTGGTGACTTTTGACTATTTCATTTATCAATTTATCATCTACACTGTGCAGCTATTTTGGGATACCTATAGTATCCCAAAATAGCTACCCTCTGTTTTAACAAGCCGCCCATTATTTTGAAATATTTTTCGAAATCACAGACACGCTATTTCGGCATTATTTCAAAAAATGGGGCAGCGTAGATGCGCCAAATTTCAAAATAAGCGATTTCAAAACAGAATCAAAATAAGATACACAATGTGCATAGCACAAATTGCGTATCTTATTTTCGAGTTTAGGGTGCTGTGTAGGAGCACCCTTAGTTCCAAAACCTCCTCTACTGACACCTCAATCTAGGACAGTTCCTCAGAATCGACACCTAAAAAGAATGGCTCAGGCAAGGGGAGCAGATATAAGAGGCAAGAGAAGGTACTGCCTCCCCTGTTGCTGTGTGGTGAGACTTCCTCCTGGGAGGATATAACAACTTAAAAGTGGGAAAGCTTTCCTGATGGCCAAACCTATCAGCACAACATTTAAACTCTTAAAGAGACATTAAAGTGTTAATGAAGCCGTTTATGAGGCATCTGCCAAACCCCAGGTATACACTGTCAGTTTCTGAATTTACTGATAACTAGGGCGCTGTGCCCCCTGCTCGCTGTGCTCTCCAACCTTCTTCTCTCAGGGGTTAGGCAACCCAGGCCCTCTCCCACAGCCACCGGGGAGGGCTGAGCTGTAGCCACACCAACTCTGGCCCCTTCTCCCCTCTGCCTTCCCCTCCCCCTGCTAGATCAAGCCCCTTCTCCCTCTCCCCCCCCTCCAACCTGAGCCCTTCTTCCTTCCCCATCCCAGCCTGGGCCCCTTCTCCCTCCTCTCCCCACCACCCCTTTTTCTCATCCCCAACTCCCTCTCCCCTCTCCTGGCCATGGCACACACTAGGCCTGGCTCTAAACCTGGTGGCTGGGGAGGTGCAGAGGTGCCTGCTGGCCCCACATGGGACACAGTGAGGTGCAGGTAGTGCCATGTGCATGCAGCACTCTGGGGCACTGCAGCCTGCTGAGGTGGCGTGTTGTGTGGTTTGGTGTATTTTTAGATCCAAGGGAAATCAGAATACACCAGAGAGAGAGAAACTTAACCCCTTCCTTATTTATTATGAAGCTTGAGCAGTTACAGCAATCCCTAAAGTTTTGCAAATCCTACAGCCAGTACAATGGACATAAGCAAGGCAATAATTAGCGAGCATTAAGTAGTTAAAACAATGCCATATCTTTTGCAAGCACTATAAGCATTATTATAGTACAGATCAATGTGTTAATTATGAATACAGCACAAGATATAATACACTCTTCTGTCCTAATTCCTATTGCAAGCCAGTTATTACAATATTAAACTTAGTTCACTTACAATTCACCCCTTACCCCCCAACAGTGCTCCAGACAGGAGGTTCATGATCTCTTTGATTCCCATGCGTTGAGATGTCTTGGCTTCTAGCTACAATGAGCGTGGCCGCAGGTCTTGGCTTCTAGCTACAATGAGCAGGGTCTGTGGATCTACCACCCTGTTCCCTACCTCTCAAACAGATATTTACCAAAGGTCATTTTATAGCAAAGCAAGATTTGGTTGCTTACACCCCTCATTGGCACATATTACCCCAGCCATGCATACTTCCCTATTCTAGCACTCCCTCATACACTAGTTTACTTTATTTATTCAGACCTTCATCTACGCCATTATCTTAAATTGTTTACCCCTTTTGTGGCTAACACTTTTGAGAAATACAAGGTGTGCACATCATGTTGCCGCCTATTCCTGCAAGCCATAATGTAATGACTCTGGAAATGTTAGCCATGCTTGTTATTCATGATCACACTTAGTTTCAGCATTTTGACAGCGATTTATGGTCAGGCCTTACCCACTAACCGAGGGCAAAAAGTTACATTTCCACATACTTGTTTTAGCTTGAGGCCCACCTGCATTCTTGCCAGCACCAGACTTCAACAGAGCCTAGACTCCTTAGTCAGACTTATGTCAAGCCAAGGAAGGTTGTGCAGACTCTTCCGCATGGGAAAGCAGCAGCGCGGGTGGGAGGTGCTGTCCCAGCCTCTCTCCTGTTCAGTCCCACCTGCACTGCTCACTGCCCCAGCCCTACCCACAAAGCCAGGGCTGCCCATCCGTCTGCTGGGAGTGGAAGGGAAGGAGCAGACAGGTTGGTGCAGTGGCTTCCCCAGGTGGCTCGAGAGGTGCTCTGGCAGCTGCAGTAAGTGCAGCCGCTGGGGAGGGGGCAGGGAGCCGGACTCCATGTGGTCAGGCACCACGCTCTGACTCCCCAAGCGCCTAGTGGCAGAGAAGCCTCCAAGACCCAGCTGCTGGCACATTAGCTCAGCTGGGAGCCCTGCTTCTAGCACCTGTCCCGGGGCTGCTGTCCCAAGCACTGCACACTCCTGGACCCTGAACTGCCATGGCTGTGATTTGGGGGCTGCTGGCTACAGTGCCTTGTTTCCTGGTGAGGAAGGAGAGTAGGGCTTGGTTTAAAATAGCAATTCCAAGTGGCGAGGGGAAGCAGTGAGGTCAGGCTCAAGCTGGGAGAGAGGGAGGAGGCAGGCGGAAGGCAGAGTGACATGATAATGTCGCTCTGTCGCCCCACAGGAAAAACTTTTTTTAATATATATAGAGAAAACAGCTGTGCATTGCTGTAATATTTACCCAGAACATAATTGTCTACAGGACCTCAGTTTAAAAATTTCATTAGTTTGATGAAAAAAGTCCTTAAACCTCATTTCATAAGGAGTAAGGGTAATTTCGAAAGAAGGGTTTTCTTTTGAAATAACCGCGTCTAGACAGCATTTCTTTTTTCGCAATAGGGTATTTTGAAATAGCGCCCGGACTCAATTATGCAAATGAAGCATGGGAAATCCAAATCTGAGCTTCATTTGCAATTTCGCTCAGCTGCATTTGCATTCCTCTCTTGAAAGAGGAATGTAGTGCAGACATACCCTAAGGGAAGTCGGAGGAAGAGTGCTCTATTTCAAAATAAGTGCTGTATAGACGCTCCCTATTTCAAAATAAGCTATTTTGAAATAAGCTACGCAATTGACATAGCTCAATTTGCGTAGCTATTTCAAGGTAAGCCCTGGAGTGGAGACGCACCCATAGTTACGACAGGGAGTGATCATAGAAGACCGCAAAGGGCTGCTTCCGGTGTGCTGATAAAGCCACTGACACTCTTGCTCTCTGGGGCTTCTCACCACCCTGTCCTGCTGGGCCAGATCTCCTGGTCTCCCCTAGCCAAGGCACAGAGCTGAGATCACGACCCTTGAGAAGAGCAGTACAGACACTGAATCACTTCAGCTCTAAGAATACAGTTTCAGGAATAGCTCCCAGGCACCCCCAAATGGGATCAGAACCCCAAATAAACCAGTCAGGCAACTCCCTTTAATAATGAAAGGAAGATTTACACACTGATTGCTCCCCCAAGTAACAATTATTTACACTTGGCTTGATAGTAAATAATACAATTACTTTTAAGTACAAACAGTAGTATTTAAGTGGTTGCAAGTGAAAACGGACAGGGCAAAGTAAATTAAAAATTTCAAATAAAAAAGTGCATAGCTAGTTCTAATACACTAAAGCTCATCGCAAACTTACCCTAAAATTGTTCTTATTTTGGGTAACCCTCCAAACCAGGGAAGATTTTTTTCTTCATGGGTCTAGCTCCTTTTGGGTGAGTCACTCTAACCAAAGATTGTTAACTTTCTAGTTTAAATAGACTTTCTTTTGGGTGGGAATCCTTTTTTCTATATTCCCCCCTTCCATGGAAAATTACCTGGCTAAACTAGTATACCCACGTAAGCTGGTTTGGTCACATGTCTTTCCAGGACTAACCACTGCTTAGACTTAAAGAGACAAAACCAGGCTGTTTACAGGTCATTAAGCTGATTACCCAGACATTGAGGTGTCCGAGCATTGGAAAGGCCTTTCATGGCTTTCATTTACACATTTAAAACCATAAACCATTTCATACCCCTTATTTCTAACTTTACATACAAGAGTGACATATACACCAAAATAAGATAAACAGATCCAGCAGACTGACATTAAAATTGATAGGTTATGTGAGTTATTTTGTCCAAAGCATCTTTGAATTATGCATACTTGTATTCATAAGACAATTTCATACTGCATGGGAAAGGGGTCTGTCACCATAGTTTATTAAATGAACCCTTCAAAGACCACACTTATCTAAAATACACATTCTGTAGTTAATTACTATATTACAAAACCTTACTTTCAAAGACTTCCTCTTCTTTCTGTCCATCCCTGTAATCTTTCTCCCTTCACGCCCTGTTGAAGAGAGCCCTTAAAGCCTTTCACCTATTTTCTTCTAGATAGCTGGACAAATGAGTTTCCCTTTTTTTACTTCCGACTATTTGGCTATGTCTAGACTGCAGAGGTTTTCCGGCATTCCGGGGGTATGCCAGAAAAGCTCTGCCACATCCAAAGAATGTGTCTACTTTTCTGAAAAAAATGTTGGAAAAGCGGACGCATTTTTCGGCATCCCTGTAAACCGCATTTTATGAGGCAGAAGGGATGTTCCGAAAGAAGATTTTTTTCCCAAAATTTTGCCCCATTTAGATGGGCCAAATGTCAGAAAAGCCGCTTTCGGAAGTAAAGCGGAAAAAGATGTGTAATTTGCATACTGCAAATTGCATTTCTTTTTCCAATTTATCTTTGTAGTGTAGACATAACTTTTGACAAATTAGTTTTAAGAAAATCCATCAGCAAAATCAGTACCTGTGTAAAATATAAAATATTTTTTTATGCCTAAAATATTTGGAAATACATATTTTTACAGTTGGTGACATTTCACAAGTATGTCTATTGTTATGGAGATCACATAAAGTAAATTAATGTTCCCTTTCTCTAAAAGCAGTGAACATTGTTATGAACACACTAAACCTCTGTGACTGATTAATTTAAAATAATGTCTTTGTTTCAGTGAGTTAAATATGTAGTAAACTGGAATTATTACTTTATGGAGGCTTAAGAGTACATTTAAAATATAAAATCAGCTTAGAAATACTGATTGAGAAAATGTAAAACAGAGAAGAGCTGCATCATGTATTCAGCAGGACAGCTGATTTACCCTTTCTAAAAAGTTTTTGCAGATAAATCTCTGACAAATTTCAGAGTATATCAAAAAACCCCTCTGTGACTGACATTTTAAATCCCTAATGCTAGTGCTTTTAATTAGATACCTTGTGCACGTCCAGTCTTCACCATCTGGCATGCAATGGAAAATATGCTCCATTTTCTTTAGAAAGAAGTTGTAGAAGAGGTTTTAGACTTCTAGAAAAATTGTTTTCTCAAACATCATTTGCTACACTTGAGTCCAGGGATTTGGCTGGAAGGGGAAGCTGAGCGGGGGTGGAGGGGCGAGGAGAAGAGAGGAGGGAGATGGTGGGGAGGGGGCAAGGCAATGGCAGAGTGGGAGTAGGACCCGGGTAGAGTATGGGCTGGGCTGCAGGCTGGGGAGCTAGTCTCCTCAAGTCGCAGCTTCACCCTCAGCCATAGCATGGAAATCTCTGCAGTGAAGACTGATGCAAAGAATTCACAATAGGCTTCTATCCCTTGAGTGCTCCTTTAGCACTTTGATTGTCCACCGTGAGTGTTTGGTAGGCTTCCTGCTTCTGTTGTACTTAAAATATTTTTGGTATTAGTTATGACTATGAGTCATTTGCTAATTGCTCTTCAAACATGGGGGCTGCGTCTAGACTGGCATGATTTTGCGGAAATACTTTTAATGGAAAAGTTTTTCCGTTAAAAGTATTTCCGCAAAAGAGCGTCTAGATTGGCAAGGATGCTTTTGCGCAAAAGCATCCGTGCCAATCTAGACGCGCTTTTGCGCAAGAAAGCTCTGATGGCCATTTTAGCCATCGGGCTTTCTTGCTCAAAAAATTAAGGTGCCTGTCTACACTAGCCCTCTTGCGCAAGTATTCTTGCACAAGAGGGCTTATCCCTGAGCGGAAGCATGAAAGTATCTGCACAAGAAGCACTGATTTTGTACATTACAAAGTCAGTGCTCTTGCGCAAATTCAAGCTGCCAGTGTAGACAGCTGGCAAGTTTTTGCGCAAAAGTGGCTGCTTTTGAGCAAAATCTTGCCAGTCTAGATGCACCTGGGGGTTGGGGGCATATTTGGGTTATTACCACTTCAAACTGGGGGTACAGGAGCACTCCTATCACTTGTATTTCCAGCAGCTATGTCTTCAAATTCCTATTTGCCTCATCCAATTATATTTTTACTTTGATGGAGTTTATACTCCTTTCTGTTTTCCTCATTAGGATCTGAATTGCAGTTTATAAAGGATGTCTTTTGTCTCTAACCATTTCCTTTTATTCTTTTTAGTTACAGTGGCATTTTTTGGTCTTCTTTTTAAATTTGAGGGTATACATTTAATTTGCATGGCTGCTATAGTGTTTTTAAAAAGTTCCCATGCATCTTGCAGGCATTTCACTTTTGTGTCTGTTTCTTTTGATTTCCACTTAACTAGCTTCCTCTTTTTTTGTGCAGTTTCCCTTTCTGAAGATAAATACTACGGTGGTGGGCTTCTTTGGTATTTCTTCTCCCCACCCCAACACATGTTTAATTTAATAATATTTGGTTATTATTAGAAAATGGTTCAGTCGCATTCACCTCTTGGACAAAATTCAGGCACCACATACTAAAGGAAGAATTGTCTCTGTCCTTGTGGGTTCCAGGGCTAGAAGCTCCAAGATGCAATCATTATTAGCCATCTAAAACGTTATATCTATACCTTCTCCTGAGGTGGCATGTACCCAATCCAGAAGGGAGTATTTGAAAACTCTCCCATTATTATTGGGTTTTCTACCTTTGGATTCTTTCTAATCTACCTCAGCATGTCACAATCACTATTACCAACCTGGTTAGGTGTTGGCAGTGTACTCCTGTTGCTATACTCTTATTATTCAAGCATGAAAGTTCTGTCCATAGAAATTCTATGTAGAAACTGAGTCGGAATTTTACAATATTTAATTCTGTATGTTTTTTTCACTGACACTGTCACTCCCCACTAGCACCATCTACTCTGAGATGCCTGTATATTTTATACCTGTCTCCCCCAAATTCCTATAGGTCCACTGGCATGACAATGAATGATGCAGCTTTTCACCAACATTTTGGAGACCAGTGAAATTCTCTGTGGCCGTGTCCAGACTCAGGGGTTTTTTCGGGAAAAGTAGCCTTTTCCCGAAAAAACTTCCCCTGAGTCCAGACTCAAGCCGCGTTCTTTCGAAATTATTTCGAAAGAACGCGGCTTTTCTTTCGATGGCGGTAAACCTCGCTTCACGAGGAAGAACGCCTTCTTTTGAAAGTTCCTCTTTCGAAAGAAGGCGTTCTTCAATGTAAAGAGGCCGTCTTCGAAAGAGAGCATCCAGACTCGCTGGGTGCTCTCTTTCGAAAAAGCGGATTTCTCTTTCGAAAGATCCGCCTGCAGTCTAGACGCGATCTTTTGAAAGAGGCTCTTTCGAAAGATGCTTTCGAAAGAGCCACTTTCAAAAGAAGCCTGCAGTCTAGACATACCCTCTGTGTGGAGAGAAGCCTAGCTCATTGCACTCCTAAAGCCTGGAAAATGTGCAGATCACCTTTCTAGTTATAAGCCAACCTCCCTCTTGAGCACCACCTGCAAGATGATGTTTATGATTTGAACTGAATTGGGCCCAGTGTGGACACAGCCTACCCAAGGAGCACACTGTGGATACCAGCCTCCCCAAGGAGCAAACATCAAGGCTGAATTCCAATGAAAACTCAAGACCGGTGCTGCTTCATCAATCTATCACCTGTAAATGACAGTCTGGAATGATGGTCTGCTACTGCAGCTGGTCAAAGTGTTGCCCTGTGTGTAGATTCTTGGGGTCATGAACAGCATGCTTAGTGGCTGAAGGATGCACTTTAACCTCAGAGATAAAATCAGCAAGCCAGGTGTGTTTGCTCAGGCACTTTTCAATGTATACATGAGCAACATGCCTGAAATTATAGCACAGAAGTTTGCTTTTGCTGATAATTTGACACTTGCAACTTGGGCCTGTTGACCCAACATGACCCTTACATCTAAGCATAAAATCATGGAGGAGTACTTCCGAAAACGGTGACTGAAACCCATTTCTGGAAAATCTGTAGTCTCTATGTTCCACCTTGACAATAGCATTGTACAAAATACTCTGTCAAGTTTTGTGGTGCAACTGCAATATGTTGACTGTGGGTCAGATCTTGACTTTACAGTGACCTTTCATGACTACCTCAAGAAAGTCGTCTGTAAAGTGAAGCCCTGTGTCACATTATTCAAAAGTTAACAGCAACAAGCTGGTGCTCAAAAGTTCCTGTGCTAACAAACATTGGCCTTGGCCCTGAAGTACTCAATTGTAGCCAACTGTACACTGGAGTGGACAAGAAGCTGTCATAGCAAATTTGTGGATAGGCAGCTGAATCAGATCACATACATCATTATAGGAATGTTAAAATCAACATCTGGTTTAGGTGTATTGCCTTTCTGTATTAGCAAATATGGAACCACCAGCTGTTTGTCAAAATATAGCCACATCACAAGCACTGAAATGTGCTAAAGACTACCCAGTGTTTCCTATCCAATAGGATAGTATATCCCCTCAATGTCTGAAATCACAAAAGCCATTATGCATCACACATGGCCATCTTATATCTTTGAATCTGGCCAGGGAATGGCAAAATGCCAGGACTTCATCTATTGTTCCAAGTATGTACATTATTACTGACCCAAAAACTACCCACCCCAGTTTCAAGCTGCCATGCAGACTTGGGACCATAGTGAACTACATCTGAACAAACCATGGAGGATGCAGCTACCTGTTGCACAAGTGGAAAATGAAAGATTTTCATGTGATTGTGGTGAGATCATCCAAACCATGAAACACATCAGAATGCAGTGCCCTAAATATGGACTCGGTGGACAGTTGGATGATATCCACAACATCACAGAAGAGGCCTTGAAATTTGCATCTATAGAACGTAGCTCTGCAGATGTCGTTTGCGTGCAAGAGAGAAAACACTTCCACTCATTTGTTCTTACTCCGTTAGATTGCCTTTGGAACGTATTACTTTCTCAGCATGCAGGTACTTACACACTGTAATCAAGTCACCGCTCAATCTTCAATCCTTTTTTTGGGGGGGGGAAGGGGTTTGGTAAGCTAAAAAAGTCTTTCTTTAGAAAGCATTTGCTATCCCCTTATGTCTCTTTTCTGCACTCTCTCAAATTTTTCACCATCTTCTTTAAAAAAATATGGCTGCCCAGACTGGAAGCAGTATTCCAGCACTGATCTCACCAATTCCATTAGCAGAGGAAAAATCACCTAGTCCTATTCATTGCTCTCCTATTTATTTATATCCAAGGATTGCATCAGCGGCATTGTGCTGGGAGTTCATTTCAGTTGCTTCTTCATTATATTGAGTAGCATTAATTATATTCCTATCCTTACCCAGGCCATCCCACTTGATTATTGGACATAACATTTTCACTCTTCCAATCTTCTTGAATTTCCCTGATATTCCAAGATTTATTGACAATTAACATGAACAAGCCAGAGATCTCAGCCAACTCCTCTATGTCTCTTGGGAGCAAGTTTAAATCTGCTGATCTAAAAACATTTATCCCTAGATGCTATTGATTAGCATCCTTCTGAATTACTGATAAACTAGAAAGTACTTCATCCTCCTTCTGCAATGAGAGGGCATCATCCTGCTTCTTTCAAAATACAGAACAGATTTGTCCTCCATGTGTTCTGTAATAATGGATGTGGTTAAACATTGTAGCTGCAGCTAGACTGGCATGATTTTGCGCAAATACTTTTAACGGAAAAGTTTTTCCGTTAAAAGTATTTGTGCAAGAGAGCGTCTATACTGGCATGTACCTTTGCGCAAAAGATGTGCTTTTGTGCAAAAGCATCCATGCCAGTGTAGACACTTTCTTGCGCAAGAAAGCTTTGATGGCCATTTTAGCCATCGGGCTTTCTTGTGCAAGAAATTAACTTGGCTGTCTACACTGGCCCTCTTGCGCAAGAATACTTGTGCAAGAGGGCTTATCCCTGAGCGGGAGCGTCGAAGTATTTGTGCAAGAACCACTGATTTTGTACAGTACAAAGTCAGTGTTCTTGCGCAAATACTCATGGCCAGTGTAGACAAGCGGCAAGATTTTGCGCAAAAGCGGCCACTTTTGCACAAAATCTTGTCAGTCTAGACGCACCCTGTCAGTGAAGGAGTGGCATATATATACAGTGCATACCATCAGATGGCTACCATTTTAGATAGGTCAGATCTGTAGTCTAAACTTCAGTGGCTTTGCGTTTCCTCAATATTTCTCAAAAAGACAAGTTTTGGTGCCACATAATTTTACTCTGAGAGTATAGTTTCTATAACATTTCTGCATACTAATTGAGCAACTACTTATTTGATCATCATGCAGGCATAAAACTCAGTGGTGACCATAAAGCTGATCATTAGTTCTCCAAAATGTCAGAGAACAAATGTTTTATTTGATCTTCTCTCTGTGGAATAGCAATATCTCTAGTCTTGCTGTGATGTGTAGACCAATCTGTCATTTCTTAATGAGCAAATATGAGAGGGTCACACTGTGATGAAATCATTTATTTGTTACACTCTAAGAGGCTGGAAAGGTGACAGAGTGATAATCATCCTAGTACACTCTCCTCAGAACTCATTATACCACAAGAGACCTGTACTATAAGTCTAACTAACACCTCTCACGTTGGCCTAGTTTTCATATTTTTTAGTTACACTTAAAATATCTTTATTTTCCCTACATTTAAAAGATGTGCAGTTAAAAATTTGCCTTCACTTTAAATAATTGATCTTAGGAACATAGGAATTGGCACACCTGATCAGATTAATGGTCTGCCAACCTGGTAAATGGATCAGATGCTACCTAACACAAGATGCTTTAAAGGAGGACACCATGTAGCTACATTTGCAACACTAAAGGGTGTTTTGAAAGGAGTAGCTCTGTTAGTCTGTTTCAGCAAAAACGAGTCTGGTGGCATTTTAAAGACTAACAAATGTACTAGGATGTTAGGGCAAAAGGTTTTGTGTGCTACAACTCACTTCCTCAGATGTTGAAGAAAAAAGAAAACAGAAGGGATACAGAGATGGGAGTGTGACATCAGTGGTAATTAAATCAGTGGATGTGGCTCATCTCCAACACTCAGTGTATCAATTACTCATTGTAATATGAAAACCACTCTGTGGCTATGTTTACAGAGCTTTCCTCTTCTGCAAAAGCCTATGCACGTGAAGCACGGATTAGCATATTGCCACGCTTCATTTGCATAATTAATTAGGAGATGTTTTTGCGCTACTTCTGCCTTCAGCCTTCAGCTTCCTGAAGGGAGGTTCCAAAGAGGATGGAGAGAGGCTGTTTTTAGTAGTGACGGATAGCAGAACAAGGAGCAATGGTCTCAAGTTACAGTGGGGGAGGTATAGGTTGAAAACTATTTCACTAGGAAGGTGGTGAAGCACTGGAATGGGTTACCTAGGGAGGTGATGGAATCACCATCCCTAGAGGTTTTTAAATCTCAGCTTGACAAAGCCCTGGCTGGGTTGATTTAGTTGATGTGGTTAGTTTCTGTGCAGGGATGGCCTGTGGCTATAGGCAGACTCGGCCGCTGCCTAAGGCACCGCCGCTCGGGGTGCCCTATGATGACGTCACGGGGCGCACGGGGCACCCGCTGATGATGTCAGTCCATTGACGGCCCTGCAGGCGGGGGCACCGATCACGTGTTCCATCTGGGGCACCAGCTGCCGCAGCCAGCCTCAGGCTGCTCCTGTTCCTGTGTCACCAGGGTAGTTGTGTGGACAGAGTTGGCAATGGGATTTGTTGCAGGGATAGGTTCCTGGAGTAGTATTTCTGTTGTGGGGTATGAAGCTGGTGGTGAGTATCTGTCTCGGGTTGCGGGCTGTCTGTAAGCAAGGACTGGCCTGCTTCCCAATGCCTGTGAGAGCGAGAGAGTGTCATCTGTGATGAGTTGTAGATCTTTGATTATGTGTAGGAGAGGATTTAGATGAGGGCTGTAGGTAATGACTATTGGCATTCTGTTGCTTTCTTTGTTGGATCCATCCTATTATTTTCCTGATCCAACCTGGTGATCAGCTTATACCCTGAAACATGAAGATTAACGGTATTTGTAATTTTATCCTAGCTTGTATATCTGCAGTAACTTTTCTTATTCATAGATGCATTTAATCCTATTTGAAATTTACTAAAATTATATTCCTTCCTAATATCTAGCACTAGGGAGCGCAACAGATTATATGTGATGCCCTAAGAAACACACAGAATTATAAACTGTTGCCTTCCTCTGCTAGACCATAATGATGCACTTATTCTGAGACTGATTCTGCCATCTTTACTTAGGCTGAGTTTTACCTTACCAGGGCTTGGATTAAGCAAAACACATGAGTGGTGCCTAAAGTTGAGCATATTCTTAATTCCATCCTTATTTAGCAAAGAAATTAAATATATGCTTGAATCACATTGGCAAGCATATGTTTAAATGCATTGCTGAGTTACAACCTAAGTTAATAGGCCTCATAATGGCCTTCTGCACTGTGAGAGTTTCACCCAATGGGAATTCAGGCTGTTAACTAGCAGTTAATTGACTACTCGACTAGTCGATAGGCACTTCTGCATTCCTCCTTTGAAATGTACAAGAGCCCCTACTGGGGTTTTTGTATATTTCAAAGGAGGAATGCGGAACTCCACATGCATCCCGGAGCAAGCAGAAAGTCCCGCTGACTCTGGGCTGCATGCAGGAGTGCCAGTTTTGAAACGTACAAGAGTCCCCAGTGCTGACCCAGTGCTCCATGCTGCACTGCTGATTGGAAATGCCAAATGCCACATGGACTCCACATCTGACCATGGGTTCTGTGAGGCATTTCTCCATTA
The DNA here is from genome assembly GCF_052426305.1 of Pelodiscus sinensis. Classification (NCBI taxonomy): domain Eukaryota; kingdom Metazoa; phylum Chordata; order Testudines; family Trionychidae; genus Pelodiscus; species Pelodiscus sinensis. Next base: position 300,155,193 of record NC_143052.1, on the reverse strand, counting down.
CCTGGGGACTCCCCAGCTGGCCCCGGGTTCCATGTGTAGCAACGCCGCTCAGCTGATCCCCAGCTCAGCTGTGTGGCTGCCACCAGAGCCAGCCCAAGCTACGGGCTGACCGGGCTATTGCCAAGGATGCCCCATTGTAGGGGGCACTGCTGGACCGGGCAGGGGCAAGGCTGCGCATGTGCTGCACTCTCTTTGAAACACCAAGATGGCTTTTGAAAGGGGCTGAACCAGGGATCAGCTGTGCAATGCTGCCCCTTTGAATGCTGCCTCAGTGTTTCAAAGCAACAGCACCACACAGCTGATCCTGGGCTCAGCTGTGTTTGAAGTTCCCCCTCTTGTCTCCCCTTTGCTGCCTCTATCTGATCGAGGCAACAAGGGACGGGGGAGTGGGAGGATCGACGAGTCGACTGACTATCCAAAAAGCATTTGCTTATCGGATAGTTAACTAGTCCTTAACATCCCTAATGTGAATAGCCAACAATTTATTTTTCTTCTTTGTATTCTTTTCTCCTCTTAATTTTGTTTTAAAGGTTGGTGTCTCACATGCTTCAGGACTGAACAAATTTGTCAGTGTCACTGTTCTGAATGATAAATGAAGCTTAATGGCTCCAAAGACTCATTTTTATTTCAAAGCCACTTTGATTATTTTTGATTCAGTGAAAAGTCAATAAAATAACTCCTGCAGATGATAACTTTTTGATTTTTACAAAGATTTCTCAAATTGTCATAACACTAATGTGAAGAGTAATAAACAAATCTCCAGAAAACCTGATTTTCCTGATGATTAAACAAGACAAATTCTTTAAAGATTGAGCAAACTAAGAAAATCATATATTCAAGGGCTGCAAGGAAAAGTGTTATTTTTTGAACAGCTGTAGGACTAACTGGCAATCAAAACCATCTCATTTTAATTTTAGCATATTTTTTAAAAAAATGTGACCATTAAAACATTCACTAAAATGGGTAAAATCAAGACAAAAGAATTATACATGTATGTATATATAAATTCTACAAGTGGACTTTGCCTGTATTAATTATACCTCAGATTAATAAGTGAATATTCTTGCTTCTGGGTTTGAAATAATGTGAAACAACTATTAGTATTTCTCTCTTGCCTCTTAAAATTGTAACATGTTCTCAGCCCTCATCATCTTGAAGAAAATTTGAAAACATGAACTGAGGGTAGCTAAGGTTTTCTTTTTAACTGAAAGGGCTAGAAATCTCTCCTTATGTTTTCGGAGTATAAGTCCCCCCTCCCTCTCGCGGCCGTTTCCATGGAAAGTGATAAGTGCTAGACAGAGGAAGCTGGACATTGTTTAAATATGCCTCTGCCAGACTTCCATAGCTAGGAGAAGATAACTACTTTTTTCCTGACTCTGAGATGTTTTATTTATTTAATTACATTTAATTTATTTACATTATTTTACTGGCTCTGAAAAGTTTCACCCCATTCCTTTTCACCCCCTTCTCTTTTGACCCCATATTTAGGGTATGTCTACACAGCAACATTATTTTGAAATAACTTATTCCATGTCTAAACAGCAGGCAGTTATTTCGAAATACTGTCAAGCTGGAGGACTTCTTACTCCAGCTCCTGTAACCCTTGTTGTACGAGGAGTAAGGGAAGTCAGGGGAAGAGTGCTCTATTTCGAAATAAGTGCTGTGTAGATGCTCCCAATTTCGAAATGAGGTATTTCAAAATAAGCTACACAATTGACATCGCTCAATTTGCCTAGCTTATTTTGAGTTAAGCCCTGCTGTGCAGACCCACCCCAGATATATTAATATAAAACCACTAAAAAATTTCCATATAGAAACTACATTAATTAGAAGTACAGTTGCTCAAGTATATTTCCATCATTACAATAAGGAACGCTCACCACTACAATAGAAGCCAGCAGAAGGCCTATGCAACAACTAGGCTTAGTATACTGACAGCTGCCATTGTTGTCAGTATATAACTTATCTCACTCAGGGATGTGACTAAGCCACACGCCTGACTGGCGTACATTACACTGACCTAAGCACCGGTGTAGACAGCGCTATGTTGCCAGGAGAGTTTCTCTCGCCAGCATTAGGGATGTAACAGTGTAACCATTTAAATCGTTAACCTATAAGCATGAGCTTGTTGGTTTCCCTAATGGTTACACACTGGCTGTTGGCCCTCCTCCATAGGAGTTGGCTGCCATCCAGTGCTGCTGGCTCTGTATCAGAGTCCACAATGTAGGGCAACAGTTGGCTCCCTGGGGGCGAGGCTGGGAGCCGGGAGGGAGGCCAGGAATGGGCTTAGATGCCAGGGAGCTGGCTACCGCCCTGTGCTGCTGCCTCTGTATTAGGCAGCTGGCTCCTTGGGAGTAGGGCAGCAGGCAGAAGCCGGTGTGCACTGGGAGCCAGCTTAAAAGCCAGCTCCCAGCATGCACTTCTCCCAGGGAGTCGGCTACTTCGCTGCACTGAAGGCTCTTCCGTATACAGCTTATTCTGCATAGCCTGCAGCACAGCCAGCTCCCCTGGAGTGGGGCTGGCAGCCAGGAGTCAGCTTCCAGCATATACTAGCTACCGATCCCAGTCCTTTATACTGCAGAGACCATAGTGTGTAACCGCTAAGATTTTTAATAGTTACACAGTTCCCTAATTAACTGCTTTTTAATATCCCTGGCCAACATAGCTACCCCCTCTTGAGGAGGTTGATTTATTATGCTGTCAAGAAAGAGTTATCTCCCATAAGCATAGCATGACTTCACATGACGTGTTACAGAGGCACAATTGCACCAATGCAGCTGTGCTGCTAAAGGCCTTCTAGAGTAGATGAATCCCTACTTAAGACCTCAAAATAGGATGTAAGTGGGACTTAAATAGCGCATAGACTTGTGCTGATTTTGTACAGGAATCAAAGTCATGCAATGCAAATGCTAAGCAAGAAAATACATGCAACACATTTGTCATGCAACACGATATTTGTCTCCAGCTGTTATCCTAATAGCATCACACTAATATTGTCTAACAATATTGTCACTCTGAGTGCATATATTTGAGAACTGAAAATCCCTAATGAATTTATCTACATACCACCTATAGGAGGGCAGGGAAGAAACTAAATGACCAAGCAGAGTCCAGAAATCAATGGTAGAGATAGAACCTAGTTTTTATTGTAGCCCAGGCCAGTGCTCTGATGAGAAGACCATCCCTTCTCCAGCTTCTTGTAACCAAACAGCTCAAGAAGAGACTGATGGGCAATGCTAACAGTATTGTAGATTCTGCCACTCTCACTGAAGTCCAGAAGGTGAACATTTGTAGCGTAACTAAAAATAATTTCCCAGATCATTACACTTCCCTGTTCTAATTTCCATCGGTCTGTTGATTAGTCTTTTTCTTCTGATTCACATTCACAGTGAAATTTTCTCCTCCTATGTCAACCAGTCAATAATCCTCCTGCTCTGCTGTTGTGCACAGAGTAATCCTTTTACCTCTTCTGTGCAGAACTGATGAACTGTAAACCCACAATTAGTAATGCCCTTCTTATTGCACTGCTTTGATTTTTCACTTTGTCAACACGTTAATACCATAAAGCCTGACTTAGTGCTTTAGGAAAAGTTTATGTTCATATCTTTAGCAGTTATAGAATACTTTAAGCTTGCATTACATTTGACAAAAATAAGACCTAGAGCAGGGGTGGTCAAATACCAGCCCATGAACTGGATCCAGTCTGCCAGAGTTAACTCTTGGCAGGTCCCCACCACTGCATTTACCTACACAGCCTCAGTACCAGCAACTGCAGCTCCTGTGCAACCACCCGGATCTAGGTGGATCAAGTTGTCTACCTCCTTGTCATTGTCTCTAGCCACCGTGCGTAATTTATCTCCTGCTTCTGGCGTGAGACCATCTGGATTTTGGGCATCGAATCCCACCTCATCTCTGCCTGTCACCTTCAGAGAAATGCTCAAGCAGAGAGAACTAACCAGGTACTGAAGCAGTATCTTCAATGCCATATAAACTTACACCAGAAAGATTGAGACTCGCTGCTACCTTAGGTACAATTTGCTTATAATAAAACGGGATATGCATCCTTTATTTTGAACTGTGGGTTCCATCCTCAGTTCTACCTGGAGATACCCACAAGTCTGCAGCCCTGGGCTGGCTACAACAGATAACTCAAACCCAGGATGACATAAAAGTTCACCTGGAGGATGCCAAGAAGAGCTACAAACAACATGCAGAAATCTGATGCCCTGACAGGCATACCCTGACAATAGGACAGAATTTATGGCTCTTGACAAAATAGCAACACTGAAACCGGCCATCTTGTAAATTGGACTAAAAGTTCCTTGGTCCTACCAAGTTCCAGAAAATTAACCAGTCACCTTTGAACTCAGCTTACCTTATCTTCTCAGTAAAACCCCGTTTTCCATATATCACGCCTGAAGCACCACTTTCAAGATCCTTTCCCTCACAGCTTCCAACAACCCCACCCCTTGCTGATACATGTTCAAGACCATGATGAGAATATAATCCATGAGATCCTTGATGCTGGAATCTGCTTAGGTAGACTTGAGTATCCTGTGGCTACAATCCTGAATAGCGTTGCTGGGAATGTCCATACTTATGACCTGGTAAATACTTTCCATGAAAACCATCCCGGAAAATCTGACCCACTACTGCTTAGAGGGGGCATTAGAGAAGGGGGTGATGTCAGGATCTGCAGGCCTCTGGGCAGTACTCTGACTGTGGCCACCACCCAGCAGCTTACCTGAATGACTGAAGAAAAGGACCGAGTAAAGCTGGCAAAGGGCCCTGCCCAGAAAGGTTCTGACTGAGGCACACATCCAACTACACAACCTGGTTTGGTAGTTCTACTTAAACCAGGAAGAGGCATATGTCTGAGTAACTTGAGGGATTCCTGGCTGACTGCTATTATGGATTCTGGCTACTTGCCTGCCTCCTGGTTCCTCCTCCTAAGCCACCATCCATTCCCATTTCCTGCTTTCCGGCCTGACTCTAGGTGCCTGAAACTATGCCATACTACTGACTCTGGCTCAGACCTTCAGCCTGGCACCAGCCAGTTCGAGGCTGTGACATTAAGCCAAAAAGGGTTAAGTGACTAGCAGACCAAATGACACATATTCAACCTCTATAGATATGTTTGAAACCTATATAAATGGTAACTAGAGCCATTTCATATTAGATAGACTAGAGCTTTGAAACTTAAATCTGTATTGTTAGAGAATCAGAGATAATGCTAATTGTATTGTGTTTACTCATATCTTGTTAAATGTTATTCGTGTAAACAGACAGTTTCTGTCTGTTATGATATCTATTGATTCTGAGATCAAAAGGGAATATTAACATTTGGATGATACTTGGGTGTAATAATATATTGTCTGTGTATCTCTTTGAAGTTAATAGACAGTTCACTACAAAGTGCTTAATGGATAATTACCTTATGTGATGAATGCAACTGTGAATCCATAGGAAATAGGTAGTTCTACTTCAAAGCTGTTATTCTTCATCCAAAGAATACCTGTTGTCAAGAGGTTATCATAGTGATCTATAAAAAGAACTCTTGGGCCCTGATTCTGTTACCTCAGATTTGCTTAAACTTCATCAGAAGTTTGAGTCACAAGATCGAGGTCCCCAGTTCCATTCTGGAGTGCCCTGATACTGGATTATAACTTAATGAAGTGTTTCTGGAAAGGAAACTTTGCATCTCTAATGCTCACCATCTGTGCTGTGAACTCTGTTCATACCTGTATGTATAATGATCTCTCTTCGTTTTTAAAATAAATTTTAGTTTGGTTAATAAAAATTCATCATATGAGTGTATTTGGATCGGAAATATTCATTGACCTGTGGGTAATGTGTCTGCTCCTTTGGAAGATGTAGAATTTTTTATGATGAATAAGTTTTTCAGAAATCCTTATCACATTTGTAGTGACTATTTTTAAACTTAGTTTCTTTCGAGAAGAAATTGCTGTAACTAGTATGTTGTTCTGAAGGCAGCCATTAAAGAAGTGGTAAGAATGCATGAATCTAAAGGCTTGTCTATGTAAGCATAAAAGTTGTACCACAGTAATTATACCTGTGTGGGTAAAGCAGCGTGGCCTCCCTAGTGAAAATGCAGTGTATTGATATACAAGTACCTGCACCGGTATAGTTTCCTTCCTTATAGGAAGGAGAATAAATTGTGTTGACATAATTGCAAAAATCTACATCAAATTAAGTATTATGAAAATTAATACTTGCAAAGTAAGCACTCAGAAATTGGGAAATTCAAGAAGTAAGGCAACCTTTGCCATCTTAATTTGGTCACCCACTCAATGCACTGCAGCAGTCAAAAAAGCAAATAAAATGTTAGGAATCATTTAAAAAGGGATAGAGAATAAGACAGAAAATATCTTATTGCCTCTATAAATCCATGGTATGCCCACATCTTGAATACTGTGTACAGATGCAGTCGCCTCATCGCAAAAAAGATGTCTTGTCATTGGAAAAAGTTCAGAAAAGGGCAACAAAAATTATTGTTTGGAGCAGCTGTCATACAAGGAAAGATTAATAAAACTGGGACTTTTCATCTTAGAAAAGAGGAGACTATAGAGGTCTATAAAATTATGGCTGGTGTGGAGAAAGTGGAGTCACCAAATGAAATTAATAGGTAGCAGGTTTAAAACAAACAAAAGGAAGTATTCCTTCATGCAACACACAGTCAACCAGTGAAACTCCTTGCTAGAGGATGGTGTGAGTACCAGGACTTTAAGACTACATCTAAACTGTAGTGCTATTTTGGGATACTGGACGTATCCCAAAATAGCTATTCAGTGTCTTTTGAGCATGCCCGTTATTGTGAAAGGGTACGTCTACATTAGCTCTTAGTTCCAGCTAGGTAGGGTAATGAGGGCAAGCGGAGTTTAAAATGAAGCCCGGGATTTAAATATCCCGGACTTCATTTGCATGTTCCCGGGCGCCGCCATTTTTAAATCCCCCTTAGTCTGAACTCCGTGCCCATGGCTACACGCGGCACGGAGTAGGTAGTTCGAATTAAAGATCCTAATTCAAACTACCATTACTCCTCGAGGAATGAGGAGTAACGGTAGTTTGAATTAGGATCTTTAATTCGAACTACCTACTCCGTGCCTCGTGTAGCCGCAGGCACGGAGTTCGGACTAAGAGGGATTTAAAAATGACGGCACCCAGGACATGTAGACATACCCAAATATAATAGGCTTGATATTCTGAAGTCCCTGTAAATCTCATTCGACGAGGAGTAAGGGACATTTTAGAATAGCGATTTATTTTGAAATAAGTGCTGTGTAGACAGCACCAAATTTTAAAATAAACTATTTCGAAATAACATTGACATAAGCTACGCAATTTGCATAGCTCAAACTGCATAGCTTATTTCGAGCTCTGGGTGCAGTGTAGATGCGCCCTAACAGAGCTCAATAAAGAACTACATAAATTCACGGAGGATAGATCCATCAGTGGCTATCAGCCAGGGTGGGTAGGAATGGTGTCCCTAGCCTCGGTTTGTCAGAAGCTGGGAATGGGTGATGGGGAGGGATCACTTACCTGTTCAGTTCATTCCCTCTGAGACACTTGACATTGGCCATGTCAGGAGATAGTGGACTTCTGGTCTGGTCCAGTATGACCATTCTTATGTTCTTATTTAACTCAGATGTCTGGATGGAAACACAAAGACTGGATTGTTTAAAAAGAACTGTATTTTTGGCTCCAGTTTAACCAGTGAGGTGTTGTTGTGATTGGGCAACAAAATGGCAAATGAAATTTAATGTGGATAAATGTAAAGTAATGCACATCGGGAAAAATAACCCCAACTATACGTACAGTATGATGGGGGCTAATTTGGCTATGACAAATCAGGAAAGGGATCTTGGAGTTATCGTGGACAGTTCTCTGAAAACTTCCACGCAGTGTGCAGCGGTGGTCAAAAAGGCAAATAGGATGCTAGGAATTATTAAGAAAGGGATAGAAAATAAGACCCAGAATATCTTACTGCCCCTGTATAAAACTATGGTACGCCCACATCTTGAATACTGTGTACAGATGTGGTCTCCTCACCTCAAAAAAGATATTTTGGCCTTGGAAAGGGTTCAGAAAAGGGCAACTAAAATGATTAGGGGTTTGGAACGAGTCCCACATGAGGAGAGGTTAAAGCAACTGGGACTTTTCAGTTTAGAAAAGAGGAGACTGAGAGGGGATATGATAGAGGTCTATAAAATCATGAGTGGTGTGGAGAGGGCTGATAAAGAAAAGTTATTTATTAGTTCCCTAAATAGAAGAACTAGAGGACACCAAATGAAATTAATGGGTAGCAGGTTTAAAACTAATAAAAGAAAGTTCTTCTTCACACAGCGTGTAGTCAACCTATGGAACTCCTTGCCAGAGGAGGCTGTGAAGGCTAGGACTATAATAGAGTTTAAAGAGAAGCTAGATAATTTCATGGAGGTTAGGTCCATAACAGGCTATTAGCCAGGGGATAAAATGGTGTCCTTGGCCTCTGTTTGTCAGAGGCTGGAGAGGGATGGCAGGAGACAAATCGCTTGATCATTGTCTTCGGTCCACCCTCTCTGGGGCACCTGGTGCTGGCTACTGTCGGTAGACAGGATACTGGGCTAGATGGACCTTTGGTCTGACCCAGTACGGCCGTTCTTATGTTCTTATGTTGTGTTGCTGGATTAATGAATGTATGAATTAGAATAAGCCCCAGTTTGGGAAATTGCTCAGATAAGGCAAATTAGGTGGCAGAGAATCTCAGCATGCCCTCCTGAAACTCCATTCACACAGCCACCTGCCTTTAACCATGAGTCATAACTACTCATGCCCCCCTCCCTACCCAGGATGCTGTGAAAGCAGAATATCTGATCTGAAATGATAGGGGAAAAGAGAATGCTAAATTGGTCAGAGATATGTTGGGGAGATACAGAAGTCAAGGCAGTGATTAAATCCAGTCCAGATTGTCATTGACTGAAAACTCTTTGCATCTGCTAATGGTTCAAGAGCCTGTGTGAAATGGGCCGGTGTTCTCAGTGCAGTTCCCACTGGACAGATGTCAGCATCACAAATCCTCAAGCATAGCTGAGACTAAGTGGTGCCCTTATTGTTAGCTACAGAACAGAGGTTAAAGCTTGAGTGGGCATGGAGACAGACCTGAGTGCACACGTCCCTCGAGGTGGCCTTTCTAGGTCAGAGATGAGTCTCAGGAGCAGACAATCTGGGAAAGCCAGCATTGCTGCTGCCCGTATTGTATTTAGTTTGTACCGAGAGGATTTACTTCCAGCCAATCAATCCAGCACGTTCCTTTGTACTTTACTTGCTTAAAAAAGAAGCAAAGAAACAAGTTGTCTTTGATGGAGTAACTGGCCTACTGGATGCAGGGAAGCAGTAGACATGATATCTTGTGTTTTGGGTTAGGGTTTTTTTTAAAGTGAGGCTTTTGACACAATCACATGACAGCCCCTTACGCAAACTAGGGAAATGTGGTCTATACGAAATTACTTTAAAATGGATGCACAACAGATTGACCACAACAGGAAAGACCACATTCAAAGAATAGGGGCGAGGAGTCCTGTGGCACCTTATAGACTAACTGAAGTGTTGGAGCATAAGCTTTCGTGGGCAAAGACCCACTTCATCAGATGCATGCATCTGACGAAGTGGGTCTTTGCCCATGAAAGCTTATGCTCCAACACTTCAGTTAGTCTATAAGGTGCCACAGGACTCCTTGCCGCTTTTGCAGATTCAGACTAACACGGCTACCCCTCTGATACTATTCAAAGAATAGTTATCTATGATTTAAACTGGGAGTAGCACAGCTAGTGGGATTCTGCAAGGCTCAGTCCTGGGTCTGATCCTAGTCAATATTTTCATTAATGACTTGGAAATGGAATGGAGAGTATGCTTATAAAATTTGTGAATGACACCAAGCTAGGAGTGGATGCAAACACTTTTGGAGAACAGAATTAGAATTAAAAAATGACCTTGACAAATTAGAGAACGGCTCTGAAATCAATAAAGTGAAACGCAATAGAAATATGTGCAAAGTACGTCATTTAGGAAAGAAAAATCAATAGCACAACAACAAACTGGGAAATTACTAGCTAAGTGCTGAAAAGGATATGAGAGTGATAGTGGATCACAAACTGAATATGAGTTAACAATATGGTGTACCTGTGGAAAAAAAGCTAATATCATTCTGAGATGTATTAACAGAAGTGTCATATATAAGAGGCAGGAGACAATTTTCCTGCTTTATATGGCACTGGTGGGGCTTTAGCTGAAATACTGTGCCCATTTCTGGGTGCCACACGTTAGAAAAGTTGTGGATAAATTGGGGACAGTCCAGAGGAGAGCAGCAAAACTGATAAAAGCTTTAGATAACCTGACTTATGAAAAAAAGTTTAAAAAAACTTGACACATTTAGTCTTGAGAAAAGAATACAAGGTGGAGCTGATAACAATATTCAAATATGTTAAGGGCTATTATTACAAAGAGGGCAGTAATCAGCTTTTTGTAGCAATGACAGTGTAAATGGCAATATTTTGAGGAGCAGTCTCTGCATTGATTTCTTCACATGAATGCTTGCAGTTCCCATCCTCAGCACCATAGGTTAGTCTTTAAAGAAAAGCCATGATCTTACAGTGTAATATTGGCTTCCCAAATTCCAGTTGTGACTTAGCCATTTAGTAGCTTTGCTGGAATGAAGTGCAATGGGGTTGAATATATTTAATGTCTGCTATATTCAGCTGAGAATTGCCTTTGAAAAATGTTCCCCTGGCTTTTGTACAGGATTACAATTTACTAGCAACATGCTGTCACTGTGGTTTAGGGCAGGGAGAGCAGTTGCTTGCAGTGGTAAAAAAACCAGACAGCTATACAATGTAAAAAGTTATGCAAATGACTTTCAAAAGCAGAGACCATCCTGATATTTCATTTCCATTCTGGTTTCCTCCTACATGAGCACCCTCATGTAGACCATAGAAAAGAACTGACTGTGGAAGATGTTGTAGTGTTGCCATAACTGTGTAGCTCAAAATGCGTATCTTATTTTGAGTTATGGTGCAATGTAGATGAACCCTAAAGGTATATGTACACTGCAATTAAAAACCCATGGCTGCTCCATGCTAGCTCAGGGGCATCAGGCTAAATATCTCTGTGGGGCTGGCATTAGTTGTGATGAGCTTTGGTCTCCCAAGTGGAACTAGCTACTTTCCCCCATATGAATCTCAGTCTCTTAGGCATGCCTATACTGCAGTCAAAACTTATGGTTGGCCCAGGCCAGCTGACTTGGGGTCATGGGGTTTGGGCTAAATAGCTGTTTAACTGCAGTGTAGTCATTTAGGGTCATGCTACAGTCCATGTGTTCGGACCCCATGAGATGTGAGGGTCCCAGTGTTCTCGCTGTATGAAAATATGTCTGAGGATGAAATTTATCACATGAGAAACTCACCTGTCTACGTATGACTCAGTCCATTTTAGGCAGCAGCCATTGCTCCCATGCTGGTCTGAACTTTCACAGAGGAGTTCATCAGGAGACGGCTTGCTTTTGCTCCTGTTCCCTGGATGCTAAGAGAGTGAGGGGAAAGTGCTTGCATTCCATGCTTGCCTCTCACTTCTGGCTAGTGAAGAGAACTCACCAGCGAACAGTGAGAGGCAAGTACAGAATGCAAGCACTTTCCCCTCACTCCTATACCTTCTGGGGAACAGGATCAAAAGCAAGCTATGTCCCAGAGTGCACTGCTACTGCCCTCCCTACTCTGCTGAAATTCCACCCATGAAGTCAAATACTTCTATTCACTTGACTAATAGTCCTTTTACAGCTTCTGATGGGAAGCCGAGTTAGGAAAGACTTTAAAAACAACGAAGTTTAGTAGCACTTTAAAGACGAACAAAACATGTAGATGGCATCATGAGGTTTTGTGGGTATAACCCACTTCTTCAGATGACGGTAGTGTTGGAAGTCCAGATCCAAGAATAAATAAGGGACCTGGGGGGGAGGGAGGGAAGGGAGGAGAAGGGGAGAGAAAAGAGACAGTGAGTAGATAAGCTTCAGAGGGATAGCAGAGTTAGTCTGTAACAGGAAAGACTTGAAAAATAACAAATAGTCTAGTAGCACCTTAAAGACTAAATAGTTAGAAGAGGCTGATAAGAACCATTAGTTTGCACTTGGAAAGGAAGATGACCAACATCAGATTCTACACAGACCTCAAGAACCATTAGCACTTTCATTGTTTGGTTGGTTGATAATGTGCAAGCAATCCCATATCATGATTCATACCATTTGCATGAGAATTAAACTTGTGAATGAAGTTAACAATCCTTCTCTGTGTATTTAGCTTGTGGAATTAGTCTGAAACAAAACAGCGACTTGGAGATCCATTAATTAGTATCCAGGAAGATTAAAGTGTTCTCCAGCAGGTTTTTGTGTGTTGCCTTTTTGGATATCTGATTTGTGTCCATTAATTCTTTTCCGTAGAGATTGTCCAGTTTGGCCAATATACATTCCAGTGGGGCATTAATAGATACTAATCGGATATCCGAAAAGGCAACACACAAATACCTGTTGGAGAACACTTTAATTTTCCTGAACACTCATTAATGGATCTCCAAGTCCCTGTTTTGTTTCAGACCAATTCCACAAGCCAAATACACAGAGAAGGATTGGAGCTTAACTTCATTCCCAAGTTTAATTCTTATATTTATGGTTTGAATCGTGATATTGGATAGCTAGCACATTATCAACCAACCAAAAACAAAGGTGCTAATGGTTCTTGAAGTCTGTATACTGTAGAATCTGGTGTTGGTCATCTTTCTTTCCAAGTGCTGACTAATGGTTCTTATCAGCCTCTTCTAGCTATTTAGGCTTTGAGATGCTACTAGACTATTTGTTGTTTTTTAAGTCTGTCCTGTTACAGACTAACTCGGCTATCCCTCTGAAGCTTATCTACTCACTGTGGGTATGTCTACACTAGACCCCTAGTTCGAATTAGAGAGGCTAATGTAGTCATTTGAAGTTTCAAATGAATCCCGGGATTTAAATATCCCAGGCTTTATTTGCATCTTCCCGTCCAGGTGCCATTTTTAAATCCCCGTAGTCCGAACTAACTGCCCGCAGCTACATGCGGCAGTCAAACGTTAACTCGAACTAAGTCCTGAGTTCGAGTTAACTGTTACACCTTGAAGTAGGGGGCTAGTGTAGACATACTCTGCCTCTTTTTTCTTCCTCCCCTCCATTTTTTTCCTTCTCTCCTTAAAGTGCTACTAGACTATTTGTTGTTTTTGAAGTTAGTCCTTTTACAATAGACTGGACCAACCCCCTATTGATGTTTCCCAGAAGCAAACATTTGAAATACTGGTACATAGCCAATACTCATAACTCCAGATACAAAAATGGTTCATGCATACAAATAGTATAAACAGAATCAGTGAATCATAAGCTTATAGGGTACGTCTACACTACAGCGCTAATTCGAACTAACTTAGTTCGAATTAGTTAATTCGAACTAAGCTAATTTGAACTAACGCGTCTAGAACTAAAAACTAGTTCGAATTAGCATTTTGCTAATTCGAACTAGCATGTCCACATTAAGTGGACCCTGAACTGGGGTTAAGGATGGCCGGAAGCAGTGCCGGCAGGGCATCAGAGGAGGACTTAGAGCGAGGAGATGCTGTCTCGGGCTAGCCGAGGGCTGTGCTTAAAGGGACCCGACCCCCACCCCGGACAGACAGTTCTCAGGGGTGCCCCACTTGCAAAGCAATCCTGGCTTGGAGTGCCCTGAGTACCCACACTGGGCACATCACAGCACTTGGCCATCAGCCCGGCTGCACTTGCCGCAGGCTGCCATCTGGGGAAAGGAGGCAATTGGGGGGCTGCAGGAGAGCTTCCACCCCCAGAAGCCCGCAGAGCCAGCCCAGTCCTCCCCATCGGGGGCTCATACCCCATTCCTCCCTCACCTCCTTCCACTTACCCTTCCCTAGCCCCTCTTCTTGATGTACAAAATAAAGGACAATTGTGTTCAAAAATGGAATCTGTCTTTATTGAACAAAACGGGGGGAGACTGGGAAAAGGAGGTGGGAGAGGGGAAGAGAGAGGGTGGGAGAGGGGAGGGCAACTACAATGATTAGGGGTTGGGAAGAGGTCCCATATGAAGAGAGGCTAAAGAGACTGGGACTTTTCAGCTTAGAAAAGAGGAGACGGAGGGGGGACAGGATAGAGGTCTCTAAAAGCAGGAGTTGGGTGGAGAGGGTGCATCAAGAAAAGTTCTTCATTAGTTCCCATAATAGAAGGACTAGAGGACACCAAAGGAAAGGAATGGGTAGCAGGCTTCAAACTAGTAACAGAAAGTTGTTCTTCACAAAGCAAAGAGTCAACCTGTGGAACTCCTTGCTGCAGGAGGCTGTGAAGGCTAGAACTAGAACAGAGTTTAAAGGGACATGAGATCAAGTCATGGAGGTTGGGTCCATGGAGTGCTATTAGCCAGGGGGTAGGAGTGGTGTCCCTGCCCAAGGTTTGTGGAAGGCTGGAGAGGGATGGCACGAGACAAATGGCTTGGTCACTGTCTTCGGTCCATATCCTCCAGGGTCCCTAGGGTTGGCCGCTGTCGGCAGACAGGCTACTGGGCTAGATGGACCTTTGGTCTGACCCAGGACGGCCATTGTAAGCTCAGGGCTTAGGGTCGGGGGTCTCGGTGGACCCCCTTGATTCTCTTGCACACCTGCTCCTGGGTGGCCAGGCTGGCAGCTCTCCTGCCCTAGCCAGCCACTTTCCTGTGCCTAGTGCGGAGATCGTGGACGAGGTCCACGATGTCTGCACTAGCCCAGGCGGGTGCCCGCCTCTTGCGGTCCCAGGCAAGCTTCTGGGATCCGCCAGCCTGGTCCTGGGTAGAGGGGGAGGGCTGGGGGGCATCGGGTGGGTGGCTCAATCCGTGCCAGGTGCAGGGTCTGCTGGCTGGGTGCTGGCAGGCTTGCACCTGGCACGGGCACTGTAGCCAGCCCGTGCCCCTTTAAGGGGTCCGGGGCCGGGAGGGGGGCAGACGAGTTTCCCTGGTGTTGGCCAGAGTGGCCACCAGGGAAACCTGGGAAGGGCTAGCCTCCCACTAGTTCGAATTAAGGGTCTACACAGCCCTTAATTCGAACTAGCAAGTTCGAACTAGGCTTAATCCTAGGCTCCGTAGTGCCTATGAAAGTTAGTTCGAACTAACGTCTGTTAGTTCGAACTATCTTTGTAGTGTAGACATACCCATAGATACCTTACTTGGCCCACTTTGTACAAAATTTGGTGCGTACATATAATAGTGGTTGCAACAATGTATCGCATGTTCATATCAAAATCCAATAATCTCTGTTCATAGTGCAAACTATTATTTTACACTTGGAACGTGCCGTTCCTGACTGGATTTACAGTTTCTGAGAAAATAATTTTATGGTTACAGAACAAACACTTGAGGATTACCTTATAGCATGGATTACCAATAGGGAAGCAAGATTCCTTCATGCAATAACTTTATAAAAATGTCATAAAGTCTGAACACTAAATACATTGCTACAACTCTAATACCTATTTTAGCAATACCAGCACATGGGTGAGTCAGCCTTGTTTCCAGCTATACTTTGATAGTCTTCATTTGGGACCTAGGGATCTTAGAAAGAGTTGCTACATGGTCAGTGTCATAGTATGTGCATGTTGTTCTCATATAGTAATATTCAGGCCTTTAAATGGTTGTACCTTCAAGATTTCTAAGCTCAGAGAATCCATCAGATCAATTCAAGTTGGAAACTATAGCCTTGTCTACAATGGCATGTTTTCTCACCAAAACCACTCTTTTGGTGACAAAACATTGAAGCATTTACACTATAATGCAACTTTTAGTTTTGATGACAACAAAGTTCCAGCTTTGCAAGAGTCTTTTGTCTTTTCCCCTCCCTTAATTGTTGACAAAGAGCCAGGGTTGAATCTGCTGTTTGTTTTGTCGAGATAACTGGTTTCTGCCAGTATCCCACAATGCCGGCCCCAATGGCTCTGCTCAGTGTTTTGTGATCTCTGCTGCCCAGCAGGCATGTGCCCCTCCCCTGTCAAAGCTCCTGGAAGTATCTGACAGCTGAGTGACCTGTTCCCTTGGGGAACAAACAAAAACCAAACCATTAGAATGTGTCTCTTCTGCTGCTGCAGAGGGAGGGCTGGAGAGACTGCTGTGCTGCTTTAACATTCCACAGCATGGAGATTTCATAGAGATACGAGGGAATCCTAAGAAGTGCAGGAATTAGCTCTGCCTTCCCATAACACTGCACTGTGGGAGGCTTACCCACATTGCTTTGCTCTGTCAACTGGGTGCTAGCAATGTGCCCATGAAATGTCGACAATAGGAGGCAGAAAAAACGGTTTAACTGGTTTTAACTTTTGACGACTTTTGTATGTCAACAGCACTTTTGTTGCCAAACCTTCCCAGTACAGACATAGCTTTAGACTGCTTGTAAGTGTGTATTCTAAATGTTAGCCTAAGTACTACCTCCATGACTATGTCTATATTTGGAACTAGAGGTGTGATTCCCCACTTGCCTAGACAGGCTTGCACAGACCTAACTCCAAGTGTAGACATAGATCAAGACTAAATATGGCAGAATTAGGACAAAATTAGCAGGCACATTTGACCATAAGGCCTTCTTTTTGGACTCTATTTATAAAGGAAGAAACATTGCTTAGTTAATATACCTTCCAGCATAGCTTTTTAGACAAACCTTTTGTTCCATTAAGCTTCCCTAATGCTGACACATCATTCACCATTGGTTTGTTTCATATAGTAGATTAATGTGCTTGCTATGGCAAGTAGTTTTAAAATAGCTTCCTTCTCCCTTGTGTGTGTGTGTGGGGGGGGGGGGGGAGAGTAGGGGAGTAAAGTTCAGGTAAAGGGCAAAAGTTGACAGCTGTGAATGTCAGTTTTAACCCAAACAAGATCAGGGGCATTTTGAATTTAATCCATCACAGCAGGAGCTAGTGCAGCCTAGTAATAGGATTTTAAATTGGGAAGTTGGAGACCTCTGCTCATCAGGGACAATGTAGTTATAGTTTATGAATATTGATTCTGGGTTACCTCCTCTTGATAGGAATTGAGGGAATTTGATCTAGATTTCCAACACTTTTAAGGTGGAATAGAATCCTTTGCAGTAAACTCAGCTGCTTAGAAATAATTTGCCAGGCAAGGAAACAGATCCTCCATAATGTTTGCTAATAAATATGCTAAGTGGGCTGTCGGCAGAATTATATAAAAAGGAGAGAAAAAAATTAAAGCAACCCTGACTAAATAGCCTCTTGAAGAGATACTTTTGAACTAAACTGTGTATGAGCAAATCATTATCATTCATTGTACTTTAAACTCAGCTCTTCAGAGGTTTTTATAATTAATCACATGACTAACATCTCTGTTGCAGAAAGCTATTTTTATATAAATCTAGATCAGATATCCTGGGGTTTGTAACACACAACAAACAACTTCATGATATGTCTATCTCTTGCAACCAAAGTTCTACTAATGAAAAGGTCAGAGCTAATAAGCTGCTTCAGGAGAAAGTAGGAAGACAATGATCTGATCTGTCACTGCATTAATAAATGGCAGAATCTTTTATTAAGATCTGTTATGACCTATGGAGACTGTGTTAGACCTGGTGAAGAAAGAAGATCTGTAAGTATCTTAAACATATGGGTCCAAATTCTGCTCAGACTTACATTGTGCAGAATTTTTATTGTCTCCAGTGTAAATCTGTGCATTTTGGCCCACTGTGCTCAGTTTTTGTGTGAATTCTCATGGTGAATTATTTAAGTGCTGCTGATTATGGCCAAAATTTTTAAATCTAGTGTCTAAAGTTCATCTACTAGATTCACATTCATCACCTGAATGAATAGCATGATTTTCAAAAGTACCACTGAAAACAATGAAAGCTGTGGGTGCTCAGAACCTCCAAAATCAGATCACTTAGACTTGTATCTCCATATTAAGGTACAGGCAGTCCCCGGGTTACGTACAAGATAGGGACTGTAGGTTTGTTCTTAAGTTGAATCTGTATGTAAGTCGGAACTGGCGTCCAGATTCAGCCGCTGCTGAAACTGATCAGTTTCAACAGCGGCTGAATCTGGACGCCAGTTCTGACTTACATACAGATTCAACTTAAGAACCCCAGGCATCCCCAAGTCAGCTGCTGCTGAAACTGATCAGCTGGTGATTCCAGGAAGCCCGGGGCAGGGGCTTCCTGTAGTCAGCCACTGGTCAGTTTCAGCAGCGGCTGACTTGGGGACGCCTGGGGCAGAGCAGCTGGGGTGCTGCTGGGTTGGTCCAGTAGCACTGCCGCTCCTCGGCGCTACTGCACCAACCCAGCAGCACCCAAGCTGCTCTGCCCCAGGCGTCCTGATTCAGCTGCTGCTGAAACTGACCAGCAGTGGCTGAATCAGGCCGCCTGGGGCAGAGCAGCTGGGGTGCTGCCGGGTTGGTCCAGTAGCGCCCAGAGTGGCGCTACGGGACCAACCGGCAGCGCCCCAGCTGCTGTACCACAGGCGTCCAGAGCAAAGCCGCGGAGCCCGGGGGCAGCGGGACAGCCCAGATGAGCCGTGGCTGTCCTGCTGCCCTCGGGCTCCGCGGCTTTGCTCTGCTTTGCTCCCCGTCTCCCTAGTCTGCAGACCAGGGAGACGGGGAGCAAAGCCACGGAACACGCAGGCAGCGGACAGCCCAGACACGTCTAGGCTGTCCGCTGCCCGCGTGCTCCGCAGCTTTGCTCTGCTTTGCTCCCCGTCCCCCTGGTCTGCAGACCAGGGAGATGGGGAGCAAAGCAGAGCAAAGCCAAGGAGCACGTGGGCAGCGGACAGCCCAGACGCGTCTGGGCTGTCCGCTGCCCGCGTGTTCCACTGCTTTGCTTCCTCTCCCTGGTCTGCTGGAGACCAGGGAGACGGGCGCCATTCGTAACTGCGGATCCGACGTAAGTCGGATCCGCGTAACTCGGGGACTGCCTGTATTTAATTTTTGGTGCCCATTTTAGAAAATCTGGTCTTTATGTTTGCTGCTCTACAAGACACAGAGATAGGCCTTGTTCAAAGGAACTTGTGGTTTGAAAGAGAGCTACTGATGGAGAAATCACACTTCAGGGTTGTGTTTATTTTTCTTAAGATGGTTGGGTTCCTGTAAAGGACCAGGTCTTAGGCTGGTATAAATCAACATAGCTCCAATGGCTTCAATACAGTGATGCAGATTTACACCAGATGAAGATTTGTCCAAATCTCTTTAGAAATAGTTTGTCCAATCAGAGGGAAGATGGGATTGAGGATTTCAAAATATTGCCCTAGTGAGTTTTTGAAGAGAAGATTCTTAAATGATGCCTGTTTTTATCTTCAGGAGAAGAGAAGGGAATAGAACAATCTTTCCATTTGCATCAAGAGTGTAAAGCCATCTAATTCTGTCCTTTGTGTGGGTATGTGCCAATCTCAGGAGACTTGCGAGTTAATTTTATGTGACCACATCCTTAGGAAGGTAGAACTGGAGTCTAGTTCAGTCCTATCAGAGTATCAAGTTGCCAGGTGCTTCAGAGAAAGGTGCAAGAAATCCCCCCAGTAAACAGCTACCCATAAGGGAAATTTCTTCTTAGCCCCCTTCTAGATGAATTATACAAACTGAAATATTTTGTTAGTAGGACTATCTAACATAACTATGAATGTGCTTGTTATCCATATAGATGAAATCTTAGTCCCAGTGGTATCTTGTGGCACTGAAGTCCCCAGGTTAATTATGCCCTCTGCAAGAACGTTGCCTTTTATATTTTCCCGGACAGTTCTTCAAATGGAAACAACTTTCATAATCATTCAGAAATCCAGTTCAGGCAGGATTTCATTGAGAAATTATGTGTAAAATCCAAACACCAGTTCCTCTCTCTGTATCATCATTGGCACGCCCTCTATTTTTACAATGGGTTTACATATGGATCCTAGATTACTCAGGAGTCTGGGACCACAGATCAGCCTTTATTGGGTACAGACATTTCCTATTGGGCCAGCAGCTTGCCAGGAGAAAAATCATTCTTTGTCCTTTCTCTCTCTCTCCAGGGAAAGGCTCTTCTCCTTGAAGTGAGAGGCAACCTGATGAAAGATGTTCTCCATTGGTGTCTGTTGGTGGCTTGTTCCTCCCAGATTGTGATGTCCACATCAGTTTTCTAGAGATACACTTTCAGCATGTCTTTGAAGTGTTTCCTCTGCCAACATGGAATCTCTGACCATGGGTGAGCTGAGAGTAGAGATTGACTCCAGCCTGCTGCGTAGGTCACTCAGGTTGGAAGGGGGAACGCTCTATTCCAGTCCTTACTCTAGATCAGGCTGAGGTTGGATTTGACCCTGGGTCTCCAATCTCCTCACTAGGTTAAAAGTTATAAAGGAAACAGTGGTGGGAGTCAGTTCTCCCTTGCCTCCCATTTTGTGTATGTTGCCCAAAAAAATGTCTTTGGCCAAACATAGTGGGTGAATTTGTGTTGATTTTACAAATAGTTATAGGTCAAATTAAACTGTTTTTCAGTGAATAAACTATGAATCATTTCACATACTGCTTCCACTATTAGCTAGGAGTTTGAATCAGAACCGTGATGTTAAACACCCTAAAATTGGGAAAGGAACAGTTCAGAATCCAAACCCTGCTCTGATTTATTTTCACTCGGCTCCTATCGGCCAGATCAAAAGCACCAATCTGAACAACTCCATACTTCGGGAGAGAGTTTTCAAATGCTGGTGCTACAATTTGTGAGTGGAACAGCCCCCCTGAATGCAGTGGAGGCGGCAGCAAAGGGAACAACTGCTCGGGACCCAGCAGTAAAAAGGGGCCTAGAGCCCCTGGCTGCTGAAGCCCCGGTCCCTTTAAATCACTGTCAGAGGGTCGCCCAGTGCCCTCCAGGCAGCATGAGGGCTGATGGGGGAGATGCAGGGCCTTCTCCTGCCCCCCACCTTGCCCAAGGGCCCTGCAAAGCTGACAGCCTTGTCGGAGTGGAAGGTGTATTCCTTGCCATTAGATTAGATTCCTGTCTCAGGCCCTGACAAAAGCCATGGGTGCCATTTGGGGGAAGGGCTGGGGGCTGCAGCCCCCCCCCTTGATTTCCTACTGTAGCAGGATACTATCTCCTGCCTCCCCTCTCTAGTTAGGAGTGAGGGGAACACAAGTAGTTGCTCTCCTCCCCTCCTCCACTTTGCTCATCGAAGTGAAAGAAATGCAGAATCATCAAGGCTCATCAAGCAGAACAAAAGGACCCACCTATGCACACTGCTACCTAGCTGCCTAAGTGCCCCGCTAAGGTGTGTACCTGTGTGGGCATGCAAAAATAATTTTAATCCCACCCATCTCCTCAGCAGAGCTGTGCAGCAACACTCACCTTCCTTGTACGTGGAAAGTAAACTGGTGGCAGTGGGCTTGGTGGGTGGGAGAGTGGGCGGCCAGAGCCATTTGATGGTGGCAAGAGCTGGGGCCACATGGTGGCAGCCAGACAGCCAGAACTGGGACCAGAGTTGGGGTCACATGGCTGGGACTGGATCTGGGGCCAGGTGGCGGTGGCCAGAGCAGGGGCTGGAGCTGTGGCAGGGGCTGGAGTTGGGGCCGTGTGGCTGGGGTCAGGTGGCGGAGGCTGGTGTGGTGGCAGCAGCTGGAGTGAGGGTCGGAGCTGTGGCAGCGGCTGGAGTTAATGCTGCATGACTGGGGCCAGAGCTGGGGCCACATGCTGGTGGCAGGAGGTGGGGCCGGAGCTTACACATGTAGCTGCTGCTGTCCCTCCCACCACTAAAATCTGAAATGGCGCCAAAAGCAGAAAGCATCCTTGTTGTCTATCGCTTGGAGTGGCTTCTCCGCTCTCACTCTGGGGTCTGCATCCTGAGTTCTGTACTTGGAATCCCTAGTTTTCAAAGCTGCTGAGGATCCACAATTCTTGCAGAAATCAGAATTGTGGTTAAAATCCAGTGAGTACAGGGCATTAGAAATGTGTGCACATTTGCTGCCACCAGTGTAGCTACATCCTTTGTCACAAAAGAATAACATTTTCAGATGCGGTTAGGCAATACCCCTATTGTGATCCTTGGAATCATAGAATCATAGAATAATAGGACTGGAAGGGACCTCAAGAGGTCATTGAGTCCAGCCCCCCGCCCTCAAGGCAGGACCAAGCTCCGTCTACACCATCCCTGACAGATGTCTATCTAACCTGTTCTTAAATATCTCCAGAGAGCAAGATTCCACCACCTCCCTTGGCAACTTATTCCAATATTTGACCACCCTGACAGTTAGGAATTTTTTCCTAATGTCCAATCTAAACCTCCCTTGCTGCACTTTAAGCCCATTACTCCTTGTCCTGTCCTCAGAAACCAAGAGGAACAAATTTTCTCTTTCCTCCTTGTGACACCCTTTTAGATATTTGAAAACCGCTATCATGTCCCCCCTTAATCTTCTTTTTTCCAAACTAAACAAGCCCAGTTCATGAAGCCTGGCTTCATAGGTCATGTTCTCTAAACCTTTAATCATTCTTGTCGCTCTTCTCTGTACCCTTTCCAATTTCTCCACATCTTTCTTGAAATGTGGCACCCAGAACTGGACACAGTACTCCAGCTGAGGCCTAACTAGTGCAGAGTAGAGCGGCAGAATGACTTCACGAGTTTTGCTTACAACACACCTGTTGATACAACCTAGAATCATATTTGCTTTTTTGGCAACAGCATCACACTGTTGACTCATATTCAACTTGTGGTCCACTATGACCCCTAGATCCCTTTCCGCCATGCTCCTTCCTAGACAGTCGCTTCCCATCTTGTATGTATGGAACTGATTGTTCCTTCCTAAGTGGAGCACTTTGCATTTCTCTTTATTAAACCTCATCCTGTTTACCTCTGACCATTTCTCTAACTTGCTAAGGTCATTTTGAATTATGTCCCTATCCTCCAAAGACGTTGCAACCCCACCCAGTTTGGTATCATCTGCAAACTTAATAAGCGTACTCTCTATCCCAATATCTACGTCATTGATGAAGATATTGAACAGTACGGGTCCCAAAACAGACCCTTGAGGAACTCCACGTGTTATCCCTTTCCAGCAGGATTTAGAACCGTTAACAACAACTCTCTGACTACGGTTATCCAACCAATTATGCACCCACCTTATCGTGGCCCTATCTAAGTTATATTTGCCTAGTTTATCAATAAGAATATCATGCGAGACCGTATCAAATGCCTTACTAAAGTCTAGGTATATGACATCCACCGCTTCTCCCTTATCCACAAGGCTTGTTATCCTATCAAAGAAAGCTATCAGATTAGTTTGGCATGACTTGTTCTTCACAAACCCATGCTGGCTATTCCCTATCACTTTATTACCTTCCAAGTGTTTGCATATGATTTCCTTAATTACCTGCTCCATTATCTTCCCTGGGACAGACGTTAAACTGACCGGTCTGTAGTTTCCTGGGTTGTTCTTATTTCCCTTTGTATAGATGGGCACAATATTTGCCCTTTTCCAGTCTTCTGGAATCTCCTCTGTCTGCCATGATTTTTCAAAAATCATAGCTAAAGGCTCAGATACCTCCTCTATCAGCTCCTTGAGTATCCTGGGATGCATTTCATCAGGACCTGGTGACTTGCTGACATCTAACTTTCCTAAGTGATTTTTAACTTGTTCTTTGTGTATTCTATCTTCTAAACTTACCCTCTCTCTGCTTGTATTCACTATGTTAGGCACACCTCCAGACTTCTCGGTGAAGACCAAAACAAAGAAGTCATTGAGCATCTCTGCCATTTCCAAGTTTCCTGTTATTGCTTCTCCCTCTTCACTAAGCAGTGGGCCTACCCTGTCCTTGGTCTTCCTCTTGCTTTTAATGTATTTATAAAAGGTCTTCTTGTTTCCCTTTATGCCTGTAGCTAGTTTGATCTAATTTTGTGCCTTTGCCTTTCTAATCTTGCCCCTGCATTCCCGTGTTGCTTGCCTATATTCATCCTTTGTTATTTGTCCTAGTTTCCATTTTTATACGACTCCTTTTTTATTTTGAGATCATGCAAGATCTCCTTGTTAAGCCAAGCTGGTCTTTTGCCATATTTTCTATCTTTCCTACACAGCGGAATTGTTTGCTTTTGGGCCCTTAACAACGTCCCTTTGAAATACTTCCAACTCTCCTCAGTTGTTTTTCCCTTCAGTCTTGCTTCCCATGGGACCTTACCTACAAGTTCTCTGTGCTTATCAAAATCTGCCTTCCTGAAATCCATTACCTCAATTATGCTGGTCTCCCTTCTACCTTTCCTTAAGAGCATGAACTCTATTATTTCATGATCACTGTCCCCTATACTGTCTTCCACTTTCAAGTTCTCAACTAGTTCCTCCCTATTTGTTAAAACCAAATCCAGAACAGCTTCTCCTCTGGTAGCTTTTTCAACCTTCTGAAACAGAAAGTTGTCTCCAATGCAGTCCAGAAACTTATTGGATAGCCTGTGCCCCGCTGTGTTAGTTTCCCAACATATGTCTGGATAGTTGAAGTCCCCCATCACCACCAAATCTTGGGCTTTGGATAGTTTTGTTAATTGTTTAAAAAAGGCCTCATCCACCTCTTCCACCTGACTAGGTGGCCTGTAGTAGACTCCTAGCATGACATCACCCTCGTTTTTTCCCCTTTTAGCTTAACCCAGAGACTCTCTACACAGCTATCTCCTACGTTCATCTCCACTTCAGTCCAAGTGTGTACATTTTTAATATACAAGGCAACCCCTCCTCCCTTTTTTCCCTGTCTGTCCTTCCTGAGCAAGCCGTACCCTTCCATACCAACATTCCAATCGTGCATCCCATCCCACCAGGTTTCTGTAATACCAATGATATCATAGTTGTATTTATTGGTTAGCAATTCCAGTTCTTCCTGCTTATTACCCATACTTCTTGCATTTGTATATAGGCATCTAAGATACTGATTTGATCTTGCCTCCCTGTTGTGCCCTGACCCTCCTTTCTCCTTGCCATTATAGGCCGTAGTCCCCCCCATTTCCAACCAATCTCCCAGTCCCGCACATTCAGCACTTACCTGTGGGCTTTGCTCACCTGTCCCTGTCGAACCTAGTTTAAAGCCCTCCTCACAAGGTTAGCCAGTCTGTGTCCAAACAAGGTCTTCCCGCTCCTGGAAAGGTGAACTCCATCTCCGCCAAGCAGTCCTTCCTGGAAGAGCACCCCGTGATCAAGAAAGCCGAATCCCTCCTGGCGACACCATCTTGTCGCACTCTAGCACGAAACCAGGATATCTGTAGCTCAGACTTTTCAGGATCTTAATGAAATAATTCTGTTAAACTCCCCTTTAGGTAAACTTGGGCAGATAATCTTTAGAAGACAGAAAACATTCATGTACACCCCTACGCACCTGCAAATGTTGTTTATTCTTATACTGGTGAAGGAACCAATATAGATAATTTTTCCTTTCTACCTATGCTGTGTCACTGTATTATCATTGATTGTCATCAGGAATGTGTACAAGCTGAAGAAATGTAGCTGTACATTAGCAAGCTGCATGTATTGTTTCTCTTGTGTGCAGAAAAAGCAGAGGATGAAATTATGCTGTGTCACACTGACGTACATCTCGAGTAACTATTGACTTCAGCTGAGTTAGAATGGATTTACATGAGAGCAGAATTTGCTCTGTGTGTGTGTGTGTGTGTGCGCATGCGTGTGTGTGTGTTGACATGGATTTCAGAGAGCAAAAGGACTTCAGGCAGGCATCTGTTATGACTGATCACAACCAATGAAAACAATTGTTTTAGGATACTGAGTTAAAGTAAGACATTCTGAAGCCCCAGAAATGAACATAGCAAGGTTGCAGGGATGGAAGCAGGATGAGTAGATGGATGTGTGAAATATGTGTAAGGAAATACAAAATTGCCTGTAATTCAGGGGATTTTTGAACTCAGAAAAGGAATCACAAATATTTACTAAACTAGACCTACTTTTAGAGCAAAAAATGACTTGATTTCAGGAAAAATGGGCCATTTTTTAGCAAAACCAGGCCTTTTTGAATACATTTGGTAAAAATAGGTTTTCATTGTGAAGGTTATCATCACTGAGAAGATTTGGGGAGAAGCACTCAGCAACCATCAAATGGAAAAGTTGTAGATGCATACAAAGAGGGGATGCTGAAACCCATTCTGTGT
This sequence comes from Pelodiscus sinensis, assembly GCF_052426305.1. NCBI lineage: Eukaryota > Metazoa > Chordata > Testudines > Trionychidae > Pelodiscus > Pelodiscus sinensis. Next base: position 300,129,020 of record NC_143052.1, on the reverse strand, counting down.
GGCTGCACATTTGGAACATGTCTAGGGACAAAACAAATGGAAATTATTGCATTTGGTAACCAGGCCATTGTGCTCAGTGCTGAAGAAAAGTTTGTGTACTGGGGAGTTTACAGTCTAAAAGAATGAAAGGAAGGCATCACTTTAGAGGTTTTTTCTCACTGTCACAACTGATTGGTCTTTAAGGGAAATTAGGTTCCATCTTGCTTGTGAGGTAGCAGCTGATCTAGAGAATTAATTCCAACTAATGATCCCAGCTGTGAAAGGGTTGAGGTGGAATTCATGGGGTGAGAAGAGAACTCAGTGGAAGGAGCCACAGAAGAAAGAAGCTCTTGGGCTCTGGGAAAGTCCTGGTGAAGGAAAGCTGGAGAGAACTACAGGGAGCCGGTTAGATTCCTGTGACAGGCCCCGACAAAAGCAGAAAGGATCCTGAAAGAAGCTTCCAGAGTCTTTAGGGCAGGGTGGTGCTCTGCTGCCCCCCACCCTCAAAAAATTCTACTGGGTGTGTGAGGGGAATGCAAGGAGTGTATTTTTCCTTCTCTGTCAGGGGCCATATCAGTGAGGGTATGTCTACACTAGCTCGTTAATTCGAGCTAGGTAGGCAAATCAGGCAACCGGAGTGGCAAATGAAGCCTGGGATTTAAATATCCCGGGCTTTATTTGCATGGTCCCGTCTGGCCGCCATTTTTAAATCCCCCTTAGTTCGAATGAACTGCCCGCGGCTACACGCGGCAGTTTAAAGTTAATCCGAACTAAGTCCTTAGTGTTAAAGTCCTTAGTTCATAGAATCATAGAATAATAGGACTGGAAGGGACCTCAAGAGGTCATCGAGTCCAGCCCCCCGCCCTCAAGGCAGGACCAAGCTCCGTCTACACCATCCCTGACAGATGTCTATCTAACCTGTTCTTAAATATCTCCAGAGAGGGAGATTCCACCACCTCCCTTGGCAATTTATTCCAATATTTGACCACCCTGACAGTTAGGAATTTTTTCCTGATGTCCAATCTAAACCTCCCCTGCTGCACTTTAAGCCCATTACTCCTTGTCCTGTCCTCAGAAACCAAGAGGAACAAATTTTCTCCTTCCTCCTTGTGACACCCTTTTAGATATTTGAAAACCGCTATCATGTCCCCCCTTAATCTTCTTTTTTCCAAACTAAACAAGCCCAGTTCATGAAGCCTGGCTTCATAGGTCATGTTCTCTAGACCTTTAATCATTCTTGTCGCTCTTCTCTGTACCCTTTCCAATTTCTCCACATCTTTCTTGAAATGTGGCGCCCAGAACTGGACACAGTACTCCAGCTGAGGCCTAACTAGTGCAGAGTAGAGCGGCAGAATGACTTCACGAGTTTTGCTTACAATACACCTGTTGATACAACCTAGAATCATATTTGCTTTTTTGGCAACAGCATCACACTGTTGACTCATATTCAACTTGTGGTCCACTATGACCCCTAGATCCCTTTCTGCCATGCTCCTTCCTAGACAGTCGCTTCCCATCTTGTATGTATGGAACTGATTGTTCCTTCCTAAGTGGAGCACTTTGCATTTCTCTTTATTAAACCTCATCCTGTTTACCTCTGACCATTTCTCTAACTTGCTAAGGTCATTTTGAATTATGTCCCTATCCTCCAAAGATTAACTTTAAACTGCCTCATGTAGCTGCGGGCAATTCGTTCGAACTAAGGGGGATTTAAAAATGGCAGCCGGACGGGAACATGCAAATAAAGCCTGGGATATTTAAATCCCAGGCTTAATTTGCAACTCTGGTTGCCTGATTTGCCTACCTAGCTCGAATTAACGAGCTAGTGTAGACATAGCCTGAGGATTTGTGAAGAGGAATAAGCTTTTTTCAAAATAGTTATTTCAGGAGTTATTATTCAAAATAACCTGGCTGTGAAGACATGGCCTTGAGGAAAATCCGTGGGAGTCACTATGAGTACGTCTACACAGCAGCGTTATTTCGGAATAATTATGTTATTTCAAAATAACAAAATGCGCATCTACACAGCAAGTCATTATTTTGAAATAATGTTGAGCTAGAGGACTTCTTACTCCGACTCCTGTAACCCTCATTTCATAAGGAATAAGGGAGGTTGAAGGGAGAGTGTTCGACTTCCTTTGATTTCCTGCTGTGTAGACAGTGCCAAAAGCTGAATTAAGCTATTTTGACATCAGCTACACAATTGATGTAGCTGAAGTTGCGTATCTTAATTAGACTTTTGCCCTGCTGTGTAGACGTACCCCCTATGGCCTAAGGAGCAAAGAAGAGCTTGTAGTCCCTGGGACTAAGGCCAAAGACCAGGGGAATTCAACATAGCCTAGGAAAGGCGAAAAGATCTTTTTGTTTGAATGTTGATGTGCATTCTTTAATTTCTTTAAGGGGACAGAACTAAAGTCACCTGGCTGGAGGACTAGGAAGCACAAGTAGCAAACACGAACAGGCCATCTCTCCGAGTGAAGTAGCCAATAGGGAGAGCTAGAGACAAAGACCTCTACACTACCACTCTGAAGCCAGGGGTGCACAGGCAGTGACTGGAACTGCTTACACGTCCCATCAGGCAATTTTAATTATACTAAATTTGTTGGCATGGTAGAGGAAATACTTTATGGCAGTTACAAATGAGCAGAGATTCAAGGCCTGGTAGCTTATCTGCCATTCTACTGTACATATACCAAGAGGTTTAGTTTTACCCCAATTAGAAGCACATCCAGAGACGTCTGAAATACCCAGGCCAAAGTTCAGAAATTCATCAAATCCCAACTGTGCTAACAATGTATCCTGACCTTGTTAATTTGCTAGAACTGTAGGATGATGAACGATTATACCGGCAGAGTGGGATTTGGAGGAGATTGCAGAGTTTTAAAGATTGTTTTGTTAATGTTCAAATGAAACCATTCTACGTTCTGCAGCTACTTAAATATACACACTGGATAAGCAGCTCTTTATGAATTCACATCTCAGACACTGTCTGCTCTCTCTAGGATCAGAAGAAAGGATTGAATTGGTGAGTACAGCAATGTGGGAAATGCTCACACTGGATCATTTTATGTCAGTGTCATAAGATTTCCTCCACACAGGGAATAATTGTATTTGCTCTAGTGCTGCACAGGGAAAGGATTGGGGCTATAAAACGCCACAGCACAGATGGAAACAAGCACTGCAGTTGGTGCACGGTATCTTAATTAGAGACAGACTCAGTATTTCGTTATTTATAGATATATTGTTTTCCACATTTCCTACAGCAATCACTCTCTTCTCCCACCCCCAACATACTAATATGACTCTTGTTATTGCAATATAAATGACATTACCCATTAATCCTGTTATGGATACAAATCAGATATTCAAAATGGTAACAGAGAGAAACCTGGAGGGGAACATTTTAACTTGACTAGGCACCCATTAATGGACTTGAAAGTGGCTTTCCTCTTACAAAATAATTTTAGGAACCAGCTAGAGAAAGAGTCTGTAGAACTGACCTTCATATGCAAATCTGACATATTTAGCCAGGGATTGAACATAGACATTTCTTGGATGGGCTGTTATATTCAACACGTAAATGACATAAAAAGTTAAGTGTCTGGCACTTACAGCCCACTCTGTTAGACTCATTTAGCACAGACACTTTAACTGACAAGACTTTTTTCTCTTCTCCCTCTTCTCTCTTTTACTGCTATTTATATGTACCTCTGGACCCCTTGCTCCATTCATCTGAAGATGTGGGTCATGCCCACGAAAGTTCATGCCTTATGGCTGTGTACAGAACTCCTGGAAACCATTTTATTGGTGTTGCTTAGCTCTGGATTTATCCTTTGACAACCTTGTGGGATAAGGCATCCCATTAATTGAAAAAGGCAAGCAGTGAACTAAAATACAACTTGAGAAGTGCAGCCCACTTATCCCGATTGAGTTGGCAAGAAACAAAATACAATTATACTGAGTTTTAGAAAAGAAAACTCTAATTTGACAAATAACTGTGCTCCTCTTATCCAATCTCTGCTCTCAACAGCACTCTCTTATGACCTTAGTCCGTCTCTCAAAACATCCCTGGTTGAATGAGGGTTCAAAAGGAGATGTTATGGGAGAGTAACTGTCCAGTTTCATAGGACACCTGCAGCCTACATTCTGCATTTGTAATATTTAACTTTGGCTCTTACTACCATGTTTCCCTTTCTTTATGAACAAGTTAAAACTGTACAATTAAAACAGAAGAGAATCTGCAAGCTCCAATTATGTCCATATGTTGGGCAGGTTTTCATGGACAAGGTTATACGGTGCTTTTGTTTGCTAATACTTGTATTACTACAGTCCTCCAAAAATGTATACTACAGTACCAAGAATGAATAATACTTTGGGGACACTGAGATTCAGGTTCAGAGCAAGCTGGAATAACTGCTCCTGCTGTTACAGTTCTGTACATGTAGTCAGACACGTACTTTGTCTAAACCCTGCCAATTCGTTCATTCCTGTTGCTGATTGTATTTGCTGCTGCTGAGTGATGCGGATCTCTGTGCTGCTGCCTACCAAAAATGTCAATATCATCTCACCTGCCTTATGGAAAAAGAACACCCACTCCCTGGCCATTTTGCATAATGTAAACCTGGCAAATGTGTAAACACTCACTTTACAGCCTCTTTTATTGACTATGGGATGGAGGTACGTAAGACGGTTCTCCTGACAACAGACATGAGGGACATTGATCAGACAACTGATTACACATGGGCAAATAACACCTATTGGCTCAGCTTTGAGGGAAGAAAGTTGAAGCTCTGTTGTGGCTCTCTGTTATAGCCCTGTGTTGGTTCAGAATTTTTCCCATGTCACCTGGGAGGGAGCAGTGAGAGAGTCCCAGGTATGCAGTTAGTTGCTGCTGGGACCGAGCTACGACTTCCTTGGGACTGGCTTGTGCCTTAGGGGCTTATGGGATGGAGAGGTCACTTTGAAGGGAGGTGCAAATAGGAAGCTTCTTACACATTCCCATAATCTGACTATAACAGGGTGGTCTGGCCCTTGAAGGGTCCGAGGCCTGCAGTCAGCCAGCCCTGGTCATGAGTCAGATGCAGCTGAGAAGGGGGCAAGAGTTCCTCATAAGGATGCAGGCTGTCTGTGAAGAGAGGGGAACAGGCTTCAGGAAGATCAGGGAAATTTAAAAGGAAGCCTGGAAGGGACTAACAACTGAGCCCAGAAAGCAGGCTGATGAGTACTCCAAGAGGGGCAGAAGATGCTTGTTTGGGGATGTTTTCATGGACTTTTAGTTGGACTTCTGTTACTCTGGAAGGAATTAAATATGTTTAATGACATGGACCAGCCCATGTTGCCAACACCAACAGGTAAGGAAGGCCATGAAAGCCCACTTTGGAGGAGGAAACTGAGAGAAATCATTGAACAGGCCACCAGACGACGAGAAATGGGATAGAGCTGCTGCAGTGTTAGGTCTTGCCATGACAGAGTGATCTGGGTCTTTTAACACTTGGGTATGAAGAAAAGAGTCCTCATAGACCCCTCACGGGTACAGACTGTCAATTTCTTTTTGCCCTTGCCTACAATGCCCAGAAGGAGCATTTCGATGGCTGTTGCCCTACCATTTCCACTCAACGCTGCATGAGCTAAAATCAAGCAGAACAGTGTGCATTTAATTTAACTGCATGTTGTCATAGAAATATAGATAGATTAGATTGCAGCATCAAGTCATGAGATGAAGATACAGTTGGCTGGCTAAGCAGAAAAGCAGTATGTTAAACCAGGCAGCCTCAGAATACATACACAAACTGAATCCAGAGAAGCAAATGCCACTCAGAACAATGTCAGTGGAAATGTTGTAAGGAAAACTGGACAGAATGGGCACGATCCAAAAATGGAGGAATAATATTTCATAGACAAGAATATAGAATGGTAGCTAGCGCTGCCCAGGGCACACAGATGGTAGTTCAACTGAGCAAGGGTTGGCTTGTATTTCAGGATGACTGGTTCAACACAGGGTTCCTGTGCCTTTCAGGCATAGCCTAGTAGAAGGCACTGGAATCATGTAGGGAGTTCAATTGCTGTGGCACCCTAAAGTAGATAATGTATACACTCTTCTCTACAGCCAGTTCTGCAAATGGAAGAAGTAGGTCCAGAGTCTTACCTGTACCTTCCCCATCTCCAATCCCACAAACAGCACTAATCCCATTCAACCCAAGTGAGGGCAAAGATTGTGATTTGTCACTGCCCTAAATTTCCTCCAGGACCTTGTAATTAGTCTTCTCTTAGTCAGGAGTACTCTGAAGCAGCCAAGACAGAAGGAGATAAGGAAGATGGTTCCTGGCATTATGAAAATAATCTATGAAACCAACCAGCCTATTATACATGAATCCACAAGAAAGCAAACCTCTCTCGTAACATGCTACTTTGAGTCAGATTACCAGTGTTGAACATCATATGTGGAGTTGTTGTAGCCATGTTGGTCCCAGGTTATTAGAGAGACAAGTTAGGGAAGGTATTATTTTTTGGGACAAATTTCTGTTGGTAAAAGAGACAAGCTTTCGAACCGAAGAAGAGCTCTGTGTAAGCTCAGAAGCTTATCTTTCAGCAGTGGAAGTTGGTCTAATAAAAGTGAGGCCCATTGCCAAATTAGCTCAGCCAATGGATTTGCAGACAAAACTTCTGCCCCCTGGGCAAGATGTGTGGGTGGGGCCTCATGTGGAAGGGGCACGGCTGGGGCAGCCAGCCCTCAGCACTGCCTGTACCATGGTGCTGACCCTCCCTCCACAGTCCTCATAGCTGGAGTGGGTGAAGCAATGCTCCAGCGGCGATTTAAAGGGCCTGGTATGCCCGGCCCCTACCACCACTATTGCAACAGAGGCAGCAGCCAGGAGCTCCTTTGAATTGCCAGGCCCTCTGCGCCCCATCGGTGGATCTGCTCACAGATTTACCAGGTGGGGGACAGACCTGTTAACAAAATAAGTACTGTAGGTGGAATAAAGGCAGTAGTATAAGGTTCCATTAGAAATCAGGAAACAACAGAAAACAGAATGGGGGAACAGGACCTTGCACAATAACATGTCTCAGAATTCCCAATTTATTTGTAAGCCAAGTAGTTCCTATCAGTGAGCCACGGAATGAGAACAGCATGAATAGCAATGAGCATGCTGTTTCAAAGGCCAATCTCCTGGTCCAAATCAGACCAGAATGTGAGTCAGTGGGTGGTTTTACTTAATCAGATCTATTCTTTCCAGATAGCCCCTCTGACATGGTAGTAACCTGTCATTCTAATACGAAATTATTTCAACCTTGGCCAAATTACAGAGCTGAAAAATAATGCCACATACAAAGCAAGAAAGTAACAACGCAGATTTTACAAGTTGTTAACCTAAGCCTTGACAAATCCTACCTTCTGAGGGAGAGGAACTACAGAAATGGCTCTAGCGGGTCTTTGGCAGCTCTAGTTACTGTGAAGCCATGAATCTTTGAAGGCTGTGACTGACAAGCTCATTATCGCTGAACAGACTAGCATGTGCCCAGAATAACATGGCTGAACTAATTAGAAAACCCCAAGAACAAAGGAAGCAAGACAATAAAATGTTTCTGATGTTAATTAAAGAAAGAAAAAAGTAGCTGAGTTACACAAGGAAATGGAAAGTCAGTGCTTTAAATTCCGTGGGATGCTAAAAACTTAACACTCTCACTAAAGGCCATTCCCGTTGTGGGTGCAGGTTTAACTCCCCTTCATTTTTTTCCACTTGAATGGTATCAGGAAACATCTTTCCTAACTGTGCACCCCCAGCTTTACATGGGCTGTCCGTTCAGCTGGGTTTGGTGTCAGTGGCAATTTATACCAGTAGTGTTCTGTTCCTGAGGGATACAGCAGATCACATCAAAATGATTGGCCTCTCCAGCCTGTAGACAGCACAACACCCTTGCAAACCTTTCTAATGTGCAGACTGCAGGACTGTCACCCTTTTGTCTGCCTTTTTTGCAGCATATAGACAGCACAGATCTTTCTCATGTGCAGATTGCATGATGCTCACAAGCAGGCTGTGTCAGACCCCCAAAATCCTTTCCTTTTCTTATGTCTTAGAGGAGTTTGTATCACCACAGTGTCTCAGCACAATGCACATAAAATTGATGAGCAGTAGCAAAGTCCTCCTTCTCAGCTTATGAAAACCCCAAGTTGGGTGGAATCTTTGGGGCCACTGGAGTGGTGGGGTATGAGTTCAGGAAGTGGTGAATGTCGTTCCAGTTACGAAAGGGTACTTTTCTCAATAAGGAAGATTTTTCCTCAGGGTGATCTGACTGTAGAAAAAGGCCTGATATGCTCACTGCAGACTAAATCATGAAGAAGGTGGGCAGCTGCATTTTGTATCAGCAGGAGCTTTTTCACTTTCAGCTCCTTTCTCATATGCTGAATAGTCAGTATCCTCAGAGAGGCCAGAAAGGTCTTTCTGCATTGTTTTTTTTAAAGGATTTCTGATACAAAGAAGCAAAAAATGGAGTGAAGAGATCATTACAATGAAGTATTAGCCTGACCTCCGAGGATTTCTAGGGTCACAGGAAGGCACTATAACAGAGTACACATTCCGGTCTACACAAGAACTACTCAGTGCAGCTGACTCCATGAGAGCACTGGTGAGAATTGTTTTTCATTCTCAAGCTCCCTCCCTGTACACATGGCCCTAGAGATGGGGAACTGAAATTCAGAGCAGATCAATTTTTTGAACAACGTCTCTTACTAATTGCAGTACTGCTGTGATGCCATAGTTTGGATTAGTACAGGCAGATGGAGCAGTAAAGATAAGGAAGGGACTGGTGCCATCCCAGTTTAGACTTAAAAGGGAGCAGACCTACACAAACCAGCAACCCATAAAGGTGAGAAAGTTGCTAAACACACTGGCTGTGTCTAGACTGGCCGGTTTTTCTGGAAAATCAGATGCTTTTCCGGAAAAACTTGCCAGCTGTCTACACTGGCCGCTTGAATTCCGCAAAAGCACTGATGATCTCATGTAAGATTGTCAGTGTTTTTGCGGAAATACTGTGCTGCTCCCGTTCGGGCAAAAGTCCTTTTGCGCAAAACTTTTGCGCAAAAGGGCCAGTGTAGACAGCCCAGATTTGTTTTCCGCAAAAAAGCCCCGATCGCGAAAATGGCGATCGGGGCTTTTTTGCAGAAAAACGCGTCTAGATTGGCATGGACGCTTTTCCACAAAAAGTGCTTGTGCGGAAAAGCGTCCCTGCCAATCTAGATGCTCTGTTCTGAAAATGCTTTTAATGGAAAACTTTTCCATTAAAAGCATTTCCGGAAAATCATGCCAGTCTAGACATAGCCACTGTATTATAGATTAAAGTGGAGAGAGATGAAAAATATGACTGAAATACAAGTTGGATCTACAGTTACTATGAGTATAGATATTTTTGGTTTTTAAATTTAAAGAAAATTCTCCATGTTGATACTGAAACATTTTGGGTATGTCTACACTACAACGTTAATTCGAACTAAGCTAATTCGAACTAACGGATCCAGACTAAAAAACTAGTTCGAATTAGCGTTTTGCTAATTCGAACTAGCATGTCCACATTGAGTGGACCCTGAACCGGGCTTAAGGATGGCCGGAAGCAGTGCCGGCAGGGCATCAGAGGAGGACTTAGAGCGTGGAGCTGCTGTCTCAGGCTAGCCGAGGGCTGTGCTTAAAGGGTCCCGACCCCCCCCCCCCAGACAGACAGTTCTCAGGGGTGCCCCGCTTGCAAAGCAGTCCTGGCTTGGAGTGCCCGGAGTACCCACACTGGGCACATCACAGCACTTGGCCATCAGACCGGCTGCACTTGCCACAGGCTGCCATCTGGGGAGAGGGGGCAATTGGGGAGCTGCAGGAGAGCTTCCACCCCCAGAAGCCCACAGAGCCAGCCCAGTCCTCCCCATCGGGGGCTCGTACCCCATTCCTCCCTCACCTCCTTCCACTTACCCTTCCCTAGCCCCCCTTCCTGATGTACAAAATAAAGATAACGTGTCTTCCAAAATTGAATCTGTCTTTATTGAACAAAACTGGGGGAGACTGGGAAAAGGAGGTGGGAGAGGGGAAGAGAGAGGGTGGGAGAGGGGAGGGCAACTAAAATGATCAGGGGTTGGGAAGAGGTCCCATATAAAGAGAGGCTAAAGAGACTGGGACTCTTCAGCTTAGAAAAGAGGAGACGGAGGGGGGACAGGATAGAGGTCTCTAAAAGCAGGAGTTGGGTGGAGAGGGTGCATACAGAAAAGTTCTTCATTAGTTCCCATAATAGAAGGACTAGAGGACACCAAAGGAAAGGAATGGGTAGCAGGCTTCAAACTAGTAACAGAAAGTTGTTCTTCACAAAGCAAAGAGTCAACCTGTGGAACTCCTTGCTGCAGGAGGCTGTGAAGGCTACAACTAGAACAGAGTTTAAAGAGAAGTGAGATAAAGTGATGGAGGTTGGGTCCATGGAGTGCTATTAGCCAGGGGGTAGGAGTGGTGTCCCTGCCCAAGGTTTGTGGAAGGCTGGAGAGGGATGGCATGAGACAAATGGCTTGGTCACTGTCTTCGGTCCATCCCCTCCAGGGTCCCTAGGGTAGGCCGCTGTCGGCAGACAGGCTACTGGGCTAGATGGACCTTTGGTCTGACCCAGGACGGCCATTGTAAGCTCAGGGCTCAGGGTCGGGGGTCTCGGTGGACCCCCTTGATTCTCTTGCACACCTGCTCCTGGGTGGCCAGGCTGGCAGCTCTCCTGCCCTAGCCGGCCACTTTCCTGTGCCTAGTGCGGAGATCGTGGACGAGGTCCACGATGTCTGCACTAGCCCAGGCGGGTGCCCGCCTCTTGTGGTCCCGGGCAAGCTCCCAGGAGCCGCCAGCCTGGTCCCGGGAAGAGGGGGAGGGCTGGGGGGCATCGGATGGCTGGCTCGAGCCGTGCCAGGTGCACGGTCTGCTGGCTGGGTGCTGGCAGGCTTGCACCTGGCACGGGCACCGTAGCCAGCCCATGCCCCTTTAAGGGCTCCGGGGCCGGGAGGGGGGCAGACGAGTTTCCCTGGTGTTGGCCAGAGTGGCCACCAGGGAAACCTGGGGAGGGCTAGCCTCCCACTAGTTCGAATTAAGGGACTACACACCCCTTAATTCGAACTAGCTAGTTCGAACTAGGCTTAATCCTCGTAAAATGAGGGTTACCTAGTTCGAACTAAGCGCTCCGCTAGTTCGAATTAAGTTCGAACTAGCGGAGCGCTAGTGTAGCGCCTATGAAAGTTAATTCGAACTAACGTCTGTTAGTTCGAATTAACTTTGTAGTGTAGACATACCCTTAATTATTTGCGCACACAGTTAAAAACTAGCACCTTTCCATTTAAAAAAGACCTATATGGCTCTCACCACAGAGGATTGACTGGTGCCCTGAATGCCACCAATAACACATGCAAAAGAGCCTGTGGCTAGAAAGAAAAGAGCATTTGCTATGTTAGGTTACATGGGCATTATTGTGTATATCTAAAGGTCACACAATTTCATCTCCAACATATGACACAAGTCCAAAGTGCTTTTCTTCCCTATCAAAAACAATTAGAGCACTTAAAAGATGGGTTTTTTCCCCCCGACTCAGTTTATAATTTGACCTTAATACAGCATATGTCTCTTTTAATCTTGCATTTATACCCAGTGATTTCTTAAGGGGAGAAAAAAACTATAGATTTGTTTTAGGTACAGTGTTGTTCAAATGTTTGCTTTGATGAGTTTTATGTTATTAAAAGGACAAGAGGTGTTCATTACATTCTAAAAATAAACTTAACACATTCTTATTCAACTTTACATTTTCCAATAGAAAAATTGCAACATCCATCAATTATTATTTCTACTGAGGTAGTGCATAAGGACCCCGAACAGGGCTTAACCCCCATTGTCTTAGGAAACATACAAACAAATAACACAAAGACAGTCACTGTCCTAGGGAACTCACCATTTAGGATGTGTTTATTATTATGCTTGCATGCATTTCTCACTGTCATTTCTCAGCACTGTTTTCATATACTTAAAGGTAACAAAGTTTTCTCCAAACAGGAAACCATATATTAGGCATCAAGGCAATAATCTGTCCCTTAAAGCACAGGAAATGGCAGACCAACTACCAAGGTGATGACAGAAAAGCCTGGCAAATAAATATGATTTGCATAAAGTCGTAAATGTGGTAAGGCGAGTGGTCAGATGGATCTCTGGTGGACCTGCCCTGAGGCATTGCTGTCTCCCTGGTCCCCATGTGTTCCTTCTTAGCCATTGAAAGCCAGATCACTCTTGTTGATTGTATTGGCTGCCGTAGAAGAGAGAGCAGGGGAGGGGAGATAGCTGAGACATAGTCCATATAGGAAATTATTAACACTGAATGTTGCAGAAATGCAAATCAGGTAATAGGGAAGAGGCTGGAAGACTGATAAAATGTAGAAAACTGAACTTTGAAAATGGCAAATACATCAACGTCTTTTCATTCCCTCTTCTCTAGTATTCAGCTATATTGCTTGTCAGAACATAAATAATATACAGACGCTTTGATATGAATCAGAAAAGTGGAGGTTGTAGCAGGTCATCTCCTGGTTTGTTCATTGCTTAAAAATAAAAAAGGTGATGGGGAGCATAATAATTCAGAAAGTGACTGCATTTTGCTTGTGCATTATATACCTGTAAAATAGCGTGCCTTTTTTGTGCCCCATGTTCAGTCACAGACACAAATCTGCTTACTTGTGCTTGCTAGGACAGGAAAACAGTGGCACATTTCCACCCTGCAATTATGAAATCAGGCCTCATCCCTTCTGAAAATGTGTGTCCAAAGCAGAGTGTAAAATCAGTGACAATATACAACCTCCAAGTCCTGTGGCTATCCCTCTGAGACTTTTAAACCTCCAACAAAACATGCCACACAGAAGGGTTTGCAGTGCATTCACAAGCAACAGCTTCTGCAAGTCAATGCAGCTGGCACATTACAAACCTGTGACAGTTGTTTAACAAAGCAGATACAAGAAAAAAATAGGTAAAAATCATTTAATCAAATAATACACACCAGAGTTTTCAAATGGAAACATATTATGAATATAATCAAGGCCTGGGAGAAGAACAATTTTAAACGAGGCAATTTTCTCTTTCAAAAATTCTAAGGAAGGCACGTAGTGCAAACACATAAATTATTAATGTCTTAGATGGAGAGAGGAGAGGGTATTCGTCACTGTGTGTTGCTCAGTCAACATACTCCGGCATCCATTTGTATGAATGCAGCACCATAATACAGCAAATGAAATCTACAGGAACAATAGAGCTCTCTAGAGCTCTCCCAAGCAAAGCTCCCGTTTACTTCAGTGGGATGAGGATCAGGACTAAGGTTCTAAAACATTCTGCTGAAAGTTAATAAATAAAAGACAATAATGAATAAAGATTAGGGACATGACTTTTACAAGAGACTAGTGAATTTTGGGCACCCAACTTGAGACATCTTAAAGCACCTTGTTTTCAGAAAGTGCTGAGCACCCAAATTCTGAAAATCTACCCCTCCCCCCTTTCAGGTGTACCAAGTTAGGCAGCCAAAATCACTGATCACTTGAAAATCTTGGCCTAGATCTTAGGCTATTCCTACTTTCTGCTCAGCATGCCAGAGATTTTCTGACACTTCTCCAGACCTCCTTAGATCTTGGAAGCAGGCAAAGGCTGGTTCAACTGCTGGGGCAAATTAGAGCAGCCTCTCAATTGCTCTAACTTTTGCCAGCTGGAAATATCCCCTAGGAGCAATTTTGTTGGTCTTGCTGGAGTGTAGTCCACTCCAACTGCATACCTAGCATGCCCCAGTGGGCCAAAAGCAGATGGCACAAAGCTGACTAGGGCAAAGGACACAGAGGGGTCTGAGAATCCAGCCCAATAGTCCAAATCCATCCCTCTAGTTCTACTGACTCAACTGAAGCTCTACCAGGGATAATTTCAGCCCAGTGTTCTGGGGTGCTTTTCATTTAATAGAAGGAATAGAGTTCACTAAAATTAGGATGAACTGAACTAAATAAATTATACAAAACAGACGTAAT